>NC_140683.1:6376666-7687500 GCF_054131305.1 Coturnix japonica
GAGGTGCTCTGTGCAGAGCCCTGGTGCTGGGGAGTTGGTAAGGGTGAGGACGGAGCTGAAAGGCACCAGTCCTCCTCCTTAGTTGCAAAGCAGTGTCGGTGTGGGTTAGGGAACAGGGCACAGCCAGCTGTGAGTCTGGCCCTGCTGAGACCAAGAGTTGGGCTGATTCACTGCAGGGGGAGAACTTCCACTTCTCCTGGAAGGGATTTTCCTTTCCCTTATCCTGACTCATGTGGTGGCTGCAGAGCTGAGAAGCCCAAGGAAAGGGCTTCTATGCCCAGAAGTTTGTCTGCTTTTTCCAATTTTAGCACCCTTTCTAGTAAGAGAAATAGCTTTTAGCGCAAGCCTTATAAGACCATGTCATTCAGAAAAGTTTAGCTAAGAATTAAACATCAGCCCCGACTCAATGTGTAATGAATAAATAAAGCCTCTTCCTTTCATGTAGCCATGCCAAAGTCAACGAGCCCTATTAGCTGATGAAACAATGCTGACGCTAAATAAAAATACCCCTGACCCATCAATATGGGCTGAGAGCTCACCCTGCATCAAAGAGCATCGACTGAATGAGAATGCCATCCCAACACCTGGAAATAACTGCTTCCATCTCCCAGAACTGCCATGGGATTGATGCTGCCTACACCTCTGCTGTTTTCCCACTTTGCTTTGAAAGACACCAAGAAAGCAATAGAGTCACCCTAAGAAATTCTCTGCTGGACAGCTGGGCTCATTTGGGAGCCCACCTGTTGTAGGACAATAATGAAAGCCCAAAGGGAATTGATAATGTGACAGAGAAAGGCACTGGAAGGGGGCTGCAAAGTAACACCTAATGCTCTTTGTTTTCCCTTTTCTCAGGGAATCTATTGGGATTTTGCTGTGTTTTCTATCCCTGGGGTCAGGCAGGGATAGGGAGAGGTGAATCCATGTTGTGTGTTGTTGCAGCTCTTGCTCACAGCCATATGTGGTGCAGTGTGTGCTGTCATACACTGCAAGGAAATGCTGCTGGCACCTGGAATAGAAGGGATTCAGCTGGGTATTGACTGAACAGGGGGAGGCATAGAGCTGATCTCGAGTGGTGGCTTTTACTGGATGAGGGCAGTGGAGCTGGTCTCAGTGTTCCACAATGTGTTGGAGCTTTTCTCTTGGCTTTTTGTGGGGAGTCCTGAGCTGGGGAGATATTCCTGGGGGAAACTGAGGCATGGAGTGTACAAACCTGGACAAGGCTGGCAACAGAAACTTGGCCTCCTTTCTCTCTTGCACTGCTAATTGCAGTGTGATGCTTCCCCACCACCCCTGGCTTGGTGCCCCCATGGATGTCCTCCCTGCAGAGGGGGCTGAGTTGTCATTGCTGGCAGTGGGAGGGGACGCTGTGGCCACATCGCTGCACTCTCTGCTTTGACCCCTGAACTCTTTTTACCAAAGCAAAGCCTTGTGAATTATAAATCAGGTGCTCCTGCTGAGCTTTGTGGTGCACGGAATGAAATGCGATGATTAATATTTAAGGGAAAATAAGTTAAAAGATTTTTAACTACAAGGGCGAGTGTCTGACCGCGGGCTCTTTTCACATAGGGCAAAGACAGAGCTGGGGTTTGGGGACATCAGTGGACTGGAGCCACTCTGAGCTCCTCACTGGTAAAACACAGCCCTGTGTGGGTGTTACTGGTGCAGTGCCCCAGGGTTGGCATCTAATTGGGGTGGGTCAGCAGTGACATCCCAGTCAGTTGTCCCCATCCCTGGAGGTGCCCAAGGTCAGGCTGGATGAGGCCCTGGGCAGCCTAAGCTGGTGGGAAGCAACCAGCCCACAGCCGGGGTTTGGAGATCAATTATTTTTAAGGTCCCCTCCAACTCAAGCCATTCTGCAGTCCATGCTCAGAGAAGTTCAGGCAATGCACTTGCTTCCAGGTGGTTATATCTGAATTTCAGACCCCACCACAAAAACCAGTCCACTACTTCCCACCACCCAGCCCTGCTCAATGTGACACCAACATCACTGCCCATAGTGGAGGTGTCCCTCCAGCAGCACCCATCAGGATGCTCTTCCTGGCCACCCACTTACAGTCCCATCTAGCAAGGAGTGAGATACTTACATGAGTGCAGAACCTCTCCGGTGGGTCCCCACATGTGATTCCTGCTGGATCCACTCTGACTGTCACGTAATCCTTCATCCTCATGGCCTTGGGCTGACACGCATAGAACTCCCATGACGGGCCGTCGTCGGTGGTCACCCAGGACTTGCAAATGTCATACTGTCCCATGGCCAAGGGGAGACAGTGCAGGAGGAAAGCCAGCAGGTACAGCATGGCAGCTGCAACCGAGTGCGGGGACTCTGGGCTGGGGACGTGCTGGGAGTCCAGGGGTAGGCAGCTGCTGGGCTAGGGAGTGCTCTCAGGTTCAGCATGGAAACTCCTCATTTACAGATGGTCCACTCTAGGGAGGTCAGGGTGAGGACAGGAGTGATCCCACGTTGTGTTCGGCTGTGGAAAGTTTCTCTCTGCACAGAAGCCAAATCTGCAAATGACTTGGGAAAGTTTTGGCTGGGATTGCTGCTCAGTGGTCGAAAGTCTTCCTTAACCTCATTTCTTTTCCCCCCCTTTTATCGTATAAAAGGGCTTCCAAATCAGCATGAAAATATCTAGAGGTGACTCCAGTCAATCAATAGAAAGATCAAGTTCTGAGTTGCTGATGAAATTTGATAGGAGCAAATTGGAGAGGCTGCAGGATGGTGCTGGATCAGGTGCTCCTCAACCTTCGTGTCTGCTGCAAACGCGTCACTGGGTAGAGCGCCCTAAACTGTGGTCTTCTTTGACAATTAATGGGGCTTTGGGACATTAATGTGTCAAATTGCTATAGCATCTGGGAGCTGGCAGAGAGGAGCTGTGGTGCTACAGTCCCCTGATCCCAAAGGGTGATGGGGTCAGAGCCACTATGTTGGGTGGTGGCATTGATGGGGTCTGCGTGGTGGGCAGCGCCGTCCTTTGCTCCTGTAGTGCTGGGAGGAACCGCGTGCAGTTTGTCTGTCCACCTGTCTGTGCCTTCTGGCAATGGAGCATTGAGTTCCCAAGCCTTCAGCTGTGAGCCGTGCTGCTACCTGAGGTCTGGTCCCTCTCTCATGGTCAGAGCAAAGGGGGAGTTCATTAGCGGGCTGCACCTGCAAATTGAAAGACAAATGAGCCGGGAGGGAGAGGGTGTGCAGCTGGAGCAATGAGGCCAGCGGGGTCCCATGGGAAACACAGCCCTCAGCTGGGTCTGTGATCCCAGACACACGGCGGGGTTGATAAAAGGGAGATATACAACTTTAATAAAAAGAAATCCATAGTAAGATGCTTATGGCTCTTCTGCTGTTTGGGAGGCTGGAAGGAGAGCTTCCCCCGCTTAAGGTATCTGATTTTAATGGCAGCTGGACAACAGTAGCCCTAATGGGTCTTCAAATAATATCAAGAAATAGCTGGAGGTCATTAGAGGATGGCGAATATGCAGACACAGACTGGGGACAGACAGAAAATTGAACGTCTTAAAGAGATAAGCAAATAAATGTGACAGCTGGGGAGACGCATCCACTGTCCAACATCCCCACCTATGATTTATCTGAACAATAACATTTAATAAAAAGCAATTTAAAGTCCTAATAACGTTTAAGGTTCACGCAACACAAGGAGCAATGACCTTCCCTATTGTTATTTCAGGTGAAAACAACAGTTCTGCAGTTTTGTTGTCTTTCCAATGGAGCTGTACAAATCTTTAGTAATTGCAAAACCAAATGGCCAAGAACTGAAAAAGGAGAATGAAACCCTCTGCCAGCAGCGGAGAGTAAGTGTCATAAGAGATGTGGGAAGCACGAACCCAGAGCAGAGACTCGGCTCTTTGTAATTCCCTCTCCATTGGCTTCTCCAACTTTTCTCCCACAATTTGGAGATGCCTCCTTCACTCAGCACCATGCTCAGCGTTTACTTTCTCACTTAAGACTCAAAGGCTCCAGGTTAGTGGGTGCATCGATCCACGCTTGGGGGGGATTTGTAGTGCTGTGCTACTGCCCCCCTTTCCCCCAGTCTTTGGTTGAAAGGTTTGTGATAGAGATGAATGAGTTCACAAGGGAGATGCCATCTCTCATGCTTCATCGCTGGCTCTCAAAGAAGAGCCTATTACAGACGCATTGGACCTGAATAAACTCCCGAAGAAAGAATAGACTGGCTGCTATTTTTACATCATGAGTAAATGTAGTAAAAATATGAAAGCAGTGTGACAGAGTGTTTAGAAGGTCCCACTGACATCAGAGCTGTCTTTGCAGTTAAAATAAGTCAGTTCCTCATTATTACATCCAAGCAGTCCCAGCCAAGTGCCCAACAACTGCGGCGCGTGAGACTTCAGCGCTGTTAATGAGGACTCCACCACTGTTAGGTTTATGGATCTATTTTCATTGCTGTAAAACCATATTTTGCGCTTGAATGGCTGTCAGGGAAGAACCCAGGAAGAGAAGATCTATAATATCTATTAGTTTCTTGTTACGCTCGCTAAATGTTGTAGATTCCCAGGGAAGTAATTAGCCTGGGAATTGAGAGGCGGTCAATCACACAGGCACGCGGCGCAGCGCTCCAACAGCACCTTCCCTTTGCACAGATGGGAGAACGGTGTGGCTCTGAGATAAACCAGCACACCCCGAACGGAGGAGAGAGACTTTCTGACCCGAAGGCTTTGCCCTGCTTGCCTTGGTTTGGCACAGAGCAAATGAATCTTTGCCCGATGATATTAAGGAACTGCAGTTCATGGGAACAAATACAATCAATGCTCTCTGTTTTCTTTGAGGCGTATGCAGCAATCGCAGGGGACTGATAGCCAGAGTATTAACAACACGAAATTAGATTGTATCTCGGCTGAGCTGGTTCCTTGTTGTTATTTCTTTTTTATTGTTATTGGATTAACACCCAATTGAAATCAAGAGACAGCACCGAGCAACAACTGAGCTGCTCTGGAATTAAGGACACAAAGTAAACTCAACGGAGGAGTTCTCAGTTTCAGAAGTTGCCTCGAAAATAAAACCTAGTCGCTGTCCCCACCGTCCCCAGCACCGATGGAGCTCGGGTGTGCGTCCCTTCCCATCCCCGCGGCGAGAGCCCTTCCCCGCATCCCTACAGCGGGGCTGGGAGCACCGCTGTGACGGAGCTGTCGGAATACGGCAAAGCTCAGAGGAGCGCCGCGTTCCCCGAAGGAAAACCCGTGCATTTCGCTTATTACAGCCTCGCTCCTTCACGCGGTTGTGCGCCTCCCGACCAAACGATGCCACGGGGTTCATTACGCGCTAAAAGAATTCGAGGTTTAGGCTTAAAACAAAAAGTGAGGAAAACGAGAAACGTGCCGCGAGCATCCCCGGCTTTGCATCGCTCAGCTGGAAACTCCGAAGCGGAGATCCGAAGCTGAGATCCGAAGCTGATCTCAATCCGCCCGCGTTCTATAGGGGCGAGGCGCTCCCGCAGGGCTGGGAGCGGATGGGGGCGAGGGGACAACGAGGGGCAGCGATGGATCTCCCGTTCCCGCACCCACCCCGCAGCTCTGCGGGGCCGCGTCGGGCGCAGCCCCCGCTCCCCACCCCGTTCCCCCCAACTTTCCGCTCTTACCGTGGGGCTCCGCAGCGAGGGGCTCCCGAGGAGCGGCCAACTCCGGGGCCGGGCCCCAAGGGTGGGCGGCCGGGAGCTCGTTGCGGTGCCCTGCTCCCCTCGCAAGTTAATGCCGAGGCTGAAATCCCGTTTGCTATCACTTTCAATCACAATCGGAGCTTTTATCTCCGTGCCTGATCCGGGCTGCGTAACTTCCTCTGTGCAGCTTTAGCACACACCATCCCACCGGCGAGCAATGTGCTTCTTAAAGGTGCAGGGAGGAAATGCGGGAGGGGAGGGGAGGGAGGAGGGAGAAAAACACCCGGGGAAGGGGAGGCTGTGAGCGGGGGGGGCCGAAGTGGCTGCGAGATCCGCGCGGTGCGGGGCTGGAGAGCGGCGGGTGGGAAACGGAGAACCGAGAGATGATGGAAGCGGCTGTGCTGCTCCTTTTCCTTCTTTCCCCCCCACCTTTTCCTCTTTCTTTTTCCTCCCTCCCTTTTTCCTTTCTTCTCCCCCCTTTTCCTTTCTTCCCCTCCTTTTTCTTTCCTACCCCTTCCTTTCTTTCCTTAGCTTTTTCCTTTCCCCCTTATCCTTCCTTCCCTCCCCTTCCCCCCTCCCTCTTTTCCTTTTCTTTTTATGAAATAACAATCACGAGATCATGTTTTCTCGAGGAACAAGCCGTAGTCACGAGGGTTTTCCCCACACGTGTGAGATATCCATGCTGTGTCCCAAATATTCTGGGGAGGTTCTGCTGGCGGAGATGCTGTAAGCGAGGCTGCGTATGCTGGGGAAGAGGGGGTGGTTGGAATTAATAGGATAAACAAAGCAGGGACTCGGGGATGGGGAAATCAGATGGTTGAGAAACGCTTTGGTAATGGTGGAGATGCACTCTGGGATTTAAACGAGCTGAGTTTCCTTTGGTAAACGTGCAGGTCTGTGAGGTTTGGCAGTTCCTCCCAACTCAGAGCATGTCTGCTGTGGGTGCTGCTCAGGAGCAGCAGTGGCAGGTGGAGATCTCAGTCCACTCTTGCCACATTCTGCCATGTGAACCCCGTTCTACCCAGGCAGATGCTGTGGGAGGGGATCATTCCTACAGGTTTTTCACATACAGATGGATAAATAACAATCTATTTCTAGGCAGGAAAAGCAAAGAACCGTGCTGTCCCCTATGTACATGACCACCAAAAAAATGAAGGTTTTTTTTTTCCCCCAACCAATAATTCAATAATTTCTAAGCCAGAAAGTGCATTGTCCAGCTTGCATGTGGTTTGCAATCTCATTGACTCAGTGTTTCATTGTGTGATTTACTTTGGCCCATTGCTCTGAGGTCCTTCTATGGGTTTTCCTGTTGAAGAGTCCCTGAAAAACACACAGATCACCCTGGGAAACATCTCTTCAATACTGGAGCAGAAGGAAGAGGTAGGGAATGATGTGGGGCACTCCCTGACTGTGGCTCAGCCTCAGTTCTGAAGTATGGGACAGTCTTTACCCAAAGGACTGTGATTCTGGGTCCACCTCCACTCCGGCCATGACAGACACTTTCCACATGTCATTTCTTTACTTTTTTTTCCCTGAAAACACTGCATGGCACTGAGAAACATTAGCTGGGAATTCAGGGCTGGCAAATTTCACTTTGTGCCTTTTGGTCTTCTCTGTAGTAATGACTCCCCTGGAAATTCCCCACGTCTCACTTATTACTCCTTTATTAGTTATTATGGTACAGTAACAGGATAAAAAGAAGTTGGTATTTCATTTTCATCCCCTTTAATAGCCATGGCAAAGACCAAGTGGTGTGCTGATTATTGACATCAGAGTTAAGTGATATGCACGCATCATTAGGTTTCAATTGGAAAGAATAACAGCACAGTATGAGTCGTCACACTTCTAAACTACTTGGCATTTAAAGCAAAACTGAAATCGTTTTTCTCAGCCCTGCGAGCTCAGAAGATGATGACTGGCAATAATACTCACACCTATGCAGGTGAGGGCTCTGGGTGCATCACCCAGTGACCCAAATGCCCTGCAGAGGTGGGAGCAGCTGCTCCAGGGGCTCCGTGTGCTGCAGAGTGGGTCACCCATCCAGCAGGGCTGTTCTTGCAGGAAGGAATGGGAAATGGATTCAGTAAATGTTTGATTTGAGACTATTTCCCTTCTTTTGCCTAAGAATGTGGCAAATATTTCCTGCTCAGCGTTGTTTCCTTACTGGGGAGTTTTCCTATGGGGAGCAATGTGGCTGTGCCTCTCCCTTGTGCTGAGCACTGCCTTCTCACACAAGGTTGAAAATCAATGGGTCTGTGCCGAGATTTAATTACCAAAGCATAGGCAAGGGTGGAGAACAAGGCCCTTAATTTTTAATACGGCTTCAGCTCCCAGAGGGATCCCCAGGGCTCAAGGGCCAAATGAAAACCCATTACACGCAGGTGTAATTCTATTGACATATGCAGTCTGGCACCTGTTTGTACGAAGGCAATATTTGGCTCCGTGCATGGAAATGGCAAGCAGTGATTCTGACACGCGTGGGGGAAGAGGAAAGTGCTTTCCCAACTTGGGATGACTGAGGATGAACTGAAACAACAGAAGGCAAACGTGACACCTCGCAGTGCTGCTCCTCGGCGCCGATGTGCTTACAAACACTCGGGCTGAGTCTGGTCCATGGAGAGAGCTCTGAGATTAGTGCCAGAATAATAACCAGCCTCACAAAGGATCTTTCATTCGAGGATACATCTTGCTGTATCACCTATAATAGCGATATGTTCTTTTTATAGTCCTTATCTAGCGATGCGCGGCCAGGGATGTCAAAGCGCCTGCTGAAAGTGAGTAAGCATTTTATTAGGTGGGAGCACAAGGCTTGTAAATGTGCTCCAGCCCAGGAGCGGGAGAGGGACCCCTGAGCAAGGAAAGCTCTCACAGTGTCTGAAGAGCCCAGAGCAGCCTGACCTGTTGTTCCAGCTGTGCCAGGACCTCTGGGGAGAAGTGTGCAGGAGGGGGGAAGGAAATGAGTAACAGTGCTCTGAAGGGGGGGCACTAGGGGTGATGGAGGGGAGGGCTGTTGTGCCATGGGGTTAAACCTTGTCCTGCTGGGAGGTTTGTCTCAGCTCTCCCCTATCCGTCCCATCCCTTTTTCTGTCCTTTTGTTCTCAGTGAGGTGGATGTGAAAAGATCTCCCAGAGTGATGGGGATGGGAAGGTTTGTGCTTCCCGCTGCCTCGTGCTTTGTGCAAAGGTAAGATCAGCATGCTGGAAAAAGAAGAGGGACATCGTATTTTGTAGTTCGGAGAAACACCAGAAAACCCACACAAAGGTCAAGAAACTGAGCAACTGAGAGCTGTGATGTGCAGTGCAGGAAGGCGGGAGGGTTATTCTCTTTTTCTTCCTGCATCAACGTCAGGGTGTAAATAGCAGCACCTGCTCCTCAGCACATGCAGACACAGCCATCAGCAGAGGGAACAGCCCGGTGTCTCCATCCCTGGAGTGCCCTAAACCTTTTCCTTAGAGCAACTGGCTGGGAAGATGGCAGAGAGCATCTGCTCCAGGAGGGGAGGCTGCTCCCTGCCTCGTGCACAAGACCTCAGATGCAATCTCTGCATTTTACAGGGCCCCGGGTGAGTTTTGCCCTCCCTGATTAGATAACCAAAGGAGCAGTGACTGTAGTCTCCAGAGAGGAGATGCTGTCTCTTCCCTGCCAGAAGGACAGCTGGAGGGAGGGTGGGATTTTCAGCATGCGAGCACTTAGCCAGATCAAGGAAATGGGATGCAAAGCATTTTAGGCTAAGAAAGGTTGTTGTGCAGGGAAACATGAGGCTGCTGTTCTGCTGGGGAGAGAACGCCTCTCCAAAAGCTCCTGCGTGCCAAACGGCAAAGCTGAGCCATGGCAGGTCACTGCCTCCTGGAGGAAAACAAGCATGACAAGTCAGAAAAAAGCCCATCGTCTTCTGTGCTGAAAAACTTTGATCATTTAAATATTATTGATGCGCATTTACGCCAGGGGAGACGGGCTGGGTGATGGGAAGCGCTTCACCTTGACACAGGGAAAATATGTTGTTTTCTGTGCCTTGTCTCTTGCCTTGTCTTTTGTTTCATATATCAAATCAGAGCTTAGCCAAGTGAATCAGCTCGGGAAGCATTGAAGATTTATTTGATTTTGGGGAAGGTAGAGCTTTCCTTATCTTTCCCATCCGTGGGGGAGTAAGCACGGATAAAAACAGGAGGAGCTTCTGAAGGAGGGATCTATAATTAACAACCCCTCTGAAAGGGGAACTTTCCTTTCCACTTACTATTCAAATGGAAGTGTTTGAGAGTACACGCTTTCGGCTCTGGGGATCTCACTTGTATCCTTGCCAGAGCCCTGCGAATCCCCTCGTCCCCTCCTCAGAGTGTGTTTGTGCTTTCAGACAGCCTGTGTTGGGCTGGGAGCAGCAGAGGGATCCCAGGGACGGCCCCATCACTGACCCTCTGCATGGCACAGGGCAATAGGGATGGGAAGCAGCTCCCAGCCCACAGCCTGGCGCTGGGAGGAGACTCCTTCCAATTCTTTTTAACCCGAGGAAGGGATGTGTCACTTCTAATGGAGCTGACAGCAGCAGGGAGGGTTTTTAGGTTAGTGGTTGAAGAACAAACTTGTAATGAGTGAAGTAATTGAATAAATGCTGACAATTTGATGTGGAAAATGCATAATCAGCTAGCTCGGGAAGGTTGACTTGTTCTTTTTTCTCTCTTCTTTAGCACTGGAATAAACATATTTCTTCTCTTCCAAGCAGGTGATGTGTTCAGCAGCACAAAAAACAGCAGATTTCTGCACATGCTTCCCTCCCAGGCACGCATGTGCTGATTGCCAAATAATTGACCCAGTTATGCTAATATGCTGTTTGCTTCACTGGAACTTAATAAATACATATATAATCAATCTTCACACTTTTTCTTGAGCCACGCACTGGTTCGATCAGCTGCTGCTTCAGTAGTTTTGCTGGCTCCAACCCAAGGAGCAGAGCTCTACCCATGCTGCAGGGAAGAGGGGGCAGTCCCCTGGGTAGGTGCAAATGAGGCCACACCAGGGAGCTCTGAGAGCTGATCTTGCAGGAATAACTGGGAGCAAAACTGGCTTTGCAGATCCCAAACGCAGCCTGTGAGTCGTGGACGTGGTCGGTGGAGCTGACGTATGTAAGTACAGTGACTTTCCCTACCCAGCCATCATCCCAGCCTTGTGCAGATGGAAACTCAGCGAGTTTCTTGTCATCAAGCCCCCGGTTTCAGTCTGACAATGGGAACAGCATCATCTGTGTCATGTATGTTGGAAGCAATGAATAGAGAGCTGAGCTCACTCATCTATTTGCATTCTGAAGATATGCAAAAAAAAAAACTGTCTTCTTGCTTACTCTCCTGCCTACTCAATATCTGTGAAACAAGGAGGAGAATATGGGCTGCCTTGTACTTCTGATCTCAGTGCCCTTGAATAAAGGAGCAATTGCTCAGCGCAGCCTTCTGGGGTGAGTGTGAGTATCGGAGCTATGACAGCAACAAAAACTCTCCATCAGTGCAGGCTGGTGGGCAAAAGGCAGCTCCTGGATGAGGAGTGCTCATCATCACAGCCACCTTGACTTGGTGTCATCAGGGCAGCTTCTCCTCTCCACATCCGAATCAGCACTTGCATCTCTAGGGCACGTAGGTCTGACCTGCCAACTGTTAAACGAATTACAGTGTGCTCCCCCCAGACTATTAGCATGGAACAGCACACGTCCACAGGAGAGACAGGCTGAGGACGCAGCAGTTCTAAGAACAACGAGCCATAGGAGACTTTCCTTCTGGATGAAGCTGAATGAATTGGCATTGGGGCTGTGACTCCACACTCAGGGTTTGCCTCATCGCTCAGCAGCTCATGGATTATCTTCTTTCTAATCTGAACAGCTACTTCTCCTCCAGGTTATAACCATCTGAAGCAGCAGAAGCGTGATCCAGACCGGGCTTTAAGGGCTGGAATTTACATGCTTTTTTTCCTTATGCTTTCTGGTATTAATTTTATATGCGGTGGGAAAGTAATATCCTGTCTGTCACTGCAGAGGAAGGGCTGTGCGTGCGTCTATGCACAGTCACTGCTAACTGTTGAGCTCTTTCACTCCGATTTCAGTTTTTGTGAAGATTTCTAAACTAAAGCAAAAATCAGCTGCAGAAATGATGAATGTGAGCTACCAGCAAGGCAAAATCAGGAGATGTTTTCTCTTGTTTTCGTAACTCGTGGTCTTTGTGTGTAAGAGTGGATTGCATGGCAACTGCATTCACACTTCTCTTTAATAAAAGATCCTAGCAGATGGACCCACTATTAACGTGTATCCCCCAGATTTGCATATTTCGTATTCATGCCAAGATGGCACTGAGCAAACACGGGATGAACGAGGCCGATACCAACACAACTGGACCAGATTGATGCTGCCATCGAAGGGCATTGTCCCAGCACCCCTGTTAGGAATCCAGTCTGGTATGAGTTATTAATTTTGTTCAGCTCCTCCTGGAGTCAAATTAAGGTCTTCCCAATACAATTGGACAGGGCTCTTAGATACTACCAGTTGATGAATATGTAATAAATCCCGAGAGAGAGGGCAAAGAAACAGCATTTGCATCTAAACTGTGAAGAATCCTGTGCTGGAAGTGTGCGGAGCTCCAGGTTTGGTGCAGCGTGTCGGCTAATTGGGGCTCACTTGAAATTCAGCTCTTATCCAAGATCAGGATCTGAGTATCTCAAAATTCCATTACAATCAAATCTAGTTGGAAGACAAGCCTATCTGTAATATCTCATCAAACATTAGGCATTACAACATGGCATTCCGGAGCCCAAAATGTATTTGATCCCATTGTTCCAGACCATTAATCCAACACGGTGCTGCACATACTAATAGGATCAAATATTTATGAATGAGCATTGTTTTGACTGCAAAGATTGAACACAGCAGGCTTTAAATACACAAGATCCTGAAAAGGGAAACTTTATTATCTCCCATATATCTGGTGCCAAATTCGGAGATAATTTTAAATGCGTCTTAGGTAGTTGGTGCTTGAGTAATTTACACTTTCTTCCAACTCCCTTCAGGGTGTAAATTACACCTGCTCCCACCTATATTGGGTCTGACCCATTGCAACAAGGATAGTAATGAAATCATGTAGCACCAGATAATGCACTTTCTGTCGTTGCAGGAGGGAGGCAGAGGGATCATGTGCAGGCAGAGCGGTGGTGCTAAGGGTTAACAGTGCTTGAAAGTACGGTGGCCTCTATGAGGTGCTGTGCTCTGTGAGTGCAGTCCTGGGTGGAAATAAACCATTGCTCACCCACATGGGCTCTTGTGCTGTGCTATTTCATAGAATCATAGAAAGAACAGGGTTGAAAAAGACCACAATGATCACCTAATTTCAACCCCCTGCCATGTGCAGGGTCGCTGTATGGGAAATCACAGCTTGAACCTCTGATTAATCAGTTGAGGCAAGTGTTGGGTCAGCTGTGGGAGCACAGGTGAGAGTGATCTAGCTGTGCTCCTGGAAGGGGTGGACCTCGACTCCACCTCCTCTAAGACCTCATTTAAGGGCTGATCACCACAGAGGCAGCATCTCTTGGAGACTGCTCTCCAGTGGAGGCTGTCTCAGCTTTCTGGTTAAGGTATCAACATTGGTGAGTTTTCCTTTGCTAACAAACTTTGACTATCTACTATCATCTTTGTTAACATCTTTATATTAGCCACCCTTACAGTTGCCAACCACCAGACCAGGCTGCCCAGAGCCACATCACACTGCATGGATTTTGAATGTGGTAAAGTCCCTTCTGGATGCTGGCAGCATCATCCCTTCCTTCAGAGGAGGTGGCTCACTGGGCATGGTGCTGATGGGTTGGACTTGATGATGACCTTTTCCAACCTTGAGGATTCTATACATCAGCAGGGATGGAATTTTGCTTGCTAGCTCCATTGGCAAGGCATTCAGGTACATGGTAGTCCCACGAGCTGTGGTTTTATGGAGAGTAAATCATGTTGAACCAATCTCCTATTCCTGTGACAGGGCAGAAGGTCTCAGAGAGGGGAGAAGCTGAGGCTGGGATAGATCTTGACTGCAGTCAGGCTGTCAGTATTCTGTTGTATGGCATTCCCATGAGAAAAGTAGGGAGGTACAGTCCAGGAGAAATGCTTTAAGGACTATATAGTCCATCTCCTACCCTGGGGGAAGGAGATGGAGCAGATAATCTCTCAAGATCCCTTTTTCTCTTATTCCCTGCATATTTTGTACGGAGGTGATATTTATATATATATCTTTATATATTTATATATTTCTACTTTTTTATCAGCTGCTTTTTGATGAAGTGGGAGGATGGCTTGTGCAGGGTGCTGTGGGCTCTGCCATTACCCAGTTGTCTCCTTACTGAGCTGGGCAATGGAACACAGAGCAGACTCGTTGCATCTGCTGGCAGAGCCAGGCTGAGAGGGGCTGCAAAGAGCTCTCATAGAACGGGAGAGAGATGCAAAATCTTGACAAACTGAAGAAGCAGTCTGGAAAGAGTAGATTGACATTCAAAAAGGACAAGAGCAAAACAGAATGTACTGGAACTATCGAAACGTATGTCAGGAAATGGTTGCGTAGGCAGCATTTCTATGGAGTGGGGGTAATGTTGTGGGCAACAAATTAACCCTGAGCCAACTGTGGTGCCCCGGAGTGAGAGAATCAGCACTGACATAAGGATGTGTAAACAAAGAGCAGTGCGCTGCTCTGTTTCCATCCTTACAGAGCATTTGGGAGGAGCCATTTTGGTCATCAGACTTCCAGAAAAATCTGGAAAACGAGAGGAAAAATCAGAGTTCTAGAAAACAAAACTGCTGAGAAAGGGAGAAGGAGCTGCAGTCAACTGCTTATGGCTGAGCAAAGATACAGCAATGATCCTACAGAGCATAAAATGCTGCAGGAGTAACAAACTGTTATCCATGTCCACCAGGGTAAAGCAGCCGTAGTGGGCTTGAGCAGCAGCAGATAGAATTTGGGTTAGATTTTAGGGGAAAATGTTCCATCTACAGGAATAGCTGACAACCAGGACAGATCAGACTCTCCTTAAAAGCCTCCAGTGATGAACAGGTTAGACAAACACCTGTCAAGAACAATTTAAGCAGGGTTGGTCCTACCCTGAGGGAAGGAGATGGACGAGGTGACCTCTCGAGATCCCTTTCCCTCTCATTCCCTGTGGCTCCGTGCATATTTTGTACGGGGAAGTCACTGTGAGCGGAGAGCTTGGTTCTACATCAACGTTTCACATTGAAATTGAGAAGTTGAGTTTACTTGTCAGTCTGTTGTTGTTTCAGCTTAAGTCTGACTAATTTCAGTTGAATACTGACTTATAAATCGCAGTGATGGGCGTATGGGGGATATCTGGGGAGGCAGATGCTGAAATCCATTCATCTATTGATTGCATTGATGGGAGCGTTTCATTTAGAACAGCATATACTTATTTTTACATACGTTTTAGAAGACTCTTAGAACACCTTTGTTATATCACAGTGCAGGACTCCTCCTGCTCACTGGTTGGTGCACATCCTTAAGCAGGCATGGAAGAAAACCTGCTGTTGGCATTCGCAAGAGGCACGGGGTGGAATACCACAATGGAAGGAAAGCATTGCCTTTGTAAATGAAGTCAGGCAGTGGTCTGGCTGCCAATTAATGAACACATTACTGTTAAGTGATAGCTTTGGAAAGGAAAAAAAAAATAGATGTTCCTGTGTTCTAATGGCTCTCAGTGCCCTCTCCTCCAAGCATTACACTTATGGGAAGCAGAGCCCCTCCAGCAGCGGTGCAAAGGCCTGGCAGCAAATGGGGTTCCTGTTCTGTAAGTGCAAAGGGAGGGAGAGGAGGGGGTTTAAGGCAGCAGAATGCAATTCCACAAATTAATTTGCTCCCGACCCAAGGGTTAGCACTAATTTTGCACTCAATACCAGGAGAGCTTTAGCGACCGCAAATAACAAACACTTGCGTTTTCACTCCGTCCCACTCCGAAGCCCAAACTGCCAGGTTTACAGTGCCCTCTAGTATCGCTCTGGAGCATTAGCTTTCCTATGCCACCTCCTGAGCTGCCACACCGTGCAGTGGTTGCTCATTTTCCATCGGCACTTTGATACTTTGGCACCTGGCTGCACCGCTATCCCTCAGGTGGGAGGAGGGATGCCTTGGCTTTCATCCTGCTGCAGCAGTTCCACTGTTTTATGCTAAAAGTGCTTTCCTTAGAGGGTTGTGTGTGGTTAGTGCCAGTTTGTCAAAGAGATAATAGTGATAACCGGCCTTAAATTGGGCGCGATAGCCACAACTGTGCTGCATCACCACGAACTGGCAACACATGCACTTAGAGAAGGAGAGGGAAGGACAAAGTAGAAAAACCTGAGTCATATGAAAGCCATCCAACGTTACCCGGCACCACAGCCCAGCCAGCTGAGGTCTCTTCATGCAAGGACTTCTCCAAGCTGCGACCTTCAGCCCTGCTTGGATGGCTCAGTGGAGCAGATGCGGGATAATTCCCCAGTGGGTCACAACGCAGCACCTGCTGCGAGATAGGGCGGCTTGTAAAGCAGCTCTGAAGCTTCCAGCTGCTGCAAGAGCCTGCAGAGGCTGCTGGGTTGAGATGGGGACAAGGCTGGGCAGGGCTGCTCATATCATGCCCACCTCACCCACAGAGATTTCTTTGATGGGCAGAACCAGGCAGCAGGTGAGATCTCGCAGGCACAGTCAAGGTGTTGGCAAGTGGAATTTGTAAGACTACATTGAGTAGCAGATTAAACAAGGCACTGCTAGCATCCATGTTCAGATTTTTCCCATTGTTTTATATGGCTGCCAGCAAGAAATTGCTGTCAACAAAAGCTGGTATTAAAATGTACCTCTTCTAGCACACGTCATAATGGACATATGCACTTCACATCTCAGTGGTGATCCTTCCTGCTGCCTGGGCCTCGGCTGCTTGTGGATCTGTTTGCTGGGCTGCAGAAGGCACTCGAGCTGCCTTTCCTTGGTTACATAGCAGAGGGTAAAGCCTGGCTGAAAGCAGCCCACGCTCATCTTTGAGGAGATGGAGGGGTGTATGGGAAATCACAGCGTGAACCTCTGATTAATCAGTTGAGGCAAGTGTTGGGTCAGCTGTGGGAGCACAGGTGAGAGTAATGGAGCTGTGCTCCCAGAAGGGGTGGACCTTGACCCCACCTCCTTTAAGACCTCATTTAAGGGCTGACCACCACTGAGGCAGCATCTCTTGGAGATTGCTCCCCAGTGGAGACTGCCTCAGCTTTCTGGTTAAGGTATCAACATTGGTGAGTTTCCTTTGCTAATAACCTTTGACTATCTACCATCATCTTTGTTAACATCTTTATATTAGCCACCCTTACAAGGGGTTAATGCATATATAGGTGAAATCATGTGGAATGGGAACAGGTGTGTAAGAACAGCAACAGGTTATAAAAAGTGCAAGTTAAGAAGTGTAGAAATCAAGAGGAGCCCTAAGATGAAGCCACTGGTATATGTCTGAGGGCTGAACTGAGTCTTACCGCTCTTACTGACTTTCAGAAACTGCCCATGTGAGACAGTTTTCTATCTCTCGTATCACAGATATGTGTGATACATACAAATGTATTTCTTCCCCAAAGTGTCACCGCAGGGCAGAGGGATAAAGAATGAAGTGCTTAGTGGAATAACCTGAAAAAAAATCTCATCCTCCCCCCATTGGCTCTCAGCATGCAAACAGCTTCTGGAGCACAGGATGGAAGCACTGTGGTATCAAGTCAGATTCCTCTTCCTCTGAACGCTTTCTTGCTCTCTCATGTGCTGTGCATTCTATGTAAATGCTGAACTTTCACTGTTGTCATTGTGATTCCTGAACATGGAGCCACAGGAGTCTGAAAGAAGAGGTCCATAGCCCTGCTGCTTTACATTCTAACTCCTGCTACCGGTGCACTAGAAATGGAGAGCTACCTCATTCTATATGCAATATGTAAGTAGTTTGACAGGGATGTCTCCTAACAGCTGAAGTGTCAGCTCTGCCTGGATGGATTGGGGGTCTTGAAAGACTCTACACAGCTCTGCATCATCGTCTGTGTAAAACAGTAAGTATCTTAAATTCCTTGCACAGCAATACAAGCAACCGCCTCAGCTTCTCAAGGGCACTATATCTTTGATAATGAATATATTTAAACAAAAGGCACTGTGTGTGGGGGGGGGGGCAACCTTTGCTGAATATAATAGAATGCAGAGCTTTCTACTTTCATATTTCACAGGATGTGAAGGTTCATCACTTATTGAAAGTAAACTGTGGACCATTGCTAGCATGCTGTCTGTCTGGGTTTTGTTTTCAGAGTGCAGTGCCTTGGCAGTGAGGCTACAAGGCAGTGCTTTTCTCAGTCACAGCCCTGTGTTCAGTATTCTCCAGCCTCTTCCCTCCCTTTTGCCCTGCTCCGTTACAGCTCGTTTTGTCAGCTGAGGAACTTCTTCTTGCAAATCTGTTTTCTCCTTTCTGTTCGAAAATTACATCCTACGTAAGAGCAAATTTCCATAAGCCTTCGGGATTCGAGATTTATTGTTATTCCTCAGCGGCCAACAGCCAAATTAATTTGATTAGAGTGCAGCTCTCGAGAGGCAGTTTTGAGGGAAGCGGAGTCCAATCACGAAGTATCTGGGATCAGCAAATGAGCAACCCCTCCCGGCAGCATTCACTCCCTCCTTTATGAGCTGAACCCACCAAGCATCAGCAGCATCTCCAGCTATTGCCTCACCTGTCACAAGATATCTTCATTGCAAGAAGGACCAAAGCGTGTGCTGCTGCTGGGGAGCTCACAGCCCACAATAATAGGCGCTGCTAAACAAACCCCGCAGGGGGTATCAGTGAGCTGATGGGAATGAGGAAACTGAATGTCAAACCCCAGGCGCAAACACCCGACAAAGGGGACTGAAAGTGGCAGCTGGTTCCTGCTCCGTGGTTACCAGATGATGCTGAACAATAGTGGGGATGGGGGGCTTTGAATGAGGCGTGGAAATAGCAAACAGTGTGCTGCAGCGATAGAATAGCCAGGAGAATCATCTGCTCGTGGGACAGCTTTTGTGTCTGCAGTTGATCTCTGAGATCCGGGCTAACTTGTGCACTGGGCATGTTCCCAGAGGTTGAGGCCATCAGATCAATGGGCTGCACTCCCATCACCTTGCAATGTGATATTTGAAGCTCTCGCAAACTGCTGGGGCTGCTGGGTCAGTGTCCTGAGGACGGATCTCAATGGAAACCTTCCGTACTGCAAACATTGTTTGGGCAGTTCAGGAGCTCTGTTTCCCGGAATCAATACAGGATGAATGCAGTAGTGTTCTGCCGGAGGCTCTGGGAGAAGGCAGCTGTAAGATGAGATATGGAACTGAAGTGTACTTGTAATAGCTCCTTGTAATATTTTAACAATTCAGCCACAGCTTTGTAAGGCAGATGATGAGCTGTGCTGCATAAAGCAATGCCAGCCAGAGTAACCAAGTCCTCTCACTCTGAACCTTGCCCCTCTATTTTGCTTTCTGTATAATACTCCTGACTCGACTTCTTGCATGGTGTTGCAATGCATAATTGAACTCCCACTATTTTCCACTGTGGGTGTGGCTGCATTCAGTTTTGGATGGAATTTCTCTGGAGAGGTTAATCTGCAAAAATACTTCCCAAGTGCCAACAATTAATTGCTGCTTCTCTATTTTCAAGCTGAGAACCAATGGCTGCAGGGATGAAGTTGGCCTGTTGGCTCTGAGTTATTAAACACACCCTGTTGAAGGGCAATTTTCTCTCCTTTCAACTTTTGCTTTTGGTTTATTTATTTACTTATGCAGAAGAGTGCAGCGATCAGATTCATTATTTTTTCACACTGTGAATTGTTTCCTAAGCACCAAAAGATAATTTAGGGTCCTTGTTCCAAACATCAGCATCCTTTCTCAGTGCTGGTCCCCAACCATACTCACATCTATGAATCCATACAAAGAGCCCTGAGGAGTAATATATAACCCAACGGTGCAACAGGCAAGGAGACAAAAAATAGCCCATTAAGAGGACAAAGCTAATCAATACAAATAGCAAAGACAAAGATTTTAAAAGCATCTCAATGAAGTCAGGCGAAATCTTAGCAGTCAGTCAATGAAAACTGAGGTGTGCCGGGGAGGAGACTGGGGGACAAGTCAAATGGGCAGAGAGGAAAGGTTCCTTAGCAGACTCAGACAGGTAACCTCCCCAGTGTGCAGGGCATGTCCTGGCTGCAGCTCAGTGAGATGGAAGGAAGAGAAGTGCTTGAAGAGGTGAAATGCTGACAGCACACAGGAGAGGTCAGTTCGGTCTCCTACCTGCCTCTGCTCTTCCTTAGCTCTGCCAAGCACAGTTAGGACATGAGCTGCAGGGTTGCAGATTACCCCATGTCAAAGCCCCCACTCTCACTTTTCCTTTTCTGTGTCCAGACTAACCCATTTTTCAGGACAGAAGGCATTGTGGTTTAATTCCCTACCAGGCAATAATTAATCTACCCGGGAAGATGGCATACTAAAGTGGTTCTGTCTCATCCCCACAAGTAAGGTTCTGGATTTGGTACCAGGGCAGCAGTTTGCATGTACTGAGTAAGTCCTTAACTCTCAGAAGGAAACTCTAGGAGCACTGAGCATCTCATCTTCACCCTGTGTAGCACAGAGCCCAGCCACAAAGGCATCAGCACTGTGGAATTACTGTCAATAAGGCAAAATGGCAATCAAAGTTTTCCACCCTGTGCAGCAGAACTGGCAGAGCAGGCAGGATGTTTGGCTGCTGTAGCTCTGCCAGTCCTTGGCCTCTGTTGAAATTGCTACAAAGGCAGAAAATCACTTCAGCTAGCACTGAAGGAAGCAGCAGCACTATGGAGCTGCACTGGGATCGTTAGAGTGGTTAATATTCAGCAGGCATATTGCTAAAAAGACAGTGCATGCTAAGAAAAAAAAGAAAGAAAGCAACAGAGATATAAACAGTGACAGTGGGATTTTTGTAGAGCAGATTGCAAGTATCCATTAAGAGTGGAACCAATGGCACAGCAGGCTGCTGTGAGGTCATTGTGGAGTGGTTGTGAGACCAGTCCTAGGCAATCTGGGCCATATTTTAGACCATGAATTAGAGATTAAGTGCTTTTTATCGCCTTACTGGTCCTCCAAGGATGGCTCCTCTACTTTGGCACACAATATTCCTGTCAAGGCAGCGCTGAGGCTTTGACTGGGGGTCCAAAAAGAAACAGATATTTTGTAATTAACCTCATTTAATTCATTAAAAGCAAACAAGTCAGAACTGAAGGAACTCCTGAGATAGACTCTCAGCTGGAGGTATTGACTGTCATCATCAATGCAATGCAGCTGTAAAAGGAGTTCTCAATGCATACACAGACCGTAGTCCAAAATGTGCTATCAGGCAGAAAAAGCAAATCCCTGTGAAGGGCCACCTCTTGCTATAATGCAGGTCCTTTCTATAATAGAGTCAGCTCTGATATAAGGCTATTGCTGCACTGAGAGCTCCAATAAATATTAATGCGTCAAACTGTATGCCACCTCTATTTTGGGATGGAGGCAGAAGACAGCCTTACACAGGATGAGTCGCAGCATAAGGGAGATAATGCATTCCCAGGGCTTCTCTTAGGAAATGTTCACCTTCGCAATGATTGCACCCTACATTTCTCCAAAGAATCTGCCCCAATTCCATTTCATCCTATGAAAGAGGTGTGAGGTCTGCCTGTGCTCATGGCTTTCTGAGGGTGATGTCTGCACATCTGCCCCAATTTCCACCCAGTATTTTGTCCTGCTGCCCCTCAAGGTCATTCCCTACCAACTGAAAAGTCCTGTGTTCAAAGCCGACCAACCCACCTTATAGAAAGGTGCTGATATTTACACAGTATTTATATCTCGTGGTGTAATTGCTCTCCAAAGAAAACGAAACATGAATATATATGTGTGTGTCTTATTAGGTAATCCTTTCGTTTTCCTTCCTGCATCGTGACTCTGTATTTAATGTCTTACCTAAGCACATCTGTTAGTATTGCTAGACCAAACAGCTGAATGTATGCTTGCCTTTAGACATAACATTATTCTAAACGCAGGATACGAATGTAAATAAATATTACACTAAATATTTATGTTTAGTATCCCATGTAACAATAGTTTATCAAATATTTACCAGCCTCCTTACCTGCACTCTTGTGGGCATAGCTGCATTGCTGCTTATGCTACCGAGTGCTCTTGTGGTTGAGGGAAGCTTGCTGTTACTGATTCTGCTGCAGCCCTTCCACGAGGCTCTCATTAATGTCAAGCAAGGTGTCTGTGGAGCAGCAGGGTGTTTCTGAAGTGCTGGGATGCCATGCACAGCATTACAGTGGGAAAAAGAAAGAAGAGAAAGCTTAAGCAGCCTCTGTTTGTTATGAGCCCCAATCATCGGCTTCTGCTCACAATATGTTGGTGAAAAAGGACTGTATCTGTGGATATGTGGTTTTGTTAGGGAATTAGCCTCCCAGGTTAGGAGGCAGGAGAGGGTCAGAAAAGCATTGTGGTGGTTCCTTCAGCAGAAATTCAGGGGGGCTGAGAAGTAGATGAAGGTCCCACTCCTTCTGAGTACAGACTGAGGAGGAAAGGGGAGTGAGTGCTGCTACCAGGAGGATCCGGGCAGATTTAGGGCTAATTCCAGCTTTGTTACACTTACTTCCCTGCCAGCAAACACTGCTGCTGCTGTTTGCTCAGTATAGACTCCAGCAGAAATAGTTTTCCTGCAGCCAGTCGGAGATGTAACTCAGCATTTAGGCAATCTTGGGTGGCAGCAGTCACAGTTCTGCCTCCCTCAGGTCCATCTCTAAGCAAAGTTTTGTGTTCCCATGACACAGAAGGGCTGCATTGCCCAACAGCAGACAGCCAGCTGTGGAAAAAGTCATCCTAGAAGAGTCCCAGCAGAAATGATGCTGTGATTCAAATGCAATGGCAAAAACGGACCTAAAAGCCTTGTTCTTTAAGCTCACTGCTCAGTTATTAACAGGAATGGGACAGGAATGAGGAAGAAACACAACTTCTTGCTTTTTGTGGTAGGTTTTAAGTGAATAATCTTAGCTGCCATAGGCTGATGTGGTTGCAACTTCATTAATTTCAAAGAAATTGGCTTTTCTGGGTCAAACGCTGACACTGGAGAAGATCTGGCCTCCCACTGCGCAGCAATGTGGTGTCAGCCAGCAGGGCTGGGGCTGAACTTGGTCAGGAAAAGGAGACTGCAATGGAAATGAGCAAAGAAAAAAGACCTCAAAAGCAAGCCATTAAGTGCTTTTTCATCCTAACTAAGTTCATCGCGAAGGGTGGTTGGGAAAAGGGGTAATATGAGACTTTCTTATTGAAAAAAGTATCGATTGTTAGGAATCAATAGCATTAAAAAGCTGTGGCTTAAGCAGCAAGCTTTGAAGGACTCCACGAGCTGTTCCGTTCCCTGCCTGCTCTCCTGCCAGAACTTGGATAGCTTTCACCTGCAATCCAGCAACTGCGGTGATGTGATGGTGGCCAATATATATTAAAAAAATTAAGGTGTCAAGTGTGAATTTTATTACCTCTGCAATCAGATGCACTTCTTTCACTCAGCTCATTTGCAATTAAGTCCAGCTGTTCTCGGTGGAAAGGACTCTTCCAAGGAAATTGCTGTAAAAATTAATGGGAGGGTTTTCTTTGGTGTTTTGTTGCAAATATTGTTTCCTAATAGGCTTGTAAAGGGCTTTGCCTTTTTATTCAATGGGCAAGAGGGTATCTGCCATCTTCTCAGGCATTAGAAAATGAACAGGTCAGTGCTAGGGCCCATAACATTTATAAGGCATTTTCACTGTGTAGCAATAGAGAGCTTTAAACTTGAAGGAAGGTGTCCCTGCCTACAGGGTTGGATCTCAAAGATCTTAAAGGCCCCGTCCAACCCAAACCGTTCAATGATTCTATGAGGGAAAGTTTTTGAAGTCTTATTTGTTTGGCCTGCAGAGTTTTTGATTGACATACATGGGGCTGTTAACTGACAAATCAGACTGAACTGGATCAACATTCTGTGTTGGGTTTCTTCTGCATAAAACCGGGTGTGACAGCCAGAGAGGGGCACCAGGCTGCAGACTTCAGAGCACAGTCATTCATGTCAGTGTCATAATGCAACATCCCACAGCAAAGGCCAAAATACGGCACCATGAGCTCACAAAACTGCAGTCCTTGGACTACTATGAGAGAGTCCTGTTTGGCTTTTTAGACCAATGATGAGAATAACTCACTTTTGCACCTTCATGCTGCTGTGTTTGAAGGAATCTTTTCTCTTTTTGTTGCTCAGGAGCAGCTTAGATGTATTTTCTCAAATCTTGCAGCAATCCTTTTAGCAACATTCCCAATCTGGGTGCTGCTGTCACACTGTTGAGCGGCGCCTAAAATAAAGCAGTGAGATTTGTACTTATTGACATTATTTTAAGAAGAAAATGCTGAGGCATTAAATACGACAGAATGAAAGGGAAACACTGAGACATGAAGGATAGAAGATACTGTTATCATGGATTTCTTTTCACCCAAGCAGAAACGAGACTCCTTCTCTAATGGGGAAACACGACCCAGCTCTTGCAGAGAGAGTAATTTGCTAATTTGTTTAATGTTGTTATCTGTGCAGGAAAGCCTTGCAAGAAAAGGAATAGAGAACAGAGCAAAAGTGAAGATTATTTTTGGAGGCAGAGTTCAGCCACTCTTTATTCTTGAAGGCAGCTGTGAATACTGAGGAGAAAACGATGACTCCTGGTTGTAAGCTGTGTTATCATTGCAATATTGGCTTGCATTGCAAAGAGTGAAAGTAATGTCCTATGAACAAAACCCTTCTGCTGATGCAGTGGAAGTCCTCCTGCTAGTACGGTGTATTTGAAGGACCAGAAAGAGCTGCAGCAGAAGAAATATCCTGTTGCTAGTATACTCGTATAGCTACCTTGGCAAACCTTCACGCTGTAGAATCCCACCTCCCATGTCTGCAAATAGCAGGAGATAGCTGGCACAATTTGAAACAGTTCTCCAAAATAGCGTAGCAGATCAAGTTATAGAAGAAATGTCTGCTGAACATGCATGCTCCCATGTGCAGGCTTGAGAACAGATTGATTAATCAAAAGGGTTTGGATCAGTCAGAGCTTGCTGCAGAGGAATGTAAAAAGATGAGGTCTCTGTGAGAAGATTGGCTTTTATAGAAGAGATTAGAAAATGAACCTCAGTAGCACATGATTAACAGAGAAGGAGAGAGCAACTTGAAGTTCACGCTTGAGGTGAACTTCTAGTTATGTGCTTTACTTGTTCAGCTTGCTTGGTTTTGGTTAAGTCGCCGTCTCTAGGATAAGGGCTGCGCTTTTCAGTTGGAGGTATTTCCTGCAGACAAGTCTTAATGTTTGCTGTGCTATGAATTCATCAGCTGGGTCTCCCCAGCAGGAGTGGGAGGAAAAAGCAGGGAGCACAAGGAATTAAATGTTTGCTATTTTGAAGAAATGCCTAGAGCTTGCCTCTCCTTCTCCTGATCCATAGGCTTTAATAGGCAGCGCTCAGAGAGGGAGTGCCCAAAGCCACCACAGGGATTGTGGATGAATAATGGTGACATGAAGGTCTCGTGCAACTCTGGAATGAATAGTATTGACCTGAATGACATTGTGTCCCACTGCTCCAGTGACGGGTTGTGTTCCTTTATTGGATGTGTGGTTGTTAACTCTGTGCCATGCAGAACTGAGGCTGCATGGCTTGCTCATTCATTGCTATCCTTTACATGCTTCTTTTCCTGCCTTCATGCTTAAGGCTTTAAAGGTGTCTGGGTCACATTTCAGCTGGTTTCTGGTAAGGGAAACAGCACAAATGTACATTTTCACTCCATAACAGAGCAATTGCTGTAGGAAGCTGGAGACCTGGTCTTGGCTGTTCCCCACACTAAGTGCATTTATGGCTTGTGAGCTGTGATCCATCAGGGAGGTGCATGACAGCTTCTGGAGAAAGCTTTCTGGGTCTCTTAAGGATTCCCGCAAGCATTATTCAGTCATCACATTCACAGCCTCTGTATCAGCACTTACCACTGGCTTTGGCTTTAGTAAGGAAGGGCATCTATAGAAATCTGGCTCTGTTTGAAATAGCAGATGTGCTTGAGACAGGAGCCTGGGCTCCAATACAGCTCTGTTTGTGAACAAGCAAGGTTCTACCTCATATCTCAGTGTTGTGTGGTTTGGGATATTTTTTCATCTTTCCATGACATTATAAGCATCCTCACAAAAGCACACGAGAGCAGCTTTGCCACAGGAGCTTATGGGAACTTCGGGACCTGAGTGGCACTGTATGAAAACTGATGAACCACTGATTGAGCACCTGGGGAAAGGGCTGGGTCAGCCCTGGGAGCACAGGTGGAAGCAATTCAGCTGTGTGACCTGAAGGGATGGAGCCTGGCTGCAGCTCTCCTAGATCCCATTTAAGGGATGACTGCCAGTGGGGAAGGATCTCTTTTTGGAGATCCCTTCCTTGGTGAGGTTTTCCCCTGCAAACCTGGAGTCTTCTGATATAGGTGAGAAATCTTCTTATCCATTATAGCATCTTTCTAGCATGCAGGTCTTTTCATCCTTATGCTCTGGTGTAATGTCTTTCCCATGGTATTGATCTGTCCAATTGCTACAGGAACTTAATGCAGAAGATCTGTCCCTTTGATATCTGAAGTCTTCATTGACATCTGGTGCATTGAACCCAGTTCCCATAACACTTTGTAGACTGAGCTACGTGGGGAAACTGTTGTCTGCTGCTCCCTCTTCCTGGCAGGAAATGCTTGGTGTCCATAAGCAAATTACATTCTAGCAGTTTATCTCATCACTTTAAAAGAAATAATTAAGCAATTTAGAATGAAAATAAGATTGCTTGGCACGATTCTTGCCTTCTCCTTTTGCATTTCATGCAGCAGTTCAGCATAGGCAGAGCCAGATGCCTGCGCACAGCTAAGCACCACATCCAATCAATATCAGAAAAGATAAATCAGCTGCAATTGACTGCAGGCTGCACTGCCACTAAGTGACGATGAAAAACGATCGCTACTTGAATACACTGCATTTTTATCTTTAAATCTTTCAATAGACGCCGTGTCAATAACAGAGCACTAAATAATCTCCAGATAGAAGCAGAATCTTTTCATTCAGTCTCCCTTTCTTTTATTTTAAGAGGGAAGAAGGATATCACTTTTATCCTATATATTTTGAGGCCTTAAATAGTGAGGTGTGGAATTAGACCTGCAAATTTCAGGGGGTGATTGTCTGTTTAGACAAAATCTGTCTTGTTTTGGGAAGGTCTGACTCTTTCTGCTTTGAAGGCATGGCTCAGTTCCACAGGAGGAATGCAGCAAGGTAGCTGTGAGCAGAATATGCAGAAATAAAGCAAATAAGGATTTTTCTTCTCTTGTTCCTTTGGGGATAATGTATCATTCTGAATTGGATTCAGCTGACAGAGATGGCCTTTCTTTACTTTAAAATGCCTCTGACCTTTTCCTCAGCTAACTGGACACCATTTACCATATTGGCCCAAGAAAGAAAAAAAAAGTTAAGTCCTTTTTTGGATAACAGTGTTGGGGGAAAAAAAATCCAACCTGTTCTGGATCTGCTGATGGCTCATAGCTCTGCTCCTTCCCAGCCAATGCATCACAAGCAGCGTGACTGCAGTTTGCATGCAAGCTCACACTGCCAAAAGGAAGGGAGAGTTCAGTTTTAAACATGTTTGACTAAAGTTATGTTTTTTTATTGGCTTCTCTCTTGCAGCTGGAAAAGAAATTAAAGGAGGAATGTAAGCTAAAGAGTAGAGAATGAGACTTTGTTGCAAGGTGTAAGATGCTTTCAAGGCAGTTCAGCCTAGTTTCATCTGTTATAAATCCTGCTGAGATTGATTGGTTGATGGAGAGGAGTTTATGAAAGCAAGCAAGTAGCTTAATTGGGATGAAGAGTTAGGAGAAATCTCTTGGCTTTTGAGAAAGTGGAACAAATGGCTTTTAACAAGTGGCTGGTGGAATGGAGAAAGCTAAGCTCAGAGCTGGGCAGGATGGTTGCTTGGCATGCTGCATTCGTATTTAGAAGCAATAAAGCTGATGATTGCAGAAACTGCTTGATTCCAATTCATATCAGGTCTCATTGCTCTTGCAAGGCTCCTCCCAACAAATGTTTATCAACTGGGATCTTAAGAACACTTTGAACACAATTGTACCGTGTAGATTTTCTCCAAGAGACAAGGGAAAAGCATCTGCTCATCTCACCTTTATGTTAGAGTTTGGTCCTGCCAAGAACGACCATATATTGTGTGATGAACTCCATCATACATGGAGAGCATGTATGGGAGTATATCCACCATTGTGGGAGCAGATACATGGCTGCACCTCTTCAAAGACATGCACTATCTGGTGAATGTGCCCAACCAAGTATGGAATAACCATGATGTTTCAAGCTTCTTCTTGCCTGCTGTTAAACCCTGTCTCTGCAAGGAACTCATAAGGGCAGAATTCAAGCATCATATCCAAATTCTGCTGATGTTTGCTAGGCAGTAAAGCTGGAATGACTGTGCCAAATAATGGCTCTCTGTGATAAGGGAAGCAGGGTGAACCAGTGTCAGAAGTCCTGGGGGTTAAGATAGAGCACTCAAAAATACAGCCTAGAAATAATAATTAAAGGAAAAAAATGGGTTAAACCAGACAATTTACAGAATTGAGGACTTTCCCAGGATGATGTAAAAGCTTTATACTGAAATCCTCAGGTAGAGAAAACAAGTTCAACTGATTCTGATAGTGCAGAATCATCAGCGGAAACAAGAAGCAGCAACTGGGTCATTGTGTCTCAGACACCTGCATAATGCAGAGCTACGTGGTTGTTTTTGCTGTACTTTTGTCCCTGCTGATGTCTTATTTAACCTGCTTTGGGTAGTTGTCGTTTTGCAGTTGTGCAAAATAGATTAAATTTTAACTGAATCATTTAAAAATACATGTGCTGATTTCTGAAGTGACTTGGATCCAAATGTATAGGGCAACAGAACATGACTCAAAGCCCAATTTAAAGACAGAAGTATGTTTTGAGCAAGCATGAAGAGTTAGACTGAACAGCAAAGCAAAAGCATGGTTTGTGTTTTTTTTTTAGATGTTGAGTGGACTAAATGCAATGTGAATTTGTCTGCAAACCATCTGTGATTTCTGGTATTTTTTGATGCCTTCACAGCTCTAATTTTAAGCAGTTACGCAGCCTTTAAATAATGATAGTTTCTTCCCATTCGCTTTTACATCAGATTCCACACTTGATCACTGAATGTCTGAAGAAGTGGCTGAGTATATTCCTCTGCAGAATCAAACAGCAGCTTTTTTTTATTTTTGCAAGTAAAATGTGACATATTTGGGGACAGATTTTCTACATGCATAAAATACATCACGAGTTCTGCTGGGTATGGTTTACTTCTTGTGTTTTGGCTTTACACTCCTCATGCAAATTCAGTGCTGGGATAAGGCGCTGGGTTGACTTCCCTGGAGGCTGAAACTCCAGACACAGCACAGAAGAGCAGCAAATCTCTTTGAATCGTCTTAAAACTGATATCAAGGGTGCTGGTTTCATCAGACACAAGGGAACTTGAGGGTCATCATCCATCCAGTCCTTAGAAGCTCTGCTGACAAGTCTGTTATGTGCTGCTGTGTGTGATGCGGGCACTCTGTAAAAGCAAACTGAAAGAAGACACGGGACAAGCTGCAGACCAACCATCCCAAAAATGTAATTCCTAGACTTGCAGTGACCCCTAAGGTGATTGGAAGGCTTCCAGATGTGCTTTCCACACACTGTGTTGGGAGGGAAGATCGTCTCTAATAGGAGCTTTGTCTCTTGAGAGCCTGAAACAGCTCAGAGCTAACTCTGGTCACCCCACAGGAGAAGTGATGATAACAACGTTACTGTTGGCTCTGTTTGCTATTTCACTCTTTCTTTTGGCAGAAGGTTTTTGCTCACTGCTGTTGGCTATAGTGGGAGATTCTGATTCAGAGAGCATTAAGAAATGGCATAGAGAATGAAGTCTCGTCTACATCTGGATGTATCTTTGCCATTCCCACACTGTCTAAAAGCAGTCAGGATGCATTCTTTCTCCAGAAGCCCCAAACATGGGTTGACAACCCCACAGCTTCTCTGCTTTGAGATTGCATTGTGCAATAGTACACTCTGTGGCAAACTGAAGACTGAAACCCTGAAAGAAATGGATGGAAAAACTGCAAGAATATTTGACTAACAGTGTTATTGAGCCTCACAATTATTCAAACAAAAAACCCATATCCGTTTATTACATTTATCTGAACTGCTGTCAAGATTGCAGCAATGAAGCATGAAGAAATGAAGGGACCCTGCTGGTGAGCATCAGTCCAGATTGCCACGGAATAAAGATCAGCATTTATCTATTTCAGAGGGAGATGAAGATCGTTTCTTACAATGTCATTTATTGCAAATATTGCAATATTTATTGCAATCTTTATTTGTCTTTTCCAGGCATTTAACAAGAGGCTACCAGCACTTGCTATGAAACTCAGTAGTGGTCATTAATTGTCTCTCCTGGCAATTAAATTATTTCGTTTTAGATGCAAATACTTTTCTAATTGGGCATTTCTTCCTTAACAAATTTTTTATAGTGCAAGGATTCAGAAAGCATCCCAATTCTTTGGTGTTGCTGATTAATTGCAGCCCACTTCATTCCCAGTAGCTGTCATTTGAGTACCATCATGTACTTTGGTGTGAAAGGTTCGTCTTAATTACATTTTCCCTAGACAAGCTTTTGCTTCTTGAGAGAACTGTGCTTTACTTGTCAAGCTGCATGCGGTGCTGCTGTGGATTGTTACCTCTTTGACACCTCACACCTCTCCACGTGAGTTCAGGGCTCACAAACATTACCAGACATGCAGCACCCAGCATTCAGTTCTGTCGCCAGCCACAAAACACATCCAAAACTGGCAGCTCACTGCAGCCCCCTGCATCCCATCTCTTAGTCTATCTACGTGGCATGGAGTAGCAGTGTGTGGAGATAACTGGGCTATCTGCAGTGTAATTGTGTTGGCATAGCAGTCTGCCAAAGCTAATTAGCAGTGCCGAGAGGCAGAGTGCATTAGGCTGGTCAGAATGCTGAAATAACAGCAGGCTGCTGCAGGCCTGCAGCTGCTGGTTGCATCTCTACATGATGCTGCATTGCCCAGTGTGGATTTAGCCCATATGCTTTTTTCCTTTTCATTTTTGGAGGGAGATCATCAGGTCCTGGAACTTCTGCTGGAGGCTTTAAAGAATGTCAGTTCTGATGCTTGTTCAGATGTGGAGATGTGTCCAGGCGAGGCCACCCACATCATTTTGCAGGTGCCCACTCAACAGCTGTCAGACAGGGAGGAGCAGTGCACATTTTGAACGCCAGTTGGGTTTTTGTTTATATGTGTAAAGGTTTTATCAGCAACTTGGAGATACTCTGGCTTTCTGTAACACCAGCTTTGGATATAGCTGTAGTGAAGATGGAATTACTGTAGTGTGTTGGTATACAGGCAAAATGGAACCTAAGAAAGATTTCTTGAGGGGGGAGGGAGGGGGAAAGAAGCAGTGCTCAACTTAGGCAGGGCATACCCTACAAACAAGCACACCAAACTATGCAGACCTCTGCTTCTACTGGCAGAAAATGGGGAGGAGAAGTGAGAAGAAAAACAAGTTTTGACCAGAGATCTTGAATCCTCATTTCTGGAAGGAGATGCTGACTCCTGCAGCAAACAGCCTGAGTGCCCTCCTTTGAGTTTCAAAGCCCAAATTATGCTGTGATATTTGTTCTTTAGGGGTGAGTTACAAGTTGTTCCTTACGGCTTTGTTTTCTAGCCGCTGTTTTGTTGCTGCAGTTTAAAAACAGTAACTCAAATGTTAAACCTTTTACTGTTCCAGACAGGTTGTAAAATCAGAAATCCTTGCATTTGGGCAGGTGTGATGGGGGGTCTTGGAGACAAACAAAATAAAACTGATATTAACAGCTAAGGGCAAGAAATGGAAAAGAATCATCCATGTCCTGAGTGTAACCTACAAAGCAGGTTGATGACATTTGCAATGTGTGCCCACAGTCTGAACTTGGAAGCAAGGGCCCTGTAGGAACAGTCCTTCAGCTTACAAGTATTCCTTTAGAAGACCAGCTCTATCCGCTCTATTGCAAAGAAAGGTGTTTTATGACTAACAGTATAGATCTACAAATGGATGAGGTTGCTGCTCTGGCTGAGATAGCTCTTTCTGCCTCTTTGGTTCAGTCCTTCTTTGCATAAAGAATGAAGTCTTGTTTGTATTTGCTTTACTACATGCATTCAGTCCATGACTTTCTTCTGTTGTATATACTATACATTTCACTGCTTACATGGCTGGGCTATATTGCTTCATACCATATTGCTTCCAGTTCTGCTTTACCTCTGTGCTGAGATGGGAGAGCGTTATTAAGATCAGAGCAGAAGCAGCAGACCCATTTCATTTCCCTGATCTTTATGCTAAGTAATAGGGTTTCACTGGTCAATACTTCCCATGTAGTCTGGGGATATTTAATTGAAGCAGATGTGATTCTCAGAACCCATGGGATGATAGACAGGACAGCGTCACTGAGCGAAGAGCAAAGCCTCGCTTCACTTGGCCACTGACACCTCTGTTGCTCCTTGTCAGACTCATTTCCATTTTACATATTAAAAGCAACACCACAGAACATCCCCAAGTAAAGAATGAGTGCGAATTGTGCTCGCTGAATTTAATTAATACCTGTATGGGAGATATTATTTATTCTAGAAGCTGAGAAAACACCAAACTCAGCCAAGGTGCTTCACAGCTGCCATAAAACTAAACCAGCAGCCCTTATTAGCACAGTGCTGGCACATCCAACCCTTACAGTGCTTTGCAAATATCAGATAATTAAAGCTGGGTCCTCACCCTGTTGACTGTAGAGCACCTGTTTGTGGGTATAGGGCAGATAGAGGCTTACTAGGGAAGGAAAGGACGGGGCCTTCCCTTCTATGATAAATGCTTTTATTTCTGTCTTTGCACCTACAGTAATTCATTCAGGACGTCAAAAGGAGGACAACGAGACACCTGGTGTAGCATGGATGCTTCTAGCAGGGAAATGGGGAGGAATAAATGAGTGTTTTGAGGAAGATGGTGGGTATTTTAAAGCTCTTTTGCCCCTGGGCTGCAACAGGCCATACATAAAGGTTCAGACAGTGCCCCCAAACCCTAAGCAAGGACCGCCATTTTGTACTACATTTCCCACAATGCCCCTTCGCCGCCGCTGCAAGACTACATTTCCCATCGTGCCCCAGCAGCCGCTTCCGGCTGCGCAGGGAGGGAGCCGTGTGGGTTAAGATGGCGGACGGGGTGCTGAGCCCCGGGGTGAACCTGGAGGCCTTCTCACAGGCCATCGCCGCTATCCAGGCGCTTCGTTCCAGCGTGACGCGGGTTTTCGACTGCCTAAAGGATGGGATGAGGAACAAAGAGACCCTGGAAGGCCGCGAGAAGGGCTTCGTGGCCGCCTTCCAGGAGAGCCTGCACTCTGTCAGCCGTGATTTGGGGTGAGCAGCGGCTGTGGGGGCACGGCTGGGCCTGAGGGGGGGTTGGGGTGAGACACGTCTGTAACCAGAGTAAGTTTTAGGCTATATTAAATATATGGGGCACAGCAGGGCTGTGCTGCAGCCCACAAAGGGCTCAGGGGCTTCAATATCCCAGAGGGAGCTGCAGCTGTGGGGCTGTGTGTGAGCACAGGGCACCCTCTGCTTCTGCAGGCCCTGCTGCTTTGTAACACGTTATGCTTGATGAATGTAACCTGCTTGTTGGCTTTAATTAGGAAAGAAGGTGGTTAATCGTTTTTTATGAGTGGTGTTGCTCACAGCTTAACAGGCTCCTGTTGTATCCCTTTGGTTTTATCGTTGAAGAGGCCACATGGAAGCTGTGCCCTCCCTTTGGTCAACCTTGTCTTTATCAGTAGCTTTTTAAAGAGTTAATTAGTGTAACCCTTTGGTTCCAAACAATAATGAATAGCAACAGGCTCTGACCTGCGTTTTCACATGTGCTCTGTTACACTTCTTTACAGTGCACTTTCTCATCCAGTGTTTCAGTGCTGTGCAGTTCGTCAGCATCTCTATGCAATTAGTCCTTGCTCTAACACCTGATATAAGAGTAGCTTCATCATGAAGTTCCTTTTTCATCCCCCTTTTCCATGATATTAATGAATGTCTTGATCAATGGATGCCCCATCCCTGCAGGCATTCAGGGCCAGGCTGGATGTGGCTCTGGGCAGCCTGGGCTGCTGGTTGGTGACCCTGCACACAGCAGGGGTTTAAAACTAAGAGATCATTCTGGTCCTTTTCAACCCAGGCCATTCTATGACTATTTTGTTTATTCGTGTTTATTTTATTGTATACCTGCATCAAGAAACAATAAGCATTTATATGAAGTGGTTCTAGGTCTCTAAGAGACAAAATAGCCAGTCTTTCTTCTACAGCTGATTAACGCAAGCTTTAAAAGATGCTTAACTCTTGTTATTATTAAATGTAGCGTTTGACAAATGAGGTATGAAGTAATAATAGATCATTTTCACTGTGAGCTTTTCTTTTCCCATGGAAAAATGGTACTTATTATGCTGTAGCTGGGTGTTTTATACACTATTACAGGTGTACTTGTTGCTCATGAGAAACAGGAGATGATTCCTTGCCCTGAGAGGTTGGAAAATACATCTTTATGGTTTGAGCATCCACAGACTTTGCAGGACCATCTCTGGGGTTAGGTCCAATGCCAGTTCTTCTGCATATTTACATGAGGACCATATTAATTTCCAGTGCTTCATTGAAATAACAGGGCATCTACCTGCTTTGTTAGTTCTATGATAGCCTATAGTATTGCAGTCAGTGCCTCAGGTCAGAATGCTGTAGCTTCTAAGGGTGCTTTGCTCATAAAATGGCTTGATTGGTGGAAGTGTTTGCAGGCAGGTTGTGCCATAGTTTGACTCTTCCCAGGCTGCCTTACAGACTCCTGTTTGTACTTTCTCTACTGAGGAGCTGTTTGCTTTATGACTAACAGACTAAACAGTTTGGGTAATGGCAGTGATTACATTTCTTTAATCAAACTGGGCAAGTATTTAAAACACTCGTGGGTATTAAAATAGAGTTTAAATGGGGTTGCTGTCTCTGTAGGAGGACTGTACAACTCAGCTGTGTGTATCTCCAAATCTGACTTAAAAAAACTCCTGTGTATTTCAGTGAGCTGGAGCGTCTGAGCAATCTGGTTGGTAAACCATCTGAGAACCATCCCTTGCACAACAGCGGGCTGTTGAGCCTGGATCCTGTTCAGGACAAAACGCCTCTTTACAGCCAACTTCTTCAAGCCTACAAATGGTCAAATAAGGTAATGGAATCCATCAGTGTAACTTTGCTATATATTGCTCCAGAGTGACTGATCTATGATACAGTTGACCTCTCAGTATCGAAGAGGGTCCAAACAGTATTAAATTGGCCAGCACTACTCAGATGTGCCTTCAAGGGTAAAAGCTGTGTTGCAGTTACAGAGACTTGTCTACAATATCAAGGTTTGGCCCTTGTTTTTCTGAGAGGTGTGTTAATTCCCAAGTTGAAAAATAGTTTTCAAGTCAGATGTTTAGTCTTAAGTAGATTGTATCTGTCAGTAAACAGAAATCAGTGGGATGTTAGACAGAGAATGTTGGGTTTGTCCACTACCAAAGTTATTTCTAGAAAGAAAACTGAGAGGGAAGTTGTCATCATCAGAAGTACTGATGGCTTTCTGTACTATTTGCTGTCATGAACAATACGTGGACTTGGCTTTATAAGAAACTCTGGATTTGTTCCAGAGTTTTTAAGTAATGTAAAAAGAAAATGCAGGTAATGATGACGTACTTTGTGCTTTTAGAAATGAATTGTTGAAAGAAACTTTCTTCTGGTGAGAATAATTCAATAATACTGTTTGCTGAATATGTCTGGGGACAGAAACTAGATAGATATATTTATTCTGAACGTATTGTTCTCATGGTGGGTCAAAAATATCCCTTTCCTCACATCTGATTTTATTGAATAAGTAAACACTGCATTACTGCAATAATATTAATCCCTGTCTGAGCCTCATTATGCTTCAAGTTGCCTGTTCTCATCCTAATTTTTTTCAATGTGTGTACTACTTTTTATAGAAGTAATGAAGCTAATTAGTATTTAAGATTCTCCTTAAAAATCATTATGAAGTATTATTGATCTGTTACAAAATGTAAAAGATGGATTCATTCCTGTTAGTTGCGAGAGATTCCGGAGCTGTAGCTCTTAACAACTACGTACCAGACAGCAGAAGGAAGCAAGAATAATAAATCTGAAAATAGAAGGAGCATTAAAAGAAGCAACTCTAAATTATTTATTGCAGTACATGAGCAAGGAAGACTTTCTGACTACAAGAGAACTTGGTAGGCCAATCCTTGTTATCAGCTGTGCCAGCTGGATTAATGGTAGTCAGGTTTAAAACACAGCACTGTAGTAATGTTTGTGTGAATACCATAGTATGTCTGTACGGTAGCTAATATCATAGAACCATAGAATGGCCTGGGTTGAAAAGGACCACAATGATCTTCTAGTTTCAACCCCTTGCTGTGTGCAGGGTCACCAACCAGCAGCCCAGGCTGCCCAGAGCCACATCCAGCCTGGCCTTGAATGCCTGCAGGGATGGGGCATCCACAGCCTCATTGGGAGGTTGGTTCTACCTTTTAATTCATCTTTTATTTTAGTTCTGTAACAGAAGTAAAAAAGACTGCCTTTGTTGTATTTGACCTAATAGTTATTCTGAATTTTACCCTCTTTTCTAAGGTTTGTAGTAACCAGCAGACAGCAGTAGGTTGCCTTTGTTCCTGACAGCAGATGTGTTACCTGCCTTGGAAGTATTAACAGCTGGATGCTGCCATTAGCACTGAGGGCTGTCGTGGTGCTTGTATAGGTTGCTGCTTAATTTTTGCTAAAAACACTTCTGGAATAAGTGATATTTCATTACCTCTTTTGACCACCTTTTGTTGTTATTACTTGTGCCTGATGTTTTCTGTCACTTGGCAGGGAGAATTTAGATGCGGTGTTGTGTCAATACACATTTAATTTTTAATTTGTGACCCCTTTGTGGCTTGCTTGCTTGTATTTTTGATGAGCTGAGATAAGGGCATTTTCCTTTCTCTCTCTGATTGTTCATGCATTGCTGATGACATGAGTAGCAGCACAGCTGCCAAGGGAGGATAGATGGAGTAGAGTTTCAGGGCTATGGTGCAATTCCTAATAGACATCCATGAAACAAAGGGGAAATGATCACATGCACATTTTCTACCGTGTGTTTCAGTGCATCTTGTTTATTCTTAAAGCGTGGGAGTGTGGTAGTAAAGCAGCTTGTAATAACTAAGGTCAGTAAAAATAGCCAGGCTGTGTCATGAGAAGTGAATGATTGTTTGATATATTGGAATACTATGTGCTTTTTTTGGGGGGGAAGTGGCTTTGTTGCATTCTTTATTAATTATTTGTTTTATTGAAAGCTGCAAGAACAGTTAGAGAGCTGAAACAGTGAGCATTTAAATAAGTAAATCAGTATTTCCAAAGCTATCCTCTACCACAGTCTGCTTGGATAACAGCTGAGGTATTTTTTTGTGTCCACTTGTATCAGTATATTTGCTTTAGAAGATACAGTGTCGGCCAGTTGATGTAGTAACAGTAGCCTTCCAAATACCCTGATCCACACAAATCACTGCCGAACTGTTGCAATAGTTATTTCTCAAGATGAAAAGCTTGTTTTGATGTTGGGTCCAATGAATACCCTCTGTTGGTTGGATATGGGACGCATGGCCAAGCTTTTAGAGTTAAGTAGCCGTGTTGGGCAGTGAGAATAATGTTCACAGACTTTTTCCTCACAGAACTGTATTATCCTGGCAGCTCATTATTTATTAGCACCTGCTATCCTGATATTTACTTACTGTAGTTTATCCAATAGTTTTGCAGATGGTGAAGTCACTCATATAATAGAAGCAGCTGTTTAGGAACCCAACAGCTTGTGAAGTGTGTTAAGTACACATACAAACAGCTGTACAACTTTCCCTTTCCAGGTGTTTAACAGAGCTTAAAAACCAGTGCTGACATAAACATGGGAAGTTTAAAGTGATCTTAGTACAAGAGCTGAGTGGTTTTGTCTTTGCTTTTGTAGAAGTCATGCAGGTAAGTTCCTGTGGCTGCAGGGTGTGCAGAAGGATGTAATAGCCTTGGGACAATACTCAGGTCTTCATAGGTTTATTTTTCTCTACAGTTTTATTTGAGAAATGACATTTTCTTCATCACAATTGAAGTACTGTTACTCAGAAGGATCTTTATATGCACTCTAATATAATGCTGAAGATACAGTGTGAGATGAGACGGAATGGAGCTGTTGTTCTGTATGGGTAACACGATGAAGGTGGTCTGTGGTGTGAGTTATGGCTGAGGTGACAGTGGGAAGGGATTCTGGCTGTGTGTGTGCCCTGGTCCTGCTTACCTCTGCTGCCCTGTGTGCTGATGCTGACTTATATTCCCAGCTGCTTCCTTCTGCCATTCTGATAGAAGTCAAGGGAAATTATAAGGAAAACAAAGGGTTTCCTTGACAGGAGTGTAATTACTGATGATGGGATTAAAGCATTATAATGCCCATAGCCCAAATATAAAATAATTAATGAGCTTGTGCTGCTGTGGCCGTCTGATCCAGCTGCAGTAGTGTCAGCAGTTAGGGTGGATCCAGGAGTTTGAACTCATGTTTTCAGTAAGGGAAGAACTTTGTCTGCTGCTTTAACGAGGTTATTTATTGCCTGTAGTGTGTATTTGTTCGCCCTCTTTGCCCTTGGCAGAGCATTTGTATCCCCTCGCCCTGTGCATGCCTGAGGCGTTGTCTGTTAAGGTGTTCCACTGCAGTCAAAGGGAATGAACAGCACATGTACAGCGTGCTCTGTGCTCACCGAGCTGGGCAACTGTTCTGTAGGGCAGATTCCTCCTCTCTTAAGGGGTGCTGCCAAGTAGTTCATGCTCAGCATTTGAGCTGTGATCGCTAGTATAGATTTGTTGCTTATTCTTTATTTGAGGCGAATACTCAAAATGAATCAACTTCCCAACCCCCCAGAATTGCTCTTTCTATCAGCATTACAAAACACTGAGCTCGTTGGACAGCAGCAAACCAAGTCTTCCCTGAGCTGCTGAGTAATTGCAGTATCCTGATCCACTACTGAAGATCTTCTGCATCTTCTCTTTGTTTTTTATCCTTAGTGAGACATGGTTTCTTTTCAGATCCCCAAGACCTATTTGTAGCATAAATAAGGGAGATTATAGAGCAGTGGTCATCATGAATGGATCACGTTAAGTTTTGTCCTTGACTTTAACTTCATTGAAGTACATTGCTGGCAGCTCCACTGAGCTGCTATGTTGCATCTTTGTTTGCCCTTATATTCTAGCACTTCAGGAATTTGCAACAATACCCACAGGTGTATTTGAATAGAGGGTCTGGATGTTATCGTGACATGGTATGGAAACTTAAACAGAGATGCTCTAAATGCTGCATAAGAGCTGTTGGGATAATTGCTGCTAATGAGTTAAAATGATTTTTAGGAACATACAGTTTTTGTTCATTAAATCATCTTGATATGTTGCCTGATAGATTATTGGTATACGTTGTGTTTGTTGTAGGTCTCACAAAAATGAGAAAGAAATCAATAGAGCCTGTAGAGAAAGTCCAGACTTGCTGGGCTGCACTTGGTAGCTTAGTATCGATTAGACACAAATATTGAGCTTAATGACAATAAACGCCATTAAATGCTAACCATAATACTAAAGGAACACCGGTGAAGCAATATCTTTTCCTTTTTTTGTTCTTCCTGATTGTAAAAATGAAGTGCTTGTTCCAAGGAACATTAATTTTCATTTCTGGATACACTCAAACATTGTGAATTTAATGTAGTTTTACAGTAGCATGGGCAGTGTAACTGAGTTACTGCGTTGGCAGTTGGTTGGGAGTTGAGGCAGACAGCCAAAGTTTTGTCCTTTCAGGGCTTTATTGTATGAAAACGCAGCGTTGTGATGTTCTGACATGATGTTGTATGAAGGTTCAGCTTTTTTTCCTGCTGTTTCCAAATGCGCTGTAATAGCAGTGACAAATGTGTGGTGGTGACAGAAATGGTGTCACAGTGACTGGATCCTCTTCTCACCCGTTGCTTCCTGAGGTTACTTTTGAAGAGCACCCATGTGCTGGGTGGGAGCAGGAGGGTGTGTGCTGCAGCTTCAGCTCTCAGTGGATGGGAGCTGTGAAGCAATGACTCATGGGGGGAAAGCAAAACGCCCTGCTTTGCTTACAGAGGGGCTGAAATGGAAAGAATAAGGTTTGAGTTGAAACTGAGCAGCTGCTTATAGATTTTCCCAACAACTTTAGTGCTGCACATCTCAGTTTGCTTTGTAGGTACAAAATCAGTGCATCATAGAGGGACTGGAATGCAGAGACTCTTCTGGATTGCCTGTAGTGTAGATAAGTCATTGGTGTTTGTATTCCTGGCGCTGGAAAAATACACCGTGCACATCCTGGTTTCTTTTTAGAGAGCACAAAACGGGAGCTGGGCTGTTTGGGTTCTATTCTTGCCTACCTTATTAATTTTTATTGTAACCTTGAGCAGAATGAGAGATTTTATTTCTGTGCCTCATTTTTCTTATGTTTAGAATCGAATAAGAATATTTAACCTACTTCTTGGGAGTTTCTGGTCTAAATGTGTCTCGAGTGCATTGGGTTCTTTGGGCCGAAATGCAGTAATGCATTATAGATGCCAAGTATTACACAGTTAGTGACTAATGGTTGCCTGTCCCTCTGGATGGATGCCATTTATGGGCTTTTAATTTCATGCAGTTTTAAGCAAATGCCTTTTGTTATTGACAAGCACGTTAATGTTTTTTCATTCTTTGTTTTTAAATGACAAAGCAACAGGTGGTTACCTCTTTGTCTCCAGCTGCCACGGTTATTAATTATTAGTCAGCTGTCTGCATGATTAATATTGCATTTTATTATTGCTGGGTTGATTTTTAGCGACTGGGAAAAAAAATGAGAGAGGCAAATTCAGGCAGTTTGCAAAGTAACCATGGAAAAAACACTGGAAAAGGTTAGGAGCCTAAAAATTGCCTCTAGGTTTGATTGCACCCCAAAGTGCTTCCCAAAGCTGCATCTGGGGACAATGATGGTGGTTAACACTGTTGCACCCATCTCCTTGTTAGGAGGAGGTTACTTGAACTTCGTGGGCATTCCAGTGGATTGAGTGAGGTTAGTGTTGTTACCTCGGGAAGAGAAGAGTGGCAATCACTTATTTGTCACTTCAATAGAAAGGCACAATTAGCCTTTGATTCTGGCTTGTTTTGTTGTATAGTTTTGACAGCTTGTGCCTGTGATCTTCCCAGACTTATAATTGTAATAATTGATACTCGGGGGCCGTTGTGGGGGAAGATTTATATGTAAGGAATTTGCCTTCCTTACTCTGTACTGCTGCAGTACTTTGTTTCACATCTGAAACACCCTGAGAGTATGATGAGGTGTTTGGCTATTGTGCCTGGTGCTTGTTGTTATTCGATGTATTTTTCAAGGCTCTAATCAAAATAATGCTGTAAGCAGTACAGCTCTCACTTTTCCTAATTATGGGAAGTGATATATCAATACACACTATTATAAATCACAGCCCCCTTGTCAGCTGGTGGGAATTATTTAATGCTTTGCAACACCTTTATTTGCTAATGAGTATTTTTCTCCTGTTTCTTTGCTAAGTATTAATGTTCTTGCTGTTAGCCTATTTCAGGATGGAAATGATTGATGCTGCTTTATTTTAACCAAAACACTGCTGCCCACTCACATCTCTTGCTCCCATAACTTCTTTTTGCCTTTGCAGGAACTCTTCAGCCCGTTCCCGTTGGGTGACTGAGTTGTGACTGGTATGTCTAATGTGCAAAGCAGCGCTTGCTTTTCCCTTCTGAGCTTTGTAATGCTGTCATCAAACCAGACAGGTTAAAACTGCATTTCTAATATTAATAACAGACACATAAGCCATGCACAGGCACAGCAATATTGGTGAATGTCATGCTACAAAGATAAGGCTGGAATAAAAGACTTTATGTTTAGAAGTTGAGAAATTCAACCAAGTATCATTCATAATCAATGTTGTATAAGGATTAATTGAGGAAAATATGTTGGTCTGCAGAAGAAGAGGAGCATTGTAAGCAATGTTAGAGCCAGCAGTGTTCCGAATTTTGTTTGTGAGCCCTCCCATGGCTCTGACCAATTCACTGCTGCTGAAACCTGCTTGCCCTCCTCTGGGTGGCACAGATTTCAGTCCTTCTAGTCATCCCAACAAAGAGATTGCACAAAAAGTCCCAACAGACAGATTTTATCATGTGTGAAACGTGGCTTTTTATCCCTTCCTCTCCCCTTCCTCTTTCCCCCCTCTCCCTCCTTTTTACATATATCCTCAAATACTTGATTAGTTTAAGTTATCTCAGAAAACCATAACCTAGTACTACCTAAAATAGTAATTTGTGGTTCCTCTGAACTAGGGTGTAGGGTTTATATTGTGTGGGAGAGCAAGTAGTGGTTCTGGCATGCTCCATCATACCCCACATGTAGGAGCCATAATCATATTGGGGTCCTCATCTCCCTAAGGAAGCTGTCTCTCACTTTCTCTGAGTCAAATTAAAGATGTTTATGAAGTGCTCGGGGACCTTCATATGAAGGGCATTCAAGGGATATGAACACTAATATAAAATAACTGATAGAGCTGATAAACATCCCGTTTGTGTTCTTTATATGGAAAAGCTTTTTTTTTTTTTTAGAGCTTCTAAAGGAAATCAAGCAAAGCAGGAATTTTAATGATGTCACCCTGTTGCTCTCCACTATTGTTGTTGTCAGATCTTTTGGTGTGCCTGTTATTTATTTATTTTTATGTAGGACTGCCCTCACCTCTCTAATCTCTTTCGGATTTCTCTTTCAGAGTTACTAAAGTTGGTCCCCTCAGAAAGTTCACGGGGGGTGACTTAGTTCTTTGAATTCCACATAAGCAATGCTCAGCTCTACCCAGCTGTATCTTAAGGTACTGCAAATAACTGGGCTACAGAACGTGGAAGTCACCTAGAAGCGAATAAATATGAAGCTGGTCTGTGAAGGAGCTGTGCTTAATCAGTGCAGTTTGGATACCACCTCATGGGAATTTACACTTAGCAAAAACACGACAGCAATTTATTTTTTCAGGAGTTACTATTGGGATGCAAATATTGGAGGTGTGTAACCCAGGGAGTCCATGGTGATCCTTGAGAAACAGTTGTTTTGAATGTGAATTTCTTCATTCAAATCTGGTCAGATACCTGACCTGGCTGTAAGGGATGCTTTAATTCTGTGCATCAGGCTGCTGTGCTGCTTTGTGAAAGAGCTCTGCTGAGTGACTCCTGCAGAAAACCAAGAGCTGACTTCACTTGTGTTGTAAAGTGCTGCCTCTTGAGAAATGAGCTTGATTTATTTATTTATTCTTTTCCTGTTGTAATTATATTCTTCTGTCATCAGTTGGGTAGGAGCAGGAACGTGGAAGAACAGTACTCTAAGTGTGGTGGTTGGCATTGTAGCCTAGGAGCTACTGTCAGGTTTGTTCTGTGGTTATGGCAGTATCCCTTAACCTTGTACAATGTTGTATAGTGCCACTGCAGGGCACTTTGGGGCTGGGAGACAGAGACTAGAAGGTAAATGAGAATATGGATGTGACACTATGAGCTGCTGCTCCTAACTCCTTTTGGATCTGATTGGCATAAGCTGGTATTTAAAACAATTAGAGTTGTATAGCCCTGAAGATGGAGAGGGCTTATCAGTACATGTTATCAGCTTCTGTGTCAGTGTAAGATTAGCTTGAGCACGTAACAATTTATTGTATCTCTTTTTAAATGTCCTGGCTGTAAGGCTTCCATTTGCACAGGAAACAAAAGTGAATAAAATGTTTGAGCCACTGACATCTGTTCACAGTTACAGTACACCTAGAAAAGGATGTCCTCTGGATTAATAAAAGATTTACTGAAAGCTGATTGACTGTACCGGCTGCTCGTCTTTTACCTTCTTGATCTTTACACAGAAGGATCAAAAGGTTCTGTATGCTGAGCAGCGTTCCCTTGTTGTGCTGTGTTGCAAGGTTCTTGGCTGAGTGTGAAGTTCAGTCATGCTCCGGTGCTCAGCTGGATTTGCTGCAGCTCTAAGTTGTTGAGTTAGATGCCTAAAGCAAGGCAGGTGGGCAAGATGAAATGCCTTGTGGCTGTAGCTGCGTGCTTGCCTGGTGTCTTAGCTAAAAATGTGTTTCATAGTGTGCTTTTTTTCCCTAATACATGCAAATAATTGGCTTGCTCCCAGATAGCTGCTCTTCAGAAGGACGTATACTGACAAGCTGGTAGTAATAACTAAAAAACTTATTGGGTGGAATTAGTGTACATCATTGTACAAGAAGTAATGAGCGTGCTGAAGTGCTAAGAACATTTTCACTATTACTTTAGTTTTGGTTGGAAAGCCAAGTCCACCAGCTACATCTTACAGCATGTGGTAAAGTCATAGTGCTCTTTGATATTCAGATTTATGCTTCAGAATGAAGTTGTATTGAAAGCCCCCACCAGGCCTGATTAATTTGCCTGTTGTGTATGAATTCTCCAAGCTTGTGTAACTGGCAGTGACATAGTGTTATAGGTGCTCTATATGTTTTGTGGGCTATTAGACACAAATTAATTATATCTAGATGTGACATTTTACAGCATATTCTAAAATAGATGTGTTTACTTCTCATTATATGAAACTGCAATTCGTGTGGAAATCAATGTTGAAAATACTCACTGAAAGCCTCCCAGGATCAGCAGGCGTGCATGGAAAGGAACTGTGCCCATGTGCTGTTATTCACAACTGTTGGGTTCAAGTGACTTATGTTAATCTTCTCATATCAGCAGCAATTTATTCTATTTTCCTTATTGCAGCATCCTGTTAGTGCTGCTGAAAAATGCCATGATTGTGGACTAAAGCAGAGAGAGTCCTCCGGTGCCTTTTAAACTGTTTGAAGCTGCCCATGGTTTGAAAATATTCAGGAATCTGTGATATGAGCTGGTTGACATTTTTCCTATTCCAAACGCTCAAAGGAATAAATCTACATAAAGAGCAACTCAGTTTTCAAAGGAGTGTCTTTGCAACAGCGTTTGGAATCTGAGGGTGTGACTTGACTTCCCTCTTTTGGCTGACCACCGCCATAAAACAGCTGAATCGAGGACGTTCTTCTATGTAGGGAAATGTATTTTTGAGGTCTTGACAGCTTGTTTCCAGTTTTAGTCTAATTCAGTTGGAAACAGCTGTTCCTGATCTCTGCAAAACAGTTTTTTGATGGAAATCACGACATTCTCAGTTACAGCAGTGGTGCTGGGCTGGGCCTTAGTTGAGAAGTTGGCTTTTCTTTGTGTTAAAATATATCTACGTTCAGAGAAAATGCCATTTTTTACATCACATAACCTGCGTTCAGAGAGTAGTAGCTTCTCTCTCCTCCCAATGTTCTCTTATTGTGGTTGCATATACGTTTCTGTCCCTGCATGACTTTTAAGGAAAAAACATTGCTGTGTGTTTTATCATCCCTTAGGTTTTCATTCTAATGTTCCCTGCCCATATGCTTTCAGCTGGCTTCTATTTAGAGTTTTCTCTGCAGCTGTCTGTGCACTCAGCCTTAGCAAGTTTTGCCTTATGCTTCACTTTTATGCTGGAGTCTTTATTCCTTGCAACCCCCCCCCACGCACGCACACACAGGTTGGCTGCATTGCTGGGGGTGGTCATTCCCCACAGCTGAGTATAGAAACTTTGGAGATCTCTGAACTGATGGGTAAGCTCTGTTGTGAGATCCTAATGTGGAATATGCAGTGCAGTTAGGAACTTGCAGGAAAGAATTTGCTGTCTTCTGGGCAATATGAACACATGTATTATGATGGTGTGTGCCCTTCCTGATGAGAAGGGTGATGGGATCAAGAGCAGCAGTGCTGCTAATGGCATGGGAAGGACTGGAGTTGCTCTCTCCTTTCCTTTCTTTGTAGCTGGCAGGGTGGATTTCACGGCTCACTTCATTGTACATGGCTTTGTTTTCCCATCTGTCAAGTAATTGTGCTTCAGGATGAGTACTTGGAGTAATCAGACAGACTGTTGTGTGAGGAGCAGGTCGCTGCTGGTTGCTATCTCGCTTCTGAGCCTTCTGTGGACTAATACCTTCCTGAAGCCTCTCTTGGGCTATCTGTTAAGGCACATTTTTATCAGCTGAAATAAAACCTGACATCGAGCATGACATGTAAGCTTTGCTACTTAAAGAGCTGTTAAATATGTTTTCCATTCCAAGTTGAGCATTTTGCCTGGCAAATACTTTGGAACGTTTATCACTTTCCTCGTATCTTTTTTTCCCACAGTCTAAGGAACCTGACTCGGGGTTGTGTTAGGATTAACTGAGATTACTGGCATCTTCTCTCCATTCCTCTTGTGTACGTTGTATGAATGCATCCTAATAACTATTGATATTGCATTCATCCTGTGAGAAGCAAAGACCTTTCGTGTCTGCTGATGCTGCAGTTTCTGATGTTGTGTTTTTCTTGCAAGTAAAATCAATCGAGACAAATCTTAGTAACTTTTTACAGCAAAATAAAATGACTATGCCAGGCAACCACTGAAAATTCCCTTTTTTTAAGTAAAGGGATGCTCTTAGATCACATATACGGGGTTGTTCAGCAGAATTGATTGGTTGATCCACTGGATTTAAAGGTCAACTGTAATCACATTTCAGGAAGACTGAAGAAGATACAAAATTGCTGCTATGTTTTTCTGTCCTATACATGCTTCTAATGCTTTGCTTTCCCCCTGTATGCTTTAATTTCCTCAGCTAGGGCATCAATACATAAAGGGCAAAGGTCAGTGAGCCTGATTTGTCTTGTCAATGAGGGAGCTGGTTAGTTGCTGTCCTCCAAACTGATCCCTTCCTTCTGGAAGATGGGAAGCATGTGGAAGGACTGCTACACTCCATGTAATGAAACAAACCCCTTTCTTGAAGAAAACGCAATGTAGTTGTCAGAGTGGATGCATCCAGGAGATGATGTTGTCCCTTTCAAATACACTCAGGTAGAATAGAGGGTGGAGACGTTCAACTGTGGAATCAGAACATCCATTTATGACCCAGCCTGGTATTACGTAATTGCTTGTAGTAGCAAGGCAGGTTTGGAATACTGCTTGGTAAAGGTGCTGTTATACAGCTGGATTTCCATGTCAAACGCATGGAAGACATATGCATAGAGATGTGAATGCATGCTTTCTTAAGTTTTGCAGCATCATGAACAAGACTACTGCTTTGCCATAGCAGCCTGCACAAAGTAAAAGCAGGGACGTGGGACATCCAGGGGCTTGGATATAATGCAGAAAGAATCCTGATGTGGGAGATGAATTCATGGAGAAAAAGGTGATTTAGTTTGATAAACCAAATGTGTTTGTGATTCTTAGAAGTTTCCATCCCTTGTGATGATTCATTTTATGTTCCTGTACAGACAAACTTACTCTTCTGTGTGGGTCTTTCATAGAGCAATGCAGGTGAAATGGTGTTAAAATGGAATAGATGTGAATGGCAGGGAACTGGATCAGATACTGCCTTGCATACCTGATGATGATTTGCCAGTGGTTATGCTACAGTGAGGGTTTTGTTAGGCTGAAAGGTGACCCTTAGTAAAATACCTCTCAAAAGTATCAGTTGGGGGGGAAATTAACCATTTTATGTGTGTTATTTGTTGTAGAACTCCAAGGATCTACATTAGCTCACAAAGTACCATCCTTAGTGCATTTTCATGTGTTCTACCCTGTAACATGTAGTCATTCTTGTATGTATAGGAATCAAGGATCTGTAGCTTTTCAGTAGCATCTATGACCTGCTTTAAAAATAGGTACCGACATACAGCAGCAGCTGAAGGATGTGCTTGGCTGGACCTGAGGACTTCAAAGAGGTTGAAAACAGGCATACATCATCTGTTCATGAAGCTCCCAGATTTCAGGTTGTCATCACGTTATAAGAGAATGTTGCTTTGTGGAAGGAAGCTTACAAGGTTTAAAGTATAAAGCAAAAAGCAGCAAACGATCATTAAGAATACAATAGTACAGTGCTTATTTTAATTTATGGTTTTTTCTCATCTTCTCCTCAAATCACAGAGCTCTTATCCTGAGTTTGGTAGTCCTGCCAGCAGGATGCTGTTGTGAATGAAAACAATGTAATATAAGAGCTTGTCATGGTTTAATAATTTTGTAATTTTTGCTATCAGTATTCCACATCATAACATCATATTAAGCATGAATAATTTTACTGAATCTGCAACTTAAAGAAGAAGACTACATCTCCCAGGGAACAACACGATAGGTCACGGGACCTGGACTCTATATTAACTCTGTCGCAGAACAGACTGACGTTTTTTCGAGTTCTGGCGTTCAGGGGAGTGTGTGGGAGCCTTCAGCCGTTCGCCTAGATTTACAGTAGGCCTCTCGGTTACGGGACTCATTCTCTCTCCTATTTTGCTTGATTCGTTAGCTCAATTTTCAATTATATTGTATTATATTGTGTTATCCTGTATTTCGATATAGTATTTAGTAAATAAGTGTGCCTCCTTAGATCGTTGCCGCTGTTTTCTTTTCCTAATTAACTTTTTCCTTTCGGCCTAGGGCCCCTCCGGGGCCTACGGCCCCTGTCACGGACGCAGGTGGATTTTTAGTTCAAACCGTGACAGATTTTGGTGGAGAATGCGGGCAAATTGAGTTGCTGTTTTTCTGTGTTTTCTTCTGTTGCTCTTTTAGCTTTTAACAGAGTTACGAGTTTTTTTTTCCCTGTTAAGGAGCTATCTCGTGTTTGCGGTTCTGCACCTGCGAGCTTGACCTTGAAAGTCCAGGCGGACTGCCAATACTCCGGTATATTTTATAAACACTGCTGAGCTTTGTTTTCTTTTACTTTTTTCTCTCTATTGGAGGAAAAAAAAAAAAATGTTTTCTCTACTAAATTTGTTTTACCAGGGACTGTGTGCCATTGGTTCCTTTTTTGAGACGCTCCGAACATATTGGGCCATGTTTAAGCTAGCCACTTTTTCTTATGGAGCTATACAATTGTATAATGAATTGAAAGCATGGTTAGCAATGCTCACTTCGTATCTGTATACAGCTCCAGAGGGAGCAACTAATGCAACTAATTATACAGAAATGGTGATTTTTAAGCGTGCTCCTCTTTCTTTCTATGAATCCTTTATGCAGTTCTTGAATGATCAGTGGGCCACACTCTTAATCTCCCTGATCTTACTGTTGATTATTGTAATAATCTCACTCAGTATCTGGATTTATAACATCCGGAGGAAGTCTTCCCTAGAACCAGAGAATACTGAGTGGCAGGGAGTGTGGAGAGGCTTTGAAGAGATTCTCAAAGGACAGACATCTTCAGTGTTATGGAGCTTCACTCCTGAACACTTGAAGAATCCTGAGAGTTTGATTGCATATTTGAGGCAGGAATGTTGTGGCTCAGGCAGATCTCAGGAGGCACAAATGATTTTGGGCCTAGCTAATGCTTATCGGGCCTTAGTCAATACCATTCCTGAGAGGGAAGTTTTAGAAGCTGAGAGAGAGAGTCTCAGGGCCGAGAAGGAGAGTCTTAGAGCTGAGGCAGCAAAACTTTGGGATGAGAAGGTAGAGAGAGAAAAAGCTTTTGAAGCTGAGAGAAAAGATCTCCTGTACCAACGAGACTCAATCTGGTACGAGAAAGAGAGTCTTAGAGCTGACGCAGCAAAACTTTGGGATGAGAAGGTAGAGAGAGAAAAAGCTTTTGAAGCTGAGAGAAAAGATCTCCTGTACCAACGAGACTCAATCTGGTACGAGAAAGAGAGTCTTAGAGCTGACGCAGAAAAACTTTGGGATGAGAAAAGCTCCCTGCAATCCCAACTCAACACTCTCCAGTCTGAGCACAGCGCCCTCCGGTCCGAGCACGACACTCTCCAGACTGAGCGCGATGCCCTCCGGTCCGAGCACGACACTCTCCAGTCCGAGCACGGCGCCCTCCGGTCCGAGCACGACACTCTCCAGTCCGAGCACGGCGCCCTCCGGTCCGAGCACGACGCTCTCCAGTCCGAGCACGGCGCCCTCCGGTCCGAGCACGACACTCTCCAGACTGAGCGCGATGCCCTCCGGTCCGAGCACGACACTCTCCAGTCCGAGCACGGCGCCCTCCGGTCCGAGCACGACGCTCTCCGGTCCGAGCACGACACTCTCCAGACTGAGCGCGATGCCCTCCGGTCCGAGCATGACACTCTCCAGACTGAGTACAATGCCCTCCGGTCCGAGCACGACACTCTCCAGTCCGAGTACAGCGCCCTCCGGTCCGAGCATGACACTCTCCAGACTGAGCGCGATGCCCTCCGGTCCGAGCACGACACTCTCCAGTCCGAGCACAGCGCCCTCCGGTCCGAGTATGACACTCTCCAGTCCAAACACAAAGACCTCCAGTCCGGGTACGACAATCTCCGGGCAGCGTGCAGCGCCCTCCTGTGTAAGCACAACGCTCTCCAGTCTGAGCACGACGCCCTCCAGTCTAGTTATAACGTCCTCAGGGCAGAATGCGACACCCTCAAGTCTGAACCGTATGTACTCCAACTTAACCAACCACCGGGGGCACCAGATACAATGTTGGTTGCCCCTGTAAGAGGGCGAAAAACAAAACGAGTTTCAACTCAGATAGAGAAAATGCAGAAGGAGTTAGAAGAGCGGAGGGAGTTAGGAGAGCAGGACTCAGGAGAGCAGGGGGACTCAGGAGGGCAGGGGGACTCAGGAGGTCAGGGGGACTCAGGAGAGCAGGAGGAGTCAGAAGACCAGAGGAAGTCGGCGGAGCAGAGGTTGTTAGAGCAGTATAAGAAGATGTTAGAGGAGGAGAAGAAGTCAGAGGAGCAGAGAAAGTTAGGAGAGAGAAAGTTAGGAGAGAGGAAGAAGGAGGAAGGTCGCCTGGAGGAAATAACACAAGCGTCAGAGTCAGGGTCAGAGTCAGACGAGGAGCCAAAAGCTAAATTTTCTTTACGAGAATTTCTCGAGTCCAAACTTATAGATGGGGCAGCCTCATCAACACAGCTGCCAACATTAACACCTGGGACTCCTGATAGAGCAAAAGGTGAGCAAAGTATTACGACCATTATTGATCGATCTTTTAAACTGAGTGAAATTCGAGATCTGAGAAAGGATTTCACACGTCAGCCAAAAGAAAATATGGTCACTTGGTTACTTCGCTGCTGGGACAATGGTGCCAACAGTGTGTGGCTCGATGGCAGTGAAGCTCGCCAACTGGGTAGCATTTCCAGGGACTCACGTGTGGACAGAGGTATAGGCACATGCCAAAATCGGTCCTACACCCTCTGGAAGCGGATGTTGATAGCGGTAAGAGATAGATTCCCCTTTAAACGGGACTTGGAGCCTGAGAAAAAGAAATGGACTGATATGGAGAAAGGTATCCAATTTTTGAGAGAAAGGGCTCTGGTGGAAATGCTCTACAGCCCCCAGTTCAATCGTAACAATCCAAACCAATTACATGATCCTGAAGCAGTCCACGTTCCACGACAAATGTGGCGTGACTTTACAAAGGCAGCTCCAGAAAAGCATGCCAGTGCACTTGCATTGGTATATGGCAAAGGGGAAAGAAAGCCCCTTGTAAATGAGCTAATTAGCAGACTTCAGGAGCTTGAATTATTTATAAGCGCTACAGAAGTTAAGCTTTATACTTCAGCTATTGTCCAAATGGGAAAAAAAATAGTGGAAAGGTTAGACAAAGTGGAGGAAACACAAAGTGATATTATTGACAAATTGGCTAATGTGCCTGATGTAGATGAATCCACGGTGGTACCAGATGATGGAAACCAGGATTTCCACGATCGCCTACTGAGAGAGCTAAACAACATGAGTTCCTCTCGACCTGTATCATCGAAAATCTCAACCATAAAAAAGAGACGTCCTCGTATTCAAGCAAATGACAACGATAAGACACCTCGTATTCAAGCAAACGACAATGATAAGACCATACGTTTTGCTTTGTTGTATTTCTTGAGTAATCATGGGGAGGATATAAAGAAGTGGTATAACTCATCCACTTCTGCACTTCAGGCACGAGTGAAAGAATTACAATCCAAAACAACCACCAAGGTGAACTCTTCCAAACGGGGGAAAGTTCCAGTTGCTGCAAGCCGCCGAGGTAAACAATAGAGGGGCCCTGCCCCCAGCCAGGGGGGGGAAAGGGACAATAGAGTATACTGGACTGTGTGGATTAAGTGGCCTGGCACATCTCAACCACAGAAATATAAAGCCTTGGTGGACACTGGTGCACAATGCACCCTAATGCCCTCAAGTCACCAAGGGACACAACCAATTTATATCCATGGAGTGACTGGGGGTTCCCAAGAATTGACTATGTTGGAGGCCGAAATAAGCCTCACTGGTAAAAACTGGCGAATGCACCCTATTGTGACTGGTCCAGAGGCTCCATGTATACTGGGAATCGATTACCTTAGGATGGGATATTTCAAGGATCCCAAGGGGTATCGATGGGCCTTTGGGATAGCTGCTGTAAACACAAATGGTGTTAAGCAGCTGTCAACTTTACCTGGTCTGTCAGATGATCCTTCTGCTGTGGGGTTGCTCCAGGTAAAAGACCAAGAGGTACCAATTGCCACCAAAGTGGTTCACAGACGGCAGTACCGCACCAATAGGGACTCATTGCTCCCCATTCAAAAGCTAATTCGCCAATTAGAAAATCAGGGAGTGATTAGCAAAACGCACTCGCCTTTTAACAGCCCCATATGGCCAGTGCGTAAAACCAGTGGGGAATGGAGGCTGACGGTAGATTACCGTGGCCTGAATGAAGTCACACCTCCATTAAGTGCTGCTGTACCAGACATGTTAGAACTCCAGTATGAATTGGAGTCAAAAGAAGCTAGGTGGTATGCCACCATTGATATTGCTAATGCCTTCTTTTCCATCCCATTGGCTGCAAAATGTAGGCCACAGTTTGCTTTTACCTGGAGAGGTATTCAGTATACCTGGAACCGTTTACCCCAGGGGTGGAAGCACAGCCCAACAATTTGCCATGGATTGATCCAAGCTGTTTTGGAACAGGGTAATGCTCCTGAGCACTTGCAGTATATTGATGACATTGTGGTGTGGGGCCATACAGCAGCAGAGGTTTCCAAGAAAGGGAAACAGATAATCCAAATTCTTTTGCAAGCTGGTTTTGCCATTAAGCGCAGCAAGGTGAAGGGGCCTGCCCAGGAAATCCAGTTCTTAGGTATAAAATGGCAAGATGGACGTCGTCACATCCCAGCAGATGTGATTGACAAAATCACTGCTATGTCTCCGCCCACAAATAAAACAGAGACCCAATCTTTTCTGGGAGTAGTGGGCTTTTGGAGAATGCATGTCCCAAACTACAGCCACATAGTGAGCCCCCTCTATCAGGTAACACGGAAGAAGAATAATTTCTCATGGGGTCCTGAGCAGCAGCAGGCTTTTGAGCAGATAAAACAAGAAATAGCCCGTGCCGTGGCCTTGGGACCAGTACGGACGGGACAGGATGTGAAGAACATCCTCTACACTGCTGCTGGAGAGAAAGGTCCCACCTGGAGTTTGTGGCAAAGAGCCTCAGGAGAGACCCGAGGCCGACCCCTAGGATTTTGGAGTCGAGCATATAAAGGGTCTGAGGAGCGCTACACTCCGACTGAGAAGGAGATCTTAGCCGTGTATGAGGGGGTTCGGGCTGCTTCTGAAGTAGTTGGGACAGAGGTTCAGCTTCTTCTAGCACCTCGCTTGCCAGTAATAAACTGGATGTTTAAAGGACAGGTTCCCTCCACCCATCATGCTACTGATGCCACTTGGAGTAAGTGGATTTCATTAATTACTCAACGAGCTCGAATGGGAAAACTCAGCCGTCCTGGAATTCTAGAAGTGATCATGGACTGGCCTGAGAGTAAAAAAATTGAAACACCACCTACAGAAGAGGTATCACGTGCTAAAGAGGCACCACCATACAATGAGCTACCAGAAAACGAAAAGAAATTTGCCCTATTCACAGACGGATCATGTCGTATTGTAGGGAAGCATCGCAGATGGAAAGCTGCGGTATGGAGCCCCACACGACAAGTTGCAGAGGCCACTGAAGGTAAAGGAGAATCAAGTCAATTCGCAGAGGTAAAGGCTGTTCAGCTGGCTTTAGATGTGGCTGAACGGGAGAGGTGGCCAATGCTTCATCTTTATACTGATTCATGGATGGTGGCAAATGCCTTATGGGGGTGGTTGCAACAGTGGGAGGATGATAATTGGCAACGAAAGGGTAAACCTGTTTGGGCTGCTGAACTGTGGAAAGACATTGCTGCCCGAATAAGGAACATTGTTGTAAAGGTGCGCCATGTAGATGCTCATGTGCCTAAAAGTAAGGCTACTGAAGAACATAAAAATAACCATCAGGTTGATCGAGCTGCCAAAATTGAGGTGGCTCAAATAGACTTGGACTGGCAGAACAAGGGTGAATTATTCCTAGCTCGGTGGGCCCATGAGACTTCAGGTCATCAAGGAAGGGATGCAACATATAAGTGGGCCAGAGACCGAGGGGTGGACTTAACTATGGACGCTATTGCTCAAGTTATTCATGATTGTGAAACATGCGCCATAATTAAACAAGCCAAGAGGATGAAACCTATTTGGGGGGAAGGGCGATGGCAAAAGTATAAATATGGAGAGGCATGGCAGGTTGATTATATCACCTTGCCACGATCTCGCAATGGTAAGCATTATGTACTCACCATGGTGGAGGCAACCACTGGGTGGCTCGAAACATACGCAGTACCCCATGCTACCGCCCGAAACACCATATTAGGGTTGGAAAAGCAAATCCTGTGGCGGCATGGCACTCCAGAAAGAATTGAATCAGATAATGGGACCCATTTCAAAAATTCTCTTGTAACCACTTGGGCCAAAAATCATGGCATTGAGTGGATTTACCATATTCCCTATCATGCACCAGCTTCTGGTAAGATTGAACGATTCAATGGGTTGTTGAAAACTATGTTGAAAGCAATGGGTGGCGGAACGTATAAAAATTGGGAGAACCATTTAGCAGAAGCCACCTGGTTGGTCAACACTCGAGGATCTAGTAATCGTAATGGTCCTAACCAATCCAGCTCCCTACGTACCGTGGAGGGAGATAAGGTTCCTGTAGTACACATAAAGAGTGTGTTGGGAAAAACAGTTTGGGTCCTTCCAGCGTCTGGAAAGGGCAAACCTCTCCGGGGTACTGTCTTTGCCCAGGGACCTGGGTGCACATGGTGGGTGATGGACAAAAATGGGAATGTTCAATGTGTACCACAAGGGAATTTGATGTTGGGGGAGTGCAGCCAATGATTTTCCTGTAGATATATAGGTAGAGTCTCAGAAAATATTTCAATTAGGTACAGAATAGTTCAATTAGGTATAGGACTTAAGATAGAGTGGATTAATGTTAAGGAAACACTTTTTCTCTATATACCTTAATTAGGCATTCTGTAAGCAAGTTTTCCATCTGGACTCTATATCCTGCACTGGCCATGCATGTGTAGAGCACACATGGAAAGAAGTATAAGTCAAAAGGAAATCTGCTGTGGTGGCTGGGAAAGGATGAGTGCACCTTGATGTAGGGGACGCCCTACTAGCACTGCCTTTCCCCTCTACCGCTGACATGTTTTCCTTTTTCTGGCAGTTTTGCCATTTTCTCAAAATTAATAAATAGTAGGTTAGGTTATAGAGTTTTGTTCTCAACTTAGGGATTTGTATGGAATAAATATAAAGTGTTGAGAAAAATAAGGTTGCTGATTATTCACAATTATACATATGAGTGTGTATGTATGTATAAACATAATGTAATGATGTAGAATAAGGGGTGGAATGTCATGGTTTAATAATTTTGTAATTTTTGCTATCAGTATTCCACATCATAACATCATATTAAGCATGAATAATTTTACTGAATCTGCAACTTAAAGAAGAAGACTACATCTCCCAGGGAACAACACGATAGGTCACGGGACCTGGACTCTATATTAACTCTGTCGCAGAACAGACTGACGTTTTTTCGAGTTCTGGCGTTCAGGGGAGTGTGTGGGAGCCTTCAGCCGTTCGCCTAGATTTACAGTAGGCCTCTCGGTTACGGGACTCATTCTCTCTCCTATTTTGCTTGATTCGTTAGCTCAATTTTCAATTATATTGTATTATATTGTGTTATCCTGTATTTCGATATAGTATTTAGTAAATAAGTGTGCCTCCTTAGATCGTTGCCGCTGTTTTCTTTTCCTAATTAACTTTTTCCTTTCGGCCTAGGGCCCCTCCGGGGCCTACGGCCCCTGTCACGGACGCAGGTGGATTTTTAGTTCAAACCGTGACAGAGCTGTCATTTGCCAACATAAAATTAGAAAAAGGAAAGAAAAATTTCAGTATTCAAGCAAGATAGGTACTTAATCAAACATAATCACTTGCTTTCTTGAGAGGAGCAATGCTGGTGGCAGCTGTTATGGTAGGCACAGTGCTATGACTGTGTGCTGGGCATTGCTCTGCAGGTTCTGTTCTTGTTGTGCAATCAGCTCCAGAAGATAAATGTCTTCTGAGTTCCATAAGATGAGTTACTTTAAGGAACAATCATTTTGGTTGCTGACTGAGAGCAGTAACAGACTCGTGCCTTCATGCTGCTTCTACAAACTAGACAGAAGTGCTGTCAGCTGTGCTTTAATGCTGACTCCTTTCAGAATGCTGCCCAGCTTATACCTTCCCCTGTGTATTTCAGAAGATGTGAACTATGGAAAGTTTTGTGATTAATGTATTTTTCTCTTTGTAATCTATCAGTCTTTCTCCTCTGATGGTAATTAAACTGGTTGTCTTTCTTGCTAATCTGTGTCCTGCTGCTGCTGCATTTCTGCCCTCTGACTGTGCTGCAGGTTGGTTGGCTTTGAGTGTGTCCTCAGGTCTGGAGTGGGGCTTCCATCCGAAACCAGCTGCCTGTCTGCTCCAGTGTGTGGCTGGAAACCTCCCTTGGCAAATGCTGGTTTTGTTCTACATCATTAGATAAGTCTGCCAGAAAGAAGAATAGAAATTGAAAGCCCCACAGCTTGGTGATGCTGCCCAATTGCAGGCTGTACTGGCTCCGTGGTTGTGAGCCTTCATTATGTAGCTCTTGCTCAGTTCACTTTAAGTAAAAGTGGATCTAAAAGTAGAACTGAGTAGCTGACACTCACAGCCATTCCAGGCACTGTGGGATTATGGGGAGGGGGACAGGGCAGGACGAGGATGCTGCTGGTGCTGGGCAGTTTGCATTGTGTATTTACGCAGAACTGTGCAAACTGCCCCAAAAAAACTGAACTAAACCATAATCTTACCGAGGGCTACAAGCTTACTGAACTAATAAATACTTTTTTCTTTTCTAAATATCCAGAACCAATGGAATTCAGTTTGCAGCGACTGTTGCAACAACCAAACCAGTGCTACTACATCACTTTGGTGTCCCCGTGCTGATGGCTCTCATGGAGCAGTCCCCATATTGCAGAGCCATCTGTTTCCTCACTGTCCAAGCATTAGGCTCAATAGTATAAATTACAGACTGCTCTGTGGCTTTCGATTGTTCCTGTTTGCTTAGCGTGCCAGAAGTGAGCCTTCAGCTCTCAGCACCATTTATAAGTTTTACTTGCTCTTTTATTTTCTTTAATGACTCTAGCAAATGAATTGTCAGTTGTTCAGTGTTGCTAAATCAGTGACTTGATAAGATAAGCTTTGAAAGGGATGTAGATAGCATCCTTACTAATTTCTTATGCCTTTTTTTATGATGGTCATCTGGAGCAATAGGATAATGTTAGCTATTTTTACTTCATGTTTGTTCAAGTGAGGGCTGTTTAGGTGGTGCCTTAAGCCGGGGCACTGGTGAAATGTTGGGGTTTGATATTGTGAGATTTTTCTTAGTAATATTCAGGATATAGAAATAAGGTACATCCAGAGCTTGATGCAGAGCTGAGATGTCTGGGCTCCATGGTAGAGTTCAGTGTTAATTGGGTTAGTGAGGGGTGCCTGCAAGACTGCTGATCCATGAAGAGTCAGATGCTCGCCAACCTCTTTTGATGTCCATAAAAATTAATCATTCAGGTTTACCCACTGGTTTAATTCTTCCCCATGGCAGCTTAAAAATGCCTGTCTCAAAGCCCTTCTTATAACAGCGGTGCAAATTTCTATCTAAACTAGGAATTGTTTTGGAAACATAACGTTTCAAATCCTACTGGGGCAGTTAGTTGTGTGAATGTTGCAGGGCCTGTTGGTGAGGGATGTCTGTGCTGAGTACGCTGACAGCTGCAAGTCTGCTCTTCAAAAGCTCAGGCTTGGCCCTGAGTATCATCCTGTCTCCTCTCTACTCCTGTTCTGAACCCAGTAAGGAGAAGCATATGTTTTCTTGCATCAGTTACATTGGTGTTACCTTGTGAAGCATGACAAGGTCATACATTTGTACAGCAAAAGAGAAAACCTCAGATTAGATCTGAGCTATCTTAGACTTGGGTTTTTTTCACTGCTGTATGACAGATTCCCATGATATACGTGGTTAAATTTCCGTTCGTGTAGGTATGCATGTGCTGATGCTACGTTGCTGCTCCTGAAATTGGTACTGTTATATTATTAATATTGCAGATCATGCCAAGGAGGTGTCTCGCATTTAATAGAGAACATAAGAAGGCTTGCCTGCCCCACATGAAAATCTCAAATTGGAACTGAAGATGCTATAAAAATTTAAAAGCTACAAGGTCAGCCTGAAAATGGTCTATTTTAAAAGCAGAAAATCATCCATTTTTAACAGCAAATTTCCTTACCTGTTAGTACCTTCACTAATAACTTATTCAGTTATTAAGGCTTGAAAAAGGTTTTAAGCCTTACTTTAATTGCAAAACTGTTTTGTTACCATTTGTTCAGGAGCCTGTTAAATCTGGGTTTTCTGGTTGGGTGACACAAGAACTGATCAAAAGCATCTGGATTCCTGCTCTCTCTCTGTATGATCAAACAAGTGGAATTTATATTACTCATAAAAGGTAATGGATGTCTCACTTGTTTTGTATCAGCATCTTTACTGCTGGGGGAGAGATAAGAGGGCTCTTCATTTTAGCAAGGGAAGACCAAAAGAAAAAACAAGTAACTTAAAAATAGAAGCTCTGTTCAAGCTGCAGCTGAGGTGTTTGGTTTAAACACTTGTGGTAGTAAACATTGGAACATGGGGGAGGGATAGTATGAGGTTGTGCCTTGGAAGACTTCAGAGGTACGTGTGTTGGTTTTTTTTAAGCTATGTTGGTTGTGTTGTCAATACAGAAGTAGCTTACAATGGGTATGAAGCAAGGCTGAGTACTCACAAAGGTTCTATTAGATCTGGCTCTAGCTATCCAGGCTCTTAACCATAATGTGCCTTTTCTTTTGTCTCTCCTGGGCTCAGTACTCCTCCTAATCTGATACTTAAAATGAGAAGGGTTTGTATCTGTAAGAACACATCCATGAGAACACACTGTCCTCCAGAGCACAGAACTCACTTTGAAGGTTTGGAATCTCAGTTTTTAACTTACATTCAACACGTAGCTAGTAAGATGTGCTTCAGTGCCAATTAGTGGCTGATCAAGACAGAACCTAACAGTTATCTGCTTCTTTATTTCAAGTGATAGAAGTGGGGGGTAAAGATTTTAACCTTGCTCATAACCCAACTTAACACCTCTTTGGGCAGCTTTGAAGAGCTGTGGTGCATCTGTCAGCTGTTATGTTCTGTAGGAGCTCTACTCTAGGTGTACAAAGTGGTAAATCACTCAATGCTCTTAAGATCTGAGATTGCTCAGTTCCACACCCAACATGAGTGGAATAAGAATTGTGAAGGTGAACTTAATCTTTGCCAAGAAGTCGGATAAAGTAGGAGAATATCGTAGAAGACATCTGAGAAGATAAGTGTGGGCATTGGGTGTAAAACTGCAAATACCATTTTTGCATGAAAGTGGGTGCTGGGCAACTGCTTGTACATCCATGCGATCCCTTGGATGGTGCTGACTGGAGGTTCCTTGGAAAGAAGTGTGCAATCAAGTCAGCGCTGACCATAAGCAAAGGTACTGCCTCGTTATTGAATGCTATGTTTGTAGCCTTAACTGGCCATAATGCATTAAAGGAATGCTGCTTCTCTCCTCCTGTACATTAGCCTTTAAATGTGAAATGCTTAATTGGTCAGCGCAAAAGCTCAGGTCTCACAATAAAAGGGCCTGCTATGGACATCTAGATACATACAATACAAAGCTGTCTGGAGAGAGCTGCTTCCTTTTGGTGGCAGTAAGAGAGGGGTAAATAAAATAATTGATGTGCCCCGTTAGCTGTCAACCAAGTTTCATGTGACGTGTCTTTCCTTTGGCATGCATATAGCAGCAGTGCATTTTAGCACCTCGCCTACAGCATCCACCTCCTGACAGCAAGGCTTGCCAATAGGAAAGTGTTCAGCACTTCATTATTTCTACAACCTGAGTGCATTTGCAAATTAATTGATGTGTGGGAGGAAAGGCATCTGCTATTGTAGAAGTCCGGAACTGTTGCAGTGGAACTAGAAATAAACCAGGTAGCTGTATTGAGCTGGTATGCTGCTGCAGGTGTTGGGCTGTCTTGACCCTTTTTATTGCTGTCTTTGATACATTTTTGCTTTTCAAAAAGAAAAACCATTGGCTGAGCGGTGGAAACTGATAGTATGCTGAAGAGATGGCTAATAGCAGACATGTATGGGTTGTTAGCAGGGGGTTTCATATTTCTTGCTGGCTCAGCACCAGAAAAGAATTTTAATTAGGCCTGTAATGAATGACTAGGAGCATTTTAAAGGCGATTAATCTTGTGGTATGATTGAGTTAATTACAATATCATTATAAACTCCCATGAAAATAATATGAGGTATATTCCATTTGTTTCCATCCTAAAGATCTTTCTGAGGTCTGGGTTCTGGCTTTGTGTGGAAACCTTCCCCATAGGAAGAAGGAGAAAGCTGCAGATCTGAGTGCATCCCAGCACTCAGCCCCTCCAGGCCCCCACTCAAGGCTCCATAAGCTGCTGACATCTTTAAAACTACCCTTCTTGCAGGGGAGCTCATCTCTTGTAGCTTTCAGTGCACGCTGTGGTATTCCCACATTTCTCTGATCAAGCTTAGCCGAGTGTGGAAGATGAGGGTATGTGGTCTATTTTCAGAACTAAAGATTACAGCAGCTTTTGAACTCTTTGTGCTGTGGTTTGAAAAAACAACAACAACAAAAAGAAAAGCATAGCAAAAGAGGTGTTTTTTGCAAAGCATATGGCATTTACACTAGTTCTGACTACAGTAAGTTTTGGATTTGGTTGTAAAACAGCTCCCTTGCTTTTTGCACTCTCTAGTCAGAGTGTGACATCTTCAACAGATGGACAGATAAACTTTCCATAATCCATGCCTTTCCTTTCAGAGGAGGAGATGAGATTCTCATTTGTAAAAGTTGTTGAGGAAAACCTCATCTGTATAAGTCTGTTGTAGGCTCAGATGTCAGGGTGTGAAAATGTGATGGATACGCAGCTGAGTGCTGGAGTTATTGATATTTTGGGGGCTCTTCTGGCAGCTGCAGAATCAGCCCTGCCTTTGCCTGTGCTCTAAGCCTTATTAGATCATTTGCTTCATCTGTTTTCAGAGCCATGTGCTTAATCATGGAACAGGCATATTGCTCCAATCCACGTTCTCCCTGTATTGCCTGATATTTGCTCTTGTTTGCTTCTTGTAACCGTGCATCGTCAGGATTGCTTTGGTTTAGTATTTAGAGTAGTACCATCAGGAGAGTTGTTTCCAACCTTAATTAACCCTGCTGGGATGGCAGAAGTGCCTTTTTTTTTTCCTATCAGTAACTTTTCTGGTCACACTTCTATATATTCCATCCTCTTGACTATTACAGATTTTGTAAATAGTTTAGAAATGCCAGCCAGTGATGTATGGGCCTCTTTAACATTTCTTTGATTTATGTGCACCGTGCTGAGAAAAAGCAGAGGAAGCACATTATTCTGGGCAAAATGTTGCCACTCTTCAGTTTTTTCCATCTTAGTTAAAAGCTACATTTTTATCAATCAAACCTGATGGGTTCTTTGTTCATCCTAGAAAACATTCATAACTTAACTCCTTGAAGCCTAAAGAAATAATCTGGCTCACATTGTGATACGTGCCTCTATTTCTCTTTGGGGGGGGGGGGGAGGGAAGTCTTGCTTGATGTATCTTTGAACCCAATTCTTCCAAACTGGAATTTTCCATTGATCACAGGTTTGATCCTTTGAAGTGCAGACATTCAATAATCACTGATGATGGGGTGGGAGGGTTAATGTCTTACATTTTGTTTGTATTTTCTCATTTTTAATAGCACATCTTCACATTGCAAAATACATGGAGGCCTCCAGCACTGTCAAGTAGGATGATTTCCTCTGAAGGACTGCAGATTATCCAGCTTCTTCATATAAAGGTCCTTGTTGAAAGCAGAATGCTATTTTTCCTTCAATCGAGTCCTTTATTCCAGAAGTTCACATTGTAAGTCATAAAGGGCTATTCTGACGAATTAAAAGACAGAAAATACACACACAAAAAATCTTGTCATTTACAGTTCCTGGCTATCCTGTAATATTCTTTCAGCTGGAGAAACTGGTGAGTGAAGCTTCTTCAGGAGGAGCTCACTCACTCTCATGTTTTTTGGCTGCCTTCCCTACCTCTGCCTGGCTGCACACCTTGCACTGGTTGGCTTTGCATAAGTTGCGCATTGGAGACATTTTATTGAAGGAGAACATCTGTTTCTTTATTCCAAGTAGTTTGTTTGCTATAGTGGCAAAGCTCACTCAGTGCTGCAGACTCTGGCATGCTGGTAGGCAATTGGAAGGGGCTTTCTATAGCTGATTCCAGCCCTTCATTCTACCACTTAGTTTTCAAGTACCTTCACATTTCTTATTTAAGCACCCGAGCATCCCCTGTCAGCGAGGCAACATGCTGTTCTTTATCCTGACACAGCTGCCACCTGAGCCCCCGACACAAAAGATTTAGTCTGGGGCTTTAGAAAATAATAAGCTCAGCACAACAACAGTGTCTTCATTCCAGAGTTCTGGTGGTTTTTAAGGGAGCACAGCAGCACTAGGGAAAATATGAATGGCATCTTTATTCAGCCTTGAGTTTTAATGACGATTCCTCCCTGCTACAGATTGTTTGCCCTATGCAAGGAGAATCCTTTTCTCAAAGAAGAATTTAGGTTTTCTGTTCAGTATTGGTCCAGTGCACTTCTTACTTCTTGAGACTTTAATGTAGTCCACAAAGTGAATGCATGGTGTGAACCTATCAAGTGGAGTGACTCCACTTCTGTATTATTGACTGTGACTGCCTCTGTACCAACCACTACCTTGGATTCAGGGTTACCTGAAATTGCTGCTCTTTGTTGCTGTGTGTGTTTGTATTCTGTTGTTTAGATGCAAGATGCGATGTAATAATTCCATCCCTCATTTGGGGATGCTTTTCTCTCTACAGGTTGTAGTTGCACATCCATTGAAATGCCAGTTTATTTCCACTGAATTATATTTATTGCAGGAAGCACCGTCATCTGAAACCAGCTCTAACTTTCAACAGTGCAGATGATTTTATTGGCAGTGACGATGCAGGTGCTGAAGTTTTGACCAATTCCCTGGAAGTGCCAGATTTGCTATCTCTGCATGGTGAAAAGCCAAGGGCTTGTAAGCAGTATTGAAATGAGGGGATGTTGATGCAGTCATTCATCAGCAGAACTTCAGTGTGGGATGAACACAATTTAAGGCTGAAATCTAATGCTAATTAAAACAGCGCTTTCAGCGAAAGTATGAATCCAAAGACAATAGGATAAAAGACACAGGGAAGACAAAGCATGAAGACCAACAGGGGAATGTATCGATGCTTTTTCTCCTGTCTTATCAAATATATACATGTCTGAACTTGTTTCTTCAATTCCCTGGCTCTGAGAGGAGAGACCTAAGGAAAAGCAAGGTCATGTCTGCAGAGCGCTGCCTACTGATGGCTTATTGACCAGCAGAGGCACCGGCACTGTGCATCCCAATGCAATGCAGATAAGATCAGTTGCATGCAAGAAGCTTTTAACAGAAGTGCGAGCTCATTAGTTTCACAGTTTGGTTGGATCAGTGAGATCAGGAAAGGATGGAATAACTTTTGTAGTGGGATTTAAGAAAAGAATGAAATGGGGGGGATAGGCCTTGTTCCCTTAATGGATAGATATTTGTTGTTTAAATAATCTCATAAACTGGGAAGTGCTGGTGGGGGATAAATGCTTAAAATAATAGAACAAAGTGTCCTAATTAAGTTGTAAAGTAGAGCAAAAGCACAACATCTAGCTTTCTTATTAATTGAAAAGCCTGCAGCCCAGTTCAACAAGAGGAAAACCAATGAGTAAATAAATTGGAGACTCTGTTCTTTTGGTTTATTGATGCTGTTGTGGCCAAGCTGAGAATTCAGCTATTCTAAAATGATCAAACATTGTTTGGGGGAAAAAGAAGAATTTCCAAACCGGCCTCATTATCTGAGATGAGCTTTAAAATAACAATTAAGGTAGTGTAATTTTTCTTTTGCTTACTGTAGTGTGCAGAGATGAAACTGTGGGAGTGTCCTGGCTGCCTGCTCATTGCTCTTTTCAAAAGAACAGCCAGAGTTTTATCATAACAGACAAATCCCTTGTTAGCAGCAAGGGAGAAATAATATAATGATGGGGGGCAAAGTACCATGTAACTTAAAAGGAAGCAAATGTGCATGCATTTGCTAGTATTGCAGTGAAAAGTCTTTGATAAGTGTCTGTCAGGCACTTCTATAAGGCCCAATTGCTCCAGGAGATGCAGATTTCATCTATATCTATCTATATCTATTTATATACTTAAGTTTTTTCTCACGTATGTGTGTGGTTTGTATCTAAATATGGGAAGGTCTGAAAGAAATGTCATTACAGGGAATGCAGTCTCCAAAGTCATTCTTCTGATTTTATCTTTTAAAACAGACCAACTGGTTCTTAGAAAGCTTTGAGTAATGCTACTGTATGAAAGGATTGTGTGATGGGGAGTCTGCTTGTGTGTCAGGTTATTATACCCCACCCCACCCTCTGTGCCTTTACTTGGCCTTGTAAGTTGGCACAGCGCAATGGTTTGGTTGGTCAGCAGCACAAGTCAAGTTTGCAACCCATGAATTATGGAAGCAAAGACCTTTAGGGCCAGCACGATTGTAATGATAAAGCTTTAACTTGCAAAGCTTTGAATTAACTCAGTCTTTATGTATGCACTTGCATCACATACACTGTAAAGTAATCCTATGCACCAGAATGTATATGCTCCATCATGGTGATGTCAGTTTGTTCTGCTTGAAATAAGCAGAATTAAAAATAATCCGTGTTCTGTTTTATCTACCTTCAGGTCAAGCTTTTCTGTGTACTGAAGTTATATTTTCAGCAGTTCTCCGACAGCATTGAGAACGAGAGCCCCCCTTGGTTTTAAGATGTGGGATTTGCACATTCGAAACCTCAGTTTCAAGGAAAATATCAGCTCTGGTGAAGCTGTACCAGTTGGCACTGATATATATCCTGGCTGCTAACTGCTGTACATTGATTTTTCTCATTGTTGGTTTTTAGTTTTCCGAAGTAGATTTAGTTTCATTTGTGTGTATTGGGAGAAAAAGAATCAATGTTGTTGAAATTTTAGAGGAGTATTTCGTAAGGAAGAAAAGAGTTGAGCTTCTTGTTAATCAGCTGGAGTTCCCAACAGCCGTGAGCCATGGAGACGTGCTGTAATGAAGCCTCTGAATGATAGGGAGATTCCTTAGAGGCTGAAATGGTTTGCCATACATCTAGTGCTGCACCAATATTCAAGTTTACTAAGTGTTCAACTGTGCTATGGACAGGGCTCTTGCTGTTTACCAGCCTGTTTGTTTAAATGAACACAATAGTCAGAAGCAGATGGGAGGTCATTGGGAACACAGCAGCAGAAGGCTTTCGTGCCCATCCGCAGACACCACGCTGCGGTCCCCAGCTGGGTCCTGGGCTCTCGGAGACATTCAGTTCACCCACCTGGATTTCTGATGCTGCTGATGTTGCTTTGGCTTATTGCTTGACTGCAGCTTTCAGTCCTATTTCTCCTGCTCAGAACAAATGATTAAGAAAGGGTTTCCCCATCTTTTCATTTAACACCCCTCTGCCCCTAAAAAGGGATGTGTACTGTGCAGTGCAGCATGTGATGCTTTAATAATGTATAAATCAAGCTGGACAGGACCGCCTGTCAGTTTTATTAACTTTGACCTTTTCTCCCATTATAAGGATGGTTTGGTAAATATTTAATGGGCCATTATAGATTTTGACAGTTGGATCTGCATTCCTGGAAGCAAAGGTAGATTATGTACAAATACTTATAATTAATAAAAATAGCTTAAGCACTGGGGGAGCAAGACTTCAAGGACAGAATTGTTTCTTAGGATCTATTTATTTTTACTTCCTACTTTCCTCGTGACTTCCTACTAAATGTCAGGTTGGCCAGTTAGGTTATGAAACGTTTTCAAAAGGTTACATTTAAAATTCATTTATGATTAACACCTGTGATTACGTCTGTCTTGGAGCAAGTGGCCGAATGATGTTATTTACTTGAGATGTCTGTCGGTGTCATTCTGTGCAGTGAACTGATGGTGTCAACAGTGCAGAATGGATGAAGGAGAGCAGCTCGTTGTGGGATGTGAGGGGGGAAATGTGCCTTCCTGGAGCCAGAGGGTCTTCCACCAGAGCTGCCTTTCCCTTTAATTCCCAATATATTGCATTCCCTGCAAATTCTGGGAGTGAAGATTGAAAACTAAGCCTCTGACACCTTGAAGCATTGCCTTTTGAACGATCACTGTCCATTGCTCTCATTGATTTCTTCATTTCAGAAACCCATAGAAGAGCAAATATGAGCAAAATCCATGGGGCTCAGAGGAGTTTTTAGGGTGGTGCTTGGAGGCATCACGTAAACGGGCACTCCATTTTCTCCAGGTGTTGCCATTTGGGGCTTTGCTCATGTTAACAGCTGTCTTCAAATAGATTGTATTACCAAGCTTTGCATCCCATGGATTCAGTCAGTACCTGCAGAGTAGCTGTGCCTAAAGCTGCTTTATGTTCCGACCACTGTAAGTCATCATTTCCTAACTTTCCATCCTTTTTTATGTGGATCATGGGATCAGTGTTGGTAACTTGTTAAACAGTTCATTGTTATCAGAACAAATCCATAGATGCCTTAATGAAAATGTTGATGCAGGGACTGGCTGAAAAGGGGGATTGGGTTTGTCTCATGCTGAATCTTGAGCTTTTTTTCCCCTTCTTCTTCAAAGGGGAGAGCCAGGAGCTTGGGCTGAAAGGTATCGAGGTGGACTTGGAACCTGTTGCACTGGAAGCTGGTTGCAGGACAGGCACAGCAGTGGGAGTGCACTGAAACCTGTAAATTCACATACGTCCTTCATAAATTGTCTTTTACTGACAAGTAAAATAAAAGGCTGGAGAAGAAAGCAACCGAATACGAAACTTTCTGCTGTAACACCATTAAGAAATGCTACTTGATATTTTAAAGGCTGTTTTTTCCTTTAGAGTGACAGAAGCTTCTTTGTGAATGCAGTGTTTTAAGGAGGAAAAAGAAAAAGATGAGCATTATTTTACAAAGAAAAGTTTATACAGTGGAAAAGTCGCACCTTTCTTCCTGTTACCTTCTTTTGGAAAGTGAGGATGCTTGATCCCTTGAGAGGAGAACAGTCTTAATGTTAAAATGCAGCTCCAAGTTTCAGAGGAGAGTTTGGACTTTCTCAAGTCTTTGATACATCATCTTACTTTCCCCATGGCATAGTTTCCTTGTAATATCTATTTCACAGCAGACTTTTAGATGCTTTTGTTCATATCATCTTCTATCCAAGCAGTACATGAAATAGCATACATTAGCTTGCTGGCTGGCTGTACTTTTAATCAAGCGATACAGATAGTAGAAGTCTGACACAGAGCACTGCAGTGGTTTGTGTTTTAATGTATGTTTTTCCCTTCCCCAGCTGCAGTACCATGCCGGGTTAGCATCTGGCCTTTTGAATCAGCAGTCTTTGAAACGCTCGGCCAACCAGATGGGAGTATCTGCGAAACGCAGACCAAAAGCCCAGCCAACAACTCTGGTCTTACCTCCTCAGTAAGTAATGGAACCTTGTGAATATTTTGAAGGGTTTGCACAGTGGGGTGGGGATTATTTGGGATTTTTAATACAATAAACACACTACAAAGGCAATAGTCATAAAAAACTTTGCGCTTGTGTTTTTGTTTCATGCCAAGTGAATTATTCTTGTTGAGCAGTTGGGATATTCTATGGCAGCAATCTTTTGTTTCCCCTCCTAGAAGAGGAAAGCGCTCTGATAACAGGAAAGCTGTGAGGATTCTTTTTAGTAACAGGTCATAGAAATTTTTGCAACACAGAATTGTCATTGAGGAATGTTGTTCCCTTGATTAGTATGACTTGGAGCTTCAAAAAGGACTTCTCTGAAGGTCCTGAAAGGCAGAAGCCAAGCCATTTTTGGTGTGAGTACTTTCTTGACAAATGTCTGTTCCGAGTCCATCTGTTCACCATATGTTAATTTTGCATTGGATCTAGACCTCTTTTACAGGTGACAAGCAATTACGAGGACACTTAGAAACTGTTTGAGGACATGGAGTATCAACACTTCAGGCAGTCTATGTACTGATGCCAGAAACACAGAGATGCTCACAACTAAGCTTATGAATTAATAAACCGCTTAAAATATTTAGTTACATATAAGAAAATGATTATTATGTAGAAAATGAAATGCTACGCAATTATTCATTGTACTGAGCATCTTTGTGGAAGCTGTGTGCTTTTATTCACGGAACAAGAGTCACTGATGTATAAACACCGTGCTACTAAAAATGTCATGGTTATAATGACAGTCCCTCTTGTCGCTGGATTCCACAGGCCCAAGCTCGTGAAGGAATCAAAAGAAGTTTAGATTTGTTCTCTATATGACCTGAGAATAGACGACAGCAAACAGGACATTCCCCAAGGATATTAACTTTAGAGGATTGTTAATGCAAGAATCCATACAATGTTTGATGGCTGTGGTGACGCATTGCTCAAAGAAAAGTGGTCAGGAAGGCAGCTGTAGCAGAGCCACCAGTTTGAAAAGCAGTTGCTTTCTGTAGTGTATTTGTGGGAAAACACAGGTAGATTGTGATAGTCTTTGGCTCAGTGGATTATTTTCTTTCTTTTCCTTTGTTGGACCATTGAGTTTTGAGCTGAAAATTGATGTTGTCAGCTGACATATATAAAGCTGAGCACTGTGATGCTAGTTGTCATGATTTGTATTCAGAGGCCTTAAAATCATGGCTTCTCCAGTTATTAGCATTACTTTAATGACAGAGAAAGAGCTGTTGTAATGTTTTTTTATACAAAAGTCTGTACCTGTATATTCTGTGTCAGCTGGAAGGGAAGAAACGTTGCAGCACTATAAATCTGTACGCAAGGTGTGCAATATACAAATTAACCTAACAATACTGATGTCTTCCTTTTATCTGCAGGTGATTATTCCTTCTCATTTAATGATACTCTTATCTCGAATTTGCAGATAGGTACCATGTTAAAATTTAATTACAAAGTTTAGCTAGTCTTGGAATTATATTCAGATATCTTATTACCACTTCCAGCGTTATTCACAGTCAAAACACGTTTGTGCTGTGCTGGCCCTTTTTCCTCTTTATTTTTTCCTCTCTGACTTCTTTGCCCTTTAAGATTGTGTTGTTTCTTGCTATCTTGGTGTGTCTTAAGAAGAGAATAATAGTTATATTAAATCAAATCAAATACCTGTTGAGCTCCATGTCGCGTATCCAACATAAGGCTGGGGTAGTTTATTAAAAGACATAAAAATAGATTTTTGGGAAGTGTTTTTAGAAGCAAAAAGTGTGAGAAATGGAATTTTAATATCTTGATTTTTGTTGTAGTTTCATGCAAATAATGATGAATAATTCCATTATTTTCTTTCCTCAATCTCTATAAAGTGCAAAGGAGGAAAACATCCAGGTGTAAAATCATGAGTCTCCTTGAAAGGACATCTTAGTTTCAGTACAGATTTACTGATGGCACTTTTGTGATTATTTTTAGATTATTATTATTATTTTAGATTTATTGATTAATCAGGAAAGGAGTAACTATACTTTGGTTTTATGTTATGAATATAAAGTTCTGTGGCAAGTCTTTGGGCTGAGTAGCAGTGTGCTGAGTCAAGCATATATTAAATATTGCTCAGCACAACTACGTTACCTAGTGCTTTTCTTAAACCTGAGTATATACAACTGCTTATGTGCCAAAATGTCATTTTAGGGAATCAAACTAGAGCAAACAGTGGCACTGCAGCAGTCCTTTTCAGCCTGCGAAGTTTCTGCCTTGTGTAAGTAGTGTCAGTAAAATTTCCATGTTCTCCCTGTTTTTATTATCATAGGGTTTCTAAGGATGCTGAATAGAGACAGAGAACTTGGTGTGTCAGATGGCATCTCTCACCTGATTTCACTGTATCTCAGTCTTGGAGTGAGGCCTTTTGGTGTTAGTTTGCTTTTCGGTTTTGGTTTTCACTGGATTTGAAAGTGCAGAATACAAGCTTGATATGTGTCTCATTTCTAGCCAAGCATATCTTTATGGGAAAGTGACTAACTGCTGGCTGCTTTCTCTGCTTGCTTTGTCCCTCCTTCTGTCTTCTATTAACAAGACATCTCCCTGTACTTGCTAATAGATGCGTTCCCTCACATGCTTCTCATCTGGCTGCTGCTTCCTTCCTTCTGTTAAAGAATCTGAGAGCAGTGTTTGCTGAAGTGCTGAAAGCTGTCAGCTCCTTCCATGTGACCAGGAAAGTGTACTCATGCAACGCTCCTGAAAATCAGAATGATTTATTATGTTCATGCTTTTTAATGTTATTACTAATAAGGTGTCTCTTAGGGTTTAGGTTTTGGGTTTCTTTTCTCTCCTTGTGAAACAAAGTCATTGACAGATTTAGTTTATCTTGCATTATTTTGCTTGCCACTGTATCTCTGAAGCAAATTGTGATGTTGGCTCCCAGACCCCCCAGAGCTGAGTGCTGTGCCCTGAGTGGGCTGGCAGGGCTGGATGCTGTGAGCCCAGGGGTCCCATCCAACCATGAGACCCAGCAGGCTCTGCTGCAGCACCGTGCTGCTGAGAAATGGCAGCAAGAAAAGAGGAAGTGCAGGATTGACTTCATATTCATGCAGCTGTATTCCTTGGTGCACACAGGAGGGTGAGTTAGTATTAATGGGAATTTTTAGGGGTCTCAGCTGAAAACCCTTGGACTTGGATAGCTGTGTGGCACGGGGCTTGCTCAGTGCTCCCAAATGAACCATCTATCTTCTCTGCCTGGAAGGAAATTGCCAGAACAAGAACTTGCTCACCACTATAAGCACTGAGACTCTTGCTCTTTATGGTGCTTTTTAGGGTCATTTGTTGTGACATTTGTAGTTTTGCAGAAATAAGCAGGCTATAAACAATAAGGAATGGGAAGTCTGGTTCTGGTTTGACAACTTCAGGCTGAATGGATACATAGGCTTGAGTAAAAATGAGTCCAATTTTGTATTTTAGGGTTTTTCAACTTGTCTTGTAAATCTCTTGTGCTCTGATGTATTCCCTAACCTGACAAAGAAAACATTTTAATAGATTGAGGGAAAATCTTTGTGAATTTCAGTTGTGTTGCTGGGAGCAGACCAGCAAAATTACTTTTCCTTTATTAAAAAATAAAAAAGCAAAGTTGTGCTGCCCATAGTACTGCTGTAGATAAACGAGGAACAAAAAGCTATGAGGATGATTTTTCTTTCAGAAGAGAATAAGGACTTGAGGATAGAAGTGCTGGGTGGAGACTCAAGAAAGCTGGTTTATTTAAGAGAGCATGAGACCATTTTGTTGTGCTGTATCAGTGTTGTGTAACAAAACTCTGTTCCAACTCCATGTATCCACAGAATGCAGAGCTGTAAGCACTCCTTCCATCTATCTGCCTGTTTAAGTGACTGGCTTATAATAAATCTGCTGTCAAAATTGCTTCCGTAGGTTATTATACAAAACTCCCATCATCTCATCTGCTTCCTTTTTCAAGAGGAGGAAGTTACACTGACAAGAAGCACAAGAATCTTGGTGATTCTATGATCTCTAAGCACATACTTGCCTCTGTGCTTTGGAGTTACTTTACCAGAAGCAGCTCTGTAGTGAGCAGTCTCCTTTAAGAGCTTATTACTGGGTCAGCAGATACGTGTTCATCTGGATTTGGAGAATAAACTCACACATATCTCAGTCTTTCTTTGTGGTGCTTGGTTCAATACCAGCGTTGTCAGCGTGTTGATTTTTATTTCATCATGCTTCTGCTCTAACAAATGGTTCTATCATATAGGCAGTATTACGGGGTTCTATTGGAAACAGCAACTGAGTGTTGAGGAAGAAATTCAATTTAAAATAATTACACAGTAATAAAAACAAAAATGCTGTTTTAAACATTTAGCTGTAAGGTATGTGTGTGTATATGTGTATAAACAATATAGCCAGGCATTAGATGTGCCAGAATAAATTATCTGGAACTGGTGTAAATTACCGTTTCTATATTAAGTAGAATCCTGATGAGCCCTTTGCCAAGAGTTTGGGAAGAAAAAGGTTTTCTTCAGCATGTTGTTTTATAAACAGCATCTAATTACTTCCTAGGATCGGGATTTTCATTATGAAAGAGGCAGATGATATTAAAGATAATGGCAAAGCATGCTTCAGCCAAGGAACGTGTGTTGTTGTTTTAAGAGCATATGTTTAAGTTGTGTCTATATAGTGTGACCTCGCTGTCTGAAATCCCAGCCAGGAATTCATACCTTGAAACCAAGATGTGCTCAACATCTGAGTGTGACACCCAGCATCTACACCACAGGGCTGTGGTTGTTTGACATGCAGTGTTGTTCACTGAGTGCTGTGCACTGTAATGCAGTTTGTGGGCCCATTCTTAAAAGTATTCAAGAATGAAAGAGCAGAATGTGTGGCTGCGGTTTCCTTTTGGAGAAAAGTCATCAGAAGTTCCTTGCACGGCTCTAAAATTCTCCTTTCCCCCTACTGGCAAAGCTGTATTAAGTATCAATATTCATTAAATGCCGCAGAGATGATATTGTAATAAAGCAATAATCCTCAGGCCCACATCTGTACTTCTTTCAGAAGAGCTGAGGTTGAGAATATAATTAAAGATTAAAACTCTATTTGCATTCTGGAACACAGCGATATCTTTCTGTACATGATGGGGAATTGTATTAATAAGGAAGAGATCAGTTTCCAATAAGTTTCAATACTCGGAGCTCACTAAATATCCCTGTTCATGTTTAAGTTTCTCACGGTATTCCTTTAGCTTGACTTGAGTGAGGCAGTGCAACAGGAACCGCAAAAGAACGTGTTGCTGAAATGTGTGACCCTTTTGCTCTGCAAATGAATCCCTTTTTATATGAAGAAAAAGATTAAAAGTTTGTTCTTTATACTGTAAGACAGTAATATTCACATGAATAGGTTTAATTACTTCATAGCCGCCTGCCACGTAGACCCAAAGTTAACTTCAGCGTTTGGTATCTTGTACCCGGTTTGGATCAAATATATGTTGTTTTTCTTTATGGGGAATCGATGAATGTCTTTCCTGCAGGTGTCTCATGCTGTTCATTATGGGGGTCAGCTTTCCATTGCTTTTTAAATAACAGCGATGGAGGGGTGTGTGGTGATGCTGCTGCTCCATGTTATGCATTCCTTCAGAGTCTTTCAAAGGAATGCAAATAGTTTGCATGTAGTATTACGTTTCTTCGAAGGAAGACTGTAGAATAACACAGACCTGCTGAAACTGCCACCTCCAGCACTACCTCATAGGATAACAGAGTCCCGTGGTGTTTTTAGTGGTGGTTTTGTTTTGTTTTTGAACCATGTAGAATATAACAAAGTGTAATGAGCAAACAGGAAATCACTGTTTTGACAACTTCGTTACAGGGAGGTAAGTGCTGAGAAACAGATCACAATGATTTTTCAACAGCTATTGAAAATACGGTGGTTTCAATTTATTTTAAGATACAGCCATGTTGTGTTTTGCTTTGGATTTTTCCTCAGGTTTTTTGCTACCAGCCAGAGATGACAGCAATTGCTTTGAGACAGGTTGTTCTGGGGAAGTGGGGCTGGATGCTGTTAAAGAATAGATAGACATAAACCTTTCTTTCAGGTTTGGAGAAACCCCTGGGTAATTCTAGTTCCTTCAAATAGAATCTTAGAATGGCTTGGGTTGGAAGGGACCTCACAGATGATCAAGTTCCAATCCCCTGCTGCAGCAAGTGTTATTTTTTATTCTAAGGTACAGAAGGAAAAGTTACAATTACCTTCATTTTCTTCTTGGCCATTTGTCCCCACTGCTGAAAGCTAAGAAACATGCCAGTCCCCATACAGTGCATTGCCACCACAGTGTTAGAAGTATTGACTTAATTTACCTTTAAACCAAACGGTGATTTGTAGCAGTTTGAAGCTAATGTGGTTCTTCACAGGGTCAGAAGCAGGGACACCCAGATCCCAAAGCAGAGAAGCATCTGCCATGATTCAACCCATGTTGTATTAAAGGGGGAAAATTCCAAGGTCATGGCACGTCATTAAACTGTATTGAACTGAGTTTTATCTAGAGAACAGCTGTACATACAGATGTCAAGTTATTATCTCTGTTTTACAGATGTAGCCTGAGACAGCTAACTAGGCCTCATCACAGGGGTGAAAAACCCCTATTGGCAGTAGATGGGGGGCTCATGGAGCTCAGCTGGCACACAGGGTGGGGGCCAAGGCTGCCCGTTTTAGTTGAAGTTCTAAACTAAAGCTCTGATCATGTTTTCTCTTTTCTGTATTCACTGCTTTGTATTCACTGTTCAGACGTTGACAGGCTTTGACACCATGCATGTGTTTTGTAACGTGCTGAGATAGCAAAGATACTGAAGGAAGGAGGATGATGCAGCTGTATTTTTCTCTTTCCGCCTTTGGTCTGCAGGGTTCTTGTGGTCAGCTATCTGTTGTTTCTGTGCTCTATTAAGGGTGTATGTGATTTCTGTAATTAGGGGCAGTTTTGAATACTGGATCAACAGAGATTTAATGAGCATCTGAAAACCAAGGGGTAAAAAGGGTGATCTGATTTTGTAGTTCATAGATGATAGAAGTGTAACATAGCAGTCTGTCCTACAGCAGATACCTTCTGGGACTCAGAGCATCTTCTGCATCTCAGACTTCTAGGTTTTTGTATGACTTGTTCTAATATAATATCAATCTGACAATCTCTTTTACTCTGTAATCCTGATCCAACTCTATTAAATCAGCACTCAGACAGCAGCAGAAACCCTCTTCCAGTGCAATATATTTGGGATTTGCATTTATGTTGATTTGGGCCCCAGCTGGAGCTGTATGACTTAAGGACTTGGGGTAAGATTTGAACTAGAGCCTTGTACTGCTGGTGGGAGGGAGCAGTTCTTTAGCACGCTGCTGTGGCTCTCATTTGGGCCCAGTGTGTGCTATGTGGGCTGTGGGGGGGTCCTTTCCTGCTTTGTGTTCTCTGCAGGTCCTGCAGTTGTCAGTGTGCTGGCATTGCTCTGAGCAGCCCCTGTGTGCCACTGCTCAGCTACAGCACCTCTTTGTTACAGAACAGCTTCAGCACTGCTCCATTCCGGTGCTGGGTGCTTGGGAACTCAGTGCTGAGTCTATTGGTGTTCTGTGCAACTTTAGAAAGATGACTCCTTCAAAAATATTTAAGCTTGATCTAATCTCCTAATATCTAGATGTATCCGGCAGCAGGAGGCTCTGTAATAATCTTCTTTATTTTGTTATACCCGATCAATGCCATTTTTTTGGCTGTAGTTACATGCTGAATTTCATTTCATTCCGATAAGTACTATACAGCTGCCTGTTTTCTGACAAAGTAATTATAAAAAAGCAGCAGGCATTGATCGACACAGATTGTCCAAAGAAAAGATTTTGACTAAAACCAAATGTTCCTTGTGATATTCATTAGCAGGGTAATAATTTCTACCCATGCAAGTACAGGAGGCAGAGGTCCTGGGTGTTGCTTTAGCCACAGTAAATTACTGCGGTGTGCATTAGTGGTGTTGTAAAATTTTACAGTGCTTTTTAACACCGAGGGAAGAAGTTGTGAGATTTATTCACTTTTCAGCAAATCCTCTGTCCAAGCACTGTGGGTAAGGAGGGCGTGTAATTAAGATTTCATCATTTCTTCACAGTGCGAAAAGCTTCTTGCAGCAAATATCAAGAGCTCTTCAGGACCAATAGCCTCAGCTCGTGTGTCCTGGCCAGGAGCAGCTCTGTGAATGGTTTTCATGATGGTATCAGCACATTGAGGCCTTGGGCTCATCGTGTCTTTGTGTCATGTTCCACAAACTAATCCCACAAATAGTGTTACTCTGGGTGCGATGCGCAGCCTCGTGCGATTGAGCGCAGTGATTTGAAGCAATTGCCATCTACTTTGCTGGAGATTGACTGCAATGCTTCGTTGTTGGGAGCGATGAAGCTGTATCTCGTTGGAAACCTGGGGCTGTGCAACATCCTTGGTGTGCATTTTCATGTCCCAGGGTGTGCACAGATGCAAGGCAAGCATGTAGCCTTTGGTGAATGTTAGTTTAAGTGGGAATTGCTATTCTGTGGTAAAACAGCCGATTTCTGACTCTTTGATGTATGTTTGCCTTAAAGGTAATGTTTGTGTGAGAATCGTGCCGTCAGAAAATGGCAATTAATTAAAAGTTTTTTTGCAGCCCCAACCATTACAAGATGCCCTTGCAACCTTTGGAGCAGAACACTGGGATCACCCTGCAGGGAATCCCTGTACATTCAGTAGAAGGAAAGCTCAGGATGAAGATGTTAATGCGTAACGAAAGACCACAAGTACTAGTTTAACTGCTTGTTTCTGTGTCAAAAAACAGAGCATTCTATCAGTGGTTGGACTAATTAGACAGTGAAGAACAAGCTAGATAAGAGAGGAAATTTGTGTGAGCTTAATAATGATATCAAAGCTGTTGCCAAAGCTGTGATTTTATCATGTGGTTGCTTTAACCCCCTTTCTTGGCCGGGCTGTTTGATGTGGGGAGCACCAGAGGCTGCTTTGCTGCAGCAGGCAGTCAGCTGGAAAAGAATAGATGAAACCAGCCGCTTGCCAAAGTCAGAAAGTGTTTCCATATTCATTGGTTGCATATTCCACTGTCAAAGATGACAAGCAGAAAGAGTAGAGCCCTAATAAGGTGGGAGGAGGAGGTCTCTGTTTTGATGGCTTAGCAAAAACAGCGTTATTGCATAACTGTAATGTGGTGCGATGCGAACATGTTGTGAATGTATTTATCGGTTACATCACTTTTGTGCCTCCTCATGACTCCAAGCAACCTTCAGCTATTTGAGGGAGAAACCAGACAGCTGTTCTGTGAGGGCAGTAAAAGTGTTTTCAAATGTGGTACGTGCTGGTAGGGAGAAGGAAGAAGGAGACTGGAATGTCTTACCTAAGAATACAGGCAATGAGGGTTACCTCTATCTTTAACATTAACTGAAGAAGAGGGAGTTTCCTGAGCAATGGGTGTAGGTGGGAGCTTAGCAGGAGACCAGAATTGAATTTACCTGGGGAGAGAAGAGGTAGTTAGTCCCCATCCCTGGGGACCCAGTGGGCACAGCACTGGGTTTGATGCATCTGAGATGGAAAGAGAAGGAGCATTTCACTGCCTACCTAGAAAGGACACACGATAGAACTGCTTAGCTGTGTTTTCTTTACTTGGTGTTAAAAATAACTGTTATTACTTTTTAATTTCACTTTAGGGCATTCTCTGAGTATTCGTGTGTTTACAAGGAACCCTATGGACAGGTTAAATGGAAAAAGCTTGGGTAGCAGATTCTAGCTGATCACGTCACAGCATTACCCTCTAAACCTAACCTTTGTTTGTAATAGTTTTAAGTATGTTTTTTACTTTACTTGTCCTATTTGTCCAACTGCTAGCAGGAAACAAAATGAAATGCAGCTATTAGAAGTTTCACTGGGTGAAGTTAACTTGGGTTTCATTCATTTCCAGATGTTGCCCTGCTGTTATTTGCATTCCTAATGGTGCTTCCCCTTTGCTATATAGATTTTTACCTAACTAAATCTTAGCACTGTTTCTGTCATGTCCGTGATATAATTCATGAATATGTATGTATCGTTTTAAAAAGAAGAGGTTTAGTAACATAATACACGTGTCCAATCTCTAATTGGACACGTGCCTCATCATTTTCCATGCTTATCATCTTTGCATGGGTAACACAGGTCATAAAACACTTGGCAAGGAAGGCTTTGATTGGGATTTCTTATAAGACTCAGAGTCCAGGAGTGACGTGTTGTGAAGAATGAATGACCGTATCATTCCTACATGTGAGCCCTAATGGGAAGCTCTTAACTATCCACTGTCAGTATTCATTCTGAGAAATGCACTCTGATGTATTATTCTGTATCCTTTGTGTTCTTGCCTTAAGGTGTTCATTTCAGTGATGCAAGACAAAGTGCAGACACATGAAATAATTACACAGCAAGCTTGGCTGGAGCCTGTCAGTCTGTGTCAAGATCCCTGGATGATTTCAGTCTCATCATTGCTGAGCTCTTTTGCTGATTGTTTCACTTAATGTTTGGTGTTAAAATCAAATGCGCTGTAAGAAGTTGCATCGAATACCTTACTGTTTTGATGTGATCTAAGTCAAAATTTTATAGCTCTGTCCAAAGTAGCGCCGTGAAACTGAGCTTCCCTCAAGCCAAAAGCAAGCTTTTCTACTTGCCTTTTACATGCAGATCCTTCTGTTTCATTTTGGCTTTGGGATTTTGACAGTTTCTCAGCAAAGATGATGCTTTTGCTCATGACACATTTATGCCTTGTAGACGGGTCTTATAAAAAGAGCTTTTTGTGGAGGACTGGAAGACAAATCCAACTTAGATCTGATTTTGGGGCTCATCGGCTGCATAGCAGGCGCTTAATATGAAGAGTCATGGTCAAAGCTAACAGTACTTTACCATTATTATAAATAATACTTAAGTTTGAGCATTCACTGCTTTTTAACTTTACTATGATTCAGTCTTATAATCATTAGGCTTGTTAGGCAAATATTGCTGAGCTGTGTTGTTGGCAAGTAATCTGTCAACGTGCAAATTTGGGCAATAATTCCCAGTTGATTGTCATTAATCTGATGTTGCAGGTACTAAGCACCCGTCTGGGGGTGACATTTCTCATCAAAGCACACTGCTGCAGAAGGAGAAGCAGATTTCAGAGATGGTTGTGTTGTCTGAGGTTTTGATTGGCATTTCAATGGTGATCCTGCCCAGCCTTCTGAAAGCAGGAATGGGGGTGTTGGTGTTTCCTGCATGCTTTGAGGGGGTGAACCTCAGCAATGAGGTCTCTCACACACAAAACCTGCCCAGATGGTTGACTTCCTTTGCCTTCAAACCCTAAAGAAGTATTTCATTTCCATCTCCTGAATGTGAAGGATGGGATAGTAGGAAAACTTCAGCTGTGGTTCAAGCTTAGTTAGAGCCTCTTGAGAGCTGTCATTGAGCGCTGATGCAATTTGGCATGTAGGGATGGAAAAGTGGTCCTTGAGTACCTTGTGATGCTGTGAAATGTATACGTGCACACATTTAAACTAAAGTTAATGTTTGAGGAATTGGAAAGTTTGTGATTGTAAGTACACAAGAAGTGAAGAATAGTTAAATGATGAAACAGAGGTCAAACACAGAAAGACATGTCAGTGCACTGAATAGTGAATGCAGATTGGGAGTGAATGGAGAGGAGTTTTGAGTTATATGCCAGTTCATTGCTTCTGCAGGACATTGGCTTCAACTGGTTGACTCTCAGTAGCTCCATGTTAGCCAATTAATCATGTAATTTGCTGTCATGTTAATGGGTGAACCTGTATTGTTCTAGCAGCATGAATTTGAGATAATAGTTTCCAAATGATTGAAGAATATCTAATAGCTCTGGCCCTCAGCATTGGCTTCAGCTTTTGCCCCTTTGAAAGCTTGCTCTTAATGCAAGTTCTGCCTGCTCATAGAGAAAGTTTTCAAGTCTGTGTATTGATAGAATTGATTCCTGTTCACTTCTTATATAGCACAATTTTAATTAAAACACTATGGTAATGGTATATGTTGTTCATGCCTTTAGTATCGAACTGATGTAACTCCTGCTCTGTGATGAATCAGTTGGTTCTTAACTGGGTTTGGCTTTTGTTGATGTTCTTTTAGATTCATTGCTAAAAAATAGAGCTCTCTGCTGGGTGGATTCGACTGGAGATTTTACAATTACAAGACCTGTAAGCTGGAGAATGCAACTGTGTAATGAGAACAGCCATGGCAAAAGAAAGGAAGATAAGAATTATGTTTAAAACAAAGAAAACAAAAGTAACCTTGATTTAAAATACATTACCGTTTATCTCCACGTTTAACATTTTGTCTGTGTGTTGAAGTGTCTTTAGTCAGTGTAAAGATTCTAATTAAATCTTCTCCTGATGGCGATTCACGGCTGACCCTCCCTTCACTGGAGCATCTTATTAGAATAATAAACCACTCCCCGCTGGGAGACACTGCCGTTGACAGACAGGCGAGACACTTGGGCTGCTGATTAGAAAAGGTTGATCGGGCTCATATTGTCTTCAGAGTCTGCAAGAAACCCTTTATTGGCCCCGCTGCAGCAGCACTGCGAGGTGCCATGGGGTTGGGGCTGCCTCGCTTTGCTCCCCTACTTGCATGGCAGTGGGCAGCCTGTTAGTACGGGCTGGTGGTGCTCACAGGCTGTGCTTTTGCTCATCAGTGCCTGTTTGCTGTTTAAAACTATGTAGCAACTTGGAATTTCTTTCCTGTGGGTAATAACTGGACGTTCATTAACAAAACTTACTTTTTGTAGTGTTCTGAGCTTTATATTCTTTAACACGCTCTCAGAATGGAGAAATGAATCTAGGCAGATTTAATACTCATGTATTTTTTGAAGGAGATTGTCATTCCTTGTTTGTTTTTTTTTTTTTACCTAGGATGTTTTCTCTATTAGCATGCTAAAAATAATAACACTTCTCTTTGCTAGCGCAGAACACAGTGGTTCTAATGGAATTTTCATTAAGATACATCCAGTGTGAGCACTGATGTATGTTTGCTTTTTATGGAAGCTATGCAGGTAAGGCAGAGGGATGCAGAAGCCTCATTTCCCACAGCACAGCCTTGGTTTCAGGCCCAGCTGAGCCTCATCCCTGCATGTTGAGCACAGTGGAGCAGCACAGGCAGACCATGGGCTCCAGCATTAAGAAAGCTGCCGTGGCTTTCAGGACTGTGTGGTTGCATGCTGATGCTTATGTGGGAGGAGAAATAACCTCACATGAGGAGGAACCTGATTACAGGAGTGGGAAGGTAGCCAAAAAGGCACAGCGTGATTGTGGAGAGTTGTTTTGCTGCGGTGTCTGGGCTGGATTTAGTGAGCCCAGGGGTTACTGCTACTGTAATCCATTCCCTTTAGCAGCCTCTGTTGTTTACTTCTGCCAGTGGTGGTGGAATTAAGGGGAATTTCATTTTCCTGAGTACTTAAGGGAATTAGTTCCCCTCCTTGCTGACTTTCAGTGAAACCTTGTAAAAAATCCCAACCTAAGGAAACCTGCTCGGTTAAAAAGTCACATTGGAGTAAAAGGTGATGAAAGATGTGGGCTTTAGAAAACAGGATTCTGAAGGGCTTCTTCTTTCCACTTAGTTTCTGTATGGGAGACTCCTGAATGTATAAATACCTAATTGTACTTATTACTTGCAGTTTTTGTATCAAAAGGGTGGAAAGATGCCCTTGAAGGAGTTGTATGATAAACCTCAGAGTTTTAAGAGAGATTTTGCTTTCTGTATTGGTGCAGAAAGATTGAAATACTCGGTCACAGCCTAATCTCAATGAGAAAAATCAGTATTAATCAAGGGAACTTAGGAAATAGGTGATCATAAACCTTGCAAGAGATACTTAGTGAAAGTCTGTATGACAAATGGATTGCACTGAGTAGCACAAGTCATTGTTTGCTACAGTATTTCATACCTGTTTTTATCCCCCCCTTGAAACAGAGGCCTGTTTATGAGCCACCCAACTTTATTTTAAACTTCTCTTGTGCTCAAGGACTTCTCCTGCTTAACTTGACATTTGAAAACTTAACAGGGTTTCCATGCTTGAACCTCACACCTGCCAGGGCTTTCTCCTCTTGTTGCCTTGATATTTTTAAATTATTATTAATTATAAACAGATAGGTGCATAGGTTTGTACATGGTGTTTGTGTGCACACAGATGTGTAGCTTTTCATAACTCTTTGCTTCCTACTACTCTCGTTATGTAGTCCAAAATCCCGTCCTACAGGAATAGTGTAATTCTCCAGTAGGAATTGAGCAGTGCAGTAATATTTCACTGTGGGGGCTTCAATGAAATTGCAGAAGCCCGATTTTTAATGTTTTCCTGTCTGTGGTTTTGTTTTGCTTTGCTTTTTCTCTTGGCTGATACGTTCCTTCAGGCATTCTGTTGATCTGAGTATCCTTAGATGTTAGCACCGTGATGAGCTGTAGGAATCTGCTTCCATAATGCAGCTGGAGACCAGTAGGTGTTCTAAGGTGATAGGGCTTGAATAAAACTCTTTCATAAAAGTTGAGTAACTTCCTACCAATGACTTCTAGGAAGTCACAAAAGGCTGGATAAGGTAGAGCATCTAACTGTGCAGTGCACCTACAGGCGCTCAGTTGTGTATCTGCAGCTCTGACACACGTGCTCGTGCCTGCATCAGGTGCTGACATGGCAGAGACATGAAGTTACTGTCTTTGTAGCCAAAGCTGAGGGAAGCATATGGTAGGGAGGAGAAAATCTACTGAAACAGGTTTTCGGAGTACTGAGCCATTCTGAATTTAGAGGATGTTTTAAGACTGCAGAGTACTGCCTGTGTGCCATCAGAATGTGGTTGAAGTAGGGAATGCTTTGTTTGAAGCAAAAGACATCAGAGCTTTGGTAACTAAACCACCACAAGCAAAAGCTGTCCTAAGGAGTGCTCTGCTCTCCTGCTCCTATACTATTAGGCATTCCTCAGAGGGTTATATCCTTAATGATCCCTGCTTCCCACCCTCTGCTATTTTGTAGCCTTCAATAAATTCCAAGCTTGGTACATGTAACATAAGTGACTGCTGAAATCTACTAGCAGTGCTATCATTGTGATCAAGTACAGTGCATAGGAAGGTCTAATTGTGCAAAATATACTATGTTTTCCATCCATCAATCAAGGAGCTCAGAAGTAAAATCTCACTAGTTGTGGTAGGTATAGAATGCATAATAGGTATCATGCATTATTTGTTGCTTTTCATAAAAACAGGTAAGTACTGTCATTTGCCCTCTGTTGAGGGAGATACAAAGCACAGAGAGAGAAACTGGGAAGATTGTGCTATTGAAATAATTCTTCAATAGCAGAGCTGAAAATAGTGTATTATAAAATACTACTGCCTGTCTATCTGAAGCCCTCTGGGCTGAGGGATGTGTAGTTTGTGCAGGCAGGTTTCTTTGAAGGCCAACTGGATCTCTTGGCCCAAGTTAATCTGCCATAGCTTTACTGTATGAAAACTTGTGTGTGCACGTCCAGATTCCACCTAATGGGTGGGACACAAATCACTTGACAAGTTACAAGAACCGTCTTTGTAGATAAATGTTCATGTAATAGCTCTGATTCTCATCCAGGCCTTGGAAAATTACCGCTGTTAGCATTTAGTGCTGGTTGTGGAGCAGCATCGACTTTCTCAAACAAGAAGAAATAAACAATGCTTATGTGCTGTGAGCCATTGCTTCTGGAATTGTTATTACTGGTGTTAGGGAGGGCTGTTTTTCCTCTTGAGGTACATATAAAGGAGTTAATGATGTTTTTCATAAAGCACACGGTCTAGTAACAAGCCCAGACAAGATTCTGGTGATGACTGTAAAGCAGATGCATTCTTATTTTGTTAACCAGCCTTCACACATTGCAATATCCGTATTCAGCTCTTGATTACTACTGTGCATTTAAGGCATTTTGAAGAACGTTCTGCATAAGTACCAGGAAAGTTATTTCAACCGTATGGTGAAATGTCTATGGGAATTTGACTGCAAGGTCTTTGTGATTTGAGGTTTTCCTTATTAAAGTTGCACTGTTTAAGATGATACACTGGAATCCGACGTTGTGAACAGAAGTCTTTTTGCTCTTTCTTCAAAACCAAATGAAACAGTGCTCTGACAAAAACGGTGTATTTTTCAGAGTGTATTAAAGGAGTTTTCTCATCTAACTTTAACAAATGGATGTCCAGAGGCTGGTTCAGGGCAGGTTTGCATTTTGTAAGTATTCAGCATGAGAACATGCCTGGATTTGTAGCATCACTGTCACTTCTTACCTTTGAGGAAATTCCTTATGTGTTTACACCTCATCCCTTATCAGGAGCTTCTCAGTGGCAGTGAATAATGCGGAATTGTTTGTTGAGTGAACAAGATGGCAAAAACAACATACTTTGCAGTAAAGCAATGTTTTATTGTTATAATCGAATGACACTGATGTACAGCATTCCTGTCCTGGGAGCTTTGGTCCCTGTGGGAACTGTGCGGACACAGGGCTGAATCATGAAACTGGTTTGCATTTAAAGCATTTCCTACTTTTTGAAGCCAGATCAGTTCTTTGATTCATCTCTCCTAGCACAGCACGGTTGAGGGGGCCGGGATGTGTCAGTGCCTTATGTCACTATTGGTGCTGGAGACTGGAAACTGTTGAATCACAGACTCAGGTTTTGAAATGCTTCTGCAACCCTTAAACGCTGAGTTGAAACTACTCAGTGTGCATTTCTAAGTGCTGGACTAGTTTGGCCTTTCCTGGGTGAGAAGTGCAGATGGTTAAGGGTTGGATGCAGCTCTCCATGCATATGCTTTTGAAGCAGACCACCCTGTATTTATATGTAAACACTTTTAGACTATTTGGGCACATAAGAGACTTAATCTTTTGCATCCACTCAGTACTGAAACGTTGTTCTTTGTGACCAGAATAAGATTCCTTAGCACAGCTGAGACCAGTTAGCTGAAGAGCTGACTTGCTGAGATCTGTGGTGAGCTGCCTTCTCTCACGTTTGGAGCTGAATCTCTGTGCTTTCAGATGCATGCTGTCTTGCTTCCCCAATACTGAGGCTGGGTTGGGCATGAATTGTTGTCCAAGATATCTTCGCAAATTTGCTTTTTCCAATCCACACCTTCTGGCTTGCTGCTTCCCCCACCTGTGGAGTCGCTCTACCAAGATGCTGCCATGCCAGCACCCTCGTGCCAGCCTCATGTTGCCACCCCAAGGCTGAAGAACCATAACTCCAACTTCAGGTTTGCCTCTTCTGCCCTCAGTGTACCTCATGATAGAAGTTTCTTAGATGAGTAACGTAATGCTTTTGCTTTACAACCTACCATGAATAAAGATTTCACAGCAGGAATTGGAGGAAATAAAGAAGAAGCAGAAGAGAGAGTTTGCATGCAGATGATGAAAGAAGAGAGGGAAGCATGATGAGCTGCAGCAAGGAGCCTGGCTGGAGTCCTCACCAACAGAAGCTTTGTGTATGAATGAGAGAAGAGAGAAGACACCACTAAAACAGTTTGTTCAGAGGGTGAGAGGCCGGTGGTGCAAGTTTAAGACAAGGCTGTGCCTGGCAAGGGAGATTTTAGCTGGGGCTAGGGGGTGGTCGAAACAGGCAAATGCCTGCAGTGCTGGTGTCAGGAAACATGGGCATTTTTAGAATTTCTTGATGGAAGAACAAGAGCCTGAAATAGCAACAGATCAGCTGTGGAATTTGGGGCAAGAGGCAGAAATTTCCCGGTTGGTCTATAGATATGGCGGGTTGTGACAGCTGCCTAATGAGGTGTCTTGAAGCGTGATGTTGCTTTCTCAGCGTGAGGGTTGTTGAATTCCTTTTCATGCTCTTCATTGCCTACCCAAGCAGGAAGTGTCATTTCACAAAAGCTGACAGAGGTCACTGTTTTAATAACTATTGTTAATTGATGCTTCTCAAAAGCCTTCTATCAACTTGAATTTGCTACCTGCAGAGACCAGCTCAGCAGGTGGCTGAATCAAATTAAAACTTTAATTCTGTGGTTAATAAATCACACTAAAACGGTGAGTGTATGTTTTAAAATATAGCATCCAATCAGTTGTGTGAGTAAGTGATGGAATATGTGGAGTTTCCCCTTTTGCCATCCAGAATAGCACGAATCACAGACTCAATAGAACCAAAAGCTGCTTTTCATCCCATACGTGGTATCTTCCACTGAACAATTCAGGAATGGTTAAGCTCTGTTGTGTTGCAGATATCTGTCCAGCTCTCTCTGAGATCATTTAGCAAAACCTTCGTCTGAAAGATCTCCTCCAAAACTGGTTACAAACACCTATATTTCTAATTTTTCAACAGTAATATTGTGCAGAAAAAGTGAACAGCATGCGAGTGAAATACTGTGTGGGTTGAATGCTATTTAAATCTTGTCTAAGCTGCTAAACATCGCACCAACGTCGGATCACTGGATCTGATCCAGTAAAAATAAAAAACAAAAAGCAGATAGTGAGAGGGGTCATATCAGAGAACCAGGCCATCTGTCCAGTACGGAGTTAAAGGCATTTTATAATGAATTAGTTTTTCATATTACTATGTTACGGGGACCTAGGTGTGAATCAAAGCGTGTCTGCCTGCAAAGATACTATTTTTATGTTGCCAACCTGATGTTTTAGCGTGCAGCATCTCATCTGTCTAACATAACTAATTAGTCCATTATAACCAGTATTTTATAATTGACTTCAAAAGTTTTTTCAGTCAGTTCCAGGCATTATTCTTGTAATACGGACCAAAGAGTTTAAAAGAGAGCCTACTGCCAAGATTTCAAAGAGTATTTCTGTTGCTTTATTCTAGCATTGTTTTATCTTACATGTTCATAACAAAGAGAGCTTTCATTTGGAGGATAACATTCAGAGTTCGTTCCAGTCTTTGCTGGTGTTCTTGGAGTAGATTGGTTCATTTGACCTCTGCAGCATTAATACCGCTTGTTTATACAAAAAAGTTCCCTACTGCATTAAAATGGAAATAACCATTTATTACATTGACAGCCTTGGAGGATCTCTGATGTCAGCTCTCATCTTTCTGGACAGGGTTCAGTGTCACGTTCAGATGCATAAGCACTGATTGGTGCTATTTATCATTTTTTAGAATAAAGATTTTCTGTTCAAAAATAATTTTAGAACCTCCATTAAAAAAAATGAATATATTCCATGAGGGAGAGAAGGATGAGGAAAACAGGATCACAGAATCACCAATGTTGGAAAAGACCACTGCCTGACTGTCCAGCCTGAACCTCCTCTGGTGCAGCTTGAAGCCATTCTCTCTGGTCCTATCACTGGTTACACAAGAGAAGAAGCTGACCCCCATCTCACTACAACCTCTCTTCAGGTAGTTATCAAGAGCAGTGAGGTCTCCCCTCATCCTCCTCTTCTCCAGACCCATCAAGGGTAGGAAGCAGTTATGGTGAGGTTTCTTGAAGCTCTTTTCAATAGAGAGCCACTAGCTGAGATATTTAAAATGATCAGGTGTTCGTGTATTGCTTTGAGTTTTTTCTGTCTGGAATAAGAGAGATTAAATTCCATCTGCAAAGAGTTTAAATACTGTGCTGTATCTGCATGTGGGTGCTGCTGGGTATGGTCTTTTGCAGTCTGTCTTCAGGCCTGTTGGAGCACCCTTTGCCTGTCTGGACACCCTTTTCAACTCTTTGTAGGTGAAAGCTTGACTGTTTTAGGACGAGAGGCGAATTTACTGCCTTATGATTTCAGTTTGTGTGTAATTCTGAGAGCTCAGTGTATTTTTTTTCTTAAGCTGAAGATATGCCTAACATTTCAGCAGATCTATTTCCATATGCTTTATCCTTGCTCTGTTACTACTTGTGTCTGTAAATGCTCATTCCAACCAGCGTCTCTTGTAAGTAGGAGAGAACTGAGACGTGGTGAGGATGTTGGAAGTGCTCATAGCAGAAGTAAAATTAAACTTTTCTTCGTCCTTAAGTGCTTCACTTTTCTGAGAGTCTGTAAGAAGTTCTGCAACATAAATAGAAGCCGTCATGTTTTTGAGCTATAACTTGCTGGATAGAGATGTGTAAATTGTGATTTCGCTTATTTTGGCACTAAATTAATGCATTTCAGTTCTGCAGAATAAGTTCCAGACAGCAGCTTTTTCTCTGACCTTCTTTGCAGACAGCCTCAGGAATGCACTGTGTCTCATCTTTATTGTATGCTCTTCAGTTTGCTCTACAATTGTCACCAATTATACTTCTGCACTGCCGTGCTGCTTCTCACTTATCATACTGATCATAGAATCAGAACCGCTCAGGTTGGAAAAGGCCTTCAAGATCATCAAGTCCAACCTCAACCTAACCATACATAGCAGGGTGTTTTACCTGATGTCCTCTCTGAAGGGCTCAGCTCTAGAAGAGCTTTGCAGTGCATTAGGTTGTGTGTTAGTCTGTATTTCAGGCCATTATGTAGTCAGGCTAATTCAGTAATTATATGTGAATCTTTGAAGAACCCTTTTGGTTTGGTGTGTCTTCAGGAAATGCTAATGTCTGCTTTTAAATAAAGGCTTGTGGATTTCCTTTGGGATTCTCTTGGTTGAGAAAGGAAGGAAAAGGCCACCTGTGGGCATGGACCCCGTAGCGGCTGTGCCTTGCCAAAGTAACACAGATTTCTTTTGGTTGTTCTTTTGTTGGATTGGTTTTCTTGGATTGGTTTTCTTGAGCATTGCGAAACCAGTTCCAAACCCCAATGTCTTAGTAACCAGCTTTTGGTAGAACTTCACACTGACTTAACGTGAACGGTAGTCTTCAGATTTCTGTTTTATATCAACTTCTGACCTAATTGTATAGCTTTATGTGTGGGTTTACTTCAGGACAGTCAGAGCTCTCCGTTCTGCCTGACACCAGTCTTATATGAGAGAAAAGCAAGGATCTCTTTCTCCTGCTCAGGTGATGGTGGTAGGCTTTGAGTATAGTAGCTTAAAGGCATGCAGTCAAGGCAAGTTTTGGATTTGAAAATGATCGGGTCTAAGAGAGTTGAAGAATTAATCACCTCCAACCAACCTGGATCATTTCAAAGGATAAATAAATAAAGCCACTGGGGTTTTTCAGACAAGAACATAAAATGCCAAAGTCCAGAGTGTTGTTTCTGTGTGAAATTACTTGAATTTTTCTTCCTTCATGCATGTAGGTTTTGTCTTTTGTTTTATGATGTGCAACTTTGTATTTTATTTGTTTTTAAATTATCACCCCAAACTCAGAAAAATTTAAGTTCTGCAGTAATTTGCATTAAAATGTCCAAGGCTGTGGGGTACCTTCCTAACCATATATGAATGGAGAAATACAGAATTGCTTTTCACCAGCATCTCAGGTAGACATCTCCATTCACACACAAGAGATTTGGGATTCAGTAATGTTTAAAATGAAGTGTGTGCTGTTGATCTGTTGATGTGTAGATTATTCATCCTGAAACACTTATATGTCTCCTCCTTCACCATGCTAAGGAAGATCTTGGTTTGTGGATATTCTGGCTGCTTATTAGCAAATAAGCTGTTAACGAGTCATTCAGATGAATGGGGAAACTTTACTGCTTTCAACACAGCTTTCCAGGGTAGGAGAGGTTTTGCTGGCTTTTCTCATTCCGTGAGTGCTGTAAGCAACCACTACACCTTGATCTGGGTGTCCTGTAACTCTGATGGGCAAAGCATCCCTGGGGGAATTGCCTGACAAATTCTGTCCTATGTTTTGTTTCAAACATTTGCAGACTTTCATGTTACCTAATAAAGGACATCTGGCTCAGTTTAAAAATGCTTTGCAAAACTACTTTTCTCTTAAACAAAACCCCATATTTGCTTGTAGCCCAACTTCTGCTTTTTGAAAATGCTGTGAATTTTAATATTTCAGTATCTGTGTTGAAGTAATTAATTAGTATGTGCAACAACCACCTGGGTGTAGCTCAGTTTGCCTGTATTCAAGGTCAGTCAGTTCCTTTCTATTCTTATACTTCTATTCTCAACGTATTTGCTATCTTGTATGTATCAAAGATAATTAAAGTAATTCAAGAAAATCCTCTGGACATTATAATAAGTAATAATCTGTAATAAATAATAAGTAATAATCTCCAAGTCTGTGATGAGGTGGTGTGTGTAACTGCTGTGTTATTTGGCAGATACGTTGATGATGTGATCAGTCGCATCGATAGGATGTTCCCTGAGATGTCTATCCAACTCTCCCGGCCCAATGGGACCTCTGCAATGCTGCTGGTGAGTTGGGTCATTTTGTCCTTTCTGGTAGATTTCTTAAGGGATTGAATTACTATTTCTAAAAGGCAGGATATTAAAGATGATTTTTTTTCCCCAGAAACATTCTGCTCTTTGTTTGACCCAGCGGTGTAAGATCTCTTTTTGCTTTTAGGCAAATAGATGATAAAAAGAATTTCACCTTTAAATGCTTTTTGTTGTTAAATAAGATTGTTGAAATATAAGCGTGAGGTCAGATGCTGTGGTTTTCAGCAGTCTTGGCAGTGAGTGTATCTCAGTCATGATAATTAAGAAGAAAAAGAAGTAGGGGTAAGAAGAGAGAAACTGTATTGGTTTCCTTTGTCTAAATTTGTTCAAATTGCTCGTGGTCCAATGTATTTCTGTTTTATGATGAAGTCAAGAATTTGCCTTTGAAGTAAATGAGCAGTAAAGGCTGGATTATAGATAAACAAGTCCAATACATTCAACTTATTTCTGCCTGACCAAGCAAGATTTCATTCCAGAAGAGCCTATTGTTCACATCAATTTTCACAGGCAGCTGTTGTGCTTAGAGAGGAGCCTGTGAAGTTTTTACTCTAGGACAGCAACACAGGAATAGGGTCTGCTGAATCTTCAAGTCAGTCTTCTGCTGAAGCTGATTCTCCTGCAGCTGAGTAAAAGACTGAAGTCACATCTTTTGACAGTATTTAAACAAAAGTGGAAAATTCTGTATCCAAGTGAGAATTTGGGACCAAATCAGTGTTTTCCATCACAGATCATTCATGGCACATCCTCACATAGGCTGCTATGAAAGGCTTGGGTATGGAGTATGTGTGAGTACAGTTGTTGCTTCCAAGCAAATGGTGAAAGGAATGTAGAAATCAGATATTTTGTCAAAACAGCTTTCTTGAATCTAGAATTAATGGTTTTTTAGTGTTTGTTAAATTGAATACTCTGCTATTTTTACATTTTGCCTGTATTTTTCAAAACTACTGTTAACGGCTCAGTGATAAGTGTAGCTGTGAATACATTCCATTTCAATTAATCAGTTCTTTAGTGTCTTGCTATTAACTTTCTTTGAGTGGCCCAAAATTTGCCAGAGATTAACTGAGTCAGAGGTTATAATATACAGCTGGCTTCCACTGGCATTAAATCATTTAATCTGCAATTGTTGGATTCACCAAGTGGAACAACATATTCCATAAAAGAATTGAATTCATCAGCGTAGTCTTAAGAAGCTCTAAGTCGTGGAAGCTTTTGCATTTGCTGTTAAGCTGACTTTATATTTAACTGTTTCACTGTGGAAAAGAGAAAGTCTCATATTACTTCCTTGCTTGGAAACCATTTCCATTCTCTTAGAGTCCCTCTCTGCACCCAGTAATTACCTTCTGATTCTGGTGACTTTTTGAGGTCAGAAAACATGTGATGCTTGTCAAGAATTGGGCACAAGTGGGAAATTTTCTTGGATAAAACTGATTGGGAGCAAGGTGTGTAGGAAAAATGGTAAGTGTAAAAGGAGCCTCGTTTGCTATTAGTAATAACTTACCAAATAGTGTTGGTCTCTAAATCAAGGGCATTATTGTTGCTACAAGACAACAGCACTCTACTGAACCAATGGATTGGATATTTTGCTTGGATCAGAGATCAAAACCACAGTTTTTAAAGTATTTTTGCATGTGATTTTTGGGTTTATCGTTTTTTCTTTTAGGCAGGTTTTCCCTCTTTCCCATCTGTCTCAGTTGATGTTGCCAATATGGCACTTTCCATCTGGCCCCGACTGCTGCAAAAGCTTTTGCTGTTTTCAGCCACAAATCATTCAGCGAAAGGTGCTGCAGGATGGGCAGTGTGAAGAGATCCTCCCCCAGAAGAAGGGAGCTTTCTGCAGAACTTGTCATTTCTCACTCTGAACTCATCCCAAGTTAGATGTGGAGTTGTTCTTCCGCAGCAGTGATTTACCATCATGCCAAGGGATTCTGATAATGCTTGTTTTGTTTGAATATATCTCATGACCACACAGTGTGTCCAGAGATAATTAACCAACCATAATCTGAACCATTCTCATTTGTGCAGTGTTTGTGTCATACCTGCCATTGCTTATGAAGATCTTTACCATAGAGGTATTGTTATATTAAGGTTTCTTTAAATCCAATCCTTTGGTTTGCCAGAAACACACGTTCGTCATCAAAGGCACTGATAAGCAGGGTGTGTATTTTAAGAATGTGCAAACCATTGGAAGGAGGTGGGGAAGAAGGAGCAGGGTGTGCCTGTGAGATTCTTTGAAGCTCCAGAATTACTGGAAATGGCCTCAAAATCATCTTCAGGAGAAAAAAAAAAGAAAAGATGTAATTCAGAAAATTTCAGCCACGGACTGATTGGTTGTCCACCTTCATGTGCATATGGGAATCAACTTATGTCCTTAGCTGTGATGGTTCTAGAGAGGTAATTACAGCTGTGGAAGCTGCCCGTCTGAGTCCCAGTGTTTGGTAACCTCTGCATGATGCTGGGCTCTCCCTCAGCTCTGCAATGAGCTGAGAACATTAAGGGAAGGGGAAGAAAGTATCCCTGTGAACACAGATGCTGTGCCTTGAAAGGTTTGTGCCTCCTGCTCCTTCGAGGCGACTGCTTCCTCCAGATAATAAGGAGATTTTTGTGTTGTAGATTTATACACAGCAATTGTACCTCATTAGTCTGGATTTATGCTGCACAGACCAAACACATAAATAATTGAAGCCTTTCAGAGCTGTGTGAAATCCTCAACCGACTTTAAAAGCAGTTTACCATTTCAAGGTGCTGTTTAATCCCAATCTTCACTAGTGATTTTTCTATTAATCTTTTAATCGCGCTATGCATAAAAAAGGGCTAAACATAGAATTATATCAGCTTTAATAACAGTGTTATGCAAAATTAATTTGCAGCAGCAGCAGAGGGAGCTGAGACCTTCTTAAGATTTTTGTGAGATTTTGTTGGTCAACTGCCAGGAACTGTAAAGAGAGAAACCTCATCTCGTGTTAAGAAAACACTAATTGATTTTTAATTAATGAAGAATACGTACGGTTTTGATGGTATTCAATAGTTAGTTGTATTCCTAGATAGATTTTATTTATTTCTAATGAAGGGCAGGACAACCTTTGTTTGGCTGTTCACAATTCATTCCTTTGATACCAAAAGTATTTTACAGCACAGTAAGTTTTAGTCCCATATGGAGTTCTTTAGGGCCATGCACCTACCTGACCAGCCCTATGCAAACATGGCAATTTCTGCTCATCTTGATCCAGAAGCCACTTGGTGTTCAAGCATCTTTGTCTCCCCGGTGTTTGTAAAGCTGTGTAAGGTGCTCTCCAAGTTGGGGACTGTATATTTTTTACCAGTAATGAATGGCTTTCTGTATTTTGAGCTGTTTCTGAAGCAGAACACTCTATGTAACAACCTCTCCATTGGAAAAGTTGTTTCTACCAAAGCAAAGCTCTGTTCAGAAATTGCCATGTCTTATATTCATCTTATCTTAGAGACTTTCTGATGTTGAAGACATTTTATGCGTTTATACAGATGCCTTGAATTTTAGTGGAGCTCTCCTATAGAAACATGAAGCATTTTTACACAGTTTCTGTTCATTCTCAGTAAAATCAGTCACATTTTGCTTTTCGACTTTCAAATCTTGTTCCAAGCATTTTAAACAGTCTGATTGTATGGAAGTGGGCTGTATTAATTGCAAATAGGGTAGACATCTGTTTGCTGAATCTGAATAACTTATGTCTGAATATTGTTTAGTGGTGTTCTACATGGAATCGTGATGATTTTCTAGGGGGAATATGGATTATTTGCCCATTAAAGTGAGCCCCAACTGGTTCTGGTTCAAGGCTCCTTACTCTTGCGAGAAGTTGAATAACTGGGGGAGGGAAACTGTGACCTGAAGTTAGAAGTATTATTATTATTTTTTTTTTTTACCACTAATAATAAGTTTCATTTTCCACAAGGTTCAGGTCTATTTTCATCCCAGCGAAGTTCCTGCTGTGCTGTAATTCAGAACAGAAAGAGACAAAATCCATTTTGCCATCCATAGCAGTGCAGATCCAGCATCACCAATCTATATGTGCGGCTGGCCGCTGGCACAGCACCACTGTGTGGCAACTTTGTTTGCTTAATTAGCAGGATGTGCCATGGTGCTCCAGGAGAGCATCACCGGCTTATCCTTAATATGGCAAAATCATTTAAATCCTGTATCTGTGTTAACTTTTTATTGTGCACTATTGCAGTTAGGTTCGATTAATGAAAGGCAAATTGCAGCTCTTACATTAAAAGAAGGAGGGAGGAAAAAAAAAAAAGGAAAAAATTCCTTGTAAAGAACTAATTAGTATGTTTGTTTATTTAGACTCTAATAGCTTAATTGCATCCTATCTTGCTATTTACAAATAGGCATCATTAAAGAATAATGAGCATGTGAGGAAAAGTGCAGCGCTGATACAGCAGCAGATGAGACAGGGAAAAGAAACCGAGCTGAAGGTTCTGGGGGGGGAGTCTGAGTTATGTAGTGAATACAAAACCTTCTTTTTCAGTATATATAAATAGGATTTCCAGCCATTCTAGTGATTAGTAAGATAGATGTAGGAGTGGGAGGAAAGGCTTCTGGTTGGCAGCTCCAGGAGAAGCAGGTGCCTGGCCTTTAGCTGGAAATGTGTACGGCTTGGTTGCATCTCTGCTTTGATGTTGCATTGTTCTTTTGAAAGGTGACTAAAAACCTCGTATAAACTCCTGGTCCTTTTTATACTAGCAGGGAGGTACCCTGTTAACTGAAAGTAATGTTGACTTTCTTTTAGCTCTGCAATGCAGAGCATCTGCAGTTCAGATCAGCAGCAAATTCCCTGGGATGCTGAGGGGGAATCTGGAGCTTTGGGATCGTTCTGTGAAGTGTTGGCTCTCGGTGCTGTCAGCACACTTTCTCCTAATATTAAACTTTCGGATAAATCTGAGGAAAGGATGTTTGTTAATGCATTTTTTATATGATTTATAAAAGGCCCTTTCGTTTGCTATCCATCCCAATGAAAAGGCAAAATTAAGGGGTGTGTTTCAAGCTGTTTGTTCCAGGCACAACTCTGGCTTGGCAAATGGGTTTTGATCTTTTTCATTTTGTGGATTAATTTTGGCCCCGATACCGACTCATTTGGAAAGGTATTTCTTCCTTCTCCAGTCGGTGAGCTGTGCTAACTGGGAACGTCTTTAGCAGCCTTACAAGAAATTATCTGAAGGCATTTTTCACTGATTATTCTGTTTCCCCTCCCCCAGTCTTGGCATACAGCATCTGTCATCTGCTCTTTGAGAGTTCTCTTAGCGATAGACAAAATATTTTTAAAACTGGGATATTTCAAGATTTTTATTTTCTCTATATTTTTGTCAGAAAAGCTGCATAATATTGCAGATTTCAATCAGCTGCCTGTCCTACCTTCGTCTGGTGCCTGCTGATGTAGGAAGCAGGGGCATTACGAAGAACTTTGCTGCCTGAATTCAGTGCACTTGGGTGAAAGGCAAGTGAGAAGCACATTGTTTTTACACAGACCAAAACAGAGGCTGCAGATGTATTTAACTCGCAGCCGTCCCATTTTCAGCTCGTAGAACTGTGGGGCATATTTTTTCATTCATATTAATTGAATTTTAAAGTGACCTTGTACACGTATTGATTTGAATTAAAATCTTCCACATCAAGGACAAGTTGGCATATATCCTACAGGCAAAATATTAAAAAGCCAAGTGCTGTCTTAACAGGGTATCGACAGAAGAGGTTGCAGTTTAATGGGAGAAGGTGGCTTAGAAAGGAAATGGTTGCAATGGGAAGGTATCCTTTTGGTGTAATAGGGAAGCTTCATGCAGCTGCTATCTGTGGCAATGCAGAGGTGTGTAATGCCCAGTAGAGCAGGGAGAGCCTTGGCCTCCAGCACAGCACCCACTGCTCCCAGAGTTCAGAGCAGAACTCTCTGATTGTTGTTTTCTTTTATATCAGAGCCATTGGGTTTTTGTTCCCTTCCTTCAGGTGATCTGTGGGGATGCAGCTCTGTGACCAAAGGTTTAAGTTGGACTCCATACACATGGGCTTCAGTTACCTGCATTCAGCAGGCATCAAAGGAAAACTGTTGGCTGGAAAACATGATCTGTAAAACGTGGTCGGTGTGAACCAAAGCACTGCGTTCTGAACATGGTTATGAGTCGTGATTGTTAGAGGGAAAAATAAAAGGTCCCTCATTTCTTGTGTACGGCAGAGGATGTGCTCCATCCTTTAAAGAGCTGTGGGGCATCCTTTTGGCTCCCACATGTACCTGCATCCTCCAGCCTGGTGATGGCTCATTCTTTTAAGTGCTTGCCTCAGTGTTTCAGCGCTGTTACAAATGATGAACTGCAAGTTCTCAGAGCTGTGATTCTTCTACATTTCTTGAGACTTAATTCATGTGTTGTTCCTGTTATTCCTTTTGATACGACCCTGCGACAATTGTCTTGAAGGTCCTGATTTCTCTTCTAACCTCTCTAAAACCAATAGGAATTCCATGCCAACACAACAGCAGCATGGAATAGGGGAGTGTTCTGTTTCAATGCCAGACTGCTAATTCACTAATATTGCCATGTGAGTAGAGATTCCGACACAGCACCTCACCCAGGGAGCTCACTCTGAAGCATGTGTTAGGGGTGGCTGTACACAGCTCTCTGAGATAAGGGGGATAAGGGAAGGCAGCGACCCTGCTTGTTTGGCATTCATCAAGCAGGTGATGTGAGCTGCTGTCCTGTTCCAGCCTGTAAAATTTGGCCTTTCAGTTTTGCATGATGGATAATAGCTGCAATCTGGGTAACAGCGACAGCTTCTGAAAGTGAAAAGTGAATCGCTGGAAGGCTGTGAAAACGGATGACCTGTAAAAGGGCAGTGAGCTGATGCAGGAGCATTTCGAGGGGGTTTGTGCAGGTCAGCCTGGCGGGGAGGTTTGGGAGAAGCGGGATGTGTATGTGAGGAAGCTGGAGTGCCAAACATGGGACTTTTCAGTTTGTTACATGTGACGACTAACTCTGAGAATTTTCAGGAACATCCCACACAGGCTTCAGAGCAACTTCATCCAAGTATTTTTTTTTTCCCCTTGCCTGGCAGCAGTGTGAGATACAAACGCAGGGGAAAGAAGTGAGCATCCACTGAAGTGTGTGAAGGGAATGAAAATAGAAAATATTACAGATAGAGCCGTGTCTGGGAGTTTGTAGGGCTGCCTTTTTGCTCTTCATTAAGAAGATCTCTGTTCTGTGTAAGATTTCTTCTTTTTCTCCCCTGAATTTTGCTGTGTGTAATTGCGCAGTGTGAGGTGGAGGCAGTTCTCTCAGCAGGGATGTATCCTAGAAAACCGCCGCGTTACTGAGGTAGAAAAGAGTAAATAAAAAAGCCCATTAACTCTAAATGTGCCAACAATGTTTTTCAGGGTGTCTGCAGTTTTTCATCTTGTTTCTAATTAGTTATGACAAAGTAGATCTTCTGATTCCAGCAGATGATCAGCATCGTAGAGAAGCCACATCTGGGACGGTATTGGGTTGTCTGAGAACGCTGAGTAGTTCCATACATGTTCATGAAGTCCCAGTGTGATGATGGAAGATGGTGGGAATCACAAAGAGCTAATTGTGCTGTGGGCGTAGCTCAGCCCTTCTTGCAGGTTACCCCACGTCTGCAGCATATTTTATTCTTCAGTAGTTTCTCATGGCTTGCTTTTTCCCTTTATGTTTTTGCAAAATCATGCCTAGCAGCCTGTCATCCTGAAGGCTGTCATGGACTTCTTTTTCCCTTCTCTTTCTCTTATCTGTCTGTTGCTGTCAACTCGTTCTTCTCTCTTGCTCTAACTCTTTTGGCCCAGAGCTGCTTTCTCCACATCCCACACCAAAGAGTTGTCGTCAGTTCCTTTTAGGATCTGTAACTGTCCTGCTGTATAGTTCTCGAAAATGGAAAAGTGGTATTTACAGCAGTTTGGGTGACTGTTCTAAAAAGCTCTGTGCTGTCACTCCGTTCCTACCCCCGTTTCCCATCCCGGCTCTCTGTCCTCCAGCACAGTCCGTCAGCATTGACGTCGCCTGTTTTCTGCTGTCTGTGTTCCAGCACTTCATCCAGTTTAGATGAACACATGCAAGAACCATCATCATCTTCCTGCTAACATCAGCAGATAAATCCGCTCCCAAAGAAATCAGTCTTTATTGATTTGTTGTATATTTTTCCTTTTTAATTTCTGCTAACGACTCCTGCCTCCCACCTTGTTTCAACATGAGTAACTGGTGCTGACTAAGAGAATAAGGAGCAATTTTGTGCTTTTGTGGATGAGGGAAAACTCCGCAGTATTTGTACAACAGAACAGAAGGACAACATTACATTCCTATCAGATGTTTTAACAGGATTGAAGTATGAGTTCATCATTGAATGCTGAATTGATTTTTAGATTAAAACACCTTCATTACTGTTGTGGGTTTTTTGGTCAATACTGTAATTTAGGTGTATTTCTGCTGTTACGCTGTGACAGACCAAGATGCTACTTTTATTCCTTGCCCTTTGCTATTACTACAAAAAGAAAATGAAACCTTTCAAAGCGTACGACTTTTACTGTTGCAATTGCTGTTCTCCTGCTTTGTTTTCTTGGAAACACTTCAGGTCCAATAAGAATGTTAAAATGTTTTACATTGAACCCATGGCATGCTTTTAAAAGCCGGCATCAGAAGAGTCTGATTCTTCTTTCCAATTATTTTTCCCTACGTGAACTCACATTGGAGGCTGTAGAATGCGTGGAAACTAATCACATCTGCTCATTGTTTTTGACAAGTTATTGAGTTGTGTTGTTTATAAAACGGAGAGAGTTGCTTGGCTGTGTTGTGTCTGCACAGGGGAGTTCTGTGAATTCATACATTTTCGGTTGCAAATGAATGTTTGCTCTGCACTTTATGGTCTGTTTCTTCCTCATAATGTGCACAGTGCTTTTAGATCTTTTGTTTTGTTCTGCCTGTAAAATATTGAAAACTGAGATTGCATCAACTTAAGCTGTTAACACCACGGTCTTGTGAATTCAGACACCCTTAGCTCTCCTTCACCTTGTTTGTCCTTCTCTTGTTCTTGTTAGGTTACCTTAGGAAAAGTGTTAAAAGTGATCGTGGTGATGCGGAGCCTCTTCATTGACCGGACAATAGTAAAAGGATACAATGAAAACGTCTATACAGACGATGGCAAGGTAGGTACCTGTGTATCCAGCAACCATCAGTTTTGTTTTTAGCTGATATGTAAATGTCAGAGAAAAGGAATCCCATGGCAAGTATATGCTGGAATCACAGAACTGTCAGAAGGGTTTGTGGATGTTTTGCAGGGTTTAAATTTATCATGCTTTCCTTGGATTTTTCATACCTGAATGTCTGACTTTTTTCTAAGCTCTGATGCTCTTGCTTGAATTTCTAATTTATCACCTTAGACCCCCAGTTGCCTCATTAACGGCGTCTACTGAGAAAACATTTTTTCCGTGTACCAGCACATCAATAGCCCAAGGTTCATCTTTCTCTTTTCCAAGAGCTTTTGGGAAATCTTAGGCTAGCTTTGTGTTCAACTTGATACGCTCAGTCATGAGAATCACTGTGAGGTAGTCCTCAGTAATTTCCTTGTCAGTATCAGCTTGTCTTGAACAGCAGCCACTAAAGGCGAGTGTTCCCCATTTCCACGAGGGTTTCGTTTCATCAGCCATTCACCCTGTTTGAACCCTTGCATTTCTCCTGACTGCATGCATTCCAGATGGCCGCCTGCAGCCTTAGATGGGGACAGGAGCTGATGCCCTTGGCTCAGGTTGTTCCTCCTTTCAGGGTGGAGTGGTCTCTGTTACTGAGATAGCAGGACACTCCTGTGCTAGAAATGGTACTAAATGCCTCCATGTTGCACATTTTCTCTCTGGAGCTTTCTCTGCTGATTATGAAGCCTATTAAAATACAAAGTTCATTATATCAAGATGAGTACTTGGCACCCATAGGCCATGTTATAATGAGGTGAGACTTTTTTCCTTTCAGAAGTGATAACTGTGTTTTAGCACATGGCAGCACGCTGTGTACTGACCCAGGGTTCAGCAGCTCCAGTCTGAACCTCTGTTCCCCCGAAAAGGCCAGGAGCAGATCTGCCAAAGAGCGTAACAGAGTTATATTTCCCAGATGAGAGATTCTCACATGAAGGGTGGGGGATTGGCCTAGGGAAGAGTAAAATAAAAACTGACCGATTTTTGATTTGCATTGCTCAGATCTCAGGTTTCAACACTGCTTTGCAGAAGAAGCGGTTGCACCCCACTCCCACTATATCAGCATATAAATGCAGACTAAAGCATCAGCCCCTCTTCACCTTGAGTTCTGCTGGGAAGTGAAAGAATAACCTAAAAAGCACTGACACCACTTGATGGTTTCCCATGCCACATTTCATGTGGGTGTGCTCATTTTCTCCAATGAATCCGGTTTCCTTCGAAGCTCCCTTGAAATATAATTATGCTGTATTTGCTGAAAAGATGAGTTAAAGTTCCTTTGCAAAACTCAGCATCTGGCGTAGAGCTTCTGTCTCGCTCCAGGTTAGATCTCAGGGGAGCTGTGTTTCTCCACTGTTGTCATCTGAGAGCGGTTCTTACCACAGCTGGCTCTGGGCACGGGGCACTAACCTGCACTAACCTTTGTCTGTGTCCATGGGGAGCAGTTAGCTCCTCCTAAGCAGCACTGCTAACACCTGCTTTGCCTTCTCGCTTCAAGCGGTCTGCAGGGGAGGCTGTTCTCTACCAACTTAATTTCAGCATCCTAAGCAGGGCAGCGTGACTGCTGAATGACCCCATGTCTGTACCGTGGCAGCTGCTATTCCATTGGGCCATCTCAAGGCTGGAGCAAAGCTGAAGGTCTGCGTTTTAGGTATAAATAGGAACATTTCGTCTGACTTTGGTAGAACTGGAGTTGCAGCCACTTAAATCATGAGTAAATTTGGCTTGGAAGATTGAATAAATGCGTAGCTTGCTAGTTTTGCCAACTGGAGCACATATTGACAAACAGTGGGCTCCCTTTTTTTTCCACTAATTAACTACACTGGTAATTGGAGTATAAGAATAAGATAGTGCTCTTGCAATGATTCGCTTTACTTTATTGTGCCTGCTGGGAATGAGCGATTACAGTCAATTGCAAACATAGTCCATTCCAATTCCTTCTCTGTCACAACAGCTGCTGTAGGGGAAGTGCTCTGTTCTAGCTTCTCAGCTTCCAACCTGGTGCTGGGAGGGAAGCAGTAGCACTCAGAGACTCAGAAAGGTAAGAAGATCAGTGAATATCCTCTGTTAGATAATAGAAGTACAGAGAAGCTTTGGGGTTGTTGCAGGGGGGTGATTGTTTTTCCCACAAGCTGTTTGAACAGTAAGTGTTGATCTGGGGGGTTTGCTTAAGTATTTGTAGGGATGCCTAAAAAGGCATCATACACTGTGGCAATTCTGAAGCTCCTAAGTAATGCTGATGAAGGGATGCTGGAATAAGTCATAGCATCCTTGCACTTCTCTACGTGTAAGTAGCTGGATGGTGGTCTTCTGAGTAAGCCTTCAAAGCCCTATGTATCAAATGGTCCTTTAAGTAATGAGATTCTCTGTGGGGATTTCTCAAGAGGGTGAGGTGTGGGGCAATGCAACGTATTCAGCACTGTCCAACAAAAGGAGAAATGGCCATCGTTGGGAAACCAAATGATGGCACAGGCAGTAAGTGGAATGTGCCTTGTGAGGCACAGAAGAGGGAAGAACAACTGGTTTAGCAAATTTTGCTTTTCTGGGAAGAGAAGGGAGAGAGCAAACAGGAGAGGCATCGATGTCCTCTGCTGCATTAGGCAGGCAGATCTAGAAATAAAACAAACACGGGTGTCTCAGAGCTGTGGAGCTGTGCATGGCAGCGTGCTGAGGCACAGCTAGCAGGTACACAGGAGAGCTGACGTTGCATTATGCAGGTTGCTGTGGGTTGCTGTGCACTTAGACGTCGCACTGTCTGCGTTGACAGGAGCTTATGCGAAAGCTTCCCGTGGTTTCAGCCGTACTGAAGTCTAGTTAAATTGGTTGCTCTCTCTTACAGACTTAAATACTTTCAAAATGAAGGTGAAGAAATGAAAAGTAGTGTTAAGCTTTCCATGAGTAAAATAGGTGACTGCACTTCGGCGTTTTATTTTCAAGCTTTGCTTATATTGACAAAGCATCAGCGTGTTTCTTAAGTGCTTCATGTACTTCTCTCATGAATTATTCACAAAGCCTGCAGAATGTGTCTTTGCCAGGTTGCCAGCTGCATAACTCAGACATTTTTGGTGACACTTTGCAAAAACAATAGGTGAGATCTGGCAGCACTGTCATGCAGCCGGCTCTGTGTGCTGACTGCTCTGCTGCTCTCCTGCTTTACTGTACCAGCCCATCACATCCACCCCATACTGATGTGTTTTAATTAGCCCTGTAGCTTCAGTGATGGCATCGTGCCACCTTCGATTTCAAACTTTGACATACTCATTGTGCACTGGAATTTAACCATGGATAGTAATTAATTACTAATGTTGTCCTGATTCCTGAGTAAATGAAGCTGTGCAGCTTGCTCTTGCAGGGCAGGCTGATCGTCAGCTGAACCATTAGTTAGCCTGGTCTGCCAATGAAAATAGAGAAGCACTGGAATTCTTCTGGCATGTTTAGGTAACACCCTGCTTGTCTTTGGGTTCGGATACCACGAAGCACCATGGCAGGGTGTATTTGGAGTGGGTACTTAACATCCCTGCCTAGCCAAACTGATTTCTGCATCCGTTCAACTTAACTAAAGAAACATAAGTGTCTCTGTTGAATTATCATGTTAAGGAACTGGGGTTATGTTAATGCTGTGGCTTCATTAATTACCCCATATCAATAAGAAAAGGCAGCTTTTAGCCTCCTAGCGTAAGAGAGGAAAAGAAATAGTAGTATCAAAGGAAAGCTTCAAAGACAGCCAGAGCTGTCTCTCGGGTAATTTCTGATCCCCGTATTCTTTCCACTTCAAAGCTGGATGTGTGTGTGTTTGGGCAAAGGGGGGGTTGAATCCGATTCCTCTAATAAGTGTTGGCACCGGACCTGTTTGATATTAGATGCAGGGAACATTCTGATTTGTTATCGCCTTTGAAATCGTTCAGATGACCTTCAGAAAATGGCCTCTCGTTACTTATGCTGGGGATGGGTGGGGAGAACGGGGTGCTGGGGAAAAAAAAAAGCCTCAGTTTAATTCACATGCAGAGGATGCCCTGGAATTGTGCTTTCAGCAGTTTTTTAGTTACAAATGTGTGTCTTGATTGAAAGTGAAAAGTTGAAGAATAATAGACCTGTAACGATGCATTCTTTAATCCGCTTCTGCCTTCATCCTCTGGCTGGGGGGGAAAGGTGGTCAGTCATGTAGGATTTCTGCATGTGCTTTGGGGAGGGGCTGGGAGCTCATGTTTTTTTCTTTCCTTTTTATTTTCCCCTTTTTCTACTTGGCTAACGTCGTACCTAAGAGACCTTCATTGCTTTTTCAGCTCTCCAATCTCCTTGTCAACTAATGAACGTTTCAGAACCTGTTGGACTCATCTTAATGCCTAATGCACCATCTGAAGTGGATTTTTCCCCCTACCTAGGGAGGATCACGCACTTGGTGTGATCACTGGAGATTAGCAAAGCCATCTATATATTCCAATTATAGCAACTCTGGCTGCTTTTGAAGCAAGCCCGAACTTACACAAAAGCAGCTTAAAAAATCCGTATTAATATTTTAAGTGTAGACTTTTCTAATATGGAAATGCGATGCTTCCTTCCCTGCAGGCACAGGTACACTGTGCTGAGAGTCATGTGTGGCTCCAAGTCCCAGCTGGGCTGCTGCTTTTCAGTCGGTGTTTAGGATCTGGAACCTGTCTTAAGAGCCATAAGTGTAGAGTTTTAAAGGTAACGTGCCTTAGGGTACTTCTACCTTCAGCTGACCTGGAAAAGGCATCGAGGCATCAGCTGCCTTCTGTCTCATGGCAAGGTCAGCACTACTAAGCCATGGTACATCCATCCAGAAGTGATGTTCAAATCTTTCACAACATCACCCGTCCAGGCTGAGGTTTGAAGACTCAGGAGTCTCCTCTGTGCCTCTATTATGAAGACAGAACAGCTCCAGTCGTAGAGGGATGGGGACTATGTGCTTTAATTACTGGTGCTGAGCGGCCTTCCCTATCCTGTGTGTTTTACATACACGCTGAGACTTCTCCCATTTCAGGCTCTGTGTGCCTTTCAGAAGGCTAGTCATTCCAGCTGCAAGTCAGGTTAAGATACGATTAATGGAACGGCTAAGTGATGTAATGCAGGTTTTGTGTGTGTATTTAAACACATTCCTCCAAGAAAGCCAGAGCCGCTGTATGTGTTTATTTCTCCAGGCTTAAAGGTGAATTTGCAAGTGAGGCCATGCCGTGTGATCCAGGGGATTTAGTGCACTTCAGACAAAAACCTGGCATCGATGAGTGAAGCTGATGGCTTTTCTTATCCCCGTGGTTGAGTATAGTGGGATCTATAAGACAAACGTGATTTGCAAGTCAGGGGTTGAAGGAAATTCTCCTTTTCCTTTTTTTATGTCTTCCCTGCTGCTTTTCTGTGACAGAGTACAAGCTATTCCACGGGGCTGGGCTAAAGAGCACTGGCACATCACTTAGAACTGTCCGACGTGCGAGCCATGTGGTTGTTTAACAAGGGCAGCATTACCTTCTGCTTTCTGGGGTTACTAACATTTATTTCCTATCTGGCTGAGCACACACTTGTGTCATGGGTGTGTGCATTTATCTACAGCCAGTGTGATTTTTGTCTGCGTATATAAATGCGGTTTCCTAAGGGATGCTTTATTTAGCCCCAGAAGAGCAGTGCTTTGGCTTAATTCAGCTAAACGTTCTTTGTGTCATTTGTAACTGAATCACTTATTCAGACACAAGACGAGCATCAACCTAGTAAGAATGCCCTCATTTTAGAAACAGACCCAAGCTGATGAATATTTGTGCATATCAGCCACAGCCTCAGACAGACGAGCACTTTTTAAAGGGAGCACATTAATTCAGCATTATGTATATATATGTATTTAATTGAAACTGTAATTAACTGTGTTCCTTTTTCACTGCAAAACAAATTAACTCTGATGTCATTATTTCCCTTTCCTAAACTGCAGCAGATACAGTTAATGGGTCAAAGTAGTGAACTGGGAAGTACGGCTCCACTGTTCACTTTGCCTGTGCTTTGAGTTCACAGCTGCTTCCATTCTTCTACACAGTAATCACATGTAGTAATCTATAACTTTGTTTTTCCTATTGCAGCTTGATATATGGTCCAAATCCAACTACCAGGTGTTTCAGAAGGTAAGTCCCACATCGTTTCTCTCTATGGAACACACTTGAAATACAGGTAGGGTTGGTTTGAAATAATTTATTCATAATTTATTCCTTGGTCATGTCTTATAAACACCTTTCCATTTATTTCCCATCACAGTTTCAGTTGGTGGTTTAAAATGAGAAGTTGGAGCTTTTATTGCCACAGACTTGAAATTTCATGAGGAATTTATAAATACTCTCCTTTTTGGTTTAAGTTTTTGGAGGAAAGATGGGAAGTTATTTGGGATTTTATTGTGTTGGATTCGTTGTTTTTTGTTGCCTCCATCTTCTGGAAACTTGGTATCTTGCTTTTCTGCTGTCTTCCAGGCAAGGAGGAGGGCATTCATCTTTGAAGGCCTCTTGTAAAAATGCTGCAAGTTCAGATTGATCTGGGGTTAAATTCTTCTTCCTTATCTTCAAGCCTCAGTTCAAGGAGCCCAAGTCTGCAGCTGCACACTCACTGCCTTTCATCTGTTTCTGTAGTTTCTGTAACAAATACAGGGCAGGGACTCTAAAGGGCATAAAAGTAGAGGTCAGAGCATGGCATATTGACTCTATTTGTGCATCTTTCTTCCCAGACTTCAGATGCAGTCAGAAGCAAAGATGTTTGACCTGTGGTATTAGCCTGCTGGAGATCAAAGGACAGCTTTTGGGGAGGCTCTTCCTCCTTTGGTTGCTCTCCCTCTCTGCCCAGCATTAAAGCAAAATGTTGCTGTAGTCAGCTCTTTACACCAGAGATTGGTGGATTAAATATTCTTTCTTTATTTTTTTTTTCTTACTTCTCCAAAATATTTTATGTCAAGTAGGATAATCCAATGGGAAGTAAAACAGCGTAAATCTTAGTAAATAGTTTATCAGTATACTTTTAAGTATTTTTTGCAGTGGAATAAATTGAAGATTCTGTAATTAATGTTTCCCCATGTGTGTTTTAGATTGTAGCCTCATTTGGGCATAAGGTTGTCTTCCTGGCTTTCTTTCTTTAGAATAACTTGGAAGAGTTAAGTTATATTGCAAACATTTGTGATAAATGATGCTGAAACTTGAGGTTTTGGTTATATAACTTTTTCAACATGAAAGATAAATGTACAGTAAGTTGACAGTTTGCTTAGGATCCCAAGTTAAGGAGTTGGGGCATAAGTCCATAAAGCCAATTTCAGGTCCAGGTGAGAGCCTTCAGTTAGAAGGGAGGGAGCTCAGTGAGAAGCTGTGAAATACCTTTCTGACAGCTGCCTCTGTGACAGCATTTTGGATACATAAGAGTCTTTATTTTTTAGTTCTATTTAATAATGATTCCACTAAAATACCTTGGAAAATGTATGGAGAGAGAAGATGCATTTGTGGTGTTGTCTGTCTGTTGGCATATTTGTGTGTACGTGAAATAAGTGGCTGATCTCTTCCCAATCCTCTAAAGTAACATGATGTGACCTGACTACGAAGTTCCTGTTCTCCAGTTCTCTCTAAATAACACCAAATGCAAAAATATGTACCAAAAAAAGGAAAGTCTTACAGGAGTAAGAGTTGCCTTGAAGCGGTGGAACAGCTCTGACCTTGCATAGATCATTCCCAGCTCTGTCATTGCCTTACCTTGAGCAACCTCCTTTTGGATCAGTTCTCAACGTCCCTTCAGTGGGGGGCAAGAGTTGCTGACTTCACAGGAGCTATTGCTGGGTTGGTCGTAGAGAACTCTGAGATTCCTGCATGAAAAGTCTGTCACAATGCAAGGTGATGTGCTTTCTAATCAATAGATTCTGCACAACTGAGCCGGTAGTTAAATAAACTAAAGCTGAGGCTGAAGTCAGGTTTTCAAACAGATGTCAGAAAATGCTGTAGTTCAGCATAGTAAGTTTTCTCTCACTGGTGCCTTGTTTGGTTTTCTCTTTATTCTCTGAAACTACGTTTGTATGCATTTAGACATCCTGGAAGAGCTGCTCAGCAGCAGCAAAACAGAGGAAGCAGTTAAAATAGTTGGAGGGAAACTATTCCATTCTGTTAGCACTGCAGTACTGCAAGGTCTTCACAACAAATGTTTTAATGTGACTAAAGAATCATCGGTAAATAAGTCAGAGAGTATTTCTGGATCTTCCTGAAATGTTTTCCTCATGGCAATCAGCAGTACCACGGCATGGGAGTGCTGTGCAAGAAGGAAAAGTATGGACGAGTAACTGAGAAGCCGAGGCACCCCTCCAGCCCTGCTGCCTTGAATGCTCTGAAGTCACCCATCACTGAAGGGCAGGGATGTTTCTCTTTCAAAGCCACACCGAGTACTCAAACTTTGCTTTCAGAGATAATACAGCAGCATCTGGAGCTCACAGGATACCTGTCTGTGGGAGCTGCAAGCCTGTCAAAATCTCACAGGGCTGCGGGATGACTTTCCAGGTTAAGGACCGGAGACCTCTGATCTTCAATCCAACCCTGTCAAGTGATGCTAAATTTGTCCTGACTTTTGTTTGCAAGCGCCGGCTGTGTCAGCATGCCTTTTCTCTCTCTCCTTAATAGGCAGGATACCTGGGTGTGTATAATTTGATGGGGGACAGCTCCCAGACGGCCCATTACTGTTAAAGCATCCAGTCATTTTGTGAGTTCCCCAGAGCCTTCTGCAGTCTGGTCCTGGGGTGAGTAAGTTTCTCAGCTATTGAATTCACCAGCAGGGTTAGATTCAGAGAATGGAGCTGGGAAACAGGAGGATGAAAGGGCAGAAGCTCAAGGAGAACTGAAAAGGTTTTCAGCCTCCTGTATTAGTCTGACATTTAAACTCGTCAGGTGTGGCAACTGATCTCAGACCTCCTTATTTTAACACCTCGTGTGTCTTTGTCTGCCAGCAAAAGAGGAGGAACAAAGCAGGAAATCAGAAACTATTTTGGTGCTTAAATCTTAGGAAAAAAAATGTACAATTCCAGATCATCGTGCAGAGAATTAAATATATATATATTGACTGTAGAGAATAGTGTAATGTTTGTAACTTTGCATTCAGGAAAGGAGACACATAGTGCAGCAGAACTGCTCTGAATGGATCAGAACTGTGCTACGGGGGAGACAGTGTCAGATGTTAACTGTTTCCTTTGCCAGCTGCTCAGTGAGCTGCTCTGTAATGTGCTGGTCTGGACTGGTTGAGTCACATGTAGGCTGTAAGCTCGTTTATTTCTGTCTGATCCCAATCTCTTCTTTACACCTACGTGGTCTCCATTTCAGCATGCCATGAACTGCTTTCCTTTTTGGTTTGATCACTTCTCCCAAGTCACATTTTAATCTAGACTTTGAGAAGCTATCGGTGCCTATCCAGCTGCTGCAAGGTGTGTGATCTCCAGGTGGAACTCAAAGCACAATCTTCTCCACTCCAAGGGCATATAAGTATTGTAATGTATGAAGATGTATTCTTGTCAATAATCTAGGAATAAAATCACGTGTAAAATGAATGCATGCATGAGACAGCTATCGGGCTATTGATGCTGTCTGCTCAAGGAGAGGGGATGGACTTTTCCAGGTCACCCACATCATTGCTTCCCTGCACGATCAGCACGTGGCTGTCTTTGGGGACCTGCTTAAGTGGAATAAAACCTGTGACCCGGTCTGAATGAGCAGAACAAGCAAAGCGATGAAGAAATCCTGTGCTCCACAAAAGTATGGCAGCGTTTTACTGAGCGGGGTGTGGGGAAAGGTGTGTGAAGGATTTCTGTGGCATTATCAGCGCTTGTTTGCCAAGGTGCCATCTATCATCCTCCCCGAGCAACCCGCTGATTCCCTCCAGGGAGACTCCAGTGCTTACCTGCAGTGCAGATTGACTGATGGGAATCCTTGGAAATGAACAGAGGCACTTGTGCGGTTTTCCATGGTAGAAGAGGTCTGAACACTAATAACACGTAACTTTTTCTTCCTTTCCATGCTCTGATTATCCTCTAGAACTCGTTGCCTTAGGCTGCTGTTAAGGCCGTGAACTTAGTAGGGTTTACAGAAAAAAAAATGAAAAACTTCCTGGGGATTTGAAAGAATCCCGTTATATTAGATTGAGTTCTCAGTGCTGCACTCGGGGGAATAAACCAATAAGTAAGTCGCAAGAAAAGTTATGACTCTTAAGGGAAGTTTTTTACCTACTCTTGAAGAGCGCGTCCAATAGCAGTGAGAAAATATTAGAGTAGAGAGACAGCTTCTATGATTCAGTCAAGTGAAATGTTCTTACTTTTCTGTTTTGTGTTTGTGCCAGATATAGCTTTGTACCTCTATGGAACCTCATCTGTGGTGGAGAGCTGTGCCGCAGGTCCCTGATTGTGCACTTCATACGGCCATTAGAGGAAGCACTTGTTCAGAATGCCCAGCCTTGGAGCTGTGGGATTCTTTTCTGAATGAATTTTCAGCATTGCAAATGTATGACTAATGGTTTTAGCAGGGCCCAGCAGTGCCATTTTGCAGAATCTCAGCGAAGCAGTGCTATCAGGTGGCTGGAGTAATGCTGTAGCAGTGCCTGGTGTTGGCTCAGCAGAGACAAATCCCAGGGGTTGTGCTTGCTGCTCGCAGCTGAGCACTGCTCTCAGGACCTTTTATCTGTGTGAGGAGCCAGCACACAGTGACTGGGGGCACCTGGCATCACTGCCTCCCTAAACACAGCTGGGAGCAGCAGGGATGCATTGCCCTGCTGCCCTGCTGGGGCTGGGCTGCTCTGTGGGAGGGCTGGGGGTGCAAGGTTTAATTTGCACAGCAATGCAGTGAATATTAGACCTGACCCAGGCTCGGTCTGTTTCATACTCCCCGTGCATGTGGGGCTCGAGGCCAGGGAGTGGGGATGAGTTTCAGGAGTACACATTTCTAATCAGCTTGGAAACAGAGAATGAGAGAAAAAAATATCTCAGGCAATACAATTAACTGTTAAGAAGGGAATTTCTCTTGTTCACGCTGGAAACAAGACTGGACTTCAGCAAGGCAGAATTCCACACAGCCCAGGACAGCTTCAGGTTGTTTCAAAGGAGAAGCCTGAGGCCATCATTTCTTTGCCAGATTTTTTTCTCTTGTCCCTGAAGTGTTTTTTTCCTCTGTCTCACGGTTGGAACATGCTTAGTTAAACAATAGCTGGTCTATTTAGCAAAATTGTGGCTTCAGGAGATTGCTTTTTCTTTCCCTCCCCCCTCCCCTTTGGCAAAGACGCCAGATGCTTTTCAATGTATGAATTGTGAGATATTGAGCTCTTCTCCGAGATCACTTGAAAATCTATTTCAAGGTTCAGAGCAACAGCTATCCTAATCAATGCCTGCTGTCCTGAGCGCGTTCCTGTATAAAAAGAGGCAGAGAAATTAGAAAGTGACAGATAACTGAGATAGTGGGGAAGATATAGCAATGAAAGTGAAGTTAATAAAAGAAAAGTCCTGAAATGCACAAAATGTCATCCTGCACCTGGAATAAATTCGTTTGTGATTCCAGCTTGGCTGGAACAAGAAGCAGCGCTTCCCTTGGGTGCTCTGGCACCTATTCAGTTTGTTTTGCTTTGCTTTGCTGCGGCGTGAAATCACATTGCAATTAGTAAAAGCCCAGCATTGATTTTTGATTTATTTTTATTATTAAATACAGAAATCTGGGGCGATTTATGCTTTCTGTAATCATCTCTCTTATCTCGGCAGCATTGAGTGTCCCTGCTGCCCTACGCACTGCCCAGCGTGTCCTTCTCCCCCTCCTTTTTTGTTTGCCATCATGTTTGTTGGTTTGATTTGGGGGGGCTCATTCCCGTGTCCTCTCCCTCAGACTTGACACCCACTTTGATCCAGTGCAGAAGCACTGTACAAGCACTTGCTTGTGGTAGGAATCTCCTCCATTTTGTTCGGAAGATGTGATTAGTGTTCTAGCAATGCTGGGGTGGCTTTCATCTCCCTGCGGAATCTCATTAGCTTTACATTACAATGGGAACAGCATATGTGCAACTTTGCCAAAGTGGCCAGACAATTTAAATTTGTTCATAAGAGTGTTTTTAAGCAACTTTCTATATCTTCAATGCCAGGAGAAAACAACTTTGTTGTTCAGGGAAAGAAATGCTGTTTGTTAGAAGTAGCAACACAGCAGAAGGAGAGCGGCTGCTCATAAATATCTTCAGAACTTTCTATTCTTTGACATGTCTGGTGCTATCCTATAAAAGCACCATCTTAAAAGGAGAAGCTCGCGTAGCTGCCGGGACTTGGGTCGCAGTTGTTTCCAAACGCCTCATGAGTTGCTTGAGTGACGTGACTGACTTGAGTTACGCCGTGCTGCTAATGCATAGTTAATCCTGTTGGTTTTATAATGCATTGGATTGAAGTGTGTAAATAGCTTACGTGGGTCAGGGTCGTAGAATCATATCATAGAATCACAGAATGTCCTGGGTTGCAAAGGCCCACAGTGCTCATCCAGTTCCAACCCCCTGCTGTGTGCAGGGTCACCAACCAGCAGCCCAGGCTGCCCAGAGCCACATCCAGCCTGGCCTTGAATGCCTGCAGGGATGGGGCATCCACAGCCTCTTTGGGCAGCCTGTTCCAGTGCGTCACCACCCTCTGGGTGAAAAACTTCCTTTTTAGATCCAACCTGAACCTCCCCTGTCTCGGTTTAAAATCATTCCCCCTTGTTCTATCACTACCCACCCTCACAGACAGCCGTTCCCCTCCTGTTTAAATGCTTCCTTCAAGTACTGGAAGGCCAACCTTTCCTCATAGGAGAGCTGCTCCAGCCCTCTGACCATCTCAGTGGTCCTTTTCTGGACCCGTTCTAAGAGCTCCATATTCTTCCTTTATGGGTGGCCCCAGGCTGGGCACAGTACTGCAGATGCAGCCTGGGGAGCGTTTTTGTGAGTGCATCTTTTGCAGATTCACAGCCCTGAGCTGCCCCTCTGCCCACAGTGAGATTCAGAGCACTTCATTGCCATTCGCTTTGCTGGATTAGACTAAATGCCAATTAGGAACAAATGGAGTTAGTTGGGAATAGCACTTGTAATGTCGATTCACGCTTCCTTACTCATAATTTATCGTACTTTCGAGCCAGGCCCTGGGAAATATATAGGCAGCACCTGAGAAGAACGCTTCATCTTCTTGATAATTACTGATGAGGCCCATAAATAGAACTGCAAGCAATAGGATGCAGGAGTGCTGCTGGCTTTGTTATCTGAGGCCTTTAATAGCACAGCCCAGAGATTTGGACTGATAAGTTCTGCCCAAAGGCTGTAACAGAGCTGTTGAGGACTACAAACCTATTGAACCATCACTTCGTTCCCCTGTTATTTGAAATTATTCTTGCTATTATGGGTTTGTGTGTCCTTTGTATTCTATCTCGCTCTAATTCCCAGATGGAGGATCCTGTTTTGGCTCTGTCTGGTAGATTAAAAAGCTTTCTATCAAGCTTTCTATCAGGAACCTTTTACTAATGCAAGTAGTTATAAACCATAATCGTATTAATTGATTCCTGTTTTCCGAGGAAATGAGAGCTCGATTCCTATTTGTTCAACGTAAGCAACCTGAAATAAATCTATACAATTTAAATGTTCAAAGTATTCACATCAGAAATAACTGGAGACAAATATCCTCATCTTCCATTAAAAGGCAGTTTCAGCTCAGGGTATGTTTTTTCCTCTCTTTCTCCCCAATAAAGCAGACCACAATCAAAGCTTTGGGGGGGGGGGGAGTTAATTTTTTCTTCTTTCTTTCTTTTTTCTGTTTTTACACTCTTGACCTCTGCCAGGAATCTCTAATTTAGCTCCATTATAGCTTTTTCTTGAAGGGATTAATGCACGTTAAGGGAATACATTCTCTATTTAAAAACAGCCAGAGTGAAAAATGGGAGCATCTAAAGAGAAAATCCAAGTGTTTTCCTCTGACACAGTTTGTTCAGTAACTTTGCTTGTTTATGATTTCACAGAGTGTGTGGGATTTCAATCAGGGAGGCAGAGGTTCTGCTCTTCTGCTGCAGGCATTGGAAATCAGATGAATTACTACAGTGATACAGACAGCCTCTTTGGTCCCTTCTGTCCTTCAGATAGGCTGGGTCCTGCTTTTGGTGCTGTTCCATGTAGCATAGATCTGGCCACCTTCCTGCATCACTTTACTCACATTGGCCACCAGTCTGTGTTATTTTACATTATTAGCTTCTGCCACATGTTTGAATTTCCAAAGCTGTGTTGATCTCACTGTGTGCATAGCAAGTTAGTCTTCGTGACTGCTTTAGCTGATTGTTGTATGAAGGCTGACAGCGGGAATGGAAGGCAGCTGGGAAAAGCTGCCCAAAACTTCTTTGACAGTATCTTTGCAGTAATGCAGCCCTTGGTTTGCCACTTCCCTGTGGAGTTTATTTTCTTTTTCTTCAAAGTAGCATCACTTTGTCTGAGATGGGAGTGAATGAGGGGATGTTCTCCTTCTGTCTGGTACAGGTGACGGATCACGCGACCACTGCCCTGCTGCACTACCAGCTGCCTCAGATGCCCGACGTGGTAGTCAGATCTTTCATGGTAAGTGGATTTAAAGATAACTAACTACCTGCAGACAGATCTCAGCCTGCTGACAGCAAATGGCACGAGGCAGTTCTGATGCAGTTGTAATTTCACCTGTTTAGCCAAGCTAGATAGCAGGGATCAACTGTAATCCTTTGTGTCTCGTACCTGGGTAAGGATGAAAAGTCTTTCTCACTACTATGGGATAGCTGATGTTTGAAGGCTGTGCTGTACACAGGTGCTCTATCAGAAGCCACAATATTTGCTTGGTGATTCCAGTTGGCAAAGCTAAACTGGGTCGTCTCTAAAGACAGCAGGAAAAACTGCCCCACACTCCAGCCCGGTCACACTGTGCTCAGTGTGCAAGGAGTTGGTTTCTGGATGTAAAGTCAGCTCCAATGAAACTTGAAGTGAGTGTATTCCAGCTTGCTGATCAGTGTGGCCAGCACAGCAGGGATTGAGGGTTACTGATGTGACTGGAGAGCTTTGGGGGCAGGAATGTCATCAGGAAGAATCCATGGTCCTTTTGGCCCAAACCTGGATCCTGATGTGGGTACGTGCTCAGTGCAGCAGCAGGTGGCTTTTAAGGCAGAGGAAATGCTTGCTGGGGTATGCCACTGTTATTGAATACAATTGATAAAATACTGCTCTCACTTCATGTGTAGATTGAAGTTTATCACCTTAAATTCTGCTTGTATTTAGAGTTTTCTTTGTGAAATACACTTGGATTTAAGCAGTCCTGCTAGTCACAAGGGTTTATGATTCAGAACACCTTCCACGAAGATGAGTTTTGGCAGGGAACGTGGCTGCTCTTCTCCTCACTGCAGTCTCCCAAAGGAGATTCTGGGGAGGGATTTTCTCTGCTCTTCAGACTTTATAGTTCATCTATTACATTACCCCTTCACTTGGAGCAATATAATTGAGACTTTGTAGAATCCACCATCTAATTTTGCCACTGGCAATCTGTGGGTGTGTAAGATAGCATTGGTTCTTTTATGTCTTTCTTTTCCAATATGTAATTTCAGGTCAGACTCGCTTACCTGCTGTGCTTGTTTCTTTGTTTATTCAATAAAAAGGCTTCTAAGATGAGAGCTGTGCAGAAGATGTTTCTCTTAGGGTGCACGTGAACATGGCTTTCAAAAGGTGAAAGCAGCTCTTCCCATTCCAATCCATGTCTCAACACATGTCTGAAAATGAATGTTTAATAGAAATGAATAGCGTGTGTGTATGAACCGTGGGCCTGTCGTATCGATTCGACCAAAGGCTGCTAAAAATGTTAACGAAGCAAAAACAGATGTACAACAGAAGTGTCAATACGTTCATCCTTTCACATGTCAGTTGTGCAATCCACATGACAGGCTGTACCAGATCCTCAGCGTTCTGATGGCTGCAAAGAACTTGTTCTTTTCCCTTTGCACAGATGTCTCAAGTGCCCAATTTAACTTATTTACTGTTTTTATGTTATGGTTCAGAAAAATTCGATTTCTCTGTTGTGCAAGCAGGGTCCATCCGAGCTGAAGTAAATAACAGCAATTTACTTGTAGTGTTGTGCTGCCCTTGTCCCTGTGCTTAGTGCTAAACCCATGGCGGAGTTCTTTGGAGGAGAGCTATTGATGGCCAAAGGTTTGGTTGCTGTAGAGAAAGCTCTGATGAAGATGGAAGGATTTGTTTCAATAAACTCCTCTGACCTCTTCCACTGAGAACAATTTTCTCTTATTGATGTAATTCAATAGGACTTTAAATGACAAGATTCGGGCGCGTCCCTCACAGCATAAATCTGCTGCTCTGGGGATTTTCAGCTGTGTATCTCCTTGAGTCTGGAATTGAGTTATGCAATGCTCATCGCTGTGTATGATGATGGGAAGAAGCGCTTGTGAGGCAAGAACTGCACCTAGAACACCTGTTCTTGCTGCTTGTAGTTCAGCACTCGCCTTTGTATTTATAAATATATCCCTGATTATAGATATATATCACTGTAATCAGATTTAAAATCTTACAGTATTTTTATGACCAATGAGTATTGATCTTAAAATCACATTAGGGAGGAAGTCATTTTGCTGTGAAAGTGCTTATATCTCCAGATATAAGCAGAGCGTTGCAGTGTGTTTGCAGTGGGGCTGAGATGGATGGCCATAGGAAGAGATGAACCGATATTCAGCTGAAGGAGGTTCCCATCAGGAACAATTAAATGCCAGGAAAAATATGAGGAGCATTGGAACATTTGCCTTCTGCAGAGATTCTCCTGCTACAAAAACCTCCAGCTCAGAGTGCGTGAATTGCCATTAACAAATATGCTTAAGTGACTAAAAAAGCAGAATACTCTTAATAAAGTGGGAATTCAGCTACGTACGACCTTGTAATCTGCTGTACATTCTGTTTATAAAGTCACTGTGTAGCTCATTGGGGCCTCGCCAAACTACATTCCCCGTCCTTGGAATCACTGCTTGACAAGAATGATGACATAAGAGAATGTCCAGATCCACATTTCTTAACGTCTCTCCCTTTTTTCTCTTAGACCTGGTTAAGAAGTTACATAAAGCTGTTCCAGGCTCCATGCCAACGCTGCGGAAAGTTTCTGCAGGATGGCCTGCCGCCCACCTGGAGGGATTTCCGGACACTTGAAGCTTTCCATGACACTTGCAGGCAGTAGCAGCACAGCTCAGCAGGTGATGTGTGTGGGGTGAGCAGTGCTGGGCTGGGAGGAGAGCTGCTGGCTTCACTGCTGGCTCCGCTGCTGGTTCCTCTGCTGTCTCTGCTTTTGCCCCATCCGTTCTGCACTAAGCAGTGAGGTTGCACTAATGCAGTTTGCTATTTCAAAGTCCTCACTCTGCAAGGTACGTGTGAGACCGATGGGTTTTGGAGGCTGGATGGGTTTGGAGAAGCATTCCTTGATGCATCTCAGCTGGAATGATCCATCTGAGGAGGTCTGATGGTAATGAACTTCATCCTAAATGTTAATGAAAGAGCCCCTGTACAGAGTTTGCTATGTTAAAGGCTTTTTTTATAAGCTCAGAATAAAATTTTGTATTTCAGAACTTGTACTTTTTCTTTCATTATTTAATCCTTGGGATTGGTGTGAGTTTTTCATAGCTGCTCTTTTATGGAAGCATTTAAACGTGTATATGCTGATATGATAAGAGTTTTGTTGTTGTGAGGCTGCTTATCTGTGCCGGTCTTTTTCTGGAAGAGATTATGGTGTTGATTAAACATGGAATTTCAAAGGCACGCGGCAGCTTGGAAGATATGAGGCACTTTCAGAAGCTGGGGCGGGGGGGAGGAACAGATGTTTCCCTTTACTAAAATTGTCATGAAAAACGTTAACAAAATTTGCATGTATTGAGTGCTGAGGAAACACATCTGAGCAGTGACAGTGTGTGTCACTCATTTGTCCTGTTCTGGGTTTGGAAGCAGGGAAATAGTTCAGCCCTTCAGTGTGGTTTTTGAGGTCCCTTTTGCCTGAAGAGCTTTTGGAGATGTAAAGATCAGAGGCTTTGGTGGTGGTGAGGTTTGCTCTGGTTGTCAGCAAGGAATGTAGAGTGGAGTTAACTGTGTTGTATGAAAGGGAGAGGAGGAGAGCAGGCAGGAGGGGAGGCACCTGAATTCAGCTGTTACCTTACAGCCCTCCTTTAATTCATCTTGTCCCAACAGCAGTTGTGCAGCAGAGCAGTTAGCAGTGATGGGAACAGAAACATGGAGGTGCTGTGCTTGTGTCAGTGTAAAAGACTGAGCTTCCAAAGACAACAGCTTGTTGTGAGGACACTGGGATGTGGGAATTCCAGCTTTCTAGGTACAGAACAGAAGCAAGACTGGTTCTTACAAAGGTGAGAGGAGGTTGAAAGAATATTCGGTGTGTATGACTTCCTTTAGGGGCACGGCATTGTGCATGAAGGATGAATGCGTATTTGCTTGAGGAGGTTGGGGGTTTGATTCTTTCTTTTCGACTCCTTTTCCCCCCCATCACCAAACAGAAGTATTGCCATAGGAGGGAGGTAATGCTGTGTCCCATCCCACTGCAGCTGACCTACCTGGCTCTTATTTGACCCAGGCAGCCTTTGTAATACAGAGAACACCCAAGACAGAGCACCGTGTGCATCTTAGATGAGAGAGCCTTGTAAATAAGCAGCCCTGCTATCCGTCCCATTACTGCACTAATTGGGAGGCCTGGGTTTCCGATGGAGTAAGCATCTTTTTTAATAATAAAAAGGTCATAATACGGTATCCAGTCTGCTTTAGGCACTGCTGTCTGCTCCGTTTTGTTTATACTTAAATAATGGTGTAGAAAGCAAATCCCAAAGTTCACAGAAGTATTATATATGGAATCGTGTATTGGCACTTGGAGATAATTAGTTGCAGAAAACAACATCAGCCAGTTTGTGTGTTAATTGAGCCTGAAAACTTAAACCTGTAATTGGCGAGAGCCTAATGGAGAGCCATAAAATCCACTGTAGTTACCCGAGTGCAGAAATAATTGTGCTGGGAAGTGTAACATGAACTGCACGTCGCATTTCTGCCCTAAGAAACTGCAGTGGGAAGGGGTCTGCTCCCAGAGGCCCTGGGAGGGGCACTGCTTCCAGTCCCTGCAGTCTTTTTTAAGTGTAGCAGCTTGCAGTATTTCCACTTCAGAGAGTGGAATTTAACAGGATGAGCAGCCTGACGTTTTGTTTGTCATCAGAGTCTGTTGCAGCTTTTGGAACCGCTCAGATCCTCAAGGCCAGCAGTGAGGACCACGATCCCCAGGGAGCAGCTGGCTCATGCTTCTGGAGCATCTCCTAGACCTGCACTTGTCCTGATGCCTGTACCTGCCAGGCAGCCCTCGCTGCACAGTCCCTAACAGAAGAAACAGTCTACGTGCTGCTTTGTTGTTTGGGATACAGATGTAACAGAGCTGCATTTTATAACACACAGGTACGCGAATCTCACCCAGTGCTGCAGAACAAGGCCTGGCCTCACCGTGTTGGCGCAGCATCGCTCCCCGGTCACTGTGCTCTGCCATCACACCCCTGATGGGCAGAAATCCCTTTTTATTTTCCCATATGCAAACCCCTCCTACTGTTCTGGTGGAGTTCGCAGGTGCTAAAGGTTACAAAATCCATCTTTTCTCTAAGAAAGCAACTTAATTAATGTGAAAGTTTCTCCCAGGAAGGGAACCCTCGGCAGATATGCGCTGCGTATCGCAGCTCCCCTCTTCCCTCCCAGCACCCCTCCCCAAACCACTTTAATTTCTCTGCCAATATTGGACAAATGTAACAGGCTGACTTTTTAATTTTCTACTCCCAGGTCTCCCTTGTCCCCTCATGCATTTTTCATCACAGCTCGTGGCTCCCTCCCTGCCTGCCCTGTGAACAATATTGATCGACTGATTAAGCCATCAAGCCGTGGCAAACAACTTTAATTTTCAGACCAAAGGCTTTTAGTTCTCTTCCCTCTCTTGTATATTTGTTCCCTCCTTATGAAGTTTGTAATGTCTCCTTGGAAACAAGCACATTGGTGGTGGTTTTTTGTTTTAAATTAGTGCCCAGGTTAATTGGGAGCTGCTCACCACCAACAGCAACCCACATGAACACGTGAGAAGGGAAAACGGGGAGTGCTGAGCACAGGTTTGGGGGCAAAGAGGGCAGATGTGGCTCTGAGGGCCGTGTCAGTGGGCTCAGTGGGGTGGGCTGGGGTTGGATTTGGGGATCTGAGAGGGCTTTTCCATCCTTCATGACTGTGTGATTCCCCATAATTCAAAGCCAGATCCAAACTCTAAGGGAAAGCCTTGCTTGCTGTGCTTTGCCTGTTCTCTTTGGCGTCTCCACCTTCCTCAAACCTGTCTTAAGCTCTGATGATGATGAAGGGAGAGGAGATTGATGTGTCCTGAGTCCCAGGGTGAGAGCGTGGCACCGCAGCCTCGCTGCACGCGGCTCCACGAGGCTTGTCAGTGCTGCTCTGCGGGCTTGCAAATTGCTTTTCAAGGTAAAAGTGCAGCTTAAATAGCAGGATATTTATCTCCAAGCCTTCGAGCTCTGCGTCGGGTAATGATTCTGCATTCATGTCTTCGGTGCTGGGCTTTCAAGCAGCACAGAGTCTTGAGAGCAGCAGTGGGGAATCGATGGAAACGGTGTTTGTGGAGGACTTTCATCTTGAAGCTGCCAGTTCTGCTGCACCCAGGTTTGTGAACTTCAAAGATGAGCCAAAAAACCCCCTAGGAGCTGTGCTGCCTGCTGAGGCTTCACCCCACATTACCAGGACCCCATGTTCTGCCCCTGGGGTGCTGCAGGGAACCCATCTGTCCTTGCCCCAAACTATGAGGTGGCCCCATTGCTCTCACTGGGACAAGAGCTGTGAGGTTCAGTAGCTGCTGAGCATGAACTTTGCACGTTCCTATTGCTCTCTGCCTGTGTGGCCTTATTCCAGAGGTGTGCTATAGATTTACTTCAAATACATGCAACAGGGTGACAGATCAGCCTCGAGCTGCCTTCAGTGCAGGTTTTAGCAGTGAGTTTAGCACCTTAATCCACTTCCTAGGTTTCCCCCCACCCCCAAAGCTTAGCACAGGACCTACTTCCTTGCTTGGGGTTGAGCAGATCAGGCAGCGCGGGAGCCTCAAATTCCCCTGGTTTATCACTAATGCACTACAGCAAGGCAAGGCTTTAGCTCTTCACTCTCACCTGATGTCCTTCAGAGGAGATTTTCTGCACGCAAATGGGAGAGCAGCTGCTCTGTTGGGTTCCCTGCGCCCGGCTGCAGTACAAGGTCAGAAGCAGCCTTGTATGAATGGGGTCGACAGCAACCCCGAAACACGGCTGCCTTAGAGCAGTTGGAGTTGTTTTCCATCTCGCTTTGAAGAGCTCAGAGTCTGGTTTTAATATCAGCTAATTAGTTCCTATCAGGACGTGCACGTGTTGTGAACTTGTTAGAGTTCTTGAGGTCATCTTTTTTTTTCTTCCCCTTTAAAATCAAATGATGGGAACAAATGACGGCGCTGGGTTTCTTTCTTGTTAACATGGGGAGGCTCTGCAGGGAGGTCAGGGAGGATTCCTTTGCAGCTCGTGGGGTCTTTTGTTGTACAGTTTGACTTTTCTGTGTGTCTGAAGCTCAACAGTGGCACAAAGCACTGATTATTGGTTTGCTCTGATGAAAGAAGAGGAAAAAGCTGCAGTGTGGCAAGAGAGTGCAGACAATCAGGGTTAACACATTGAGAACGTGCTGCTGAGAATCACTGAATTGTTAAGGTTGGGAAGGAGTGCTCAGATCCCCAACCCACCACCCATGGACGCATCCATCAGTGCCACATCAGTGCTATGGAAGATGCTCTTCTCACCAAGCGGACCCTTTGGAGCCAACAGCCACAGCAAATGGCAACACAATTCGATTCTCCTGCAGATAAACCTAAGGAAAGTAAACTGTGAGTATTTAATAGGACATACCAAAGGGGAGAGCTGTGAAGCTCAGCAGATCCCCTTCATTTTCATTGTTTGGTTCCCATCATTATGGACAGGTGTGAAATGAGGAGCTCAAACTCTGGAGGTAGGAGAGCACAGAAGCTGCGTTGGAAACCTCAGTGAGAAGATTAGCGTTTATTTTTAATCTGAGAATGTTTATAAAGGGTTTTCTTAATGATGAGGGGTAGGGATGTGATCCGGCACTGTATTAGAAACTAGATCCAAATGAAAAGAGTGGGATCAGGAGGGTTCCCAGAGCCACAGCCGTGCCAGGTTGTGTTCCATAACCACACACATCGCTGGGATTTATGGGGCGTGGAAAATTGGATTACTTTAAGATGTAAATGTTGAGAAGGGTTGTATTTTATCGTTCATCCCCGAGGTAGTGCAGGTTTTATAAAACCCTTTTTTAATCTTGGATTGATTGATGTCGATGGGAGTTTTCCATTCGGTAGATGTTGGACGGGTCCCAGGGCGCAGCGCAGCAGCCGTCCCTGCAGGGAATGCTGTCGCACCCCATGAGGTGATGCTCATGGACAAGAGGAGCTGTGTTCTCAGGCTGAGTAAAACAGAGGTAGGCAGCTGTGAGCCCCCAACACAGCGAGAGGTCAGAGATGGCTCTGGGCAAAGAGCTGGTGTCCCACTGCTGGACAGAGAGCACCTCCAAGGACATCACCAGCATCCTTTGCTCATGTGCTATGCTGAGCTGTGTGATGGAGATGGAGATGTGGGGTATGGCACAGGGACACGGGGTATGGAATGGAGACCTTGGGGTGGGGACAGCAGTCGGAATGCTGGAGGTGATGTGGGAGCATTGGGGACGGAGATGCTGAGGATGGCACAGAGACTACAGCATGGGGACCCTGGGGACAGCACAGGGACACTGGGTATGGCATGGGGACCTAGGTGATGGGGACCTTGAGGATGGCATGGGGAGACTGGGTATGACATGGGGACCTTGGGAACAGCAGGAGGGCCTTGGGGGGGTGGCACTTTAACATAGATTAAAACATGGTGACCTTGGGGATGGGAACACAGGGTACAGTGCAAGGACTTCATGGATGGTATGGGAAGACTGGATATGGCAGGGGACTCAGAGTACAGTGTGGGGACAGCATAGGGACCATGGGGAGGAGGCAGGCTCTGGGGTGTCTGTGGGGTCTGCATTCAGAGTACTGCATTTGTGATGCAGGATGAGGAGGGGTGAGCTCAGTGCAGATCTCCCAGTGCTGTTGTGCAGGGAGAGGGGCTGAAACATGGAGCTGCTTGGGAAGAGAAAAGAAGTGGGCTCAGGCCTCATGGAGAGGCCATGGGGTGTTTCTCCCACCAGGATTTAATGACATCCTCTGCAAACAAAATGCTGCTGTGTGTGTTACATGTTACTTGTATTTGCCCAGGGGCCATATTAAAGAAATATCCCAATGTGTGGTGTAATATAGACATAAATCACATCACTTTTTTGTAATGTGCCTGATCAATCTGTAGCAGCTCCCCCTGTTCTACCCCTCCACCTCCCCCCCCCCCCATATAATGATCTTCAGTGCAAGATTAATAGCAGCCGGTTTGAGAACATTAAGATGACATTATCTCAAAAGAGAGCAAACACCATTAGAATTAAGGGCTGTCACGGGGCTGACATTACCAATTTCTGTGGGAAAAGGGGAAGAGCGGAGCTGGGGCTGAGCGTGGTGCAGAGTCTCCCCACTTGGGGAAAGGAGGAAGGGTCACCCATGCCTCATGTTCTGGGATGGCATCGTGGGATGGGTGCGTTTTGTTGACCTTCCCCCCTCCGTCCCTCCCTCCCCTCCTTCATTAACTCGGCCGTTTTCAAGTGCGAACACCCGGGCTGTAAATCTGAAGCCATTTAGCAGCTGAGGTGAACTGTGAAAAGCAGCTTTGCACCATTTGCAGATTGCTCGGTGAGCTGAGAGCTGACGCTGCTGACTCACGGGCTGAGCTGTGCTGGCAGCCCCCCAGCCCAGCACCAACACTCCCCCCCCCCCCCCGGCTTTTGGCAGCATCCAAAGTTCATTCCAAGAACTGAAGTTTTCTGCATCCAAAGCCACCTGCTTCCCCCGAGTGCTGTGAGTGGCAGCTCTCTGTCTGTCCATCCATCCAGCCCCCTCCCAGCTCAGCATGAGACCAACCGAGCTGAGGATGCCTTGGGCAGAGCCCTGCAGTGCTGCCCCAGCACCGCTGCATTAATTGGCACAAAGGGAAATTGATCATTGCTGCGGGTGTTCTCACTCAAATGGGGCTCTTTGATGCAGTTTGATGGAGCCAGACCCACCTCCCTTTAATTAAACGTGATCCTGAAAATTAAAAGGCAAACCTATTGGCTACTAGAATTAAATCAATCCATGATCGGTAACAAGAGAATGATGGAGGGGGCGATGCCCAGCGATGGAAGGACACACTCAGCAGATGTTCCCCAAAGCCCACAGCTCAGCAGGAAGCACTGAATGCAATCCCCTCCTACCACCCTTGGCCTTCTATGGGTAGTGATGAGCAGACAGCAGCATCTGATCCCACTCCTTGCAGTGGATGGGGACACCCACAGCTCCATCAGTGCTCAGAGCCTCTCCCCGACCTCGTGTGCCTGCAGGGCTGGAGCACCACCGCCTCTCTGGGTGCTCTGGGTTGTGAACTAAAAGAGGGGAGGTTTAGGCTGGATGTAAGGAAGAAGGATGGGGAGGTGCTGGCACAGGGTGCCCAGAGAGGTGGTTGTACCCCATCCCTGCAGACACCTGAGGTCAGGGGATGGATCTGAGCACCTGGGGGAGCTGTGGGTGTCCCTGTTCATTGTGGGGAGTGGGGCCAGGTGGCCTTAAAGGGTTTCTTCCAAATTAAAACAGTTTTGTAATCCTATGGAAACACTGCACGATGCCCTCAGTGCAGCAGTGGAGGGGATCCCCATTCTGGGCATGGGGTGCTGGGGGGGGGCTTGGAGGAGCCCATGTTCCCCTCCTGCTTCTTTTGTGTGCAAGTTATAGAGGGAAATAATAATAATAACAAAAGCAAACAAACCCCAATCCAACCAACCAAACCCAACCACTTCATCAGCAGCACTTGGACAGGGGCCCACAGCACAGTCTGGCTCAGCCTGGCACAGTGCAGATGGGAGCTCCTATATGGGGCTCCTGACTCACCGCACGACAAACAACGGCTGGCACAGAGGCGGCCGTGCCCCCAGCAGCCCTTCCCTGTGCTCTCAGCCCCATGGGCCTAAATGTGCCCAGGGAACAACACAGCCATTCCCAGAGCGTGGCCAAGCAGCGGGGTGAGGAGGTGGGTGCCCCAATCAGGGTTTGCCCCCTCCCCTGGTTACTGATTTCCCATTGCTCTCAATGCACTGCGCCCTTTGATCCATCCAGGTCACCGCCTGCCAAGGGGCTGGCACTAACGATATGCTAATGAGGCTTGGGCAATCAATGAGTCCTTAATCAGGCGGTCGATCTCCACTGCTGGTGCTTCTGGACTCGGCTTGCAGTTTTAATGCAGAAGGGTCTTTGGGGCAACCTGTCACAGCAGGGCTGAGCTCTGAGGGGACCCCCAATGGCATTTATAATCATCAACATTTAAAGATATAAAGGAAATTTAAGGAGCTTTGGGGGGATTGGAGCATCCTTGTGGAGCTGGTCCAGGTGGCACAGAGGGATGCTGCACCCACAGCACACAGCTGTCTGTCTGTCTGTATGTCTATGTATGGCTCAGCATGGCAGAGCTGCAATGTGAACTAGGCCAGAGTAGGGATGGCACCATTGTCCCACCATTGTCCCCATCACTGGGATGGGTTGGGGTTATCGCTGTGCTTTCCCACCGCTGTCCTCCTTTCATCAATGAGAACAGTCTTTTCCTCACGCTTTTTAAGCCCTAATTTTCATCTTATTCGTTACTAGCGACTCATTAAGCTGGCAAGGAATTAAACGAGGTGAAATGAAAGGAACTGAAAGTAGACAGGAGGGTCTGGGGGGGGTTGGCTTTAACTTAAAAAGAGACCAGCTCGTAATCTCCCTGGATTAAGCAGGTGAGAGTGGCTAACCCTGAAGAATGAGACTTAATGAGGAGGCTGCTAATGAAGTAGAGGTGCCATGGGATCCCAGGGATGCTCTGCACACATCACACCTCACCCACTGGCTTGCACTGGTCTTACTGGTTTTAAAGCCACCTCCTCACACAGTCAGGGACATCCCCATGGCCCCTCAGCCTGGTATTCCCAGGTCCTCCTCCTAATCCTTATGGCCGTGGGTTGGTTCCCATCCCATCATCGCTCCCAGCCCTGCTTCACATTCAGCACTTCCCAGCTTAAACGGTGACCCTGCCTCACTCCCATTCATTTTGATGCATTTGGGATCGTAAGAGGCTGTTATTTTATGATGGATTAACGATGCTGTATTTGCTTTCAGCCTGTTTTACAGTGCCCCAAGTGCCTCAGCTATAACTCTTCCGTTTATTTGCTTTATTATCCTAACAGGCTGCTCATGGAGATTACTGTGAATGCATCTCTCTCCCCACCACGTGCCCCTGCAGAGAGGACAGGGTTGGGATCCCACAGCAAGGAGAAGGCTGCAATGGCTGCTGGTGTGGGATGCTCAATGATACCCTGTAGGATGCTTTGGGATGCTCTGCAGGATGGTGCAGGATTCTAGGGGATGCTTTGTAGGATACTGTGTAGGATGCTCTGCAGATTGATCTGCAGGCCAGGGAGCAGCTGGGGAAGGAAGGGGCATAGGAAGCCATAGCAGCTTTCAGGTGTCCTCAGTACATCTTTCCACATGCACGCAAGGAGCCGAGGGCTCAGGAGAGGCAGCGTGGAGCTGTCAGTGCTGCAGGAGGTCACATCCATCCCCTCCATCCTCTCAAGGAAGGGCTGACCTTGGAGGCAGCCCCGGCCTCACTCCTCTCTGGATGCTCCATCCTCACACGGTCCCTCTCCTCCCCTGGGGCAGATGTATTTGCAGCACAGAACTCTACTAATAACTCCCATTAGCACCTCTGGCTGATGGACGGCAGCGCCAGGGGCCAGATTCAATTTCTGCTGAAAGCCCCAGTGCTGATTTCCAGCTGCAAAGATCAGCCAAGAGCTTTGGGGACCAAAGTGCTGGTGGAGGGGGAAATGAGAAATGAAAGAGGAAGATAAACATAAAAGCCATACAAAACAAATAGCTGGCGGGAACTCCATTAAATCAGACGTTTTTTAAAGGAAATATTAAAATATTCACTATGTAATTAAGTACTTATTAATTAAAAAAGGAAACACGCCGCATTGAGCTGAGCGCAGCTTTAATCAAGTCAAGTGCAGCTTCTTGTTTAGATCAGCAGACCTGGACCTGGCTTCCCAATACTTTGCCTTGGCTCTTCAGACTGAGGCCCTGGGAATCCTCAGACCTTCATGGGATGATTCCTAGCGGCAGATTTCCTAATGCCCCCACATTCCCTGCCCTTTGTGAGCTACAGCACTTGGTCTGGGCCCCCCACCCTGGGGGGCAGAAGAGGGGATGGGGGAGCACAGCTGGGAGCCACCATCGCAGCTCCAGCATCTTTGATGGGCAATCCCTCCATCTTTGTGACATCCAAACCTTTAATGTGGCACAGAAGAACATGGCTCAGTGGGCACAGTGCTGACGGGTCAATGGTTGGACTTGGTGAGGTCTTCTCCTGCCTGAATGATTTCCGTAGTTCTCTGATCTCATGAAGGTCTTTTCCAATCTGGATAACCCTGTGATTCCATCGTGTCACGAAGGTCCTTCCAACCTCAGTGACCTGTGATTCCATCATGTCTTTCCAACACGAAGGTCTTTCCAAGCTCAGTGATTCCATGATCTCATGAAGATCCTCAATGATTCCATGGTCTCATGAAGGTCTCTTCCAACCTCAATGATTCCCCTGATCTCTTCTTTTCCAATCCAGATAACTCCGTGACTCCATAATCTCATGAAGGCCTTGATGGATGTCACACCAGGGGAGGTTTATGTTGAGCGTTGGATGGTCAAGACCTGGAAGTGGCTTCAAAGGGTGGCATCCCCATACCCGGAGGTGTTTAGGAGAGGTGTGGATGTGGCTCTAAGGGACACAGTCAGGTCCCACATGGGTCAGATCCCTATGCAGGGACTCCGTGCCACCAGCCCCAGAGCTGTCACTATCGTGGCACAGCGGGGGTCACATTGAGCCCCACGGCAGCAGTTGAGCTGTCGGCTGCCTCTGACAACTCATCCGTCACAGCGCTGGGCCAGCGGCTGCGAGACGCCGCGGAAGGGAGAGAATTAAAAGAGGGAGAGAGAGAGAGAAAGAGCAATCAATACATTATTTAACAGCAGGAATGCAAATGACAAAAAATTAATGAGGCCTCCCCCCCACCCCCCAACCCTCCTTTGCAGTGAGATTGCTGACAAATTCTCTGGAAAATATCAAAACAGCCGGAGGGTGTAACCTGCCAGAATGATGCACCATTATCTATTATTGATGGAAACCTTGACACGTTCCCTTTAAAAAAGGAGAGGGAAAGGGAGGGAGAGAGAAGGGGGGGAAAAATTGCATCTAATCTTTGTTTTAAAGCTGCAGTCGCTGCTTTGCAGTCCCCTGAGGGTGGCTCAGGTCTGCACACCCAGCGGGTACGGAGGCAGCACCGGATGGTCCCATAGGGTCCATTCATTGTCACTTAAGGATGAAGTGGGGCTGAGTTCATGGAGGAGGCACTGTGGGAGGGGTCTGCGGGCCCTGGGGTATGGGGGGAGCAGAGCATCAAAGCAGGGTGGCATAGGGCAGGGGTGGGATTCCTCCTAGGAGAATCACTCAGCGAGTCCCTGGAGTGTGTTGGCTGAGTGGGGAGAGGCAGGAGCATGGAGCAGCTATCAAGCACACACTGCAGGGATTAATACTTTATAAATGCCATTGGCCTCCTGACAAGCTCCTGGATAATCCTTTTCTTTGGCCTCTGAGAGCAAAACCCTCCAAAGGGCTCAGCTCCCTCCTCCCACCTGTGCCACCCTCCCTGCTCCGTGCTGTCCCCGTGCTGTCCCCATGCAGCAAGGGATGTTTCTGGAGCTGCTGCTCCTGGGTTTCTAATCTGATTTCCTTTATTTGCAGCTGGAGCTCCCGCTGTCACTTCACAAGGTGTTGTCCTCCAGCCACACTGATGCCTCTCGTCCTGGCACTGCAAGGGCAGTCCATGCTCCCAGGCATCTCCACTCATCGCTTTGTATGCCTCTGCCATGCCCTCCTCATCTTCCCCTCTCTCCCATCCCCTCTCAAACTAAACAGTCCTAAGCCTTTTTAATCTCTTCTCATGGATTATTGATACTATTTGTTGCACTCTTTTGGATCTTTTCCATTTCTTGCTGCATCTTTGCTGAGGCGGGGGCGAGGAGTGCTGACTGCTGCTGAAGGTGAAGTTGATAAAGTCACTGTGGTGTTTCTGGCTTTGCTGTTTCTTCCGCCACCACAAACCCCCCTCTGGCTTATGGGGAAGGGGCTTCTTCTGCCCATTGCTTATCCCTGGGCCTGGGAAGCTCAGCTGCTTCCCTAAGGGCTCACTATAGCTTAGACCCACCCACATGCAGCAGGAGCTCTGCCATCCAGCCACCACCTGCACCAAAGTTACCATAAATTGGGCTAAATTAACCCTGAAGGGTTAAACGACTCCCTGGGCAGGTTGGAGCAACAAAGAAAGGAATTAAACTGGTAGCAATGATAGGAGAGGTGGGTGAGTGCTGGGATGGGGTCATTGCACAGCTGAGATGTTCCATGCAGGCACAACTTGGACGAGGACATCAGCTATTCATAGAGCTGAAGGTCACCCCTGGGCAGCTGCAGGGGGCAGAGAGCAGCCACTGCAGTGCTGGAAATGCCACGTCCAGCCCAGAGCATTCTCTTCTGCTTTTCTATTGTCCGGCTGCTAAAGGAAGCTTTGTTGGCAAACAGACTTCATGGGAAGTTTCTCTCTCTGCTGCTGATATGGTGCAAAAAGAGAATAAAGAGAGAGAAAACAATAATAAAAAGAGCCCAACGTAAATTCCCAGCCAGAATCAGAGGGGTCAAGTTTAAGAATAAAAGAATAGAGGAAAAGGAAAGAAGGAGGGAAAACGGCATTAAACAACCCCTCGGTGCCGGCTTGACGACAAAGAGAAGCGCTCTGGGCTTAGAAATGATGGTTTGAAGTTTGCATCATTATCAGGGCTACGTGCCCCACATCGCCAATGCCTTTGGAATGCATGGAGTGATGGAGACAGAGTGGGGTCAGCCAGCCCTGCCCCACAGACCCCACAGGGTCCCTCTCCCCATCCTCCAGGTGCTGCTGTCTGTGCACACAGTGATGCTGTAAGGTGAGCAGGTGGCATTGGGAACCAGGTCTGCTTTTTCCATCAGGGGAGAAGGAGGGGCAGGGGATGCCCTTCACCTTCACTGTGCTCCATAGGGTGAGCAGGCAGGGTCACCTGGAAGCCCAGCTGAGTTTGGTGTCGGGAGATTTGTTGGGGGGGGGGAATAAAGCGAAGGCAGCAGGGCTGGGGTGTGAGCAGCTCATATAGCCGGACTCGGCCCTATTTGTGGGCTGCCAGCCGGGGCTCGGAGCTCTCTGTGCCCATCAACCGGCATCTGCTGCCCTCTAGAGCCCGAACCGGAGCGGAGAAGGAAAAATCAGGTGGGGTTATTGCTCAGATGGAGCTGGATGCAGCTGCGTCCTATTAACAGCTGCTGACGATCTCGTCCTTCGTTTGCTTCCACCAATACAATTCTATTTCTCCCCAATATCAAGGGAAGAACGGGAGCAGTTGGAAAGACCCTTTCAGATCCCCAACCTCAGCCCACCCCACTGACCCATCCCCTAGTGCCGCATCCCTGGTGGGGATTTGGGGGTGGTGAACGGGGCACTGAGCGACCGAACCTCAGACAGACCCTACAATCGGAGGGGAACAAGAGGGATGGAGCTGTGAGGGAGCAGCCCAGGATTGATCACTGAGCGGCACTAGAGGGCAGGAGAGCCCCGCTGTGATCCTATTTGATCCTATGAGCTGATAACGGGGCGGAGCGGAGCGGCCATCGCGCCCCGCCTCCCTCCACGCCCCGCCTGCAGTTCCCGATGTGACCAGCAGGCGGCGCTGCGGCCCGGAGCCCGTGTTACGTGTGTGGCGGGAGCCCCCGGGCCGCCTCTTCCCGTCGCGGCCCGGCGGAGCGGAGCGGGGCTGGAGCTGCTGCCGCTCCGATCCGACACAGCGGGCACCGCGGTGCTTGTCCCGGATCGTGACCGGCCGGCGGCAGCGGGAGGAGGCGGCGGTGGCGGCGCCGTGGCCCCTCGCTGTCTCCTGGCGAGGCCGGGCCTGAGCGCCGAGCTCGGATCCGACATGTCCGGCAGGATCGAGAAAGCAGGTGAGTGAGTGAGCGGCGGGTGGAGGGGTGTGAGCTGTGCTGATCGCTGGGTTCGTGGTGGATTTCCTTTATTTCCCCCCCCCCATTTTATTTCTATTTCACTATTATCATCATCTCAGGCTTTGTGCTCGCTGCTCCGCTTCTCCTTTTTATTGCCTTTTTATTCGCCGTTGTTTTGTTTCCATCCTCCCCCCCCCCCCCCCCCCCCCCCCACTCCCCCTTTCCTTTCCCTTCCCTTCTTCGCATCGTCCTTACAACATACAGCAAAGCATCCCCCTATTCCACGCTCACTGCAGCGCTGCGAGGCCTACACGCCGGATTATTAGTGATTAATTGCAACTTGTCCAACTTTCCCGGCTGTGTGCATACAACACAGGGATGGGTTGAGCTGCTGCCGTCCCTTTGGGGCTCAATGTGAGCCTGCAGTGCTGCTTTGGAAGCACCCAGCCCACAACGTGCAGGTTGTGATGCTCAGCTGTCATTGGAGGTGCCCCCTGTGCCTCCCATTGCAGTCCGGGGAGAGCCTCGATTAGAGCTTTGCAAGCTGATGTTATTGACTTTAATTACGTCGCGTTTAATTAGCAGAGGGAAAAATTATATTTGCTTTTTGGTGGTTTCTTATTGTAAGGAGCAGCGAGATGCTGCCGTGCAGCTGGGGGAGTCAGATGTGTGATGTGCAGCATTGGGGCTTCCCAGTGCATTGGTTTAGAGGATCCCTGCTTCAATAGGAGTAAGGCTGGGAGCTGCCCTCCATGGCTCTGATGGCTCCATCCTGGTTTGTTCAGGCTCCTGTGCTGTACAAGGCAATTCTCTTGTGCTCAGGTTCTGGAGCAGGCTGGCAGCCGTGGTGGCAATGCAGCACATTGAGCTTCCAGCTCTCAGCACTCGGTCACTGTCTGACAAGTGTCCCATATCACGGGACAAATGCTGTTCCAGAAATATCAGAGGTTAATCTGATGCACCGTCCCTTCCATAGCATCGCAGTGTAACGCTTTGCCTTTGGTCCTGGCTCTCTCTTGTCCAAGCTTACTGGTGTATCGCTGCCACTTCTCCTATTAGAAGCAGGGAATGAGAGTTGGGACCAGCTCTGAACTGCTGGCCATTCGTTTCTATTAGAGAACCTGGCTTGGGGCTTTAGCAAACGCTGACCGTCCTATAGCCGGCAATTGCAGATGTGAAACTATAAGTGCTCACGTTTTGTTTGTCAGTAACCCAGTGAGAATAGTAAATAGGATCCGCCCCAGTGAAGCAGCGTGAAGAGTTCAAACACTGGAAGATGACTGTGTAGACACACACAAATGTGATGTGGTTCCATATACAATAGGACAGAAAGGCCCCAAATAACCATAGAAAACCCATAACGCTGCATAGAGAGCCGGCCTTGCAACACACTGAACTGCCATTGAAGAAGTCAAGACATCATGCAGGATCCATGGCCAGGTCAGTGCTGTGTGTATTGGGTTTGAAGCCTTAATGCGGAGGCTTAATGCTGTAGTGGGTGTGGAGCGTAATGGGGATTTGCTGAGTAAGAGAAAGTGTATTTGGGGAACTGTGCTCTTCCAACTGCTTGTGTTGGTGTTTCTTTATGGAGGGGGGGTATTGAGAAAGGGACAAAGATAAAGGAGGTTTGAATTGGAGGAGAAGAGTTGGGGAAGGTCCTGTGTGCCTCTGCTCCCTGGGTTTGTAAATGAAACACATTGACAACACTTACCAAAGTATCAAAGTAAATGATACATAACAGCTCCTGTCCACCAAGGAGAAGAGGATGGGGCTCCCTCAGGAGCCTGCTCTGTGCTTGACAGAAGGGCCACTGTGGAGTGATTCATAGCACTGCTTTGGAGCGAAGGGGATCCATCTGGTAATGCAGAACAAGGCGGTGTGTTTCAGTGTTAGCAGTTCTAGAGTCTCTGCTTTTCAGGCTCCAGCCAGACTTCCAAATTCCTTCTGAAAACAGAACCCCTTTGACCCGAGGAGGAAGAACAGCATCCGGCCTTGGTTGTTCTTTGCTCTAGAACTGATGCATCTGTACTTTGGGTCTTCGCTTACAGAAGATACTTGTTCCTTCTAAAGCAGAGCTGCCAAGAAAGCGGAGCAGGCCACGGATCCTGCTTGGTTTCCCTGTTACCGTGGCAATACGTGAATCCCTGTATTTATTTACCTGCTGGATGACATGCTTCAGGGAGCTGAACAATTCTTCATCGTACAGAGAGAATAAGAGAGCAGTGAGACACCGCCAGGTCTGAAACACAGGCTTTTGCACTGAGGGTATCTGTTCATTAATGCCCCGTATTAAGACCAAAGAACATATGGATGCTGTATCTCAAAGGTTTGTTCTACTTGATGCTTCCCATCGTAATCTTGTGACTTCTTGCAGGCTTTTCACATCCTTGTCAGTAATCATCTGCTAAGGGCTGTCTGAGACCAGCATTCAGCTGCCTGGTGTTTCAGTTGTCTCCATTTGGCTCAGGACCCAACTGGAGGTATTCCCAGCACACCAGCAATGCTGTTGTCTTCATCTTCATCTCTGAAGTCTCATCCAGTGTTTGTAACATAAACACCAAGGGAGGAGTCTTGTTCTTAAGGAAAGTAGCTCAATCCCAGTGATAGATCATTCCTGTCTTTAGGGGACCTTTGCTGTTCATGCACAGCCTTGCATGCGGTTTTACACCATTCAGAATCATACTTGATGTGTAGTTCATTGGGATCCTATTTCTACAAAGGCTATTTTGTGGACTGCAGCCATCTCTTGGGTCAATGATAGCCCAGAAATCATCCTGTATGTGTGGGGCTTTTTACACCCACCCAGTTCTCTGCAGTTTCTGTTTTCCAGTTGAGGTTCAGGTGAGTTACTGGGCACAGTTCTGCCTTGGTTCAGTTGTTCCCTCATTGCTATGCTGTGTTTTTGAGTCTAAGTGAAGGCTGATGAGTTTGTTAGACCTACATTGGACCGACAGAAGTGGTTTCTGTAGTGATGGTTTTCAAACCAAGTAAGGGGTGGACTGCCCAAGTAGGAGGTGGAGTCACCAACCCTAGGGGTGTTCAAGGAAAGACTGGATGTTGTGCTGAGGGACATGGTTTAGTGGCAGCTATTAGTAATTGGTGAATGGTTGGACTGAATGATCTTTTAGGTCTTTTCCAACCTTGTTGATTCTATGATTCTATGAAGGAGTCAATGCACAGCCCTGAATGCTGTGTGCTTCCAACCCTTCCTTCCTCACATTGCAGTTCCTGCTGCAGGCTGCTCAGACAGCAGCATCCCACGTGTGTTTTATTGCAGCTTGTTTCGTAAGCATCAACAGTCCCATCTCATTCTGCATAGACACAACACAGGATGATTATGTGCTCCATAAGAAATGGTACCAAGGGTGGATTTTGCATCTTTTGGTGGGTCAGTGTAGGCTTGACAGGTGTTGTGGTGCACAGCATCAGCACTGACGTGTGCAGAAATGCAGCCTGCAGTTGGAGCGCTGCGGGGCTGAGATGTTTGTGGCAGTTGAAAGAAGGAAGTGGGCAAGGAGTGGGGAAGAAAGGACAGCTGAAGTCTGCTGGAATGCACAGCAGCTGGGCCGTGCCTTAGTCAATGAAAGAGCAGAAACTGGAAACAATTGCTAAATTTATTTTCAGTGCGAGCAGTGGTTTTCCTTGGACCGCAGGGACTAAATATATCTGTTTGTGTGGCTGTGTGTGGGGGTAGCTCCTCCTGGCTCTCTCTATAACCTTAAGGCACACAGGGATGTGTGGAAGGTCAGTGTCAGAGCGCTGTGCTGATGCCTCTCATCTCAGTCCACAGATTCAACTGCAAAGAGTGTTTCCCGTTTGCCATCCTGCAGCATGGCTTTAGTTGATGCACAGTGTTGTGAGTGGAGGAAACCTGGTGTTCCTTGCTAGGGAATGGAGTCCAACTGCAACTGCTTTGTTGGCTGGTGCCTGAACAACTCTTTAAGTGCTGCGAAGTCATGGGTCTCATTTAAACACAGGTTAACCCTTAATTTATTCCACAATGAGGTGAGCTGTGGCATTGATGCTTGTGCAGGGAATGATTCTGTCTCTGTGAAATAGAAATGATGTCCGCGCAATAGCAGAGATGCTTATGTGAAGCATCCCAAGAAGGCTGATGGATGAGGTTGTTGCTACTCTTTTATTTGTGTTGCTTATTTCACGTAGAGGTCTTCAAGTCCTCTATTATGGTTGGTGCTACAGCTCATCTTCCTTGGAGTCTGTGAGACAGAGCTCTTGTGCTCAGAGCAAGAAGTGGGTCTACACAGGAGCAGGAGATGGTCCACATTCCAAATAAACTTCCATTTCATGTCTCATATGGACAAACAAGGTGGGATAATCCTGTTATCTGCCAGCTCGTCCTGCCCTTAATGTCACAGAGGGGACAGAGCAGCCACAGGAATGAGTTCCATATTTAGAAAGTTTCCTTTACGAACCAAACATGGTTTAATAAAGGGCACGCAGGGAAATCAATGTTTTCCTTCTGGATGTGCAGTACATTGCAACCAATGCCAGGCAGCTGTGTTTGGTGAATCCTTCTGCTGGTAGGCATCACATAACAGGACAATACGGCTTAGAACAGCTTTTGCTGGGTGATGTGTTACCCTTTTCCTCTGTGTTCTGGCTTTATTAACACAAATTTGACTGTTTGTGTATGGGGAAATAAAGCGCAGATGGTTTCGCATCCACTTCTTGCCTGACTTTCCAACACAACCTGGGTTTCATCATTAGGAGTGGTGACTGCTAAGGCTTTCACAAGGATAGAAATAGCCATTTTTGGATATTTTTGACATTTAAATGACTTTTCTGGATTCTGCTTTTCTAATTAGAAGACACCTTAAACTAAATGATATGCAAAGAAGAACAGTAAGTTTGAAGAACCAGGAGGGTTTACCAACAGTGTCAGTGCTCACCTATGAAGTTATGGGGACTTACATGAAGAGTACTGGCCTGTCTGTATAAATACTCTTAAAAAGCACGTGGAATCTTAGCTTAAATCTGATGCCAGATGCAGGAGGGGCTTAATTGGTAGCATCTTTTTCCTATGGGAACATGACTGCTCATCCATCCTTCCTTCTAACTCTTAGGCCTGCAGCCTAAGTCACTTTAAAAGGATTTGCTGATGTAAAGCTGTGTGTTTTCTAAGGAGACTGAGCAGAAAGAACAGACTGCAGATGGTGCCTGGATGATGGCAGAAAATGCTGCCATCCTATGTTCTATTTTGACCATCCAACATCATTCCAGATGTGCCAACTGGTGCTGCTGGTTCAGATGTGTCTTTTAGGGATGGACTGGAGGGCAGTCAGGGACTGGGAGGGATGGGTGAATGCTGGAGTATCACAGCCAAAGTGGCAAATGATCTCATGAGAACTGTGTGAAGAGAGTTTGGGTCTCGTGACTGTGCGTTCCCAGATAGACTTTAAACAAAGATGTTTTTGCTCCCGTCTGTCTCTGGTGAAAGCAGTTACACAAGGGCTTTAAATATGCATTGGCAGCTTTTACTCGTAGGTTTTCTCCTGAATTACAGCCTTGTTCAGCAGACCTCAAATCTTAGGTGTACATTTCACTGTAATACGGCTAAGGCTCCTTGGAGACATCAGGTAACCGCAAGTGAGATGCATGAAATTCTCTCTTGGCTTTTGTTTGGCTGGCAGCCTGGGAAGTGCAGTGATGTGAGGGATCAAGGCCATCCCTTGCAGGCACCGTGTTCAGCATTGCCTGGGTTGCTCAGGGTTGTCTATGTCCACAGTTACCACCTGGATGGTGTTTTACACTTCTTGTTCTGGTTGAAGTTCAGGTGATGCAGGAGGATCCCAAGGTGATGGCAGTTCAGTTTATCTGCAGATCCCACGCAGCTCCAGCAGCAAGGTGTGTAATTGCATTAGCATCAGTCAGAGCCACGTCTGAAGGTTGGTGAGGGCTGATGTCGTTGTTTTGATGCTTCTCAAGTTCAGTGAGTACTCATGGCTTGTGTACATAACAACACGTGGGATGGCAGCTACGGGTCATGATGGAGCCCTGCTGGCAATAGCCAAAAAATTACCCCCATCATATGAAAGCATGACTGATTCCAAAGCCATTCTGTGCGTGTTGTGTTAACGTGGCTGCTGGTGGGGGTCCAGAGTTGATAACTTATACAAAGGAGCTGCAAGGTTGGCAGTGTTGTGGCTTGCCCCATGGGGAGAGCTCACACTCATATTGTTATATTATCCTTCTTTTGTTTTTCTTTTTTTATCATTTAATTCTTGGGGCACTTCACATTTGGAAGCTTTGGTAACCTAATAGTGTGTTTCAAGTATTATCATAACGTGGAAACAAAATAAGATGAGAAATGGTCGTGCTCAATAGCATGCATTTAATGAAGCTGTTATTCAACCTTCTCATATCCAGAACAGGAGCGCTGTGTTGATGCTGCACGTTGTGGTGTTTGCTTTTGGGATGATAAGAAATCACAGAATCGGTTCCTCTTTCTGTCCTCCGATGCCCTTGAAGGGGTCATTTGGTTAAATTCCTCAATATTTTTGCAGCTGTGGTTGTGGTTTATTAACTGATGCTGCTTAAAGAGGAGTCTGTGTCTGCAGCAGAGTTTTCATTACTCATCTGTCAATACTTCCAGGGCAAAACAGATGGGTCTGGGTAGAAAAGCTTTGCTCTTCTGTGTCTTATTTTTCTCCCTCCCCCCTGTTTCACCAAAGGAAAGGACATGGGATAGTTTTTGATGCAGAGCGTGGTTATGCTTTACTGGGTATGAAGGCCTGGCCCTCTTTGTATGTCGGGATTATTTTAAGCTCCAGTGTTTAGATTTCGTTAAATGAACCAGAAAGAATTGAAAACATCTCTCTTTCCCAAAATATTCCAAGTCATACAGCTGTAAAATGCCCTTTATCCTGTATCATACCAGAGGAATTGCCTGGGTTACTCTTTGCAATAGGGTAAAATGTGATTTCAGACTCAAGTTCCAGTAATTTGCTCATCAGGAGAAGCCTAGTTGAGATTACAGCTAGTATTTATTTTGTTCTGTATTTTGCAAAGCTGAAAATGAGATGAGCCATAATCATAACGTTGCTGTGTTTACTTCTGCAGGTATTGCAGTAATTCTGTTGGCACTGGGGGCACCATCTCACTTTACCACTCGCTTCTTGAATTTCCCCCCTGGCTGTGACAAATGTTTAACAGAACAGCAGGCAGGCATGGTTTAGAGTCCAAGGTACTGCTTGTTTCTGTGCATTTTGGGCTAAATACTGGAGTTCTTGCTCCTGTTCTCCATTGAGCGTTCTGGTTTTATTTTGCTTTCATCCTGCTTTGGAAAATGATGTTGGAGGAAGAACCTGCACAGTATTTTCCTGTGCAAGATACCATGTACTGTGGCCCAGCCCAGGTAAGGAACTCCCAGCTGGGAGCCCCGTGTGTGCCTTTGGACCTTAATAGCAAGAGGTGTTTGAGGGGAGACACTGCAAACTCCTCAATGAGAAGACTTAGCTTAAAAATCAATGTTAGGCACTATTGCACATGCATCTTTACGCATCTTTCCTGTGCACACAGGTGGCAGTGCATGTGTTTCCTCAGTTTTGGCTGTAAAGTATGCAAAAATAGAGGAGACTGGAATGAAAAAAGAAGTTTGGGGATCCACGAGCAAACGGTGTCATAAAGTCTGCTGTTCTGTGTAGCTGTGCAGCCTGTTGGATTACTGCAGTGAGCCTCTCTTTACAAATGCCTTTGTGTTTTATCTGTTGACTCATCCATCTAGCACTTATAGTAGCATTTCAGTACTGAATTATAAAGCCAGCAATTGAAACAAGGCTGTTCTTGGGCTGCTTTAATCAACAGATGCAATTAATACAATAATGTTTGTATTGACGCCCTGCCTGACTGCGGCTCATTGTGGGCAGCACTGCCAGACAAGGGGATCTGTGTGGCTGTACGAGAGCTCACAGACATTTGTGTTCAGGCATAAGATCAGCACTGACAGAGTCTCAGGCCTCTCCATAGACCCAGATCAGTGCTTCTCAGGAGCTCCTTACCCTGGGACCTCATATAAGTTGTCTTCCCTTCCAGCTGTCTCATACTGAGCTGTGTGCTGGGTGTAGCCATCATTGAAGGGAGTGTCGGTGGCACGCAGCCAGTTGATATGTAAACCCTATCATGAATTGTTTGAAAGAGAGTATGGGTTTCTGTACTGAGCTATATTGATGGTATTTTATTTTTCCATGGCAGGAAGTAATGCTGACTCCAGCAATTGCCGGAGCAGCTGTTGATCATAAGAAAAGCCTTGTGAAAGCCTTAAGATGAGTGGGAAGCAGCGTGAGCTCAAATGATCTGCTGATCAAATGATCCCCTCTCGGATCCGGTTAAGCCCCATCGATAACTGCTTTTATATTTTCACTACCTTAGAAGTTTATATTGGAAAGAAGTTTCTGGTTCTTACGGTGTCAAAGTCTGGAGGATAGTTTACAGGGAGGTGTTTAACTTCAGGCTGGTTAATGTTTGTAAGGGCTTGTCTGGACACTCCCCAGACTCTTGCTCCAGGGTACAGATTTACTTCATTTATCCAATGCTGAGTTGATGTAGCAGCTTCTGTGGCTGTGAGCGGGGCTTTCTCTTGGCTCCACGGCTTTTAGGATTTCCTAGTGCTGATGTTCCTTGGCTTGGCTTATAGCCACAGCCTCAGTTATACAGCCTTCACCTGCAGCTGATCTCTTACACACTTAGTCTCAGTGTCATGCTACACTAGCTCAGCCTCTGAGATATTTCCAGCCCACAGTTCAGTACTTCCTTCACGTTGCCACTGAGCTCTGTGTTTGAATCTCTGTTTGTTCTGTTGCCTTTGACACGAGGATGTCATTTGTGCTTTGTCACCTCTGACCACCTTTTGCTCCTCCTAGCTGTTAGTTTTCTTCCACATACACTCTCAGTGTTTATAACACATCCTGCCCAGATGTGTCATGAGGCTTTGACCCAGCAGTGTTGTCCTGGAGATGGGTAGGGATGTGTCCCCAAATAGTGGTACATGTTTCACAGCAAAGGGACGAGCAATGGAGCTTCTCTTAGTGCTGGACATGGCTCATGAGGGTGGTAACAATGGGAAACGTGGGACGTCCTGGCTTATTTTGAGAAACAAAACTCAGTTTCCTTTGATGCAATAACTTCATGAATCAGAAAGGAAAGTGAGTAATAGTTTCTTTGAGTTTATCTAGAGCTTTATATTTTCAGAGCGCTCTGCAAGCATTTACTTTGTCCTTTTTTGCTCTGACGGGTGGTGATGAAAAGTGATGCATGCAGTGAGGCGAGAGCAGTAAGTACAGCTTCCACCTTGGTCTGGCTTAATGTTAACTGCTTTGATCAGATGGTGTTTGCTTCTTCTTGAGCGCCATTTGGCCACTCGGTTTCTTGCTAGAGCTGTGTATCCTTTCAGAGGGATCTCAGGTCACGTTTTTAAGGTGTTTGAGGTCTTGCTGGCTGGTGAGAGTGACAGACGCAGCGTGCGGCATAGCACAGCATCACTGTGTTTGCAGGAAGGTGCAGGTATGTTGTGTGCAGGCATCATGCCACCTAGAGGAGCGGAGCAGGCAGGCAAGTCTATAGCCAGGATCTGCTGGTCAAATGTGGATGGCTGTGCTAAGAACATCTCCAAGCAGTGCACTCAGTGACTCTGGTGCTCTCACCTGGTCTGAGAACACCCCAGTTTTCCATCAGCTCTTCTCAATCAAAGCTGCACAACTTTTTTCCATGATTTAGCACTCTATGCTGATCCCACTTTTTCCACTGGGTCTTGAGAATCTGAAATGAAATTGAGGATCTCACCTCAAATGTTCTCAGGGAATTAGGGTGAGGAATCTAGCACAAGGTGTGTGTTGATGGGATGGTGCTCTCCAAGCTCTGTGCTTTTTTTGGCCTAGTGTGTTGTAATTTCTTTTGCAGAAGGCTCATAAATTTCCCAGAAGATTATCCTAATTTCCAGAGTCTCAAAGTCTGAGTTGTAATTAAGCACTTAATTTGATGAGGGTTTTTAAATGTGTTGCCTGTCTACTGGCAGCTTGGGGAAATGCTTCCATCTGCAGCCCAGCTTCCCTTGTGTAGGTTCAAGCTCACAAAGCCGATGTATATTTAGAAGTGCCAGAACTTCAGCCTCCCAGACAGGCTTCAGAAAACTGCTCCATATTTCTGCCTTCTGAGTAGGTTACAGCCCAGTTTAAAAGCAGCCCACCTTTCCCAAAGAGGTTCAAGTGGTTGTTAGGGAGATGGCAGATTTTCATTAAGACGTGGGCAATTTGAACAGTGCATTTGATCGCTGACAAATTGCCTTTAGATTCCCCCATTTCCACAAATGACAGTAATCGTTGTGTCCAACAGGGAAGCTGTTATTTTATTCCTTTGAAATTGAAAAGCGTTTCTTTGTTGGTTCATGTTTTCTGTCCTGTGTACCTTGGGAGCAAAGCCTGGATCTTCTGTTAACAAGGTAGGTTCCATGAGAGACTTGATGGTGGCAGCCATTGAAATGGCCTTCCCATTTCCTCCTGTTCTCAGCTTAACTTTTTCCCCATACAAAAACAAAAGAAAAAGAAAGCTGTTAGTCATATGTTAAAGCAGCCAGCCCAAAGCCATTCAGAAGAGCATCCTCTTGGTGTCACTGTATGGGGCCGTGTGTCAGCATCGATTCCGGCTGTGGAATCCTATATGGACTGATCCAGGGCTCACCATGCACGGCTCTCTTCCTAACACACATCTCTTTCTACTGATAACTTTCTGGCCTCCGGGCTACTGACAGCTGTTGTCCACTTGCTGCTAATTAAGAAAGCAGCGTGAGCAATGGCAGTGTGGATTGGGGAGATTGAACCCCCTCTCAGCAGCAAAGTGTTTCAGCCTGATTAAAAAGTCTGACTGACAGCTGGGCGGCCTTTTTTCCTTCCCTGTCTGTTGAGCCCCTGAGAAGATAGGCTGCTTGCTATCGTACTCTTAATGATGGGCTCTCTCTTATTTTTTAGATCCTGTAACAATAAGCGATGTCAGGACAGATTAACTATTGAAATAATGGGCACGTGTGAAATGTAAGCCTCAATAAAGCCACACATTTAACATGCAAAGCGCCGTGTGCATCTGTGCTCTTACAGACATTCAAATGTAGGTCGTATTTTTAAGATAAAATGATGCATCTCGAAAGTGTAAAACTCACTTGGAAATGAAGATCGTCATAAACAATCAGCACTTATGTGGATGGATTGAGCTGATTTCAAAGATGGTCTTTGTTTGTTTAAGGATTTTCCTTGTTTGTTTTGTTTCCTTCTTTGGTTTCCTTGTTTTGTTTTCTCTTGTTTCTCTTCAGTTCCCAGCAGGTGTTCTTTTGTATAATATGGGCTTGTGTCTCTACTAGGACGAGCTATGGAGCCTCCCAATCCCTATCTATCTTGTCGTGGGAGCTAACAAAGAAAATGAAGCAGTGGTTTCTTAGTTTGAAACACTGGAAAAAAACCTGTAAGCATTCATCCTTTATATCCTGAGAGCTTCAGAGAGCTGTGTACATCTTATCTTTCTATGCTATGAGTGTATAAAATGTATGGATGGATGTATAAAATGAAAAAGCCACCATGCAGTCATTGCAGAGGCACGGAGGTGGTGGATTTGGCCTTAAAGGTCTGAAAGAATCATTGCAAATTCCTATGTTAAAACAAGATGCTTGCTTGGTGATAAGCTAGGCTCAGGCTAACACCTAAATGTAAGCCTAGAGCTCTCCTGCTAAGTCTGCACCTGATTTGTCTCCCACTGAATGCTTGAATTGCCAGGTGTTTCAGTGGAGCTGGCATTTCTTGGTTGGATTGTTTTGCAAATGCAGACGTGGTTTTTTAACAGGAGAGCACCAAACAGGATTTTCTGCTTTGCAATGGAATATGTTGTTTTTAAGTTGCTAGAGGAGCAGGTTTAGTCCTTTAAAGAAACAGAAAAGAATACAAACGTTCTTAAGAACTGCAGGTCTTTGGTGATGGGGGTTGAGGAGTAAATTAATGTGAACAGTTTTGAGAGCAGACTGCTGGATGGCAGGGAAGGTGCCAGCAAGAGAAACCTCCTTGGAGGCTTGGCAGCCACTTCTGTTCAGCAGAGCTGGACTTTATCTTTTTGTCTTTGAGAAACAGTTTTCCGTAAATATGAGAATTATCCCAAATATTTCCTTTCGTTTCTAGTTTGGTTTCTAATTAGGCTCAATCCACTTTGCAAGTGGACGGTCTTTCTCCAAAGTAAAACCATGTATTATAGGAAGTCAGTTCGGAATGTGGTGCTTGAGTTCCCAACCTTCCCCTTGATTTCAGTTGACTTCCTTGGGTGGAAAAGCCCTTTCGTTTTGAAGTCTGAACCATAAAGTTCTTATGGCTTTGAATGTTAATACGCTTTATCATGATAAATTACAAGTGTTTTAGAGTTTCAAGTGATCTCCCATGAAATATGGATTCTTACAGCTGCCAGAAAACCAGCTCAGCTCTTCATCCGCTCTGTTCTCTACCATTGAATGGCAAATTAACTTGAATGTGCTTGATGTATTGAAGTCGGGGAGGCATTTTCTATAGGTTTTTAGCTGGGATTCTTCTTTCAGTTTCCATATGAATGGGTTCGCTTCCATCATTCAGTGTTGTGACTGCTATATACGGTGCTGTGGGGTGGTTCTGTTTGGCAATCAGGCAGTTTTGTCTTGTATCTCTGGTTTGTGTTTCTTACCAGGATGGATGTGGAAATGCAATGTTCAGTGTCATAGAGGCTGTTCTGTGGAGGAACTTGTGTCTCTGTGTATTTTTATCACACAGGTTTTCCCAAGTCACGTGCATCTTCTAGCATTTCTTTGAGATGTTTTCATCATGTTTTGCAGTCTCTGCAATAGGTGAATAGTTGTTTTTTCAGGTTAATGAAGAATGATGGCACATTTAGTATGTTCAAAGACTTTCCTGACTGCGGAGTTGCCAGAAATGGAGCAGGAAAGATCTTTTCCATCTGCCGTTCTTCTACAGACATCAGCAGTTCAGAGGTGGATGGAGCTGAGAGTTATTTGCTGAGCTTCAGAGCAGAGTTTGTGCATAGGCAGGAGAGAGTTACCCACTTAACTGGGGTAGGAAGCAGGTTGATTCTGTTAGGTAAACCTGTAAATGGAGTGAAGGAAAGGGAAGATTTCCAAGCAGAGAGTTAGCTGAGCAGTGCCCCATCTTCTTCTCTTCCTCTCTTTTTTTCCCTCTTCATGCACAACACCATGAGTTTTCAGGTAAGAATAGAGAAAATATAAAGATCTATGGGCGGCCAGTGCCACTTCCCCCATTAAGTTTCCTTATTGCACTCTTAGAAACATACTATCCTAGCCGTAAGTATTTTTTTGCTCTCGATACTAGATGGCAATTATAACACTATGATATTTAACAGAAGGTCTGGGAGGTATTTACCCTCTCACAATGGCACCAAGGATATTTTGCTAAACACGCCTTTGTCTTTTAGAAGCCAACTGCCATGACACACTAAATCCGCTGTAGAAATCAGTAGGTTACTGAATGGGTTTGACGTGTAAAAGCATGGAGTTAATCATGCTAAAGCTCTGACAAAGCCCCAGGTTTACCCCAAGGAGAAGGAGCCCTCAGGCCGTGCAGGCTGGGCTTTCTCCTTGCAGGCTGCTGGTTGCCAGATGGACCAAACAAGCTCCCATCTATTGCTCAATGCATCTCAAACTGCAGTTGGTATCGATTCACCTTTCAGTTCTGGGCAGCAGGATCGCCAGACAATTGCGTGTTGTTTTGCAGAGATTTAAATAGCTTTGGTCGTTGTGGTCTGTGCTGTTTTGTTAAAACCCAAATTAAATAGAAGTACTGTCGAAAATGATTTCTTATTTATAAATTCCTGAGTCTCTTCTGCCGCAGAATCTGGGCAGTAGGTTTGGAAATAGACTTTTTTTGCATGCAGAGGATCATAGTCTTGGAATGCACTGAGCCTCCATGGCAGGTCTGATCTCACCTCTGGACCCCAATGGCATCCTGAGAGCTGATAGTTCACCAAGATTTATTCGGTGATAAAAGAGTTGTTTCAGCATGGAGTGTAAAGAGATGCTGAGATAAGGCTGAGCTTTGTTTTTGGTAAAATACAGGTCTTGGTTTACTTCCCTTTAGTTATCACCCATTTGCTGCGTGTTAGCATTGAAGGTGTTTCTGCTTGAAATGCAAGCTGACTTCCTGGATCTCTACACTGGGAGCTCATTAATAGTTAGAAGCTGATTTTCAGTACGGCCAAATTCTGCTAATTCTCAGTGCCTGCTTAAAAATAGCCAGGGTGACAGAAGAAATAATCTTGCACCAGAGCAAAGAATTGAGCTCTAGAGAGCTAATGCTCTGCTGTCCCTTTGCTAAGTTGGTGTTCTGCCTCATCACTCTGTAATAGCTGCTGCTTCTTCAGCACTGAATTAATTAAGGTACCTTGTGCTTCCTGCCATATTGGTCAAGGTATGTGCTAATCCTACAGCTGACAAAGACGAGGGCCACTGTTTCCTCTTCCTCCTGCTCTGCTCTGTTCAGTTAACATCTCGGTTCCCCTTTACTGGATGTTTCAAATTGTGCCTAAAGAGGACTAAAATTTCCTCCTGCCTGTAGGCAGGCAATAAAAATGGTGGTTTGTTTGCAGATCCTATCAGTTATAGAATAGGGCACAGAACCGAGGATATGGCCTGCAGCTCCTTAACCCTTCGTAAGCAACACAACGCCAATGTAAAAGCAGCTTCTGACCCGATTACATCAGAAATTTCACACCTTCAGTACTGCAGTGTGACTGTGTGCACATGCCTGTGTATGTGGAGATGGAGTGCTGGCCCTCTGGGGCAAGAGCACAGGGTGCTTCAAAGTTGAGTGATTTGCATCTCCTTCCTGCTCTGCCTTGTTTTATTGAGTAAGCAATATTAGGGAAGTTTACACTGCTGAAGGGAGGTGGTGCTGGCCTGGTTCCTGAAATTCACATTTCTTTTGCAGAAATGTGAGCCCCCAGCATGGTGCTCTGGAGCTGTGCAGACACGTTTCCTCTTACAGAGCTGAGTATCTGCTTTTCAGCAGCTGAGCCCCGGGGACACGATGCAAGGCAGAGCAGTGAGGAATGAGGCTTCCTTTCAGAGAGGTTAGCTCATCTCTTAGCATCCATGGAAAAGAGCTTACCTCACTTTCTCACCTGGACTGTTGCCCTCCATCTATGGCACTCACTAAAGAGGAAGATAAAACTGAGCATGTTTGAGCAAATGTTTTCCATGTTTTGATCTTATTTCTTGAGCAGTGTGGGATGAGCCTTTTGGGCTGTGTATGCAATTACTTCCAGGCCTTCCAGAAAACAGAGGTTAGCAATGCAATGGACTCTGAGTGTGCAAAGAGTCTGCCATCAGAAGTCAAAAATAAAATGGCTATAATTAGTAATGACCAAAGCAACTGGAAATGGTGTCAGAGCCAAGTCAGCTTTATTTTGCTATCACTTAATGAATGAGAGCTGAGGTTATTCTCCGAGGGTGAAAGAGGGCTGAATTTTTTTCCCGTTCAAATCTGGTGCTGTGGGACGAATGCAAACTCAAGACTCATTTACTACCTTGTTTTCCAGCTATTGAACCTGCAGGCAGGTTGTGAGCAATTAGGCTTTTCCCTAAAGCATCTGAAATAACACAGCTCTGCTGGCTGTCCTGGAGAGCAGGGCTGACGCCATTCTGTCACCTTGGAGATGGATAAACAGCTCTGGCAACACTGGGTTATAATCTTTCAGGTCTGAGCTTCTAAGCTGACAGCCGTACAATTGAGACATAAGTCTAGCAAAGATGTTTGGTTTTTTTTTATCATGGAATGAGTCTAAATGTAAGATGAGAGGAGATGAGAGGAGGGGGAGAAAGAGCTTAAGCCAGGCTCAGTGTCCAGGCTTTTTGCTTGGCTGCAATAGCAGTGAATGAAGTGATTTAGCTGCAGCATGGGGTGACTCAGGTAGTGTGCAGCCATACTTGAGCCTGCAGGGCTTTATTTTTAGATGTCTGAATCACTGTCATGCCTGTATCCTCACAGAGCCATTAGACGAGCGGGGATGCCCACGGTCCCCATATTAAGTCATGTTTGGTGAGCGCAGATTCCCTCGCAACCTTTGTGATTCTTGTGTTCTGAGCTGCTTGCTGAAGTGATGCACAATCTATGCCCTGTTTCTGGGTTTGTTTTTTCAGTTTAAAATGTTTAGCCAGCAGCCTCAGTGCTTTTTTATGTGTGGAGAGGGGTGAGCATGGAGCACAGCAGTCCTGTTGATGTTGGAGGCTGCTTGACTCTTGTGCTCTTTTAGTGCTGTTGGCACAGGGGAGCTCCGAGTCGTGTTACCAGTGTCGTAATCCCATTAGTTCTCTTGGGCTTGCAGGGCTGTGCAAAATCAGTACTTAAATAGGAAATTACCAGAGACTCACCAGATGCCGCACAAATGTTTGCTCATGATTCGGTAAATGGCAGCATTTCTGCTTGTGGGTTGATAGGGAACCAAAGTGCTGGAGTGGCTCACTCAGATAAAGCAAAGCAGAAGTCCTGATTGCTGCTTATTGATAAGTTATGCTGTATGTCTCAAAAGAAGTCTCAGAGCTGGCTGTGGTCTGCTGGGAGAAACCAAACATGGGTAGCAAAGTTGTGCCCCTCTAAGTTCCCTAAGTTTGATTAATTGTAACTTTGTCCCTTTTTTTTTTCCCTTGTAAATCTGTTGGGTAGCGTTGCAGAGGCATTTCCAGCAGCTAAAGGGGTTCCAGGTTTGTGTGTCTACATGCAAAGCGATTCCTCTGTTCTGAAATACTTAAACGAGGGCCAGGAGGTCACCCTGCTATCTGCTCTGACCGTGCTGCTTCGTGTAGTGCATCTTTTCTTCCTCACAACCCAAAGATTTGCTTCCAAACATGAAGCTGGAAGAAAGAAGAGCTGTCGGCCTAATGCACCATAAAATTAATGTTGCTGACTTATCCAACCTGCTTTGCTGCTGTTGGGAAATGTGGCTGTATTGATAAGTTGCCCTGTGCGCCTCTCAGTTCCCTTGCAGTCACTGTGAGCTCTTTGCACATGAGGTTGCTGCAGCTGGAGATGTCTCATTCACGGTTGCTTAAAAAAAGAAAAGAAAAATCTAAATAAAAATGTGCTCTCTGACAAATAAAAATGTTTTGCTTCCTCTGGAGGCCCCAGAGGGCGGCATAAAAAATAATGAAGCCTGTGAGTCACTGAGCAGAGCCCGGCCAGCTGAGAGCAAACTGAGCCTCCCTTCTCCATAGAAGTTTGTGTGCTGTCATTGCACATCATTAATGCTCGCTGCTTTATGCTCATTCACTGTCATGCTGCCAAGATAGAAAAAGGGCAGTCGGTCTTTCCGCTTCTAAACGCTGCCTGCTCCGAAGGTGACGTGATGTTAAAGGAAAAGTTTCCTCAGCTCTCAGGAGCCATTGTTTGATCCTCCTCTGCTGTTTTCCTCTGAAATCTGGCAGCTCTCCTGGCAAACATTCCCTGGGGAGGTTCTTGGTGCTCGGAGCCAGCCCCACCTAAGGTACAAAGGTTAGGGTGGGCGAGCTTCCTGCTCGACATGGGACCCTCCCTTTTCTTTCTTTCTGAATCCCCAGCCCAGTTTTAGTTTGGTTTTGTTTTGTTTCTGGATGAATTCTCGTTGCTTCAGTGTCGGTGGGTGATGACAAGGTTGAGAAAAGCAGACTTGCTCAGGTAGAAGTGGTAGGTCTGAGGCTTCTGCAGCATGCCCATAACACAGTCAGGAGTCTGAAATGAATGCTATTCTCTTTGTCTTCTGCGTGTTCAGGACAGCAGTTCATCCTTCGGACAGCCTGCAGCATCATGCGAGTGCTACACATCAGCATCTTTAGATGCTAAACCATCCCTAGGGCTTCTGGAGAAAGAGGGCATGAAATGCAGCGGAAAGCCGTGTCAAGGAGAGCTGAGCTGGGCACAGCAGGCGTGCAAGCTGGGAACATAGATGGAGTTCTCCTCCTTTTCTGTTCCTTTAATCCTCCGTGGATCTCCAGTAATATTCATGTAATATCTTGACAGATCTGTGCCTTGCAGGACGTTCTGTGATTGTCATCAGACGCCCTCCTGAACCCATCTGCCCGTTCTGATATAACTATCCTCTTATTTTTCTGACAGCAGAATTGGGTCCAGAGGACCAAGAGCTGCAGCCCCCACCGCTGTTACTTCCTTTGGTAGCACATTGCTGCACCCAATGGGCAGGCTTAGCAGAAAGGTCCTTTTGAACTGTATCTCATTATTTTCCCCTTTTGCTTCTGAACCCTTAAAGTCCCTGTCAGTGAGGGTTTAGTTGAAACCTTGCAACTTGCCTTTTGTCTTCCACAAATGATCGAGCTATGCCCCGGGGAACAAATGCCATTTTAATGGGCATTGTTGTGTAATTCATTACATAAGTCACCTCTGTGTTCAAAGGACTCGTGGCACAAATGGCAGGAGCAGTTGATTAAAAATGTGCACCATAGCTTTGTTATGACATGGGGAGAGATGTCTGTTATTTTTAATCTGGTGGCTTTTAAATGTGTGCATCCAGCAGAGACCCAAATGGCCTTTAAAAGGGGCTGTGGGATAAGATTTTAGACTTCTTCGTTCTTTGCAACAAGCCTCGAGAATCAGTTCGAGCTGCAAAATGAACTTTAACCCCCCTTTATTTAAGGCTTTCTAAAGCTGCAGGGTTGCTGTGTGTGAATACGTACAGAATGGGAGAGGATGTGGGGATAGAAAAGATACTGCATCCTGAAGCTTAAAGGAAAAAAAAGAAAGGTATATTTTCATTTTTGGTGGATGTGATGCAAACACTGGCCAAAAGGAATGGTCACATAGTGCATCGCTGTAGCTGGAGCCTGTCTGTCCCCGAGCAGCACACAAACATCACCAGCCCAGAAGCAGACATGGGGGTTTCCTTCTCTCTCTGAAGGTTCCCTGCGCTGTGGGTTGGAGGTGGCCTGCTCTGAGCTCTGCACAGTGCTGAGCTTTCACTTTGAATTCAGAGTGAATAGCAGCCTGCCAGGCTGGGCTGCTGGAATTCACCAACATGTGTGTTTTGACTTCAGTTTCTCGTGGTTTTTTGAACCTGAGTGGAAAACAGCCATTTTTTCTATGCTAGCAGTGCTGCAGATGCAAGCTTTGACTTACTGTGTTTCCCCTAAGCAGTCCCGTTTCTTCACACAGGGGCACACAAACCAGTTATCAGCCTTTCTTTGTGCCTCTGGTTTGCAATCCACAGCTCTTTCCTCATCACACTGGGCTTTGCCATCACACTGTGAGCAGCAGGGCCGTGTTATGGGGCTGGGCCATTGGCCCTACTATGGCCAGTATTGGGGCCATCAGTGCACACCCCAGAGGAGGTTCCTGAGGTCGGTGTGTGGTCAGAGCCCAGGCACGTGCCGACCTGGGGGAGATGGGCTTCAGGGCCATGCGGGGCCATGACTCAACAGCTGGAGTGTGTTCAAACACAACAGCACAGGATGCTCTTTCATTGGGGAATGGAACTAGGATGTATGAAAGCTTCCAGTCAGGAATCAAGAAACTCAAATCCACAGTAAAGTAATTTTGAAGGGATTTTTTCTGGTGGTGTGCAGATGGATGAAATAGGAGGGGATGGAAAGAGCAGTTCCTATGAGACAGAAGTGCTTTGATCCAACAGTGTCTTTTTTCCCCCATTCCAGTTGAAATCACTACATCCAGCTTCTTACCCTGCCTTTTCCCATTCATCTTACTAATATTTGGACTGGGTACCCCACGTCTGCTCTCAGAGAGAAGCTCAGGAGGCTGGTGCTGTTATTCAGTGAAGAGCTGCCAATTCCTCATCAATAGGAGGAGGGAGTAATTTGATAGAACGGTCTCTGATGGGCAGATTCCCAAGCTCAGGAACAGCCTCAATGCTGCATTAAGGAGTCTGGTTACTGCAGACAGGCAGGAAGGTGCAGAGGGACAGGAGAAGTGTTTGGAGCTCTGTCATGGCTCTGTTTTCTTCTCTGTGTGCGTTATCAAATTATTTGATCAGTGAAGGCATGCTGTGCTGTTTGAACTTTTGACTGGACAGACATAGCACGCTATAGACTTGAATTGGATAGTGGATGGAGAAAATGAGCTTTTAAAAGCAGAGGTAACAGACCTAGGCAGCCTTGCACAGCTGTGCTTTTTGTAGGCAGGTTTTAGCCCTCCTCTATATAAGCTTTGGTTGCTTGCACCTTTGATCTATTTACCTTCCTATTTCAGTGCAGCTTCTTTGAGACCACTTCATTCAAATTCATTACTATGCAAACTGTGTTTATGAAGCTGGTAACCCTAAAGCTTCTCATGCCAAATGTCTGTTGGCATTCAGTGAATATCTTAGAATCCTTAGAGTTGGAAGGGACCTTTAAAGGTCATTTAGTCCAGTAATAATCACAGCAGCTCCACAGCTTTGACTCATGGATATTGGGGGGGGCTGGGGTTTGCAGTGTGACTTTTATGTTTGGAAATGGAGAGATCCTCACCTGAATCATTGACTGGCTCTATGCTCTGTTTGGACAAGTTGCTTCGCCTTCACTGATGTGCCAAACAAAGTTAAGACCCAACTGTTTAAGGATGATGCGCTTGCAACATGCTTGGAAAAAGATGAGAGCTATTTTAAGTGCCGAGAGAATGAGTTTGTGACTCATTTGGTTAACTGTGCTGCATCAGAAACTCATGAGCAGATGAGATCTGGAAAATGCTTATTGTAGTTGTCAGGACGGTAGTAAAAAGCTGCGCGAATGTGTGGTTCTCAAAGTAGGTCTTAATGGGGTTGCTCAAACAATAACCTTTAGTTCTGCATCTGGCAGCTGTTTTACTTCGTTAGTACTATTTTAAGGAGTTCCCGTTCTGCTTCCATTTGTTCCTGTCCTGGCTCTGTAAGTCTGGGTCCTTTCAGAGTGCTGCCATGCAAACTATACAGCATTTGATGTGATGGAAGGGCAGTGGATGGGCTGGTGGCAGTAGTGAAGGGGATCTGCTGTTGGCAGAAGAGATTTCCACATGGACAAGGCATCTTTCTGAAGCTGGCTGTGCACCCACTGCTGAGCAACGTTGGGTAGGGATGGCTGGTGGGAAGAGCAAATGGAAATTGCAGTCTTCTGAAATCTCCCTGCTTTCTTGCCTCTGCAAGGCTGATTTATCACTGTAAACAAGCAAGGAGCAAGGGTTTATTCCCCTTCAGACAAGCAGCTTGGATCCTACTGCTGCACATGGAGGAGCCAGATGTAGTTTGTTGCTGCTACCGTTATTTCCCCATAGATTAATTATTGTAAGTGTTTGCCAGTCCTTTCCGAAATGAAGTCTGAGCCATGGCTTCTCTCAGCCTGCTTATCTGCACACGTATGGAACTTCTCCCATCATGTACCAAACTATTACTTTGCTGTGGCGTATGAGGGCAGCCTCTGTTTTCATTGGTGACCTTCAACACTGCAGGGCTGGGTAGGCTTTAAAGGTTTGGAGATCCCCCTGTGGATGTAAAGCAGTGACGTAAATTGTTGCTAAGTTGGGGTACCAGCTGCTGCCAGTGATTCCTCAGAGTCCAACTGATACCTCTGGGTTTATCTGCAGTGACCAGTGTTTGCATTGCCTCCTTGCCTGGTGTGTTGAACAGGACTCCATACTGCAAAGAGAGCTTTGAGAACCCTGGAAGTAGGGAAACCAGACAATATGAGGCTCCTATTAAGAGGGAGCCTACACATTTTTTGATCCAGAGGACCCACCTAACTGGAGCTTTGGCACCAGTGAGGGTGTTAATAGCAGGGTCTTAACAACCTGCCTGGTTAAAGTGGAAGGAGAGACAGCCGTTACGAGGGAGACCAGCATAGGTTCTTTCCCTCGAGTTGTGGTTAGGTGATTTCTCAGTATTAGGAGTGGTGTTCACACTGCACTGTGGTATTTAGGTTCCGGGTGCTAGATTTGACTCAGCGGCATTTGCTAATTGCAGTCTGCATGCTAACGAGGTGCTGCAGTGCTGCACATGGGGACTGGCTCGTTCTGACTCATTGCAGCCAGTGCAGCCAATGCCCAAATAATGCAAAAGAAAAATGAAACATACAGAAACAGAAGTGCTTACTTATCTCGAGAACATAGTTAAAGGTAAGTTCGGTGCCTTTGGATGGAGTATTTCAGTCACCAGAGAGGCAGTTCAAACTTTCACTTATTAAAGCGCTCTTTGCTTAAATACATTCTAAATTGCTCTCAAGGCAGCCTGGTTTTATCTAGCTGGCTGGATAAACAGATAAAGACATCTTTCACCAGCCAGTTTGCATGTGGCACGACTGCAAACCTTTGAGACTTCAGAAGACTTTGAAAATACGCTTTCCAAAAGGACTGAGTGGTTCAGTAATTAACCTTCTTCGGGGATGCACCAATATTGAAGCTGTTCCCTCTGTCCATATGGTTTGTGTTGGTACATTTGGTGTGAATTCTGCTGTGAATGGCTGGGACTGGTGCTTTTCTTTAGATAATTCATGCTGCCTCATTCAGAGGTAGTGCTGCCAAGACAGCAGAGCTAGGGACCAGCAGCCTGCGAGGGGCAGTAGGTCACAGCCTGTGTTTTCCTGTCCTGGGTACCTGCTTGGTGGCTCATTGACACCAGCAAGACACGAGCAAGGCTCAAGCACCCAGATTCCTTCCCTGTTTTGTGAACGAGCCACTCCATCCCCTTGGCTTTATTTCTTCATGTGCAAGAGAAAGATGGTGGTTACCTCCTTTGTGAAGTACTTTGGGATTTGCTGGGGCTGAGTGCTTTTAAGAGATGTGTTTTTCCTTCTCTCTACAAGGCACAGAGGAATAGGATCCTACTGCTCCTGCTTAAGCTCCTGCTGCCTCCGAGGGGAAGCAGGAAATGGTGGTCATATTGCGGTTGCAAACATAATAGAGAACCACAATTATATTTTTTAATCCTGTTCCACTCAACAAATTTACATGGTTGCAGTGTTTTTCATAGGCTGGTTTCCCAGATAATGCTGTAGCACAACTCCCCTGTTTTCAGCCAATTTACCCTAACCTTGTAATGTGTTTCTGTGTCTTTCTAGATTCCGAGCGTTCCCATCTCTCCTCGTTCACTATGAAGTTGAAGGGCAAGTTTCATTCACCAAAAATAAAGAGAACTCCTTCCAAGAAGGGAAAGCAAGCTGAATTGACAGTGAAAACACCAGAGAAGTCAGCAAACAAAGTAAGCAAATGAGGAGTATCTTCTATTAGTCTCTCTGGTTTCTTGCTTTCTGTTACTCGGGTCTTTCAGATCTACAGCCTTGCTTTCAGCCTGTGACTTTGTCCTGTCCTGAATTCTGCAGGTCTTTCAGGGAACTTTAGGATCCTTTATGGTTAGTTTTAAACTGTGCTGTGCAGTGTACAGTAAGAGATTTGTTTTCTTTTTGAGTTGCTGATGAGGCCTCCTTCCATCATTGTTTAAATATCTTATTACGGAATGTAGTTTAATGCCTGACACATCTTCCCAATGTGCACACCCTATGATTATGCTTATAGCTTCCAGTTAACTGCCTGGTTTTGGGGTGTGATCTTCTTAAAAACCCAAAACCCTGGCGAGCAAACCCTTGAAGCTCATCCAAAGATGTGCTCAATCTCTGATGACATCAGCAGGGAGAGTCGAGCAGATGCCTTCAAGGAGCAGCTGATTCCAGCTCACCATTCCTCATATCCAACGCACTTTGGTCCCTGTAAGAGCTGAGCTCACCACTCCTTCCCACCACAAACATATCAGAGTGTTCTCTCCTCTGTTGTTATGGCCTGATTATGTAGAATGGAGGCTATCGCTGTAACAGTGCTGTTGCAATCCATTTTCAAGTACAAATTAAGCCAGAAGTTAAGAATAGCTGAGGTTATTTATGGTAATTCAGAGTCTTTCCCAGTTGTTGTTGAAAGCCTCCAATGTGCAGTGCCAGACATACAGACTTTTTGGATTATCTGCTCTGAGGACTGCTGTGCTGTTACTGGGAACAGTCAGTAAGGTACAGCTGTCTTACACTATGTGATGTGCTCAGCATCCAGGGAAATAGCTGCATGGACTTCATGGTTCTGCCTCATCACACAGGAGAGGATGAGGCTGTAGTTTCTTTCTGCAGGGGACAACAGATAGCTTTCCAGGGAGCTGAGCACCTTGTATTGCCCCACATGCATACCAGCCTGCTGCCAAAAGTCTGAGAGCACTCTCTGAAGGCTTTTATTTCCAGCAGTATTTGAAGGTGGTATGTTGAGATCAATTCAGAGGCATATCTTGCAGAATGTACTTTACCTCTTAAAATGCAGTGGACCATTTTACTGGGAAGTTTTCTCCCAATGTTATTTTAATTGATTGATTCACTAAAATGCATGTAGAAAATGCAGCAGTCTTTCCTTTTCTGTGCTGGGCCATCTTTGGTTCCTGTCTGAGGACATATTGTAGGAGTAGCAGTGTCCTTCATCACTGCTGTTGTGGATTTAAGGTAGGTTTTTTTTACTGCCAAACTGCAGGGAAAGAAGTGACCTGTTGCTTCTTCTGCGAGTGGTTGTATGGCCCTCTGTAACACATCTGCTTTTCATATATGATGCATTTGCAATGATTATTTTAAGGGGAACCTTTCAAATTCATGCAAAAATAAGTATCTATATATGTCAGGCAGGCAGGAAAGTGGAGAAGAGATGCCGCGCTGCCTGAATGATCTCCTCTAATGCCCATATGGGATGTTGCTGAAGCAAGTGGTAGCACTGCTTTAATAGCTCCTGCAGCTACAGATCTGCTCCATCATAAGGGGATATAGCCATGGGGGCAAGTTCACTTCTGCTGGGGAATTTAATGAGTGATCACTTCCAAGTCTTCTCTCCAGCCCAGAAAAATAGCATCCTATGTTTGCTTTGGCTTTAGGGACACACAGATAAAAGCCTTCAGCCTTGTAGCAGCAACTGGCACTTAGTTAAGCTCTGTAATGGAACCTGCCATTCTTTCAGGACACGCAGGCTTTTTTAGTGCATGTTTATGTGTATATATTCTCACATTGATACGAGGTCTTTGGACCTGAGAAACAGCTGCATAAAAGGTGCTCCCCTTGGGTTCTTTCCCAATGAGCTAGCAGGGAAATCATGGTAAAAAAGGGCTGTGTCCCAAATAGCATCCGGTGGCTGATGTGGATGCCTTGGTGTGCTCAGTGGAAAGCATTGTGTTTCCACGTGTCATTCCCAGGCCCATCCCTCCTGTGTCCAGGAGAGTGTTTAAGCTATTAAGTCACAAGCCTTTCTACAGGAAGCAGTTGTTGAATGAATATATAAACATTAATCAGAGCAGGAACTGCAATCTGCATTTTTTTCACTTCTGTTTGAGAGCTCTGACCGCAGGCCATAGGCATTCTGCCTGCGGAACGTCCAGCCTCTCTCATCCCTGAAATCTGTAATGGTTTCATATGAAGTGCCTCTCCATAGCCTGGAATGGGCCGTGCAGTGCTGAGGGTGCATGCCTGAAGAATGGGAAATGTGGTGTTTTTTTTGTGATCAGTGAGTTGCCAGGATGCTCCTCAGCAGTGAAGTTCAGTGGCTGTGGGTGGGCTGTGAAGCAGGAATGGAAGGGCCCAGCCAGCAGCTTTGTCAGAAGGGGAGGCAGCAGCAAAGCTTGGGGCTTCCCAGATGAGATGGAAATGACGGAGTGGATTTGGACTTAGGCTTCAAAAGTCAGAGCTAGGTGGGACTTGGGACTCTCTTTATGGATCTGGCCCCTGGTTACTAACCAGCGCTGCCTGTAAATTGTTCATCCTGAAGCGTTTTGGGCTGCTGGCCTGATTTTGTAAGAAAGCAGCAGTTCAACTGCTGACAAGAGTACAGGGAGCTCACAATGCCCATAGGTCATTAATTCTTGAAGCTGAATTTACTGAAGAGATAATGGATGAAACCTGACTCTGTTAAGCTCTCTGCTCCTTTCTAGCAATGTTCAGTAGTTAATTTAAATCTCACTTAGGAACTACTTGTGGCATTAAAAGTCCTCCAGGCATACCCTGCTAAACTTCTTTTTTTTCCTAAATAGCCCCATCCAGAATGCCATCAGGATGTCATATATCACTTCTGAATTTCCTTTCCTCGTGTTGGTGATGACACAGAAGTTGTTGGTAACAGCTCAGCTGTATGCCAATGAATTGTTCCCTTCTGCAACATCCATTAACTGATGCCAAAGCTTGGCTTTCACGGTCTGTCCCTATGGAAGGTGTGTGGGTTCCCTTGTCCCAGCACCATCACGATGCCTATTAGGACTATTAGAAGTCATCAGTAGCGTTAATCTTATCCAAAAACTGATCTAGTTAGCCTTCAGTTTGCAATGCACATCTTGTAATTCAGAAAGTCAAAATATGAGTACAATTTTGCTCTGACTGTTCCCTTGAAAGGATCATATTTATGGTGGAAGGGTTTTCTTTTCTAGTATTCTGAAGCAGAATGTACCTTTTCAGTTTCACTCTATCCTCTTCAGGTAAGTCAAAGTAACTTTTCCCTTTTAAAATCCTGACATTTTAACTTTTCTCTCACTTTTTCTTCCTCTCCAGAACGTATCATGGCTAGAGGAGAAGGAGAAGGAGGTCGTCAGTGCGCTGCGCTACTTTAAGACGATTGTGGACAAAATGGCAATTGATAAGAATGTATTAGAGATGCTGCCAGGCTCAGCAAGTAAAGTGCTGGAAGCCATCCTGCCCCTGGTGCAAACTGACCCACGCATCCAACAAAGGTAGCTTTCCTTCTTGGGTTTTGGAGCTATGGCAGAGCAGCAGGCTCCTCAACTTCTTTCTTTTTTGTATTGTGTGGCATGTGAGATGGAAAATGGTGATAGTAGCAAAGAGGTTGTCTGCCATTCTTACTAAACAGTGGATAATTTTCAAGCACTACTAGAAACAAACTCTGTGCTGTGAAGAAGTCCATGCTATGGAAAGATAAAACAACTTAGAATGGTTTTATTCAGTCTGCATTCAGTTTATCCATACTGATAAAAGCCTGCACTGCTGACTGTTGGTTGGTTATTTGCTTTTTATTTTGTTTTACGGAAGCAAATATAGAACAGAAATAAACAAATGTACTTCAGCAGATCAGCCAGTCTAAGTTCATTCCTGTGTGCTCTCCACAGACTGATTATAGGCTTGCTCTGATGCCTACTGTATTACATTTAAACCAGTTAGATGACGAGTTTGAAGTCAGAAAGGATGTAGAAGTTGGCCAAAGCAAAGCTCGACATCCACTGAAAGAATCTGTGGTGTCATCAAGCCGCAGAGATCTGCCTGCCTGCTGCTTGTAGGTGATGGAGAAACTGATTTAAAAAACAAAAGCAAACAAATATCATTGAACAATAAGGAATAAGCGAAATTATTACACATGCAAAATTAGACAGAGAAATGCACATACATATTTTTATTATTATTATTTTTTCTGAATCCTGCTGGTTTTTGCTGGATTCCTGTTTTCCCAGAAAGTATCTCCAAGACTTTTGGTTTTGAGATGTTCAATTGTACAGTTGTGCAGCAAGAAGGGTTTATGGTACGGTCAAGACAGCTGTAGGGTGCTGATATTTTATTAACAGAGATATAGTGCTGTCTGGTCCCAGTACACAGGGCATGCTTTTATCTGACAGCACAAAAGGAAGGAGACAATGGGTGAGTACCAGAGCTGTGACTGGGACAGGGGGGCTGCAATTTAGGTTGGGTTTGTGGAAGCACAAAGAGCAATAGATGTTAGATGTTAGAATTGGAGCATTCATCAGGCTTCTGGATTCAGGCACAAAAGTTTCTTCCGTTGCTATCAGGTTTCCTGCAGTCATTAAATTCCTGACAAGCACCTGCTTTCACTTAGTGAAAGAGAGAACAAACTTTCCTGTTACATCAGGAGAACATGTAAAATGTCAGCAAATATTTTTAGGATAGAAAATGTCATCTTTGTAGTCGCTTGCTTTGATTTGTGTATCCGCTGGGTGATCTTTCCTACCAAGAATATATTGGAAATAAATATCAGCTAAGTGGTCTTCAGCAGCAGCAATATTTCAGATGGCTCTATTCTTCTAATTCCTTGTACCCTTTCCCTTAGAAGTGAGGTAATATAACCTTGACAGTTGGATATCCACATTTAGCCTGTAAGCAGAATTCCTGTAGTCAGTAGTCAGTGGAGTCCTCCTTAGTGATGAATCTCTCATTCTGGACTGCAGCACAGATCCCTTGTGTATGTTCTGCCTTGTTTGGCTTCACAAAGAAAAAGGGGATTTGTCATTCCCTAAAAGCCACGTCCTTTCATGACTACATATGCACTTTATTTATTTTGAGTAGTGGCAGGACACAAAGGGCTGCTTTTGATGGTAAATCCCCCTCAAGAAAAGAGAGCAAGACTTGTGTCAGTGTGGAAGAAAGCCCTACAATTACTGTTGGGCTTCTTTTTGCTTTAGGGGAAGGGTTTGCATCGAGGAAAAAAGTAATTAAATCTAGCACAAAATAGGCTTTCAATTACTGCCTCCTTAGAAGGAAGCAGACCAAAGATTAATCACAAAGAAATCAAAGCCAGAGAAAGAGATGGAGGAGGGCCCTATTTAGGAAATATCTCCCACTAAGTTAATTTTGTTTAAAATTAGAACAAATGGCAAACACTGTGCTTATAAAACAAACAAACGAAGAAGCCCTTGCTGCTGTCTGTATCCCTCTGGCTATAGGCTGACAATAGTTCTACCCCTGGTTCTGCAAACACCTGAATCATCTCACTTGGGTTTGTGGGTTTGGTGCTCTTCTCACAGATAATGAAATTAATGGATTTAAGCCAGTGTCAAATGGGTGCCAGAGAGGAATGGGAAGCTTCAGAATGCTCCTATCTGTGATGATGGCAAGATTGCGCCCTCTCTTATCTCCTTATGGGGTTTTGATGCAGTTTGAAAGTGATTTAATTTTACAGAGAGTTGCCATCAGCATTACTATTAACACACCTTGTTTAGTAATGAAATGTTTTCAGCGCGGCCAGGAAAGTGCCTCTGAGCACTGTTGTTACAGTTAACTTTTATTTAGGGTTGTCATCCTTCCAAATTTCATTTCTCTTCCTTCAGAACAATAGCTTTGGGTTCTGGTTCTCATTAAAAGCAAAACAAAACAACACCCTTCCTCTTCCAAACCTGAAATTCATTCAGCTCAAAGTTTGTAAAGAAGCAGGTTTGAATTGCTTGTTTTCAGGCATCATAAACAGTGGGGGAAATGATTTGTAAAGGAGTGATGCAGTCAGCTTGCAGTAACGTAAAACGTTTTCTGAGGGCAGTTAAGAAGGAAAGCATAGATAACATTGGAATAATATCAATTAGACGTAAATGCAGGATTCAGCAGTTGCCTTTGAAGTTGAAGCATAGGATGGGGGTGTGGATTAAAAGGCAAAGAGCATTCTTCTTAGCATGGCTGTGTTAGCTTGCAGCTCAGATTATTAGCTGTTGTACTTTCATACTGTTGTTCCATTTGGCTCTGAAGAACAGGAGAGCAACTGCTGAAAGCCCAGGCTTTGTCACCTGCTGAACGTAAATCATGAATGCCAGAATGAAAAGGAGAACCACAACAGTGGGTAGTGTCAAAATAATTTTAGCAGTGTGAAATGCACTTTAGATCGTGCTCTCACTGGTAGTATTTGATAATATCTCTGTAATTGATTATTTTTTTTTCTCTCTTTTTTTCTTGACTATTTCCTTCCCTGCCATCCAGTTCTGCCATCTCATCCTGCTACAGCCGTGTGTACCAGAGCCTGGCCAATCTCATTCGCTGGTCTGATCAAGTGATGCTGGAAGGTGTGAATTCCGAAGACAAAGAGATGGTGACAACTGTTAAAGATGTCATAAAAGCTGTTCTGGATGGAGTTAAGGTATGTGAGACAAGTCATAGAAAGCAAACGGTGTCTGTATTCTAGAAGAGATCTAGCTGAAAGAAGCTTTTAAGTGCTGGTAAGATCCTGCTTTTTCAGCAGCCTTACCTCTTAAATCGACTGCTCTGGAAGTGAAATGGTCCTGCTTGGTGTACTGGTTAAAGACCAGCACTAATGGTTTAGCTATTAATGTGCAGTTCTATATGTTCACCCTGGCATTTGGATGGATTGCCCAAAGCAATAAATCTTAATTGAGCATTGTATTAAATTTTCAGCAGGTAATTCCCATTCTCTAATTCTCCTATGCAGATTACAGTACTGAGTTTGCATGTTTTCTGTCTAGACGAAATTTAATGGAAGTGCTTCCTTCCAGTACCCACAGAGAATCAAAGATTCCAGCTCCATCTTTTAGCATGAATGTCAAAGTGTTTGTCAGTGATACGTTGAGCATCTTTAACAACAGGGCTGAACTGGCAGAGCAGTGTTGAGTTCAAATCCAGTAGGAAATTTAGACTTTTAAGAGCTGCAGCAGGTTCTTCAACTGGATGAGTGTGTCAGGAAATGGCATCTTTGACTGCACTCAAACTCCATTTGGTTTTTAGTATCTGGATTTGAATGTGAAAATCCAGTGAATATCCCCAGCTTTGACTATCATGCTTTCAGGAATCTTTATGTGTTTTTTGTGTGCTCTGAATATCTCTTTAATGTTGCTTAAACCCTAGTGTGACTTATCAATCTTTTAAAACAAATGTCTTTGAAAGAAAACATTTCCATCACCTAAAGTGGACAGATTTTCCAGGATTATTTTGCATAATATGCCCTTTAACTTTAAGCTCTGAATTTGAAAAGTAAAGCGGGTATTAAGTTTGCACAGCAGGATGGAGAAGAGTTCAGCATTAAATCTCAGCTGCTGTTAGTGTGGCAATTCAGCAGCCATTTGCAGTATATGAAACTCTGCACTCTTGACAGATGAACAGTCAAGCCTGATAAACTGCAAGGAAGTTCACCCTGTTATCACCTAATGAATCTACACAGTCCTGTGTTATCACTAGATCTGGGTTACAGTTGCATGAAACTTGGGACACCCACTGTCCTTTCACTTCAAGTAAGGCTTAAGCATCTGATACCAGTTGCTTCCTAACCAAAGCAGTGTGGATGGATGGACGGACGGACGGATGGATGGATGGATGGATGGATGGATGGATGATGGATGGATGGATGGATGGATGGATGGATGGATGGCTAAATGGATGGAAGGCCGTGGATGTCTGCTGAGCCAGCCTAGGCTGGAAGCAGTGCAGGCACAGCCATGCAATGCTAAGCCTGAGCTATTAACCCCACTGAGCTGTATCAGGCTCCTCTTGCTGCTAGATTGCAAGTTATTTTGGCCTTCCAGTTAGAGCTGGCTTTTGTCTAGTCAGCTTGGAACACGATGAGAGCAGATGTGAGGCCGTCCGGGTAGATGTTAATGTCTGGCCACCAAGACTCAGTATATGGAAGTGCTTTGTACTCATCTCCTAAAAAGAAGGTTTATTTTAGAAGGGCCAAGCCAGCCTTCAGGTCTGGAAGCAGAACTGAGAAGCTGGACGCTTCTGTGCTGTGGAGAGCCTTTTCTGTTTCTTTGGCAGATCACATAAGATCCACTTCCACATTTCGGTGTTTATTTCCCCCTTTATTTTCAGAACTGAGCACAAACGAGTTGCTTGTTCACTTGTGCTGTTTGCTGTTTTGATTGCAGGTTTTAATGCCTTGCCTGCTATATATAACAGGGGGGAAAAAAAATCCTTGTTTTGATTACATAACTTCTTAAAAATCCATCTCATTTTGGAATTTTCAGTTTGCTGAAGTAGTAGAAGTTTATAGAGAGGCTTTAATTATCTCTAATTACTGCTGCAGGAATCTCTTTACTTGCTGATAAGGAACAGCATAATGTGCATCTGGCTCAGCTGAGTGCTGATTACCTCTGTACTGTATACTGAAGATCTTGGCTTGATTTTCAAACACTAGTTCTCATTCTGGGGTTAGTGGAGAGGAGAAAAAGGCAGGATTCAGGGAATCTAGTGCTTTTGTGCTTGTGCTAATTGAGGTCCCAGACAGGACCATCTTCATAGTGTTAGCCCAGATGGCCATCTGTATGTGCTGTGCTTGTGCACTCTCATCCTTCCCCATGTGTGGGCTTTTCCAAGACAACTTCTTTAAAGCTGAGAATTTGTTGTGTAGATGGTGGATTCTGTGCAGATTATTTTTGTGCCCAAGGTCATACCATGAATGTAAGTACATACATTGGCCCAGTCAGAATCAGTTGTGGTGTGCTCTTGGATGTGTTGAAATAGGTTGCACTGTCCGTCCTTTGCACATCCAGGGTGCTACTTTATTCTCTCTGTGATTATTGCTTTGGAAGAGGAAGCAGCTGTTTCTGACCTCAGCAGGCACAGACGTGGAGATGATGCTGAAATGATGACACTGTATTTCAGGCTGCTAATAAGTAAAATTGATCCCATATAATTTCCTTTGCATAACATGCTGGGAAGCCAATAGTGTCAGGAAGCACTGCCAGTTATGCAGCCTAACTGAGAGGGCACGTGTTTGTGTCTGTGAGCAGCAGATACATTTGTTGGTCACAGACACGCATGAAAAGTTCTCTCCATCCTCCTGGAGTGAGTGATTGTTGCTTTGACTGCTGGCAGACTTGGAGCTCAGGATTATCATGTGCTTATCTCTTTATCCACCGCCTTATCTGCCTACAACAGATACGCTATAATAGTTTCCTGAATGATGAAGACTTTCATTGCTAACAAGTTAAAAGATGGCTCTGGGGGGAGCAGGCCTTTTAATTAAGGTGTTTGCTATTTAATTTGTTGTTGGACATCTTTCAGAAACCAGCCTTTGGAAACAAATACGTGACACACACTTGTTCGTGAAATATAAAGCAGTGATATAACTCTTTTACTGGCCAACTGAAATACTTCATGCAGAAAGCATTTATGTACTTATATTTGTGTATGTAAAGTCAACTTGATATTATCTAGGGCATTATGGGGACTGGAACATATTTGTGATGAAAGAGGAAGCGCAGCAAAAAGAAATGTGTGTGGGTTTGTGCAGTATCCCCACAGGGATACAGCTTGTGAACTTAAATATGGTTAAAGTGCTGCTGGGTGCATGCTGCTCCCTTACCACCTCATTTGTGTGGCTCTTCACTGAGCTTACACCCAGCTCAGCTCACTGCCCATATCAGCATTAACCCCTAAGTGTGTACCCAAGAGTTTATTGCAGTAGAATCCTGTTCTGTTTTAGCATGTTTGGTTGCAACATTGTGCATATAATGATTCTTTTCTTTTTTCTTCTCTCCCTTCCATCCACCAGGAGCTGGTCAAACTCACGATTGAAAAGCAGGAGCATCCCTCTCCCACAAGCCCTGTTAAACCCAGTTTACCAGCATGTAAATCTGATAGGTGGGTCTCTTACAAGCATTTCTTGTGCGTGCCAGTCCAGCATAGTAGCCTGATGTGAGGTAATTTCTGGTTACTCATAGTTGGATTAAAACACTGAGTTGTTTTCCACAGTGGACAGTGTTGTGTACTACAGTCTTATGCATTACAGAGGCACTACTTGAAGAGAGCAATATACAATGATAGAGAAGAGACCAATATCTGGCAATGAAGCATCACTTGGCTATGTCATGTCCACATATTACTCTGTGTATACTTGTAATTCTACTCCCAGATGTGAATTCTTCCCTCTGCTTTTGATTTCTCATATTGTATATGATTTAAGATACGTATTAATCTGTCAGCATGCTGCATTCCGACTGCATTTTGTGATCTGCAAATCTGTCTTTTGCTTGTTACAGCCCATCAGAACTTCCCCTTACAGACCGAGAAATGGAGATCCTAAACAAAACAACTAATATGACTCAATCAAATGAGCTACTGACGGACTCCATGGACGAAGAGGTCGCACCTCCTAAACCCCCTCTGCCTTGCATTCGTGTGGCAGAAAACAGGTAATGCTGGCCACCAGCTGGCTGAAGTGTGGCAGTGGCTCTTAGCATCTTATTAGTTATATTTTCTTGTCAAAATGGATACAAGAGGTCACAGGGGGGTTAGTGATGCTTCTAAATTCCAGTCCTCCAGGGTAATTCTTCCCAGCTCCTGTAATCTGTGTATGACTTTGTTCTTTCTGCCTTGTTCTGAGCATTACTTTTCATTGTCTGTGTTTTCCTTTCCTTTTTTTTTTTTTTTCCCCCGTGAGGATGGTACAGTGCCTGAGACTTCCCTATGAGAAGCACTGCATAAATGCATTAAAGCTTTTATTTAAGGCTACATAAATCACACCATATTCTGTTCAACTCTGTATCCCGTGATGCTTCTGTGTGCTGTTGTATCCAAAGGGAAATGCCTTGTTAACCTCAGCTGGCAGTTGTCAACCTGTTCTGCACATTCAGGTGGCTCTGCATTGGTTATCAGACTAAGAGTGAAAGGAGCTACTACTGTGTGAAAAGAATCTTTTATTTAGTTGTACTTAGCCAGCTCTATGAGTAACCACATGAAAGCTTCTACGTTCTATTTTGGAAATGAGAGAAAAACCCCATTTTACGGCTTTTTGGTGTGTGTACGGTGTTTTTCTCCTCTAGTACTGGTGCTAATAGATGGTGTGAAAATGCTTATCATGAGCTCACTTGAAAATGCAGCATCAGGAGGACTGTGGCTGGCAAAAGAAACCACCACATTTCTGTGTATTTTATGAATTCTCATGGGCTGTATATATAGAAAAAAATCCTGTTACATTCCAGGAACAGAATATGTGTGCTCTTGGGAACTTACAAACTTGATGATTGCCAGAATTGTCAGTAGAAGCAAAACTTAAATACACAATGTTTAGAATCTCAGTGGTTACTACTAATGGGTGGGTGATAATGTATGTGATACTGATGAATGCCACAACCTGGGCCCATGCAGCTTGCATGCCTGGTGATACTGACAGTCTTATTGCTTCAAGGAAAAGGGCACAGAGGATTTTCCTGTCCTGTAGGTTGCTGCAGCTTTGAAACTCCTCACAAACCTAAAAAGTTTGAAGAGGAGGAATGAGAAATTACTGTGAACTGAAACCTCCGGGTCAACTGAAACATTTAATTTGGACTTCTACCACTTTTACGTAAAAATAATTGGTGTGCTAATTAGCTTCATTAAAAATAATTTTTGGTTATGAAATACTAAGACTTCTCCAAGCTTAAAAAAATACATCACTGAACAGGACCTTTCCAGTAAGAGGGTCGTTAACTTGGTGTTTGTCAGGGTATGCTTTTCGTTGTTTAGCTGTGGGTCAGCTTTGAACGTGAGCTTTTTGATCGTGGCAAGGCTGAGGCTATCTGGAAACTAGCTCCTGAAGCTTCTGAATGTCTTTGCTGGTAATGGAAGCATCAATTCCTGTTGTGTCTTGCAGCCCTCCTCCAGCCTTGCCCCCTAAAAAACGGCAGTCGGCGCCTTCCCCAACCAGAGTGGCAGTTGTGGCCCCCATGAGTCGAGCCACCAGTGGATCTAGTTTGCCTGTTGGAATCAACAGACAGGTAATGGCACAACCCCTCTGTGAAACCCAAAGGAAATGTACTGCAGAGTACAGCAAAAGCTCAGGGAAGCATTGCAACCTGAGCAGTGCAGTTCGCAGCACGTTCTTGCTGCCCCAGGCAGCCCCATATGGAACAATGCTGGGATGGGAATTCTAGCAGCAGGAACATCAATGCAGTGAGTGATGGAAAGAGCTGAATTTTTTCTTTCCCATTTTGTTGTTGGATTTGGATAATGAATGAACTGCTACCAAACTTTGTTGCCTTGAGGTGCAGCAGAATGTGCAAATCCAGGAGGCTGAGTGTCTCAGGGTTGGGTAAATCAGGGTGTACGTTGGTTTGTTGTACTTACAGCATCTTTACTTGACAAGATGTTTACTTTGGGGAAATCGGTAAATTTTTCTGGTACAACTACAGAGAACTTGTGACGGTGTGTGTTAGTTGTACCCTGTCACTTGTGCTAATGTTTGCAAGATTGTAAACAGATGGTTTTGCTTTACACCTTTGGGAACTTACTGACTCAGCAGCGAGAACTCGAATTGTGTTGAAGTGCACCAAAATCAAATCTTGCTCTCAGTCCGCAGAGCTCCGACTTAAGGAGCCTGTGCTATCACTGGGCTGACCCAGATAAAGCTGTGGAGGTTTTGCAGTTACTGGTGCAGTCTCATTTAGATTGATGTGCAGGGATTACCTGCAGCTTGATGAGCTTGAGGTAATTTCTGAAACCGAAACGTAATCAGTAGGCACCGAAAGCTGACATGAGCTGTATCCCATTATCACCTGTTTACCCTTTGCATGCACAAAACTAAATGAATATTTAATAAAGCCCCTATTATTCAATGAGAATTCTTGCCTTTTAGTTACCCAGTGCCACTGTCAACAGCTGGTGACATCCGCTGTGGATCTCAGCATGCCCTGGCCTCCAGCAGGTTCATGCAGGGCTCCCTTTGGGGGTTGCTCAATGTGCCCTTTACCCAGTAGGAAGCTTTCTGGCTTTCTAATGGGCCTGTCTAGCTAAGGAGGGCTAGCAGCACTGATCTGATCCCTTCCCACTTTTCTTACAGTAGCTGCAAGGTGTATGTTTTGTGAGCTGTATCTAATTACTAGCAAGCTGCTGAGAGTGATGGTAATTTGTTGTTTTGCTTGTTTGGGGCTTTTTTTTTGTGCTTTAGGATTTTGATGTTGACTGCTACGCCCAGAGAAGGTTGTCAGGAGGCAGCCACTCCTACGGGGGAGAATCTCCTCGCCTCTCACCGTGCAGCAGCATTGGCAAACTCAGCAAGTCTGATGAGCAGCTCTCCTCCCTGGACCGTGACAGTGGTCAGTGCTCCCGCAACACAAGCTGTGAAACATTAGGTGAGCTGGGCTGGGCCTGGGCTGCTGCAGGAGCCCCCATCGCCCTCGTTTGGGAGCTGTCATAGCTGTGTTGCAGAAGTAAATGGATTGTGTTTGCAACTGTCATCCTGTAGTTACTGCAGGCAGTTCAATGCAAAATGATATCCTGTCAGACAGGAGAAAACCCAGGGGAATGGGTTTCCCTCGCTAGAGATGATTGTGTTCAAACTCAATCCAGCTCTCAAGTGGGATGTTTTGTTGGTTTCAACCTTTTCTGCAGACATCAGTAGGAAACAGCAGCACTGTTAGACTTCAGTGGTGCTTCCAGGTACTAGAAAATAAAACAAAAATATAAATGTGAAATATTGCAATCTCTGCAATTAATTACCTATTGAATTTTGATTTGTTTGCTAACATAAAGAAATAAAGATATGAGTTTTAAACCTGAATTTTACAGAAAGTAGAGCAAAATAGTCCCTGCTGCAAAGAAGTACCACTCTGATTACGTGAACTGATTTAGTTAACTGGTGCAATGAGATGGGCAGAACTGAGAAGGGCTGAACAGTAAAAGAGCAGAACTAATGGCTGGCTCTTCTCTTTTTTTCTTTTTAACCAGACCAGTCAGATCACTATGATCCGGACTATGAATTCCTGCAGCAGGACCTCTCAAATGCTGATCAGATACCTCAGCAGGTGCCAGGTATCCTCAGCCCCTTGCCAGAGTCCCTGGGTGAGTCTGGCTCCCCTTTCCATGGACACGCTTTCCAGCTCCCACAGGGCAGCTCTTCTCCACTGGAATTCTGCAGCCCCTCAGGAGCTGTGCAGCCAACGGAGACCCCTCCAGCTTTACCGGAAAAGAAGAGGAGAAGTGCAGCCTCTCAGACTTCAGACTCAGGCTGCAGGGTCTCATACGAAAGACACCCTTCACAATATGATAACATCTCAGAGGATGATATGCAGAATGCAGGGTCTCTCTCATCAGTATCCTGCACGCCATTTGCTCCTATTTTGCCCTTTCAACAAGGAAACTCGTCAGCGCCAGTTGAATTCATTGCTGATTTTGCTGCTCCAGATTCTAACAGTGACCCGGAGAAGCCACCACCTCTGCCGGAGAAGAAAAACAAACACAGTAAGCAAGATCTTGTGTTTGAGTTTTACTTTTACCTTTCTCTTCCAGTTGCCGTGCTTCTGATGGCCACTAAGTAATGGTGACCCCAAGGTAGTGCCTTTGGGCTAAGTATTGACATTGCTTATGGTCAATATCAGATGTGGAAGGAAAATGCCAGTCCTTTGGTGGACAAGAAGTGGCTGTTTGAGCCTGGGGTGGTGCAGGCCCAGGGGAGGTGGCATCTTCTTTACTGTAAAGAGAACGTTTCACTTCTGTTTGCACAAGAGTGAAGCTTTGAGCCAAGTTTTCCTGGATCATTTTCCCTTTCCATGTCTGTTCCATCTCCCCTACATTTATGAATGTTTGCCCAGAAGAAGAGAATGGGGTTCTCTCCAAGAGCTCAGGGAAAAGGCTCCTTTTCTGTCCAAAACTGAGTGTTGCCAGTGCAGTTATTTGGCAATAGAGACATAGTCACTCACATAGCTGTGCAGGACAACACTGTTAACCTCATGTCCAATGCTGCTCTTTAGCTACGGGATCTCATTTCCTGGATGCCTGAGAATTTCCCACATCATTAAAATGAGCAGCCTCTAAATGCAAAGGCTCTGCCTCCCCAGTCAGACTCCTGGCACACGAGTGCTGACTGCAATTCAAGCTCTCTTGACCTTATTTTGATTTCATGGCTGAAAATATGTGAAACCTCTTGCAAGTGGAGAAGACAAACTGATCTGTCAGGGAAGGCTGTGGACTACATGGTGGGATATATTATTTACCAGTCACTGGCTAGCTTTGCAGTTGCATGAGGAAGTAGTACATAAAGGTCTGGTGAACAGCATTAAGCTGTATGGCTTGCAGCCCAAGTGAAGAGCTGATTTGGAGCTTCCAAGTTGACCTTCTGATCCATTCCCACAATTAATAGCACTTTTATTGGGAAAAGGAGTGAGATTGGTGTCTTGTGCAGGGTTATCTGTGCTCTGGTCATGCCTATGTAGCTTACTATGCCAGCCACCTTTTATAAGTGCATTGATGGAAAGCATCTCCTCTGTGTCTCAGTAATGCCTCCAGATTTGTAACCCTCCAGGATTTTAATCAGATTGCCTGAAAATGAAGGTCGGGTTAATGTAGGGTCATTCAGCATCCCCATACAATGCAAATCAGTTGTCTGTCTCTGGTAAGCAAACATCAAAATATACTAAAAACAACCAAAATGCAGCTCAAATGCTGGTTTGCAGGTGACAGAAAGGAAATAAATGCTGGCGTTTGCATAGGTTTGTTTTTTATGGTTCCTGCTGTTCAAAATATTTGGATTCAGTATAAACTGAAAGGGAATGAGATATTGCAAGGACTTTCAGTAGGGTCAGCCCCTTGTGAGCTCTGTATCTGAATGATGAGGGCTGGATGCAGGTGATGTTAAGCCCTGCAGTCTACGGTGGGTGTGGGGAAATGCACTTCCATACTTGCAAGCAGCTTTAGTGGGGAGAGATGCTGGGATAGGTCACACTAGGAGACAGTGTGATGGTTGAGGGAGAGACCTAGGATATTTACTTCTCACTTTAAACCCTATCTCTTTGTTTTCTCTTGCTATTTGAGATGTCGAGGAATTACTTAAAAACAGCTCTAGCTGCCAACTTTGCCTTTGTTGTCCACACACACTTTTAACCTCAGCGGCAAAGCTTTGCATGTGAGTTTCCTTTGATGTTAGAATGGAGCTAAGTGTCATCTGGCACTATCAGAAGCTCTCAGAGGATTGATCAGATTGCATTGTTAGGAACGGGAGAAGGTGTTACCTAATGTGTTGACAGCTCCGTGGGTTTGATTAAACATCCTTGATGCAAAGTAGAGTACTTGAGTGAATACCTGACTGCTGCAAATTTGTACTGGCCTTTTTTTGACACTGAGAACTTGTTTCATATGCTTTACTTTGCAGTGTATCGCACCACGGGGCTGTGGCTGTTAGTTTTCCTTTTGTTTTTGATGCTTTTCAGGTCAGTGAAACACTGCTCAGGTGGTGGTGCCCAGGATTTTCTGGCCCAGGGACTGACACATGCAGATCCTCATGTGTAACCACATAGATGAGGCTGCACTGCTTCCACAGCCCCAGTGCATTTGTGAGACCCTGAAGAGACACATGAGTGATCCAGAGCTGTTGCAGAGATGACTTGGTTGTAGTGCCTTTGTTGTGGATCATCTTTTGGAAGCTGTCAGGAAATGTTACAGTGGAGACTTTGGTCTTTTATTAATAATTTGTACTCAGTTAACCATGTGTTTTTGCTGTGATCTGTGCTCAGAGGGACCTCCCAAGAGCTGACATCTCTATAATTTAAACAGGGGAGTAATAAACCTTTTAGATGGGTATGAGTTACTGCTGTTCTACTGTGCTAAGGACAAATTACTCCAGACTTCTGCTTGAGCACCAGCATCGTACCCGTGCTGTGCAGGACACGGGCAGGGAAGAACTTCTGCCATGAAGAACTTGAAGTCAGAAATAGCAAAATCTTGCCCCCAGCCAGCTTGCAAACCAGTGGTGAGGCATTTACTGAGGTTTCCTTCCCTGTCAGTGGGAACAAAGTGCAGCCTGGTGCCCTGTAAGCAGCTGGTATTCAACTGCAGGAACAATGCTGAGGGCAGTCTGGGCTTAGCCAGCATATAATGCTCTTTGAAACACAGCTCTCCTCCCAGAGGTGACAGCAAGGACTGGCTTGTTCAACCTTGACTTCTCCAGTGAGTTGACATGTGGTGCAGCTTGAGAATTGCCATTACTTTGGCTCTTGCCTATGCACGTGAATCCAGTGCTGTTGTGCAGGGCTGGCTGTAACACGGGCAGCACCAGGAGTTTGGATCAGACCTGCAGTGGCTTTTCTTCATCAGATGCTACTGTGCCTTATCGACATTGCAGATATACCTTGTTCCAGATATCCCTTGCAGACCCCTAGAACTGCTGTTCTGAGTCTGCAGGGCTCCCATGGCACTGCTGGCCAACTCCTGCTGCAGTGTGAGCAGCACCTGTGATTTTCATCATGCAGGCAGAGCTGATGTGTGCTAGAAATCCCTGAGCAGCTTCAGCTCCTTCAGAAACGACAGCCATGGTGCTGTGAGCAGATTGCAGGGGAGGTGTTCCTTGCCACAGACAGAGATTGGTTTAGTTTTTAATTCTTTCTCACCCTCCTTTCAGATTCTTTCTGCCTTGGTTCAGAGCTGACACAAGCTGCGCATGGTGCCGTGGTGGGAGAGGTTCTGTCTCCCCCCTCCCTTCTCTCCCAAGGTGCTGTTTAGACACTGTCACCCCACCCCAGCTGCTCACGGTGGAGGCTGCAGCCCCCATCCCTCCCTCTTTGTAGTATTGCTGCAGGGCACGCGGCCTGATTTGAGCTGGTGATGTAATTTCCCATCTGCTTTTTAAATATCTGCCTCGTCTGAAACCACACCAGGGAGGTGGGGGGAAGAGAAGAGTCTTCACAGCCATCTCTGGAGCGGTGCTGCTGCCTTACTCTGCTGCTGAGGGTTGGCAGCATTTTATTGATGCCTATTTAATCTGTGCTCTGCAATCTCTGCTGCTGAGCCAGGTTTGTATTTCACCATCCCAGCTGGTTTTTGCTTCACCTAAAAACAAATGAAGACAGAGTAGAAGCAGAGACACGCTCACCAGCCCTGGACTAGTTGTAACAAGCGAGGCACAGGAGCTGCCATGCAGCGGGATGCATTAGCCTCATAAAGAGCAGAGATAAAAGAGCTCTTCATTATTCCCTTCCAGATTGAGTTAAGGCTCTCAACAGCATTCAGGCTCACTACCTTGAGTTGTGGTAATTCAATTTTACGCAGGCATCTAATGTGCTGCGCTTTTCACCAACACTTCCTGAGTCTGTAATGCCAAACAAACTTCTGAACCCAGCATCTCTCAGCTATTGATCCTGAGATGGCTTCGGATGTGAGCAGTAAGTGCAGCACAGATTTAGTAGATAACTCTGCATGAAGACTTGGTCTGAGTGTAGCAGTATCAGCTGCATTATGTCAGCACTGCTAAGCCAGAATTCTTGGCTTTTGTCCTAATAAGTTGATGAGCTCTAAAAATGTGATCTTTTCCCTCGAGCTCTTGTCCTCCACGCTTCTCCAAGGACCTGTATCCTCAGTTCACTTCTGCCACTAGAGAAATATGTTTCCTAAGATGTGTGCACAATTTATCCTGCGAAGGAGCTGGGTGATACTAAGACGTTTTTGAGGGCACAAATATTAATGGGAATACTGGAGTCAACTGTAGATACTTGAAAACTCAGAGTGTTTTAGTAACTTTCTGCACCAACACACCTTCAGTGTGATTTCAAGAAAGAGAATATTGGCAAAGCATTCAGTGTTAGGTCTTAGAATTCATGTGATGCTGCGTGAACGTGGAGTACACTTGGACTTGGCTTGTATGTGAGTGCTGATACAAGCAGGTGAGCAAACATCAGCACACACTGACACATGTGCATGCAGTTGGAAGCTTCTGGCATTCCTCCTTGGAAAAGGAAGGGGTTAAGCACCAGGGATGGTGCCTGACATCTCTGCGTGATGCTGAGGAACCAGGGGGAGGAAGAGGAGCTGGGCTGGTGTAGCTGCAGGTCAGGAGTGCAGCAGCCTTGGCAGAGCTCTGCAGGAGCTGGCAGTGCTGCAGGACATGGGCAGCTTGTCCTTTGGCAGCACGGTGTGGGGTCATGGGATGGGAACAGCAGGTGTTACCGCTCAGGATTGAAATGGACCAGCCGAGATTTCCTGAGCTTTTTCCCTTCTTTATTCCATTTTCTGGAGGAGGGATGTCATTGGGTGGGAAGGGGCAGCTGCTGTAGCTCCGTTTCTAAGCAAAGTCAAAAGCACTGGAGGAAATGTGAATAAAGGTGCTCATGGCAGGTGCAGAGCGGGTCCTTCCTGCCGGCGCGCTGCACGGCTGCATCCTGTTTGCAGTAGGCTGGGCTGCCTTTCTGCACTGGCAGGTGAACAGAAGGTTTTGCCTTGGAGCTGGTGTGGGAACCAGCTTCAGGATGCACAAACACTGCGCTGTGATGGCTGTATTTACAGCTCTCACTGAAATCATCCATTCATGTCGGCTGTGCGACTGAAGTGCTAACAGGAGCTGAATAATTGCTGCCTAATGACCAGAGTTACACAGCCTGACAACTGTGTGTTTATCTGGAGGAGGGGATGGATGATCAGAGAGTAATTTGTATGTGACGGCGTATTTGCAAGTCCCTGGTTAGTTCTTTTTATGACATTTAAATACAATTGTTGTTCCAGTTCTCAGATCCCTTAGTAATTCTGGGGTTTTGTAGTAGTCTTTCCATGATGCTAGATGTCTTTCTCCTTCCACACTAACATACTGAGCTAATCTTTTGTCAGGTCTGTGTATTCTGCTCATGGCAGGATAGCTGCAGCACGCAGGCACTGAGTGTGACTTTATGTGTTGCAGTGATGGCGTACATGCAGTTTGTGGAGGACTACTCAGAGCCACAGCCATCCATGTTCTACCAGACCCCACAGAACGAGCACATCTACCAGCAGAAGAACAAGCACCTCATGGAGGTCTATGGCTTCAATGACTCTTTTATCAGCTTAGACCCTTCTCAAGATCTGGCTCCCCCTCCTGCTCTCCCACCGAAGCAGCGGCAGCTGGTAAGTGAAATGGCAGTGCATTTCCCTGCCCCTCCTGGAGCAGCTCTGTTTGCTGCTCCTGTTTCTGACAGGCAGTGGTTGTGAGGGGGGTGGGTTCTCACTGATGTTCACATTGTGTTCCTTGCCAACTCGTTAACATGGTTTTTAGGCATTTTGCATCATCTACTTTGAGCTCTTCTGTTCCTTTCTAACCCTACACTCAGGCTCTTCCCCTAAAAATGAGATGTTCGCCTTCCACATGAATCTGTGCCAGACTAGAGGCACATGTCATGTCTGTCACTGTGAAGATTCTGACACACTGGGCAGCACAGTTTTCCATGAGGTTGCTGCAGTGCTGTTCCCAATGTTGTTTTGCAACTGTTGTCAAGGATGTCATTGATAATAACCATTTAAACATAATCACTGCTTTTATGGCTCAGTCTTTGCCAGAGCCACAGAACTTTGGTACAGCTATTATTTAACTCCTGCATGCTTTTCCAATGTTAGTCCACATGTGTGATTTAGGAGTTTACCTGTTTTTCACTGTTACCTAATTTAGATTGGCCGTGGCTGTAACAAACCAGGATGAAATGCAGGGGCAGAGCAACGTTTCTGATGAAGAGTAAACTATTAGCAGATTGTGAGCGAAGCAAAGCATTTCTTTGCTGCCCTTTAATCATTATCTGTGCAGCCAAGATGTCACCATTCTGCCTGCCAGGTATCCTTCTAGTCTTGCAAGCTGATGCTATCAAGGTGTTGCTTGCAGTAGCCCTGAAGCAGAGGTTTCTTAAAATGCAGCCTGGTGCCTCTGCCTTCATCTCCAGTTGGGAACATGGTTCAAGCAGAGAATGGCTCATTCAGCAATCACTGGAAAAGCCATTAGGTTCTATTGTTCCACTGCTCCCACTGCCCTGAGAGATTCTGAAGCAGCAAATCATGGGGACATCAGCTGCTCCAGCAGCGGGGAAGTCTGCTGGATGGGCTCCTCTGAAATAATAATTAGGAAGCCTGTTCTTGCAAGCTTCATAGCTTGTACGTGTAATGTTTGTATGTTATATTCAGCAGGTCAGAGCTGAGAAAGCCTAGGTGCAGCTTGGCCTCCGTCAGGCCCTTACTGTAATGGGATTCGGGGTCTCAAGTTTCCAATCTGCCAATGGACCAATAAAACAAAACCACAAAAAACTGCTAATCTGCAGGAGTCAGCTGCTGCCCAGCCTAAAGGGGCAGCTCCTTGCTGGGCTGCTGCTCCTGCCCATACCTGCTCCTTTGGGCATCTGCCCTGGTGCCATGGAGAAGAAGGGCAGAGAGGAGCAGCGTGCTTCCCCCTGGCACAGCTGTCTTGGGCTGTTTGTTTTTAAGGGATTTGTGAAACAAAGAAGATTTGAATTGTGATTTTTTTGACACACCCCCATGAACTGAAGAAAGGCAGGTTGGTGTGTCTGGCTCTGATGAACTGTATGAATAGCTGTTTGCTTAACAAGCCATTATACGCGTTGTATTATAGTTAGCGTTTCTTACCCTTTATTCATAGCCTTTTCTGTGCTTTCTTTCTTTGTTTCTCCTGTCTCTTGCTTTCTCCCCCTCTGTTCAGCAGGCCTCCTATGCTGCCTCTTCTTTCCCTTCTGTCTCCTACTGTGTCCAGCAAACTAAAGTGCCCTTCACTCCCGAGGACACCGGTGCCGCTCAGGGCCTCACTATGTCAGTCTCTAACTCCTTTCTCAACCGGCACAGCTCCTTTCCTGTGCATTCGGTGAGTTGCTCTCTGTGCTTCTTGTAACCCGCGTGTGTGTGTTTGTGCTGGTGATGAAATGCTCATCTGCAAACCCTGTGCTAATGCTGCCAGTTCTGGGTGAGGTTTTGTGGTAGGGGAGGGATTGTTGAACTCAATTGTTGTAAGGCAGGTGATGAAAGCTAACTGAAATACAGGGAAAATGAGGCTTTCATGCCACGTCTGTATGGATGTTTGTCTTGGGATTGGGAGGAGATCTGGATGCTCAGGCATGCTGCTCTGACCTGCACACCCCCCAGGCTGCTGGTGGCACCACTCAGTCTTTGTGTTCTGCTGCATCACTCCAGTGTTGTGGATGGGACGATTAAATGCTGCTGTGTGAGCCTGGCCTTTGGAGGAATAAATAACGAGACGCCATCCTTGAAATAGATGGATTTAGCCAAATGCATGGAACAGTGGATACAGCTCCCTAATGTTATTTTTTCCTAGCAAATGGCCTCTACCGCATCATTCATGTCATATTTGCTTGTCTGCATCTCTTCACATCTCCGTGGTCCCAAACAAGCTCAGATTTGCTGACAAATGAGCAGAGTTTCTTCTCCTCCAGCCCTGATGAGCAGTCAGAAGATAGAACCACAGGAGGAGCTGAACATAATGTAAATTGAAATAAGAATAATCTTACAGCGCTGCCTGAATTTATGATCAGCTGCTTAAATTAAATGGTAGCAACAACAGAGTGTTAATGTAATGAAATGAAATCTAACCATGGAATTCCAGTGGCTCAACAGTGTGGGAAGTGTTTGCATGTAGAACTATCTGGTTGTGCTCTGATTGCCTGCATGGTGACAGCTGAGAACAGACTGCTTTAACAGCAACCTGGATGCTTCATAAATTACTCTGATTTTGGAGATGTTATCAGGGAAGAGCAGGGAAAACTCAGAAAGTGCTTTAGTTTAATACTGAGTATTTGAAAACTATCCTCCCACTCCATCAGTGCCTGCTTCACGTTTCAACATTGACTCACTCTCTAAAAGTGGATGGCAGTGATGCTGTGTGCTGGGCCTGCAGAAGGAAGTACTCGAGGATGAGTTCCTTAACTTCACTTGCCATGAAGCTTCTGGCTTCCTTTGGTGTGAGGGACAGCAGTGGCATAACCTTGAGAGCAGGCAAGCTGAGATGGTGAGGTTGGTGCTTGCATAGATGTGTGGAAAACAGTTGTAAAAGTTGAACTGAGTTCTCCATTGCACAGAACTATAAGACTGGATAAAAGCATGTCACTGGTTTTGTTTTAATTGAGAGGCTATAAATATGATACTGTAATGTTCTAAAAATACCTGGGCATTTCCACTTTTAGAAGTGTCCTGATTTAAGTGGTTACTGCATACTCTCAACTGTTCTGATCTTGATTCAGACTACGTTATCCTGAATATATTTGATGAAATTATTTGATGAAATGCTAAAGTTGCATTAGAAAATCCTTACTCACATCTGCAAGAGTTTGCTGAAGGGAAAATAAGTGGTTGAAGTGTGAGTAACAGTGAGAACAGTTGGGCAGTGCTCTGTCAGGTGCACAGAGAAAGCAAACTGAATTAAAAATGGTGGCTTCTCCATTAATGCCTTCAAATAATGGTAATCTCACGGTCTCCTTTCTGACAGGCAGAAATGCTATTTTCATTTGACAGCGTCTCTTTGTCTCTGAGCTGCAAAATGCCAATGTCCTTACATGCTTCATAGCTGACCCATATAATACTGTAACCGTGGTTTATCCCATTTTCCCCATCCCTAATGAGACAGCAATGCGAAACAGCTGTTAAAGCTTGGATCTCTCCCAGGGTGACACCCTGCATTCAGCACTCAGCCGGACCAGAACCCTTCCTTCACTCTGCTTCTGGGCATTGCCTGTAATGACTGTTTCATGCAAGGGATGCTGTGAGCTGCACTCCTGTCATTCTCATGTCTTCATTTTCCCCACTGTCTCTCTCAAGTGAGCGCTGATGGTGAGCAGTAAATGTTAGCCCCCTATTTCTGTGCATTTCTTTCAGTAAACCTCTGGGGAGCCAAATTGGCCACCCTGTTCCAACAGAAGTTGCAAGTGATTTCCTTATGGAAACTCTTTAATCCAACACTTGTTTTCACTTGTTCCCACATATCTTCAGCAGACTGAGAAAATGCACAGAAGATCCTCAGCAACTGCTTTTCTTTCTTGTGTGTGCATTAAGGCCTGTTCAGGAAGAGGAGGGTCAGATAAGTGCTTAAAGATGCTCGCCATTCCAACATGTGTTCTGCATGTTTTCTCTGCCTTGCTTCTGTTAGTAGCTCAGTTCTATTCACTGCCCAGACTGCAGTTCCAGTCTTCACCAGGGGCTGAGTTATTTTGGCTCATGTATTGGTTTGATGGTGGGTGCCACTGTGAAACCAGGACCATTAGAACACAGTGTGTTTGTTCCTTTCTGTCCCAAGCAGGATTTAACTCCTTAGTTTGGAACAAAGAGAAGGGGAAAACAAGCTTTGCATCCATGTAACCAGCTCTTGAGCCTTAAGCATTGTTTTGCCTTTCCTGTTTTGTGTTCCTTCTGCATTTATGCTCATTCCCACTGCAGGTTGATGTGGGATAATAGTGCTGTTGTGTGCTGGTATCACTGAATCTTGCTTCTGAAACCCACTTCCCCCTGTGGTTTATGTTTGTTTTACACTACCTGTCCCTGTGTAGGCCTCTGGAAGCAGTGTCCCCGGGGACACCAGGCCGTGTATCACAGTTTTTGTGTGGTTGTCTTTTTAGGAAGGCCTTGCCTTCATCTCCATGCTCTGCTGCTGCAAGATCTGTCCGCTAGATATGGTGGTATTGCTTACAAGGCAAACAGGAGCTGAAGCTGTAGTTGTGATCACATTGAGTTCTGATGGTTAAAAGAGAGATGTACAATATAGCACCATCAGCAGGTTTTGCAAATGCTTTCACCCCCCTCACCCATTTTCATTGCATTCCAGTTAAGGAGAGGTTTGGATTTTGTGTTTTCTCACATACAGAAGCCAGGAGAGCCTTTCCCAAGGGAACAGAAAACCTCATCCATCCATCTGCTGTGCTGACCATTTAAAAATAGCAAGATCAGCCGTGTGACCAGGTCAGAGGCTTTGCTGAGAAGCATTGAAGCAGGAGGAGCTGCTGCCTTTCCTGTGGCAGCGCTTGAAGCCGTTCTTTTGGCAGCTCATGTTTCCACCCATTCATTGCAGGAGCACTTCCTTCCTCATTAGCAAAAGTACCTGGAAGCCCAGAATTGTGTCATGAGATAGGAAGTGTTTTCCAATAGTTGTCTGTGTAATTATATTCTTAGGGTGTAGCTTTATACAATGCCCAGTATTTTGTGCACATAGTTCTCTCCTGTTAGAATTCGGGCACGCAGTTGTGGCACGCTGCCCACGTCTTTCTCTTAATAGCATTAGCAGAGGAAACCTGAAAGATTGATCCCTTCCTCTGATAGCTTCGTGTTTTGGGAGTCAGATGCTCTATCTGATATGGGAGTGTCTGGCAGGATCGCAATTAATTTGGCAGGAGTCAGTAGGGTGACAGAGAAGGCTTTGCTTAAAAGGTAAGAACTGTGGCTGCTGATGCTGCAGATGCTCTGACAGCCATTTGATTGAGTTCAGCTCTGAATTTAGGATGCAGATTGCTGTTACGATCAGCAACTGCCTATAAAAAACCCTTCCTCCCTGTTCCTGGGTGCCTGTGCCTAGTGGATGTTGGAGTCATAAGTTTTCTGTTAGATTATCTGCTGCCATCTAACCCAAATAAACGTTCCTAACGTCATTGACCTTTGGGGCATCCTGTAACGCCCCTGTTAATGATGGAAGGCTGTTCTGAAACAAACAATCAAAGGCAGCAAATTGAAGATGTTGAAAGATGCCATCTCTGGATGGGGCTGTGTGTGCCACGCTGCTTTCAGTGTGTGTAAACTGTCAGGTCTGGACAAGCTGCCTTCCTGCTGCTCCCAGGAGATTGCTTTGAGCTCAGAAATGCTTCCCAAGTGATAGAGCTGTATATAAATCTGCTTCAGTGGGGAGAGGGGAGGGATCTCTCCCTGCTCTCTCTGTGCTATTTGCTGTTGCAGGTCAGAATCCCTAATGATGGCAGACCAGCAGCAGTTGGAAAGAGGAAAACGTCCTTTCTCAAAGGATCTGGATGCTTTTTAGCTTCCTAAAGATAATTTTGAAGTTCTTCACTGAAAACAAAGCCATGGAGGTTACATCAGGGCAGCCATAGCTGAGGCCTTGCTGACCCTGCAAAACACAGGGAAAAAACAAGCACAGATTAGCTTCTAAGTTAAACTCTTGCCTCTGATTTTGTGGAGGGCAGAGGACTGGTTTCATTCCGACAGTTGTCTTGAATGGACTCTCCCCTCCCAAAATAAGCCTGGCTTTTATGGGATGATAGGGCTCCTCAGGGCGGTCCACCTCCCAGACCCCATGGCAGCAATTCCTGCTGCAGCTGCCGGCTGGGCTGGGCTGGGTGGGCACAGCAGGAATGGTGCCATCTGGACCTCATCTCCACCGCAGGGTGTTTTTCCATTTTCAAAGTATGCTGCATTCTTGGCTCTTGTCCCAGCACGGCTGCATAGCTGGAATTCCTGGGCTGCTTGAGCAGGAGGAAGGAGGGGTCTTCCTGGCTGCTTTCTGCGAGATGCAACAGTTCAGCGAGACTGTAAGTTGAGAGCAGCTTGGCTAATTAATGCCAGCACACCAAAGGCTTTTTTTGTGTGATGTTCCCTTTGTTTAGCAGCGAGCTGAGAGCCTGCATCCTTAAATGATTGTTCATAGGTCACGTTGGATCTCATCACTGGGGCAGCAGATTGCTGAGCACCTCCTTGAGAGCCATTGCAATGCATCGGTGGGAGGTGCGCGTGCTCCATCCACTTTGCTCCTGTTCTTTTTCTGGTGGGTGAGCATGGGACTCGGGGCATTAGTTGGCATATCAGAGCCGGTGAGATCATGAAATACCAGGGAGACAAGGCAGGCATAATGAATCTGCTGAGCCAAGATGATGTCATGAGCCCTGAGTCTTACGAGGGATTTAGTGTTTTGTGCCGTGCAAGTGAAAATGAATAAATGTAGAGCATTTATCCAGGCAGAAAGTAAATACAGAGATTAGACTTGTCATTGTTACTGAGGCAGCACCAAAAGAGGATGGTGTCCCTGGAGCCAGGGCTGCTCAGCCATGAAGAAATGGGCAGGAAGGGAGAGGAGCCTGTCCTAGCACCAGTCTCCTTTTAGCCACAGGCATGCGGTAGGGATTTGCATTTTGATGATTATTCACTAGTCTTTTAAGCTCTCTTTCCAAAGCATCTCCCTCTGCTCCTCTCTATTATGGCCCATGAGTTGCCTTGGGTGTGCAGGGAGCCCTGCCAGAGCTGCAGCACAGCGGAGGGGAGCTGGAGGATTGAGCTGGTAGAAGGTAAAGTCTGGTCTCTGACCTTTGTTTCCTTTCCAGCTTGTAGTGGAGAAACTTTTGTTCCCAGGCTTGGAGCCTGAGGCAATTCTCAGTTCAGATTTTTAGACTTATATATTATAGAGGAGCAGCTGGGTGCTGCTGCAAGGTGCAGGTGATGGACCGAGCTTTGGTTTTTATCAATTTAATTCAATTCTCCAGAATTTTCCAGTTCATGCCTTTGTTTCTCCTTTTACTCCATCGCTTTTCAGCAAGATGAGTTGCTTGGGATCTTTTCACCCAGAGGGTGGTGAGGCACTGTTCACAGGTTGCCCAAGGAGGCTGTGGATGCCCCATCCCTGCAGGCATTCAAGGCCAGGCTGGATGTGGCTCTGGGCAGCCTGGGCTGCTGGTTGGTGACCCTGCACACAGCAGGGGATTGGAACTGGATGAGCACTGTGGGCCTTTGCAACCCAGGCCATTCTATGATATCGTTCCAAGCAACCACCACAGCTGTATTTCAGCCTGGGTTTGGGGTCACACAGTTATTCCTTCCATCAGTCCACAGGGCTACAATGCAGACCTCACTAGTGGCTGAGCTCTACAAGTTGTAAAATAAACTCCCCTCCAGCAGGTTTAGCACTGTTGTCTTTTCATTATTTATTTCTCTGGTGGGTGTCAGCTGTGTTCTGTTCTTGTTTTGGAGTCACCCTGATGGCAAATCTTACTAGCACCAGATGTTTAAAAGACAGAGGATTGCTCATGTTTTTCTTGGCAGAGCGTACTCCCACTGCACCCCGCTTAATATTATCTGAACAGTAATCTGATGATTAGGAGAGATGGTGAAATGAAGCTTTATGTAGATGATCTCCTTTCATCTCTTCAGCTGACTCTTGGAGGCACTGCATTAAAGGATTGGTTTGATAAGGAATTCAGGGCTCCCGAGGGCAATTATCATTTTTACTCTCAGTATTTCTCAGATGGAAAGGAGTGAAAGCATCTACTGCTGTAATCTCCTTTATCCTTCAGCGCGGCTCTGAAGGCACCATCCAGTCACCCCTCACTGGGAGCTGTATATCCTGGAACAGACTTGACACAGTAGCTGTTAAATTACAGGGCTGGAGCAAACGGCATCTTAAAATGGGATCCAGTGGAAAATCCCAGCAAAGCAGTAAACCCTCAGAGTGCTTTTGTCTGCTGAGATGCTTCCAGCACACTCAGAGTCATGGTTTCTGTGTGCCATAGCATCCCTTCAGCCTGTCTGGTGCTCTCCAGGTGTGCTCTGTTGCTCACTGCTGCAGCACCAGGTGTCACCCATTGCCACCATCCTGCCCTGAAGCAGGGCTGCTGTTTATGGAAGGGCTCACCTCACCATCAGACCTGCCCGCCCAGGTAACGATTCCTGCTCTAACACGTGGAGGAGAAAATAAGGCTGCCTCTGTTCAGGGCTGCCTCTGGGCATAGAGGTGCCTTTGTTAGAATTACCTTGTGCTGTCACTGCTAAGCTGCTGCTGATCTAATCACTTTTTCTCTTGTCTGTCTCTTTCCTTTTCCCCCATCTTTGTTTTTTGTGTTGTGCATCTCTGCATCTGTCCCCCCCCCACCCCCCTTTTTAGTACAAGTCTGTGTTTAGGTCCTACTCGCAGGACTTTGTGCCTCACAACCAAGTCTCCGTACCTCCTTTCCTGTCTTCTACCTCCTCCTCCTGCTCCACCGCACCCTTTCCGCCCGTCCACCCGTCTCCAAGCTCTGACCTCGCAGTGCCAGCCACGGCCAGCCCGTCTCCCAGCACTGGGGATGTGCCAAACTCCTCTTCGCAGGAGAGCAGCTTTAACGGGAGTGCTCCTGTCTGCCTTCCTTCTGAAACCTCTCTCACTGATTCTCTGCAGACGCCTTCGGTGAGACTATGCAAAGAGGTGATGGTGTGCACCTTAAACGCAAGGCTGGGCTTGGTTTTGTTCTAAAACAAATGTCACTGGTGTTAATGCTTTGTGATTCGGTTTCCGAACCTGTGTGTGAATGCTGAGTGGTAGTTCTGTATAAAAACGATGGCTACAAATCTGAGCAACCCCACAGGTTTGAGAGGTTGGAAAGAGAAAATGTCAAATGCTGGTGAAGGGGAGAGGAAGAGAAGTTGCTACAGCTTCCTGCAATTGTGATACAGAGCAGAGGAAGGCTAAGGAGTGCTTGGCAAGGTTGGCTCCCAGCGGTGCTTCACATCCTGCAGGAGCTGCATCTCTGCTGTCCTGCTCCCTGAGTTCCTGCTGAGCCCCAGGAGCAGCGGGTTGGCTCAGCTCCACTCTCCTTATATAAACCACTATGTTCTGTGGGCTCCTGCTGTGCCCAGCTGCCAGCGCTGGTGGCACTCAGTGCAGAGTGTAATGCGGTGCTGGTGCTGGGCTCAAAGCTGTTCCAAAACTGACCAGCTCAAGGTCCCTGCTTGGTTTAGCAGACCAGTAGGCAGGTTACTTCTTGAAGCACCTCGTTTACAAGGCAGCTTCTCATCTGTGTGTTGCAAAACCTAGAGTTGGTGGGATCGGAGCCTCAACTTCACAGTACTTAAAAAAGGGACATATGCTACAGTTTTTCACCCTTTAGACCTGACCTCGCTGTTGCATCTTTGTTGCCTCGGGTGCTTGCAGGCACCCAGCAGCCCTCAGGTTTGGCTCGGCATCAGCAGAATGTTGCTTGTGCTCAGGCTCTGATCGCTTAACAGCTGTACCTGCACAGCTCCCATGGCAGCTCTTGCTATGCAGTGCCTGCTGCTGTGCTGCTGCAGCTTCAGGACACTCCTTGAGAACCCCAGTATGGTCATCTGGGAATGTGCAGCTCGAGGACGGGCTCCCACCTCGGTGCCGGCACCGCAGGGCACAAGTGCTTGCTACCAGCCAACGCTGCCGAGGGACACCGTCACGTATTTCCTTTCATCCTGTCTCCCCTAGAGTGAAAACGCCAGTGAGGAGGCTGGTGAGGGTGAATACGTCAATCTGTATTCCTCTGGCCAGAGCAACGGGGAACTCCCTCATTCTGGAGGAGTAAGTAAGCGGGAGAGGCCACACACTGGGAAGGGGCTGCCTGGTGCATGCTGAGCTCACACCCCAGGGTGCCCGGTCCCCTCGCTGGTGATCCCTTTGCTTGCCCTCTCCTGGCCTGCAGGTTTCAGTGGCCTCCTGTTCTGGTGCTGAGAGCCCCGGCAGGATGGATGGATGGCTTTGCCTTCCTCACTGGCCCGTTTGTGCTTTGGCTGTTTGTTTGGAGCTGCTTGCATAAGGTTCCCTTTTGGAGAGCTGCACTCTGACCAGCACCATCTTCTGTCTGTGTTTACTCTTGTAACTGCTTTGGCTTTCCTGGTTCAATAAATAAAGCCTTGTGCTCCCCTTTTTTGATTCTTATTTTTCCTTCCCCTCTTGGGTACGAAATGATTGATGGGCAGCACTGTAACCACGCAATGCTTCTTCCTTCACTCCACCTTCCTGTCTGAGCTGTTTCCTTGAGGAGATGGGTTGTACCCCATGGCAGGGAGGTGCCACCTTCCTGCTGTGTCACCGCAGATATTAATGCTGCTCCTTTTCTCAGCCCCTCACATAGGGTGGTTCATCTGCAGGATGTTTCTAAACCCTTTATCCCTGCTGGCATTAAATAACCAAGGTGGTGATGCCCCCATCACTCCCCTTCCTGAGGCAGCCTCAGCCCTCTGAGCAATCACTCACTGATCCTTAACATGGAAGCAAAGGACTTTACAGATAGATGCAGCTGCACCTTCCCCACCAAAGCTGGGCAGAGTAGAGGTGCTTTCAGTCCTGTCTGTTCAATAGGTGGAATGTCCAAAGTCCACTTTGCATGATGTCAAATGATTCTGAACTCCCAACTACGTTAATATCCCCATTTGCCATTCACGGCTGTTTCTCTCTTTAATAAATGACTGATTTGAAGTGCTGCAACTCTTATTTGCTCTGAACCGTCCACCTGCTGTTCCGTGCTATGTTCGGATGGTTCTGCTTGTTTCCATTAGCCTCATTTCCACAGCCATGAATTGTGAAGTGGAAACGTTCCATCATTGTGTGAGCTCTTCGGATGGAGGAGAAGGGAGCAGGAAAGGCACTGTGCATCTCCACCCCCACCTCCAAGGCAGCCTGGTCTGTATTTGGAGGCTGTAAATGAGAGAGGAACTGAAACTGGAGAGCTTAGAGCTGGCTGTGTCCATTCTGATTAAAGCAGAAGGCAAATGCATTTCAGCAGTAAGGGCTGAAAAGAAAAGCAACGAGAGAGTTAAAATTCAAGACAACAGCTGACTTGTGTTGTAACTTTCAGCATCGTTTCACAATGTTAAAAGCAAACAATACTAATTACACTAGTCTCCAGAGATGGTCCCAAATTTCCTATCTAATTAACTTCTGCGTTTTCCTGGCATTCGGCATTAACTTGCATCAATCTTTAACTGCTCTGAAGGAATTTACAGTAAAGAGCCATTTAGAGGCAGTAAGGCTGTAAATACAAGCTTGGCTGTGGTGCAGGATCCAGGGCAATAATGAAAAACTTCCTTCTCTTTGCAGGAATCTCCTTCTGTCAAAGACGGCCATTCCAAAGACTCCACTTCAAACAGCAGCGCCATGGGGAAGGAAGGCAAAGAAGGTGCTGAGAGGTGAGCCTGGCTCCTGTTGCAGCTGCTTCCCTGCCTGGAGGTGTGCAGAGCACCATCAGTGATCCTCTGTTTCTCTCTCCCTGTTCTCTGCCTGGGCTCATTGTGGCCGCCTCTTCTGCCCTCAACCCTTCAGATTTTAACCCCACTCATTTGGGGTTTTTTTTGCACAGTGGCAGAGCAGTGAGATCCTACTGCAGAAGGAGGATGGAGGCAAGATGTCATTACTTAACTCAGCAGACCCATAGGGGTTAACGCAGCCTTTATTCATCATCGCAAGGCCATCTAATTGGCAGTCCTGTCATAGACCCTGGCTGCTCCCTCCTGCTTCCAGGGAAACATGTGAAAAAAGTCTGTGTCACTGCTGGGAAATAGTCTTCCAGAAGGGAATTTCTTCCTAACCCTGCTAGTTAAAGGCTGGCAGAGGCCCCAGAGCAGGAGTCTGTATGTCCCTTCTAATGCTCTTAGCTATCATTTGTCTATGTAAATGAAGAGGTCCAGGCTGTAACAGATGGGCTTCAGTAGGAGTGGAGTGAGTGCTTCCCTGCTGCTCGAGATTGCTCTTCAATTGCATTTCTAAGGCAAAAATAGAGAACAGCATTGTTTCGTGTCTGACAGTCAACTTCCCTCCTCCTTTTTCCCTGCAGTTGGTTTGAAGGTTTTAATCCCTGCAGTGAAGGAGACAATACAGCAGTGCTCTGCAAAGCTCAGTGCGGGCTGCTGCACCAAATCCTGACCTGTGCCTGGGGAAAGCTGTAAGCTGTATATGTACATATACACACACAGTTTGGTCAGCTCACAGCCCACGGTGGCAGAGTTTGAAGCGTATTCAGTCTGTGAGGGAGGGCTTAGATTTGTGTGCATTAATAATCTGGTGACTTAAGGAGGTGTGAAAGCGTGTGTTCATGCAGGGCAGATTGAAATCCTTCCTGCCAGAAATCCAGGCAGGTCCTAAAGCTTTGTGTGTTTTTCCAGAGGCGCACAAAGTAACAGAATTACTGCTAGACATTTAGGCTTGTTTGCAAAAGCTTTACCTCCAGGCCTTCTGTGTTCTTATTGCTACTTAGTGAGGATCTGAGAGCTCAGGTGGACTCAGCATCTCTCTGTCATCAGGTGGGCCACGACACTGATGGTTGTTTGCCTGTTTTTTCACAGGCAGCAGCAGTCACCGGATGCTTTGGAATCGTCACAGTTGGAGGAAGAAGTGGATGAGCTCTCCCTTATTGACCACAGCGAAATTATGGCTAGGTTGACACTGAAGCAAGAGGTAGGTTCCTTCAGGGTTATTGTTCCTGTTCTTTGGTTTATATTCTGTTGTGAGCTGATTTTCTGAAGGCATGGTTAGTAGGTTTCCCAAACAGGACATTGTGTTACTAATGGAGAAGCCAAGGCAAGAAACGTAAGAAGCCAAAGTAAGAAGTGACTTTGTTTCTGGCTTGGGTGCATTCCCAGACACATTTGCTTACTATGCTCTTCAACCAAGCTGTTTTTTCATGCAGCTTGAAGGAATGCACAAGCTTTAGAAGCTTTCAGATTTATCAGGGACTATCCTGACCAATAGAAAGGTCATTTACTGACACTGTAGGAGTTTTCTTTAGGCAGCTGAGATGCAGGAGAGAGAATGAGAAGCTATTGCTGATGCCTTAAGTAGTTTTTTACGTGTCTTGCCAGAGGGTCACCTGAAAAATGCACATTTTAGACATAGCTGCTCAATGGCTGTAAGTCTGTGGGGTTTTGCACATTAAAATAACAGGTGTAGATAAGGGAAGCCAGACACAATTCCAATCTGAGCTGAAGGTTGATTCCATCAACTTTCAAAAGAAACACAGAAAACCAGCAGTGATTGCTGAACATTTTGGAGTAGCAGATCTGCGTCAGCCCTTAACTTTAGTCTTCCTTTTTTCTTCCTTTATGCTCTGTGTGTTATAAACAATATAGAACTGCTCCTGCACGTCATTTCCTGCAGCGTGGGAACCACTGGATGGCTGATAGATCAGTTCTGGGTGTTTTCAGTTGTGAATAGCAGGAGGTAAAAGAAGGATGTTCTCAGAGCGATAAGGCAGGGGTCAAGGAGTTAGCGGGGCTGTTCTTCTGCTCCTGGATATTGGATTGCTTCAGGTGACCTCCAGTCAAATAGTTCCAGATTAGGGAATTAACTTGCTAGGTTTTTGATGTTCCTGGAGCATGAGAGTTGAATGCACGACCTCTCACCCCGCAGCCACTGTGGTACATGATCCTGCACTTTGAGACAGTTCACACAGAGCTGCTGCTCTGTTAATGGTCTTTTGGGAGCATTTGGGAGTCTGGGATATTTCTCCTCATTCTTCCGTGGCCAGAAGGTTCAGCTTTCACTGCACTTCACAGCCTGGTTTTAAGGAGTCAGAGACCCTGAGTGGTGATGGGCCCAGATCCTCATCTGGGACACCAAGTGTTTGACTCCAATTCCTGGATTAGCCCAACACTTTGAGATCACGTCCCGACTTGAGCTGCAAACGGTGCCAGGAACATTGTGTGCTCTGCCAGTTAGTGCTGAGTTTGAGCCCCAGAGGTGGTAAACCAGGCTGAAGGGAGCGTGGATTGTGTGTAAGGCTCTTCTGTTCTCATTGCAGGGAGATGATGGGCCAGATGTCCGCGGTGGATCTGGAGATATTTTGTTGGTGCATGCAACGGAGACAGACAGGAAAGGTACAGGAGATGCCCCAAAACAAAGCTGGGGAGTATGACCTGGTGTGGGCTTTTACTGCTGGGCTTCTGCATCTCTGTGGTGGGAGCAGTTACGATGTGACTCTTGCTGCTGGACCAGGGTGGAGAGCTCTGCATTAATCATCCCTTGAGTTGCTGGGGGGATTGTGCTTATCTTTGGTGAAACAGAGGTAAGCTGGATAAGCGCCTGGTCATTCCATTTAACAGCAGGGCTGGAATTAACTCCTCATGGCCCTGGAGCTGGTGGTGCTGCTGCCATGGTGTCTCCAGGGCTGCTGAGGGCAGATTTTGTCTTCTGAAAGTGCAGAAGTGATGGGGGCTTTTGTACCCATGGCCATCAGGCAGCCCACCCAGCACTGGTCTGCTGCCACCCCTTCTTATGCTGCTTAGCTTCCTCATCCAGCTCTGTACCACTACACCTGGACCAGGGCAGGGAGGGAATTGACTGCACGTGAAATGAGATGTGAAGGAGAGAGCCAGGGGTGGCAGCTCCTAGCTCTGTTTGTTACAACCCAACTCTTAATGCAGCCCAGGTCACCACCCACGTGCAGCAGCTCCTCTGTGAGAGCTGTGACACACACAGTCATTGAGAGTGATTTGGAACCTGCCAAATGCATTTGTGCTGATGGCCTTTAACCAGAATTGATCTCCTTATCTCCTGGGATGCAAGGCGAAATGTTCTAACCCTGTGAACCACTCAGCTCTCATATTTTAGAGGTTTGATAGTCAAAGGGGAGATATCTTTCATGTGCATTTTCAAATGGCAGCTCTTATAATGTAGCATAAGGTGTTTCCAATTACTTATAGCACCATTCAGCTAGCAAGAAAATCCTTCCCTTGGCAGATATATTTCCCTGTTTACGTCAGGCATCAAATCCGGGCACAGAGGACCAAAGTTAGGAGAGAAAGAGGCAATGCATTGCACTGTGGTTAGATAAGTACATTAAAAAGAAAGAAAATCTAAATGGAAATGCCCCACGTAGAAAAGCCAAACATGGAATGGGATGAGGAAAAAGCAGAGCAGGATTGTGAATGCACAGAAGGACAAGGAGAGAGGATGGGTGGAGGGGGAGCAGTGGTGGCTCAGCCTTGCATGCTCTGCCAAGCTGCTGATCTGAATGGAGCACGGAGGAATTTGTGCTATGCTAACCCAGTGTTTGGGTGACTGAGAGGGTTAATGAATTAAGCTTACAATGAGAAGAATTCCGGGCTTGTAAATCAATCAGCCAAACGGCACAGAGGGGTATAGTTAAGAGGCTTTTCCTTTAAAGATGAATTTCTTGGCAGCTTTGAGTGCCAGAGCAGAGCAGCTGTATCACCTCACGTTGCCTTTTGGGCAGATGGGAACCCGGAATAAATGTAACTCCACGCCCTGCTGCATGATGCTTCTTGTCCATTTGAGTTTTCTAAAAGAGCTTAAATGGAAGAAGGGATGAAAGGAGACCTGTGGTCTTTGGGAGCAAAACCCACACGGTCAGTTAAGTGCTCGCAGCCGTGTGCGAGTGCAGGATTACAGCTGGAGCAAGCCTAGGGCTCACCCCTGACATGACCACCCAGCTTCCAGCTTTACAGCTCACATCTGATGGCTTTAGCCAGGAGCCAGCAGCACGCTCTGCTTTCAGAGCAGGAGGAAGAAGCATCTCAATGAGGCTCCTGCCAAGAGAAACACTGCAGGTAGCGACGCACGGCTTTCACATTGTTCCCTGCTTTCCCACCCTTCCCTGCACAGTGGGCTCACGTTCCAGCACGTGGCTGTGGGTGTGGGGTGCTCCCTGTCCTGGTGGAACATGCACAGCCGAGCCTGGGCAGGCACAGCACGATCCTTCCCCTGTGGGTGCTGCTGAACCTCCCCAGCCGTCGGAGCAGGGCAGGCAGGGCAGCGTGCCATCCCACTGCAGATGCCGAGTGCAGCACAGCTTGGTTTGATATCAGGTCTAATTAACTTCCATGTTGACCACGTGGCAGCGTTGGTGTCGTGGCAGGGTCACACGCTGGGCAGAGTCAGTTTTTTTGCTGTGCAATTTACTCTTAGGGTTGAAAATAATCAGATACTTTCAGTGCCCTGGGGCACCTGGAACACAACAAGGGCAGCACCGAGCCATCACACTGCAGTGTGTGTGTTCATGTTCAGGAGGGAAGTGAGTGTATTTTGCAGGGCTCTGTGCTGCCTGAGCTGTAAAGGCAGAACAGGCACCCAGCTCTCACTGTCAGATCTTCTCTTTAAAGCATCCCCAGGGCTTTCAGCACATTTGAATTTGACCTATTGTTGTAGTTCCTGTCCCACAAACAGGTGGGTGTCACCAGTCCCTTTGGATGGTCACATAAGCTCAAAAGCAAATGGGAGTGCTGCAAATGGGAGCCAGCCTGGGGGACAGGGCAGCTCCTGCTCTTGTGCCTTAGGGTCCATCTGCTGGTGAGAAACAACAGCACAGCTTTCCTGTGCAGCTCATCCTTGTCAAAACGTGTCTGTGTCAATGTCCTCTTTCTGTGAGGCTGGATTCAACCTTACATGAAGCTTCATTTTCTGCAGGCTGGGTTGACTGAGGCTTCCTTGTCTTTCTCTGTAGATCTGGTGCTGTACTGTGAAGCCTTCCTGACTACGTACAGGACATTTATTACCCCTGAAGAGCTCATCAAGAAGCTGCAGTACAGATATCCTTTACATGAAAGGCAGTTGGCCCCAGGGAGCAGAGCAGAGCAGGGCAGTCATCATGGAGGGAGCTGGTGTGAGCTGGCTGGTCACAAACCTGCTGAGAACATTGATTGCCCTGGAGGTGCCTCGAGCAGCACTTCCTTCATCTCTCCTGCCTACAAATAGGAAATGCCACAGGGCAGGTCTGCAGGGAGCAGAGTGCTGGACCTGAATGGGGTCCTGGGGGTCCTGACAGGGGAGAAGAGCAGTTCAGATTTTCTGTACAGAGCTGGGGAAGTGGTCATTGCTTTGGGACATCTGGTCTGTACAATGGAGATTGTGCATCCATCCTTCCAGAGGGGCTGAGGGAATCGCTTGGGCAGATGTAGGTTAGCACCAGCGATGGCTAAACTGTCAGGTCCTATTCTCCCTCTTATTACAAGAAATGCAACACAGAAGATAATGTCCTCTTAGCCTCAAGCTCTGAGCTTGTATCTGCTAACGAGGCCGGGGCTGGACATGCAGTGTGAGTGTTAGTGCTTCTGGCAGCAGAGCAGGCTGCTCCCTCGCTTCCCTTTGGCTCTGTCCTTGTTGTTCCCTTTGCTGTGTGGGGCAGCAGCCTGGTGGGCTCTGCTCCTGCACAGACCCACCACCAAAGCAGCTTGATGTCACCCTGCCATGAGCCATCTGCAGCAGGGCCAGCCTCCCTCGCTCCTGCTGGGGTCAGTGCTGCCAAGGACACAGCAAAACCTCCTTGGAGAGCAGGTGTTGGTACAAGTATTGGCTGGGACATTCCTGCAGGCCCTCGTTGATATTTGGCTTGCTGTTTCTCTCTCCATTTGTGCACCTGCTTTAAGCGTGCTCAGTCTCCCTTGCTGATGCTCCCTTTGCAGCATATTGGGCTGCAGAAAGGTGGAGCTGATGTCTGAGATCTGTTATGAGACCTAAGAGATGGCTCAGCCTGGTGTGGGAGGTGGCCATAGAGGAATGCAGCTCATTAAATACCACCTTAGAGACAACAATGGAATAATATCCATTGTGATGTTCCTCGGGGCAGCAGTTAATTGAACCAGCGGTTGATTCTTTAATTCACAACCAACATATGAGAAGTTTTGCCACTTCCCGGATACGTTTAAGAAGCGAGTCAGTAAGAACACCTTCTTCGTGCTGGTCAGAGTGGTGGATGAGCTGTGGTGAGTTGCCTTCATTATTGTTTTGGGGTGGGAGGTGCACAGTCAGTCACAATACCAGCATCCCAGAGTCACAGTCCTGATGGCTTTGCCATCTTTCAGCTTAGTGGAGCTGACGGAGGAGATTCTCAAGCTGCTGATGGACCTGGTGTTCCGGCTGGTCTGCAATGGGGAGCTGAGCCTGGCCAGAGTGCTGCGTAAAAACATCCTGGATAAAGTGGATCAGAAGAAAATGCTGAGATACGCCAACTCCATCAAACCTCTCGCAGCCCGTGGGGTGGCAGCCAGGTGAGGAAGCACACACGTGTCTCTTTGTTGGTCCTGCATCCCATTTATTTGGACACGAAATAGAAGGAAGGAAAGAAAACGAGTTATATTTTCATATTCCTTCTTATCTTTCTTTCCTGCAGGCCGGGGACCTTACATGATTTCCACAGTCATGAAATAGCCGAGCAGCTGACGCTCCTGGATGCTGAACTCTTCTATAAAATCGAGGTACAGAGACAAGGACAAGCTGAGGGCACAGGGGAGGGATCTGCACACAATCCCCTCTGCTATCTCTGGTATTCCCTGCCAGAACAGCTGAACTCGTGTCAGCAAAAGACCATGAGCACAGGCTGTGGCTGGGAATCTCAAGGCAGAAATCCCATGAATAACGTGTGCTATTCTCCCACCCCTCTGTTCTTCTTCCTGAGCAGATACCAGAAGTTTTACTGTGGGCGAAAGAGCAAAATGAAGAGAAGAGCCCCAACCTGACGCAGTTCACAGAGCACTTTAATAACATGTCCTACTGGTAAGGAGCTCCGAGCATCAGTGTTCAGCTTTCAGCATCATTTTCAGTGTTGTTGATCCATCCTTATTAGCTTTCACTTTTGTAAGTGAAACAAGAAGGAATCTGAGATCTGCTTAAGTGAGTTTCTCTTTCTCTCTCTGTTCTTCCAGGGTTCGTTCCATAATAATGCTGCAAGAGAAAGCCCAAGACCGAGAGAGGCTGCTCCTTAAGTTTATAAAGATTATGAAGGTATCAGCTCAGTGATGCTTCTTAACAGCAGAGTTGGACGTGCCAGGTGTTAGAGCTGTTTTCTGTTTGAAGGCATTACAGATCTCTGGGTAACCGGTTCATTTTCCCTCTTCACAGCACTTACGAAAGCTGAATAATTTTAATTCCTATCTGGCCATTCTTTCTGCACTGGATTCTGCACCCATCCGAAGGCTGGAGTGGCAGAAACAAACCTCAGAGGTGAGGAACGGTGCAGGCTTTCATATGTAGGGGGGAAAGGACAACTGTGGTGGTGGTATGAAGCAGCAGGGTGAGATTTAACAGCTCAGCAGCATAACAAGGTGGAGGGATGGAGGATGAATGCTCTCCATTGGATGTAATTGGACAGTGGTGGCAGGCTGCAGTGCTGCAGGGCTTTCTGACAGCTGCAGAAGTGCCAGCAGTGCCACGGGCTGAGGGAGCAGCTGCTTCCTCCCTGTGCAGTGAAGCTTTGGTGGAGCTGAAGGCAGCGAAGTTCTGTGTGAGCACAGTGAGGGTCAGAGCGAGCAGACCCAGTGCGAGCTGAGCCGCTGGTGGTGGGTGCAGGATGGCATTAACTCCATGGGAGAGGGGATACAAAGATAAAGGGGTGACTGGGGGCTTTGTGTTCTGCCAGGGCCTGGCTGAGTACTGCACACTGATCGACAGCTCCTCGTCCTTCCGCGCCTACCGTGCAGCCCTGGCTGATGTGGAACCTCCCTGCATCCCATACCTGTAAGTCGGCGCTTCCTTTCTTCTACTTCTGTGCATTCCAGCAGTTCCTTCAGTGGTTTCTCAGCAGCTTCTGCCCAGCTCAGCACTTTGCCTCTGCCCTACATGTAAAATAACACAGCGTTGTGCCACATCAGCCCCACGTGCCCCATCAGAGCAGTCTGTCCAGCAGCAGGGAGGCAGCCCTTGGCACAGCTCCCCTTTGTGACACTGCATTCCCAGTACAAGATGACTGCATTTCTCCATCTGCTTTCACCACTGAGGATCTCATTCCCTTTTATAACTGTGGGTCAGAGCTCAGACCACCTGCTGCTGCTGTTCCAGGTGCTTTCCTTTTTGTCTGGACTTTCTTTAAGTGAAGGTGACTGGGGACCTTTCCCTCCGGTTTAAAATGGGAGGTGGACAGGTGCTGTGTGGCTGCCCTTGGCTGGCTCTCCTGCCCATGTATGGCAAACCTCTGTGCTTGTTTGCCTGCTCCCTGGCCCTATGCCCCTGTCTCTCTTTCAGAGGCCTAATTCTGCAGGACCTGACCTTTGTTCATCTGGGAAACCCAGACTACATTGACAGCAAGGTGAACTTCTCCAAGCGCTGGCAGCAGTTTAACATCCTGGACAGCATGAGGTGCTTCCAGCAGGTGTAAGTGCAGCAATGGGGGGGTCCGAGCTGGGCACTGTGGGGGCACAGGAGGGGCAGAATCAAGGTGGAGATGTAAGGGGACCTGGCAGTGACACGGCTCTGCCCGTGGTTTGCCCCCCTCACTGGGTTAAATAAGATTACTGAGCTGTGATGGTGTTTTTCCAGTACTGCTCTGTCATTAGGTTTTCCTTCTCTCTTTCCATGGCACCTTTGGCTGTGGCTGAGAACAGGGGTTCTCAGAAATACAAAGGGCTTTCCTCAGTAGATATAGAATGCCCTGGGTTGCAAAGGCCCACAGTGCTCATCCAGTTCCAACCCCCTGCTGTGTGCAGGGTCACCAACCAGCAGCCCAGGCTGCCCAGAGCCACATCCAGCCTGGCCTTGAATGCCTGCAGGGATGGGGCATCCACAGCCTCCTTGGGCAACCTGTTCCAGTGCGTCACCACCCTCCGGGTGAAAAACTTCCTCCTCATATCCAGACTAATGATGTTTTATCCCATTTGTGTCACCGCCCATCACAAGTGCTGAGCTCAGGTGACACAGAGCACAGCACAGGATCAGTGTGGGGGGGCACCAAGGGGTCCCTCAGCCCCTCGTTTAACTGCAGCCCTTCTGTGTTGCTCTGCAGCCATTACGACATCAAGAGGAACGACGACATCGTCTCATTCTTCAACGACTTCAGCGACCATCTGGCCGAGGAGGCGCTGTGGGAACTGTCCCTTAAAATCAAACCTCGCAACATCACAAGGCGGAAAACAGACCGGGAAGAGAAAACTTAGGAGGAGGGTTTGTGCGAGCGAGGAGAATTGCTCGGCAGGCGCACAGAGGGCAGCTATGAGACTGGAGTTCAGTATTTGTACCTGTTACGGGGTGGTGCAGCCTCTCTCCTGGCTGGCAGCGACTTGGGGGCTGTGAGCGTTGGCAGAGCGGTGGCTGCAGCGCAGACGGCAGCGGGCAGAGATGGGGCAGCGCTCGCCTCCCTCCTCCTCCTCCCATCCCTCTGTGCCATCCAGCAGCTTTCCACACAAGGAGAGAGCTTTGCAGGAGGGTCCCCGGCAAGTGTGTTACTGATGGTGGTGTTTGGAAACACGCCGGCTTTTGTCTTCATCCCGGACAGAGGATGAGCAGAGCTCGGTGCCCACGGGCTCATCTCCGGGTGGAGTTCAGCAGACAGAAGCTGAGGCTTTCCCCAGTAAGATGGGGGTGAAGGAGCCCTGCTGCCTGCCGGAGGGCTGGGCTTGTTTACAGGGGGCTTCAGTTTGCCCCAGGTCTCTCTCGCCTTCTCGATAAGATGAAGGCACCACTAATGGATCCAGAAGAGGCACTGAATGGTGGGCAGGGAGCCGCCGTCTCCAGCCATTGACCCCCCCTCCTCCTCTCAGATCTCACTATTTAAGCCACACTGACCCCTCCGACCCCTGGAAACACGGACTACCCGCGGTACCGCGCTCACCTGCCCTGTGGGCCCCTATCTTGTAGTGATGGTACTAGCTTTTGCACAGTAAATCCTGTAGTATATGACTGTAAATAGTAGGATTTAGAATCCATTGGAGATTTTTTTTTCTTTTTGATGCATGTCTGATACCGATGGGTTTATAGGAAAAACAAACAAACCAAGTGCAAAACGTGATGTGTATCAAACTCACAAGCAGTGACAGCATCATGCTGAGTGCTGGAAGGAAGGAAGGAGGCTGAGGCCCCATCCATTCCTCTCCTTGTTGCCAAATGGTTCTCATCATCCCAACAACCCGTGGTGCTCAGAAGCCGCCCCTTTATACCCCAGCACTGCCCTGACCCCGCGCTCCCCTCCTGTTCCGTGTGCCTTATCAGCCCCTCCATCCCTGCTTCATGTCCCCATCCCTTCTCCCAGGCTCTCCCATTCTCCCCCCCATCCCTTTCTGGCCCCATTCAGTTGTTTACAACGTGGTTCTGAGCACACGTGCTGTCGGTTTTACCCCTTTGCAAAACCCTTCTGCAGAGCCCTGTCCCACCATTGCAGGTTATTCACAATCCTGCAGCTCAGGGCAGTGGCTCCCAGGGGGTGTTTTTGCAGAGCATCCTCACTTTACTTCTCCATGGCAGGTCAATGTTTGCCAAACCTCTGTTTGTTCTGGGTGGATCAAGAGAGTCCAGCGTTTCCTCCTGCAGATTGCAAAGCTTTGCCCGGCTCCTGGCAGTGCCTGCTTTGCTCAGCTCCTGGGATTGCACCCAACATCATCACTTTCCCACTGGCACCTTGTATTTCTTTATGGCACTGTTAACAGCCGTGTGGCTGCACGCCGGGCCAGGCCAAAGCTTTGTAATCCTCACAGTGGGAAGAGATTCACTTAGTTTCCTTTGTAAATAAGATTGAAAGATGGGAAAGGCAAACACAGCCCACAGCCGGTGCAGAGCCCTGCTGGCCCCATCACTGCTGTGAGCTGCAGGGGGGTCAGTGTGGGCACAGCACTAAGATCACCCCATTGCTGGGGGTCTCCATGTGCTGGGGATGAAGGAAGCAGTGGGCAGTGCTGTGCCCAGGGCTCAATGCAGAGCGATGGGGTTGGGGGCACCCAGGGGGCTCCCCAGCCTCCCCCCAGCTCCAGCTCATTGGCTGTATTATAGACTTACCACTAACCCAGTCCCAATGGTGGCATCTTCCTGCAAACATTTCAAACCTGTAACTTTTCTATTAAAGACCAATAAATGCCAGTAACAAACCTGCCTAACGGTCCCGTTTACAGTTGCATGCAGCAGTCTGAGGATTAAAGTGACAATCGAATCCGCTCCTCACGTTGGTGTGGCCTCGTGTTTTATCACATCTGGGTTTTCCTCTGCCCTTTTTTGCTCTTCCTGACAGCACTATGGACACCCCCAAAGCTCAGGACCCCCATCTCCTCCTGCCCCCCACTGAGCACTGATAGGAATGAGGGGGCTTTGAACCCAGTGCTGCATCCCAGCCTATGGCATGGCCATAAATAACCCCCGAGTGGCTGCTGGTGCTATTTCAGTGCTGGATGGGGTTCAACATTCCTTTGGAAGTAATGGGCAGCTGCCGGCACACAGGAGGATGCTCAGACACTGAGTGAGGGCTCGACGCCTGCTGTGATGGGGGGGGGGGCGTTGGAGGAGGTCCCAGATTGACTGATTGCAGCAGAATTTGCCCTAATGTTTGTGGTAAATGAAGGCTGTGGGTTCCCACCCATCACGGGGGGGGGGGGGGGGGGGGATGTGTTATGTACAGAACACAAAGGCTTTGGATGTGTGTGTTTTATTTCAAGCTGGAGGCAGCAAGGAGGCGGCTATGCAGCACAGCTGTGTGTGCAGAATAGAAGCTAAAACACAGGAGACCTCTCACACTTTGCACATGCAGAGCTGCACGCTGTGGTTTGCTCCATTCCCAGCCCTGCAGTGTTGGTCCCAATAGTCACTGTGCACCTTAATGCAGGGCCTGATGCCGCACACAGCAGCTGCTCCTCACTAACAGCAGCCCATCACCAGTACAGAGCAACCAGGACGTACACAACCCAACTGAAGGAGACGAACAGCCCCAGGATGAGGCTGAGCAGCACCAACGTCTGAGCCTTCTTGGATGCAACCCGGGCCTGGGCCACGTCCCCACGGCTCAGAGCGGAGCGGGTCTGGGGTGGGGAGAAAGGGGAGGTGAAGGGGGAGGTGAAGGGGTCAGAGCAGGGCAGGGGCTGAGGGGGGCTGTTCTTACCTCGTGGGAATAGAGCAGGGCGGCCAGCCCGGTCAGCGGGCAGCAGAACAGCGTCACCAGCACCGACTCCACCAGCTGGTCCTTTGGAGGATGTTGTGCGGCTGTTGGAGGCCCCACGGGCTGCAAGGACAAGGATGGGGGGGGGGTCAGTGGCAGCGTGGGACCCCCGGAGGCACAAGGGGAGCAGGGCTGGCTACATACGTCGGTGTAGGGCAGCGGCTGCGGGGTGAAGGGCGGCGGGTGGGGATGGGGCTGAGGGTGGAAAAGCACCGGGAACAGCAGCTGAGCGCTCTTGGGGTCGGGCGGGGAATAGGGCGGCGGGTCCCCCTCGAAGGCCGCGTTGCTGGCAGCCACCATCCCGGCCTCCATCCCTCAGGGCCTGGGCGGCCCCGACCCCGCGTTAATCATTGACCGGCTGCGGGCACCGAGCCGAAATGACGTGTGACACTGCGGGGATGGGGGGAACCGGGGCTGGGGGGGACAGAACTGCGACCACAGCACAGGGATCAGCGGCCAGCTGATGTTAAAAGGGGTAAATACGTGCCACATCATTCAGCTATGAATACACATGTCCTATGGCTATGAATACACGTCCTATAGCTATGAATACATATCTCCTATAGCTATGAATAGGTACGTCTTATAGCTATAAGTAGGCACGTCCTATAGCCCCTCATTGTGCTGCTTAGGGTGCCTAGATATGAATCAAGGCGTTCACTGCGCCTATTAGAACGCAGCTTAAGTGCACATACAGCTGCGTGCTGACCCGTGTGTGTGTGTGTGTACACCATGAGCACACTTACGCAGCCATACATACATCCCTATGGTCTCCTTATAGACACACATGCCATGTATGTAGCCATATATACACGTATGACGATGCACAGCCGCCCTATACCCGCTATATCACCCCGCAGCGCTGCCCCTTAGGCCGCCCCACGTGTCGCCCCGCCCCCCTCATAATCCCCGCCCCCTCCCCACCCCTCGCACTACATTTCCCATCACGCCCCCCTCTTTCCGGCTCACCCCTGGCCCATCATGGCGTCTGCCGGCGGTACCGAACCGGACCGGCCGCACCCGAAGCCGTTTCTCATCGGCGTCAGCGGCGGCACCGCCAGCGGCAAAGTGAGAGCGGATCCGTGCGGGGCTGCAACACCGGGCTGAGGGGGGTTCGGTTCGGTTCGGTGCTGACCCGCTGCCTTCAGTCCACAGTGTGCGAGAAGATCATGGAGCTGCTGGGGCAGAACGAGGTGGAGCGGAGGCAGCGCAAAGTGCTGATCCTCAGCCAGGACAGCTTCTACAAGGTGCTGACGGCCGAGCAGCAGGGCAAGGCGCTCAAGGGACAGTACAACTTCGACCACCCGGGTATGGTGCTCATCACATCGGCTCTGTGCCATTGAGATCCATAGAGCGTTGGGCTCGATGCGGTCCGGGCGGCACTGAGCCCTCCGTCCTTCCTTCCTGTCTGTCTGTCCCTCCCGCAGACGCTTTTGATAACGATCTGATGCGCACAACCCTCAAAAACATCGTGGAAGGGAAAACGGTGGAGGTTCCGACCTACGACTTCGTGACCCATTCGAGGTAGGAGGAAGGGTTCGGGTTCAGGTTCTGGTTCGGGTTCTGGTTCTGGTTCTGGTTCGGGGCAGAGCTGAGCCGCACAGCGCCGTGTTCCCTGCAGGATGCCCGACACCACCGTGGTGTACCCGGCCGACGTGGTGCTGTTCGAGGGCATCCTGGTGTTCTACAACCAGGACATCCGCGACATGTTCCACCTGCGGCTCTTTGTGGACACGGACTCCGATGTACGGCTGTCCCGTCGAGGTACAACCCCCTGCCCACCCCGTTGTTCCTCTGCTGGTCTTTATCCGTCCATCCCCAGTGTAGAACTCATGCATTTTGTTTTCCTTTTTCAGTTCTAAGGGATATGAAGCGCGGGAGGGACCTGGAGCAGATCCTGACGCAATACACCACGTTTGTGAAACCCGCCTTCGAGGAGTTCTGCCTGCCGGTACCGAGCACTGATTGACAGGGAGAGAAAGAGCAGGGTGATGGGGAGGGGCTGCAGGGGCAGCAGTGCTGGGAACAGCCCTTTTCCCATTAACAGCATCCACCACCGTTGGTGTTTTGCAGACCAAGAAGTACGCAGACGTGATCATCCCCCGAGGAGTCGACAACATGGGTAAAAGGGAGCTCAGTTCTCTGCCTGGTTTCTCTGGGAGCCCATGGGAGGGCACGGGGCAGCCAGCACCTTGATGGCAGCTTCTGAGTGTGCTGGGTTTTGTTGTGGGGCTGACGGGGAGGGAGATGCTCAGAGCCTGACCGGGATTATCAGCTGCTCCGTCTGTGGCTGGAACAAGTGATAAGGAATTGTAGATGCAAAGCAGCACACTGAGTTCAAAGCTGATGTTGAGGTCTGACCTTGTTGCAGATGGTTGGCATAGCTTCATTTCAGGGCTTGTTAAAACTTGAGTCAGATGGGGCTGGATGCTCCATGTGTTCTTGGTAGCTCAGCTTAGAAAGCTTATGTATGTCCTGTGTTTCTCTCTCTGCAGTGGCCATAAACCTCATAGTCCAGCACATTCAAGACATCCTGAACGGAGACATCTGCAAGTGGCAGCGAGGGGCAGTGAACGGACACGGCCGGACCTACAAGCGCCCGTTCTCTGAGCAAGCAGAGAGCAGCAGCGTGTTGGCAGCTGGCAAACGGTCCCACCTGGAGTCCAGCAGCCGTCCGCACTAACCCGAGTCCGAAGGATTTGCCTCTGGTCCAGACCAACACTGCAGACAACTTTGGGAAGGAAAGACTGCACCACAATGCCCGGTGAAGTGCCCTTGAAACCATCACAGCAGCAGAGGTGGTAGCGATGTGAAACTTGTGGCAGAGAGGAAGGAGTTGGGCTGTGGCCCCAAAAGCTTTACCCTTCCTCCATGAGATGACTGAATCTGTTCTATTAATCACCTCCTTAAGGGAAGTTCTACTTGGTTCTTCTTAATTTTCAAAGTGGAATCTAGTGCTGAAGTTTATCCTGAAAGTAACCAGGTTTTTAGCAAGAGACCCCATTTCCCTGACGATGCTCTTTCTTAGCAGGAAGATTAACAGACTGAACAGCATCTAACCAAGAGGCTCACGGTCTGTTAATCACAACAAGCAGGTACAGTCCTTCCTCTTCTCCTGCCTTGCTATGACCCTTAAGTTCTCACACTGCTCTCCTGCTGGCAAACCTTGGCAACCTGTGGGGGCAGGAACACAACTTCCTGAGTGCAGCCATAGCGGAATCTCTCCCCCCAGGGCAGAGAGAAGTCTGGAATAAATGGGAACTTACTCTTCATTGAGGGAACAGGCCCAAGAAGTAGCGTGGTTCTTGCCCCTACAAAGTGATACGTTTCTAAGCTACTGCACCTCGCTGTGCTGTATGCAGAGAAGGCTTCTATTTTTGTACCCAAATAGTGTTTTCTTTACCACAGTTACCTGAATGTGTGAGCTCCAACTGGATTGAGTTGCTCACAGAAACCTGACCTTGTCAGTCTGAGTGTCTTTTAGGGCATTTCTGCGCTGTTGGCTGCAGATTCTGCTGGGCAGAATCCATCCACGTCCAGAGCTGGGTGGTAAAACTGACAAGGGAAAAGCAGTGAATTGCAAAACCTTCCTTGTTGATGCCACAAACAGCTGTGTATCTAAACGTGGTTTTACCATCAATCAGGGCCACAGTGACTAAATGGACGGATGTTCCGATTTTCTAACCAAAACCCCCCCAACAACAGAGCCAAACAGATTAGAGACTGGAAGTACAAACAGTGACATCCCAATTTGTGCAGTTTACCCCATATAACTTCAGCAACGTAAAGTTTGTGGCAGAGAATGTGAAATGAAGTTGGGCCTTTGAGAATGTCCTCGTTACATCCTTCTCAAGTCTGTAATTACAGAGTAATTTGAAGAATGGGGTGGGGGGGAAATGTTACTGAGAGGGACTTTTTGATAATTTCTGGTTGATTTTCTAAGCTTCGATCTGGCTGTGTTGGTTATGGGTGTGTAACTTTGGCTAATAAACACGTGAACAAACCATGAATAGAAAACAGCTGTTTTATATAAAAGGTTCTTGTGTTAATTCTGCTACAACAATACAAACGTATGAAAAGAAATACTTCTTGAGATGCTGTCGCAATCAGTTCTTTCTCACCTTGTTTAAATCAGTTTTAGTTCTGTAATGGCGGAGCTTTAGAGATCAAAAACAAAGCAAGAACTGCAATCTGTGTGTCCTGTTGTACCACTGTCAGCAGTGGGCATGAGTAAAGGTTTGTTATCTGCTAACCAGCACTTCAACATTACATTACATAAGTCAGCCTGACAGGCTTGGAGTGTGAGATGCTGCACTGAAGCACTAGCAGTCAGTGCAGCTTTAAGGAGGAGCAACACAGTGACTAAATCCTACTTGGAGTGACCGCAGTGTTTGACCAGACCTTCTTCATGCAGAGAAGAGGGCAGACTGGAATAGAATTTGTTAGTGCAGAAAGGAATGCTACAATAAAAAGCACCCTGGCCTGTTTAGAACTGGGCTTCTCGGTCAGCTCCTGCTGCAGACACTAAATAAAGTGTCAACTAAATAAAGTCAACTCTGACAGAAATACTGTGTCCTTTAGGGACTGCATGTACAGCTATCAGACATCCCAGTTAGAAGCCCCAGCCCTTAACTTGTACCTTCTGCTACCCTGAGAATCTCCCTGCTGGTGCAAGTCAGGCTGAGTTACCCACAGTGTTTTTAACCTGAAGCAGTGTGTGCAGTTCAGAGCTTCCTTGTCCCCACGATTCCTTCAACTCGTGCCGTAGCTCTGTAAATACAACACAGCTGTTGTTGGTAGCAGGTCGTGGAACTGTGCTCATAACAGCTACGTTACCACTGAGAACCTCACTGTAATAGTACACTAAAATAATTTTAATTTTTTTTTCTGTTACAGCTTGATCCAATTACTATCAATCATATGATCAGACTTCAAAAATTCAGTAACGCTAACAATATAATACACCTGGCTTTGCATAAGGGGTGTGTTGCCTTTTACCTGCAACAACTGTCAGTGTCACTGCTTTCGGATGAGGATGTTCCAGCTGTCCTTCCAGCGCAGCTCCTTGAGCTCAGCAACAGACAGGGGCTCCCCGTAGGTCACAGGGCTGAACGTGCGATAGGCAAAGCACACTGAGGAGAACCAGGCTACAATCAGTGCATTGAACATGCTCTTGGATAGCAGAGATCTGGGACAAGAGAGCAAAAGAGCAGGCAGTTACATCGATGCTAGCTCACACTCCATCCAGAAGGAAGATGTAAATGTGGCTTATCCTTTCTAAAGGAAAATGAAACTGTTGGGAAATAACACCACCTTCCTGCAGCAGCCTGCCAAGGTGCCAAGCCTGGAGAAAAGAAATGTGTCATTTACCTATAAAAATGACATACCTGCAGAGATGATCGCTGAGATGCTGTAATACGATGGGAATCAGGAGAATCTGGAACGTGAGGGCAGGCAAGTAGTGGTACAGGAAAAGTGTCTTCTCCATCAGGAAGAAGGGCAGGTAATTGACAACCCAGCCTCCAACACAGATCTGCCCAGCTGATACCCACAGCTGCCATGCATCTGCAGGAGACAGCAGAAATCTCTGACTGATAGCTCAGAGCACTGACCCTGAACATTTATGTCTCTCAAAGGTCAGGGTTTTGTTTGAAATAAACCTCTCTCCACACAGCCACTATCTGTGTCTACTGTAAGTCTATCACAGAAGGTCTCAGTACAATCCAGATCTGCTGCCTGGAGGTGTCTTAACACCCAGGGAATAACTCAAACACTGTGCTGGCTCCTATGCAGTCTCAAGAGGCCACGATCACATGGCAATGACCAAAATCTTCATGTGCCACAAACAAAAATGTCAGGGTTAGGGGACAGGGAAAGGTCCTAAAATAACCAAGCATATAGCTATAAAAAAACATGGCTTTGGGTCCATTAAAGTAGAATAGACTAAGGGACACCCCCAATGGAATCAAACCTTCAGGAATATCATAAATCTTTCTTCTTCGTCGTATCAGGTACCACAGGGACAGACACACATAGACCACAGCAGCGATGTTAGCTGAAGCCCAGGTACAGACATTCCCAAGGAGATGGATCTGGGCCTGCCAAACAGCAGATGGTATAAGCCAGCGGTAGGAATGCACCACAGTTCTTTTAGGTAAATTCATATACTCTCAATATTTTACATACTTGCTAAGTTCGTTTTCATAGTGGGATCTTTCTTTCCTTATCAGAAAGCTGATAAGCTTTGCTGCTTCAGGGCTCTTTTGTAATGTATAGCATTTAAAGGATGCTACTGGAGATCAACCCACCTTCTAAATAGAAACTATAAACCTGCAGTTTTTCTAAAAATATATTATAATAATAATAATAATAATAATAATAATAATAATAATAATAATAATAATAATAATAATAATAATAATAATAATAATAATAATAAAGAAAAAATAAAGAAACAAACTATTTCTCAAGAGAAAGCTGCTTGCTTTGAGGTGCTAAAAATTCTTAACACAGTAGGAGCCCATCCTGGACCAGCTTCTTGGACAGAACTGCAACTCAGACACACCAGAAATGAAGCCTTTCCTCACCAGGTTCATGCTTACTCCCACTCTGCTACTCACACCAGAGGTTGGGTGCAGCCAGTATGCGATATTTGTGTCCATGGTGATCCAGTCAAGAGCAGAGGAGCTGTACTTATGTTCTGTGTCTTCATTTTTCAATGTGAGTATCTTCCACTGGAAAAAAGAGTAAGCAGAAGGCTGAGATGGCAGGCATTGATGAACAGCTTCAGATGTCAGACGTTCTCAACCTGAGCGTGGAGAAAGACCTGCTTGTAATTAAGGCTGGATAATTATCAATAAAGTGGTTCTATTTGTCCTTAGAAAACACACTTTTCTGAGTGAAGTTCTGAAATGTCAGTAAGGGGCATTGAGACTGGTGATAAAACACCACTGCAATTCAGTGTCAGAGAACTTCTGCACGCCCAGCTGCCTTTCTTTCTCTCTGTTTTTACAGTCACTTGGGTATTCATCATTCAACTGCACAGTTGTGCTGCTGTCTGATGCTTAAGAGCATTCAGATTTTTTCTTCACTAAGGAAGCCAAATTACTCTACCAGCAAGGAAGAAACAATGACTTCTCAGCCTCAGAGTCTGCAGAAGTGCTTTGGTTCCTGCCCTGCAACAGAAGGAAGGATGAAAGAAATGCATTTACCTGCAATTCTGTGAACTTTGCCATGAAGCTGAGGTTTTTACTTATATCCATCCGTGTGGGAGAATGGAGTTCAACTTCCCTCTCTTTTTGCTCTTGGCCTGGAAGAAAACACCACTGCTCAGAAACAGTAACAACATAACAACCCAGAAAGGGAGGGCCCATATGATATACCCCTGGCTCCTCAGACTCCCAGGAGCCATTCAGCACCGTGCAGTTCAATTGTATGAGCTCTCTGAATAGATCCGTAAGGATTCTAACATTGTGGTAGAACTAAAGCTCACTGAAATATTGTCCAAACCCACAGCTTGGGCTAAGTGTGTCTAGAACATCACTGTGTCAGTGACCCTGGGAACACACCCACTCCATCCCAATTCCACCAGACTAAGTCCTTCCACCAATGTACGCCACAGGAATCTCCCCAGTCACATGCTTAGAGAACATGGCTGAGACATACTTTTCCCATATCTGTGCTCTTCCACATTCCACACCATGCTCTGGTGGTAGCCTTTGGACAGCTTCTCTCCAACCACCTCCAGCTGCCGATATCCCCACTCAGGTAAAGATGCTCCACTGAGCTGAAAGTGAAAGTGCAATTACAGTCCTGCTACTTCAAACCTCAGTCTGGAAGTTCCCTGGCCTGGATGTGCAGCCCATCACAACGAGGGCCTGCTACAAAGTACTGAACAAGTCACCATGCAATGCATCTGAACAGATGCTACAGCCATAAAGTCAGTGGTTCTGGCAAACTTTGTGAAGAGATCCTTCACTATTCCATCTGCTGTCACAAACCACACGCAGCCTCAGCATTCAAGGCTCACTTGTGTACGGTGGTCATAACTTTCTGAGAAGCAGGACAGCTCTGCATGCTGAAAAGGAATGAAGCAACTACCTGAAACACATGCTGCCCTTTTACCACATTGAGCAAGTTGACTGTTTCCTTGAACTCATTTACGTTTGTTTCACGTAGTTCAGGCACTTCAGAACAGAGAGATAACTGTTCTGTGAGATTATGAGAGTTGCATGGAGGAAGAACGTAGGGAAATAAACACAAATCCACTCACCTTTAGCACTGCAGAGGTATTCACGTGAACAAACCTCACTTCAGACAGAATGGTCTTCCACACATCCGTGTCAGACTCACGATTCACAATTTCCTGCAGTGGTGAGATGCCTTTGGATTGACTTTTTGTCTCTTCTGGTGTAAAAACTATGAGCTCCTCCCTTCCCTTTGACTACTCACCACTCTCCAGAGGTTCTGCGCTGGCATGGAAATGTTATAATCAATATAGCAGGAAACTTCTTGGGAATGGGGGCTAAGAGGGGCAGCAACATCATGCCTGTAAGACAAAGTGATTCCCAAATTCATATAAAAACATACCCATAAAGGAACTGGATTGGCTTAGTTAAAAAAGCAAATAACCCAAATAATCCATTTAAAAAGACCACACTGTTTACTGTGAAAGAGAACACTACCCACTACCAAGAGCTGCCAGCAGCAGCCACAGAGGAAGCCAATACAGACAACTGCTATCCTAGGCTGAAGAACAAGCACTGATTGTGACAAACAGGGATGCTGTTCATTTGCTTTTCCAAAAATGAACAAACTGGGTTTGGAAGCAACACAGCAAAAAAACCCAGAATGCAGAATGCCCTCCCCTCCCCAATCAGAGCGATGTTCCATTGCCAACTGAATCCCTTTTGGAAGGAGCCAGGAGGCCACTTTCATACTGCAGTCTTTGCAGAGCAGCCAAGGATCCGTGGCAATGAGCCACAGCATGCTGAATTCTCCAATACATCTTCCTAACTTTCTGAGTGCACCCTTCGCTCAGGTGAAGTCAGCAGAGGCAGTAGATGGCTTTAACTTAACTGTCACCCACAACACTGCCTGAGTATTCCGGAGAGGAAGCAGGGAATGGGGAAGGGTGAGGGCTCACCAAGGGATCTATGTATTTAGGAATCTGAATTATCACAAATTGTCACTCCTAGCCCCAGCCTTTTGGGAGGGGGTTCTGCTGCATCTGAATGCGAAGGTCACTCTTCTCTAAACCCTCTAAACTCTAAACTCTCTAAACTCTGAGACACAGCAAAGCAGAATGAGCCCAAAATCTTGGCAGAGCAAAGGACAAGGAAAAGACTTACGTGTTGAGGTACCGAGTTGTGATGCCGTGGACCAGCTGCACAATGTGCCCATGCCTGACAGGACGGGGTGGGTTACTCACCACCAGCTGCTGCCTGGCAGAGTAACACATGAGAGGAAGTGGTCACATTCTTTTTTATGCAACCTTGTCATGAGCAAACTGTTAGGGTCAAGGTACTGCAGTAAGGACAGACATCTAGGCATTAAGATAGGAAAACCCAAGTAATCTACAGAATACACCAGAATGGAAAGAAAGCTCATCAAGGCAGAGGCAAATCAAGCACAGAATGACTCGGGGGATTGGCAGTGGGATACCAGCAGCCCAGCCATTGAGCTAACAGTCTGAATTCAGGTCAGTCAGGAACAAGTTCAGGTTATTCCCACACTACAGCTGTTGGGTGGCTCCTCTGAAATCTAAGCGGTTTAGAAGTCTGGCAGGAGTTGTTACTACAACTGATGTCACTGTTGGCAGGACCATAACAGCAATCAATGGCCATCATTGCCACCATGGAGACTAAACTCTTATCTTCTAGAAAGGGGGTAACACAAGTTTTGGTAAGGAGGAACTCCTCAGTTCACCCAACTGCTGCCTGTTCTACAGCAGAACTTCACACCCTCCAGGGCAATTTGTGGAAATTTAAGTAGATATTGGATATCTGTGGTTCTCACAAAGATTCTGTTAGAGTCCCCACTTGAAAGCTTTGCATTATTGACAGACTTCCCCAGTGTAGATATGATTTATAATGGCTCACAGTCCTTTGGGTAGGACTGTTTATGCAGTTCCCAGAGCAACATAAGAAACCTACAAAGGCAACTTTTTGATCAGTAATGCAGTGATATCACACAAGGGCTTTCAGAGGCAGAACTGCAAAAACAAAGAGCCCTGCCCTTCACTGACAGTTACAATGGCAAAATGCTTTAGCACAAACCAAGCCCTCTCAGGCTCAGACACCCACTCAGAATCCCTCCTGACGCAGCAGGTTCTGAAGCTCATCCCACATTTTCAGTACAAAGAAATATTCATTCTGCAGAAACGATTTCTACTCTCTTCTGAGACCCGTTCAAGTTTGACAGAACTCATCAAACCACTCTAAATGCCACGGCTCACACACTTCAAAAAGCAGAACTCCACTTTCATGCAAAGCACCTGAACGGTTCCCATCAGTCTCACAACTCTTTCAAGTTCCCCCTTGTGCACAGCACAACCCACAAATTGGGCAGATGCAGTTCAGACAGAATTTCTAAGTCCTCAGTAATGCTTCTAACCATGTAGGAGCACCGTGCAAACAGCCAGCTTTAGCAGCTCTGCAGCTGAAATCGACTGCTCACGATCACATATGGCCTCTATATCAAAGCCATGCTTGAAGCAGTTTAGTGTAGATCTTTTGCATACTCACATTCCAGGATCTTTGACAATCCACCAGTTGTTCACATCCTTAAAGGGATAACAGGTCACCTGTTGCTGATGGGAACTACCTCGGCCATTCTCATACCTTTACAGAAGTATTAAAAACAAACAAAAAGCTGTGTCACAGCACATTTCAGCTCTCCAGTCAATGCAACACAAACCAGCACCAGATCACCAAACTGATACAGAACCAGAGCACACTTTTACCCTAACAGTACAGCACCAACCAGATTTCTCACCTGATAGGATAAGTATTCGTGTGAGAATGGAGCCAACACTGCATGGGCTTGCCCAGCACGTTCCGCAGAGTAATCTGAGAGCCATAGGCCACCTCTAAGGGCTGGCCCTGAGTGATTCGAGCCAGCCCACCCTGAGAAGCACAATGACAGGATAAGTGAGAATAAAAAGAAACAACCTAACAGTGAACACAAGAACCATTTCCTCCCCTCCTCCCCTCCTCATAAATCTGTTTCATGAGCACATTTCCCTTACCTCTAAGCTGGCTTGGAAAGCACTTGTCATAATCTGATCATGAGGCCCAGAGCGATACAGCAAAGTCAAGTGAACATAGAAGAAGGACAGGTACATGGCCACTGGGATGACAAGGAGGGTCAGACCCCTAGCAAGAAAATGGCACGCCAAGGAAACCTGGAAGAACATAGAGAACTCACTCCTTTCACGCTCCAAATATTACAAATCCTAACAGTATCAGAGCATTTGCCTTGCTTTATTTGCCTGTTTCTGAGTTTCCCCAATCACCCTTACTCATCTGCAACTTCTAGGACAGCTGGATAATCTCCACTGAGGATCTGAACTGGAGCCAGCAGGAGTTACGTGAAACACTACAGATTCTGAGCCACAAAACACCAAGGCACAGATAAGAGCAGAAAAGCCGGTCAGACATGCATGCTTTTCTTAAACTTAACTCCATATTCCCCAGCAACTGAGATGAACAACTGTTCTGTGACATGAAGGTTTGCAGACTACAACAAGGAATGCTAGTGTAAAAAATAGCTACAGCCAGCATGTTATCTATGGGTTTGCAAGGCTCCCAGCAGGTCCTGTTCTGCTAAGTTATACATGGTTTATTTTACATGTTGCACCACCTACATTTGAGAGGTTCCTGTCTCCTAACATGTGCCAGAAGTGGAGTCCTGCAATGGCCAGGAGCAGCATATAGGTAAATAGGCCCATGTATTTCACTCTGAAAAGAGAACACACAAAAACTGAACAGAGTTAAGATCTACACAAATCTATGGCAATTATTTAATGCATGATGTAAACGTTTGAGCTTTCTCTTGAACCAGATGCATTTAGGAATATCAGCTTACTACTACACAGACTGATGTGCCACCACTTACCCAACAGCACAAGAACAAGCTACTCCAGTCAACAGAAGCCAAAACCACCACCTTCCGGAGAAGGAACTTAAATAAAAGGACAAAGGAAACAATGTTAAGGTGACATCTGAGCACACTCTTAAGATCCTGAATTCAGATAGTTTGACTTCAAAACAAACCTGCTATTCCTTATTCTACTCAGAGGTATCTCATTCTGAACCTCCCAAACCACAAACTCTGATCTACAGGATGTTCTCAAATGTACCTCCCTGTTTCCTGAAAATCAATGCCAAACACTATCTCCCTTCTGACACCAAACATAAAAGAAATGCATTAAGTCACTTGCCAGGCTCAGTTTGCAGATGATTTTACTTTACTCAAGATTACATCAGTTTATCCTGTGCAAGGATCGGAGAACATGTGAAGTCACAAGACAAGAGACAAAGATCCCCAGATTCAGTGGTAACAAAGGAGCACAAATGATGAATTTAATGTCTGTGCTTCTGTGTATGGAAGGAAATGTTAAAATTGTAAAAACGGGTGGATAAAGAAACGCTCCAAGGGGATTTTATGTTTGTTATAAAATAAAAAGGCAACCTCAGTACCAGTTAAAATGGTCCCCAACTCTGCTCAGAAGAATAAACTCCTGGGGCAGCCGTACGAGGTGAGTTACAATAAAGTGAAGTAGCTTAAAGAAAAAAGCAACAGAATCTATAACAGAAAGTGTCACCACAGAACATCCAAAAGGATGGGAGACAATTCAGCTTTACCTGTGCTTCTGCAGGTTGTAGAACTTCAGGTAGGACAAAACTGCAAGCAGGATAAAAGCGATCAATATGGATTCCAGAAGCATGAACCTTGACTGAGTGATCAGAGCGTTCTCTGCCAGAAAAGAGACAGACACAGAATCAGAAGAACAACTCAATCTCATCATTACCCAGCAGAAGGACCAGCCTGCCCCTTCCAGCCAATACACACACAGTCCTACTGGCTACAGTACAGAGGTGCTGGGTTTAAAGGAACAAAAACTATCCAGCATGAGCAAAATACATGGGAAGTGTTACCAAAGGCAAAGAAACAGACAATGATCAAAGTCGGCCAAGAGGCAAAGAAAGCTGTTGTGTTTGCCTACAAGAAGAAAAGAAAACCAGTGCTGGGAGACTCGGACAGGTGCTTCTCAAGGTAACAAACGTCAAGGCAGTGCTCCTCTTATATGCTCTACAATTTCAAAAGGGAAAACTGATTATTCTCTCCCTGCATGAAGATCAGGGCCCTGGGGGATAAACTTACCTAAAAGAATTAGAAGAGCAGCTCCAAGCGCAGCACAGTGGGAGAACTGCAGCTCTACCAAAATCTGGTACGCTAAGGGGATGCACAGAGCACCAGCCAGTGCTGGCAGGAACCGCAAGGACCACACAGGAACGTTGATGCTATATTCTGCAAGCAGAGAGAACAGTTACACACACAGATATGGAAGATGTTAACTGCAGATAAGCCAGATCAATACAACTATATTCAGTGAGCTGCTGAATGTAATTCCTGCTTTTAGTACTTTACTGGCAAGCTTGCACTGCTTAAAATGTTTTAACTGATCATAAAAGTCTGTGGTACAGAAACACAATATCTTCAATTTCCGTTACAGAACTGGAGACAATTTACTTCAGAGAACTGAAGGTGTCAGATAAAGCAGTTTCCACTAGTCAGGCAAAAGGAATGTCAGCTGCTGAAATATGACCTTTTTCCCAAGAGAATGAGACAGTGAAAATCAGTTCTTACCAGCTCCAATCCTGTTCCATAAGAAGTTTCCATCAAATCCTCCTAAGTAACCTACAACAGAAGCAACAATTCAGAACTTCCAGTGTCAAAACAAGTATAAAAACAGGTTCTAAATTGGTCCTGGAACAATTCCTCAAACACACAGCTTGTCTATGCATGAAAGCCCTCTTCCCCAGAAGGATCCTCTTTTGTACTGTTTTGCCTGCAGCAGTGCTTGATAATGTGCAGAGGTGCAAAGAATATAAAGTGGGAACAACAGATTCTCAGTGACAAAGTTACGTGCGTATTTAATCTCTCCTTAACATACAGACAGTTTTATGCTGGGCATTTCCAAACTACAGAATGGAACTTTGGCCTCAAAGTCTGCTTGCTGCCTGCTATTTCTAGTCAGTAGCAGCTCTCATTTTCCCCTTCATCCGAAGGACTCCATAACAGTGAGGTAATGGATACCTGTCTCCATCACTTCCCCAGTCCCCATGTGGCAGCCCTGTACCAGTACTAAACAAAGGAAATAGCAATTTACTCCACATCAGGATCTCTCAGCTGCCTTGGGCTTTTCCCACTGACAGGATCTGACAACTTCTAACCAGCATTTCTTCCTTCCAGAGCAACAGGCAATAGACACAGCACAATTTCAGGAGGCATCCTACCTCCCAAAGCCAGCAGCATATGGCCCAGCGGTGGGCCGCTGTCATCCACAAAGAAGATTCTCTTCATGTAGAGGGAAACGAATTGGCCATAATAAACTTCATCAAAACTGAAACACAAGAGAGACAGACTCGTCAAGTCTAATTGCAAGGACCCTGCTGGCTGCAGAAAGACTAGGGAAAGAAACACTGACCCATTGGCAGAAGGCTAACGACGCAACACAGCGTGGCAGCTTTAGCCCCTTTATCTTTCCTCTCTAGGGTTCTATCTCTGCTCTTTCATCCCCTTATTCTTATCCACAAATGCTTAAAAAATAAAAGTCCATGTTGCTCTAGTAGGAAGTAAAGTATTCTACTCACACAACAGCACGCGGATAGGAAAGCCCCCATAGACGGCTTATTAATCCCATGACAGTCAGCACCACAAGGTTGAGATTTATCTCCGCAGTAACCACAACTGGGTTCTTCAGAAATCCCAACATCCTGTCAAAGGTCTGTCCAAGCCTTCAAGAACAGAGCACAGTAATCACCATTTCACTCAATATCTGGTTGTTAACTGAACATCATTTGACAGCAAGCATACAGTGCTATTTTCCACTATTGGCAGCTCACGGTAACTATCTTCTGTCCTCTTGTTTTCAATGAGTGTTTTCAGCTGTCGCTGCTGAGAATGGAGTTACTGAGCTACCCTCTGCCCATACACACTTAGCTTTTCACTTGCCCTACTTCTACATGCATGTAGGTCTGTCCTCAATAGTAAGCTGGAATCATAGAACAGCTTAGGTTGGAAAGGACCTCAAAGATCATCAAGTTTCAGTCCCTCTGCTGTGGGCAAAGCTGCCACCCACTAAATCAGGCACTGGATCAGGCTGCCCAGAGCCCCATGCAACCCCACCTCAAACACCCCCAGGGATGGGGCAGCCACAACTTCTCTGGGCAGCCTGTGCCACCCAACATCTATTCTAAATCTCTCCTCTTTGTGCTAAGCAGAACTCCTGGCTGAAACTGATACTGCTGATAGAAAGGTCACACACTGAAATACACACACACAAAAAAGAAGGGTTACTCCCTTGGAAACTGGGTGTTCTTTGCTCACAGGCTGGACCCACAAACACTCCCTAAAAGCTGGATACTGGAAACCCGAAGGTGATGCAGGACTGCAGCGCAGCCTATTGGGGGAGTGCTGCAGAATGCGGGACTGAGCTGCTCTCTAAGCAAAACCACTAGAAGCCAGGTGTGCTGTGAGGAAATATCAGGCAATCAGTGCTGCAGCTCCTCACCTCGATATCACCGAAAGCTACTGGAATAAATTCTTTTGCATGGCTTTCATCAGGGCTGAGCAAAGCAGGATGCGAGCACATCACCGCCACCAAACAGCGCCGCCGTCTTTGCTTCTTGCTACCTACAAAACAGAAACTCAGCTACAATATCTACAATACAAAACTCAGCTACACGCTGCCCTGGGGAACAGGCTTTGGGAAGAAACTCCTTGCAAAGACAGGCTCTGCATTAGCACTGGAGACATCCTGACAATGGATGAGTGCAAGCCCTGGGATCCTAAAGCACTGTGATAAGGAAGCAGGCTCAGGCAGGAGCATATCACAGCCACTTCCCAGAGCCCTATACAGGGGTCTGTGGGGCTTATATGGAGATGTAGGGCCTGTGGGGGGTTGTGGGGCCTGTATGGGGTCTATTGGACCCATATAGGGTTGTGGGGCCTTTATGGGGTCTATGGGGCCTGTATGGGGTCTATGGGGCCCAAATGTGGTTGTGGGGCCTGTATGGGGCTCTATGGGGCCCGTATCGGATTTTGGGGGCCATATGGGGCTCTGGGGCCTGGATGGGGCCTATGGAACCTATATAGGTTCCATACCTCAGCCTTATACTCTAGATGGGAGCCTTATGAGGGGCAGCAGGTCATTAATGTCCTTCAACACCCTGCTCCCCTCTTGAGACCCATGGGTTACAGCAGGCCCACCGGCCCCACACCCACACTCCCTCCCTCGCCCCCCTCCACCTGTAAATAGCCTTATGGCTGCCCTGACCGCTCCGAGGTGAGGTAGGGCGGCCACCCCGTCACCATCGGGCCTCAACCCCACTCCCTCGAGCCTCCCATAGGCGATAAAGGAAGGAAGGGGAGGAAGAGGCGCAGGAGCTGCACCGAGCTCAGCGCCACCCCGACCTGTGAGGAGCAGCCGGAAGTGCCTCAGCCCGCCGCGCTACGCCGGAAGTGACGTCAGACGCACAACGCGGAAGCAGCGAGACAAGGAAGTAGTAGGTCTCGTTGCTATAGCAACAGCAGTAGGCCCGAAAGCCTATAAAGCCAGCAAAGAACCAAACAGTTCTGAGAGAGCTTGAGAAAAGCATAACCTGCTTTATTTTTATATTTTTTTTTTATTTAAATAAGGAGAATTCTTTCATATGGAAAGAGCTAATACAATCACATATTTGAAAGGAGAAACAATAGGTACTGAAAATGAGGGGGAGGGGGGAAAAAAAGGGCAATAAAAGTGTGGCCTGGGGATGGAGTCTATAAAGGAAGATGAACGAGGTCGTACTGACACCATTATCCATCGTCTGCCCTTTCAAATATCTGCTCTACGTGGAAAGAGACAAAGAAAGGCCAAAAAGGAACCAAAAATGGACTGTACAGGTGATGGGGGGGAGCAGGAGGGCTGTACAAGTCATAGGGGCAGAGCTCACAGGGGGGTGATGTCCCCATTGAGATACATAGAGAGCCAAAGGGGGGATATGGGCCAACCAACCACCCCCATGTGTCTGCTGTGATCTCTGTATACAGGTGCAGCTGTCTGACAAAGAAACCCACTGCTGGATGTGGAGGATAAACCACGTTGTAAGGGTTGACCTGTGCTAAGGCAGAAGGGAAACAAAAGGTGAGTAAAATGCAACAAAACGAGATGGTGGCATGCATACAACAGCCTGCTGGAACGGGAGACATAGCAAAAAAAGCTAAGCTCGTTGTTTTAATACACACCCATAAATACACAGGAAGCACAGGGCAGCATGTAGCATTGCAGCATGTTGCTTTGCACTGTGTTGCTTTGCAGCATCCTTGCAAGAAAAAAACCTCTTCAGTGTGTCTGCATGAACACAAACACCAGTGGAGGTCAATGGGCTGCGACACAGAGTCTGACTGCATACGGCAGAGCTGAGAGTGAATGAGGAAAGATGACGCCTGGTTTCACTGGTGCTTCCATTTGTCATTTGAAAATACACTGGAGGATTATTCCCCACCCACCCACCTCCCCAACCTTTCTTAGTATTATTCATTGCAGGCTAAAAGCAGGCTGAGCTGGAAAGGAAAGCAGCACCACATGCAGCTGGTAGGCTGTGAATCACTGCGTGTACAAGTGTTTACACGTGATGTAGACCTTCAGCTGTATTCAAAGCAGCAAAGTCAGCCTCTGAATACTTCTCTGCCTTACTCATTTTTGCTCCAAACTCAGATGCCATCTCTCCCTCCCACTGCACACTGCATCCTTCCAGCAGGAGCCTCATGTTTAATAGCAGAATTCCAGTCAAAATGAAAGCAACTTGCAAAGAAATAAACCATTAGGGCACTGCCCTTCAGCAGTAGACAGTAAACCAAAATATCCCCTTATAAACACCAGCATCTTAAACACGGCCGTTCTCTATCTCCCAAGCTGAAGTTTTAATCAGCAAACCAGCATCCCCTGGCATTTCTGCACCTTGAGAACCAGAGACTTTCCTTCTGACTCAAAGAGCACTGCTTACTAACTGCAGTAACCTTGTACTAGCTTTAAACTAACAAAAATATATGCCGGAGAAACAGGATATTGCACCTTAGAAATTTGGGCTCTAAAACGGCGTTCCATCACACAGGATTCCATTAAGTGGAAGAGCATCGTGCCAACTGCAGCTGACAGTCACGCAAAGGAGAAGAATGGAATGAAGCTCACATGCATTTCTTGGCCTTTCCTACACAGAATAATTCAGACATAATATATAAATAGAGCAGTGAAACAATTACTTTTTCACCTAGACCTACAACATCAAATATGTATAAATAAATTCTAGTGTTTTATTCTGTCGGGGGAAGGATGGGAGAGGTTAAAAGAGAAAGAAGGGTGACCTTTTTGGACAGGAAGTGTTGTAGTTCTGATGGCATTTACACCAGAGGGACTGCAGTATCTTGCGTATAGAAACAACCCAATTTCTCCAATACATTTGACCATTTAAGAGTCACGAAGGTAGGAGGAAAGAGGTTAGTTCTTCGTAAAGCTTAAGTAGTGTTATTAGGATAGGAAAGATGTGAGAAGAAGGGCGCCTGGGTTGAGTGTCTTTAGCCATTACAGTTCAGTTCTGGGCTGACATCAGTAGGGCCAGCTGGGCAGGAGGATAATAAAGAATGAAAAAGACAATGTAGTTGTTCATGATATTCCACAGAAGAAAACAGAAAGTGCGGTGGGATGACTTCCTGGTGGAAAACCTTTGGGAAACGTTGGGAGCAGGACTAGCAGATGAGGAAACAGGTCTGGGAGTTGTCTGAAGCACGGGGAAATGTTTGTCGCTTAATCTCAAACCCTGTACTTTAAAAGGAGGATGCGAGAGAGACGCTGGCACACACTGCTCTGAAGTTAAAAGAAAATCATCCATAAAACACGAGAAATGAAAAGAGCTCTTATTTTTCTCAGAAGTACCATCCTATCCCCTTTCCCTTCACGTTCTCTGCCACAGTCAATGGGGAAACCTATGGAAAGGGTACATTACTACGTCTAAGTTAGATTCGGTTTCTAAGCTCTTTTTAAAGCTACTGTATAAAATTCTTATTTATACCTAGCTTAAAATTTCAAATGCATCCCTAGAAAGTTATGAAGGATATATCCCATAAAGGGGGGAAAAAATAAAAGCACACAAACAAGAACACCTTCCAGATCCCTTCCCAAATACATTCTTTGTTCAAAATATCTTCTTTGGAACCACCAACAAATGACTTGCTGCCATCTAAGAGTTGCAGACAGCACAGCCAGTTAGCAAGCTATCATCTACTGCGGAAATGAAGTGTTTCTTTCCCTCACTTCAGAGTGACCAGCCTACTTTACATTTTCAAAGAGCTAAACAACACAAACCAAGTTAGCTGGGAGTAGCTGAATTTACTTATGACTACTGTCAGCTTAAGGACTCCAAGAACATTCAGGAACTTGCAAGTCCAATCTAAAATCTACATACACACACACACACGCATACACACACATACATCAACCAAAAGAATCAAACAACCAAAATAATAAAAACCCAACCCACTCCCACTGGGACCCTCCTTTCATTTACCATCAAATAAATACTGGTGAGAAAGTGTAAGGTTGCGACACAGTATACACGCTATATGCTATTACATCAAAACTAAAGAACCGTTTGCTGTTCACCTGTGGAAGGAGATCAAAAGGTCGATTCCAAACTGACTCTGGATCCATGCGCTTCCGATGGAAAAAAAGGAGGTTCTAAGTGTGCTAAAAAGGCTGCCTTGCAGAAGAGCTCCCTTACTAATGTGTTTCTAAGCAAATATTACAAGAGGCCATGAGAGGAACAGAAAGGCCTAGGGAAAAGGGAGAAGAACAAAGCTTAGGAGAGCAGCCCCAATGGATAAGCACAATATAGAACAAGTCTCAGGAGACAAGGAATTAAAGCAGCCAAAGTAGGGAGCATAAGAGAGCATCACAACTACAAAAAGTAGTCCAAACAAACCCGTTGGCTCTAGCCAACTCTTCTGACCCATGAGCGGTGAGGAGATTTCTCTTAAGATTTTACATTTTGCAAGTCCATGATTTACATTTTGCTGCAATGTTTGGCAGTCACTAAAGAAATCTCAAACCTACAAAACGAGCAAACAAAAATCCCTAAATCCAGAGGAGCTTGCAACAGAAGTTTGGTGCGTTTTTCCTTAAAACGAAAATGCCACATTTTGTTGTGCACGAGGCACCCCAAAGCTACAATTAACATGGTGCAACTTCCAAGATTAATGCACTGATCTACTATATACTTTAGTACACATTTATTCTAATGCAAGCACTGCTTCTAGCTTAGAACAAAAAACACTGAAAAATTCATGAACGCTGTAAGTGTACTGATGTTGTTTGCTTTGCTTTTACTCAATCTGAAAGGTTAAATTATCTGGGGGAAAATATACCCAATCCAACTCAATTTAGAAGAGTATCGATTCTCAGTGTTGCACAGAACTACATATAAAAATCAGGAGTTCTGTCGGAATATAGTTTTAGTCGATGGGACTTCTCTTCTGGAAAAAATGAGGAAAGCAGAAAGGGGAAAAAGAAGTGAGAGAACATATAAAAGTTCTGCTATAAACAAGGATATAGCTTTTTTTCTCTGTAAAAACCTCAGCTGCCTTTAAAATGAAAAACCTCTAAGTAACCCCCTCTCCTTCAGTTGCCACTCTGCTGAGACAGAAGTAGGGAAGGAGAAGGATGGGCTTTGCCAAGTGAGCTATCACAGCTACCCATGGATGGGGCATGGGGGTGAAAAAAAAAAGAGAAAGGCTTAAGCCACTTAAAAGTCACATGGTTGGTTTGTTTCAAAGCAAGCAGGTCAATGTCATATCCACTGTTTCAAACTGCTTTGCTAGGAGAGGGACTTGGATGATGTCACTGTAGTCAGTTCAGTGTGGGGCAGGTGTAGGTCTGGTGAGATCTTCAGGAGATCCAGTGGGGTTCAGTCTCAGCTGTAGGGCCTGTCAGCCAGCAGGACCAGCTGGGCATCAGCTGTGCTCCTAGGCCTTGCTTTCCTCCACTTTTACAGCCTGAGGTTTGATCGCTCCTGTGCGCACTGGTTTCATCTGGCTCGTGGAGGCAGTTTCTTGCAGCTTTACTGCTCCCAGATTGGCTTTACTTTCATCCACCCGTTGCTTTGCCTTTTGACATATAGAAAAAGAAGCATTAGAAAAAACATCGGTGACCAACATCCATGCAAGATATCAAATTTGCTCCAGAATTCAATTGTCTTCTCTGTCTGCCACCATAATACACCTTATACAAAGGATCTCAAATGCCCATATAAATATCCAACATAAGCACCACGTGACATGCAACCATCTAACTTGTCGTGACCTCCCATCACCGAGCATTACTCATGGGCTCAGTACAGCATCCACTCAGTCCACTCTCTTGCTTTCCCTGCAATTAATATAACTTCCACTTCTTAACTACACTGTCACTCTCTCAAGTACAAGGAACAAGGGTGATGCTATAGAAGAGCAGACACTACTGGGTCAAAGTACTGACATACACTACCTGTTGCACATAGTGTCCTTGCACAGAGCCCATACTAACTGCTGGTCCAGATGGCTTCCCATTTGGGCTGGCAGAGCTAGGCCTGGAAATCGAAGAGTCGACAACATTCATGGAGTAAATTCTACAATGGAACAAGAACCTTATTCATGTGTGAAAGAAAAAAAAAGAGCAAAAAGCAACAACAGACAGAGCATGAGTCTGAACACATGAATTCAGCTCAAAAGAAAACACATGGATTTCTTAGAAGTATTGAAAGTCTCAAGGAGACCTTAGTGACCTGAAGGAACGTTTGCATATTACTGACTCTCATCTTGAAAAGATGAGACCATGTTGGAACTAAAATATCTACTCAGTGATTCCAATTTTCTACCTAAAGAGAAACATACAAAAACAGAATTCCAATTTGCCTCAATAATGCTGAAAACAAATAACTTTAGACAGTTCCCACAAGCATCAATGACCACATCAGAGACACACTGGTCCCTAACCAAGAACGAAAGCTGTTAACATTTTGATATAAGCATTTGGACTACACCAAATTTTACACATGAAAACCCAAGTGGACCTTACACAGGGATAATGTATATGCACCATGTTGCCACAAATGGGGAACACTACTCCTCCCTCGTTCTGACTACAGAGGCCAAATTCTGTAAGTATTTACCTGTATGCATGTGGTGATGGTACAGAGCCTCCAGAGGACATATTCTGTTTACCATCGGAAAAATGAAAGCCTTTCATTTCCATTTGGGAGGACTACAGAGGAAAATGAGCAAGAGCATATATCATTTCTGCTTTTAGGGAAAGTCTGTTACTTTATATGAATGCTTAAACTAAACTTCTGCCCTTCTACCCATGTGCCCATTAAAAGAAGAAACATTTTTCAGATGAAGAAAACTAGGGTTTAAAGTGAAAAAGATCTGCTTGTATTAAATGAACATGCCAGCAGCACAAGCAAATTCTAAACCTGGAAGTTAATTGCTGTACTCTCTCAACCCTAGAATAGACAAACTTATGATACAAATCCATCAAGCCAGACATGACATTAATATACCTACTCAAATGGAAAAGCTTCACAACAGTGTGAAATATCTGGGCAGTATTCCAACTGTGTCTGGAGCTCACCACCCCTCAAGCACTCTGGGGAAACCTGTGTAAACACGTAATAAAACTGGAGACTCCAAACTGGATCGAGGCAAGATATGGCTCTCCGGAAACAGAATGATGACCAGCAGTAAAACCTGAAAGACTGCTGGCCTGTGCCAGATGAGAAGAAAAGGGCTCCTTCGTTTTAACACCAGTAATTGCGTTTGAGACTTAAGGATCCCCAGCAAGCTAGTCTCTTCATTAACAAGCAAGATCAAGGAGGAAAGCTGCAGTTAATCCTCACCTCCCTGCTGGCAGCAAGAACTGAAGGCTGTGATCCAGGAGGAAGAATTCTTCGGGGAGCTCCTACAGACAGGTTTTGCCCCTGAGGAAGCTGGATGGACTGTGGCAGAATCAGGGGCTGCTGGCCAGAGCCATAACGAGGCAGCGGAAGCTGGGAGCCAGGCACAGGCATCGTTAGCTGTATGATAAGGACATGTAGTTAAAGTAGCAGTGTTTGCTGCATTGGGTTGAGATGCTCTCTCCTAATATCCTGAAAGCACAGTATTGCTACAAAGAATCTCAAAAATAGTGCAGTCTGGCACAGGGTAAATGCAAATTAATGTATCAAGAGGAAATTTTACACTGAAAAATCACGAGCTGGTAGCACTGCCGACACTCTGCCAGCTGGGTTTTTAACACATCAGCTTATTAACATAACTGCACTTTTCCCCTTGCACAAAACCTTCATCCAGTTTTTCAATCTTCCTCCTTGTCTGCACGTGTAATTTTTCTCTTGACCCAACAGCAGTGTCAGACAGATCTGACAGCATCAGACACTCTTTTTGCAGCTTTAATAGCCCAGCCATGAAGTCTGCTCTACTTTCACACCAAAGCATCTCCAGAAAAAGCAATGGTTCTCTTTCTATCTTCTGCAATGAATTTCAATTTGATTATGGTAATAATTAAAGGGTATTTACAAGAAGCAGCTCATGTCTCAACAACCTCCTGTTTGTTCTGATTTATCTGGCAGTAATTGCAACTGCTGCATTTGGGAGGTACCATGACATCACTTTGGGATAAAATAACAAAAACTTAAGGCTGAAATTACCCTGCTGGCTCTGGCTCTTAGAAGTAGTACTTTTAAGACAACCATCGCATCAGAGCCTTCTACCTGGGAAGCACTGCAAGGTTTGATTCTGCACAAAGCGTTTGTCTGGAGGGTGAGGACATCTCTCAGTGTAAAAGGTCATCATAGTGGGGACATGCAAGTAATTAGTAAGAATCTCATTAAATAAGATGCTGTATTTTTGAAGCAACAGCTCATAGAAGAATCTCATGAAAAAGCCTTTTACCTCTTTACAATGAACTGAGCTCATATAAACACGATTTAACGCAGCTATTAGTTACAACCCAGTCTCAGAAACAAGTGATAAAAGAGAGACTTGCAAGCCCTGCTCCTAACCTGTGTAAGCTGAGAGTCCATCATCTGTGAGGCTCCCATACCAGCTGCTTGGTTTATCTGGCCTTCATAAACCAGGGTCTGGCTTCCATTCAAGGGCTGATAGGGAGATCCAGACTGGGTTTTCACCACCTCCAAGGGCTGCATGCCTGGGAAGGCGGAATATGGAGGCTTTAGAGCAGTGCCTCCTGTCAGGACCATGGTGCTGGGCTGAGACAGACTGGGGTGCATATACACCTGAGACCTGGAGAAGAAAAACAGTTCTTAAGTTGTTATGTAGAAAACCTTTGGAGACTACAAACACAATGCCTAACAAAAGGTATCTGGCTTCCAGTCAGCAAACAGTTCTCAGCAATTCTGTCCTTGTGTTGCAGGAGTCTTCAACAAAATGACAGTGTGTCCCATCCAAAGTTCATATTAATACTCTGCACAGTATCTTCTGGATTTAGTAGTAAAGGAAGGACTCAATTTACCAGAAGTTTTGCAAAGCAGAAATCATGAATTAAAAGATTCAACCAGCTCCAGTAGATTTTTGAGGCCTGCAAGAACCACCTTGATCCCTTGCCCTCTTTAATATAAAAAAAAAACCACAGGGTAGAGAATATATGAATCCCATAGCCAGCCCAACTCTGAAGCGGATGTCTCATTCCTTCAGTTCTTACTGAAGGAACAGTATGTTCTTCCAAGAACAGTAAGCAGTTCTTGTAGTTACCTGAAGGGTTGTATGGAGCTGTACATCTCCTGGGACTGAGAAACAGGCAGACCACCTCTCAGGCCAAGCTGAGCTTGGGCCTGCAAGGATGTGTGGAGGGAAATGGGAATCTGTTGAGCAGCAGCCGCCTACGGAAGAAATTGAGACCACTGAGAGGTACAAGAGCAATCAAAATCTCTCCTAGGCTATTATAAAGCCATCAGTTTCCTCAATAAGTTAACGTACCATGACAATGACCTATACTGCAGCTTTGCACAGCCCCTCCTACAAAAGAGGAGCACAATGGCAGGGAAAGAAACTGCACAGGCACCTGAGAGAGAAGAGTATTCCAAGAGGCATCTGATGGATACATAAGGGGACCAATGTAGTACACACACAGAGCACCAAGTTTGCAATTACTTGCACTCCTACCCTCCACACAGGACTACCTAAAGAAAATAAATGACATGTCCAACCATGTTGTCTAAATGCTTTTAGAACTCTGTGCTGTGACCACGTCCCTGGGGAGTCTGTTCCAAGAACCCTCTTAGCAAGTGATCTTTTCCTAATACACAACCTGAACTTGGACTAGATCCCTTGGACTATCAGAGAGATAAACACTGTTTCTTACACATCACCCTGAAGACTTCTTGAAAAAACATTAGCTAGTTACATGTCTCCCTTACTTGTTGGTAGCTTTGCTGCTGAGGTATCGTCTGAGGAACCAGGCGGGGCTGACTTGCAAATACATGGCCATCCAGATACAGGGGTGGAATATGGTTACCTAAATATCAGAGAAGAGAGGCTGTAATTTAAGGTGCAGGCACAGCACCCAATAGAGACCCACCAGCCCACTAAGACTAACAGCTCAGGAACTGGCAATCTCTGCTCCAAACTCTTCCTATATGCCAGAAACCTGCTCTGCAATCACCGCAAATCTGTAGCTAGGAGGAACAGAAAGGGCAAACAGGATATTTGAGACCTTCACATAAGCAATCTAAAAGCCATTTTTACCCTGAGCGGCACCAAGAGGAAAGCAGTACACCATTCCTGTGCCTGCATATCTGAACATGGGATCTCCAAACAAAATGAGGTGAAGAATTTGCCAGGGTGGGAGTGAGGGAAATAAATGACCTAACTTGGAAATAGAGTGTTTTCTAAACAAATTAGCTACAATGGCTGACTCATTATCCATTTTGAACTGAGAAATGAGAAGAACTCTCACTGCATTCAAGAGAGGTCCTTTGGGACCCAGGAACCAGACTCCAGGTATGTTTCTTTTTTTCCATACCTGGAATAGATGCAGAAGGTGCTACGGACGCCACAGGCATAGGAGGCATAGAAACTCCACCAAAAGAGCTGTAGCTGACACCATTGGAAGCTCCAACACTGGAAGGAGGCTGGATGCCTGAGCCCGCACCTCCTGGAGAGTTTTGTTCTGGTAAACTAGGAGAGTTTTCCCAAGCCTTACGAGCAGACTCCATCTACGGAAATGAAGGGCGATAATTGTAGACAATTATCTGCAGACAATTCAAACATGGAGGATAATACTGAGGTCTAGAGCTGCTCATCTGTAAACTATTAATTCAGTCTAAACCCACTCCAATCAGAGTAGAACGCTAACAGATCTCTGATCAAGTGGCTTCATATCCATTCCCTGAGGGTAAGTATCCCCCTGGATATTTGATAAGTTGTTCTCGGGGTGGCAAGGAGGGGTATTTCTTTTTTGTTGGCTTTTTGTTGTTTTTAAACAACAGGTGTCTAAGATCACTGATGAGTCACCTTACTCACTTATTGAGACAGTCACTACTCAGAAAGCTCTGCCACATGTTTACTTTTACAATTAACGAGGACTTCAGCACCCAGGACTGCTGGAACTCATCCCTCTTCATCCATGATAAATAGCGAATATACTTCACTAATACAGGAAATACCTACAGATTTAGCAGTGTCTAAAAACAGGGAGAAAGACCACTCCACCCTCACTACTCTGGTCAAGCAGACAAGGTACCCACTTTGAGGACAAGCACATATGCCAGCTTACTTACCTTAAGAGTAAGTTCTGCGGTGGGGAAGGACATTGGATTCAGGCCAATGCACCTCTGAAGGTGATGATCTCTTCGCAGAATGGGAATGGTCTGCGTTAGCCCTGCCTGAGAGCAGATTGGTGAATGGTGAATATTCAAGGAGAAATTCAAGAGGTAATACAGCCTCAGCTGGCAGCTAAAGTAAATACACCTCAAAGGATTCAAGCCTCAGGAGCAGGAGTTAAGTACTGCACTGAACTGTTATCCCCTCTGTTATTGTGGAACTGTTATTCCACTGTGATGGAATCAACAGAGTTTTGAAGGTGTGCAACCACACCCTTTACATAGAGTTACATCAATGTCCATTTAAACATCAACTAGACTCAGTAACATAAAACCTGCAGAAGACACATACTTGGGATCTTACCTGAACTTCACACAGTACTTGTTTCTGAAAGAGCATTTCTCAAAAGAAAGACCCCTTAAGGCATGTCTCAAAAATTCTAACCACCTACAAACTTGAAGGCATTTCAAAAGCAGCCTTACAAGTTTCTCAAACTGCTGTCTGCAGCTGAGCTACAATCTGGGCTTTTGGTGTGCTCAATCCTGTGCATATAGTAATGAAATACACAGATGGCTGGAACAAGCCAGGAAACTACTTGAAGGGCCTGTCTTAACAAGGTAACTGTTCTGTGTTGTGCTGTGGCAGATGAGATCTTCTGAGGAAGCTGCCAGTCTAGACCTAAAAACACCAGTATTCCCATCACAACCATTACCAACACTCCTCTGTGTCGCAGGGAGAGGAGACTGCTCATCTCAGAGATCTCTAAAACATCCTGGCTTTACACAGGTCACTGAATGATAACAGACTTGCTCTCTGTATCTCTCCCAAGCCTGTGATGCTTATTTTTACCTTGAGGCAACAGATTTCCATTAAGGATCTTTGTCACATGAGATGCCTGAGCATTAAATGTGAAGTCAACTGCAAAGAAACATGCTTTCTCTGTTTGGTAGCACCTGAGATTTAGCCAAGGATTAAGTCAGATTAATCGAAACAAAAACAAAAGATACTTACATTACTGGCCAAGGCATCCTGCAGTTTGGTGACAGGGTTAGCTGCAGGGCCGGAAACAGAACCAGGCGGCAAGCTGAAGTCAGAGTCCTGAAGAAGTGGAATATACAACACTCAAATCCAGACCCAAGAGCCACCAGTTTGCTTCTCATGGTTAATGACTTTAGCCTGAATCATGACACTAGAAACTAAAGACTGTCCTTCAGTAAGCCTCGCTGGAAGACAACATGGAGATGCTTCTCAGCGCTCAGCAGCAGGCAATCCCCAGAGGCACAAAGGCTTAGAAGGCCACTACTTTGTCTATCACATCTATCACCACCCCAGCAGGTCCCTGGGACACTACTTACAAAAGGATATTATGCATTTGGCCAACACATCTTGAGTACCTGGTTTGTGTCAATGAAATCTAAGGCAAATCCACAGTGTATACCCTGGAAGCTTCCTCTAAGCAATCCTGCTGCCTCAAACCACCTTTCAAATCTCAGCAAGCTCACCACCAAGAAGATGAAATTAAATTCAATCCTCACTTTAGGATTTACTCCAAATTCAATGGGTGGCACAGGAAGTACAGAATCCACGTGAATTTCCACCCCATTAACAGGGGGAATATTCCCTTCCAGCCGTTCCGTTCCCTCCGAACCCTTTCTGTTTTTCAGGGAGCGCTCGTTGCCGATTGGTCCAGGCTTGTGTTCCTTGTTCTGTCCTGAGCCTTGATCTGAATCCTTAACAGGAAAGCAGAGAGGCTGAGACAAAAAGACCAAATAACCCCATCTCAAGCCTTAAAAGTGCTATTAAGAACAAAAGAACCACTTCACAAGTTCTCTCACTACGTGCTCTGGCTTGGCTGCAAATCCAGATTACCTTTTTATCAGATTGCTTCTGCACTTGCTCCTTCTGGCAGTCAGGCTTTGGGTCCACCAGGCCAGCCCCATTCATCTCCTCTGGTTTGAGGGTGCCATATGGAGAACTGCGCTGAGAGGAGGTCGCGGAGGATTCCCGAGACTCCGCACTCAAGTCAATGCCACTATCCCCCTGGCTGCCTTTAAAACCCTGCTATGCAAAGCACGAAATGCGTTAAAGCCCCGGACTTTGACCCAAATCCACAAAGGAGGAAAAATATCCCAGAAAACGGCAAGACCACGTCCCCTTTTGAAATCACATTCTGGGTTAACTATAGAGGAGTTGGGTCTTCACCTGCAGCATTCCCTTGGCTACTGCTTTACTGCCACACAAACCTGAGACGGGCTAACCAAAACATTAACCCCACAGTGGCTTCAGAATAAAGTGGAAGTAGCACACATGGCAAGTAGGCTAAGACTGCCAAACTTAAGCTTCTTGTGAACCAAACCAGACCTGAACTCTGCCCTCCACAGGTGAAACATTCTGAAACTTCCTCTGCCATCACTGCATTAAGGCTATAGCTACACACTGCTCACAGGAATGAGGCATAAAAAACCATTATCTATGATATTTCTCTTTCCTGGACAACAGAGATTGCTTCCAGTTAGGAGTACAACCCTGGAATACACCTACCAAACAGTTACTGCAGACTTACACCCACATCTAACTCTAAGCAACACTTGGCCCTCCAGGTTAGAGCAGCATGAAGCTTAGATCAGAACTGCACAGAGTTTAGAATCGCACAAGCAGAGCTGACGGTCACTAAGCACAGATGGAGCAATGAGAAGCATAAGCCATCTATGTTAAAATTTTACAGACACGATACCTGAATGGCACATGAGCTGCCACTTACCTCAGTGGAACTAGATTCAGTACCATTGAAGGTATTTACAGGCTTGCTCCAGGAATCACTTCCAGGAGATTGAACTGAAAGAGCTGGAAGAAAATGCAGGGGTAGAGTTCAGTTTCTTTAAACAGAACTGTGAGCACAACTTCTGCACTGTGCATGTTGCACAACTAACATTTCATTTCTAGATTTAGGAAAGGATATTTTCACTACCTCCAAGTTACTGCTCCCCTGTCAGCTGAGATGGGCAGAGAAGATGGGCTGCAGAAAGTTGAGGATAGACAACAGAGGAAAGAGATTCTTCAGGAATGCGAGAACAATTGGAGAGAGGGGGTAAAACAAGGGAGGCACTAACTATTAAGTGCTGAAGGATAAGAGGAATGCAAAATTAGAAAGCAGCTGAAGTAGATCAAGGCCAACAAGCCTAGAAAATGCTAGAACCTTAATCTTACAAATGCAGGGAACAGACTGGGAGACTGACATGGCCATCAACGGGAGATGGATAGTTTAACAGTACAGTTCTGAACATACAAGAACAGGGAGGTGATTGGTCCCCCGTACTCAGTTCTGGTGAGGCTTTACCTCAAGTACTGTGGTTCAGTTTTTGGCCTCTCACTACAAAAAAGCCATTAAGGCCCTGAAGCACCACCACAGAAGGGCAATGAAGCTGGTGAGTGTTCTGGAGCACAGGTCTTACAAGGAGCAGCAGCTGAGGGAACTGGGATTGTTTAATTTGGAAGAGTCTCACAGGAGACCTTACAGCTTTCTACAACTACCTGGAAGGAGGCTGTTGTGAGGTAGGGGTTGACCTCTGCTCCCATGTAACTAGCAACAGACTAGAGGAATGGTCTCAAGTTGCATGAGGGGAGGTTCAGGTTGGATATGAGGATAGGCTGCCTAGTGAGGTGGTAGAGTCACCATCCCTGGAGGTGTACAACAAGTGTCTACATGTAGTACTAAGGGATATTGCTTATTGGGGAAATATTGGCAGTAGGTGGATGGACAGACAAGATGATCTTGATGGTAACACCTTCGTGATTCTATGATTCACTTTGGAGTTCTGCTAGCACCCATCCCATTTACATCAGAAAAAAGAAAGTTGTCTCCTCCTAAGCACATACACCCTGCTTGTGTGAAATAATCCAAACACTCCCAAACTTACCTGGGCTGTTGCTCTCCCAGATTTCTGTGCCCAGGCTGCTTCCAGACACAGTTACATCACTTTGCTCCAAGCACAAGCTGTTCTGCTTCTTAGCAAATCGAGGAGGAATGCGAGATTGAAGAACACGGGCCTTAGCTGGTGCCTAAGATAGAAAAAGCACAGGCTGTTAGACCTGTCACTGATCTGGATTAATAAAGCCTGTTCCTGGCAAGTTTAATCCTGGATTTCAAAGTGCCAACAGCACACAGAATCTGAGTTGTAGGAGTTGAGATGGACCTCTAGAGATCATCAAATCCAACCATGAAAAGCCCCTAACTCATGTAACAGAATTGTGTTTTATAAGTGAAAAAATGCTATGACTTTTTTCCCCCCTCCCCCCACCAGTGTTAGGGAATGCTGCAGCTCAAAGCAAAGTAGAATTGACAGGACATCAGACTTGCTTTGCTTAATTCCTCTTCTTCAATCCACGAACCCAGATCAGAGCTTAGAGCTTTAGACAGTATAAATCCTACTCTGGACAACATGTATTTTCCCACTTACACAAATGCTTTCTGGGGCCTTAATCCTGTGACAACAGTTTAAAAAACATATCAGTTCAATTTTTTTTCTACCTCCGACTCCTCACCTGAGCTGCCTGCTCCTTCTTTCTTCTCTCCTCTTCCAGCAAACGACGCTGTTTTTTAGTAAGAACTTCAATGAAGCCTTCACCCGCCATAGAACCCACTTCGTTCTCTTCTGCTGTGCTTGACACCCGATTATCAATGATGGTACCTAAACAAAGTACATAAAAATAAGTGTACGTATATGAAGCTTTATAATCATTTTCATTTAGAGTGCATTCTAAATAGGATCTACTTGCTACAAACAAATAAGAAAGTTTAATCAGCAGCACTGCAGCTAAGCTTTGAAAACAAAACCATAGTTGCCTGTTGACATCAACTAGTCATGCTATCCTCCAAGACTTCGCCTCAAGGTGAGCACGATCCAGGTGGGGCTACTTGGAAACACAGCAGATCAGGTCACTTCAGACGTACTGGCAGTGGAAATGAATCTCACACCTCTCTAAGTATTGGCTAGGATAAAGCAGGCACAACCACCTTTAGAAATTATCCATGAGCATTGGGTGTAAAGTTTCAGTTCCACTAATGGCAAAAAGCTGGAGGAAAGAAGAGCAAGTTTCATCTTGTGTGAAGCCAGGAGTTGGATTCTATGGTTCTTATAGGCCCCCTTCCAACTCAGGATATTCTGTTAAAGCCAATATTTTCAGAGCTACTTATTTCTTGCCTGCTTGCTAGAAGCTCAGGATCCAGGTTCCCCCCTTTAGATGCTCTTTTTCCTTCCTGCCATGAAAGGATTTTGGGGTTTGAAATGTAACACTTCAAATCAAAACACAGAACAGCCCCATTTCTCTCTGGAACCAAACTTTCTATAGCAGAAACATCTAGGAAATCGAGCTAGATCTGGCTAAAAATTTGAGTTTTAATGTTATGTGCTTTCCATGTTGTCCCCACTTAGAAACTCTGGAATTTTCTTGTTCAAGAAAATCTAACTTGATATTTAAAGTTACAGTGGGTTGAACTAGCCAGGCTTGAAGTAAGCTACAGTCTGTTAACGCTTGAAACTAAAAAAGAGACAACGCTACTCACTTCCATAATTCAGTTCAAATTGTGACAACGTCTCTCCCTTTTCGCTTGCTCTCTGCACAGTGGACTTCGTCTCCTTCTCTGACTTTTTCCCTGGCCCTTCTGTGCTCTCTGAGTTAGCAAGAGAGGCCCTATCCAGGCTGTAAATGGAGTGGCTGCTCCCACCACTGGTGTTGCCAAGGCCCCCTCCTTCTTCTGGAGACCTGCAAGGTAAGAAGAGAAAGGAATCAGGTTCATCTCTAGAAGATGAAAAGCAGCAAGAAAAAAAATAAAAATGCATGGGTTGTATTTTCCTTATCAGGTTTCTACTCACACCTCATCCTTCCCCACTGTTTGCTCAACAGAAGATGATATTAATTCTGAGCACACAGTCCATTACAAGAACTACTGGGTAAGTGGGCTGAAAACAGAACAATACCTGAACTCATGAGTCAACCAACAGGCTGCCCCTGCAATAAAGCCAATATTCTAGCTTGCCCCTGCAGGGAGGGCTTTGTGCTTCTGAATCAGTATCTCCCACCCTCCTGTGACACCAGCCTACTAACTTCTTCATTCTTCTTTGTGATTGGCACACATACCCTGCCATATATAAGGTGAGACAAAGGGAGATAGATGGAGGAAAGACAGCAATGCTGAGCCCCCACAAAAATCATTTTGCCCCATTTTCTTTCCCTGTTTCTCCAAAGCTGGCGGAGATAGGACACAAGACAAAAGATCACAAAGCACAAGTTGCCTATTTATGACCATTTTAAGCTTGATATGATGAAGCTTCACAAGAACCTTTACCTCCTGCTCTTATTAAAGAAGAATGTTAAAAAAGTAGCCATCAAAGCAGCTCAGAAGCAAGGTACAGATAACTCAGAATTCTCTTCTCAGTGCTGGTGGATCATGAGATTCTTCACAAGACGCACCGGAGAAAATAACCGATTCTTAGTGTCAGAATTATCTTACAGTACTCACAGGAGAAACTCCTCCCGTCACCTTAGAAAGGCACAGCACTGCCTTAATATTCAACACCAGACCCTGCTAAGGTCTAAGAAAATATTTGCTCAGGTAAATACAGACATTAAGCATGGATAAGTAGTGGTGGAAATAACTTCATTAGACTGGAAGAGATACGGGCAACAGCTCCCCACTCACATGCCAGCTGATCTCCATGGACCTGTTATCCATATAGCAGATAACAAACATATGCACATAATAAAACAACTTTACCTTTTACTTTTTATGAGCGTCCCATTCTGCTGGCTCTCATATCGTGAAGCTGCTCCTACAGTCCTGACAGACTGCTCCACGTATCCTGCTGGCTCAGCCTTGCGGTTCTGCCTGTCCACCAGCGGCCTTTGGCTTGAGAAGCTCCTTTTTGCTAGCTCTCTCTTCTCTCCCAAGCTGCCACTCCCAAGGCCACTCTCCAGCTGGCCCTCACTCTCCAAAACTCCATCTCTCCTCTCCCGACGCTCACTGAAGTCACTGCTTTCAGATGCTGTCTCCCACTCCTCATTGGCATGGTCCGAGGAGTTCTGGTAGGACAGCTCAGGGGACCGTCTGCCCGAGATGCTGCTCTTCTCTGCAGTGCTCAATTTGGGCCGTCCTGGCCACTGGCTGGGCAGGAGGTTGGGGCCTCCTTCATCAGGGTTCCACTGACCGACTGATTCTCGTTCTTGCCGGAGGCGCCTGAAGCGTGGGGGCTTGTCTTGACGGGGGGGACGCCGCCTTCTGAATGGCCTGTTCTCTATGTTCTCCTGATCTGCTAAGTAATCCTCTTGGAAGAAGTGCCTCTTGTCATCTAGATGGCTCTCATCAAAAACCCGGCTAGAGAAAGAATCCACATGTTTATAAGAATCCTGAATGTAGTCTCTGTCAGACTGTTGCCGGCTCCCAAAAGCATCTGATGGAGAGGTGTGGCTGTACTCCTGCCACCCCGCTCCCCCACTCCTGCCTTGCCACTGGCTTGGCTCCTTGCCCATGAAACCTCTTCGCCCATAGCCAGAGTTGCTTAGTCTTGGTGGCAGTGACCTCCCAAAAGCTCTTGGAGCCCTCATTTTAGGGTCGAGACTAGTGTGGTCATCTGAATAGATTTTGTTGGACCTCCAAGACTCTTTGAAGTCCCCCTTCTTCAAATCACTGTCCTCTCTGTCCAGCACAGAGCCATCATTGCTGTTTTCTGAGCCCCTCTGACGGCGACGTTTGGGGAGCTCCTCATATTCTGACCCTTCACTATGTGTCTCACTTGCAATCCGTCGCCTTGGCTTGCCCCTGGGGAAATCCTCTGGTTGGTTGAACTCCCGGAGCCCTCGCCCTCGGCTGCTCCGCTGGTTGTTATAGACTCCCCGACTGCTCACAACAGTGCCTCGACCCCTGAAAGTGAATTCCCTGAAGCCTCTCCCTCGCCCACGCCCTTGACCTCTCCCACCAAAGGCTTGTTCCTCATCAATGAAGATCCAGTTATTTCTTTTCGTGGGAGGAAGATCACTGGACTCTCTGGAGAGCTTGTTCTCCCAGGTTCTTTCTGGTTTATCTTCCTCCTCCTCCTCCTCTTCTTCCTCTTGTGACTTCTCAGCCTCTCGGGCAAGGCTGGCTTGGGAAGAGCCTTTGTCATCCAGCAGATAACGCGTGGAGCTCAGTAAGGCTGCGGAATCATCTGACTCGTTTTCCACTTTCTGAACAGTCACCTTCTCCTTCAGATGGCGTGAGGTGTCCTCTCCCTCCAGTTTGACTTTCTCCATTTCCTTCTCCTTCTCCTCCACCTTGAGGGCTTTCAGGACTGGCTTTTTGATTGGGCCTGATCGTCGTGTCCTCCCAGTTTGCTCCTGCTGTTGAACACCTGTGCTTCGGTTCTCAGGGGCCCACTCTGTTGTCTCCTCAGCAGGCTGTTTGGTATTAGGGCCTTCTTTCTTCCACGGGTCAGCAGTGAACGACTGCTCATTTCTGGGAACTTCTTCAGTAATCTCCACTGCAGGCTCTAAAGGCTTCTGATGGTGGCTGATATCCCAGCCATTATATTCAGGTTTCTTCTCTGCTTGGATAAAATCAGGCTCTAGAGGTGAACATCTCAAGCTTGCATGGCGGTTGCTGGAAGGACAGGTTTCCTGCACACTCTCCTGATGCTGAAATAAGAGATCTTGGCCTAGCCTCTGAGAAGACAGGCAGCTGTCAAAGTCTCCTTGGGCCTTTTTGTCAAAAGCATTCAAGTATTCCTCCCCTCTCTCCTCAAATAGATCTCGCTGGGTACTCAGATTCTCTGGCCTTCCAGGAGAGGAAGAGTAAGAACTGCCATTTCTATGAAGGAAACAGCAAACATAAAACAGTCAGCTAATGCAAAGCACAGCGTGCACCCAAGGGCTCAAGATGAGCACAAGAGGTACAAGAAAATAAATTAGGTTTTGTTCTACATCATGAGACAATGAGCCTGCAAGTACCCAAATGCAGGGCATTCTATTCTATTATGGCCCCAGGCTGTACTATTTGGTTTGCCAAATCAATGGATGATAAAGAAAACAGTTCCTATCATGGGCAGCAAACTTAAGAAATAAAGGAAAATGCAGCCCTCTAACAAGTAACCGAATTCAGGAAGTCCAAAAAGAATTAGGAAACAAACAAGAAATGACAACTATTTGACTAATTATTTTCAGTACCAATCCATGTAAATGACAAGCAACTGCTACTGAACAGGCAGCCCCACAAGGCTCCAAGCTGGTCAGTCTGGACCAGCATCAGCCAGAAAAACTGAGTTAAGTCAGTCTGCAAGCATCTTCACAACAAAGAAACTCAGCAAGGTAAGGGTGCTACCAGATCAGTATCCTGGCCTGTCTGACATCTTTTAGGTCAACTCTGAAGCCTGCTTTCTAGTATTAAATGGCCTCCCACCGTAGCACGTGTGAGGACGGGGAGATCTGCACTCACCTGGCATGCAGCCCCTCCATGGTCATGCTGTCAGACTGCTTTTGATGTGACAGGGAGTACCCTTTGCTCTGCAGAGATGCATAGCTCTCCTGGCCCCAAACTGGCACTGGGTCCATGGGAGCAGCCTTCCTTTCCACCTGACCTGCCTGACAGTTCTGATCTTCAGATCGACAGCTGTTCCCACCGATGGAGTCCTGCTGAATCATGGGCTTCATAATTCCTGGTCATGACAGAGTTTGTATCGTTAACACTACTATCTCACTGTCAGGAAGAATTAACAATCTAGCACTAGCTTGATTCCCCTTCCTTCCTGGACTGCGGATGACTGAAGCCATAGAAACCTTTCTGCAGAGAGGAGCCTGTGCTTGGGAAATACACAGCTGGGAAACACACCTGGACTGACATAGCAGGTGATACAGCCTACAGAGACCAGCTTGCTCACTACACACCATCACAGGCTTGGCAGCAAGCAGGTGCATGAAAACAAACCACAGACTCAAGGGAGTAATTTATACACCCTAGTATTTATATTCATATCTCTGAAGATCAGTAACAAGTTAAGCTCTGTGCTTCTACCACCTTCCCAGAAACTACAGATTTTCCCACTACTTTGAATGCCAATCATTCCCAAACTGATCCTACTCTTCTTAAGGGGAAGATCTATCTTTAAACCCTCTAAGGCTCCACAGTTGTTAAGGAAGATATCACAATACAGTATAGAAGATGGACAGGCAACATGCTCTCCCTCCTAACCTCCTTTGTTTACTCAGTAGTCCTCATCACAACTGACTTTCTCATCCCTAGAGGTTTACTGCAGCCAGCCAGACAGGATAAGAAGTCCGGGCTGAGGTGAGACAAAGCACAGCAAGGTTACGAGAGCCATAACTATCTCAACAGATCATCCTTCCCAATGACCAGAAACCACCTGAAATACCAGTCCTGAGGACAGTGAACACCTGGGCAATTGCAGAAGCTTTAAGACTGTAAGACAATCCTCCCATTCTAAAATCTGGAAAACCAACTCCTGAAGTCTTAGGTTTGAGAGTAGCTTTCCAGATACTGGACCAAATCAACTGCTGTGATAAAGGGAAACACTGAAAGTATCTCACCTGAAGGGTGAAGAGCTGAAGGGTAGAAATCCACAGGAGCGCGACTCTGAGCCATGCGGGGGTCCATGTAAGAGGGCATCATCATCCAGCGAGGGTCAAAGCCAAGCATCTGGGGGTGTGGTGGGTAGAAAGTTCGATGGGAATGGGATGGAGGAGGATAGACTTGCTGCTGCTGCCAGTGCTGCATCTTGTACAGCTGCTCCTGCAGGGAGGAAGGATGGGCCATTTGACATCAACTGTCATGGTACAAGAAACCACGCTTGCAACCTGACTAGACCAAAGAAAATGCATTCATTGTGTAAGAGACTCAAAAACAATTTGGAGAGGAAAGCAGGGCAGTTACAAGCAATTCACCACAAACAGAAAATGCAGCAAGTGCTGTTTTTCTTAAACTACCCAGGACACAATAAACACAGCCAAGAGATCAGGTCACCACTATAGCCCCACTGCATACTCAAATGGAAAAGATCAGCTTCAAGACAGGAGTTCATATTTTTCTCAGCATTTCCACAAGATACAGGACAGTTTCCTGTCAAACATCATCCCTTAACTAGAACTAAATACCTCAGGAGACATTGCTCCTTAAAGGAAATGCCACTGTAAGTTATTTAGTGTGTGTGCATAATAGTCCTATTCATGTTAGCCAAAAAGATTAGATAAGAACATTCTAAATTCAACCAGGAGAGCTGTTAATATTTCATAGTATTTCCTGTGCATCCTCTGGAGATGGACTGACACCGCTGGGTTGTTTTCCATTTCCCACATGGCCAGCTTACCTTCCTTTAGGATGAGGAGCGTTATGATGTTAATTTGACTCAACATTTAACTATTGCCTAAGGTCCAAGAAGAACCAGTATTTGAAGAGAGCTCTGTGTACTGAAGAAAGTTCTCAAAACATGAACAGCTCTAATTAACAGGAAATACACCTGTTTACCTGTCAAGCTTGTCACCACGCTTTTCTTACTGAGCTTACAGTGTCAAATACAGTAATTGTTTACAAAAAAGGCAATCCCTAATGCAGTGCAAGAGGCAAACTTATATCTAAAACTGAAAGTCATTACAGCTGGAGAGGAAAATACGATAAACACAAAGATTAGGTTACCTACTCTTCCAGATAAAGTATTTTATAAAAGACAGCATTGATGGCATTAAGTTTTTTCTTTTCATGAAACCACTGCAACACAAGCCACCTAATATACGAACTGCCTCATACATGCTAACAACACAAAGGGGGGGAGAAAATACAATGAAAATTTAATGTTCTTCCAGTAACAATGACCCGAGGTATTAATGGTATGACAGCAAAGACATCCAATTATTTTAGCTCCAGAGCATCTCTTAAGGGTAACACCAACATCTGTTGCTGCACGTTTGATTCATGAAAATGTCACAGGGAATAGCCATGAGAGTAATTAAGCTTCCAAGCAAAGTCAAATCTTCACCTCTTTGCTAAGGTTTGCAGGGGAGTTGATAACATCACATTTCAAATGGTTATTCTATGAAGACTGACAATTAACACTGTTATAACAAGCCTGAGTATTGCTGCTGCCCAAAGGAGAGAGGCTCGCTGCCGCAGGGAAGGCTGGATAGCATACATGACATATAAAGTACTGCAAAGCTGGGAAACAGAAGACACGTGAAGCAATTCAGACTAGTTTCTCAGTGCCCAGAAAGAATTGTCTATGAAACAAGACAAATACATACTTGTGCTGCATGGAAAATACTGATCAACAAGAGCCTCACACAGAAAGAAACTAAGTTGTATAGAAAATCAGAGCAGATGTAAAAAATCACCTACCTCTGCAAAGGCAGGAGGAAATGGAACAAGAAGCGTACTACTTTATACCTCTCACATTCAGTCCAGAAGCAGAGTTCAACCAACTCTCAACCCTGGCAGGCAAATGGCTACCCACACCAAACGGAGTAAGCATACAGAAAGCATTAAATCAAATGGAAATGGCTGGTCCCCAAAGAAATCAGCCTCCTTTCCCTTGGCCTGAATATTCAGCACCCCGTCACTGCAGCAGTGCTGAAGAGCACCAGCTTCTATTCTGTGACAGGGAATAAGAACAGGAATCCACCAGGTTTACTACCAGCCAAAAGCGTTAGATACTTTGCTGGATCTGTAAGTACCAACACAGCCACTACTGCTTTTTGACCCTGAACACAGGAAGGTGGAAGTCCCTGGCTTTCAGTACATGCACACATTTGCAAATCAGAGCTCTGCTACACACCACATTGTCCTAAGATGTCACACTGTCAGGAGATGCAGAGACAACAGTGCCAGACAAGTCGACATCTCTGACAGCATCTACTTTTCTCCCAGGCAAGTGAGAAACCTGGCCTGCCCACGCCTCTCCCCAGTCACAGAAAACTGTTAGCACAACAGCTCCAGCATAAGAGGCAAAAAAAAAAAAAAATCATGTAACCTACACAGGGAGCCCTTTCATGGGTGTTACATAGTAGACATCTGTGATCAAGAACAGGGAAAAAAAAGCTAGAGGAGAACCAGCAGCTGTCACCTCCCAGCCCAAGGATCGGTTGGTTACCTGACTCTGACAGCATTGAAAATCAGGCAGACAGCTGTTACATAGGGGTCCAAAGTGGTGGGGAAGGAGTAACACCTATTACCTGCTGCTGTTGCCTCTGGAATCGTGGGGGAAGAGACTTCTGGTATTTGCTAAATTCCTGTGCTGGGGATGGAGCTTCTCTGAGTTCCTCCTCACTGCTGCTTTGAGGTGCTGCTGGGGCAGGAGTCTCCTCTTCCAGATAGCCAGAGACATCCTGCGTGTGAAACTCAGGGGTTGCTGGAGAGAGGAAAATAAGCCTTGATGAGTCCTGCCCAAAACACAGTTTGTGCATACATCAGAGAAAATATACCCAAGTGCAGACACATCCTGATTGTGTTACGTGGTTGAACTTTACTACAGTCATATGTAGCACCTCACAATATGTGATCTGCCCTTACAGCTCTTGTTTTGGATTCTGAAATCCTCCTCTGCTATCAGCCTTCTGCTTCAGCACTGTGGGACAAAGTCCATTCGCTCTGTTACTCCTTGAATTTGTTAACACTTCCCAATAAAATGATGCTGTGACCAGCAGCCTCATCACAAATAACATCATCTGACCATGGCAAGTCTAGGAGGCCTACTCCAACAAGGACTCTGACAGCACAGCTAATTGACATGGTTAAAATAAGCAAGGAAGTTCATGCTTGTTTCCTTGTTTTAATAGTTAGGTTGCTTTTTATTTTTCCTCCTCTCCCCTCAAGTAAACTTTCATCATCAGCCCAAAATACCCCACAGAATACATGAGGCAGCTCATCTCTTAGGCACCACCCCCAAATGCTCCCTCTTCCAGGAACTCTCCCTCAGCTCAGGGGAAAGTTCAGCACAATCACACAAAAAACAACAAAAAACAGTTTTTACAAGGCAAGCAATGCTTCTGTACCTCTACGGAAAGCATGACCATTCTCTTGCACGGTATTTTTCTCTGTGTTTGAGGGTCGCACGTCCTCATTCTCTGTGTGTTTCTGGGTCTCCCCACTCTTTTGAGCCAGTTTGCATTTCTGATCAAGTTGCTTCAGCTTGGCAGCACAGGCTGCCAGACGCTCCTCCCTGGCTCGCCGCTCCTCCTCCTCCCTTCGCTTCCTGGCCCGTTCAACAGCCTCAGAGATCTCAGAGTGCACAAATTTCTGTCTCAGTGGCAGTTTTTCTTCTTTATCCTCAAGGGACTGCTGTCTCAGAGCACTTCCCTGTGAGGGCTTCTACCAAAGGAAAAACATTTCTCAGTAATCATGACTCAAACGTATACCCTACCTTGAGCTCTGCATCCCATGATGAGAAAAATCCCCTCTTGCCTGCTATCATCCTTCTCTATCCTCATGCATACAAATCCCCTTTCAGTGAGGAGTCACTGCTATCTACTTCAGTATCTCCATTTTCTGTCTGACAGCCCCACTGCTTGGGACCAGCTTCAATTTTCTCTTGCTAGTGGCAGTGCAGTACACATAAGCAAAGAATTGCGAAATTCATCAACGTGCCACTCTCAGTATTGTGTCTGGGAGGCCTCTTAAGGACAGCGATATGTCACATCCACTAGCTCAGCAGAACAAGCTTATGCACATCAGCTCAGACTACCTGGTATTCAGACGTAGAGTTCCACCCATTGATCTTCCTTGGTGGCTGCTGTGAATCCTGCACTTTCCGGACTGACCGAGACAAACCGACTGAGTCGCTCCAGTTTTTTCCTTCCTCCACGGTGTGTTTGACATCTGCACTGTCTGCAGAGCTCATGGACAACTGCCGCTGCCTTCTGGGATCCCAGCTGTTCCTATCATAAAAAAAAAACAAAGATTTGCTATTACATTTGCAACTTGCCTCAAAAAGCATTTGAGGACTCCCTCATCAAGCAGCAACGATAACAGACTGTAACAGAAACAAAGAATCTAAACAAAACAAACACCAGTCCAAGCAATGGGCTTTTCCTCCCAAGGTGCTTAAGGAGTTGTTCACTGCTGCGCAGCTTGGCACTTAGCTCTATGACCCAATGCACACCCTTGAGGTCCATTCAAAGACTGGCATGTGGAATCAACAAAATCAGTATAAGCAGGGAGAAAGAAAATACAAAAATTTCAATTTCATGGATGTGGATGCAGCCAGTTCTTACCATTTCTGCCGTCCATCTTTAAGAGATTCTTCTTCTTCCTCATCTTCACTAAACTTCAGTTTCTCAGAGTAATCCACTTCATCATGAATGCCTGAGAAGGGAGAATTGGAAAAGGGGCACATTAGAAAAAAGAAAAAGTTCCTGCCTCAGAAATCTCATACCTTCTCCAGCACTGTAATAGACACAGCACAGGTTCTGGAAATTACATGATTAGCAAGAAATCACACTGCTAAACAGCAGGTTGATCCCAAAATAGAAGCAGTAAACAGCTTAGGGAAGAAGGCTGCAAGTAAGGAGACAGCTATCAAACTAAACTGCATAACTGCATACTGCCAGAACTGAAAAGGTGAGACTAGCTCTTCACTGCTCTCATATCCTACTGCTGCTTGGTGTTATCAGCTTTTAGGAGTCTTCAGATCCAGTTCCTAGAGTCCTGTGATGGAAGGATCAGAAGGATCCATTGTGTCATCATGTACACCAAGAGCACCTTCACAACTGCACTGACCATCCCTTTCTCCCCCTTATCCATTCTACAGTAGTGAAATAGAGCCACTAGAACTTTCTGGCAATTCCACTCTGCAGGGAGGAGCAGTTACTTTGCTTTACCTGCTAAGTCATTGCTTGAAGCTAAATGACAGAGGTACTGTACCTGCCCATCCATCATCCGCATCATTATCTAGTTCATCCAGCCCCTTCAGGTTCTCTGCATTGATAATGGTGGGTCGAGGTGCTCTCTCTACCAGCTGCCGAAGTGGACGTGCTGGGCGAGACAGGCCAAGCCTGTTCTCTTTTCTACAGACAGATGCAAAAATATTGGTTAGAAACAGAAGAACGTGTAGTTGACTTTGTAACAGCAACTCAGCCATTTTCTACCAATTATATAGAAGGAATCTCTAGTATCTCTCCCTGTTCAGCAAAACTTCTCTTCCATATCTACCTAGTACTCACTTCCTAGGGCTGCAAACCTGCCAGTCCACAATCACACACACACCTACTTTACACATCTACCTGCTCCTGAGATGCACAGTGCTCAGTGTCATGTGACACTTCAGGTGCTGCTATAGTTAGAGCAAAGCACTGACCTCTGGGTAAAAATCAGGCATTCTTTTTAGCTACCTACAACTTCACCCAAACAACAAGCGTAAGGCTTGTGTCACACATCAAAAGCAGCCTATCAAGTGGGACAGTCATGGAAACCTTACCCATCCTGGTCGTTCATCTGGTATTGTCTGAAAGGGACACGGGGCTCAAGCCGAACTTGAGGAACAGGGAAAGACCCTCGTTCCAATGGTGCAGGGGTCTCAGATGGCTGTTGTGGACACATCTGGAACAAGACAAAGCGTAAGAGCCTGTATTTTCACTACCACAAGCAGGTTTACCCAGATTAGATTACACACAGGCACAGTAGCTGTAACTATGCAAAGTTAAAACAAATGTATAATGTCTGGCTAACAGATACATCACCTCTCCAGCTCTAGAAAAGCAGGAACTTTTCCTTGGGCTGAGCAAGGCTGTGGCTGTTTCATTTCTCCCTGGAGCACATAAGTGCTATGCCACTCTAACTTGAAAGGGTAAACATACAATAGGGAAAACTAAAAATAGATGAAGGATCCCTGAGCAAGTTCCAGGAAGCAATTGAAAGAAAAACGCTATTTTATCTGACTTTCTCAACACGCATAATATTATGAGAAGCAAAGATATTATAGGGCTTTGTGACAAGTGCAACTTACAAAAGCAGGTAGCATGTCATGGTATGTAGGTGGCTGGTAGACATTTCCCATGAACTGCGAAGCCCCTCTGCGGACAGGCTGAGCTGGGCGGAGAGACGGCTCCTTAGGATCGCTGGCACTCACTGAGGAGGGGGCTCCGTCTCCAGTGCTAGAGGTCTTGCTGCCCAGCTCAGCAGGGGAGGCGGTCAGAGATGTGGCAGAGGTTATGTTCCTCCCACCGCCCTCCCTCCAACTCGTGACATCTGGAAAGGAGGTAATAATTAAGTTAACATTTGTGAATGTAACCACTTCAACTGAAATGCAACACTGAAATGATCTGGTCAAGCCCTAATTACTCTAAGAATGTAGAAAAACATCAGGGAAATTTCCAGACACATTATTTTTCCCAAGAGACCTGAAGCATCAGCTGCTACGAGGTAATTACTGCACCAATGGTGTCCTTATTTGTCAATAAGGCTCAATTTCAACCAGAACTCCTTCACCCATCTCTGCAGTCCTCATTCCACAAAATTAAAAGCAATCAGATCAAACATAAGTGCTCAAAGACAGGACTAAACCACACGCTCACTTCACCTGTAACTCTCCCCTACCCTGAGGGAAGATGCCTGTTTTGCAGCATCACTATATTAAAAGTCACAAAACAAAGTCAACCTCCCCCTATTCTGATACACAGCAGTTTTAATGAAAAACTCTGGTATATTGCAGCGTGTATTAGCAGACTGGAAGATGCAACTCCAGCACCCAATATGATGAACTTTACATACAAATCCACAGTCTTTGCTAAGCAATATATAGGAGCTTATAGAAGACAAAAGTAGGGATGGAATATCTGACAGGACAGTGAAATGGAACCCCCTGCCCAAAGTAAACCTATGGGATTCCAGTTGTGAGCTGGGGTAAGGCAGAAATACACATCCACTTACTCTGGGGGCGGAGGCTTGGTCCTGGCCCATACGACAGATCTAAGGCGCCCTTTTCTTTGCCAACCTTGTCCTGCTCGCCAGCTGCTTTCAGCGTCGGAAATTCCTCGGGAGAGAAGGATAACAGTCGGCTTGAGGCCCTTGAACCTGTCAGACAAATAAGCATGGGACTCAGATCGTTCCACTCTTCCAACTCCCTTATGAGATCACCCTGAAAACACGTTTCCCAAGAATCAGTGCACCCAGCAAATTTAAACCCAACTTACTACCATACCTGCACCTCCGATCACATCCAAAACCCTTTCACAAGCTGCCACCAACTCTACAAGTCACAATTTAGTCTTCACTAAATACTTCCACAGTCTCGAGATTTTCATTTAAACTCTCAGATTCATCAGAGTCAGAGTAAACTTTCTCAGCTTTCAATTATTTCTGTGCAGCACAAAATTCAGACTGAGGCAGAGATGCAAATTCCACAAGGCTTACAAATGATATTCTCTTTCCCAGTATTTGACATTTCTATTCAGACTTCTACTTAAATCTCACTCCACTGGGGCACTCTACTGTTAAAGATTTCTGGCAATAGAGTCGGTGAAAGATCACAGATAAGGACTAAGTGCAATATGCCACTTCCCAGCTCTCCTCCTCGCTGCAGCGTTTTTAAGATGCAGATCACTACCCAGAGCAGGCCAGGATCATCTTCTGTCATTGGAAGATTGTTTTGCTGAGTCACCCTAGAATGAAAGCTCTCTCTCTTCTGAAGATCTGGCAGCGACTGGGAAACAAAACAGCAGTTCTATGAAATTTGTTAACGCTGACTAAAAAGAATCTGTCTGCATTTTTACATTCCTCTTTTTCAGAACTGTTTCTTTGTGTTACTTGGCTAATCCTCCTTCAGAATTATCTCACTAAAAGCATCAGCAGTGACTACTGAAGACCTAACAAAAGAGTCTAATATTGACTCTTTAGGGCAAAGATAGGAAGTCTGGCTTAAGTCATTAGCACTTTCTGGAATCTGCACACTGCACAAAGTCTCCCTCCTGAAGATTCTCACAGAAGAAACTGCCAATTGCTGAGTGTAACATCACCTGACACATGTTCATCTTTTCTGCTGCATTCTACTGAACTAGAATAACAATGAGAACATTAACAACATTTAACTGTCCTTCAAGACAAACTCCTCCATCCCAATCCCCAGGCTGTATTAGTTTTATCCCTGTGGGTAGGGCTGCAAAATATAATGACCGCTAATGGGTAGGCATTAACAATTTGCACTATAACCCTAGGCAGTATCGCACTGAGAAAAGTCTGGAGCCTGTTTCAGTAATGGTTTCATTGTCTTTCTTTCTTTCCCTCAAAATGTCCCTTATATGGAAGAAACAGACACAGAGCAGTTCATCTGTAATTTACTAGTTCACATTAGTTTAGGATATACCCCTCTCTGAGAGAAAATTTAACAGCAATGACACCTACAAGAGCCAAAAGCAAAAGACTTCTCTGTCAATACTACTAGAAAAGTAATTGTTCACTGCCAGAAAAGAAGTGCATGAATGGGGTGGCCTGACAAATTCTTTCAGCCAGATTTCTGATACTTCTGTAATTCAATCATCTTCTAAGTTGCTCTTTAGTCACATATGCAACTCTTCTTGGGCTGAGAACTCCACACTGATAAGGCTGTGGCCTAGAGTTTTCAAAGTCTTTAAGAGCACTGTTAGAAGATCGGATTTCAAGAGGACTGCACAGGAAGGAACCCTGCAGAGCAACAGTCTAAAAAACGTACCAATTAACCAAAAAGCCTTTTCATTGTCCATCAACTTCAAGCAGGCATAAGTTTCTGTTTTAACATTTCACCTTTGATAAACACCCTCTCACTAAGCAACTCATTTAATTTAGGATAGGCTGGTACCCTCCATTACTGCAATCTGTGGATGTCTCAGTTCTTCGCAAAGAGAAAGCCACCTATCTCTGCAGTTTAATTTGGTGTCTCATGGCTTCCAGTCTATCCACATTAAACTCTGGAACTGAGCCATCTCACCAAAGTTTAAGTACTTGAAATTACCTTCTATGTGGAAATAAATGTATCTGAAGTCAACTAAACTCCCAGTTTATGTTAACACTGTTCCAGGATCCTTAGTCAAGCAGAAGTGGTAAGCTGCACAGTTACCAAGAGAGACATCAGGCATCAGCTGAGGTGGAAGCAAGGGCATCCTGCAGCAGGTGGAATGTCATTTCCACCATGGACCCTTCACCCAAGGACAACGCATACAGCCTCCCCCAAACATTAACCATCACAGGCTTATTCCAACCACCTCACTAAGCCACACTCCCCATGCTACCAGCCATGAAAACATAATTTTCAGTCTCTGATGTCCCATTTTCTTCTAATCCAAACCCTTTTCTCCTCCACTCTCTTCTGCTTCTATTTAAAAACCGCTCTAGGCTGAGGAAGATGACACTGGCACTCTGGTTCAGAGCAACAATAAGACATGCTCTGCCCAAGCTGTGTCTTGTGCTTGAGAGACATCAATTAATGCAGTTGCATCATTCCATCCATGCAGATTCAAAACAGGATTCATGTGGCCATACTGCACTGTAACCAACACAGCTGTGTGCCATTAGGCACCAGTCTAGACAGGGAGGGCAGAAAGAAATGGAGTCCACCCCAACTCATGCCTGAGAGAAGCATGTATCCAGCTCTCTTTCTGTTCATCATACTCACCACCTTCTAGTCCTGCTGGCTTTCCATTCAGCTGTGCCCATGACTTTGGTCCACCTGGCACTGAATTTGTACTCTGAAAATACAATAAAGTCACAACAAAACCAAAACAAACAAGAAAATGCCCAAAGATCAGTTAATTACTCCTCGTTTCCTGGGTAGTTCTTGTTACAGTCCAGGTATCACTGGCTACCATAGGCGTCCCATTTGTTGCTGGGCCTTAAGTTAACTGCACCCCACTCCAGTGCGTTATGTGATGCTACAGTGAAAATACTCTTCTGCCCTGCCTTTATACTCTTCTCAGCTTCACCAACTGAAGCTGAGCTTTATTTTCTCAAACCATTCTTTTTCCTTTCCTACCTCCAATAAATCTTTCTCTTTGTTCTGTTGCATTTTCCCAAACTGGACATCTTAATCTTCTAGATTTGTTCCATGCTATACCTCAGCTTGAAGGCTATTCTGTTTCTCATGCATTAACTACTCTTTTCAAATCACAACTTGCCCTAATTTTCCTGAACCGCTAGGGCTAGAACTGGAAGCATGAAATCCACAGCACATGGGGACAGGTCCTTGCACTCTCTGAGAAAACTTTCTTACTTGCCAGTAGTTTTTTCAGGTCCTGACACTGGCTACTTCTCCCACATGACCACATCTCTTCTTATCAAGTCTCATCAGGCTGGGAACAAGAGCTGGATCTGTTGTCACCAAGCGACACTTGAATTAGACCCAAAGAAAAATAGTTTACAAGTGCTAACCAGCCATCCCGCATTCCAGCCATTCTTTCTAGATTGAAACTAGACTTTCCCCATACACTTGAAAGGTATAGAGGTAATGTGCACAAAGTTGCACTGTAACTGCAACACTTTATTCCTGAGGCACAGCAACTTGAAGTCAAGAGTCAATTGCAGAAGAATTGATTACACAGCAGCTGTTCTGTACGCTATAGTCTGACAATTCTTACTTGCAGGTGGCAACAGACAATTAAAGGAAGCCCTCAAGCTGACTGGGCACAAAGGAAACAGTGACAGAGACCACTTGTGCCTACCTCCTGAGCGATTGACTGTGTCGGCTTCTGTAAATTGGAGACAGATTTCTGCAAACCCTGCTGCAGCAGCGACTCCTGCAGCTGTGCAGCCGTCGCACTGGAACTGGGAAAGAACAGCAGAGGTGAGATCAAACAGAAAGAAAGGCAAAACAACAAGCAACTCTGGCAATATATAACAGCTGCTAAATATCATGCTACTTTTGGTTTTGCACTGGCCTGAAGAACAGAACCGATCTTTCCAAGGTTCAACACAGCACATCAGTGCAGAATTGCTGCTGCCATTTACCTGACAATAGCAAAAAGCAGTTCTGCCTACCTCTTTTGGTCTGATTGATCCTGCTTGTTTGCCCATCCTGTACCGTCTTTGGGTACTATAATGACGTTGGGGTCGTTTCCTTTGTTCTCAGACTTCAAGCTAGGCAAGTTTGCAGGAGGTGGCATGCGCCGAGCAGCAGCAACTTTTCCAAGACTCTGTAAGCCATGTCTAGGAATAACTAGTGAGAAGGGAACACAAGAATGAATGAAAAATGAAAAGGCCCACTGTCCTCCAGGTGCTTTGCTAGAATTCCTCCACGACTCTAAAATAATAGCAGCTCAGTAGCAAAACCAATCATTTTCCTTCAAGTCCAGATATCAACAGTTGAGTAACCCTGCTTCCTCCCATTTAGGCATCCTATCCAACCTAACTAGCTCTGCAACAGCACTTAGAGAATCGCAGAAGATTTCTGAAGGCATTCCTTACCTGTAGTTCTGATAGCTTCTATTGACTTTCCTTTATACTTATCAAACAGGCTGAGAGTCGAGTACTTGCTTTTCCCATCCTTTCCCTTGGTTATTTGCCCCAAACGATCGGACATTGCGATGAAATGTCATCTAGTAAGGAAATTTCTCTGCGCCGCTCCCAATCTGCCTTTTAATGAAAGAGAAGCAGGAAAATGCCATCAGATTACCTTGCCATGATTACGTAAAAAGCAAACATGTGCGACTGTTAGAACAGCACACTGGATACTGGGTTTCACTACCATCACTGTTCTCCCCCTCCCAGCTGCAAAAAGCTTGTGGGATTTATGATTCATAAACTACATTAAAATAACTGCAGGAACACATTTCTCATGGCATCTTTTTTTATTTTCTTCTGCCAACTCCAGCACTTACAGAACTGAACTCCTTTAAGTATGAGCATACAAGGAGTGAGGTCAACTTGGTCCTTGCTTAAAAGAATGAATCTTTACAATAAGCAGCTACACACAATGACTCCTCAATAAGAAAGTAAGTACGGTATCCTTTCCAACACTGGAATGTATCATTGGGTTTCCTGCTGAACTCCTGGTAGCTGGGCTTGTTACATCTAAGACAGCACTTACTGAAGGTAACAGAATTATTTCCTCTAATTCCTTTTCCCTATCTGTTGGCTACAAGAGAGAGCTGAGGAGTGAATAGAACAGGTTCAACTACAAACCCTGAAAACATTTCATAAGAAATACACTGTATGTTCTGTTGCTGGCACCTCCAAGTACCACTTTTAGCTATAAATGTGCTTTTCACAATAGGTATGGCTTGCTAATTTCTCACTCTGATTCCTGCCTGCACAATGCACTGTGATTCATAGCATTCACTCAAGTCTGCTTTCTTTTTTGGGCTCTTGGAGCCTAGGACAAAGCTGAATACAAGTTCCATTGACAAACATACATCTCAGCAAATGAAGCCTTGCTTACTTTCAATGGATGTTTCTTTTAGGTATTGTATTTATAATTCCCTGTTCTCACTTTTCCACAAACCTAGAAGCTTAATCTAACCTTTTCACATGTCATTTAGATTTCCAGATTTCTTCTCGTAAAAATCTCCATTTTAAGCCTAACACTGCTGGCAGTTGTATTATACCATCTGCCAGGTCCTATCTTACAGTTTCCCACTGTGTTCTGGAGTAACAAAACACTGTTATATATCAGACCTACCCACCCTTCACCCTTTCTGAAACTCATTCAGCTGCAATCACGCTCCCAACACAGCCAGAAATCATTCAGCATTCTGAAAGAGACCATCTCTGACCAGAGGCTATAGCTTCTCCCAGTACTGCCTTATCAAACACCATTTCTGGGTAAGAGGATTAGTCCATGGCATTATGAACAAAATAAGCACCTTCCACAGCCAAGCTGGAGAGTCAGTTTGAGAATGTACTGCAAACCTGCAGAGAGCCAAGTAAAACCTACCTAAAGATTGAGGCCAGGGAGCAAGTTTCAAACCAATAAACCTGGCACCTTGCAGTGAATGCCCTGCAGCGCAAGGATTTAAACCAGGAGCAAAGTGATCTGGTGTGCAAGGCAGCAAGTGGAGAGATAGAGAAGCACTTTCTGTCACTCTAATAGCATCCACACAACACTCAGAAGCACCACCAGGCTCCTCCACGCATCCCTCACAGCCAGGCTGCTGCTCTGGGCTGCAGTGTGAATGCCTGCAGAGGCAGCAGTGCTGACCAGCATCCCCAAAAAACCTTCTCCTGCATAGCAGCAAATGGATCTTTGGCTCCAGTCTGGTTGCATCTTTGCTCGAGCGATTACCATACACCAAAGAAAACTCATTTCCCTATTTCCACCACATTTTATCAGTGGGATAAATAAAAAAAGAGAAGAACGCTGTTTAGAGCAGACTTAGCAGGAAAGCAGATGCTGCACTGAGCAATACCCTGTTCAAACCAGCAGGGTCGCAGGCAGAATAGCAGGGGGAACCATGCACTATCCCACAGCCACCTCACCTGCAGGTACGTACTGAGCCCCAAGGTGAGAGCTGGCCTGGACCCCACCAACCCTGCATCAGCCTTACAAATCCCAAGCAGTAACATCCATTTTAAGGTTCAGAAAACTACAAACGAGATCAAATTATTAGGCATGAGAATAAAACAACAGCTATCACATCCAGTTCAGGAATTAGAAAGGTCCCAAGTTCCTGAAAGTCAGCATGCAAACAGCATACGGGTAACACTGCCAAAGAGAAACCCTGACAACAAGTTATGTAACTGGGTCTCAGCTGCCTCCTGATTACATCTGATATCATCAGAAGGATGCAGGAGGAATAAACAAGCACTTCAATGCAGAGGAGCTGGGGTCATGCTGGGAAAGAACCTCTAGTCAAACACTCCGGGACAGCCAGAACTGTTGTCTGGATAAGTAAAATTCATGACTACTTTGAACTCCTTCAATGCTTTGAAGCTGAAAATGTGAAGTGCAGCTCTGTTTGTGCACAACATAACAGCGTGAACTGCAAAGGGAAACATGAATCCATGGGGAAATGAGGGATTTCTGCATGCAAAAAGGTTACAGCAGTGCTGGGCACCTGCAGGACAGAGCTGTCCCCGAGTCACCTGGCACTGTGTCACACACTGAGCCTCCAAAGGCCATCATGATACTGCCCTATTTTCCCAACACACAGCCTGACAGGGAATCCAAGCAGAGATTGTTAAAGCCTTCCAGTCTTGCAGAGCAAAGCAGTTTCTGAGAAAAATCAAGTTAATTGAGACCTAAACTGACAGCTCGCATCATTATTAGGGGAGTCAGAAGCAGAAGGCTGATGCTGACATGTGAAAACTGACAGCCTCTGACCTGTGCTCCACGACCGATCGTTGACCCTGAAGAAAGCATTATTCTCTGTTACGGAGAACTAAAAATCCATCACCTACATTTCTGCAAGGTGTCTCTCTGGGTTTATAGATGTCTCTGGGGGAAGGTTTGCTATCAGCATTAGCACCCAGCTTAGCTCTTTCCAATCTCAGGACTAGCAATATCCAGGGACAGCACCAGAGTGTGAAATACTGAGCATCTCAGAGGAACCTGAGCACACTGCAGCGTGACAGGTTACAACAGAAGCCCCAGGGTACAAATAACATGCCAAAATTACTTTCTGGACAGAGAGCTCCTCTATCTCTGTGTCTTCATGTCCTCATCGTGCTACCCTGGATCTCATCTGCGGGTACTGACACTGTCTACACTCCATTTTAATGGGATACATTTTTATCCAGGCAGCATTTATGTCCTGGATCTGCAGCAGGGATCCACCATACACAGGTACATGGCCCTGCAAAAAGAGCCCTGTGAAAAGCTGGAGCTATTGGCACTGGTTAACAAGTGGAAACCTCTGAGCTGAAAACACAGCCAAAGGGAAATACCCCTGACAAACAGGATTGTCTACAAAGCTCTTTGTAAATTCCTGTAGGAAGGAGGCAGGGCTGCTAGAGTTTTTATTCACAAGACTTCAATGGAGCTCAAATACCTGGAAGCCAGCCAGCCTTAATTGAAAAGGGCAAACAGATTGATCAAAGGTAACACACACACACACACACACACACACTAGAAGGAACCACTCCAGCTCCTCACAAACCACCAAGCACAATCACTTGGGCAAAGCCATGGACCAATGCAGATTCTTTGTTGTAGACTCACACTCCTTGCTCCTTAAACAGCAGCAGACACAAACACAAAACAAAGCAACAGGATGGAGGTTCATGCTGAAAAGGCTTTTCTTCAGATCAGGAAGACTCTTGACCATAAATTTTCAAATTCACAGGTTGAAAGAGTTGAATTGTACTTCCAGAAATGAGAAGCTGCTTAGAGTTGATGTTAAACTGAAGTCTACTGTGGTTACTAACATTACCTGTAACGTGAGACCTTCTCAAAATCATAGTATAGTTTTACAGATCAGCAGTGTTCACTTGTCCTTAAATACACACAGTCTTTTTTTTGCTACTAACCCTCAGAGCTTAATGCTTATCTGCCAACAGGGAGATCCACTGCTCCTGGAACATGCCCCATCAAGAACCACCTACCCATGGAACAGCCACCACCTGCCTCAGCAATGAAAGATGCCACTGGCTGCCATTCAAAGAGCTTTGGTCAAACAGCACAACCAGCTGCTCCAGGGATTGGGGCCAGATGCACTTTTGTCCTGTAGGAGACCTCCTTGGTCCAGGCAGGGATGAGCACTGATAGGAAAGGGACCAGATGAGCAAGCAATTTCCAAGAGCAAGGGGGAAACCATCAGGAGAATATCAGCATCTGAATATGAAGTCAATAGGATCTGCACAGTAGAGCTGTGCAGCAGACAGGCTGTACCAAAAGCCCAGGCCACAAGAAGCCTCTCTGTCAGTCTGTCGCACTGCCCAGGAAAAGCTGTTAAGATTTGTTCAAAAGTCTGAAAAAAAAGAAAAAAATCCTGCCAGATGAGAGAAACAAGCCAGCATTCTGCAGTGCAGAGAGATGGAAAACCCTTAGCAAACAGGGCTCATGATTCACCAGGGGGGACTCTCCTTGCAATCCTTTTAATTCTAAACAATTCCAGCTGCTCTCTGCATTGTCTCCTGCGAATCTTCTCTCCCTGTAAAAAAATGAGAGACCAGGATTCCATCTTCCATGATTGATTGCAGAGGTATGCTGCTAGCTGAGTAATGCTGTCAGAGGCTGTCTGCCAACAGACCTGCCTGCTGGTCAGCCTGCCCATCACACCTCAGAGCCAAGCCTGACTTTGAGACATGCAGCAGGAGCACAGAGATGAGAGGCAAGTCTTCTGGACAACAAAGGATTCAGCCCAGGGTATTATGGTCTCTATGCAGAGCTAAAACCTGACGGAGCACAGAGGGCATGCTCTATAAAATGATCTGACCTCATTTTTTTTCAGCTGTCTCCACCAGGTTCACCTGCTGCCCCACTCATAAACATACCAACAGGTCAGCAATCACAGCTCCTAGTACTGAAGCATTGGGCAGCCCCAGGTTTGGCCTGTGAGCTACAAATGCCTCACCTCTCTGCTAAACAGCTTTTCCAGCGCTGAACAAGCAAGGAGCAGAGAGAGACATCCAAAAAGCATGGACTTGTAACTTACTGTGAAACATAATGCAGACTGGAGCCTGGAGAAGAGCTCAACTGTATTTACAAAGAAACATTAACTCGCTCTGGACAGACAATGCTGCACCCTGAGGAGGGCCCCTGAACTCCAGTAACTCCTTTCCTAGCAGCACCAAAGCCACGTTTTTTCTACCCAACTACCCCATCATGCAACAATGAAGGAATCAACCCCTAAACGCCAGTCTGTCACAAAGGAATAACTGTATCTTTAACCCAAGAAGAAGCACTGGAGGGCTTTCATACCTTTCAGAACAAGAAATTGATCTGAAGTGGAGCATCCTGGAAGCACTGCCTGTTAGCAGCATCGCACTCTTTGCCCTCTCATCCAGGCCATAAAGATGTTTGAGGAGACTGGTCCCAATACAGACCTCAGCTCAGAGCTGAAACACTCCAACCATAATATACCTGAAGTGGTTCTGCCTTTCACTTCACTCTGCTCTGATTCCTCTGAGAGCTGAACGTTCAGGTTAAGTACAAAGATACAATGTTCCGTTCCATCAACACTTAAAGTAAGGAGGACTATCACAAACCAGCAACGTTGATACAAACAGAAAGCACTACCATAATGCTCTGTTAGTAAAACCTGTTTAAAAGCCTCCTGGCAGGATTCAGCTGAACTCTTAAGGTAAGCTGAGCATTCAGGTACCTGAACAGCAACAGACTGTGAGTAACTAGTCCAGATCTCCTTAGGGGGTTCCAAAGCAAACATCATCAGTTCTATTTTACAAGTAACCAAGGCAGGGAAACAGCAGTTGCTCAAGTAACACTGCAGGCAGTGCCATAGGTCCCAGAGCTCAGGTGTCTGTCCCTGCCTCTCGGCACATCCTTGACCCTGTTCTGCATGCAGAAGCCATGCAAACCTGAGCTGCTAAGACTTACAGAAAGCAGTTCTTGAGTAAAATCATGAAGGAGCAAAGTGTCAAAAAGAAAAAAAAAATTAAAAATAGTCAAAACAGGAAGGAATATATTGCAGCAGCACCTGGAATGTCTAGAATGGTGTTTCCTTCAGTGGAAGAGACCCTATAGGGTAGAGAAATCACCCATGTAAGTTCTGAGGTCATTGCATGAAGTCTTTCTGACTGACAGCTGAACTCACCACATCTGGCTCCAAGCTGGCAAACACACTTCCACTGCTAACAACCAAACCCAATCACTGCATTTTAAGGCTGTAAAACTATCTCTGTCTTGCATACGGAGTCCTCAAACTCTTACCAAACAGGCTTTCACTAGTCACATCAAGAATACTCATGTATCTGAAGTGAGACACAGCAAGATGTGAAACACATGGCCTGCCCCCTCAGCTCACCCTTGAAGAGCCTGATACAACCAGGGCAAGGGACAAGCCAAAGGGCTGCAATCCAGGCTGCTGCCAGGGAACAGATGCCTTCAAAGGAGCAACCACACACACATCCTTCCAGTGAAGTTGCAAAGAGCATTTCACAAATCCTTCATCTGGTCCCATGCTCAGGAATTTACTGCACCTCTACGCAAACACAGGTTTTATAGCTAATGAGACTGGAGATGTCACAGATTCAGGAGCTGGAAGGAGAGCAAAGCTGCCAGTCTTCAGGGTTACAATGTTTTTTTCAGAAACAAAGAAAGCTCCTTCCACATAAAGGCCATCAGTTGTTGAGTAAGCAGTTCTGTCTTCCCCTGCCTCAGGAAGGATCGTGCTGTAATAGGGAGGTGGGAGCTCACCTTGTGCCAGCACGCCTCCCTCCCCCTGACCTAAGCTTTGGGAGCTCCTCACTACACTTCCAGACCAGCTGCTGACTTGACAGCCTCATCTCCCACTCAGGTTTAGTACAGAAGGTGATCTTCACAAAGGCTAAAGACAAAACGCAATGCTATCAAACCATAAGCAGTAAACACCAATCCTTCAGTTCACATTACGGAAAGGCTCCCACAAGCCCCAGCTGAGCCAGTCTGTCCAGAACCATTCCTTCCCCGTGTGCTGACATAGCTTCTATGGCAGGCACCATGACCACGCTGCAGGGCACAGAGCTGCCCTGGCAAAGGCTGAATAGATCTTTCTCTATCAGATTTCACCCACTTCCCACAGCCATCAAGACTGACACAGCGGGTTCAAACCATTAATAAGATTACAAGCGGTTCAGACAAGCCTGCAGTTCACTTACACTGCAGATACTGAAGCTTCCAAGAAAGTATTCCTTGAGGTTCTCTGGTTTTAACAATACCAGGGCAATGCAGCATTTCATAGCAACCCTTCTTCCAGGACTCCTATTCATAGGAGCCATTTGCACTACAGATGAATGCTGAGAATGCTAAAAAGAATCTGCTGGGAAAAGGACACAGGTACAAAGTGGGGAAAAAACTGCAACGATACGTGCAGTTTTACTCAGTACTCTGAAGCAGGGTGAGGCTGCAAGGCTCAATGGACAACAATGCCATTCAGACCATGCACAGAACATCTGGACTATGCTGAGCTGGACAGGAAGCAGAAGCGTCTCATAGATGCTTTAATTCACACAGATATTTTCAGTGCATAACTAGCAAGGTGTCATCTCTTGTTGTCCAGAGTGAAAAGTGACACCACAGAACTATGCAGCTCTGCTGAGTGGCAGAGCAAGAAACAGACCCTCCGACTGACTTTGTGGGGCTGGAAAGCACTCTCTAAATCACTCATGAGCACAGCAAGGAGCAACACAAAGTCCTGGGCCAGGGGAACTCTGGAGGTGCAGGCTGTGCTGGGAGAACACTGCCAACTCCATACATTGCTTTTACTACAGCAGGATCACAGCCATCACCAGAAGCAACATTGTGCTCAGATGCAGAGCACTAACACGGTAGTAAAACTTGAATCTCATGAAAGCACTCCTAAATAATTGGCCATAAAGTTTTGGTTGCTAGGTGGGAGCTCAATTCTTGGGTTATTTAAGAAGATAAAACCATACTCTGTACTATTTCAACCATTAAGAAACATTTCTTGAGCATGCCCCTACTCCCCTGCCGGCTTTGCAGCCCACTCCAAACTCTGAACAAGAGCACACAAGGCTTTTGTACAGGGCTCCCAGCCCACACACAGGTAGGAACAGCTGAAGAACCCACCCCACTGCAGAACGCTTCCAAAAAAATACCACTATATTCCCACACAAAAAGTGCCTGTGGGAGGTGAAGTCCCAACACGAGCTCCTCAAACCTGCTTGGCTCAATGCAGCACCATTAACAGCAAGTGTGGTGTCTAAAACATCTAAACAGCAACCCAGGAAGGACTCTTCCACTAAACCCCTTCCAATAGGATGCCATCTGTGTGAACACCGCATTCTGCTCCTCTTTGTGCCACTCACCTGAACTTCAAAGGCTATCAAGGATGCTCCCAGCACCTAACCCAAGCCCTCTGTGCATTTCAAGTACTGCACTGCAATAGCATAGTCTTTTTGGCCATATCCAAGCATACCATTAAGCAAGCCCTCAGTTGCTTGCCCTTGTGTTTCCTTTTTAAGCCTCCATACTTTAGTCTGGCCTCCTCTTTCACTTTTGCCTATTCCAAATCCTGCCATTACTTCTTCCACTGCAACCAAAAGTGCTTCCAATAGTCCTCCATAAATTAACACCTACGGTCCCTTTAGATGGTTGGACTCCATGATCTTGGAATGCGTTTTCCAATCTAGATTCTAATTCAGAAAGATGCAACAGAGAGCTCTCATCCCTTCCAGCTCAATGTAGGTGCTCAGTACCAGGCACTGAACACATACTGTGACCCCATTCAGAATGGGGCACACACCTCTTAACACCCCCAAACATCCCCCTGTCCTCACAGAGCCCACAGCACATCAAGCTTCCATACAAACCAAATGCCAGACAAGGAGCGCTGCAGTGCTACCACACCAGCTTCCAGCCCACCTGAGTTACAGCTCCAGTGCTTCCAAAGAAGAACACAAAGCACACAGGATTCACAGCTACACAGTTCCTAGCAGGTTTGTTCTCCTCTCTGTTAACAAGGAGAGAACTGCTTGTCCCCCAGCTTTTACCTGTTTGCAGCGCTTTCACCTCAATGCCTGATGATACCCGACTGCATTTCTTCTGTTCCAAGTGACAAACTAGTGATAAGGAGCTGAGAAATTATCGACCTATTAGGAGAATGAGTCAGTGCCACATGAAAAACAAAACCCACTTACAAGGTATGAATAGCAAGGAAAGCAAGAGTGATACTGAAACATCACAATCGTTGCCAGCTTGCAGAACACGGGAGGAACACAGTGAAGAAAAGGGAGGCTCAAACAAAACACAACGCCATTCCTTCCTTTAAGAGGCTGTTGGAGTAAATGAGCCTTTGAAGTTAGGCGCTACAGAAAGCTTTAATAGAGGGTTTTATTACAATGTCTCCGTAGAAGTTAAAACCTTCTATTAGGAACCTTTAGAAACATTAGTCAAGATTTATTAAAACCAAGACGTTTTTAAATCCTGCCTCTATTTCCCTGCATTTGGATGGGCTGCTTCCTTACTGTTCCCACTTCAGCTTGGGAAACTCCATCCGAAGTATGTGGTGAGCACCATATAATGCAGTTTCCAAGAGGTCAGATGGGAGAGGTGTTGTTTATCGTGCCCCCAAAATAGATTCTGCTAGCTAGGAAGAACCTCTTCCACCACAGCCCTGAGAGAAAGAGCATCACCCATAGACCCACAAGGATCTGAAGGATCCTGGGTGAACTCCTGATGGAACTGAGGCACACTTACTGTATTTCAATTCAGGTGAAAAACATGGGCAGGTATCTCAACAAGGTAAGTGCTAAGACAAGACAAAGCATTCCACATAAGCCTTGATTCAGTCCTGGAACAAGTGGGATTTCTTCCTTCTGGACTTATTGCAGCTGATGATGCAAAACTGCAACCTGCTTGCACTCACCACCCATTTCTAGAAACAGAATTTCTCAGGTCCTGAGCATTTCTTTATCACGTTATCATCCCCAATACCACTGACAAAGACATGAATGTTCAACAAGCCCACCCCGATCAGACCATCCGAGCCCTTCTGACGTTCACAGGACAAAAACAACAACAAGAAACCCGCAGAGCAAATCAAAGCAACTTTCCTAAGGAGACCCACAACTCCCAGACCTGGTCAGGTTTGATTCCACAGACGAAGAGGTTTGTCGGTATTGATACAAAAAGCGCATATTACGCTTGCTCACATCCACAGCTGCTGAACAAACCCTGCACGGCTCTGAACGCACCCAGGGCCCATCTCAGAGCCACCCCACAGCAGCCTCGCTCCAAGTACCCAAAGCACCTTTACAAACCCACCCACAACTCCCCGAGCACCAGCACCAACTCTCTCATTCCAAACCCCCCATCCCCCTTCTCACCAAGCAGCATTTCAGCTCTCCCAATAACCCTTTCACAGTCTCCCGCACCACAACAAAACAACCCAGAGCCTTCTGGATGCCCCCCCATCGCAGCCTCCCCCTCCTTGTTTTGTCGAGACGAACACAACAGCGCGACGAAAATATCTTTGTGTCACACCCGATGAACCAAACCAGCCGCCATCCTCACGGCCTCCCCCCAGCTCGGGCAGCCCCCAGCCCCGCGGCCTAAGCAGCCCCACGGCCCGGCCAGGCCCCGCAGCCTCACAGCGGGGGCGGCTCGAGGACAATGAAGCGGCTCCAGGCCCAGGGTGCCGCAGCCGCTGGGCCCCGGCTCCATTTTAACGCTGCCTCGTCCCACCTTCCCTCACCCTCCCCTCCCTCCTCCTCCTCCTTCTCCTCCACCCCCCCGGTCCCACTCACCGCCCCGAACATCCACGGCCGCCGCCGCCTCCGGCCCCCGATACCCACCTGCGGGGGTGGCTGGGAGCCGGGAGCGCCTGAGGAGCCGGGTATGGAGCAGTGATGGACGCGGGGCGAGGCGGATGGCGGCGGATTGCGCGGGGGGATGCGGGGCGATACGGGTTCTCGCTGCCGCTCCCTCCTCTCCCTCCTCCTCCTCCCCCGGCCCGGCCTGTCAATCCCGCGCGGGGGGAACCCGCCGCCTCCCTCCTCACAGCGCCGCCTGCAGAGCTCCGCCGGAACGGCGGCTGAGGGCCGAGCCAAGATGGCGGAGGAGGAGGGGAGAAAGGAGCCGAGCCTCCGCCTCAGTGGAGCGAGACGGGAACAAGCGGCCTCGTGAGGCCAACGGTCCCACCTCAGCCTTGAGGGCAGCACAGTGTGAACAGCATCCCTGGTTTGCTCTGAAAATGCTGTAGGAGTCGTCATGAAACACAGTTCTCTGTTCAAGGCATCTTAAACCTTGTGAGTTGTCATCTCAGATTCCATTTCTCCCTTTATTTCTCCATCCCTGTCCTCTAACACTCTTCTAACACCTGAACCTCCCCCGGTTATATTCATCTCTCCCCATTGCATGCTCTGATGCACCAGCTGTGGATTTACAGCTGCTAAATACAGGTGCTTCACCTCAAAGCTGACACTAAAGTTTCAAACCTCTCCTCAGTTTGAGCCATCTTGGAGATATCTTGGACAACCAAGCCTGCAAATATCATGAAGGAATACTGGATCACCCCCTTAAATACGTGTTATACACATGTGTGTGTGGGTATATCAATATATATATGGAATAAACACCTTGGCTCTTGCCCAGAGGAACTGACTTATTCCAAGTTCACCCTTTGATCCAGTGTGCTGATCATGAGAGATGTCAGATCTCAAACACACTGAGAGTGATACAGAGGGAAGAAATGCAGGAACCATTTTCAGGACCATATGTGTTGTTCCTACGGTTCATCTGCACAGCTACTGAAGTTGCCAGGAGCTGAGCTACCCAGAGATGCACCAAACTCATTGCCTGGCTGTTGGATCCCCTCTATCTCTCTATATCAAAATATCTCACTGCTTTGGCATCTCTTCTCACCTTCCCCATCACATTTTGGTGTTATCAGTGCCCTCTAACTTCACTCCTTACAGAGGAGCTCACCTTCCTCCCTGCACTACTGACCTCCCACTGCACAGTATTGATGAGCCATAACAACAAACACCCAACAGCATTATTAGTTGCCCTTCAGAGGCTGGGCACTGTGGGATCCCCTTGCTTTCAGTGACTCATGCAGCCACCTACAACCCAAGCCACTGGCAGGTGACTCACAGACTTGTCCAGGTCAGCGCTATGCACACCTGCTGCTGTAATAAGCAGTTCTCCCAAGGTCTCTGGTGTATCTCCAAGGCAACAATCCAAGGCCAAGGGAATTGATGTGCCAATTAAAGAAAACGCTCGTGCAACCTGTTGTGGAGATCAAAAGGACGCAGTAAGCAAATGAAAGACAATTCCACATTCATTATCATGTGTGTACGCTGCGGCTCCTGCAAACTGATGGCTTCTCCAGCATGCTGAGGCAGCTCCATGGAGCTTTGTCCAGTCTTATGGCACAGGACTGCACTGGGAATGGGCTTCTTTGTATAATCTAAACAGTGAAAAGCCACCACCTGTTCCCATCACAGAAAAGAGTGTCACCAACACAGCTTGGTTTGTGGGGAGGCCACAAAAGCCTTGTCATGAAGTGACAAATTCCTGTGCCATTCTAGAAGTGTCCCACGGCGCTTTTCACTTGCCCATGTATAAATCAGAACTGGTTTCACTGGTGGAATTAGACCCACGGCAGATGGCAGTGAGTAGGGTGAGGTTGGTGAGGTAGAAATCAGCAAACAGGTTTTGCCAGGTTGAAGCTCAGTGCACAGCTCTGTGCAGGATCCGTTCTGCTGCCCACTCTGATTTCTGACCTCTTCCAGAGAGCTGAGTGAATTTCCCCCAGACATGAGAGTCAAATTCAACCCCCTGCTTCCTCTTCCCAAGATTAATTACAACCGAATGCAGGAACCCTGCTGTGTGCTTCATTCTTCCACTAATTAAGAATCCTGTCAAATAGAAAATAACCACTGCAGAGGGCTCACAACCCTGGTATAAGGTTTGTATCTGCAGAAATGTCTTGTGCTCTAAGGCTTCCTAGAATTAATTGAATTACTATTATATTACGCTTTTTCTTCAAACGTTTGCTCTACATCTATAAACCCTCAGCCATGGCTTGCATCATTCAGGCTGGTTTACAGCAGCGCAGACCAAAGACTCAACAGCAGTTGAGTTCATCCAGTTCCTATTCTCATTCAATCCTCGATGCCAGGGAAGGATGGACTCACCAGCTCCTGTCCCAGCGAGGCTGAGGCTCCCAGCCCATCTGATTTGCTGTTTTATTTCCTAGTTATCCCAGGCAGGAGCAGATCCAAGCAGCTGTTGCTCCTCCTAGCTGCTGGATACGGTAAGGCTGTTCCTTTTCTTTATTCCTTTGTGGCCCCTGGGAATGGCAGGTTCTGTATACAAACAAGATGCCATCGAAGTGTTTCCATTTGCTTGTCCTTGTTAAGTCTGCAGACTTACACCATCCTTACTGAGCAAATGCTGGCTGCCCAAAGGACAAACCCAAATGACCATTGAAGGCACTAAAAAAAGGAAATCATTTAAAACAAGGCTGATTAAAAGGAAGAAACTATTTTTCCAAGGAGAAGTGGATTGCTTTCAGCTGCCTTTAGTGCTGAGCGTTGCCTGCAATGAGAACCAAACACCAGTTGCCTGATACTGTGCATATTTTGGAGGCTCTTCATCAGCCATCACTTCAGCTTCTCCCTGGGTATGACTGCAAAACAAAGCTTGAGCTTCTACTGCTCCTGGCTGGGTGATTTTCCCTTCAGCTGTGCTGTTCAAGTGAACAAGGCTGTTCTTCATCCAGACCTAAAAGCTGAAGCTCCTTTTTACTACATCCACTGGGAAGCCTTTCCACAGCCGTGGCTGCATAAACAATATCTGCCAAATCTCCCTTTATTAAAGGGTCTGGAGAAGGGAGAAGATATCAGAACCCAATTATTTGGCATAGGATCCTAGTGAGCACATCTCAAAGTGCAGAAATATTTCTGAGACACTGTGTGACTGTTAAACCAACTTGTCAGGCTTCCATAGCAATTCATAAGCAGGCCTCTGGATTAGGTAAACATATGGGCTTTATTTTGCTCTAAATTGAAGATTAGCAATTGTTCCAAGCAACTCAAGAGCCAGACCTCTGGAGAACCAATGCAGATGCACTGACAACAAAACCCTTCTCTTTAGAAAATGCTATTACACTCACAACCAACCTCGGGGACAAACAGCCCAATATTTCAGGCTGGAAATATGAGCCGCCAGATCTACATGGACAAGGAGGTTTAAACCTCCCAGAAATTGAGCACATGAAAACCCAGTTGCCCCAAATTTATCATAGGCATTTTGAGGAGTTGGATTTGACAACCCATATGGTTCCCTTCCAACTTGGGATATCCTATGATTTGCAATGCCTAATACTCAATTGAGACTTAAACTCGCACATAATCTTGTTACCTTCAAACCCTACAAATGACTACAGATGTGGTAGAGATACAAGTTCAGGGAGGTGTTTGGGTTCACAGCTCCAACTTTCCATCACAGCCATCCAATCCCCCCCACTCCATGTGCCGCAAGACAGCTGTTCTTTCACAGCTCAAAAATATCTCGCTTCCCGCTGCCAAAGGGAACTAGCAGCTGCCTCTGAACGTGATGAAGCTAATGAGAATGAGTGATTTTGTTAGAAATGCTGTAAGCAAGCAGGCTCTGAAAGCACAGCTCTGATCTGCGATGGGATCAGCGCAGCCTGGCCAGCGCGTGCATCTGGCACAAGCAGAATCTGAAGTGATAACCTGTGATTAACAGAGGCTGAAATGATAACTTGTGATTAACACAGGCTGTGGGATTCACCTCCAGAGCCCCCAGGAAAAGGTCATCGTTTGGAACAGCTCCAGAGCTTCACCATTCCTTTTTTTCCCATGGAGGATTTATGAAATGCCACTATGCCTTAGCGAACCATTTTTCCTCCTGACTACATTTGCCCCTTCTGCCTCATGAGAGCTCACAAAGTCTCCTGCGAGTTCACTCTGTCCTTTAATTATTAACGTGATTCCTAAATATTTCAGCGGGAGCTGAGCATCTCTGCCAGAGAAGAGGCAGCTCAACCCAAGAAGATCTAACCTGGAAAGACCGCGACCTCTCGACATGGAATCCTTTGGGATTCCTGCATGGAACATGGGGTATCACGCCTATGGGGGCACAACCGAACTTGGGGTTGACCCACCCGCGGGGCTCTTCTCCCATCCCCGCAGCCCGGAGACATCCTGCCGCGTCCCCACTAGGGGGAGCGACAAACCCGTCCCCTGTGAGCCCATGGCTCGTACTTGGGGTGAGGAAACACGGGGCTGTGGGAATGGGGCTGAGGAAGCTGGAGGGGATGGGGAAGGAGAGGGAGAGACCCGGGAGGGAGGAAATCATAGAACGGCTCAGGTTGGATGGGATCTTAAAGATCAAATGAAATGAGGGAGGGATGAAGGAACAGCAGGGAAAGGTCTGGTGGGGAAATCTGTGCTGTCCCCTTCTCCAGTTCTGGTCCACATCAAGGACAGGGACTAGTTTGTACTCTGGGCTTAGGGGAGGAAAAGAGAAGGGCCAGGGATAGGGGGGAGAGATGAGGCCAGGAGGAGGATAAGCCATGGATGGAGCTGCTCCTCCCAGTGGGGCTCTGGGAGCTCCTCTAGGGCTCGGCAAAGATCCCAGCTCTGCCATGAGCCACTGAGCCAGGAAGGACACAGCCAGAGCAGGGGGAGATCAGAGCAGTTTGGGATGCTGTTCCTAGTACCAGGAATAGTAACCCCAAAAAATCATGGTGACAAAAGCAAAAACCTGAGGGATTCCATCGGAGCATTACGGAGTAAAATCCAGCAGCTGCAATGGTCCAGGAGCAGAGCAGAAGAGAAAGAAGAAAGGAAGTGATGCTCCAGCTGCAGCCAGGGCTGCTCCATGCCTGGAGACAGCAATTGGCTAATTAAAGCCTGCCCAGGGAGTGCTAATTAATTTGGCTAATGAGCACCTGGCATGGGAATCACTGCCTGGCTCACTTTCCAGCTGAAATAGCCCAATCCTGGCTGCATCATCATTGGGGTATTGCTGTGCTATTCTTTCCCCTGGGGTCTCATATCTACCTGTAGGTCCCCTAAGCGCCTTTGTGCTTCTTATGCTTCGTTCTCACAGCCCTGCCAAGTGTGGGCAAAGGAAGACCAAAGCAGTCCAGCAGAGGCGCAGACTGCAGTGCACCTAATTGGCCACAGGGGTCAAGTACAGCTGGAATCTGCAGTAGTGTGGGGACCCTGGTGTACCCCAGCCCTGGATGGGCAAGCAGGTCTGGTCCAAGAAACCCAATTCTCCTCAGCCTGTACTGGGCTGGTTTAGGTAATAGAAAACAGAGGTCCTGGGGCAGACAGAGGTGCAATGAGGCTCATTTCAGCAGCACCAGGAGCTTCTCCTGTGCTAGCAGGAGGCATGAGAGGCCTCAGGGGCTGCCCAGAGCCCTGACATGCCTTCTGCCCAGCCCTGTGGGTGGGGATGGGGTGGGAAGGAGCCCCCTGACCTTGCCCAGGGCACACATCTTGCCTGGCCAAGGAGCAGACGGGCAATGCCAGGACTGGCAGGCACTGCAGCAGGAGCATGGCCAGGGGGTTATTAATAACCTGCTGAGTCAGGGGGGGCTCTTGGGTTTCAGGATCACAAGATACAGGCACCAAGCGGCTCAGATGGATTCCCCCCCAATTCCTGCTTTCTACACTGACAGGGACAACTGGGAAACCAGGTGGGGGCTGATGCTGGATCTGGGTGCCCTCAGGCGTCACGCTGCCTGCAGGGCTGCCCAGTCCCATCCTGATGGTCCAAGACACCCCAAGAGAGGCACACACAGCTGCTGGGATGTGTTTGGATCGCCAGCTCAGTGCTCGGCCCCATGAACTACAGCAGGAAGTGGCAACTGGAGCCCTACTGCGTATCAACATAACTGGATTACATTGTAGGGAGACAAATGAGTACCACGGCCCTTGCCTGCAGCCCTGCTTCCCTGTAGGGTCCTCTCTTCAGCCCCCAAATAGGCTGTGATGGGGTTGCTGTCTTGCTGCCATCCAAAGGGATAGAACCAGGGACATTACTAAGCACAAGGAGAACATGGAAGATCTTGCAGACACACACATTATTCTGCCTAATTGCAAGAGTTTTGTGGGGGTTAAAAGCTGCAGGTTAGGGGTCAGATGTCCCAGAAAGTACCTGGCTGCCACAATGTCACCTGTGCTTCTGCTGGAGCCCTCAGCCCTGCAACGTGGGCAGGCTGAGCTCTGCTCTGGGATGGCAATTCCTTCTGCTTCACAGTGGAAAAGCGCTCAGTGATGTGGAACTGATTAACTTTCCGATGCAGCAGCCTGTGGCAGCTGTGTGCATTGCCAAGGTGCAGTTTCTCCAGAGGCTGCTGTGTGCCTGGAGCAGCAAGAGAGACCTGAGCCCAAGCCCTGCCCCAGCAGAACTCCTGGCACCCAGCATCACTGTCTCTATTTCTACTCAGGACAGGACCAAAATACCCCATCGCACCCCTCCGCAGCAGCTGTTGGGGACATCACACTGACAGCATGGGCTTTCCCTGTCCCCTCTGCTGTCACAGAGCTCAGCCTCCGGCGCCTGCAATTGCTATTGCTGTCACTGCCACTTGCAGTGGCTGAAAGAAGTGAAGTGCTGAGGCTCTGCTGCGTTCTGCACCCCCAGAGAGCTCTCGTTCCATGGTATTGGGCTGTCTGAGCAGCTAAGCCCAGCTCATTCCAATTAGCCCGATAGCTCTCCAGTCTATCTACCTTTATGGACATGTTAGCATCTTACAGCTTCCCACGCTGAGCCTGGATGGAGGAGCAAGCAGGAGCAGTGTGGTGCTATGCAGATATGGCATTAACCCTCACCATGCCCCTTGCTCAGTGCTGAGCAGACAAGCACAGATAATCCATATCAGAGGGACAAAGCAACCACATGCAGCCGGGAGCAGCCCACTGTGTCAACCCACGGGCTTTCAAGGAGCTATTAGCTTTGGTTTTAAACAAATGTTTTGCACTTTAGGAGATAGTTAAAAATGGAGAAACCCTGAAATCTTGAAGCCTTGTGGGTCTCCTTCCTAAATGGGTGCTGCGTCCCAGCAGGGCCTGTCTGTAGGTCCATGTACCTCACTTGGATTGTAACGATCATTTACCATTGCGATGCATTCCAGCACTTAAGTAAGCTCCTTGAGAGGGAGAGATAAGGTATCAGCTTTCCTGTTCATCTTGCCAGTCTGTCTGCTGCAGATAAGCAGGTTGGGCAGCAGGAAAAAGGTTATCTAGAAAGGAAACGGAGCAACGGCCACTGTTATTACAGGAGGCTTTGAAAAAAGGAATGCCACCAGGAATCCTGCAGCCCAACAAGCCCTTCCCGGCGGGATGTGATTGATGGTTGGAGCCCAGCTGCCTTCCTTCCAGCTACAGGCATCCTCCCATCGACCCTGTGCTCCCATGGGCAGAGTGCCCCAAACCTGTTGTTTTCCTTTGTTCCGTCCTGCCCTGCACCTGCTACAAAGCTTGGGGTTGCTGTAGCATCCCTTATGTCCTTGGGAACCTCTCTTCCACCTATCACAGAGCAGTAGGAGAGGGAAGGGAATCTGGACAACCCCCAGCCTTTCTGAACCTGTGTATCTGCTTGGGACAGGGCAGCTAAGCCACACTGGGGGGTCTCATTTAATTTTGCCAGCTCCCTCCTGCCTGCCTCCCAAGTCATTCCCTCCACATGCTCCCCTATTTCACCGACTCCCATTAATCTGTGTTCTATATAACCCCTGGAGTGTGCTGGCCAGAAAGGCTATGTATGCATTGCTGTGCTATTAATACACATCTTTAGGTTTAGGATTTAAAGCAAATCAAACCATCTTGCAGCCCAGGGAAGCAAACCGTGACAAACCAGCACTGGCAGCTTGGAGGTGCAAATCCCAACGGGGACAGAGCATCCTCACAGGGCACCTGCACCCAGATGGCAGCAGCAGGTTCCTTTACACCACGTGTGTAACTATTGCACAGCTCTTCAGCTGGAGAAAAACACCACCAAATGCCCTGAGGGTGTTGATCTCTGGGCAAGCGTTTCACTAGCATCCATCACTGCAGCTCTCAGCTCCAACTTCATTGCTCTTATTTTAATTAATCTCTGCAGGTCTGGCTTTTCAGCTCTGCAGAAGCCTGTTGGTCCTGTGAGGAGCTGAGAAAGCAGACAGGGCCCTGGAGATGATACCGGGGGGAAGGAAACTCAGCGAGGACAGGGGGAGAGCAAGCCAGAAATTTGGCTAGAAATAAAAGCTAGAAATTTGACTGTTAGAAATACTTAAACCAGTTGAGATCCCAGCGCAATGCCCAGGTCCCCAGATCCATTCCTATCCACCCAGCAGCTCAGAGTAACAGCAGTGCAGGACCCAACCACCCCCCGAGCGGTGAGGTGTGATCCCACTCACCCAGTGCCCACTGAGCCAATTGGTTTCTATGCTGCAATTAGCACTTCATCACTTCCAAGCTCTAATTCCTCCCAGCCAGAGATGCTTCTCCCGCTCAGCACCAGGGCTTTACCTTGCTTTGGGGGCTGGAGTAGCATCTCCCCTCATGGCTGCTCAGGCTACAAGAGGTTAAGGATTTTATACAACTCCTACGATTAACTTTCCCTAAATCTGCAATTCTTCCCTGCCATCTATTTTTATAAAAAGAAAAGGGGGGGGGGGGGTATTTACAAGGGATTTCACTCAAATAATGAAATAAATGTGATCAGCTGACGGATTCTTAATCCGCTTTGACTCTTGCATCCCGGGGAATGACCGCAGGGTGGATCTTTGCTGACACAGATCCCAGCAAGGCAGGGAGCAAAGCACCCTTTGTGCCTGTCCAGCCCTGGATGGAGCATGAGGTTGGGAAGCACTGAGTGCTCCTTTACCTGGTGGACATTGCCTTGCGTTGATGCTGGAGGAAAAAAACCTTTTGGTCACCTGCTTACCCACAGCTGCTGTCTGTGCCTCTGTTTCAGGTTCCCTGGCTCTGTAGTGTATACTTATGGGAAAGGAAGGAGCCCTCTTGTGCCTTTAGGCTTTGCCCAGTATATTCCATTTGTAGCCTGGGAATGACACAGTTATCACTTTAATGTAAAAAGTCAGCTGACAGTCAGTCATGCAGCTGATCTCCCTGACTGGGGAAGAGGTCTCTGAGCAGGAGATTCTTCAGAGTCTGCAGCTGCTGGGGGAGCTGGTTAAGCCTGTGGGTCCCTTTGTCACCCCAGAGAGAATAAAAGGGATGAACTAGAGCCAGAACCCCGCTATCACAGGGAGATCTTGTGTAACAGCCTCCCTAATGCTCCTGAGCCCTCAAATCCACAAACCCTCTCCCTTGGTGCCAGCCATTGCCTGTGCTTCCCTGCCTATCACAGCCTTACCCAAGGGGCTGTCACTCTGAGGCTGCAGAGAGGAGCCCCCAGCAGCCCTGGGCAGCCCCACAATCTCACTTATCACAGAGGTCACCAATGCACAAAGTGTTCAAATAAATCTCATACTTCAGCTGGGGAGCGGGAGCTGGGCAACCCAGCTGTGATTCCCACATATGCCCACAGATATAATCCAGATTTGCTACTTTCCTAGGCACCTCGTACATTTTTTTTCCCTCCTAATTGTAATCCCTTTTAGCTGCTGAGCACCATCAGCATTAGGGTATGGGGAGGAGCTGCCCATGAATGCAATTGCTGTGGCTCTCCCAGCTGCCTGAATGCACGCGATGCTGGCAGCAGCCCCCCCGAGCCCCTGTTTTCCCCCATAAGCCTTTTTCCTTATTCATCTATTAGGTGAACTAAAAGCAGAAGACGCCTAGAGCCACCTGGCTGCAGCCCCCCAGGAAGAACTGCTCCTTCCCAAATCTCTTATGGCTGAATCTGGGGGCCTGAGGGCTCAGGGAAAGCACTCAGATTCCTGAAGATGCTCCAATAATTGACATATCTCCTTCCCTAACACCTCCAAGGAGGGAGAAGCAATCCTGGGGCTGGAGCCTGGCTTAAGGGACAGCTGCACTGCTCTCCTTGGGACAGGCAGGATCCCAGGGCTGGGAGGCAGAAATGACAACCACAAAGCTCAAAGCCCAGGGATTTTTCCCTTCTTTTTCTGCTGTCTCCAAACACTCAGGATCCATCCCTGTGGGTGCAGCACAGGATGCTGGATCCCTCCCAGCTCCCAGCACAGCCCACAGCAGGGTGGATGAGCGGTATTCCCAGCCTGGAAGCCAGTCTGCCTGAGCTCTGGGGACACATAAGGACACGGCGGGGGGGGCAGCCCCATGGCAGTTCCCCGCCATCCCTCACTGTTGCCATAGTGACAGAAGCTGGATTTCACTGCAGCAATGCTGGTACCCTGAGCACAGCAGGGAGAAAGAAGCACACCAGGCAGGCTCAGCATCAGCCATGCCATGCCTCCCCAGCACCTCCATGCTGTGAGCATCAAGGTCTTAGGGCACTTTGAACTGGACCCTTCCTCTGGATCAGCAAGATGCTGAACCTTAAAGGACATGGAGCCCTCTGCAATTCCCACTCATGGGCTCCAGCCTCAGTGCAGGGCTCTGTACTGATTTCCCAGCTGGAGACACCTACCAGGGATAGATTTTTCCATTTATCATCTCTTTGTATTAATTATCAAAGAGCAACAAATGTTAGTGACATACAACAGTCATTATCCGCATGCTGCCTCCTTCTCATCAGCCTGCCCTGGAGCAATAGGGCTCCCCAGGGTGCTGGGATTGGTGGGAGCTCAGGATCGGATTTGCTGCCTGGCACTGCAAGAGGGAAACTACCAACAGTAGGAAGGCTTTGTGCAGAACTGGGGTTTTCTTACCCATGGTACATGACCTGGGAAGGGAACAGTTGGTTTTAAAGGAGGAAAGCAGCAGCAATAATAGAAAGCAACAGCACCGTGTCGGTGCATCACGCTCCACATTCAGCCCATCAGAATGCTTCACAGATATCAATTGTCTCTACCTTGCAACCTACACACCCCATGGTGAACCCAAAGCTCAGATCCACCCCGAGCTGCCCTCTGTCCCTTCCCGCAGCAGAAGAACCAAGCTGGGCAGGATTTTCACCATTCTTTATTATCTATGAAATGCCAGCAGGGTCCTGACCGTGCACGAGACACAGTCGCTTGGCTTGCAAAAAGAAAAAGCGCTATGGCCAAAATCCTTTAGCCTCCAGAAAGTTAACAGAGGAGTCCTCAGGATGCTCTTAGGCGCTGCCCATGCTGAGGACAAACCCAGGTGAGAGGTGAACCATCCCAACGAGGCAGGCGGAGCTCATTTCTCTCACCTGTGAAGCTTAATTTGATTGCTGTCCAAATACAGTTTGAGAACATGGCCAACAATGTGGATATGGCCATTTGATGCTAAAACTCAATCCATTGCAAGAAACTTTCTTTTCCAGGCAAGGAAGCAACATTAAAAAACGCCACTACTCATGGAAGTTACAACTGTTTCCAACAAACAACAGGTAAAAAAATACCAGGAGGGGGGACTCAAAGTATCTGCTGGTTTTGGGTGGAAAGGCACCGAGTCCCCCGCGTTCACCAGATGGATATCAACATCTGACACGTATTGGAAGACATCCATATCAACTCCACCAGCCTGAACTGCAGGTAGCCGAACACAAACCCAGAGAGCACATCTGTGATGTGGTGCCGACCGATCATGACACGGGAAAAGCCAACGCAGAAGGCCCAAATGACCAGCAGGATGCGGAGTGGGATGGCCAGGACCAGGTGGTTGAGTAGGAACTTGGACAGCATGGCAGCACGGCTGGCGTGCCCGGCTGGGAATGCGTAGGTGTCCATGGTCAGGTAGTCCAAGAGCCCAGGGCTGATGTCATACGGACCTTTGCGCTTGGCCAACTTCTGCAGCCCAGCCACGATCATGATGTCCAACAGCAGAGCTGCAAAATGAGACAGAGACAGAAGTCAAGGGCGGTTTGCAATGCTGAGCATGCAAAGGTCATCGTTGCCCTTAAAGCAAGGCTCAGGTTCAGTTCTAGCCCATCAGCTGCAAGTCACCCAGCTGGCAGCTGATCTCTCAGCTGAGCACCGCTAGCCCCACTGCTCAGTGTAGAAACCCAAACCACAGAGCGCACAGCACCAAATGACTTTCAAACAGCTCTGGAGCAAAACCCCTCTGTACTTCATCCTCTTTCCCTTCATCCCATCCCTCTAGCACCAGCCTGGCATTTCCACTCCCCAACCAAACTCCTGCTATTCCTTCCTAGACAAAGGTGAAAGGCAGATGTGCACACAGAGGTGGTCGGAGCAGAGATGCTTCAATAATACTTTCATTCAAGTGATGAATAAAATGGACCTTCTAGGTTAGACACTCATCAAACAGTGACCAGAAAGCCTCATTCACTCGTGTTTCTTGAACTGAAGGCATGCTAGCACCAGAACTGGGGGGTTAATTTGCTGTTACTAGTTAAAAAGGAAGAAAAAGAACCAAACTTAAGTGTGCTCCATTGGGTGTTTTTCTGTACTTCCCCCTACACTTTCTGTTCCTTCATGATGAGGAAGCAGACTCAGCAGCCTGCCCAGCCCCAGCTGGGAGTGCAACCAGCACCCGTCCATCTGCAACACACACACACACACTGGTTGAGCAGACAGACGGACACTTGGGGCTGTTGGTTGTGCAGTGAAGAGGGCAGAGAGGTGAGATTAGGGGAGCGGGCACCATAGTTTTAAGCCTCTTCCACCATGCATGTACAGGCAGCATTGAGCTGAAAGCAGCAAAGACACCAAAGGAAGGGTTTGATCTTGTCCATTACTTCTTCTATGCTTCACCCCCTACCCCTAAGATCCAGAATTTTCCCTTTAGCCTGTGTTAAGAGAAGCACTTCAAGCCCATCCGATCACAGAAAGCACTGTTAGCATCCAAAACTTCCCTACAGCACAAACCCAGCAAGCAAGCCCTGCCCATCTGTGACAATTCCAGCATCAGAGATCACCTTGGTAAAGTAAATAGCCAACATCTGGCATCAGATGGACAGTAATGAGCTAAAAGCAAGCCCCCTGGGTAGATATTTTATATCTATTAATAAGAGAAGGAAAACAATTATCTGCCTCACTCCTACCACCACATGTTAGGAGCCCATTAGGAGCAGAGAGGTAAAACCTGAGCAGGCAGAGCACAAGGAGAAACCCACAGCACTGCCTTAGCAAAACCAAGTCAACCTCAGCCCTCTCCCCAGAGAGAAGCTGAGGCAGCTGATGTCCTGGCCCTGCCAGATCCTCTGTCCCAGCCCAAGCTGTGATGACAGCAGGGTGAAGGGCTGTTCTTGCTGCCCATGGGCATCACCTGCCCATGCTGGAGCCAGGCAGCATCTCCTGAGGACCGAGAGGGCTCCAGCTGAGATGTTTTCAGAGATGTTTACATAAATATTAAAACCACAGCTGAAAACGAGCCTGGGTGCAGTGCTGGGGGGTAGAAAAACAGGAGGAAACAAAAAAAAGCCTTTGGCTTCATCTGTTCCCACAGCCCTGATCCACGTGACACGGTGCACGTGAGGCTGATTGCTGTGCCCAGACACGTGGCAGAGGAAAAAGGGGGTTCAGTGGGAGCGGTGTGCCCATCCCTGCCCATTTCAAGGCAGGGCAAGCCAGGCAGCAGCTCAGTGCCCAGCGCTCCTTAAGCCAGCAGAACTTTGACCCCTGCCTCACTGTGCCAGAGGCAACTTATAGAGCCCAGGTTGGCTCTGAAGGTGCTTGCTCAGATTGGAAAAGACCTTCAAGATCACCAAGTCCAACCCCAGCCTAACCATACTCCTCTAACTCTCACAATCCACACATCACCCTCACTAGGAATCATTTCCTTTTGATCCACAATTAGAATTCCCCCAACATTTGCTTTGAACTGGAGCAGTTCAGTTATTACATACAAGCCCTATCCTACTGCTTCTGCAAGGAGCTTCCCAAACCTCCTGCAGGCATCAGGCTCCCTGACCTGGAAAATGAGCCATTTGCAGCCTTGGCGAGTTGACACTAATGAAAGATGCAGGTTTCAGAGCATCGTCACCCTCACTCCAGAGCAGCCAGATGAGCTCCACTCCTCTGGAAGTGAACTCCTCTCCTTCATTTTCTTCCCCAAACGTGGCACTATTAGGTGCAGGGACTGACAAAAGGCACGACACAGCCACTGCATCAGACACTGGGGTGTTTTGGGGAAGGTTATGTTTTGGCTGAACAAGCAGCAGAGGGTTCTGGCCTTGGGGTGAAAGGCACACTGGGCTACATGGCCATGGAGAAGTGAAAGAATGGCAGAAATCAGCATTGTGCAATTAATTAACAAATCCAGTGACTGATCCCATCACCATTCTGCACCCAGGCTGGCCTGGGCCCTGCTGCTCACCCACTGCACCTCCGCTGCTTCTGCTCCTGCCAAGGAGCTGGGGACAAAGCTGCTCACCCATCCTAATGATGCCCTATGGGGCAGAGCCATGCTCAGCCCTCTGCAGCAGCCAGCAGCTCATGTCCCTGCCCAGCAGGGCAATGGGAAGCTGCTTGGGAGTGACAGACACGAGCATGACTCATTTCCCTTGTTTATTCCTCCTCTTCCCATTCAGCAACCCTCGCACTTCTTTTCTCTTTCAATCTGCATTCAGACTGGCGAATATTTTGCCTGCTTGGTTTTAAGCTTCCTGCAATTCCCCGAAGGCTTCACACAGGGATTCAGGGCTTGCACCATCTCCAGCACCAAACAGCCAGGACCTGACCTCAGTGCTGACCACAGGGGTTGCTCAGCCCTGGATCTCAAAGAGACCTTGCACTGATCCATGGAAATATCCCCCGTGTCTGCTGCAGCCACAGCAAAATGGGCCCCAGCCTGTCACCAACTGTCCTCTACAAGCAGGGACACTGCAGGCTGCACGTCTGCCCTGCAGTGAACAGAATGCACTTGTCATAAAGCACGCAGGAGAGGAAGGGAAGGGGGAAGGGAGCTGGGCACTGTTTGCTGCCCAAAGCTGCCTGAGCTCACCCAGGAATATAGGGTAAGGATGGCACCTACCAAAGGACCAAGGACAGGAAAATGATGGGCAGATTAGCAGCCAGACCTGACAAGAGGAGTATTTAATATCAGGCTGGACCTGTGTCTGGATGGAAGCAGGGAGTGGATGGGGGCTGGAAACACTCCTGAGCAGGGAGCACACACAGGGTGCCAGCCCTTGGGCTGCTCTCTCGTCTGCTGAAATGCTATCTGCCCTGTCTAGCTCAGAAAATCCCCAGCCTCACAGTGGGAAAATGAAAGGGAAAAAATAGACACATCTGGCCCCAAACCATCTCTGGGGCTCTCAGCTTAGCAAGCTCTGCTGCGTCCGGACTGATCCATCTGCCAGCGCAGCTCCCTGTCCTCTCTGCTGGGTCTGGGCTGCTGAGCCCTGAGGCTCAGCGGGATGAGTTTGTCTGTACTGCCTGGGCATTTAATCTGCTCGGTGACCTTTAGCAGCAGCGGGCTGTACGCTCTGAATTTTCACTGCACAGATTCCAAAGGGAAGCAGCTCCATGCACAAAGTCACTCTGTACAGCTAGAGGAGGGTCAGTGGGGTCTTGAGGGACCCAGGGAAGGCATTTCTTTCTCCATTTCCCCCCTAAATTACCACTTTCCTGGCTGCTTGCTCTTGTGTGGAGGCTGCATGATGGACTTCAGAGTTCTCTCTGTCTATATTTATCAATTCATATATATAGGGCTCATGATAAAGCCACCGTTCTGCAGGGCACTGTGCCTCAGAGTGTTATGGCTTTGTTCCCAATTGGACTAATGCTAGGTCTGCATCCATGGGGAGACCCATGGGGGACTGAATTCTTGCTGACCTCCAGGCCTGGAGAAATAGCCCTGGCCTCCTCTCCTTTCCTCCTTCTGAGGTAAGCAATCCATCCTCAGCCCGCAGCACTGCTTTCCCTGATGGTGATAAATGCTTGCTGACAGCACCAAAGAGCCGACCCACCTGCCAGCAGCAGGATGCAGAGCCAGCTGGTGATGGGTGAGGGCTATGGCCCATGTCACTGTGACCAGAGCAACCACCAGGCTTGGTTCTTCCTCTTTCCAGCACGCCAAGACTTTCAAACCCCTATTTCACAAAGCTACGACCAGAGCAGAACCAGGTATTTCAAATCAAGCACTATCTAGTGCAAGCGTTAACCAACCAGAGCTCCTCCTGCAGCCAGGGCACGCAGCTGGACCACAGCTAACCACACAACATGCCAGTTCTGCTCTAAACACAAGAGATGGACCTCACCAAAAGCACCACTTTGGGTAGATCACCATATTCCATCCCCCCCCTTGCTCTGAGAAGGTGCCCAGATCTGGAAAGCCCATCAGTCTAACGAGATCGGTCTGTTTAGTTTAATGAATAGGAGGTGAAGAGGTGACTTGAGCACTATCCAAAATATTGAAAGGCAGAAGGGATGTTGGATAAAAGAGCTATTCAGCTGAAGAGACAATGGTGTGCAGAGGCAACAGAGGGCAGGGAACAGTCAAACTAAGAGCAATGCACTTGTGAGAACACCTACCCCTGCAGCGATACAGAAATGGCTCTGACAAGTTCAGCGCCACTCAAAATCTTACCTCTGATTGAGTGTTTGGGTTTTTTCCCTTAGCAAATTGAACAGGAATAAATTAAGGGTTGTGCTACCGCCTGTATTTTGCCGTGGGTTAGATCAATGATCCAAATGTTCTTTGCTGGCTTAGCAGCCAATGAATCACTACATCCGGATCCACGCTCTCACCAGATGGATCAGAACCAGAAACCAAGGTACTGCTTTCCCTCAAGAGCTTAACAGAGCTTCTACCTGGTTCTAGAGAAGCCCCAGTGATTTCAGTGGGAACCTCATATGTTTTCCCTCTGAAACCCCAATAGTGAGGTTCAAATGGTTTTCTAAGCATTTCAGTTTCCATGAGATCCTTGTGACTGCAGAGAACAGCCTGACTGGCCCTGAAATTCCAACAGAGGCCACACAAATAAAGCCAGCTTTAACTGGGAGCTTTCCCAAGCTCTGGTTTTTCTGCTGTGGCAGAGGGGGAGCAGACTTTCCTCCTGACTCTTTCACAGCCAAGGCTGGCAGTACCAAGGCAGCCTTCCTGAAAGCACATTCTGGCAGAGGGATTTTGACAGTGGGCACAGATAGCTGATTTCTTCCATCTTTTCAGTAACAGGCTGAGATCGTGCTTCTCTGTTTGGCATTTGCTGGGGAAAAAAAAAGATTACGATGAGGAGGAGAATCAATAAATTCCATCACAGATGACAACCGCGGAGGGAAAACATTGCTGGGGGTTGCTAATCAACATCAGCAGCCAGGATGGATGGTGTGTCCCAGGGAGAGAGGTCAGAACCCCTCACCCTAAATGCTCCCACACTTCTTGGCACAGATCCTACCAAGATCCTCCAGTGCAGTTCCCCCCCTCCATCTGCAGTGGTGCTTCTGCCAGGTTCCCGGTCCCATTTCAGCAGTCTCCTGTCTCCTCGCCTTGAAAGCCTGATTGCAAATCCTAAACAAGTTCTCTATGATGGGCTGGCTCCCTGCCCAGAGACTGCATCAGAAATTCTGCTTGATGTATCAAACCCTGAGCAAGCCAGGGGGAAGGGTGGAGAGCCAGGGGAGGTAAAGACAGGGTGCTGCAGACAACCCCAGCTTCCCTGCTTCCAGGAGCCCAGGAAAGCACCAGCAAGTTTCCCTTCTCCCTTCGACCTGTCCCCATTGACCTGATGGATTTCAACCCTAGGAAAACAACAGCAATAAGGAGCCAGGATGCCAGATGCAGCAACACCATCACACCCGTCCTGCTCCTCCTGTCCTGTGGGTGGTGTGGGTCTGAGCCACAATCTCCCCTGCTGAACTCCATCATCCATCAGCAATGCAGGTTATTACAGCAGTAGCTGCTCTGCTATTAGGAGCTCCTGACTGCAATCTCAAATATCAATCCAAGGCCACACTCGCAGAGGATCCTGTTCTGCACAGCAACACGAGTCCTGCTGGGAGAGCTCTGCTGAGAGGCTGCAGGCACCTTGGTCAGCGCTCCGAGCCTCGGAGCAGCCTGAAACTTGCTTTGCATTTGGCCTCCGCGATGGCAGTGGAAGAGCAAGAAGGTTTTCCTTGGTTTTAAGCCAAAAGTGGCGTTAACTCTCCTTAAAGATCTCTAAAGGACTCAAAGAGGTGGGTTTTCAGGCTTCGGAACTGTCAGAGCCTCTCAGGTCAAGAGACCTCTGGAAATTGTGCTGGCTGATGTTGGCTGCCTCCTATTTCATCCTCGTGCCCTTTCAGACGGAGCTTCTTTTCTCAGCGAGGGTTTGACCCGGAGCACGGAGCAGCCTGGGGAAGAAGTGCTGATGTTGGCAGGCCCTGCATCACGCCGATGCTATTCTGGCTTCCTCCCCACCATGGCGTCCCATCATTGGATGTCACAGCACGAGGACGGCCTCTTCAAAGGCAAAGGGGAGAACAGGGAAGCTACAGCTGTGCTTTTCAAACTGGTTCAGCACAAGCTTTGCCCTCCTTGAAGGATGAACTACTGGAAAAAGAACTTGAGCTGTGCTGCAGCACCCGCTACTGAGATAAAGCCTTGCTATGACCCCTCATAGTGCTCCCTGAGAAACAAAGGCCTAGATCTAATGCCTTCAACCCCTGTGCTGATCGAAAGCAGGAACTCTCCATGCCTCTTTTTGGAGAGGGTGAAGAGCTTGGGATGAGCACAACCACTATCACAGGGCTGCAGGCCAAAGGCAGCAGGGAGGAAAGAGGAGGACCTTGGGGGAGATAGGCAGGGTGGGCTGGGGTCTGGATGTGGGGCCTGGTGATGGCTGGGATGTTGGCTGCTCTAACATGATTGGTCACAAATAAAGGACCAGCAGGAGAGCCAGAGAGATCAGGGCTGTCCTCATGGCCACCAGGTGAAATGAGTGCATGGAAAAGGGGACAGCAGCAAGAAGGGCCCTCCTGGGATGAAGGATGTGAGATCAAATCTCATTAAGGAAGGAGACAGGACTCCATCAGGCTGCTGAGCTGTGGAGCCAGGGTCTGCTCAAGAAGGAGCAGAGGGGATGGAAATGTTTGTTGCTGTTTTTCCCAAGGCTCTGATCCACATATCAAATTTACAATATTCATGTTTTCCCCAACCCAACAAACAACCAGGGCTGATGGCCATAAATCAACACCGCGACCTCTGGCATCCACCTGCACTCACAGACACTTTCTTGGCCCAGCTGGACCAACCCAAGCCTTGTGCAGGGCTGCTCTGTGGCTATGGCCGGCCACCAGGATCCCTGCACCCTTACTGACAACATCCATCACCCCCAGCACCCAGGACCAACACAGAGCTGCCAAGGCAGCCGATAAGCACAGCAAAAGGTCACCGAGCACATCACAGTGGGAGCAGCCAGAGGAGGAGCCCCAGTGCCACCATCCCTTATGACAGGGGCTGGGCAGTCCCGTTGGGATGGAGCTTTGCCACTCACCTAACAGCAGGTTCATGAGGACCTCCTGGCCCGCCAGCGTGCTGCTCTTCACCAGGCAGATGAGCGTGCCTGCGATCCAGGGGATGCCGTGCCCCGTTATCCCCAGCAGGTTGATCATGGAGCGGGCACCCCCCCAGGACGAGGCTCTGTTGGCGCACACCCCCAGCCTCTTGGACATGCAGATATCGATGGCCAGCAGGGAATTGAAGGCGATTCCCTTGAAGGAGGGGTTGAGCTGCATGCAGTCCTCTTCGGGCAGCTGCTGCGATTGCCTCCGCTCCTTGGGGTTGCTGTTCTGGGTGCCGGCCGCCGCTGTTTGGCCGCTCTGCTTCCTGCCCGAGCTCCTGCTCTCCTGGGTCCCTTTTGGGGGCTGGTTCAAGGAGAGAAACTCAGCCCTGTTGAGGACATTGTTCCTGTCTCGCGCTCTGGACCGTGTCTGGGATGCTGGCATTGCAGTCTGTCTCTAATTGAACTGCTTTGCAAATACCGGGAAGGAGAGAAATCCCTCTTCTCCCTGCAGAAATCTTCCCCACGCCCACCCTCACAAAGCTGTGAATATGGGAAGCTACGAAGGTTCCCCTCTGTTGCAGTTGCCCCCAGCACAGTCTGCAGCTGTTAAATATAGAGTAAGGAATGCACATGGCTGTTTACTTCATGGGCCTAGCAAGCTTGGAAGGAAAATTAATGCCAGGCTTGGCAGCCACTCCAGTGCCAGGGAAAAAGGTTAAACAGCCAATAGATTGGAAGAAGAGGAGGGAAATGCTTTGTGCCAAAGGTTGGTTGCTTCTGGCCTGGTCTATTTAAATCTGCCAATAGTTTATTTCCCAGAGCTGCAAGGGAAACTGGGAGATGTAGTTTGGGGGGGGAGGGATTTCTCTGTTGTTTTTTTTTTCTTGGTAGTGCAATTCATGTTTAAATATCAGAGCATCGTCATTGGAAGAGAGAATCAGTGCTGGGAGTGATCACAGTGCTCCTATGGCAGTCAGTGCAGCCTCCAAACTGGGCATCACACGGGGACTTCCCTGCAAAGGGCACAACCTGGATCCCTCCTGGCCTTCTCTGCTCTATCTCCTCCCCACTGGGGCACCCTCAACAATGTTTCCCCCTCCCTGATGTGAAAACCTTATGAACACCCCCATCCCATCCCATCCCATCCCATCCCATCCCATCCCATCCCATCCCATCCCATCCCCCGGCTCAGCACACATCCCTGCATGGCATCCATTGCTGCCCTGCCTCCAGCCGTAGCCGAGCAGCACCTGCCTTCTGATTAAAAGAGACACTGCGCCGTTAATGAATTCCCATCCCCCTGCCCCCGGCGCTCAGCGTGCCCTAAATACCGCACGTGTTTCTGCCATGTCATCCCGCATCGCATCGCAGACCCCGCAATGAGAGCAGGTGACAGCAGTGCCCATCCCTGAGCCGCACGCTGCAATGGTGGCATCAGCCCCAGCACGGCAGCACTGCAGCCCTGGGGGTCCCATAGAGGGAGGTGGGGAAGGTGAGCGTGGCACCAAGCAGCACAGAGGGCTCATCTCTTGGATCCAGTGCTACTTACCTATAGGAAGGAGAAGTTATGAAGGTCGATGTTAGTACAGGTAACACCATGAAACAGCACCCATGCCTCTTTAAAAGCCTTATCCAAAATGCTGGGAGAGCTTAATGAAAGGTGGTTCTTGGCTTTCTGAGGCAGCCAGCAGAACTTTGTGCTTGTTGTCTGTGGTTCTCTGAGCTCACACCCGGTCTGTGCCCATCTGACACCCACATTGCTGTGCTGGGCCAGCAAATCCATGCTGGAGCCCTCATTCCCTCTTGGCTTTTGCTTATGAATCAAAGGAAAATAACACACATCAACTTATTTCTGAACCACATCCCTATCTCGAGCATGTGACAGCGCCCGTGGGCTGCAGGAAGAACTCTTCCCCTCCTTCCCAACCCATCAGTGCAGCTCCTTCCAGCTCAGGGAGTGAATTTCTATTTTCTATTCTTTCAGCAAACCTGGAAAGCACGAGGCTGATGGGACCACACTGCAGGGCAGCGATGGATGGAGCATCAAGCACACAGTGGAAGGAAAGCAACTCCAGCATCAGCAGCTCCTCATAGATGGCAATTGGGCTCAAAAGCCAATTCCACCAGCAAGACACAGGAACTGCTTTGCATGAAGCTTGGTGGAGAGCACAGATGATTTAATCACAGCGACCAGAGGCAGGTGTGGCCAACACCAAGGCAAACTCCAGCTGAAGATGAAAAGCTGATTTAATTAGAGTGAGATAACGCCATTTCCTATTCGACCAGAACACCAGAGAATGCCAAGTTAAAGCAAAGCATGGGTGAAACTTGAAAGGATCTGGGAGCTCTGAATGTGCAGCTTCACCAAATTCATAATGCTCCGAGAAACTGTGACAAGCTTGTTTGAAAGGTGTGAAAGAGTCTTGGAAAATGGCAAAGTATTTCAGCACCTTCTGGAGGTTGCTGAAGAAACTGGAGTTTTCATTGGGAGATGCTCATTTCATTCTTTTCTCTACCTCATTCTTAGTTTTTCCCCTCAGCTTCAGGGCTGATAACAGCTCCCTTCACTGAGATCCTGAGATGTTTCAAGCAGGTAAATATTGAGCCAATGTTTTGAGAAACGTAGGAAGCAAACCATAAGGATACAACGCAGAGGTTCCACTCCCTGCCACGCCATTGGCACAAAGGTCTCTGGTCCACACCCTGCTGGGCAGGGCAGCACCCAGCTGCAAGGTGCACGGGGATGGATGGAGCTCCCAGGATTATATGGGCAGGAGTCCCCCGGGACCTCAGAGCCAGCAGGAGCAATGAGAAGGAAGGAACCTACGCCATTCCCTCTTCAGGTGCACCCCATGGCTCCCATCTTTTCTGGAGGGCAGACAAGAAGTGCACAGATGTTGGAACACAAAGGACTAACAGAAGTTTGCTCAGCTCCAAGCAGACAAGGCTGCACCGTGAGTGGCACCACCAAAATAAGTCTTACCTCTCAGTGCAGGGGGTTTCACCTTTAGGACAGCATCAAGGTGGGTGTGCAATGCTCAGCACACAGCAGCTATGGCCCCATTTGTGTTTCCATTGCTTGAAGCAGGGCTGTGGGTTTGACAAGTGAGAGCATCCCTTCACCTGCAGGACTGAGAGAAGATACACTGCATCTGAGTTGAGGGGGATAAAAGGGAGGGAGGGTGGGAGATGGGAGGGAGAGAGGAAGAGAAGGAGGGAAGGAAGGGAAAAGGGGGGGTGGGGGTTGGGGAAGAAGGAAAAAGCCCCTACCCTTAATTGCTAAAATAAAACTACATTACCCACAATTCACGGCCACGTGGGAGGAAATGCTGTTTCTGCAAAGGAGGTTTAGCTTCAACAGCTGCAGTTTAAAAGCGAAATGCAGGGGGAGGGATGGGGCTGAGCGCTGCAGGGCGGTGCGGTGCGGGGCAGGGAGAGGCGCTGCGCTGCGCTCCGGTGCGGGATGGATGCGGGGCTGCGGTGGGAGCCGTGCGGGGATGGGGAAAGTGCCGGAGCTCGGGGCACTTTGCCGCAAAGTTTGACCCGGCTGCGGCTGCTGCGGGTGCCCCCCCCCAACCCCCGGAGCTGAAAGGCTGAAACCCAGCGCAAGGGGAGGGAAGAAGGGGGGGGAGAAAACAAGCGGCGTCCCCGTATGCGTGAATTGCGAGAGAGGAAGCTTGCGGCAGCCGAGAGGCGGAGGCACCGATTCTGCTTCTCTCACCTCCCCGGTCGCACAGCGGGGAAGAAGCGAAGGAATCAAATAAATAAAAATCTCACACGGCAGCGCACAGGAGCCTCCACCCCCCCCAACAACCACCCCCCCCCCCCCACCCTCCGCCGCCGCTATCGCCGCTCTGCGCCCCCGCGCAGCGCTCGGCCGCGGCCCCATGAGCGCCGCCGGCTGAGAGCGAGGAGGAGGAGCGGGAGGAAGGTCGGACGGCTGCGGACAGCGCTCGCTCCGAAGAGGAGGAGGAGGAGGAGGAAGGGGGACAGCGGGGTTCCCCCCGCCCCGCCGCCGCCGCCGCCGGGGATGTGACGGGCGGCGATTGTGCGGTGCTGAGCGGCCCCGGGGGGCGGGGGGCAGCTTAGGGGGGGTGGGGGGTGTTGAGTTTTGTGCCGCTGCCCCCCGGCACGGAGCGCTCCGGCTATTTCTAACGGGGGAAAAAAAAAACAAGCAGCCAACCAGACGGCGAAGGAAGCTCCAAAACGCACTTTGTGGCTTTTCTCCACTCGTCGGGTTTGGTGCCGGGTTATTTATTTATTATTATTATTTTTTAAATTATTATTATTATTATTATTTTCTTTTTGGTATTATTGTAAATTTTTTTTTTTTTTTGTGCGAAAGGAAGTTGTGAACAACTGCGAGTCAGGAAGTGGAAATCCACACCGGTTGTGACAAGCTGGGGCTCCAAACTCTTTCATTATTTATATAGATGTGTCTATCAACATTCTGCTTTTCATCCAAAGAATAAAGGGAAATGCCGGCCGGCCCCACGCTTGACGGGGAATGACGGACCTCATCTGAGCAAAGGAAGGACTAAATATATCAGCTAACAGCAGCACCGGCATTTATTGAACTCCACAGGCTTTTTTTTTTTAACCCCCTTCCAACCTAAAGACGGAGCGAGAGATTTAAAGGGTCGTTAAAAGGGGAACAATTTGAAAGGCCCCTTTTGGCTTCTGGAGCGCAGTGAACCTCCGGGCAGGAGCGGCGTTGGTAGGACGGGCAGCACATCAAGGCTCTGCGCGATGAACCTTCTATCCTATGGATACCACTAATGAGATTAAGCACCGAGAAGATCTGTAATCGATCATTTCAATGCCTAATATTGCCCAGGATTGCTGGAGTACCCCAAGAGCTGCGTCGGACTGTATTCGGGTTATGCCATGGGCTGTATTCAGAGCATTAGCTGTAAATCCAAAGTTTTCCGGGAGAGTATTTCGGTGATTGAAGTCAAAGCCTCCATCGATCCCATCCCCACCAGCATCGACGAGTCCTCCAGCGTGGTCCTGCGTTACCGCACCCCTCACTTCCGCGCCTCCGCTCAGGTGTTGGTGCCCCCCATCCCCAAGAAGGAGACGTGGATCGTGGGCTGGATCCAGGCGTGCAGCCACATGGAATTCTACAATCACTACGGGGACCAGGGAATGTAAGTCGTTCCAGAGCGCGTGCGTGTGTATGTGTGTGTGTGAGCATTGGTGAGGTGGGAAGGAAGAGCAGGGAGCCACGGCCTGGCTGGGATGAGCCAACAGCACGGTTGGGTTGATGCTAGAAGCTGGGTTCTATGAAACTTAGCAGGACTTTCTCCTGTGCTTTGAAATAGCGAGCGAGCTGTGCCTGCACCTTTTAAAGCAGCGGGTGTCCTTGTCGTTCTGATGGGAACGTGCTGCTGGCAAACCAGGAGCAGCACCAGAGAGCCAAGCCCCAAAGCCAGCCCTCCTGCAAAGGGCACCCCTCTGCATCCCCCCATCACACACTGTGCATTGAGGGCACCCCCGAGGCTGACACTTGTGGCTGATCCCAGCCCCGTGCTGCTGTGCTGCAATGCCCCACCAGTGCAGCAGGGGCATGGGGATGGTAGGGGGGGAACCTGCTTGGTGTGCTCCCAGCTGCAGGCAGCACTGAGATGGGTTTAGCCAGGGGTAACACTGTGCATCATCTTGGGGCAGGGTGGAAAACACAAAGACATTGGCTTCATTTGGGATATCTGTAAGAGTGGGAATAGGCATTGATATCTATAAGAGTGGGAATAGGCATAGATATATATATATGTAAGGTAGGAGGAATGTAGGGGCTGTTTGCTCTCCAAAAGCCCCGTGTTCCCGGTCAGACAGTCATAGTGAGACAAGAATGAGTCAAATGGAAATGTCACCTCCCCGCTGAGCAGCCACCCCCCCCCGCAGCCCTCCGCCGGCGCTCTGCTCGCCCAGCACTGTTGCCGGCTTTGGCCCACAGTGCAGTCAGCAGCAGCGCTGCGTGTCTGCATGGAGATGCAATTCTGCAACTCATGGTGCTGGCAGCACAACCCTGCAGTGCCTGAGCTTGGAGAGAAGAGCTGGATGCAGTGGGGGCTGTGGGCGCTGCTCGGCTTCGGGGGCACAGTGGGAGGATGGAGGGGTGGGAGCTGCTGCCCCTCTGCTCATCCTGGGGGGTTGGGGGGATGCTGGCTCAACCCTGTGTGGATTAAAGCGTGGGTGGATGGGGAGGGCTGAGGGAGAGGATGGGGAGGTAGGAGGAATTCGGACAGAGCGCAGTGCCCTCCTGGAGGCCTGAGCATCCTCTGTGCGTGCGCAGCTCTCCATCCCTGCCCAGCTGCAGGCACAGGTTGGGCAGCTTCAGACATGAGCAAATAGATGCAGGGAGATGCAGAACACCGGGAAGGGCGCCCCAAGGAGCAGCCCTAAGGGACGAACTGCTGTCCTCACGTCCTCTCTGCTCACGCAGAAAGTGCCTGGAGGTGCAAACTGCAGCACCTGGCCAATGCCAGGAGCAGCTGAGCTGATCTTGATTGCATTGAAAAGTACTTACAGCAGGCCTGAAAGCTGTGGGCTTTTCGGCTCCAAACCCACACTGGTTTGGACACGCTGGTTCCCTGCTGCTGTGGGCTCACCCCACACCCCACCTGTGCTGTTTGCCTTCTCTGCCCCCGAGTTCCCCCGCTTGTAAAGCAGGATGTGGTGCAGCCTCTCTGTACTGCGTTGCTTTGAGAGCTGTGGGCAAAAGTTTGCAGTGAGCTGTGTGAGCAGGCAGGCAGAATGAAGCGCTGCAGGTGTGTGGGAGAGTCATTATCCACAAAGCCAGGGAAGCAGAGAGACGTTTCCCTGGGAGGCTCATTGGGCTGATACAGAGGAGCCATGCAGATGGATCCAGGATGGCGTGGTACCATCTGACAGCCCTAAATAAGGGCTGCAAGGCCGCTTCGTGCCATTGGAATGCACTCTGGAAGATCTCTATGCAGGTTGTGCCCACCCTGTGTCTGTCAGCCGTCCTAATGCCTCAACCTGCATTGCTTTGTGCAACAGAAGACTCCAAATGAACGCCATGGGTTGAGCCATGCAAGGCTTCCAGCAGCCCCCAGTGCTGGGACAGAGCAATGAGGAGCAGCCAAGCAGATGGAGCTTTGCATCAGGCTCATGCATGGATGTTAGATGCAGAGTTGCATCAGTTTGACACGTGCATTTAAAGTGGAACCAATGATTTTTTTGGCCAGATAGAGCACTCTTAGGCGTAAAAACTAAAGCTCCAACCATGTGTAAATGCTGGGGTTACTTTGCTTGTAGCTCAACACCCCGGGCAGGAGGAAATGGAAACACTCTGTCACCTCTTTGCACGAAGAACTGGGTAAAACCCCCTTCATCCCAGTGCTGCTGTCAGCAGGGCTCACCCCAAGCACGGGGGCAGGATGCTGCTGTGCCACGTGGCATCATCAGTGCTGGGCTGTCGGGTTCTGACCTGCAGGACCCAGCTCCAATGGGACCAGCATCACCCAGTCCTGCTTCTTCATCTCCATGGAGACGTGCAAGGAGCAGCGCAGATGGTGGTATGCAAAACAGAGCGAGAAATAATGCAGTTTGAATGGGATCAGATGCAAATCTCAAAGAGCTGCAGGTAGATTTCCTGCCCTGAGAGTCGCTTGGACAGCTGGGCAGTGCTGTGCCATCACTGCACGTTAGTGGGCACCTCTCCCTTGGTGAGATATCACAGCTGCCTCTGCAGGGCTGGAGGAAAAGCCTTTGGTGCTCCTACAGAACAACGTGGCTGATTTATAAGGGTTATCCCAGGGCTGCTGCTGGGCAGGGTGCCTTCTCCTGGTAGCACGAGGATGTTTGTTATGAGGGGTTTGGTCTCTGGTGATGCTCATTCTGATTGAAGGTTTGGGAGCGACAGAATTACAGCCCAGAACCTCCTGGTGTTGGAGCTGCTCAGCCACATCAGGCCTGTGAAACCAGAGAGGATGATGGTGCCTTTCCTGCTGTTGTCAGCAAAGCGTTTACTGGGCACTTTCTGGCCTTCCCTTGGCTCCACACCGTCACAGAAAGGTGCTGATGCAGCTGAAGATCGTTCCATTGCATTCTTTCCAGCACCACTGCCGCATTACTGAGCGCAGATACAAGGTGTGCTGGCAGCAGGGCAGCCACCCCCAGCAGCAGCCACTGCAGCCTCTGATCTTCACAGCCCAGCATGGCACCTTCCCACCCACGCAGCCTCCACCTCTGCACCTTCGTGTCACATCTCAGCCCTGAGCTGCAGTCACGCTGAGAACCAGGAATGTGGACAACAACCTTAAAACAACTGCCTGAATTCAGCCTCCTACGTGCTTCAGGGCTGCAGGGAGCAGCCTGGTGTCCTCCGGTGTGCATCCCTTGGGATGGCTCTGGGTTGGAGGGGAAATGAGTGAGCATCCCTGGCTGTAGCAGTGCTGCTGGGGGACTCCTGGCTGCTGCAGGTTGACGTTGTCTTCCAGGGAAAGGACTCCCTCTGCCTGCTGGCTGCAGGGAGCAGAAGGCTGCAACAGCCGATGCCGCATCCCATATCCGCACATCCATAGCCACGCACCCCAGCGCTGTGGTGCTGATCCCAGATCCTGTACCTGCCAATCTGTGCAGGAACCCATGAAAATGAGCTATTAATTGATCCCTCATTCCCCAAGCACCCCGGGAGCTCCTCTTTGCTGGTGCTGTGGGATGGCAGAGGGCTGCTCTCCCTTCTTGGCTGACCTTTCCATCAGGCTGGCTCACGGTGTCACCGGTGCTGGGATGGGGCAGCGTTACCACCTCGTTGACCTCTGTTTCTCTGATTACCGTAACATCATCCCAGTCTTTGAACCGGGTCCTTCCTGGGCTGCAGAGGGATGGGTTACACTTCCAGCGCCGTGCAGACAGCAAGGAGGGACCGCAGCAAGGGGAAATGGGAGCCTGGGGGGCAGGAGGCAGCGATGGGCACAGTGAGTCCTGGAGAGGGTCCTCAATGTCACGAGTGGCAGGAAAAGGTCTTCTTTCAGGTTGGACGTTAGGAAAAACTTCTCTGAAAGAGCAGTGATGCACTGGCACAGAATGCTGGGGGAATGGTGGGGTCAGCAGCCCTGGAGGTGTCCCAGACCCACAAAGATGTGGCACTAAGGGATGTCAGTGGGCACGGTGCGGTGAGCTGGGGTTGGGGATCATAGAGGTCTCCTCCAGCCTTTGTGGTTCTATGGTTCTTGCATGAGAGGGATAAAGCCCAATAAAAGCTGAACAGGAGTGCATTCCCAACTCATTCCTCTCCTTCCCTGAAGTCCTGCATGTTTCTAAAGGAATTAATTAACGTGCTATCTGTAATTTGTTGGTTTTGCAGGTCAAGTTGGGAGCTCCCAGATCTACTGGAGGGTAAAATCCAGGCCATCAGCGATTCAGATGGAGTGAACTATCCCTGGTACGGAAACACGACAGAAACTTGCACCATTGTGGGTCCCACCAAGAAGGAGTCCAAGTTCAACATCAGCATGAACGACAACTTCTACCCGAGCGTGACGTGGGCAGTGCCCGTCAGTGAGAGCAACGTGGCCAAGCTGACGAGCATCCACCGGGATCAGAGCTTCACCACCTGGCTGGTGGCCACCAACACGGCCACCAACGAGATGGTGACCTTGCAGACTATCAAGTGGCGGATGAGGCTGGGCATAGAGGTGAACCCCAGCAGACCCCTGGGGCAGCGTGCCAAGCTGCAGGAGCCCTCGGCTCAGGAGCAGCCCCAGGTCCTCAGTAAGAATGAGCCAATACCACCCAGTGCCCTTGTCAAACCCAATGCCAACGATGCTCAGGTACTCATGTGGAGGCCAAAGGATGGACCACCGCTCGTGGTGATACCTCCCAAGCACCGATAGTAAAAACACCTGGCGTCCCGGCACCAAAAGGGAGAAAAACAAAACTGGAAACAAGGCAAAACAATCTCTTAGGTATTAGAATAAACACGTGTAATCTGAGCGAAAGCGAAATGCACTTTTTAGTCATTCAACAAATGCAACCATTCTACCTTCTCCCATTGGGACGGATTTCACTGTGCTAAAGCTAAAAGAGGAGACCTCAGGGCGGGGTCTGTCTCACCACTGGATTCCTAAGGGAAGAAACGAACACTGATGTCTACCAGTATTGCTTTTTTTGTTCTCTTCCCTCTTTCGGTTCCTGTTTGAACTTCAGTCTCATTAGCTTGCCCAGACTGCCCACAACGATAAGAGCATTTGATTTGGGATTTTAAGAGTCTTTTCTTTTTCCCCCCCCCCACTTTCTTTTTGGTTGAGGTTCCTGGGGCAACATGTCAACTCTTTAAGATAAGGACTTTTAGTTTTTTTTAAGCTGTAAGGTTCTGAGTTGCAAATCCAAGTCATGCGGCCTTATGTAGACTTTGCTTTGCATTGCCAAACTTTTGCCTTAAAGCTACGTCTGAAAACAACAACAAGAACAAAAATACCACCGGGCAGAATGTCCTTTCTACAGAGCTTGTGGGAAAAGAGCTTCAGAGTGAGGAGAGGATCATCAGTGTGTCACAGGCAATGAAAAGGGCATGAAAATGGAACAAGCACCGTCAAAAGACAAACCTTCCTGGTTTTAAAATGAGGGAAGCTCGGAAATCATCTCAGTTTCGAAGCAATGCAAATAAACTGCTGTAGGATGGAGCTCCGCGGCCATGCATCTCCCTGCTCGGCAGAAGGAATTGAGCTCACCCCATTTGCACTTCTCGGTGTTGTAATACGGGATGATCTGACGTGCAGAGCCAGCAGCTCCGGGGTCACCAAACCTGTGCTGTGTGCGGAGGCATTGAGACACGTGGGTGTAAGCAAAGGCAGATCCATCCGCCACGTCTACCCAGCAATATCCACAATTCAGGACCGTCCGTGTCTGAGAGCAGCGGGCACCATTCCTACCAAACACTAGAAACAACAGCTACGAAAGAACTCTTCTTCCTACAGTAACGAATCACGTTGGGGTTCATAGGTAGTTTTTCTTCCCAATGACCTCATGATCTACACAACTTCCAGGACCGGGGTGCAGACAGGACCCCAGGTGAGACCGTACCCATTTGGTTATGTAGCCAAGGATCCTGCACGGGGTGGTAAGCAGGGAAGGCCCCCATCTCGTGTGTAGATCCTCCAGTCAAGAAAGCGCATTTGGAGCAGGAGCCAGAACCCAGGTTTCAGCGAGGGCCTCATCCAGATGGCTTCAGAGATAGCAGATGCGTTTCTGCAGAGGAAGGAGGTGCAGGAAGGTTGCTCAAAAGGAGGGGGGTGTCTGTGGCAGCGCTTTCCTTGAGATAACGTTTCTTCCTCTTATTCACAACACGCCTCCAGAGCTGGGGCTGAGCAGAGCCCAGATGCAGATGCTCCCAGCCCTGCAGAGCTGGGCCGAGCAGGTCTCGGTCCCGCGCTCGCTGCTCAGAAGGCTCTCCCATGGGGGAGCACCATTCGCTGCTATTGCCGCCTCCTCCTCACACACACAAGGATTTCTCCTTCCTCGCTTCTCCAAAGCCACGCCAACTATTATGGCAACAGGTTCAGCATCTCCCCTGTGTGGGGAAAGCACGCCCAGAAGATGCATCCCCCCCCCCAAACACCTCAAACCAGCAAACATGGACGTGGGGTCCCTGCAGCGTGCCTCCCCAGGCAGGGTGCCCTCCTCCCTGTGCTGCAGAGCTGCTCTCCCCCTCCAATGGGAGACCCTACAGGTAGGCAGTCCTGCATCACAAGCAGCTTGCAAACAACTGGAGCGGATCAAGCCCAAATCCATCAGCCAAAAGTTGCCTGCATCCAGGCTTTGGGACGATAAAGGGACGAAGCTAGGGAGGCTTTGACTTGCACAGTCACTCTATTGAACTTCATTTTCTTACATGGATTCAGATCCCAACTACAGCTCTTACTGGCACAGCCCTCAAGACTTGGCTGTATTTTCTCCTAGGCAATACATGCAGAAGAGGACAAAATGGGAGCTGTGGGTGATTGCTGGTAACACTTACCTGCACCTCTGCTGCTGCTCCGGGAGTAGAAGGGGTATTTATGTCTGGTATTCACTTTGTCTCCAGGTGCTGAGTACTTACAGTTCTCACTGATGTCAGCATGGGTCGAACAAACGGGGCCCAGTTGTCTTAATTAGCTGCACAAAGGAATTCCAAGGAAAAGATTTATTCTCAGTCACCAAAAAATCACATTCAGGGAACACCCATGTCCTTTTCCACTTCGCTTCGTGTTGGACTCAGTCTCTCCCAGCACATCAAGAACATTCATTTCCTTCTCCCCATACCTGGTGGACTGGATGCACCCATGCAATTCCATACCAACCTCCTGGCTAAGTTGTCCCATTGCACTGAACAGACCCAGCCGAGCAGTAAATAAATCCAACCTTCACTTTGGGTCAGCTTTGCATGGACCTCCCCCTCCCCCAAAGAATGCCTTTATCCCGTGCCTAGTTTGAGACCATGTCCTCCCTTCCTCCACCTCCATCCACACCACCACACCCAGCATAGAAAGTGCTGCTGCCTCTGGTGAGATCCCATGCTTTATGGTTTTACAAGTGATGTTTTTCCAATGCTGCTTCATTGCAAAACCGTACCTGAAAGGAAGGATGGCTGGAAGGGGTGGGTGCTACCAGCACCGCTGGGTGACAGCTGGGATGGAGGGGGGACCCAGGGCATCCAGGAGAGCAAAACAAGAAAGGATGTGCTGGGAAGGGGATGGAGCACTGAGCTGCCCCACCACTCTGCCAGCAGCACCGGGGGCAGGAGCCCAGCAGGGCAGACCCAGACCCTAAGCAGTGTTGTGGAGGGGGGGGTTGGCCTATTTGTTCTGCACAGCCCTGGGAAGGTGAGGGGTGAGGAGGTGAGGGCAGCCCCAGCCCCGCTTCTGGGCACAGCAATAAGACTCGTCCTTGGTCTTGCAGAGATACTGTGAAAACAAACCCACGATGTACCAAGTCTGGACACTCATGGCGATGTGAAAAACAAAACCCTGCTTTTATAACAGACGGGAAAAAATAAAGTGAAGTTTTCAAACCCGCCTGCCTGGAGTCGTTTGGTTGCAATAGAGCAGTTCCCAACCTTGGCTGCAATGCGTTTCATGGTGAGCAAGGGAGCTGTTTCTCCCCATTGCAGCTCTGATGCTGCAGCAGACAGAGCGGGGAGGTTTCTGGTTAAAAATACCAGCCAGCATCCTGCATTTTTCATTAGCAGGCCGTGTGATGGGAGGACAGAGCAGCGATGGGAGCACGCAGGCAGCCCAACTGCTGCAGCTCCGCTCCATGATGCTGTTTGCTTGGTTAGCAAAAGGCTGCAAGCATAAATACTGCACCGGGGGGAACCTTCCTAAGGCAGTAGGGGAACTTTGCGCAGCCTTTTCCATGCTGTTGTTGGGTCCCTGTTCCCATCACTCCAAACTGTGTGCAGGCATGTAATGCAAACAGCATCGTGCTCTGCTCAGGGAGATGCAGCAGTGGGAACACTGCAGGGGAGGGAGAGCACGGAGTGCACGTGGGAAGGAATTCGCATGGATGAGGAGGACAGGTTCAGAATGGGATTCATTTCCACAGTGGAAACACTCCAGCCTCATCTGTTGATAGCAGGCTAAATTTAGACACCCTGGTCTGGGAGGGAGGGGGAGAGGGGACAGCAGGCAGTGCTGGGCTATGGGAGGGGGGGGGTGACAGCCTGGGAGCACCAGGTCACACCAACAGTGCATAACGCCAGCACCTCGTGCCTGCTGAGCCCACAAACCAGGCTTTGCCTTACCCAGGTTCTCCCACTCGGCTTCAAGATGTTCTGCCCTCACTTCAAAGCAGAAGGCAGCAGCAGCTCCTCGCTTTGCAGCAATATCCTGCTCACCTTAACCCTTTGCAGGGGATTTCCCTCTGCTGATACAAATCAGGTCTCCTTTCCTCTCTCTTCTATCTCACACCTCTGTAAGCTGCTCAGATGCGGGGCTGTGAGGCTTCCAAGGGCTGCAGAGGACTCCTGAATGCAGCCCTTACCCTAAAGCAAAGTACAGGAGAGAACTGAGCATGGGGCACAAACCAGTAGCACCTGTGCTGAAGGATTGCATCCCTGCAGGAGCCCAGCCCCAGTTTTGCTCCTGGAGTAAGAAAAGGCTCATTTCAGGCCCACTCATCTCCCCCCCAAGCTGCTTCTACCCAGCCCCTGGGGCTCAATATGGCAGTTTAAGAACAGAAACACCCTCACCAGCCCCTCTGTCAAAACAGGGGGGACAGAGTGATAACAATAAGCCTTACAATGGCTGTTACCACTCCTTTGAAGGCCAATTGGCACGGCCAACACAAGTGAACAAATAAGGGCTCCAGGCCCACACTTGGTCCTTGGTTTCCTCACCAGCCCTGCCAAGCTGGGGGCTGATTTGTCACAGCTTTGTTCTATGGTGGACATCTGTCCACATGCACCCGGCACAGCTGACAGCCCGCAGCAGCTCCTGGCAGCCACTGGCCGAGCAGGGAGCAGCTCACCAAGCTCTTGAGTCATCTGGTAAAAATGCAGGCTTTAAGAAGTTGACTTTGCTACGTTTTGTGCATGTTCCTGTAGGCTCACGGTCACAATCAGCTCAGCTCCTCCAGCAGCTGCTATGGAAACCAGGAGCAGCACCCATTCCCCAAGGGCAGGAGGTTCAGGGGTTGGTTTGTTTCAGCCACGATTTTGGAAGTGTTGCAAGAGAGCAACTCAAGCAGCATCTGCAGTCATTAGCAGAGCCTGTCTCTCATAAAGGGAAGAAGAGTCTAACAGTCAGCAAGCAGCACAGCAGGGACAACCCCCAACTGCTCCCATCATTCCAAAAACGAAAGTTGAAATGGCTCACTGTGCCAACATCACATTCTTACCCAGCTGATCTTCTCCATAGCAAGAGGTCTGCTGGCTATCTGGGGGAGCACAGCTGATAGGGCCCTGTGAGGAGGTGTTGCATGCCACAGCCGTGCGAGATTAACGCCAAGAATTTAAGGTCAGTCATTTGGGCCAGCTGCTATTTATAAAGAGGAAGGAAAACAGAAGAGCAGTATCACCTCCAGCCCTTAGGAAATGTGGTCGAGGAGGACACACGGGGAGGGCACACTTGGAGCTCTCCTGCTTTTCCTTCCATTCTCCAAACCAGCACCTCTCCCCATCCAAAGACAAGCCCTCCCTGTGCATGATATTCACCATGTCTCAGTAGTCTCCCCTTTAAAGGGACCCCAACTCCTGTCATCCCTGGGTGCAGATGAAGGACAACTTGCACAGCCAGGACAGGAATCAGGCTGAACGCGAACATTTTAGGGCGACTTGAGAAAGAATGACTTCTTCAGGAGCTGCTGATAGGTGTAAGCATTTGGTTTATAATATTGGATGTGAAAACAAGCAATTACCAACTATTTACAAGCTCAAAAAAAGCACCGCGTGCCCGCTTGCCAACCAGACCCCAAAATGACACCCGCCATCATACCGTGTGCTATTCAGAAAATGAAAGCTCAGAACGTTTCTGCTGAAAACAGAAAGAGCAGAAGTACCCCATAACGTCCTATTAGGACCAACAAGATCAACCCATCCCACCTGCATGTATCTCCCACTCATACATAAGCCATTCTTTCAAACGCGTTTTTCACAGTGCAACAAAAACCCATTCCATCATTGAGAGGTTTTGTGGAGGTCAAATGCATCAAATAGAAAAAGCATTTGTCCAGAGTGCCTGCAGGGCATTCTTTGTAGCATTCGCTCGTTGTGTCAGAGTACAAACATATGAGAATCTCACAAACGTTACAGACTGAATCCGAGAGCTACAGGGGAAGCAGCACAAACTCACATGTTAGAAAACAACAACACGGAGCTGAAGGTGGAAACTGGCGGCCAAAGCCACGAGCTGCAGCATCACCGACGCCTCTGGATGGAGGTCATGCTTCTCCTTGAAGGTCCACAAGTGTTCCCTATAAACCCGAGTTCCTGAGCTCTGTCAAATTTAGAGGAAGGTAAAAATAAGAAAGCTTTTACTTCCCACCTCTTTGCTGAGCGTTACTGCCATGGGAACGTGCTCTGCACGCTGCCAGTTTCTTCCCAGATAATTTCCTATTTCTCTGCTAAGCCTCTGGCTCACACATGACTCAGATTTAGCACTTCGGTGAGATAAGCATGCGCCCCATCCTATACTTAAAATTAGCAGGGCAAGCTTCAGCTCCTTCTTAAGAACCAAGGATAATCAATCATTTACTTCAATGAAAAACGTGCTGGTTTGTATCAGAAACCAACTTGAGCTGCTTACTGCCTTGTCTGGGCATAGGGAAGGACAATGAAAAGCAAAGTTAACAGTAAGCTATGAGCACAGGGCTGGCAATCACACCTTACATGTGCTTGTTTCTTCATGATCCAGGGAGATAAGCCCTTCCAAAACAAGTAGTATAAAGACAGATAAAATTGTTTAATATAGAACAAGGACAGTTGCTGCATAAAAAATAAGGATATTTAAGGAGGGGTGGGGAGGAAAAAAAAAAGTCTGACATTTTGTATTTAAACGAGAAGCTGTTTGGATATTGATCGCACAGGTGACTCATGAACGTAGGAGCTACAGCACAGTTCTCCAGGAGAGCTCAGGATGTTCTTAACTTCTCCATCCGCTAAATCCAGAGGAAGATCTGTGGAGCAGAAAGGGAATAAAAACCAGAACACAGCAGTGAGTGCTGGAATTTCCCTCAGGCAGAATTAATTTAGCAGATCTGATCTCAAAGAGACTTCCAGAATCCTGAGCATCAGAAGCTTATTATGGGAATGCATTGATATTTCCAGCATCTTTTACTTGACACTGCATCAATACGTAAAGCTAGAGGTGATTGTGCTCACTTGAAAGCTTACCATCCGGAGAGAGAAACGTTCTACTTGGTAATGAAACAAAGTTTAAGAGTCTTGCTAAAAGTAATCCATCAAATCAATGGCAGAGTGGATCCCAGTGTTAAACCTCAGTTCTCAGTTCAGTTCTGCAGCTGTAAATCACCATCTCAACTCAGCCAGAAAGGAACTGATTTATTTCACACCCTCTTTGAACCTGACAAATGGAAGAGATGCCAGATTCACATGCACAATTTCAGAGCACACATCGTGCACTTGTAAAGAGGGGGATGAGTGTGATCTAACTGAAAACCCTCCCCTCTATGAACCATTTACCTCAGTGGAAAGCACACACTCAGAGCACAGACTATTAGCCCTGCGCAGTGACATTCAAAAGGAAATCAGAACTTGCAGGTTACTGCTGCTTTCAACACTTGTTCTCATACCCCACTCAACTGTTTCATTCTGGTTCTACTTGCACTCTTAATGAAGAATTAGATATGAGATGGTACTTACGTGTTAGTTGATCCAAAGCCAAACCCTGAAAGAAATGCAAAGGTAGAAAAAAAATCATGGTTAGAGGTGAACGTTTAAGATACACAGTACGTGTTCCCTCCCGCACACCGATACAGAAACATTTCTTTCCTGCCTTAGGCCAGTGAAAGTGATGCCCAAACAATGGAAGTCAAATCTCCATCTAGAAGAAAAGTGACTTGGCTTGGCTCCTGGGAGGGCTGTGCTTTCACTGCTAATCCGTTAGCTTCATTCATTAGCAGCAACTGCATACAATGAGCCTGCTTCATTCACCTCCCCACAAAAATAAGAGGGCTGCTTTCCGAGGATGGAGCCTGTGCTTAAGGCAAGCCAGTGGTGGCAGGACACCAATGAATGTATGAATGTTCTCTCAAAGGCTCTGTTCCCTGCCCTGTGTAAATTGCTGCAGCTTCACCAGGTACAAAACCTGGCTGTTGGTGCTTTAGCTTAATTTGGCAGTGTACACTCTCTGCTTGCATACAGCTACCCATGTGCACAGCACTGAAGAGATATTTGTTGCTTCTCTGCATTTTCATTTGAGAAGAACAACTCCACAAAAAGGGGTGAAAAGCAATAACCAAGGGAAGTATAAAGAAGAGCAGCAATTCATTCACATGCAAAGCAGGAAGTGATGGAATCATGAGATTAAGTCAGATTAATCTCTCCTACCTCCTCCGCTTGTCCTAAAAGCAGGGAATACATTGCTCTGTGTGCCAAAACCAGTCCCCTGCTGTGACAGCGATCCAAACGTTGGGGTATTCTGATTTGCTAGAGTGCCAAATGATGCTGTGTTGTTACTGGTACCACCAAACCTGCAGTTTAAAAGAGAAAATTTGTGGTTGAAAGCTCATTCTCATTCATAGCAAAAGTTTGTCCCCACAACAAAAACAGTGCATTCCTTAAACAAGGACACATCAGTAGAGATCACTGGATACAAATAATTGCTCATTCTGGAAACGGATTGCCTTGATTTGGGAAGGACTGCTGCATGTAGAGATGTCTGCTCAGCCCCATCCCTAACGTCCACCTGGCAGAGGGGTATATACGTTCATACTTAAAGAATATTTTCAAGTGCTTGGCAATGCCAACACCAGCCACTGAGTGGAAGACTTTAACTCACCCTCTGAGTAACATTCACCCTTAAAGCTCAAAAAGTACAGCCTTGTTGTATTTCACCATCAGGGCAGCAAACAGCTATTTACTGCTCACGGTCAGGGCATAAAGCAGAGCCCAGGTGCACAACTCAGACTCCCAGCTTTCAGACAGTTTCTTACCCACTGCCACGCAAACACCCTACAGACTTCCCAGCTCCTTTCTCTCCCCGGCCCATTTGGAAGCTCTACCGCTACCCTGAGGATCTGCACCTACCTGACACTTCCCCACCACACCTTTGGATTATTTCCCTAACTGCTTTTAGAAACTGAAATAAGAAACACATTTTTCTATATGGAAATTGATCTCCTTTCTCCACCCACTCCATCCAACCAAGTATTGTAGAGCTATCAGCGTGACACGCTAACGAGACCATGATATACATTATGGTTCTCTACCGCCCCACGTACACTTCTCCTGAATGCTAGAGGAGTGCTCAAACAGAAGCTTCAGGCATTTCTCTCTTAAACCAGGCAAAATACAGACACAAAATATTCAGATGACAAACGCTGCTAAGAATCTGCAAGCACACAGTGCTGCTAACACCAACCCAGCACCAGCCCTCCCCTGAGCAGGCTGCCAGCCACGTTGAATAGTGTTCCAGCTTTGCAAGGCTGTGCTTCAAATGCACTCTTGTCATTTCTGACTTAGAATACGAAGCGACAGCGCATTAACCCACCTCTCCATCCATCCAGATCTAGCAGAGAATTAAGAAAAAAAAAGAGAAAAGCAACAGAAATATCAAAACATATCTCTCCAGATAAAGGACAGCTCTTGTAGCAGTGTGACAAGCAATTCACCTGCTAAAGGACGTCACCTCTCCCAGCCTACACAGTCGACTGTGCACACTGCCCCACATGCTGCATTACAACAGGGCAGTTCAATGACTTTGCAGCTTTGGCCTCATTTACCAATCCTGGGCTGGCTCCTGGCCCACCTAACTTGCAGGCAGCATCAGCTCAGAAGCACAAATGTGGATTCCCCAGCAAAGGCAGAACAGGTTTTGTTGTTCTTTTAGAAGAGGAGCGAGGTGAGGACATGCAATGCAGAACAAGAGGGTTTTACAGTGCTCTGTCTCCTCAGGACTTTGCCATTAAACACACAAATCATGTCTGACAGGAAGCGTGGTTCAAAGTGCTTCTTCCAGCTGCAACCACAAGAACAAGCCTGTTGAAAAAGGCTGAGTGCCGTGCAAGCAGGAAAACAGCTTAAGCTGTGGAGAGATTCTGTTTGTTTATTATACACGTAGAAGACATGAGATCCAGTCACTGCCTTGGGAACAACTGAAGCAAACCCATCTCACCCAGATGTTCAGGTCTTTTGTGAAGCTCTGACATAAAACAGGATTGAGAGGCACTTGAGGTTGGTTTATGGAAGCAAAACCTTATTTGTTCACAAACAGTCGGAATTTCAGACTGTTTAAAGAAGTGGAGTGGTTTCTATTTTTGATAACCAAGTCATTCACCAAGTGATGCAGATCCTTCAGAACTGGAGGAACAATGAATCATGTAGTTAAGTTAGAAGGCACCAGCAAGTAACTGCACTGGGATTGGTTTTTAAACTCACTCCCAAAGAGGAAGGAGGAAAGAAAGCCCAGCACAGGACTAAATCAGCACTCTGAGCTATCACTTTGTGGCAGGACTCGTAAAGTTGCCTGGGGATGTTGAGTGCATTCAGTTTCAGTACAAAATCATACAGCATAACACAGAGAGAGAGAAGTGAAGAAGGTATCACTTGATTTAAGTGCTGACACCTCTACAAGCACCTCCTTCTTTGTGGGGATCTAATTGAGCTGTTTTCACCCCTTTCCAAAGGGACTCTCCAATCTGCTGCACTGGAGTTTAGGGTGCTGCTGAAGAACCTAGTTGAGGCCTCCCACAGCTTGAGGGTGCCCTGGCAGATGGGCATTAAACCAACCTCACAGGGGAATTCACAAGTACACTGCAGGATGTTCTACATAAAGGCAGCTCATCCTGAAACCAAAGACAAACACTTGTGAAATGTGTAAGCACTAAGACTGGGAAGATGACCGGTTTCCTTCTTTCACTGCAAGTTTCTTTAACTGGGTCAAATAAATCTGGATATAACTACAGAGCTTGCAGGTGAGTTGCTTGCAGGTGGCACAATGCTGAAGAGGTGGATTTGCTGCCTTATTGCAGAAGTATCTTTGCAAGGTTTGAACTTCTTTATTTGCTGAGCTAAAGAAGGAACCAAGTGCTACCTGCTCTGGTGCCAAGCACAAGCTTAAGAGGAACAGAAACACACAAAAAAAGCCCCACTCAATGTTAGATAAACACAACTCACCCTGGGAGCACAAGCTGTTACAGGTATCTTCTCCCACCCGCCAAAGGTGATTGGAGGGACTGAATTCTCATGAGTATCTCTAGCCCAAATCTCACAGGTGGATAAAGTGGCTCGACAGCGTCACAGATAGTATTTGTTACTTTCCTTGCTTGGCATAAACCATAGGTCTCCAACTGAACACATTAAGTGTGCACACAGAAAATACTCCTGTCTTCACTTACACACACATGCAAGAGCACTCACATTCCCCATCACACATTATTTCCTCTGGGGCAAAGGCTTTTGCTTTATGCCAATTCGAGCCTTTAACCCTCTGGAGAGGTAACTAAGCACAGGAGGAGCTGTAATACAAGGATATTACTTCCCCAAACCCTGGCCCCACGTTGGCTTACCCAAATCCTCCGGCGCTGGCTGCTGCTGTACCCTCGCCGAACACTTTGCCTCCCGTCGAGCCCAGAGGGCTTGAAAAGGTTGGGGCTGAACCGAATGCTGGCACCCCTCCAAACCCAGGGGATCCCCCAAAAGTGGGAGGGCTGCCAAACACTGGAGCAGCACCGAAGCCACCTGAGCAAAACAGAGGCAAAAAAAGAGGGACAAGAATATCAAGTAAACAACAGTGAAGAAAGAAATAAAGAAAAATACATTTCTAAGTAGACAATCTCTACAACTGAGTGTTCATCTTGTTCATCATCTAAATTAAACAAAACTCACTGCTTCAAAGCTTCCAGACTGCAAGGTAATTTGTTACAGAAGAAGTGAATATGAAAAGTGCTTAATACATGTAAAAACCACCACCCAAATTAAGAGACTACCCACAGAAGATCACATTCTGGGCCTCTTGAACATGTAAATATGAAATCAACTCATCCCCCAGGGCTGGTAATATATCCAGGGTGGTAATATATCATTCATGCTTGCATAGTGAGGCAGGATCTCTACCTGCTTTATGTATAAAGACCAGAATCTTAATTGAGAGAGCAAGCATGCACAGTAACTAAGTTTCAGTAATCATACGTACAACAGGGAACAGAGATGCTTTCATTGTTATGAAAAAAAAGATACTGACTTCTGGAGCTCCGAACAGACTTCTCCACTACTCTATGTTCATCTACTGATATTCTTGGCCTGTTTCTAATTGAGACTGTGGAATGCAAAGGACACCTGCTCTTTTGTTTGAGTAGGGCTGAGGACTGGGATAGCACCACACACTTTAATACCCTGGGTGAAATTCTAGTCCATGTCGAGGTAATGGATACTGTTTGGCTGTAAACACAAAAGGACTGGAAAAAATAAACGCTAGCTGATCTATGTTTAAATAATTCAGGCCTATCTTATTACCCCCCCTAACTCTAGGAAGTTTTTGTTGGAGGGGCTGAAGCTTTCCTAGGGATACTCCTTCTTATGCAATTCATGTTAACAAATCGTGGAGAAAGAAAAGTGAAACATGCAGGTATTGAGTGCAGAACAAGATTTGAGGGGGGGAGGAGAAGTAGGTGACTGTAAAAATAAAGAGGAGACTTTATCAAATGTAGGGAATTTCACTAAGTTAATTCAATCAATAGAACCAACAGCTCATTTCCCAAGAGAGGGAGCTGAAGCATGTCTGATATCCATGTTATGGAGGAAGCTAACCCACAGTAGAAACCTGTGCATTCACTCAGATGAAGAAATGGGAACAAAAAGGGTTACAAAACCCAGACTGAAGTCTGGAATATAATTTTCCAAGGAAAGCATCTGCAAGAGGAAAAATCTGTTCAATTCTACAGCTTGTGTTTTTCACTGTATGCTGAATAAGACCAGCACTAATTCAAACAGCTCTCTGCCTTTAAACCACAATGGGAATTTCTGGAATGAACCACTGAAAAATTCAGTTTACTTGATGTTTTTCTGCACAGTAGATTGTAGATCTGCCTTGGATCCACCAGCTAAAATACACTAGGTTGTTACTGCTTAAAAAGAAATGCCAGTAACATGTACTGACTAAATACCTGCTTTGGTTGGACTAGAGAACCCAAAGCCTTGAGATGCCACGCTGCCACCGCCAGAGCTGAAAGTGCCAGTAGGTTTCTGGTCTCCAAAAGATGAGTTGCCAAATCCAAAGCTCTTGGCTCCACTGTTCCCAAACAAGCTAGAAGAATCTGGGGAGATGAAGGTTATTTGTGAAGCTCACAACACACAACATGACAGATGATTTGTTTTGTTGCAGTCCACACTGCAGTCAGTCACTCCAGTGAGAAATCAGAGCAGCCCCATCAGCCTTTTCTTGATAACACAAATATCCATTCACCACAACTACACTCTCTGTTCTTATGGCAGTGGCCAGTATTTCTTAACATGATTATTTGACAGTTAGAACTACAGGGCCTTAGAGCAGGAGCCACACTTTGCCAGCCTCACAGAGGTGACCCAAGTTTTTGTCTTTCCATGAGGCTACAGAGAAATTTTAGCATCTTGTGGGCTAACGGAGAACAGCTGAAACCTTTTCCCTGGTGAACCATGCATTTTATTTCATCACAAAACCCAATACCACAATAAAGAAGGACTAAGTTAACAAGGACCGAGGACTGACCTCAACCATTAATCTCAGTGGCTCATTAGAGAGGCAATAAAAGAAATAGATTTGCTCTCACAATGCTTTAAATGCTACTCTTAGCCACACAGAACTAAGGTTTCCTTTGTTCCTCTACTTTTATGCCTTAGCCACTGCTTCCCCACTTCATGCTTTCTAGCTGCTGGGCTCCACCCCTTCTGCTTTCATCCCCCCCATTCTATCAAATCCAATTCGCAAGTGATGAAATAAAAAAGCTGGGCAGTCTCTATGAAACAAAAGCCACAGCTAAGAAACAGCAGCAGCTTCTGTGACATACAGATATAGATAAGGGAAGTAGATCTACAAAAGCTGTGCACAGAAAGTATGAGTGAGCCTCAAACTAATTGCTACAGCACAGAATTGCATATATACACCTCAGCACAAATCTTAGGGTATTACCAAGACCTATCAGCCTGGTAATCTCAAGACTAATGTGTTTTTAATCCAAGTCTAGCAATAAAAATAAATCTCTACGTAAGTGGGCAGTGATTGATCCTTGCATTAACAGCTAATTGTTTAGAGCTTCTAAGAAAGGATCTAAGAAAGGATTCCTAATAGACCCTTTACAGTTCTTCTTGCAAAGGAACCCGGGGTTACCTTGCTGTATTCTTAATACTTCCCCTGCTTCCTTTTGTGAGGTTACTAGGCTGGGCAAGAAGCAACATGTGGGAGGGTTGGTTTGGCACCTCCGTTTAACTACAACACCCACATGAAGTGATGCCTGCTAGCTGGCAGCAAGGGCAAAAGCAAGGCCAAGTGCTGAGCTCCTTCTCTTAAAGGAAACTTTGAGACAATTTCTCTATAAGCATCACAAAATCTGGGCAGCCACCCACCCAGATGGGAGAAACCCACCCTGGTTACCAAACCTGCATAAGAACTGATACAAGAAACTCTACAGCTCTACTTCCTTACCAAAAGGGACTACATCCCCAAAACAATTACTGAGAGTATTTACTCTTCTTAACTACAAATATTCAGCTGAAAAAAGAATTGGCATATCCTAGGGGATAACTGAGAGCTTATCCATGCAGCAAGTTTTGACTTTGGTCACAGCATTCCATGAAGAACATAAATATTCTTCATATTTCTCACCTTTGCTTGAGGGTTGCAATTGCTGCCCTACTTATTTTCCATAAACCTAGAAGGAAAGCTACAGAAGAACACATCACGCATATTGTCTGCCTCTGTTATCCCTACAAACCTTTCATGTCAATGCAGAATTTACTCAAAGACAAAGAACAGCAGAAAAGCAGATGGGATCACAAAGCAGATGGGAATCAGAGCACATTTTGTATTCTTGTTTTCTTCACTTACTCTGGGAAGCTGCCGATCCAAATCCTCCACTGGAGGAACCGAAAGGATTCTTATTGGCTGCATCCTGACTTGGCTTTCCTCCCAAACCAGTGAAGAAGCCTCCACTTCTCCCACCACTTCCAGATCCAAACAGGCCTCCAGTGGAAGACGATGACTGCAAGGACAAAAGAAGGACAAGAATGGGGATTTAAACAAAATCAAAGCAGCACGTGCCCCCAGGGATGATTCTCCCAACCCTCTGAGCATACCAAGAGCTGAAGAACCAGTGAGCAGACTCACCAAACACATAACACAATGAAATCTGACTTAAGTCTCACATCTACAGAACAAAGTATGCCTTTGAAAAACGTTCTATATTGTCAAGTGAGTAAAAAAGAATACTCCACTTTCCACTTAGTAGGGAATAAAGGCAGGTTTATACTCCATCCCCACCTTAGCTCCCTCAAGATTAGAGATGCTTGTCTCTGCACACCCCTTGGAAAACATGCAGGTGCAGTTTTGATGCCTCCTACGTTAGCTGTAACTTCACTAGAGCCTGGGGCAACTTCAGCTGACCACATCAAATTCCACCTTTGCTACTAGAAGCAGGTATAGTACCCTGAACAAATCCATTGCATGTAACAGTCCCTTAATTCTGCAAATGCAATAAATACTTGCCTGCCCAAAGACAAAGCCTCCTGTATTTGCTGCTTGCCCAAACACAGAACCGGTGTTGCTAGAACCAAATCCTGCCAAGAAAAGAAAGGAAAATAAATCACCAGAACTATTACTAGGATAGAAGACAAATCAGGGAGGCAACACTGGTGCAGAACACAGAAGGACAGATCTCCTATGCCAAAACACCAGGATACAAATGTTATTCCCAAAAGTATCTAGGTTGGTAAAATGTAAGGACGTGCCAACAGATAATAAATTCAATTGACAGTGTAGTTGAAAGCCAATTCTAAAACAAACAGAAGGCCTCTTGACTTGTGAGATTGTTGCTACCAATATGAGAGAACTGAATTTCTCTTAACGTTGCTATAATAATGCTGCAAGTCATGAACAAGCACTGTAGCATTTTGATTTCCCCTGTGTAGAGAGGATCTGTGCTTTGCTACCTAAAGATTCCTTTTATAGATAATGAAATGTTTTGATTAAAAAAAGAACTCCCCATTCCATTTCCCAGTTCACTTAAATGCGCATTTTGTAATAAAACTTGCAGCTTCTATAATTAGGAAACACCTTTCTCAAGTTCATTTCCCCCACTTTAACTGTTCTCTGTTACTGTAGTTAAAATGAACAAGCAGTTTTGCCTACAGTGCCATCATTTTTAATTAAATGAGCCTAATTAGGTTTTCTTCCTTAGAAATACATGTTCTCTAATATTACTATGTATGTTTCACTTCACCCTGGAAGCTCTCTGAAGACTGGACAGAAAAGGCTGTGGAAAAAAACCACCCCAATATATTGTTAGCAATGTGAACAACAACAGGAGATTGACAGAGAGGGTTTGGACTGGGCAAGTGTCCAATTTAATTGTATAGACCAGGTAGCTGATGGTCATGTTACTGCTATATTTAATTTGAGATGCTTCCAAACACAAAAGTGGATTTAACAGATTAGTTCCTCACTAACCCATAATTTTGAGGGCTTAACACATTTTTTTTGCCAATACAGATCATGACATAATAATAGACCCAGCTATACAGCCTCTGTGGCATGGACACAGTGCAGAACCAAGCATTGCATCTGCATTCAATCCCCTGATTATAGCCTCAGAGCTACCTTGGTGCTTCAGCGTAACAATTTACAACATAATAGTTTGAGATCTTACAGGCTGTGCTGAATCCCACCCAATTCTTTTGCAACAGACAGCGCACCATGCAGTTCAAATTAAAGCCAATGTAGACTTGGAAGTTGAGATGAAAGCAAGACTGCAAAGCCTATATTCAGTGATATTTAATGGAGATCAAGGCTGAGCAAAAGCTTCTTTGGTCTCCAACATTAACTTCCCATCCACATACACTGCAGCTCCTATTCTTACTAACTGAAAAAAAATGAGGTGCTAGAGGGAAAGAAAAGCATTCCAAGAAGTCTGACTTTTCCCCAGTGATAGATACTGCTAGAATGCTGTGCACCTCTGAAGTTTGCTCTTACCTGAGGCTTGGCAGAAGCTGAACCCAGCAGATGATGTCGTGGTAGTAACAGCAGCAGTGTTACCAAAGACAGATCCCCCCTGCCCAAAGCTGCTGCTTTGCCCAAACACTGGAGTGCTGCTTTGTCCAAACATCCCACCCCCAGTGCTGGCAGATGGCTGGCCGAAGGAGAAGGAGCTTGCACTGTTGGTGCTAGAAGATGCTCCAAATACATTGCCGCTGCTTGAGGCTGCAGTGGAAGCTGCTGGCTGGCCAAAGGCAGGCACTGTCCCAAATCCAGACTGGTTGAAGGTAAAACCACTTGAAGAACTGCTCACTGGCTGCCCGAAGGCCGGTGCTTGGCCAAAGGCTGGCTGCCCAAAGCCCCCAGTTGTGGTGGTGCCAAACGCAGAAGTACCAAACCCTGCACCAGCTGCTGGTGTGGTCACAGTGGCAGTGCTGGGTTGTCCAAATGGAGCTGATGCTGTGGTACCTGCCGGCAGTTGGCCAAAAACAGACGGTGTGGAAGGAGTGGCAGTCGTATCAACAGCAGGCTGGCTAAATGCTGAGCCAGATGAGCTGGAACTTGGAGGCTGAGAGAACCCTGAGGAGCCTGCAGAGGTGGGGGCAAACACCAAGGAACCAGCAGCTGGACTCTGAACACACGTAGGAACATCAGCAGCAGTCGGTGCGCTTGATGGTTCTGCAGGAGAGGCAACGGTTGTTGCAGAGGCTGTCACTGAGATGCTCTGATCCTGTGGGACAGTAGCTGAGGCAGGCACTGGTGCCTTCAGCTCACTTGTGGAAGCAGGAGTAGCAATGGCATCAGGAGGAGCTGCTACTGATGCAGTACTGGAGCCCACGGTGCTGGTGTCCCCAGCTGCTGTCTGGGACACAGGGGGTTCTTTAACAGACTCTGAAAGCTGTATCTGAGGCTGTGGAACCTGCGTTGTTGGAGGTGAAGACTCAGATGCTTCACTTTCAGATGTTTTTTCTGAAGCAGAGAGCAGTTTGACATCTCCTCCACCCTTGTTAGAAGTTGCAGCTGGGGCAGCAGTTTGTGACGAACTCAAGAAATTCCCAAATGAAAGAGATGTTGAAGTAGGGAGAGTAGAAGGGGCAGAAGTGGATGTGCTCATGCTGCTCGCTTGCTGAATACCAAAAGAAAAGTTGAGTTTGTTTCCACTAGAACCTCCAAGATTAAATGCCCCAGAAGACCCTGTGTTGGTTATCTGAACATTGCCAAAGAGACTGCCTGTGGTACTGGTGCTGATGGAGGTGGGTGCTGTGGCAGCTGATGTGACTGACGTTGAAGTTGCTTCTCCAGCTTTTCCTATTGCCAGGGGGGCACCAAAGACAAACCCAGAAGGTGATGTAGATGTTTTAGTTGATTGTGCTCCTGGGGCACTGGTGGATGGTGTTTTAGAGGTGGTTTTGGCATTATCATCTGCTTGACCAACACGCAGTCCTGAGAAGCTCCCCAGAGTTTCCCCAGATAGATTGTTCAGAAACAAGGCTTCCCCTGGCTTAGTTGGAGGGGTATCTAATTTGCCAGAGGCTGCGGAGGGTGCAGAAGACGTTGCTGCAGCAGGTTTGTTTGACTGAGTGCCATCTGCTGAAGAGCTGTTTGCTACTGCTGCTCCTGGGGCACTTGCTGGCTTGAGGGAGCCAAAAGCAAAGGAGCTCTCAGGGACTGCTCCAAATTTGGAACCCCCACCAAGTGAAAATGAATCAGGTTGATTGGACTCCTTAGCAGGGGCTGTAAATAGAAGACAGAAGTTACAAACTGATTTATAATGCGCTAAGCTCTATTTATTTTTTTTCTTTTTAAAGCAACAGTGGCATAATTTAGGCAAGTTAGTTGTTTCTAGTTAAGGTCAACAGAATACTGGTTGTATTTCTGCGGCTGTGATAATTTAAGGACATAAGCTAAGAGGTGTTATCTTGTATCAGAACAACTGATAATGCTGAAAGGGAGAGAGAAGGACGGAGACTTCTGAGCACATAATCTCTTTTTCAAGGCTAAAACTAGTCAGTTAAGTTCTAGATAATTATAAAGCTTCAGGCCCCTCTTCCCAGACCAGGTGAATGTGATCTACCTACAAAATGGAAAGGCAGCCTATACATTGATACTGTCAAGTTTCGTAAGCAACACAAAGCTGTTCCAATTACTCCCCTCCCATTATTAAATGTTCACTCCACATAATGCCAGCTTTCTATGCCAGACTTCTCTGGCAACTTAAAAATCTACTGATTAACAACAGAGGAAATGACTGCAGTTATATTACCCTTCTCATAAATTAGAACCCCCTGAACATTCATGGCAGCAAATATTTTGTTTCCTCTTAATTGAAAGGCAGGTGGCCTACATTCTCCTACACTATAGGACATAATCCAGCATACGTATACAATGTTATTGCAGCTACTGCAATTTTAATAATAGAAGTGCAGCTTAAAACAAAGAACCACATGAATTAGGAAGAGTAAGCATTCTCTTAGCAGAGGACAGATGCAGTTTGTACAGTCATCCAAGCTAACCTTGCGAGGCAGCGAGGCTGGGCAGAGTCGGTGATGAAGCAGCTGATGTGACGACACCAAAATTAAACCCAGGCCTAGGAGGAAAGAAGAGAAAGGGAAAGAATGACTTTGAGCTCAAAGCGCTGAAATTTCCAACCGCGTGATCAACACAACCTTGAGACTCAGATTTCCTGTGCAAGTCTGTATTAGGCCAGACACACAGGCATACACACACAAGAAGTTTCTCCAACAGTTTCAGCCCTGACAAATTTCCTAGGAGTGCTGATGAGAGTCAGAATTCAAACCTCTTCCAACTGTCCCTCATCCTCTCATATTCTTTTGTTCGTGCTGTATGTTCCTTCCCCACTCAGCTCAGCAGCTAAACACCATGCTCCAAACCATTATTCCCTCCTGGGAGACCAGCAACATTGGAGGCTATAGCAATGACTAGAGCTTATTGAAAATTAAAATATCAGAATGGTAAGAGAGCGCATGTACAGAAGGGAATAACTGGACACTGCCATCCCTTGAAAAGGAGATCACTCACAGCAAGACAGAAATTAAAGGTTCTGTGATTGCTGAACACTAAAAAATTGTGTCTTGCAAAAATGCTGTGATCTTTCAAAATGAGCAATGAGGTGCTCCAGAGACCTGCATCCCCTGAGGCTTTTTAAGCTTTCTCACTGCCTTGTCCTCTGATTCTCAAGGACCAGCTGCTGATCTAGTAGTCAGACATCACAGACAACAGTGCTGTATTTAGCACATGGTTTATAGACTGAAGCACTGCAGTTTGGGACAAAGGCAGGGTTTGTCTGCTTTTTGAATCTGAATTTCAGTGTTTCAAGACCATTTTAGCCTTTTGAAGAGTACTGCAATGCATTTAGACAACATCCACTTGACAACCAACAAAGAAACGTTTAAGACTGAATGAAAACAGTTGTTTGAAAGTACCAGTGTGTTCTGAAATACTTAAATGTTACCTGCTTCATAAAGAGAAACTCACTTCAATATCAGATACTTAAATATGGAGGAATTCAAACAATTATTTGTGAGGAGCCATTCTTCTTCCTCAAAAATACAATATGAGCAAAGAAATACTTATTTCCATCCCTAAAAAAACACTCCATCAGGAAGGTTTTTGAATCACTACATGTTCATACCATGTGCCCTGCTTTGCATTAATGTTACACGACAGAAACCACCAGATGGCATGGTGACTCTTTAGTTACTTTCACGAACAGGGTACTTTTCAAGCCACAGCATGGAATTTGTTCTGTTGTTTCAGACTAAAGTAATCCAGCAAGTTTGACCATCAGCACAAATGTCAAGCCCTAATTGGAAATTCCAGCACTTCTGTATCTCAAACTTCTACTGGCATTGGAAACCTACATGGGTATGTCCAGTTAGAAAGCACTACATTACTCTCTTTGGAATAAATCCTCAGAAGGATTATTAAAATGATCATATTCAGGTTCTTCCCCATTTTTCTCTGGAACTGGAAGCTTCTGAAGTTCAACCTCTCCACTTGCCATTGTAAAGTCAAAATTCATTCTCACATGTCCCTGTGCAACTTACTAGGGATGATCTTCCTGTGACTGCTCTTCTTCCCCCTAAATAACGAATGGAGTTTAAAACTATCTGTGGTGTCATTTCACGTTACTCTGCAGCTTGTAGGTAACGCCTGCTGTAACAGATGACATATTCATACAAACATCAAAGAAACGATAAACTTCATACATACCCCACAGAAGAAAATGAGAAAGCCTTGTTAGGCTGTGCAGACATTGCTGGTACTGATGTCACTGTAGAGGTCACAGCTGTAACAGTTTTTGCTGCCCCTTGTCCTGTAAGTCATACAAAGAAGCATTACAAAAAAAGAAGACCGTTCACATCATCCAACTATCAAAAAACAACAGAAGAGTTCGTGGGCACAGCCTACAGTTTTTCTCAGTTGGAAACAAAGGATTTCTTGCCAGTTAAATTAGTCTGATATTTGTGCACAGAAACATTCCTGCTGCTGTTATGTCATCACAGAGTATGTGAATTAAAGATGGAAGGCAACAACATATCTGATTAGAGGAAAGACAGGTGTCACCATCTTCAGATGCTTTTTCAGTGCTTGCTGTTACAGGTTACACATTCTAAGTCCACTCTGAATGAGGAATCACTAAATCCTCGAAGGAAGCACACAGGCAGAATAGAGGGTTGTACACAACACTGCACTCCAGCTCCTCTGCACTTTTATCTGTTCAGATTCCTACCTCGAGACAAACACAGCAGCCTCCAAGTGGAGGCAGATCTTTTTTCCTCAGGTTCTTCATTCTCTTAACTGTCACCCTGACAGGTGACATCCAAGGCTTTATTTCTGTCTCCACCAGACTTCTTACCTGAAATTTTGTTGCCAGATGATGCAGGGCCAGGTGTAGATGCCACAGGACAAGGTGTAGATACAGAAGAAGGTGAAGCCTGTCCCTTAAGTGAGCTTGTTTGAGGTGTCTGAAAAACATAAATATGCTTTAAGTCAACACAAGTTGCACACTGACAAAGGTCCATCTGATCTTGGTCCAATATTACAGGAGTCATAACAAATTAGAGGAAGATGGTCAAAGTACTTGGCAGCACCCTTCAATTTCAGGCCCTCTATATCTTGACATTTAAACGCTGCTTAATTCAACTTTTTCAAAAAGTCTCTTGCAGAGGCCAGCAAACCTCCATGTGCAACAGTTCAGTGATTCCAGGGGAAAGAGACCATTGGATGGTTTTCCAATCTGCTACCATAAAACGTAGCAGCTTGTCCACCAATAAGAAATGTTTTCAGTGAGATACAGGATAGGGAAACAACTCTGCCTTGACGGCCTCACTCTTCTTCTTGGTGAGATTTGAGTTGATTTACCTAACACCATTTCCTTTCTTGATAGCTGCAACCCTTACACTGCTGCAAGTCTGCAGCTACTGAAAAGCTGCAAGAGCCTTCAAAAAAGAGAAAAGGAAAGACATAAAAATAAACCTAAGTCACAGATAAATAAAAGGTCTGCCAAGAATATAGGGCAAGCTGTGAAAAGAGACTGTTAGATGACCTGTTCAACAACTAAACCCTGAACTGTATTTAACATGTCTGGGCACAGTATACCACAGGGAAGTTCTATATCAAGATACCTGCTTAGCCTGATTTGTAGCAACAGTTGCCAGAACTTGGTGGACTGCCTGGGCTGCAGAGTGAGGAACTGATGACCTGAAAAAGAAATATTAAAACATTAAATTAATAAGTCTAAAGGTAGATTTGCTTGTCCCTCAGAATGCACAGCTTCCAGAAGACTTGAATAACTTCCATTATTAAAGATTCCAAGCACAACTCCAAACGAACAAATCTGATTAGGGAATAAACCTCTTAAATGAATCATCCACACTTAACAAAGGAAGTCTGCAAATGCGTTTAAAGCTCTAGACTTAAATGATCAAGTCTTCTTCACACACCCTTGTCTCCAAAGAGAGTCGAGCTTTTCTACTTTACAAGGAGCTAGTGAAAAAATCAGCAGGTAAAGGGATTACAATTTTATGCCTAGTGGATAACAAAAGTAAGAAGCTTCCTTTATAGTGCAGAGCCCAGACAAGTATGTGTAAGTACATGCAGCCCTCAGAAATGCTGAGTAAGGAGCCAAAGCTACAGAAAGAAAATAATAATAATAATAAAAGATAACATGCTCCATGTCTTTGAAGTGTAGTATAAGAATTAATGTAGTCATGACAAGAAGCAAGATAAGGCTAATCTGTATTCTCCAAAATAGGTTTGGAATTTTGACCGTGAAATCAACTGCACACAGAGCCTACAACTACTTCCAAGGTGAAGCATCCTATGTGCTGTGAGCCATAAATACACCTAATCACTATAGCTTGAAAGCAGTCATCTAGTTTTAGCATCTCAAGTAAGTGGCTCACCAGCTTTAATAGTTAGTGCCAGAAGCCTTCAGTGGCATAACAAATTCAACACTTAATTGCATCCTCTTAAGTCTCTTACCCTAGTGGAGTCTTCCCATCTCAACACAAGCCAGGTATTCCCTAACACAATAAGCAATCTCCATAGTACAGAAAGGGCCAATGCTGCAAACTTCAGACAGCAAGAGAATCTGAGCATTAGAAGCTAAGTTACCTACTAGACATGGCAAAGGCAGAGGCCACATTCATGCAACATCATATTTCAAGTTCACACAAACCCTGAACAAAGAAGGAAATACAAAGTCTGTGATGTTCAAGATTTGGTGAGCCCTTTTTCCAAGAAAGTTCACAAGACAACTCAATCCAGAGCTCCTCTGACAATGAAAAGGCTGGTTTTGATCTCAATTTGAAAATTAAATACGAATAACTGGGCTGGAACCAGCACCACATCTAGATACAGGGCACTGCACACCCGGTAACAACTGAAAGATCATCACTGCTTAACAACCCCCAGAATGAGCTGTGGTGGCAAAAGACAGCCAGTACCTCTGAAGAAGCAAGAATTGATTGAATTAATTTTGCTTGGTGAACGCTCTTTATTTTAGTGCTCCATCTGACCGGCAGGCTCAGTCAGGTAGAATTGTTAGTGTTTGTATGACATCAAAATAAGACTGTAAAAAGCCTTCAAGATAAAAAGCCAGCTGGTGTTCTGTACATTGGAGAGATCAAATCTATCCTGTCAATCTAAAACTATTTCAAAGTAAAAAGCGTATTTAGCTAAAGTCCAAGTGAACATCAATCTCTGATATGTATCACTCACTTGTGTCTTGATCTACGTATCGCCACTACTCTTTGCTGTTATTATTAGTGACTTGATGCAGATGGGAGATCTCAAACCAATTTTACAGACAATGCACTTATAGCAGGTGAGGGACTCTATGCTCCATCAGCATAAGACTGCTCCCTTTTTGATAAGCTACACCGAAGGAATTTTACTTTCTTCTTTGACAATGAAGAGTATACACACAAGTATGAAAATCAGAAATAATGTAACAAAAATTGTCCCAAGATCTGCACGCCTAGTCCACACTTATCTGGATAAAGAATATGCAGCTCCGCAGGGAATTATAATCAGACATACATGGTGATTTATCCTGTTTTTAATGCTTTGGCACCATGACAAATGCAGTAGCCTCAACTTTGCTCAGACTTTTCAGTAATGCCCTTGTCTCCCCACCCCAGAAACGGCCATGCATTATCTTGGTCTTAAGCATTCATAGGAACATCAAGCAAATATAGTTTCAAGGTCATTACCAGCAGAGGGAAAGGGACTAGTTCTGCGGCTGGTGACAGAGCCTGGTGATAAGACAGAAATCTCTGGAATGAGCTGAGCTGGCTGTTGTTTCTAAGCAGCAGAAAGTTACAGCTAACTCGGAAGAAAATTTAAATTCAAGGTTAAATACCAGAAGCCAACTTTCATAGTTTCCTTATGCAGATGACAGCTTTACAGCTCTGTATTCTTCCAAAGCAATCAACACTCAGCCCTTCAGTCAAAAGTCTGATGTCAAGAAATTTAAGACAAGTTTTCAGAGAAGCAAGAGTGCTGTTCTACCTCTGCCAGAGGGTGAGTCAGGGAACAGATGGGAGAGGCATGACCCCAGAGTACATAATATCTGTAATTGACGAGGAAGTAGAAAGAGCAGCATCTAGACAGCTTAAGTCCACAGACCACAAGCAGCAACAGAGGTGCACTTCCATTGCAGAAGGAGACCTAATAGTATCAGTGACTGGAAATCTCAGATGTGTGCGTTCACAATAAAACTCAGCTAGATTTCTGCAAGAGAAAATGAATTAAAACACATTTCACAGACAAATGGAGGATGATAATATTGGTTTTGTCTGTTCATTCAAGGATTTACTAACAGCTTATCCTGATCTGGAAAGAAAACATATTTTCTATTCATCCCACAAACTCCTGACACACTTCTAAACACACTCACCACTGACATTATATCAGACTACTGCTCTACACGCTGGTAGATGCGCTCTATTGCGAGCACTAGCGAAGGCTACCATCAAAAAAGGGTGATCCCACTCACCCTATTACTGTAGAGACAGCTGGAGTCAAAGCACCTGTCTTGAGTTCTCGTACATTCACCACCTGGGGAACATTCTTCAGAGTTGATTCAGTCAAGGAGGTGCTCACAGCTTTAAGAAAATAAATAAATAAATGTGGTAAATACCTTCCCCATATCAAATACTGCAATCAATATAGTGTCTCCGAGTAACTCCAAAAGAAATCCATGTAAGTTTCTATTTGCCCAGTCAAGGGTGACTTGTGCAATCAGCCATCCTTTTACCTGGGGACTGGGTGGCCATCTGCCTTCGCAGAGCTGCTGCAGCAGCTGCCTGTGGTGCTGGAACAGTGACGGTGGGAGCAGGGGCCCCATGTTTCACAGTCTTTGTTGCAAGCATTGTGCTGTCTGCCCCTTGTGGGATGATTCTGTTTGAAGACGTAGGCACTAAACAGGAAACAAAAAAACATATTACAGTTCACTGTATCCATTAAAATCAGGAAAACTTGAAAGCCTTTGCAAACTACAGATCCTGTGATTTCACAGCTTCCATCTGATAAGACAGTTGACACTTTTCTAGCACAGACAGCTTGAGTACCTCAATGAATTCAGCATATACATTGCAGTAGTTGTTATTTCAGTGCACCAGATGACTTTCAGTTTGTTGCTGTAGTCACTTCTACTGACAGCTTACTTTTCATTTGGGGGTTCAAGTTCTCTGACTGCAGACAAGGAAATCTGAGTATATGCACGTTTATTTCTTACTGTTTTGAGACTTGGAAGTCCTAACCTTGTGCACCCATCAAATGCAGAAGTACTTCAGCCTTCTGTTTTGAGGGGCAGCATTTTAAGAAACAAGACAAATTACTAAAGGAAGACAGTGCCATCTATGGTCAGTATGATCTATAAGTAACAAGCAGTCAAAATGCAGTGAGTCAAGGTCCTTTAGTGCATTTAGGTACTTTAGTGTATTCCCAAGCTTACAGTGCCACTCTGCTAACTGCTTCTGGGAATTTGGCAGTGTAAATCTTCCTGCTGCAAACTCATTTCTCCAGGATTTGAAGCAGCAGCAATTGATGCAGTGGTAAAAGACACTGACAGGAATACATGCAGAACAGCAGAAACACTGCAAAATAACTCACATAGAGTACCACCCAAGGAGGGGTGTTGTTTCCCAAAGGATGGAGGCTGAGGCACCAAACCAGGCTGGATAGATGGAGTGCGGACCACAGGGGCATGACGAGGGACTTGAACAGGAGCAGCCTCCTCTTCCTGGTCTGCTGCCTGCAGATCCTCATTCTCCAGGGACTGGGAAACTGAGGATGTTGAACTTACTTCATCCAAGTCTTCATAGTATCTTGTGGACAAGAAGGCAGATCGGGACAAATTTGCTACAACAACAGAAACAAAAGACACGTGTATACTATGGTGAGAGAGCCATCCATCCTAACAGCTAAGACATACATCCTATTTTAGGATGCTCTTCTAACTGGCTTGCTTTAATCCTACATTGCTAGGATACGACCTCCTAACTGCCAGCAAAGGCAACTTTTGGTAAGATTGTAACTGAAGTAAATTCTTACTCAGGGCAGATGAGGGAGCAGCAAGGGTGAAGTAAGGGCAGAGGCTACGAGAAGCTGCTCTAAGCTAATTTCAGGATTGGTTCCCACAGGAGGTAACTCACCCTCTTACAAAGCATTCTGGACTTTTAATATAGCTAAAGGTTTACCTGGAGCCGTAGACCTAACTGGTGGAGTCTTCCTCTTGGACAGAAAATTCCTCAGCTGTGTCAGTTTCACAGGGGGCAATTTAGCTGGAAAACAGAAGAGAGTTATTAAGTCTATACCAACATTAACAACGTTAACATTCACATGTGAACACCAGGAAGGAAGAATACATTACCAGGTACTTTAGGTGGGGGTTTGACGCGTGATTCCAAGGTAGTTTTCATCAAGGCATTGCGCAGGCTTTCAAGGTCACTGTCAAAACTGTGACACAGCAAAACAATTAAACAGGATCAGCAGAAAGAAATCAACCAAATTAAGAACAAAAAGAGGCCAAAATGAATCACTAGAAGTACTAACTTATCAGGAAGAACAGCTGGCTCCTCTAGATACCATGCTATTTATATGTACGTATCTTGATTTACTTTGGAAATTCTTAAGTTATTCACTTCTTCCCCTGAATTCAGACAGAAACAGCAGTACCTCTGTCCAGAGGTTCAATGGTTCAATTATCCTGATTATGCTATTATAAAAATATAACTTTCAAGGGGGAATTTGTGATGAGTGTTAACATATCACACAAATACAAGCGAGCTTCTGCATTACCTGGGCATAGTTTTGTATCATTTCTAGGATGTACTGTTCTCACACATCACATCCACAATCATTTCTCGGTGGACACACATCTGAATACTGCTCAGGGCAAGAAAGCAGTGGCAACATCACTCAGGAACTTGCATTTCACATACCTTTGAGCATTGCTAAGAGGGGATGTATCACTGGGAACACTCCACTGAGATGTCTGATTATACAGTCGGAGCTGCTGTAGGCTGTTCACCAAATGATGTAGTCTCTTCTTCTGCTGAATGATTATTTCCCGGTTATTAGCAAGGGTGTTAAACAAAGTCTCTCGTTCAGGAACAACCAGACGTCTTGAGACATAAGACCAAGAAACACAAATCAAAATGGTTCTACATATCTGGCTACAAGCAGGCATGAACATACAAAGTGGTTTGGTAGATCCTGCCAGTTCTACCCCATGAAGACAAACAAAGATTGGTTTAAACACAAAAGGCAGAATCACAGAATTATCAAGGTTGGAAGAGACCTAGAAGTGCATCCAGTCCAACCATCACCAGTACTTCCCAGTTAAATCATATCCCTAATTCTGCTTGTCTCAAATGCATCGGAAGGTTTCATTGGCTCCCACCAATGGATGCATTTAGTCCCTACACACCTTATCTTACAGGTTTTTCTATCACAAGCACTCCTTTACCAGGCAAGGAGATGTAGCAAAATGTAACAAACTTCCACAGCCCAGTAATCTGAACCTACAGCTCTCTTCTTACCTGTCTTTGTTAAACTTTATTCATAAACCCCACAAAAAAAAAAAGGTTGTACTGTTAAACAGAAAAAGGGTTTTGTCTATTGATGAGAGGCAGTGACTGATTCGTTGATAAGATCCTCACAGTCTTGTATTCCAGTTTCAGTTACTTACTTCTGCTTTCTCTCCTTTTCCAGGTGCCGATCCCATTCCAAATCCAGAACATCATTCACATCCTGAACAGCATATTTTACATACTGGTGCAAGCGTCGAATCTCCTGCCATGCAAAAAAAATCAGATTTTAATTCACTTCAGAACCCTCCATTTCAGTAGAAGATGATGAAGACCCTTTGGGTTCAAGCAGTCCAAGCCATGTGACACCTACCCATATTTTTGCCTGGAAAATTTAACCAGCATGACAATGCAACATAGAGAAAACCTAGTTATTAATTTGTGGAATAAGTACAGGGTTTGGCCTGGCTATTTTATCCTAGCTCTGAACAATAAATAAGACTTTCCATAACATTTTCAAAGCACTGCCATGTCTTTTGAGAAAAGGGTGGTACAAACATCAGGCATTGTACAAAACAAATCTTATTTCAAACTTCATTTCCAGAAGATGAGTCATTTGCTCCCACTTCACAATGCTGAACTGTCTAATAGTCATAGGTGATCGAATCCTTGTAGGCTATTCACATGGCTCCTGGAGTACCAGCATTCACAAACCATGATTCACAAAAGCATTCATGAACACTTGCAGCCCTCATGATAATGAAAAGAATTAACTTGATTTTTATAGGTTGGAAATGAAAGAAGTAAGGCACAAAGAGAATTAAGTGACTTCTCCATAACAACACAGATGCAAAACTAGCACAATGAAGCCAGATATGTCTCACCACAAGACCTGCTCCTAACCAAAACCAGCTTTCTGTCTCATATTTGTCACCCCTCCAACCTGTCACAGCATGAACATGCCTTTAATTTGCATTTCATAAAAAGGAAATAAAAACCTCATTTCGTTTCAGCTCATCTCAAATGAATGTTCGCTTAAGCACAATGGTGAACCAGTCAAGTAATGTTTGGGAAGGATTCCACTGCAAAGGTTTTCAAGATACGGCATGAAACTCTATTGTAACATAGCCAACCTGAAACCAGACCCAGCACTACTGCAAGCTTTGTGTTACACATAACAAGGCACTGATTTCCCCTCTAGCAATTACAAGCGTTACATAATGTCAGTTCTGAACAGCACATCAATATGCATGGACATCAGAACAGCCTTTCTTTAAAGCTTCATTAAAAACTAGTATAAGAAGCTAACCCAAGTGTTCATCCAGGTGAACAAGAGTGATGCAAAATGAAGAAAATCTAACTCGGAGTAAAGCTGTCCTTATAGCAAACTTGCCTGCAGTGAAACCTCGAGGGGAATTTATCAGTGCACAAAAGTGTACATCTGTAGGGCACATTCACTCTGTTTTTCTTAGGGTTAAACAGCATTCTCATTACCAGAACTGTAACAAAGAGTGCACAAATTTTGACTCATCACTACCAACTGCATGCAGCACAAACTTGGGGAAAGAAAACTAACCACATTTCCACTATACTATGTGGAAACAGCAAATATCCAAGGGCAGAACAAAACCACTGGGAACTTGTAAACACAAGTCCCACTTATTGTATTTAAAGCTCTAGATTTTAAGCTGGTTGCCATGCTTCATACCTGAAGTTGTGCTTCACTCTTGGGATCCAAAGGTTTCTTATAAAGTAAGTGCAAATACCCCAAGCTATGATTCCGCTCATTCTGCTCTCTAGCCTCTTCTACCCCTGCAAATCCTTCCAGCAAGGTTGTCTTCAGACTACTAATATCTCCGTGCAGCGACTGCAAATAGAACAGAGAGGATAAGAGTCAAAGCAGTATTTTTCCACTGCCACCTCTTAACACAAAAGGCTTCTCCAAATGTTCACCTGAAAGAGCAAATGCAAATGTTGCATACTTAAGAGGTTCAATCTACATTTGTTCAACACTAGCAGGTTAAGTGGAAACATCAGGTGACATGAGGAATTACACAGTTTGAAGATACCAGGTCACACTTCTCACCTCCGTTGTTTCTTTAATTTCCAAGAGGAAGGTGTGGAGATCATCTGACTCAGTTCGCAAAATTTTCATTTCCTCTGGAGTACCCACTTGGAAACAGGCTTTGGAAGTGCTGGCCTTCAACTCTTCCATTTCCTTTTGAAAATGTGCAATCTGCAAAGTAAAGAAGTAAATGCAGCCACTAACACATAGTGTGGTCTGGAACAAAATTCACAGATGCTTCTACAGAACCACCACCATGTGTCACTTTATAACGAAAGCAAGGAATTCTTCTTGCAAAGGAATAGGAAAGAATACCCAACTTTTCCAGCACAGGGATTGAAATTAAAGATGACTGAACAGGACATACAAATAGCATTATCGCCTTCTGAAAATCTTCCATTCTGGTTCCTGAACTACTGGAAGACATCATCAAAATGCTCTCAAATTGAAAATAAATGCCTTCAGCTTCTAAAAATGAAGAAAATTGCTTGGAAAAAAAAAAAAAAATCTCACCTCCTCTCTGATTCCTGCTATGACAGGGTCTGAATCCTTCCATTGGAGGGCAGGTTTGTCTAAAGCAGTGCTGGAGAGTGCTGATTTGCCCTGGAGGAATAAACAAACAAACAACCCCCACACACAATATTAAGTATGTAATACTAGCACAAGGGAGCTTGAATATTAGGAAGTCTGCTGTTAGAACTCCAGACACCAGTCACCACGAAGACAGTTGCCATAATCATAAACATTTGTTCCATACTAATTTAAAGGCAAATGTGTGTTCAAAGTAGTATTTCAGACACGTGGCTGAAGCTTTGTGAAAGCAAAGGAAATCTTTATGTGCTGCTCTGTATCACATTTTGATTTTGCTATCTAGAATTGGTGTCTCAAAATATCAGAGCAACTCTTGGCTGCTGATCAGATGGGAAAGCTGTTAAATGCTCATTTCTGTAACAAGAGTAAGAATTAGTTTCTACAACTCTGATCATGGCAATATACTGAAAAGCTTTGTTTTTCAAAAGTCATGCAAGGAACACAGCTGTGGTCATTTCTAAAGCAGGCCAGTTCTTTGACCTAAGATTATTCAATTAGTCCAAGGAATTCAAAGCAATTCAAGGGCTATGAAAGCATTCACCCATTAGGAAGAATCTACTCAAGTTCTCATTACCGGAGTAGGGCCTGGTTTTGCTGCAGAAGGGGTGATTTTGGCTGTCTTCTGTAGTAAAGAAGCTGCAGGCATGTTTTGTGCAGGACGTGCCACTGGAATTTAAACACAGAGGAACAATATTAATCTATACTGAGCATGAGAAAACAGGTTGTGATTAGACAACTACAATCACCAATGTCAAACAACTGCTGCATTAGTTAAAGCAACAGGGGAAATAAAAATGGACGGATGTAGTGATCTGGTTTCTAACATTTTTAGAATGTGGTTTGTAATGTGTTATGCATCAGTGGTGCAACCTACTTGCAGCAGGTGCAGTAGTTGAAGCCTTCAGTGGTGTGGTAGGAGAGGCTGAGAGAGTCATGGGCTGACCCAGAGGACCTCCAGAAACGGTTTTTGAAGTGGTTGAGAATGAAAACATTGTAGAACTGGTAGGACCACTGCTGGTAGTTGGAGATGAGGTGTCTACAGCGGTGAACCTGCAGAAGAAAGCAAAACAATTTTCAGCTCTGAACTGGCCCAAGCTGCTTCACTCCATCTAAAACAAACCATTAAGCTCTAACAAATTAGCAGACTCTGGTATCAGCAATGACTTAAGCTCCAGACCCAACATTTCAAGTGTAGTCTTTGGAAATGGTGGAGAGGAACCATCAAGGATATTCTGGACTATCTGGAATGATAAATTCTGCTACCATAGTTCATCAGAGCTGGTCTATGATGAAAAACCAAATGCCAGCAAGAAGTCCTTCCCTGTTTCAAAAACATACCTCTTCATTTTGCACAAAAGCACCAACTGTAGCAAATCTGAGCCACCCTTCAGTACCAGCCTTACAACAAAGCTCAAAGAGAAACTCTGCAAGAAAATATGAACTTCCATTCATCTTCAAACTTGGGCCCTCAGGGCAGCAAAGTTGAATATTCAGCCAATTCACAAGCGTATAATTTGCTTTATACACAAAATATGAAATTTAAAAAGCCTTAAGAGCTACCATCAGATCTCGGTGTAGCAAAGATTATTCTAATTAAAAAATAATCATTTGAATGATCAGAAATCTCTTAAAAAACATTGACACAAAAATTGCTCTCTGTGGAAAGCAATTCCAATTAACATAGCCCTGTTTCAAACCGCTCTTTCTGAAAATGGGAGCAAGTCTCAGGAGTTGGAGGGCAGAACAAGTACATGAAATCTGAGAATATGCATCACTCAAATCTATTTTGCCAATTTTATACGCAGTATCAGCTCTCCTTCAGCTTCCATAAATGGCTCAGCATGAACAAGCTTTGATGATTTCAGGTCCTATATCCACTGAGCAAGCATCCAGTTAAGAACCATGTTAGATGGCATCCCCTCCATCCAACATAGTGGAAAAGAAGTCTATCACCTACGGATACAGCTTCCCCCAGCACTGCAAATTACTCTCAAGGTTGGAGATAAGGAACCTTCACAGCAAAAGAAATTTGTGCTAACACCACTACACTAAAATAGCTACAAGAGTTTTCAAGTTCCACTGTTTCCCAAGAGTCTTTAATTATGACTTATCTCAAACCAAAACATGGAATTATTTCATATCAAGCCTATGTAGTAAAGACATGAGAAAAGTAGGACTCCAGCATCTCCCCCAACTAATAATCTGCCCACGAACACCATTTCTAGCATGAGAAACGCTGAGGGTTTTCACAGCCAATACAGACGTGTCTTAGATAAGGAGGAGCTTCCTCAGAGTTTTTTTGGGAGTATGGAGAACAGTTGTCAGGGCAAGAGGCCAAAAAACATTGTGCAATGTTCAGAACTACCACACATTGTCCACACCTGGACTGATTTAACAACTATCCAGCCACTGCACTACAGCATATAGCAAATATACTTACTTCTCATTGAGATTCACTTTAACTGAAGAAGCCGAAGGGGAAAAAGAAGACTTCTGTGCAGCAGGAGCTGTGGATTGTGGCAGTCCAGGAGAACTTTCTGCAGATGGTTTCAAATTCATGGATCCAAAGGAGAAGGAGGTGGCTGTGGCTGCGGTGGTGCCCATAGAAATAGCAGGTGTTGTGGATGCCTTAGAAGAAGCAGAGGAGAAAGAGAATGTTGCCGCTCCTGTAAGACTTGGAGCCAGGATTTGCTTGGAGGTATCAGTGGCAAAGGGGTAAGGTGGAAGTTCACCGCCTGTAGAGCCAGGCACCTTTGCAGTTGAAGGTGTAAAGGAAAAAGCAGCTGCTCCATCTCCTGCAGGAGGCTGAATTGGGGCAGAAGCAACAGCTGGTACTGCATCAGGCTTTAAGGAAGTTGGCGGAGTGGTCGGAGCTGTGACAGTACTTCCTGCAGAAACACAAATAGGTAAAGACTCATTTGGTTGCACTGACTAATGGAAGAAGGTACTGCGAGGCCAAATACCATTTGATGGGACAGCTAAGTACAACCTCATTCACTAGGCAGACTGTACAGTGAAGGACAGTGAGAAGGGAAGAGGGTTTCCAGTCCTCACATCTGGCAAATGAGTGCACAAAGTCCAAGATGTGATCAATACTGCAGTTTACTCACATCTAAATACATTAACATTGCCTGGAATTCCCAGTGAAAAGGTTTCACATTTTTCCACTGCTTTTGATGAGGTTCCTGCCATCTCGCATAAAAAATACTGTCAGCACACAAGTCAGCCAGCACTGCAGAGAGGCAGGCTGCCAAACAGATGCATTCTGTTTGGAGAAGCAAATGCAAGCTCAGGGAAGAAAATGGTGGGCTTGCAATTATTACTGCATGCATGCAGAGAAGCAGAACAACCAACTGACCTGTCTAACCTAGAATAAGAAAGTGTCTACTTTACATTGTATATGGTACCCAACATACAGTCAGATAAAACTACTGCTTTTCACCTCCTGACACTGTTTTCACAGTGATGAAGAAAGCTATAACTTAAATAAGCTCTTTCTGCAGTCAAATATGTTAGTTTTGCCACGGGAGGCCACGATAAGAACAGAGAGGGAAACCATCACACAGAGGGGTTTAAACACACTGTCTGAAAACTGCCTGAGATCTGCTAGGATGAACAGGACTATAATATTTCATCTAGATATACAAGAGATGGAGGACCCACTGGTGAGCACAAAATACCCATGAGCTGCTCCCATTACTATTACAAGTAAAAACAACCAACTTTTTCTGTGACTACATGTCTATCTGAATAACAAGCTCACAGATGAAGATGACAAAGATCCACAAATGCAAGTCTTTCCTTAACCCACTGCAGCACTCACCTGGTGATTTTGGTGCTCTCTCCCCTGCTGCTGGCAATGGCTCTGGGGTCACAAGAAGCGATCTGACCCCTGGATTTTGATTGATCATGTAAAATGGGCAGAGCACACCATCCGTAGAGAGCAAGATGAGTACTGGTGCTGGAGGAAGGGTCTTCTCATCACCTGCCAGAAACCATATACATAAGCTCAGTAACCAAGTTTACCAGTCCTGATCTTACTCTCATCAGCACCATCTTGAGCTACATCTGCTTCAGTTCAAGTATTCTCAGCACAGCTAAAGGCCCCAAACTATTCCAGATATTCCTAAAGCATCTTCTGTAAAGATTAAACTCTATTTAACACATGAAAAAGAGCAAATCTAGAATGAAAAGAAATTCTGCTATAAATAATAATATTAAATATTAGCATTTCTTTCATTAGTTGGTGCAATGAAGGGCCACATTTCTTTAATACTGGCTCTTGTTGGGGAAGGAAAAACTCAACATGGAAGTGTGCTCCAGCACAAATATAGTTTCTTTTCAGTCCAAACTTGTTGCAAACTGTAAAGTTAAATAATGTGTGGTCAAAAAGGAACTGACTACACTCAGTTAAAACACAGAGTTATCAAAAAGCTTCTCCAAAAACCTCTCTAAAAACTCCAAGGCAGCACAATCTGGGCTTAATGAGGCTGCTCGGACAGATTCCTTAAGCCAATAAATGTACAGGTTAACAGAGAAAATGCTTCAAATTCAATTTCACATTAAAGTTTGACCTCAATTCCCTGCTGAAGGTTGTCACTCAGGTAAAGGCTGCTGCAGTTTCCAGTTAATCGGCACCCTCCTGTGCTCTTCAGGAACACAACTGCACTACCTTTCACTCTGCCTGAAGGCATCTCTATCTTAATGTCTCTTGGTTGCAAGAGAGAGCTTTCAGAATTCACTGAGGTACAGCACAATAGCTCAGTTGTATCTTCCACTCCAGCCTCTGACAATGAGATTTGAACAGCCTTCAGGCAGCACAGGAGGTACACCAGTAATGTAACCAGGTAGATGCAAGCACAGCAGGGTTCAGTTAGTACAGGTCCTGTGCTATAAAGCAGAATTAAAACCTACACATTCACCTCAACGATCCTTGTTCTTCCTTGCTTTGTAACCAACCTTTTATTTCCCCTTTAGACCACTGCAAACATACTTAATAAAAAGTGCTGCAAAATGACAGAAGCTACAAGCAGCATGAAAACCACACAGGCAGAGTGAAATCCCTAATAGAATATGGCTCTTTTAAACTCATAATTATCCCAGTTCTGTGAAACACAAACCTGAGGTGCCTTCCACTCTACATCTGTTACTGCAGCATCCTCACCTGCAGCAAGCTTTCAGGAAGAACTGTACCTAATATCTGAATCCTTACAGAGATGTAGTTGTGCATGTGCTGCAGGCTTCCCATAGAAATGCAGGACTGATAATGTGTCAGTCCCACTTTCAGAATAATCCTAAAGCACTGGATTGCTTCTCAAGAATACCTCCTGTATTGCTACCACTAGGCTATTTCACAAGACTAACTCGACTTACTGATCGGGATAGGCATGTTATTAGTGTAGTCTACAGCAACACCAACTGGCAAAGTATCATCACTTTTATCTGTCACAGGAAGTTCTGCTCTGCTGGAGTCCTCCAAAATCCATGATTCCCAGTTCTGCAAAACAATAATAGATATTATTCTGACTACTGTTTTCCTGTGCTGAACCTTCTTTAATACATTAGTCTACTACGACTGAAGGATGAGACGAAAAGAAGTCTGGAGAGTATCCACCTGAACTAGTCAGATAAATAAACAACATTAGTACCAGAGTCCCCCACAGAACTGGCTGTCACTTCTTCCACAGCATTACATGTCAGATTTGAAGTCAAACTCGAGAACAATTCTTCATGTTCTACTTCAATTGACAACCTCGTATGAGTCACTTTTTACTACAGTGAATTTAACCACATTTTTAGACTTCCAAGTAAATAATGAAAAACAGACTTGTGGAACTTGGTTCACAACATACAGTCATTCTGTTTATCCTTCGTGTAACTCAGATCTTGTGTTCTTCTAAGGCTTACATTTACCTTAATATTCTGCACAACCTGAATGCTTTGGATTTTATTTGCTTGATTTTGGTGTTTATCTTCTTGCTTTACATTTTAAAAGCTTACCACATTGTCATGTTGCAGGTCTTCCAAAAGATTTACTTGCTTAGGCTTTCAAGAAAAAGGAGGTATATATACATAAATGAAGCAGGAAGAAAAGCATTACCTGATCTCCTTGCCTAGCAAGAATGCTGACTTCTGTGGAAGCGGCCGAAGCTGCCAGAATTAGATCCCTGTAAGGATGGACACCAGTAGGTTACAAGATGCATAACAATCCAGGCAAGGTCTTTAGCTCTGCAAATCATTATTACCTATCCAAATTCATAAATAACAAAAGAGTTACAACAGTATGAAGCAGACTATTCCCTCCCAGGATGAAGGAAACACATTTGGCTCTGTCTCTAGAATGCTTGCCTTTTTTTTTTTCTCCTTTAAAATTAGTCATCAGTGTATGTTGTCATGAAAATAAAGGAGAAATTACACATATGTTCATAAAACATTCTCAAAGTGGCAATTTCATTTGGCTCATATTCAGGTCTTATATAGCTTACAGAAGGGAGAGAAACAGACTATTCAGACATGCACAACAAGGGAAAAGCTTTATCATGATTCTCACAACCCACCATTCCTCAACATAGTTGAGGTAGTAATGATGTTGTCTTTCAGCACAGCTTCCATAACAGGGCTCCATGAAATTCACAAACTTCTCTGGTCGCTTCTCTTCCTTTTTCTGAAAGACCAGCATTAATAATTTACTGCCCAATGTAGAAATTAAGGAATATCCCATAAGTATGACTTCATCAAGGTACAGTAAACTCAAATTCCAAATGATGGCAATATACACTGTGCCACTGTCACAAACAAAGAGCAAGCAAGAAACTTCTCTGTAGCTATGACTTGTTGGAAACTTACAGGCAATATTGCTACAACCACTTCAGGAGGTGTTTCCAGCGTCCCATCAGCAGCAGCATATACAATAGCAAAGACATACGTGCCAATCCACAGCACATCCAAAACTGGAAGAGAAGGAAACAAATACCTCAGTCAGATACACACCAAAACACTTCCTTATAGTGTGAGTTACAATGTACAATGGCATTGCTAGCAGATAAGGAATCACTAACTGCTAAACAACAAAGATGAAGAATCATTAATCTAGCATCAGTCATACTAGGAGGAATTATGTAACCAGGGTACTATGAATGTGATGTAACAAGCAGTAACGGTGGATGAATGAGTGAAAGTATTTTAAAGGAGGAAACAAGTTAAAAATAAACAAAAAGATGTACCTTTAACAGGATTGTCTGCCTGATAAAAGGGAGGATAAGGGATTACCTTCTTCTCTTGCAGATTCTGCAAATAAAAACACTCTTAAGTACTACGAAAAAAGCCCCCAAACAACTAAACTGTAAGTTTCAGAGGAACTCCAAAGAACTGTTTTATAGTGACTCAGTCCCTCATTAACACTCATCACGTGCCACGGTTAACTCATTAAGTGGCAGATGCACACCTTAAACTAAACCCAGCACTGGTGTAAGACACTTTAATATTACTGAAGTGCTTGGGCATGGCTCACAACAAATGCCACCCAACTCAAATTCTGTACACTGACATGCAAAAAATTGAAGCATATAGCAAACTAGTGAGTGTCTTAGTGACAACACTTACAGGCAGATACTGTACCACAGTGCCATTTTGCCTCCCTACAGCCAGTTGTTTTCCCTTCGGGCTCCAACACACTAAACAAAAAAGAGAACTTCATCAGCATTAAGGAAATGTAGAATTACGAGGTCCCTTAAAGCAGGGCCCATAAATTAAAACTGCATTGTTTTTCCTCTGCAAAACCCTATGGATACAAATACAATTCCTGTGAATATCATGGTCTTGTCTTCTAGGTCACAAACTGAAAAAAGAGCTGAAATTCTTAAACCTCATACTAACTAAGCTGCAAACAAGTTTCAGCTTCACTCCCGTGTGCCCCTGTACAGCTTTATATTGCCCTATAGTGGAATATATCCAGTCACATTTCAAGCATACACTTCAGTTGACACGAGTATATCTGGACGAGTTAAAACTATAGACAGAGGCCTAAGAATTATATTAGAGTTGTCACAAAGATGCACCAATTGTGTTAAACATGGGAGAGAGGAATACAGTCAGTGGCAACTATCAGTGTGACTGTATTAGCAGTTTTTTTCATGGTCTTAGGGAGTATAAATCCTGATCACAATCTATTTCAATTTTTAAGAAACTTCTTCCTGTGACAGAAAGCTTGTCTTCTTACAACTGTCTTTCCACTTTTATTCTTAACCATCCAACATCCTGTATCTTACCCAAGGCTCAAACTCACCAGAGGTAACAGCTACCGAGGGAGGCAATGTGGCATAGACTTTCACAGAGTCTGTGACCTGCAGGACAGAGATGCTGCCATCGGACAGACAAACAGCCACCATGGTAGGACTAGCAGGGTTCCACTTCAGGTCATTGACTATTGCTGTACTTCCCGAGTCCTTGGCCAGCTTGTGATAAGCAAACATACGCTTCTGCTGTTTTGACTTTTAGGAAAGGAAAAATGTTTGAGCTCAAAAAGCATTTATCTTAAAGTCATAATCCAAAACAGTTTTGGCCCACCTATAAATTAACAGCTGACAGAAATAAGTGGGATAATGACTTTAAGCCAAAGAGGGTAGATTTGGATCAGATATTATGAGGAAATTATTTACCTAGAGGGTGGCAAGGTACTGGAACAGGTTGATGAGAAGTGTTGGACACACCTTGAAGCATTCAAGGCCAAACTGGATGGGGCCCTGAGAAGCCTGGTCTAGTATAAGGTTGGACCTAGATAATTTTTAAGATCTCTTCCAACCCAAACCATTCTATGAAGCTAAGAAGCAGATTTTGAGTTTAATAAACAACTTCTTTACAAGATACCTCCCACAGGGGCAGAAAACACCTCTCAAGGCATGACAATACCCCAGATGTAGTTGGGGGGAGTAAAACAAAACACTGTGGGTACAGTTTACCTGATTAAAGAACGTGCGGACATCAAAAAAGCCAATGAAGGAACCAATGTCACTGGACATCATACAGACAGACAGTGTGAGATTATCACAGCTTAGTGCCAAGTGCTGCACTGGAAACTTCACAGGAACTGAGGTACCCTGGACGTTCTCCACTTAAAAAGATGAAGAGGAAGAGAATGAAGTGAATGGATTTAGCAAAAATTTTTAAAGCAATAGTTAAAAACTTATGCAAAATTCACTAAAGTATTATAAATAGCAGCTGTAAGAATTGATGCAGAAAAATTCACTGAACGAAAACAAATCCCTTCATCTCTAGCAATACAGTCTTAGAAGTCTCAAACTTCTTAGAAAAGGAAATGACACTTTCATTCCTCAGTAACCTGGAGGATAATGAAGTGGACGCTTTCCAGGTTTTACTCGTGGTACATACACAGGGATACTTCAAGTAGTACAGTCACCAATGACAACATGAGAATGAAAACCAAGCGGTTCTTACTGCCACTGAGTTTTTATGGCATTAAATGCACTTAGGTAGCGAGGTGGCAGAACAGACATCAAGTCCTCCTTATAGGATAGTCCAAGTCCAAGCTTATTTGGGGTTAGATCCCTGCCCCTCTCTCCTATCACAAACATCTCTGATATACATGTACGTTTATGGTTAGAGACTGGTTACTAACAACACGTGCAAAGACTGTGATGTATGAACGCATCATACCAATGTTATTGGGATCTTCTCCAAGCTGATTTTGCATGAGAAGATCTCTAGTGTGAAAGATCTGCAGGCTGGTTCCTCCACCAGCAAAGACGAGGCCGTATTTGTTAGACACTACAAGGAGACTGGACCGCTCTTTGGGAAGATCATCAGGAGGATCAAAGATGCGAACCTTCTTCAGAGCTCTGAACTGAAAGTCCTGTTGGAAGAGAGTTCAAACGTAGCTTTATGTATGTTGGGGAACATAAATGGTTTACTTCACTTTCTCTGAGATCAAGCTGACAAGTCTCTCCATGAGCTGCAGAGCACCCATACTGATGATATCACTGATGATATCACTGATGATATCACACCTTCTGTTTTGCCTACAAAAGACTGAGATCACAGTGTTGCTGTTATTGGAAGCACTGGCTGAAGCTCTCTTGCATACAGCAGCCTGCTTTCATAAACCTTGTAGGAGCTCTCAGAAACATCCCTGAAACCAGCCAGTGGATTGGAGAGAAGAAAGAGAAAGAAACAAAAAGCTTGTTGCCTAGGAGCTACAAGGCACACAACTACTCAGCTGTATCTAGGCTACAACAACCAGCCTATCATACACAAAACAGATACAGCTATCCCTTCCACCCACCACCAGCAATTGCTCAGTACAGACTTTGTGCATTCACTTATCACTTACACTGTTTCTATGTAAAATCACACAGAATCACAGAATGACCCGGGTTGGAAGGGACCTCAAGGATCATGTAGTTCCAACCCCCTGCCTGGCAGGGCCACCAAACATACACCTTTACTAGATCAGGTTGCCCAGGGCCCCGTCCAACCTGGTCTTGAACACCTCCAAGGACGGGGCATCCACAACCTCCCTGGGCAGCCTGTTCCAGGGCCTCACCACTCTCCTAGTGAAGCACTTCCCCCTAACATCCAACCTAAATCTTCCCTCTTTTAACTTAAAACCATTTCCCCGTGTCCTGCTATTGTCAGCCCTTTCCAAGAGTTTACTCCCCTCCTGGGTGTAAGTTCCCTTCATAAAAGGAGGAAAAGAAAAGCCCCCCCACCCCCCTACCAACCCAATAGGCCCCAGTGACCTAACACCCACCCACCCCACCCCTAAGGGCCCTCACAGCGCTCTGTAACCCTCCTCACGCCCACAGCCCGAGCCCACCGACCCACCACCCCCCTCAGAACCGAACCCACCTTCATCTCCCGCTCGGGGACCAGGTCTCCATCCTCCCCCATGGCGGCGGGATCCCCGGGGCCCACCCTCACACCAGCGCACAATCACGGAACTCTGCGTGCAACCACAGAGCCCCCGCGCGACGCCGCGCTTCACTTCCGCTTCCGGCGGGGACGCTCTAGGCAACGCCTCTCTATGGTCGGTGGAGGCCGGATGTAGCGGCAGTCCTCCGGCGGCCATAGGCTGAGTTAATATTATTGCTAATTAATAAAGCCTTGATTCCTTGCATTACGCAGCTGCTCCTCCTACAGCACAGCGGCTGTCGGCATTACCGAGGCCCCATTGCAACCACTTAGGGTGGACACAATCCATGCTTTGCCCGCAGGTGGTTGGAAGCACGTGGATATGCAAAAGCAACGACCTGAACGCAAATAAAACATCCAAATCCACCCCAATTCCCTCCTTGTTTTATGCTTCGGACCAAACAACAGCGTTCACACCTCGCCCAGTACAGCAGGTCCATTCCCAAAGGCAGCAGATAGTGCTGTGAGCTAATGGCAGTTGTTCCTGCTGAGGAACACATACATAAACATAAATCACAGCCTGTAGTTCCCTAGGAAAGAACCGGACTCCGTGTTGATAACACAACAGATAACCTCACTCAGGCCATTGCTTCAAGAGCAGAGAGGATGCAAATGTAATCAGGAAAGAGCTGCACGCATCTGCTCTCCATAAACACCCATTAGAACAAGCACTGCCACCTGTTTTCCACCTGTTTTCTTTATAGAAAGCCAGGCTGGTTTTCAGGAGTTACCCTCTGTATTTTGTAATATGAACTCAGAGGCACCGGGTCAGTTCTTACTGATAAAAATCACATCAAGGCAGTCCAAACCTATCTCCAGGATCTGATGGAGGGGGTTTATATTAACCAACATGGAAAACAGCTCAGCTAATCTGCAACCAATCTTCTGGACCAAACTTCAGAGAAACACAACTAAACACACTGACACTGTGTGGCTTCAGGAGGTTTATTTTCAGTTTTTAAAGCAGGCTGGTGCTGCTCTTACAGTTTTTCCTCTCCATTACAGTTTTGGTTTTCATGCGGACAGTAGTGAGAATGTTTTCTTCTTTAAAAGTGCAGCCTTTGGCAGGAACAATAAGCCTAGTCAAGTTAATCATCTGCGTTTTCCTTTAAAAACTATTAAACTGATTTTAAGAAGTTCAAAGCTGCCAAGAACGTTTAAGAGTAAAGGGGGAAAGGGCAAAGAGCAAACATCTGGATTCCAGAAGTTGTGCATAGATTTACTGCAGTAACCAGAGTGTGGGCAGCACAGCCCCTGCGCTTAGTCCACACTCACAGCCATCCTTTGTAAGCTTTAGGGTTTATACAACAGGGAAGTATTTCTGGCAGTCCCCACAGGACCGAGCTGAAACACATGCAGAGAGGTCTGCAAAGTCAAGGAGAGCAGCTGCATGAAGAAAGATCCTCATTCACAGCTGGTTTGGAAAAGCTCACAGGGCTCACAGTTTGGTCACCTTGCTTCCTTACAACTGATGCTCCAACCTCCCCCCAAAGCCTTCCTGAGGGGCTGCAAAGGCATTGTTATGTAGGCTTATTTCTACACTTGGACAGACAGACACTTGTTCAGCAATGATGCTCCTGGTCTGATCCAAGTCATTTTATCAGAAAGGGGTTCCCACAGTAGCTTTAATCATCCCCACTTGCTGGCATAGCTTGCCCCTCTGCAGATCAGCTCTCACTTTCTGCTTGCTTCTTTTACTATGGCTGATGAACAAGTCTCATAGGCCAAGAAAAGCAGAACAAACCCAAACCAGGAAGGGGCAGGGGGAAGGGCCTAAAGCTAAAAACAGCAATGTGCCAGTGGCTTTTCCTTAGATGAAAACAGACTTTGCAGAACTTATTCCTGTAGTTGTGGCTCAGTTGGATTTATGCATCAGGGTTGCAGAATCACCCTTGAGTTTGTCTGCATTTGGTTCACAGCATCCCATGGAGGGTTCTTGTCTTTGCCTTGTAACCAGCAATTAATACAATAGGCACAATTTCTAATCTCATTTCTAGTAGGAGCTAGCAGGACACTGTCTGCATGGTTACTCACAGAGCATGTTCCTGCTGACAGGTTAGCTCTGATCCTGTCCTAAGGCAAACTACAAAGGAAGGGCACAGAAAACTGGCCTGAGAACAGAAGGGCACAGTGGCTCTACAGCCTTTCAGGGAGGTGGGGACTTCAGGCAGTGACTTTTACAAATCTAAACACCTTTGATAAGCACTTGGTTCAAGGTGAAGCCCAATGAATGTCCTTTAGCTGCTAAATTCAGTGAGAAGTGTTCCCTTACAACATCCCAGCCTCAGCAGCTGACAAAGGTCTTCCAGAAGTAGAGGACCCAGGCACATCAGAGACATCCCATGCTGATTGTGTAGAACTTGCTCCTGGGGCTGATGAGGACACAGATCCAGGACTAGGATCTAGACTCCAGTCAGGAAGCACAGGACAGAACAGAAGGCACTTATTTGCACCCATGAAGCCGCTATCTGATAGCAAGGCTCTTCAGGAACCTGTTGTGACAAGCACAGCTCTGAATCCATCAGCTGGGTAGAAAGCTCCTTCTTAGCTGAGAAATGCAAGAAGGGCAGAGGAAAGAGTTAAGATCACTGGATTTCTTTTTTCTTTTTTTTTTCTTTTTTTTTTTTTTTTGTCTCACATTATACTACAGCTTCTGTCTAGAAAATCAAGTTAGCTAAGGGATGCTGCAGAAAGATGCAAGCTGGGGTTACCAGCTTCCCTTGCTGTTCCTCTAAGGCAGGTTAGTTGAAAACTAGGACTGTTCACAGTGAAGAGTAACAAAGCACAGGTAATCTCTGTTACAGACCAGCAAAGCAAACAGTGCCAATTTTCCAGCCTGTCTTCTTCAAGGGAGGCTGGCTATATCTCTCTCCGGAGGTGGACCGGAAGGTCTTGGGTTGCTTTCATTGGCTTTTCCTTCAAACATCATGACCCTGCAAAACAATAAATAATACATATTAAAAAAGCAGGTGTATCTTTACTCATCACTGAGAGTGGGATTATCATACCTTCTATGCTATGGCAATCTGATAATTACAGAGGACAGAAGCCAACAGAGGGCAGTGCTGCCAGCTCAGCCAGCAGCTTTGCTTTTCCAGTAGCTTCAGGGAGCGTGTTCCCAAAGCCTCTGCTGGTTTTCCTCTCAGAGCCCATAGGATTAGCATGTTTTATTTAGACAGCCACTTCCGAAATCCCCCTGGTGCACACTGCGTGCTGAGTGCTCCTGATGGATAACAAGAACCACCCCTGGCCCACCTTGTGCATAACCATCCAGCAGAATGTGCAAAAGCTAAACGAAGCAACAGCAATTACAGCCAGGAAAGGGGGCTGATACAAGGAGCAAGGCAGTAGCTAGAAGAATCCCAAGCATTTTGCAACAACCAGTGCTGTCTTCCTCCCAAAGGACTGCAGCTACGCTGGGAATGCCAGCTGCCAAAGTGGATCAAAGGAGTGCACTGCTCTTGGGACGAGTTTTACATTTCTGCTCCTGCTCTAAACACTGCTCAACACACAATGGGGCATCTGTTTGTTAGCGAAAGAAGGGACCCATCTGTGAAAGCTGCTGCAGTTGGGAGGAAGAATAGACGATATGGGGCTGGCTGCAGGCTCAGCCTGCTTCAATGAAGAGCAGAGCAGAGTTGTCAGAAGAGTGTGCGCTTGGAAAAGGGGCATCCCGACATGCAGACACACACAGGGTACTGAGTGGGAGGGAAGAGACTGCCAAAAGAATATAGCAGCTCAGAGAGAACACGCTCCAACATCTTCCTCCCAACCTGCCCAGAAAGCTGGCTGCCTTTTTAAAGCTGCTTTCAGAAAGGGGCAATGGGGCATAGAGGGAAGCGGCTCCTATTCATGGTGCTTGCAGACAAAAGCAGGATCAGCTTCTGTGGCTGAGAAAGGAAGAGGCAGGCTTCAATGGGGCGGAGATGGAGCCAAGAGAACCCACTCTGCTACCAGAAGGAGCCAAGTAAGCGGTGGGAAGCCATTTGTTACAGCAGGACTTTGAGAGCCCTGTTGAGAGGGCAGAGGAGGCCGTGGGAGGAGAGTGCTGACAGCTGGTAGCAGAGCAAACCTCCCCCAGCACAAGCCAGCTGTCCCAAGCTGGTGTCTTCTATCCACCTACAGCCCAAGTTGCAAAGAAATCAGGCAGGGAGGGACCATCCTGTGGGTTACAGAAGTCACATAGACCATCTTTTACTGCTCATGTCCTCCCTCCTCTTGCACAAGGGCCCTCCTCTCCCACTGCACCCACCCAACAGGCACAGCTCCAGCTCTGCCAGACAGCAGAGATTCTGCTTCCCATCTCCCCCATCTCCTCATGGATGGCACTCACAGTTTAAGAACAGCAGAGCGTTTGCCAAGCATCACATTAACGAAGTCCTGGTAGGAGATGGTCTCGCTAACCCCTCCGGTCACCTCAGAAATCATCTTCTTCAGCTCTAGGTGGGTCTTCGGAACACCCATCTTCTCCATCATCCTTTTGACAGACATCAGATCTGCAAGAGTAAGGCATCAGTGCTATTGAAAAATAACAACACTGCACCTGGACCAACCTGGAGGCACAAGCTGGAGCTCCCAGCTCACCTCCTCACTAGGACTGATGGCATGAAGTTATCAGCTGAAGCAGAGAGAAGCCCTCAGTGCAGCCCCATTGCTGTATGGGCAGCAAGGAACAGCACGTCCTATTCATGCAGCTCAAGAATAAAAGAAAAACATACTGTTGCAGAAGAACAGTGCTCAAGAGGCATGTAGGGACACCACTACTGAGCTCAGAAAGCAGTGCCAAGAATCACAAGGATACAGAGGGGAGAAAGCAACACTGAGGTTAAAGCTGGAGACAAAGAGGTTCTGGGAACAAGAGCTCCTGCCCAGCACTGCAGGTTGTTTCCTTCCATTGCTCTCACCAGACCAGAGACTTGCAGCCCCTTCCCTCATAGAAGAAAAGCACAGCAGGGCCAAGCTCCTTCAGCTCCCCAGGCTGATTTCAAGGCTTGGTGGAGGAAGGGAGCCAGGCAGGAACCTCCTGCAAGGGCTAAATGCAAGCGCTTGCCTTCAGGTGCCTGCTCCAGGCCTGGAGAAACCTGCATCTTTACTTCTGCTTTCCAGCTCTAAAGCAGGGTCCTCCCTGACAGGCCACACATCCACTTCCCTTTCTTCCCTCCACTTCCCTCCCAGCAAACAAGTGCTTCTCCACACTACAAGTGCTTGTGGTTTGACACAGCTTCCTCCTCCAGCCAGGCAAAGCCCAGGAGAACCCACACCCTGCATCTTCCCTGCTCTGGAGATGGCTGAGTATTGAAAAGGCCCGAGTGGAGAAACAGAATAAATCATTAAGAGTAAAGATGCTAAACACAAAGCACCAGGAGGAGATCAGCACTGAGAAAACTGAGATTCCAAAGCAGGGGCTGCAGAGCCAGGAAGCCACCAGCTGAGGTCCAGGAGCTGAGCAAGGCTCGTCCCAAGAGCAGCCCATGATTTTCCTTCCCAGTATCACAATTAAAGGGGAGCAGCAGCCAGCAGCAGACACCCTCTCAGCAGGATGCTTCTCTTCCAGCCCAGTAACAACGTCCTTGTGTCACTCACCAATCTCGCCTTGGTTGTTCAGGTCAAACTCCATGTACTTCTCTGGAAGAGACACAAAAGCAAGTTAATGGGTCAGAGCTGCTCTGGCAGGGAGACCCAGAGCAGGGGACAGCCTGGCTTTGGAGCACTGCCTGCTTAGAGCAGTAAAACAGGAGGTTTGGGCACAGACTGATGCAGTTCAGAGAGGGAGACGATCTCAAGACCCAGTTTTAGCACCCTTATCTCAAGTCCAGAGACTCGTTAAATGTCCTTTAATTGTGGCTGCTTTTGTTTGAGCTGGAAGAAAACACTGGCATGAGAACAAGGTATCAGCTAGCCATGGGTAGCCTTAAAAGGCTTCCAGCCAGAAAAAAACAAAGCTCCAGGACAACCTCCCAGAAGGAGTTGCAAGAAAAGCAAAATCCTGAGCACACCCAAGACAAATCTTGATCGGATTAGGAAGGGATTAAGTGACGTGTTTCCTGCAATAGCAAGGGACAAACTGCACGGCCCTCCCAACACCATGCTGTGCTCCTGAGCAGCACCTGCCAGCTGAGATGCTCAAGGACCACATGAAGAGGGCAAAGCCAAAATCATGCCTGGAACTGATGCTTGCCCATCCAACCTGGTATCAAACCTCTCCACACCAGGCAGCTCCAGCATCCTCAGAGAAATGCAGAGCCTGCAGACAGCAGCCCAGACAGCTCTGCAGGAGGAAAGCTGGCATGCCACCACGACAGAGCACTCAGCTAAGCCAGTAAGGCAGGATTTCAGTCCTGTGCTGCTTCTGATCTTTGCAGAGGCACACCTACATTTCCCACTTACCCCCCCTTTCCCTTGCTAGCTGTTCCCCATTTAGACTGCAAGCTTTTCAGGCAAGGATTTGTCCATCTTTCAGACCTTGCAGCTCCTTGCACCGCAGGGCTCCTTGCCTCCATCACCTCAATTCTGCTAAATAAAAAAGCAAGATGCCTGCTGCAATCATCCATCCACGCACAGCTGGAGAGATCTCCACTTGCCCTGCAGTAAGCACTCAGCCCCCAGAAGAGCCTCTAAGGACTCAAATTAGTTGAGAGCTCCCAGGCTGCTCCATTCCCCAAAGGGGAGAATCCCTTTGCTTCGGTTCCAGGGACACCAGCAAGCAGAATAGCGTGAACTGAGAAGTGGCAGGCTAATTTAAGGAGCCGAAGGCAAGCAGGGATATTTCACACACTGGAGCTCACCCCAGGACTTGTGCTGGGTGAACCAGGCTGGTGTGCAGCCCCAGGCAGGAGGCAGAGGAGCTGCTTGACATAGCTTCACATGGTGGACTGCTGTCGTGGGCTCAACAGAACGGGCTATAGGAATGGCACTAAGCAAAGCAGTGTATGCTTCAGACAGGAATGAGTGCCTCTCTCAAAGCACTAAGCAACTCGTTCCAGATGAAACTGGGGCTGTCACACACGTGCTCAGGGGCCAAAGCAATGCTTGATATCCTCCCTGCACTGCAATGACCTTGTGCAAATGAACTGCCACCTCCCCAGGCAGGGGGCAGTGCTTGGGGACGCAACCCCTGCTCTGCCATTTCTGTGCCCAGCACATGTTTTCCTTTCTCCTCAGCTGACACTGAGCCAAAGGCATGGAGAACAGAGGAGCTTTACATCACCACGCGTTAAGCCTCAGCTCACACATTTGTTTTTCCCTCCCATCCCAGCTGCAAGGATTTGGTGGGGCAAAGCTGTGCTGCGGTCCCTCCCCCTCAACTGCATTCACACAAACACCAAGTGCAACTGCATTTACAGAGTGCAGAGGGGCTACCAGGAGGGAGGGGAGCAGAAGGACTGGCAGAGAAATGCTCTCCCCTCACACAATGAGCCATTGTTGGACAGGATGGAGGCGGTGTTGCGGAGCAGGACAGCCACAGAGGAAAACTCAGGAGGCAGCACAAAGAGATGCCAAGGGCTCTTGTTACAGGGAATTCTGTGCTCATGACCTATGGCTGTAATGCCTGAAGAGCCCCAGTTGTGCAGGACTGCAGGCTGGGTTGGGTTTACATGGCAAGGCTTTGGTAGAAGAGGGGCCACATCCACCTGAGGATGTGCCAGCTCCATCAAGGACACACTGCTGGGCCAGACCTGAGTCACGAGTAATGCAGCAACAGAAGGCCACAAGGCAACAGAAAGGATGGAGAGTGCAGAGGGCTCCAGCAGGGCAAAACCCCAGCCAGTTTTCTCCATGCTAGACTTTCTAGCCAAAATTCACAAGGAAACAGCAGACAACGCCTGAAATGGAAGCAAGGTCAGGCTTGGTTTGGCTGGAACCAGGCTGTGGACAAACCTGCAGGGCACTGACATAGAAGGCATGTTTTCCCAGAGGCCGTGGGGGAAACAACTACTTTCAGCCACTGCTTGGGAATAAACTGGCTGCACTCAGAACAGCCAGGTTTTGTCCTTAAAGTATTCTGGGGGACAAACTCCAGAGGATACTCCGCAGAAGTAGAGGATGCTCTGCTTTTGAGCTGTTCTTCCAGCAGATATCCAAACCTAAGCCCCACACTTGCTGAAGACAGAGCTGGACACGCTTTGGGCACGACTGGAGACATTGGTGCTATTGGCTCCAATACTGAGGCCTTGGAAAGAACTAGAGCAGATTGAAGAAGCTTTGAGGGAGAAAAATGCTCATTCAGGATGCAGGGAAGAAATCCTCCCACCAGCTACTGCCTCGTCCATGACAGCAGCCAGCTTGACTCAATATTGAGACAGCAGCGTTCCTCTGGGGGCTCTCCCACACTGCAGGTTCTCCAGCAGCAGCCGCCCGCAGGCAGGATGTCTGTATGGTGACATGTCCCTGCCCTGAGAGAGCAAGTGGGGGAAGCACAAGGACTCGGGTTGGAACAGCACCTCCAAGGAGCTTCACTGCATCCCAGTGATAAGGGGGAGGTTTCCATCTCAGCTCAGTCCCTTCTGTTAAGGGTAAGAAAGAAGCATTGAGGAAAAGAATCTGTACAGAGCAAATGGGAGACAAGACGACCAGTTCTCACCTTTGAACACTGCCAGCTTCTCCTCCAGATCTTCCTCATCACTGAACTTTGGGTCACAGAGAAACTCCTGAAACAGTTAATCGAGTATCCCCAAGGTTAGTGAAAGGGAAATAGCCTGGAGGGTGTGCATGTACACAGTGCAGACCTACACAGCTCCCAGACAGCTGCATCTGTGCAACAGTGCCAGGAGGGTTAAAAATGAGTCCAACCCATCCATACCTTGCCATTAACTGCCTCCAGTGCCTCTGGCTTCCCACCTGCACAACATCCCTCATAATGCTTCATCCAAGGTTTCAGCTCCCGGCATCTCTGCTCAAAGCATGTACAGTGCAAGGAATGGGATCCTATTCTGAACAAGGACTCCTGCTCCTGGCTAAGAGCACTCATTGCAGGTTTTAAACTCCTGGGTCAACTCTGAGGGCTAGCAGATGGTACATGCAAAGTCTGCAGACTACCATGCACTTGAGAGGGTAAGAATTGAGAGGGTAGGAACAGGGCTCCATTTATCTCAGTCTACTCATTTCTCCCTGTTACATTGCTCAGAATGGAGAGGAAATCCCAGGTCAGCTCTGGTTGCTTGTCCCAACCCAATCTCTGAATGCTCCAGGTGTGTGAGAGCACAGAGCAGAGCATGCCCTGCTACTGTGCCCCATCAGCATCATGGTCCTGCTCCTGCCCTCCCACACCACCCCACTCCGGCAACTTAATGACTCGATCTGTGTTCAGAAACAACACTGCATTCTTCAGAGCAGAAGTCATTAACATCTGCACAGCTCATGCACTGCTCGTCCAGCATAGAACTCCTCCAGAGGCCCGAGTGGAGAGAGCTGAGGCTGTTCCCTGCTCTGTGCATATTGCTCATCAGTTACCCATGCTCACGGAGGCAGGATGGGGTCCCTATGAGACAACAGGTAGCAGACAGCACTGGCACAGCATCACTTATGATTAATGTCACCATCCCATTCCATTCCTTCACGTTTTTATGGGCAGCCAAACAAAGGTTTCCCACAAAGCCCACCCAGACCAATGTGTCTGCTACCTTACAGACTCCCAAAGGGACACCAGCAACCCTGGTAACTAAAGCCGTGAGACACAGGCTCTCTCCCACACCACGGGCATCAGCTCAAGCTAAATGCTGTGGGGAATAGCAGTGTTCCCAGTTCCTTCTTTCATTCTCTTCAGCCAACTTGCTTTTATTGATTTCAGCTATTTCTACCCAGGGATATCATGTGCCAGCCCAGCACAAAGGGACAATTGGGCTTTGAGACCTGGGTTCAGCCCAATGAAGTCACCGGAGAGCAGAGTCGTGTTACTCACTGAACAGCCTCTGTAAGAGGGGATTGCCAAACCTCCCTGAGAACCAAAATCAAGCCAGAGCATCACCAGGTCACAGCTCCCTCCCACCCCATCGGAGCTGTGCACATGGACAGGATGGGGGATAGGAGAGGAGAACAGAGGGAAGCAGGACAGCTGCATCTCCATGGGGTGGCTGAAGGAAGCCCCATGACAGTGATAAGGCCAGAGCTCGCAATAGTGCACAGGAATTCAGTCCCCAGGGCTCAATCACAGCCCAAGCGGCCGAAGTTCCTCCCAGAGCCCTTTGCTAACATTCCCATTTTAAGGGGCTTGTTCTATTAATAAGAACTGCTTAAAAACAAGCCCAGCCACTCCCCAGCTCCTGCTCTTTCATGGAGAAAGAGATATATCCAGGCAAGGAAATCCAGCAAGCAGAATCTCAGCTATTTGCAAAAAAACCCAACACCTGAGCAATGTCAGATCATTCCTCACTCCCCAGAAAGGCTCCAAGCAACAAGCCAGATTCTCCTATGGCTGTTTTCCTGCCTGCAGAAGCTGGGAAAGAGCAAAGGGATTCTCATGCCTGTCCTGGACATGAGCAGCAGGCACCTGAGCAGGCACATGAGCTCCCTGCAGCCAGGCGCATTAGGAGGTAAAACCAGGTTGACGCTAATCTGTGCTGGATTAGGCTCGCCACCTTGATGCACGAGGCAGAATAATGTGATTGCTATTCCCAGAAAGAGGGGAACAGCCAGGAGGGGATCCCAGAGGAGCTCTTGAGGCTGGGAGGAAGAGTCAAACACCAGGCTCAGCTGGCTTTCAGCAGCATGTGTGCACTCCAGACCCTTAACCAAGTGAGAGCTCTGGGGCAGAAATCAGCCAGGAAAACAGGGCTGGGCAGAAGCTATTTGTTGCAATGAGACAATTAGATTACGCCCCATAGGAACATGGAAGTCATTCTTAGTCTGCAGCCCTGGGATGGGTCAAGGCTTGGGAAGCCCCCTCCCTGACTCCAGATACAGTCAGCCAACTGCAGCTGGGTGGGAGATGGGCTGCTCCCCTGCATGGCTGCTCACAGCAGCACCCACCACCAGCACACAGAGTGAGCACAGTGCATCAGTGCATCACCGTGGGGTTTATTACCCAGAGCTGCTATGCTGCAATGACTGTTTGGGGTCCGAGGGCAGCTGCTCTGCAGCTCTAACTGCTCCAATCCCCTCTCCCAGCACCAAGACAACACACAGGACAGCAAGGACACAAACAAGTAGCTCCCACCTACAAGAGCAGGGAACTTGTAGCTTGTTTCATTCTTTTGTCATCCAGACCTTGCCCAGAGGAACAGCCTGCCAGAACCAATGGCTGCTTTGAGATAACTAGAAGCTTATGCCCTAAATGAGAGGAAGAAGAGCCCCCAGGGCACAGCACTGGGCATTACTCTGCAGTGTGCACAGCACTGCAGCTCAGCCCCACAGCTACTGCCTGCAGGAGGGTCCCATACCCACCCCACACCAGGCTGCAGGACAGCCCTGAAGCAGAAGTGCAGTGATGGGTGCAGTAGCCTTCTTCCTAATCCAAGTGGACAGCATTCTCTGTGAGAATGCCTGGAGACCACCTGCCCCCTTAGAAGAACACCTTCAGCCTGTTTCAAAGGCTCTATTTTAGCCAAGTGTTCCTATTACCCTGCAGCACCTCCTGGGTTGTAATCACCTAATTCCCTTCCCAGTGACCTACATAACCTCCACTTCAGCTCTCAGCCCTGCCGGGAGGAACACACTGGCACTTCTCCTTGCCCAGTTAATACGAGGACAAAGGAAAGAAAGCCCACTGCCTCCTCTGGGCTCCCAGCTGGTGTAGCTCCAGTTTCCCCACCACCAATACAAAGAGGCCACTGCCTGCATCAGCAAGGCATCACCAGCCTCACTTAAAAGTGACCCTAAGTGATCTTGTTTCAAGGTTAAAACCTTTTTTTTGCCCTCAGAATGGCTCTCAACCAAGAGGAACACCATAAACCTCAAGGGACAGCCATAAGCCCAGGTCAAGGCTGGGATGGGGCAAATCCCAAATACAAGGAAGGGACCCCACCAGAGCCCACTACCCAGAGCATGCAGCTCAGCACGCTTTGCTCCAATCCAGAAGCTGTGCTCCCACTGCCCAAAGCCTGCAGGTCACCCAGCAACTCCACGTTCCCCTCGTTGTGATTAAAGAGTTAAGAGCCTTGGAGCAGTTCTTCCGAGAAGCAAAAGCCGAGTGAGGAACTAAAAGCACTTTACACAGGGAGGGGAGATAGAGGAACAACAGCACCCATGGCTGCTCAGGTGCTTTCCTAAAGGGAACTTCACAGCACACAGCGCGGAGCACCCATGGAATGGGGAAGAGCCGGTTCGGAGGACAACCCCATAGACAGAGGGGATGGAGAACGACCGTACGCAGCGCTCCCACCCCGTCCATCACCTCCGAGGGGACACCTGCCCCGAGTTGAAGGCAGCTCCGGCAGCTCCATCCACCTTCTCCCGACCCTCCCGCAGCCCCCGGCCCGCACCTTATTGATCTCCTCCAGCCTCCCGTCCTGCGGGGCTCGCCGCAGTCCCCCTCCGCTCGGCCGTCGCGGAGCCGCCATCGCACGGAGCCGCCCCGTTCCCCACCGCCGCCTTAAGTAGGGGCGGGCCGGGCCGGGCTGTAGGGCCCCCGCCCCTGCTGTTAACCCCTTCCCCGCTTCACGGAGAACGCGAGTCCGGTGTCCGCGGGATGGAAACCCGCTGGGAAGTCCAGATTTCAGGAAGGAAAAAGTGACAGAACAGCAGAGCGGCACCTGCTCTGCTCACGGTATTACCCGACGGGCGGGACGTGGCCGAATAGAGTCGGGAAGAGGATGGGAGGAAGACGAGAAGGGGACGAGAAGGGGACGTGAAGGGGACGAGAAGGGGACGGTCTCCCCCTAGCGCACAGCCCGGGGGTGCCGGGGGCCGCAGCGCTCCCAGTGTGACGTGAAGAACTTTTAATGGATACAACTGTAGGTGAGTGTCACCGGCTAAAAACACAGAGTGCTCCTTGGGCAGAGGGGGGAGATGGGTTTGCTCAGGGCAGGAAAATGCTGCGCCCTTTGCAGACCTTTGGACCAGCAGAAGATGAAGCTGGAGGAATCTAAGGTCTGTGATAACAGTTTTACAAATATTAACAACATCAGACTTCAGCAAAGCTGAGTTCCAGCACTGTGAGCACAGGTAAAGCAGGTTAATGAGTGGACTGGGCTCCAGCCTGGTAGCAGACCCCTGTGCTGCAGTGGGGAAGGAGGGATGGAGGGCTGTGTCTAGTGTGGAGATTGGTGACAGTTCTTCGTTCTCTGCCTGGTGAAAGCAATGCCATGACAGCTCTGTCCACACCTCATCCATCCCTTGTGGCTGCTTTGTCTCCTGGCCTGAGGGATGGAGCTGGTGGCTGAAGTTACGCACGGGGCACTTGGGATGCTAAGTAAGAACCAGTGCAGGTAAGGACCTGAGTGCAATATTGTATGTAAAGAGCAGCAGGAGGGGTGATGCTGATGGAGTGGGTGTCCTTCACTCTGCTGGTCACTGTTGAGGGTGATGGGAGGTGTTGGGGCAGCAGCCATGGACCCAGCACTGTTACTTGGAGCAGCCTTCAGGGAGGCTTCGCAAAATGTCCTCCAGGTTCTGCTTGTCAGCCCGAATCTCCACCAAGTCACTCTCAAATGCCCGGATCCTGTCCTGCTGCAGCTCTGCCTCCTGCTGCAGCTGCCCGAGCTGCATGGCCAGGGCTCCTGGAGCATTGAGCCGCAGTCGCAGCCGCTCCAGCTGCAGCTGCCCAGCTCCCAGCACTGCCTCCGCCTGCATGCCCGGCTCCAGGCCGCCTGGGTGAGATGAGAGAATGAGGGTGAAAGACAGGAGCAGGGCAGGATGCTGAGAGCCACCTCTGGTGCAGGGCATCCAGCTGAGCCTGGACAGTGCTAATCCCATCCCCAACCCCATAACCCACTGGCACACCCCTGACCCCACACCCCCCAGCACACCCAAGGCCTCATAACCAGGGCCACAGCCCTGGCCTTGCTCCCAGCCCTCACCCAGTCTGTTCAGCAGATCATTCAGGGTCTCGATGTCTGCCATCAGTGAGCCCCGGGCTTCCTGCAGGCTTTTTGCCATCTCGCTCACCTCCGTCCCCACCTTGCAACACAGACAGACACCTGGATTAGGGATACCGGTGACCCTTGGCTGGGTCAGGCAAGGAACAGCCCCAAGGCATTCCTTATTCTGTGTTGCTCCTGATGCTCTGTGCTGCAAAGCTCCTGGACAGGATACAGCCACACGAGAGGACCTGACTCACCTGCTCTGCCTCCTGCAGGCTCTCCCTGAGCTCCTCAGCCATGTGCTGCTGCCGGGACAGTTCCTGCCGGGTCTTGTTGACCCCCGTGGTGAGCATCCTGGTGTGCTTGCGAGCCTGCTTGCTGCCCTGCAGTACAGCCTGGGCCCTCTGCCAATGACAGAGGTGGGGACAGTCACCCCAGGGGACAGCAGTGAGGGTCCTCCTCCCTTCACCCCCATCCTTCTGTTCAGACCTTACTGCTCTCCTCAGCAGCATTCTTGGCCTCCCCCGCCTTCCTCCTGGCTGCACTGGAGACAGACAAGGAGTTTCCTAGCATTTTCTCTGCTTGTTTAATCTTCTTCTGGGCCTCCACCATCGTTCTGTCCCGCACTTGTGCCATTCTCCTTCTTAGGGCAGCACGACCCTTCCGATGACCCAAAGCCTTCCTCATGCCTGCAGGGACACCCAACCTTTGGGCACCCAGCACGGGCACCCAGGCTGTGAGCAGAAATGTTCTCCCCAGAGCCTTTTACCTTCCAAGCTGCCCAGGAGGGACCCTGCACTGGCGAGCGCTGCTTTCCCCTGCGAGACTGCTGAGGTGGACAGACCATGAGCAGAGCCAGCCCGGACCCGGAGCTGGGGATGGGAAGGAAGGAGTGAGGCTGGGGAGAGGGCAAAGAGCTGCTAGAGCTCCAGCCCTGTGCCTTGGTTGGGATGCAGGAGGAAGATGCACCCAGTATGCCCACAGCTCCAGCTGGCACAGGGCTTCCCCATCATTTGTTTCATGGCTGAGCAGTGATTACCTGTACAAAGCTTCGAGTGCCCTGCAGGTCCTGGCGCAGCCCAGCTGCCATGCTGAGGGATGCCGTGATGCTCTGCCAAGCTGCTGGCTCCTGTGCCTGCACTGTCTGCTCCAGTGCTGCCACCTCCTGTGCTAGGGCTCCAGCTTGCACCAGCAGCACCTGCTGTAGGTATAGAGCTACCAACAACTCCAGGAGGGCATCTCCCAGCACAAGAGGGAGCAACACTGATGGGTACAGTATGGGATGCAAACAGGAGCTGGATGCTGCTCACCTGCCCTGGAGCAGCCACCTGCTGAAGCTTCTCAGCCATACCCATGTTTGCCTCCTGGATGGCTGTGAGAGCTCTCTTGGCTTCCACTGCCACCTCTTCTATGCCAGCACTCAGCTCCTTCCATGCCCGCTGGATTTCCTCATACCTATGCACACAGGGCCAAGCAGTGCTTCAAAGCACAAGTGGCAGCTCAGGACATGGGGAAGGAGTCTGAAACACCCCCAGCATGGAGCACCCTGGCTCTCCACTTTGCAATGCTGCAGTGCAATGAGTTTGTTGGGACTCAGTGATATCCCCAGGCCAGGGGGAATCCATTGCCCTGCCCCTCCACCACTGCCAGCTCCTCACCCAGCCTCCAGCTCCCGCTCTGCCTCCTGTGCCCCTCTCCCCTCCAGCAGCGTCCTCAGGAGCTCATGGCTGGTGTTGGAAGCACCCAGCGCCCTCCTCACTGCTGCCTCCACCTGTGCTGCAGTATCTCCATGCCTGCAGGGACAAGGGGACATGGGGAGGTGTCACTGGGACTGGTCTCTGTATGCTGGGAACAAACAGGGTCAGGCTCTGGGCTTCCCTGTTTCCACCACCACCAACCATGAGTGTGTGCCAGGAAGATCCCAGCACAACAGTTGTCCCTGTGATGCCCAACATACCTTTCTGCCAGCTCCCGTGCCTCCATTGCCCAGTGGCTCCAGTTGGTGGGCAGCAGGGGGATCTCCTGAGGAATCTCCTTGCAATACAAACAACAGCAGTGAGACCCCAGTGCCATACCATACATGGATCTGCTGCCCCAAGACAGTTACTGCCATCAGGAGCCCGCACCGTGGCAACCAGAGTGTCGGCAGCGTGCAGGATCTCCCCTTGTGCTGACTGCAGCACGGCCCTGATCTCTGACAGCAGCGTGCAGGTCTTGGATGGTCCATGGCTGGAGCAGCCAGTAGCCCCGATAGCATTGCTGAGATGGCCCTGTGCAGTGCTCAGCATCCCTGACAGCCGTCCCACCTGTGCTGAGAGCATGGCTTGGGCACCTGTGGGCATATAAACAGCTGCTTAGTGCAACTCCTGGCTGTGCTGCCCCCATGGGTGCTTAGGGCTGCCCCAAAACAGCTGCGGGGTTCATCCATGCCCACCAAAAGGCACCAATCTGCACCTGGCATTGGCTTGCAGCACCCTACAGTGCTCTGTGCCATTGCCCTCCAGGGCTGTCCTCCCCATCTTAGTCATCCCATTGCTAACACAGGACCCCCTTGCACCCACCCAGTTATGTCACAGCACCCAGCATCCCTGCAGGGTTGACACGACGCTTTCTGTTCCCCAGCCCAAGTGGAGCTGCCTCATACCTTGCAGGAGGTGTTGTGTGCTCAGCCCATCTCCCCGGCTTGCATCTCCCATCGCAGGGGGCTGCCCCAGGCGCAGCTCACAGCCTGGTTCTTGCAGCCAATCCTCCACCTCCTGCAGCTTCACCCTGAGCCGCTCCACCTGCAGGTGAGACATGGGGGCATGGCAGTGCAGCATAGGGCTGGAGCTCCACACCACCTCGGCAGGGCATGGGGCATACCCCATCCTTCACCAGCCCGTAGCAGGTGGGACACGGCTGGCAGCTGGAGCTCGGTGGGTCAGGGAAGAAGTTGGCCTGGCAGCGGTCACACTTGTAGCCCACGAAGCCGGGGTGGCAGAGGCAGGTGCTGTTCTCATGGCACTGCGCACTGATGGAGCCCAGTGGGGAGCAGTTGCACGCTACAACAGCGGCGAGATGTCACACCACAGCTGCCAGCCCTGTGCTTAGGGCTGAGCTGCCCTCCCCAGTACCTCGGCAGCCCCTGGCTGAGAAGCCAAAGAAGCCGTGCTGGCATCTGTCGCAGCGCAGCCCTGTGACACCCGGCTGGCAGGAGCACTGCCCCGTCACCGCATGGCACCCACTGTCCTGGGACCCCATTGGGTGGCACTCACAGCTGTGCACCAAGGAGCAGAGAGCAAAATGAGGAGACACAAAGGAGCAAAGCACAGGGTGCCCATTGTGCCCCCCACTCACCTCTTGCAGCCCACGGCACGCTGCAGCCCATAGTATCCATGCTGGCACTGCCCACAGGTTCTGCCCAACACGTGTGGGAGGCAGTGGCACTGCCCTGTGACTGGATCACAGCCCTCCAGCCCCAGGGCTGAGCCATCAGGGTTGCAGTTGCATGCTATGGAGACAAAATGCTGCTTGGAGCAATGCAGAAAGGGGACAGAAACCCACTGCTGAGCTCTCATGGCTAACGCAGCCCATTGCCCAGACCCTAAACCCAGTGGGTATCCCTTCTGCCCACCCCATTGGGATGGTCTGGGCAGGGGTGGAGGCAGCAGGGCCAGCCCCGTCCATACGTACGTGCACACTTCCCAGCAGGACTGGGGGCCAACGCATCCCCATAGAACCCCGGCCGACACTGCTGGCACTGCTCTCCCGTTGTGTTGTACAGGCAGCGCAGGCAGCGCCCGGACACGGAGTCACAGTTCCCTACAGCATTGAGGTCCACGTTCCCATGACACTGGCAGGGGATGCAGGGACGCACGGGACCCCTCTGCCCCAAGGGGTCCCCAAAAAATCCATCATCACACAGCTCACAGCGCTTCCCTACAAAGCAAACAGTGTGCGAGGGGATCCAGCTGCACTGTAGCCCCCTCCTCACATCCCAACCTCACCTCTCTGTCCTGGGGGGCAGTGGGTGCACACCACCTCCCCACTGCTGGGCAGCTGGATGCAGGGTGAGTGGCCTGGGCACGGGCATGGCTTGCAGTCATCGGGGTGCCCATTGAAGGGGTTGCCATAAAACCCGGGGCTGCAGCGCTCACAGGAGGAACCCTCCGTGTTGTGCAAGCAGCGGCAGTGCCCTGTGAGATGAGAAACAGAGATGTGGTGCCAGGAGAGACATGCAGCTCCAACCAAGGAGCCACCCAGTTTGTGTGCACCCAACACAGCCACACTTTGCCTTCCTCCCCCCCAGCCCCTTCCTTGCCCAGCTCTTGTTTGAAGGAGGAGGACGTTGTGCAGGCGTGAGGTGGGTGCTGGCAGCCCCAGCATCGTGCCCCAAGTCTGCCGGCGCCTGCAGTAATGGACAACACATTTCCCAGCGCCGAGCTGCCGTGTTCTCAGCCTGGGATGGAAAACAAACGGGCGGCCGTGACCCAGCAGGGAGCGAGCGTCTCCTCGAGCCGAACTGGTGAGTCACAGCCGTCCGCAGTCAGCTGGGAGCTGGAGGAGGACCAGGAAGGATGCTCAAGGACCCCCCGCCTCCACACAGATGCTTTGCTGAATGGGAGGGGGAGAAGGAGGGGGCCAGGTGATAGCAGGCAGGTTGTGCAGGAGGGAATTAGGCAGAGATGGGCAGTGGCAAGCAAAGGAAAAGCAGGTGGCAGAAAGGAGGGGAAAAAACAGCACAAGGAAAGAGCTCAGGGGCCAGGACATCTAAGCTCCGTCCCAGTTCCCAGGGCTCAGCAGTGAGATGCAGGCTGTCTGCAGCCTGGTGTCGTGTGATGCTGGCAGAACAGAGGCACACGCTGAACAAAACGTTTCCTCCAGCCCTTCCCATCCTGCCCACAAAGTTCTGTTGTTCCTCTCCATGTGCCCGGGCCAGTGGCTCCATCTGGGTACTGCACGCATCACCTCATCTCCATCTCTTCCCAGCACTGCTCTGTGCTGTTACTTGCTGTAAGGACGCCCAGGGAGCCAGGCAGCATCTCTGAGCCTCTGCTCTGTGTTTCCCTGACCTCCAGGATGGCTTCCAGAATTCCTCAGAACAAGCAAAGACACAGATGTGCTCCCCATGCACACTGTGATCCAGCAAGCAGAGGGACCAGGCACGCACCTGAGAGCGGCTCGCAGTCCCCATGCTGGTTGCAGGTGCAGGGCACACAGGTGACAAAGGGGCCACCAAAGGGGATGTCCCGCTTGAAGCCAGGAGCACAGGATTCACAGAAGGACCCAATGTAGCCAGGGGGACACGTGCATTCCTCCACCCATCCTGCCTGTGTGCCTGCACCGTGACGAGCTGACGTGAGCTGCACCTGGCTCAGCCACAGCCTTCCTGCAATAGGGGAGAGCAGCATGGGGATGGGGCATGGACAATGCTTCCAGCTCTCCATCCTACCTAGAAATGCTCCATAAGCCACAGGTTTTACTGCTGCTCCCCTCTTCCAAGCTCTATGGGACACTGCCCACAGCCACCCACCTGGCCCGGGGCCATGGCTCACACGGAGGTGAAGGGCGGTGAGGTTGGAGAGCAGGCGCTGGAAGCTGAAGGCTGACAGCAAAGGCTCTGTGCCCTCCTCTGCCTCATGTAGCCTGTAGGAGGAGGAGCATGGGAAGAAGGCTTCAGCTCAGCTACCCAACAGCTCAGCTCTCAAACAGCGACCCAGGCACACAGAGCAACCCACCATATCTCAACCCCCACCATAGAGCTTCAGCGTCCCAAAGTCACCCCAAAGAGCACCACAGCACACCTGAAGGTGACAGTCTGCTTCCCATCCTGTGCCTGGCTCTCACTGCTGGACATGGTGACCTCCAGCCCCTCACCCTCCAGCACCAGCTGGACCCCATGCAGGAACACCCCGCTCTCTGCCCTGCTTCCATTCCCCTCTGCTCTCAGCAGCAGGGTCAGGGGCTGCCCGTAGCTCAGACGCTGGTTCTGCAGGAACTTCTCTGTGGGAGGAAAGGGGAAGAAAATCTGAAGGACGTGGTTGTACCACTCATTTGGGGCCTCTGGTCCCAGTGTGGCAGTGGGATGACACAGAAAGCAGAGCAGACTGCAGGAGCCCAGCACATACCTGGTGCATGGAGGTCCAGTGTCTCCTCCTCATCCCACTCAGCACCAATCTCCCCATCAGCCCAGTGCAGAGGCACTGCCACATCCCCCGCAGCTGCAGCCCAGCCTTCTGGCCCTATGGGACAGCACAAAGGAGAGCAGAGAGTCACCCCCTCCCCCTATGCCCCCAGAACCCCCAGTGCTGCTTTTGGGGCTCCATCCCTGCCCATGAAACCCCTCTGGTCTCTTACCAGGAGCCAGCACTTTGCAGCACCCTGCTTCACCCAGGCTCTGTGCTCTCACAGTGGCCTTGGCTGCCCCCATCCCCCCATCCTCATCTGTTTATTTGCTTAGAGTTGGAGGAAATTGTTATCTTTAAACTTTTGCTCCCCTGCCTGTGCTGCGGCACCGTGGGCTGGAATGTGCAGGAAGCACAGCAAGGGACGGGGTGTAATTGCATTATGGTGGTTTCCTTTGGATATCAGTGAAACTCTCCCCCGCTCTCAACAGTTATTTATTTCTTCCAGCCCTGCGTGCCCTCCCTAAAGGAGAAGTCCCAAACTGGCGAGACCACAGGAAGGAAGGGGGAAAGACACTGCGTGAAGCCTGGTTTCCTTTCCAGGCTGCACAAGACAGGACAGCAATTGGCAGAGGGGTTTAAATGCCAGCAGGATAAATGCTGGCTGTGTGCATTCAGCTCTGTCTGCACTTCAGGGTGCAGGTAATACAGAGCTGGACATGGGTACCCCACATGGGTATGTGTGTCTGTACCCACAGTGGGTGCCCGTTCTGTGCCCCTGCTGCACGGCAGATGGCATGCTTTCCCTGAGCATCTCACATCCACACACATCCCTGGATGCCAATGGGGAGATCCCTCAGCCCACCTCCTGCCTTGCCCTAGCCTGGCCACACGTGGAGAAAGGAGGGGATGAGGGGGAGAATTTCTTTCCATCCTTTTTGTTTCTAACATTCTGACCCTTTTTTAGTGCTCTGGCAGTCCTTGGTGTGCCCAGCCCTGCAGTGCTCCCTAAGCCATGGACAGAATACAGAGGGATGCCCCGAGGGAAAGCCTGCCCCTTGTAGAGCTGGGGGCAAAAACAGAGATTTGACAGCAAAATAGAGAAAAGGCAGATAAATCCCCCTCCCAACCATCAACACCAGTGACTCCCAGAGCAGGGTACCCAGCCCCAAAGAGGAAGGATGCTCAGCCCCAGCCTTTCCTAATCCCCCAGGTTTCCTGGCCCAAGCCCATACCTTCCACCTCACCCAGGGCCAGGAATTTCATACCTTCCCTGAAGTCAGAGCGGATGTGGGTCACCTCGTATCCATCTGCTGCCATGCAGACGGCAGAGTGGCCATAGCAAAAACAGCTGGTGCAGCCAGTGGGGTTGTGGGGCTGTAGGTTGAACCATCCAGGCTGGCATCTGGTATGGGCATGAACCAAGATCACATGGCACAGGGTGGGTAGAGCCATGGAACCATAGTGGCATCCCAGGGGCTGATCCCAGGCTGGAAAGGAGCCACGGCCCCATCCTCATCCCACAGTGCTTACCTGTTGCACAGGTGCCCCTCCACCCTCTCCTTGCAGGTGCAGTGCCCAGTGTTGGGGTCACAGGTGCCCACACTGCCCGCAGGGTCACAGGCACAGGGTCTATCCAGGACAAGATGTGGGTATAGGATGAGCCCTGGTCCCATCCCGTATCCCACCACAACCAGGCCCCCCCTCACCTGCAGCCACCCTCACTCAGGCTGTGATAGCCATCCTTGCAGCGCTCACACTTCCAGCCTGTCACATTGGCTTTGCAGCTGCAGGTCCCTGAGCTGTCACATTGGAGCCGCAATGAACCTGCAGGGACACAGCCAACCTGAGCTGCCCACAGATGGGCAGGTGATGGGGGGACCCTGTGCTCAAGGCCAGAGCCAAGAACTGTGCCACAGCAAGAAGCCCACCTCAAGCAGAGCAAACCCAACCCTGTGTGTGAGCCCCTTCCCAAATCCCAATAGATGAGCTTGCCAAAACGCAGTGGTGCAGCAGCCCAATGGCACAACCCAAGGCTGGGGAGCATGGGAGTGAGCCCTGCCCTCCCACCCACACCCCACACACCTGCGGGGTGGCAGTGGCAGGGCTGGCAGGCGCCCTGCTGCTCCCAGCGGTAGTGGTTCTGCTGGCACTGCTCGCAGTGGGGCCCGGCCGTGTTGTCGCGGCAGTTCCTGCAGTGTCCCCCGTGCCCGGTGCGGCGGAACAGCTCTGCATCGTAGAAGCATTCCTCCGAGCGACCGCTGCAGTTGCAAGCTATGGGGAACCAGGAGGGCTGGTTGGGGCCGTGGGGTCCCATGAGGGTCCTTAGGGTGATGCTGTGGATGGGGACCCTGTGGTTCTCCCCAACCAGAGCAGCGTTGCTGGATGTGCCCCTCACCACCACCATGCGCCCAACGCGGGTGCTACTCACGGAGACATTCATTGGCAGCCTCAGCCGTGCCGCGTGCCCAGGGCCGGTCCTGGTAGAAGGGCTGGCAGTGCTGGCAGTCGGTGCCAGCCGTGTTGTGCTGACACACACACTGCAGCCGACCCACCTCATCCGGTGCGCACTCGCTGGCGTGACCATTGCATTTACACCTGCAGGAAACTCGAGTTGCTCTGAGCGCTGCTGAATGGGGATTGTGCTCACACTGCTGTGCTGGGGTGGCCGTGTCCCCGAGGCAATCCCATCTGGGAGGTCATACACTGAGGGTGGCCCATGCAGAGCACTAAGCAGCTCCAGCTGCTCCAGCCCAGGGGGCTCAGACAACAAACGGGGCTCCCAGAGCATGCCCAGCCCTTGTGCCCAGAGGCAGGCAGCTCTCAGTGGGGTGGAGTGTGATGTCTTGTGGTTGGTTTACCACCTCCACGCTTGGAGAAGGGCACAGCACAACCCCAGAGCATCGCTGCCCCACATTGGCTCCCAACCCCACTGTAGCTGCAGCTGTGTCAACCCCTCCAGCAGCATTTGTGTCCCATCTGAGTGGTTTGCCCCTCAATATGCATTTCAAGCCCTTGAGCTGCCCCAAGCTCCATGCATGGTCTCAAGATCCTCCCTGCAGCCCCATCCCAGCCCTCACCTGCCACCAACAGAGAAGTCAGAGATGGCGTAGTAGTATGACTGCAGCACCTTGGGGTCCTTGAAGATGTCATCCCCAAAGGTATTGAGGCGGTTCAGAGAGATGAGCAGGTCAGTGACAGTCACCCACTCCTGCAGGGGACATGGTGATCTGAGAAGGGCCTGGGCCACCAGTACCAACCCCAACCAGGGCACTTCCCACTCCCTTCCTGTCTGCAGGGCAGCATGGGTGTTTTTAATAGGATCATAGAGTCATTAAGGTCAGAAAAGACCTCTCAGATCCCCAAGCCCAAGCTCAACCCACTCCAACGTGCCCACTGATGCACCGCTCAGTGCCACATCTCCATGGTTCTGGGACACCTCCAGGGACAGTGACTCCACCACTCCCTGTTGTCACCCCTCTCCCACCCCGCTGGCACCTGTAATGTGGGACTCCCATCAAAATTGTAGGCACTGGGACGGCCCTCAAGGGTGGAGAAAGCCACGTTGCCACCACTCAGTGGGGAGATGTCACTGAACTCGTCGGTGCAGAAGGCCACGTGCTCGTTCTCCCCCGGACGCAGGAACTGCCTCTGCTGCTTCCCGTAGGTCTTAGAATCATAGAACCATACAATCACTGAGGTTGGAGAAGACCTCTGAGTTCCTCAAGCCCAACCTCAACCCATCCCACTGTGCCCACCTGACACATCCCTGTGCCACATCGCCACCATTCTGGAACAGCCCCATGGGAGGTGAGTCCCCCACTCCCTGGGCAGCCCATACCAATACCTGACCTCTCCTTCAGAGAAGGAATTTCCTAATATCCAACCTTCTCACAGGACGCGCTGTAGAACTGGAAGGGCACCCAGGGGCCGTCGGCGTGGCTGCGCTTGTAAATGGCAAAGCTCTCAGGACGGCTGGTGTGGAACTTCAGGCGCACATAGGTGATCTCGTAGGACTTTCCTGGGGACACAGCCACCATCACGTCTTCCTCTCCCATCCCAGTTGGGACAGTGGCCAACGGTAGCAGGGCCAAAGTCATCTCAGTGCTACATCCCATGTGGCTGCTGGTATTTTCCCCAGGGTGGGCAGAATTTGCCATCTATATATCTGGATGCCACCCCCCTAACCCTGCCCAGCCCCAAATCAGTTCTTGACTTGACCACAACCTTTGGGTCATTGCATGAAGGCAACGAGTGGGTGGTGTGGGCCAGGAGCTGGTACAAAGCCAGGGGCTGAGCAGCAGCTGGGAACAATCAGGTCTTGGTGCTTATCATCATCCCCCATGCAACGGGGAGAGGGTCAAGAGCAGCCCATTTCCAGGGAGCTGCACGCCAAGACCCGGCCTTGCTACTGCCTTTGTTGGGCTGAAGACAAACAGAGGACATCGATCCCTGGGGTGGCCAACACAGCTCTGAAATATCTTGAAAGAACTGCTAAAAAAAATAGGGAGGGGAACTACACCAAAGTGAACATCAGAACCTCCTAATTGCCACAGATGAAGGACCGGCTCAAAGAGCGGATTGCTCCATCACAGCACCGCTCCTGACTGAGCAAAACAATTAGCTGCGAGGTTTTGGCTTTATTTGAAAAGATAATGAGTTGGGAATGTTTGAGGGGTTATTCCGGGACTAGGAAAACAAGCCTTTAATTGGGCCCATATGAATACTGTCGCATATGTGCCGCGACTTTGCTGCGGGGGAGCTGAGCCCAGCCTGGCTACCGGTACTGGGGAAAGCATCTGGGACATGGAGACTGGGCCACCAGCCCTGAGGTGAGCATGGATGGGAAGATGCAGTGACAGCATGGCTGGGCTGCTCCAGGATTACCTCTCCCCAAAGCCCACGGGACGTGGCTGCACCGATGCTGGTGGGATGCCCTTGTCCCAGCCCTGCAGGCGCCCGTTCCCAGACAGCACAGCCCCAGGGGACCCTTGGCTAAGCAGAGGGGTCAGGAGAGGGCTGGAGCTGGGAGCTGTGTCAATAAATAGCCCCTGCCCCAGGGGACTCTGCTGCAAGGAGGAGGTCAGGGGGCCCACGTGGGGGCTGCAGCTCAGGCAGAGAAAGCACACTGTGGTTATCCCAAACGATGAATGCTTTTTCCAGACAGTCCCTTTTGTCAGCCAAATTACATCCGCTTCATCCAAAGAAACCCAGAGTGCAGCCCATGATGTCTCCCTGGCAGGCTGCAGGGCTGGCACACTGTGGGGTGGGGACACCATGGGACAGGGGTGTGGGTGGCAATGGGAGGGGATGGTGACCAGGACTCCCAGCTCCCCCAAGGAGCTCTGGTGCCTTTTGCTTTTCCAAATACATGGGTATGTTGGGCTCCTCCCTGATGCCAAGACAAGTGCTCAGGGTTAGTGATCCTCTCTGAGTCACACAGACTGTAGTGCACAGCTGAAGAGTTGTTGAGAAGTGAGATTCAAGGGAGGATAATCTCATTAATGCCAGTCAACAGCAGACAGGTAAATGCAGGACTTGTCCAGCTCATTCTACACCCTACTCAATAAGCTCCCCATCACTACAGGCATGGGTGCAAGGACTCGTTTGGGGCCATGTCCTGGGGGAGCAGGGTTGGGTTCAGCACCAACATTTGAGTTTTTCCTCTGTAACCCACATTTAAGCATTAAAACATTAAAAACTGCCCACAACCAGGGCTAAGAACAGGGCCCAGAGGCAATGGAAAAGGTCAGACAGCGATGTGCTAGGCACTTTTTAGTGCAGCAAGATATATGGGGCACATAAGAACCAGGAACCCAAGTACACATGAAGAAAGAAGCGTTGGCTCAGAAAGAGATGAAGAGAGCTCTGTGCCATATCACAGCCTTGAATGGGTCTGCTCCAGCATCACTTCTCATGTGCAGGGGAACCCAGAGCAGACATTTGCCTGCTTGCAGGGGGCTGGGAACACAGTGACCCCACAGGGCACACACCGACCCACTGCCTGTCTGTACCACAGCCCTTCACTGCCCCCCTGCAGCACACCAATGGCAGAAGAACCAAGGTTTTATAGCGCTGGCCAATAGCCAAGATAGTTTAGATGGCAGCAAAATGCAGGAAAAAAGATCCTTTTTAACATGCTAGGCATGATCCCATAGGCTGTACACACCCTGCAAGCACAGTATTTAAAACAGAGGGTCGGCTCTCAGCTGGGGAACCCTGACAGAGCTGCACGGCATTTACAGGGCTATGGTCCCCTAAAATATCCATGGCATCCTCAGTGCTGTGTGGGGATGAATGGGCACGGGGCTCCTGCTTAACTCCTTCTCTATGAACCCACACCAGCCTTGCAAAGAGGAACTGGGGAGCACAGAGTGCACATGCATGGGCACTGCTGTCCTCTCCTTGCAGCAGACCAGGAGATGCACTTAGCAATGAGCTCTCAGCAAAAAGCACCTCCCCCCTTGCACCCCACAACCTGCACTGGAGCATGGGGCACCCCACTTTGAACCCAGCACCCCGTGTTCCCCTCACCTGCACCTACCCAGGTGGAGCGTGATGTTGACCGAGTTGGGATGCTGGATGCCAAAGGCCATGGACTGGCTCTGCCACCAGGTGCTCTCCTCCTGGCTGTGGAAGTCGGTGAGGAAAGAGGCGTTGTGGTGCAGCTGGGGGTCGGAGGCATCGCAGCGCTGGCACAGCTGGCTGGCATCGCGTGCGCCCATCTGCAGGCAGTAATCCTCGGGCGGGGAGCCGCACGTGTTGGTCACCAGCGGGATGCGGCCGAAAGCGGCGTTCTCGAAGTCGGGCATACAGCGGCGGGGCTGCCCCCGGGGGTCGTAGCAGGGGGACGAACCCGCAGTAACCATCAATATAACCAGCAGGACCAGCGCACTGAGCCGGGCCATAGCGGGGTGCGTCTCGCTGCGCACTGAGCTTCCTCCGGCTGGCACGAAGCGGTGGGATGGGTTGGGATGCGATGCAATGCGATGGGATGGGACAGGCCCCCAGCCCGGCACCTCCTCTCGCTCCGAGGTCCATCTACTGGATGCTGCTGGGAACGTCAAATGCTCCGTGCGCGGTGCCGGTAGTGGGGCTGGAGCTCCCCCCGAGGCCACGCTGAGCCCCACAGGTGGGGCTGAGCTGGTCCATCCCAGCCCCATCGCTTTAGAGATGGGCGGGTTTGAGTCTTTGAGTATCTCCATCACTCAGCCCATAGCAATTCCCTCACCTGTGCATTTTTCCCTCAAAGTGGTTGCCAATTTTTCTCACATCCTGAGAAGTGAGGGGAGAGTATGAAGGGCTCTGAAGCACCCCTCCAGTGCCCTTTTCTCCTCCCACCTCACTGACCTACTGCTCTCCACTCTCACCAACCTGCCTGGGACACCATTCTATGAACTTCCACACCAGCACCCACAGGGGGGGTCCCAACCCAGTGTCTGCCATGGTGACAGCCCAGACCCCTGAGCAAAATATGTCCCCATGGGTGGGGAAATCAGACACCCATAAAGGCCCTCAAAGCCCTTCAGAAGTGGATGCTCATTGCACACAGTCTGTGCCAGCCCCACTCTGCAGTGTTGGTTTTGTAGTATTTGGTTGCATGGGGGAGCCCCACTTCTCCCCACGCTCCGCTAAACTACGCTGCCACAGAAACCCAGGAAACTTAGCCCTCATCTATAATTTAAGCTCCCTTCCTTTCCCTTCTCCTCTTATTTATTTTATTCTCCTCTGTGCACAGTGCAGGGAGAAAGCACCGGAGGGAAGCTGTGAATCAGAGGTCCTCAGCAGCAGCTCCCGCAGCAGCGCCGCTTCAAAGCCCCATTACCATATATTGACCCAGTGCTGACAGCCTGATCAGCTCCACTGGGAACGGCCAATTTCCCACTGCCGAGAACTGAGCTCCATCTGCCTGAGAGCCAACAGCCAGTGGCAAAGGTTTGGGGTTTCCAGCTCAGTATTCACCCCTAGGGGTCTCTAGGGACAGTTTCAAGGTGGGATCTACATCTTGTGTATATGAGGCTTGTTGGGTGTTTTGCTGCCTTGCTCAAACAGTTTGGCCACCTCCAAGGGGACCCTCAGGCACTGAATGCACCCAGGAGATGATTTTCCCACCCATTCATCCCCTCCTGCAGGGGGGGTTGGGATGGAGAAGTGATGCTGTGCAGCCAGGGCTGGGGGCAGCTCCAGGGATGTGTGAATTCAAGCAGTGTGCAGGAGCACGCAGACCCATGGCAGTCTGTAAGGCTGTCACCCAAATATTGCTTTCCTGAGTCCATGTATGTCCAAATATATCCAAATATTTCCTGCATCCAGCCTCAAATCACTTCCCTTTTCTTTGAGAATGAGATGCTGGAGGCATCTTCCCTTCCAGCTCTGGGCAGCAGCTTCACATGAGAGCTCTCACGTCACCTTGCCATGGGCAAGCATCACCTTGCCAAGAATAGCTAAAATTCATTATGGGAATCCCTCATTCTTCAGGATGTGGAAGAGCTGGAACAAGGGAATCCAAGGGAACCATCAGAGCTTGGGTTTGTCCCAGTCTTCCCAGTGCAGCAGGGCCCAATCTCTGCACACAGAGCTGTGGTTTGGGCATGGTGGGGACATGGGGACCATGCATTTACCCCAGTGCCACTGCCCCAACATCACTGCCCCACACCAACCTGGCACCTTGCAAGGGTTAAGAGCGGTGGAGGCGGTGAGGAGCAAACGTTCTTCTGATTTGCTTAATGAACGTTAATTAAGAAGACAGAAGATAGCAGATTCCTTCAGGGGAGAGATGAAAGGCCCCGTTAATTAAATCCAGAGAGTGCGCACAGGGCCGAGTGATCCAGCTTCTGATCAGAGCTGACAACACAGCACCAGGGCAGCAGAGAGGTGTGTGAGAGCCAGGGGTCCAACCCTCCCACGGCCCCACACAAAGGCAGGGATACAGGGACACAGCAGTGGGAACACAGCATGGGGACCTGGGCATGGGGATGGTTCAGTGGCCCCATTCCACAAGGCTGGGATCCCATCCTCGGTGAAGACACTGCCAGCAGCACAGCATAAATAACTATGGAGCATTTATTCACTGCGCCAGCTTATTTTGTAAACCTGAACTTTGCAAAATGTCACAAAACCAGAGAAATGGGAGGCCTGGGATGAGTAAATCGCTGTTAGGAGTTCCCCAGGATGGTGGAAGTCGTGTTCCTGCTCAGTGATGGCACACAGCGGCCCCAACTCAGAGAGTGGGGTCATGCATGGCACTGATTGCAGAGTATTTAATTAGCGTGGCTGTAAATACAGCCCGAGCGATGCCAACAAGGATGCTGCAGTGTCACAGGCAGCAGATGAGGGAGGACAGAGGCAAAGCACAGCACTCACTTCTGCTTTGCCTCCACCTCGCCATGCATTTGGCTGTGGAACAGCCTGGAATTACCTTTCTGGAGGTAACCATGCCCAGATCCTCACCCTGCTCTTTACACAGCAAGCAGGAACATCCCAGCTCCCTCACACATGAGCTCACCACATCTTGCATATGTTGAGGAACACCAGCCCTGACCTGGGGACATGGGGTGCCACCAAGCTGCCCCAGGACACACTCACCCATCTTATGGCCCTGGATGAGCCCAGCAGTGCAGGACCAGCCCCTTCCAGGCACAGCCAAAAAAGCCCTTTCCCTGCCTGAGCTCATCAGTATCTTAATGACACCAGTAGAGAAGCTTCAGAGTCCCTAATCGCTCATCACATTACGGCTGCTCACAAGTGAGGCCAACCGCTACAAACCTCCTCTCAGCCTTTCTAATTAACGAGCAGGAGCTTAGGCTCTCCCAACCCAAAAGCAGCATCTCAGATAAAGTCAGCAGCCTCCCTTGATAAACCCCATTAATGGGCTTGTTAGCATCACCTGAAACCGCCTCATTTGCCAGAGAGGCTCAGCTGTCTGTCCTGCCCTGCCTCCTTTTTCTAGCCCATCCATCTGTCTGTCCATTCATCCATCTGTCCATTCATCCACTCACTGATACAGGAGGTGGGGGAGTCCCCATACCTGGAGGTGTTCCAGTGCCATGGAGATGTGGCAATGAGGATGTGTCCATGAGCATGGTGGGATGGGTGGAGGTTGGGCCTGGGGATCTGAGAGGGCTTTTCCAGCCTTAATGACTCTATGATTCCACGATCCATCCATCTGTCTGTCCATCCATGTATCCATGTATCCATACAACCCCCCACCCATTCATCTGTCTGTTCACCCATCCTGCTATGGCAGGAGCCATGGATGTGCCCAGCACAGCTGCCCCTATCCCTGTGCCTTGGTACCCTGTCCTGTGTGTCCCCTCTTTTGGAGACCAGTGACAGCTGAGTAGCAGCAGATGCCACCAGATGGTCTCCCCAACCAGAGACCCTACTAAACCGATAACCAGGGCAAGGCACCAAAGCCCCCTCATTTGCTAATTGAACCCCCAGGCCCCATGCTGGTCCCGTGGGGGGGCAGGAGTGTGCTGGGGTCAGTAAAGCCCCCTGTGTGCCATTGCTGTGATGAGCTGCATGATCTCAGTGCTTGGCATGTGATGCCCCCCCCCAAGCCTGCCATCAACAGGAGCTGGACCACGATGCTCTGTGACCAATCAGGAGCTGCTGTGATACCTCTGACTTTAAAGCAGGAGAAATAACCCCCATAATGCGATTCACCGTGTCTTTATATCCCAAACTGTGCCACCCAGGCTGGGACAGGGGCTCCCGTTTAATATTCTGATGGAAAACAGTGCCCTGATCCAATTACCACAGGGATTTGGGATCACTCAGCAGCTGAGATGCTGCAGCCCCGGTGAGGAGCAGAAACAAACCCAGGGCTCAGGTTGGGGCTGTTCTGATGGAGATTCACCCCAACAGCATCTGGGCTGTACTGGGAAGCACTGGTGGGAACTGGGAGCTCCGGGCATCGCTCCGAGCTGAGCTCTATGCCAACATCCCTACAGCTTCCCCATGATGGCAGGGATCCCACACGGATCCTACACCAGCCCTGCGGTGCTTGTTGTAATCCCACATCACCCAATTCCCATCGGTGGCCATAAGAAATCGCCCTCAGACGGCAACGTCAGCGTGGCCGGTGGGTGAGATGCTGCTTTCATTACCCATCGCTGTGCGCTGAGCAAACAGGAGCAGCGCAAACCCTCCGCCCCCCACCCGCCCTCCCCTTTTATAATTGCAGTATGGTCATTTTTACCACCGTATTTTAGATCAGGCACAACAAAGCCCATTCCAGTGCCAGCAGTGATTTATCCCTTTCAGCTCTCCAGGACCTGTGGACATATTTCCCAGCCTACAAACAGCCAGGCATTCCTTAACCACCAAAACAAAGCCAAACAAAACCCTGTTGTATGATTTTCTCCTGATCAAATGTTGTTTTTCAGCCAACAAGAATGTTGTTTTCCCACCGTTGCTTCCAGCCTGAGCTCCCAGGGGGTGGAATCCCACCCCCAGTGGCACATCCCATTGCTAACAGCTGGGGTTTGCCCGGAGGTTTTCCTGCATTCCCCAAGCGCTGGATGCAGGGAGGACAAAACGCTCCCAAACCCATTCAGGAACCAAAGCTCTGCCCTTCAAATCCTGAAGGCAGGGAATCACAGAGAGGCAGTGCAGGGAAGTTGCTAGGAGATGGGGGTTTGGGATGCTGGATGCCATGAGCACGCAGCCCTGAGCATCCCGAGTGGGACCCATCAGGATCCATCCCCCCCCCCCACCAGGGGCTTCAGCTTCCCACAGAAAGGGCGGATTATGGAGACTCAGCTCTGATCGATCCTCTGCGGCGGCGGAGAAAAAAGAGAGGAACAAAAAGAGATTTCTCACTTGTGGAGGATTTGGGGTTTTTTCTTGTGTTTGGAGGGGGGAAAGAAGGCTGAGGGAGGGCTGTGCACAATGGGATGGCAATGGGAGCACAGCGGGATCCGGTGATGCTGCACTCTGTGAGTGTATGAGCACAGCACACTGGGATACACAGTGTGTGCAGGGGGCTTGGGGTGGGTATAGAGTGGGTATGATATGGGTATGGGCGGTTATGGGGTGGACATGGGGTGGGTATGGGGTATGAGGTGGGTATGGGGTGGGCATGGGGTGGGTGTAGAGTGGGTATGATATGGGTAGGGGTGGACATGGGATGGGTGTAGGATGGGTATGGAGTGGGTATGGGTGATAATGGGGTGGGTATAGAGTGGGTATGGGTGGCTATGCAGTGGGCATGAAGTGGGCATGGAGTGAGCATGGAATGGGTATGAGGTGAGCATGGGTTGGACATGGGTTGAGTATGGAGCGGGTATGGGTGGCTACGGTTTGGGCATGGGGTGGGCATGGGATAGGCACACTCTGCACCCAGCACAGGGGTTTGGCTTCTTCCTTCTGAGGTCAGGGCTCCTGGAACAGAGCAGAGGAGTGGAGATGCACAGCCCATGGCCCCACAGGCTGTCTCAGTCCCCATTTGCAGCACAGCTCATCTCACCTCTCTGTCCTCTGAGAGATGCTCAGTTTGCCCATTCCTTAATGTGCCCACATTCAGAGTGAGCAGTGTGCCCTGTGCCCTGCCAAAGAGGAGAATCACAAAATCATACAGCCACCAAACAGGGGATGTGAGATGGGGACCCCGCAGCCAAACATGGGGAGCACCCTGGGGCTCCCTGGGCATTTTTATGACCCAGACTGGCATCACCCCATGGCTGCTTGGGATGAGGCTCACGCAGCTCCTTTGCATTCCGCGCTCACCAGCCGTGCAGCGCAGGGGCGAAGATCTTTGAAGGCTCTGCCCTTTCATTATTAATATTATGATGATGTCTGACGCCGCCTGTGTGCAGCGATGGCTCCTGATGGCACACATCCAAGCACAGCACTTGGCTCCTGGCAGCCAACCCCGGCCCCCAGCCCTGCTCAGCAATGGGGGAATCACTGTGAAATGGGGATTTCTGCCCCACTAGCACTGATCCAATGGCTGGAAACATGTGGGCTCTGAGCTCACAAGCACCCATCCCCTGTTCTGTGGTGTTCTGGAGGTGCAGACCCCAGCCCCAACCCCAGCCCCATCTGAGGGTGCTGCCTTCAGGTCTGTCCCCATTTGCAAAGCATAGGGCTGACAGGAGCCCAGCTGTAATGCATTCAGCTCTTCTTGCTGCCTCCAATCGCAGCACAGAAGACAGCATCCAAACACAATGTTGAAATGCCATATTTCAGCACACAGCTCTAATCCCAAGTTGCTTTAGTCATTTTTTGCCCCAGGCCCAGCCCGGCACCCTCAAGCAATGAGGGCAGAGCCTGTTCAGGGCAGGCAGAGCTGCAGCTCCCAACAGGACCCGCAGCTTCACATCAAACATTTCTCCAGTTTTTGCCCTCAGGCCACAGCCTGAGACATGAATCACGCCATACTTGTGGGATCGATTTGTGTTGGGCTGCCGGGAGGAGCCCCCTCCCCATCCCATTACACTCCCAGCCCTGGGGTGCTCCCCGGGTACCTGATCCCACCTGACACAGCCCTGGTCTCATGGGCCAGTGTCACCATGCCCTGCACAAGCCAAGCATGGGAGTGATGTTGCCAGCAGGGTTCAGCCACCTGGGGGTGCCCCCTCTTGTGTCTTCATGGTGGGTAACATGAGGCAACACAGCATGGCGTGAGTCAGCAATGAGCCCAAGCAATGTGCCCTGAGCATCACTCGGGAGCTCCAAAGCATGGAGAGCCACCAGCCCTGCATCCACACCCCAAAGGACACCCCATGGGGGTATAACCTGGGCACAATGGGGGCTGCATGGTATTGTCCCGGTGTGGTCTCATCCCATTCTACAGCAGCACCCGTGATGATGCTGAGGGTTATGTCAAGGTATGTTGGATTGCAAATTAAACCTCGCGGTCCTGGCTCCATCTGCAGAAAATGAGTTGCTGGACTTGGAGAGTGTCCAGTTGCTCAGCTCGGCGTGCCTAACACCGAGGGCTGACAAGCCACTGAATCACTCCTCCCCGCGCTGCCAGGCCGTGTGAAGCCAAGATACATTTCTTTTTAATGATAAGTTTTTATTGTTTGGAGTTCAGCTCAAGCAGCCCCCTGGCGCCTGGGGCCTTGTGCTGCCAGAACGGCACAGACTGCCACGTGTGCAGCGAGTTGGATGGTCTCATCCATGGGGAAGGAGCTGGGCTGCTGGCCATCACCATCACCCTGTACATCCACACGGCATCACCAGAGTCAAAGCTGGGAGGTGCACGTGGCCAGCAGACCAGGTTAGGTACCATGCACATACAGAGCTCTGTTCCCCCGTACCCCTCCTGGAGGGTGTTTGGCAGAGGGGGAGATGCCATCCTCCCCCCACTGCTGTGCTCAGGATGCTCTCAGAACCTCTCAGCAGATCCTGCCTGCAGGTCAGACATGCGGCGGATGAAAGATTGAAGGGAGGTGCCACAAAGGGACGGGAAAAAAAAACCCACATCCCCCCTCAGAGCAGTGATGGTAAATCAGGCGGGTGCTGCTCCTTTGGGCTGGAAATGGTGGGATTTGGGCAAAATGCTTCACTCGGTGCCAATGATGAGCAGACCCACATGGTGGATGTCCTGATGATGCCCCCAGGGACAGCACTATGGATTTTACTACCAATTGCTTTGGCTAACCCTTAGCACTGAGGCCTGGGGTGATGATCCCATATGTTTTCCATCTGAGGGGGGCGATCCCAGTGTCCCCTGGCCCTGCCCAGACCCCTCCTCCCACTAAGGGCAAACCCACCCGTGGGGCACGGTGGTGCAGAGCCCCATGAACACGGAGTGATGCCCCAGGATTGTGGCCATGGAGAGGGGGTGAGCGGCCACGACATACCCCCAGAACAGCCCCATCACAAGCTCCAAACCACCTTACCTGCTGCGGCTCCTCCAGCTGTGCCGGCACATCTGGATCTGGAGTGGATCCGGAGTGAAACCGGAGCGAAACCGGAATGATTCCGGAGTGAATCCGGAGCGGATGGAGCTGACAACGGAGGTAGCTGAAGAGGGTCTCGGGGAGAGCTTGGGGGCGATACTCCGCTCTCCCTCTGCCCCCTGCCCGCGGCCGGAGGGGGGGAGAGAGGCGGGCGGGGCTGCCGGGGAGGGAGGGCCCACCCCCGCGTCCGTGCCCGTGTCCTCCTCCTCCTCTCCCTCCTTTCCCTCCGCCGCCGCAGCCGCCCGTTCCTCCCTCCCGGCGAGGAGTGCGGGGCGCGGGACGCGCCGGGCCGGGGGCTCGGGGACTTCGGGCCGAAGTTGGAGGCGAGATGGGGAACGAGCGCTGGAAAACCATGGGAGGAGCATCGCAACTTGAGGACGGGCAGCAGGAGAAACCGCAGGTACGGGCCGGGGGGCGAGCCGGGCCGGGGGTCCCACGCGTGTCCCCCCCACACCCCACGGTAACTTCCACCCGGGGGCGAGCGGCTGCCCCGGCACGGGGAGCATCCCTCGGGCACCGCTCCGAGCCCAACACCCGCTGCCTCCCGCATCCCCCGGCTCCGTGTTGATTCCCGCATCCCCCTCCGGCGCAAGGGCTGAGCGCTGGGCAGGCAGCGGACGAACGCTCACACCCTGCTCGGATTGACCGCCGCACATTTTAACTGCTTAAATCACCTCTTAGAGGGGATTGCGAGTCCTGGCCGCGATCTGCAGCCTCAGCCAGCTGCCTTCCTTATCTCCTCTGCTACCCAACCTGCCCACAGCCAAACGCCGGCTGGGCTTTGGGCAGAGGCCGGCGTCGCGGTGGGGCAGCTTTGCGTGCACCGGAGGCGATTTGCGGGGCGGCTGCACGTGTGCCATCTCCTCCAGCCGGAGCCATTGGGGTGCGGGCGGCATCCGAACGTGGATCCGCAGCGCGCAGGCGGCAGGTAGGGGAGAGTGACTGGGGCGTGGGGCTGCCTCGCACCTGGTGAGAGGGACAGGCATGGAGAGGGGCTGAGAGACGTGGGAACAGAGGGAGAAAGAGAAGGAGATGGTCCAGACCAAGCCTGAGAGCTGAGGGATAGAATCTCCCTTCTCTCTGCTCCGTCTTCTGGCTCCCATCTGCACCCCGCTGCCTGGGGCGGGGGATCCCCAGCAGGGACACGCTCATCCCCGTGTCCATCGTTTCGTTTTCCCTTTTTCCCTCTGATGAGGGAGGTGCATTCGGGGCTGAGCGTGGCAGCACGGAGCTGCTTGCTCCTGCACGTTGCAGAGGGAGCGGAGTTTGCTTCCAGCTCCCGGAGGCTCCAGTGGAAGCCTGTCCCCGTGTGCGCTCAGCGCCGCACCGCGATGTGCTGTGCTGTGCTGTAGGAGAACGGGGGAGAGCAGGCAGGGGGATGCAGCTCGGCTGTGCCTGGAAACGAGCAGAGGGGCTGGGATGGCCGGGGTGCAGAGCTGCATCAGCCCAGAGGAGAAGGGTTTGGGATGCACAGAGAGCTGCTTAAGCAAGACGTGGGATGGACTGCACCTTGCAGTCCTCCGGCTGGGCTCCTCTGGAGCCAGGTTAACCTGGTAGGAGGGGGGATGGCTGCTCTGCAGGGAGCACAACCGAGGTCCTGCTTCATCCCTGGCTGGGACGCAGCTCATGGGGACAGCCCTGGGGCTGCTCCATCCCATGTCACTGGGATCCCATCCAGTGGCCCTGCTGGGTTACAGAGAGCAGCGCCTTTGGCTGGAATAAAGGGACACCTCCTCCTTGAAGAGCATTCCCACCTCACAGCACAGTCTCTCCCACCACCACTCTCCATTCTTGGCTCCAGCTTTGCTCCACCTGCCCGGGGACAAGCAGCCTTCCTCCCTCTGGCTCTGCTCTGGCTCTTCATGCTGGAGTTCTGCACCTACATGGCTGCTCATGTGTCTGGGGGCCAAGGAGGAGGGGATGTGTAGCGGGGTGACAATGGCACCCCAGCCCCAGGATGCACTCAGCCTGTGGGCAGCTCATACCACACAGCTCGGGTCCCCTGAGTGCAGGGACAGCGAGTAGGAGCAGTCCCCTTGGTTCTAGCTCTGTCTCTGTGTGCACACAGAGATCTGGGCTTGGCCTCAGCAATAGGCAGCAGTTCTGCTCCCCAACCTGGCACTGCTGCCAGCAGATGTCAGATCGGAGGCCACCAGAATTCCTGGCATCCTGCACTCAGTCAGGACCTGCGCTGGGTTTTGCTCTGCCGCATCCCTCCCAACCCCAACACCCCGAGCAGCTTTGCAGGGAAAGCTCTGCTCCCTCCTTGGGAAGAAGCAATGTGGGGACATTGGCCTGCTGGCAAGGAGAACAGCAGGGCAGAGGGATGACCTATGGCTGCTCAAGAGCAAGAAGATCAGTGAGCTCAAGGCTGTGCAATGGGCAGCAGAAAGCCCCGGAGCTCCGAGGAACGCAGTGCTGGCAGGGCTCCATGCTGGATGCTGGGCACAGTGCTGCTGAGCAGGGGGCACTGAGAGACCCCAACCCCAGCTCAGTGCTCCAGGTGCTGCCGGAGGAGTTTCCCTCCTCTCCCACCGCAGGTTGCCAGGTAACACAACCCGCCAGCACAGCGCTGGGGGACGGGGAAGGCTGTCACCGCTCAGTGTATCACGGCTGCAGGCAGAGGTGCATGTTGGCAGGGGGATCGTCCCTTCACTCCTGCACTCAGCGATGGAAGGAAGGTGACAGTGTTGGGGCTGGAAGGCTGGAAACCAGCAGTGTTCCCTGCTTGGATCCCAATATCCCAATGCTCCCCTCTTCCCAGCAGCCGTCCTGTCCTGCTTCTGTGCTCACAGGGTCCCAATTGTCCCCATAGTGATGTGCATCCCTGCTTCCTTCTTCTACTGCCCCGTTCTATGGGGAGAACTGCCCTGGGGCTGAGCCCAGCATGAAAAAACCCAGAGCATCCTTAGGGTTGTGTGGGGCAGCTGTGGCCCCCCCCCACCTCCCTGGCTGCCGCAGCCCTGGTCACCTTAATGCAAATGGTTGCAGGAGCGTGAATGAAGGGTGCTTGAAGGAAGGTGTCACTCCAGATAGATGTGCACGGGAGGGGACAGGGCTTGGGAAATCTTTGCAGATGCAGCAATTTTCTCCTCATTCCTGGAGAAAGTAGTCTTTGTCTCTCCAAATAGGCAGCTTTCTGGCAGCACTGCAATTCCCTGTGACAGCTGCACTGGGGTCAAGGGAAAATGACCACCCGTGTCCCGCAGGTGTAATGAAAAAGGGCTGGAGCTGACGGTTGGGTGGCAGCTCACACCCTCCGTGCTGATGGCTTTGCAAGAATGGGCTCTCAATGCACCCTGAGCAGCTCCTGCAGGCTGAGCCCAGGAGCAATTGCTCTTCCATTGGGTCACAATGGGATAAGATCACTCCAAAGCAGCGAGAACCTCCATTTGAGCAATCCCCATTGCTGCTCAGTGAGGCTCCAGCCTCCCCACATCACCGGGAACACCCTGTGCTCCCCTCTCTCCCTTTGCTTTCCCCACTATCCCCACTGCAGGGCACAGTGCAGCAGTTCTCCCTTTCCTTCCCTGCCTTCCCACACTCCCAGGGCAGTGAGGAGCCCACATTCACCTCCTGGGGCTGGGGCTGCTTGCACTGAGCTTTATGCCTTCAATAAAACATACACGCGGCCGCACGCTGCTCCGCTCACCCTCTTTATTATTTCATACCCATGGCTCCCAGGTGGCTTCAGCAGCTCTGCTGGCCGAGCTCACCCATACCCTGCTGGCGCTGCAGGGTTCCCTGCTGTCCCCATGTCTCCTCCTGCAGCATTATACCAATATAGACATCCCTCATAGCCAGAGCTGGAGCAGAGGAGCAGATCTAACCCGTGCATAGTGTTACCCCCAAAGCCGCACATCCTGACCTCTCCAGTGTCCCTGGGGTACAAGGTTTGTTTTCTGGAGCTGGGTTTTGGATCCACCCCAAATGAGGACATGAAGACAAAACCACCCTCCAGGCTCTACATAGGGACTAAAGCACTTTGCTTTTGTGATAGGCATCTCTGCTTCCTCCTCCCATTGCTCCATCCTGTGGATAGGAGTCCTTGGGGGGATGAGCTTCATTTCTCTGTCCCATCACCATCACTGATCCCAGTCCTCTTAAGGATCCGAACCCACCTCATGGTGGAAGGGCACAGGGATGGGTCTGCCTGGATGGGTCCTAATGACCCCTCATGGTGATGGGTCCATCTATATGGATCCCAACAGCACCTTGAATGGGTTCTGACGGCACCCTGTGGTGATGGGTGTGTTTGGTTAGGTCCCGACCTCCCCTCTCTCTCTGTATCCCCAGAGGATGAGCTGTGGCTACGTGCTGTGCACCGTCCTGCTCTCGGTGGCCGTCCTCCTGGCAGTGACAGTGACAGGAGCCATCCTCTTCATGAACCACTACCACACGCCCGTCACCGAGCCGCCCCCCGTCATCAGCACCAACCCAGAGGAGGCCAACGCCTTGGTGACCATCGAGAAAGCCGACAGCTCCCGCATCAACATCTTCATCGACCCCAACTGCCCCGACCCAGCGGGCAGCGTCGGGCGCCTGGAGGGGCTGCAGGGCTCCCTGCTGCGTGCCCTTGCTGAGCATGATGCTGAGGCCAAGGCCACCAAGGGCCAGCAGAAGGCTCTGCTGGTTGGTGTGGCCGATGAGGTGGCCAAGTTGGTGACGCACGCCACGCAACTGCGAGCTGACTGCGATGGCCTCAAGAAGGGGCACAGTGCTATAGGGCAGGAGCTCAGCGCCCTGCAGAGCGAGCAGGGCAGGCTCATCCAGGTGGGTGTCCCCAAGGGGTGAATCCTGTTCTTTATGCAGGGAAAAGCTGTGGTTGTGGGTTGGTGGGGTTTGGAAGTAGCACAAGTTCAGCTCCATGCCCAAGGGCTGGGGGGTTTGTAGCCATTTGGGGTCTCCACGCTCTGGATCACCTTTGGGGGTTGTCCCCTCCCTGATCACCCTGGAACCCTGCTCACAAATAACCCCTCTGCCCCATTCACCACGCCAAACCCACCGAAACCTTACCAGGGGGTTCTGATGGGCATCACAGTGAGATCCAGAGAATGGCTGGATGCTGAGCTCCGCGCTGTTCCTTCTTCACTCCTCTCCCAGCACCGCTGCTCTGCACCCGCCTGCCCTCACCTCACAGAGCTCTCCCAGCCAGGTCACCTCAGGGGAAGGCAGAGCCTCAGGACACAGCTCCTCCCAAAGTCCCCGTGTCCCAGCTGCTCCTTGTCCCCAGCTGCCCGCAGGCTGAGCTCGGGAGCTCTCACTTCCAATGCACTGATGCATTGGACATCATCCTGGAGCAGACCTGGGGGGGGAAAACATCACCCAAAATATCATATGGGATCTGCCGTGGTTCTGTGTCCTCACCTTGTAGCCTGGCTGGGAATGTTGCTCCTACAGATGTTTGATAATTGTGGGAGCAGGCAGAGCATGCATAGGGTTGGATTTGCCACTGCCTTGGAGGCAGAAGGGTCTGAAGTTCCATTTAATCCCAACCCATGGCCCCATCACATGTCCCCCACCTGCAGCTCCTCTCTGAGAGCCAAACCAACATGGCCCGGCTGGTGAGCTCAGTCAGTGATGTGCTGGACACGCTGCAGAAGGAACGAGGCAGCATCCGGCCCCGGCTCAAGGCTGACCTGCAGCGAGCCCCGGCACGGGGAGCACGGCCCCGGGGCTGCTCCAATGGTGAGAGGTGAACCCCAGCCCTGGGGAGGGATGCGCCATGGGGCATCTTCCAGCTCTCTACCTGCCAAGAGTGGAGGGAGAAGGTAGTTGGGATGGGGAAACAGCCTGGAAAGACATTGGATATTGTAGTGGGAGAAGAGGCAGGAGGGAGATGTGCCCACAAAGGGGGTCTCTCACCACGCAGCCCTCAGCCCTCCTTAAAACAGACCGTGCAGCCACCACAAAACCCACTTTACTTCTGCCTGCCCCTCACATCCATCAAGGAGGAGCAAAGCCAGAACTGACCCTTCTCCTCTATTTGGGTGCAATCACTGCAGGCACACTGTGCAGCCCTGGGAGCAGTCACATTCATCACTGCTGCACTGAGATGGGGCTGAGTAAGCTGCCCTGGAGCTGCCAGCACTGTGCCCATGGCCACCCCCAGCCAGCAGCCCCCTGCCCCCTGCTGGGATCCATCCTGCCCCAACCACCCCATGAGAACATGGGGACGGTCCCTCCATCCCTCCCAGCACCATTCAACCCAATCCCTGGAGGGAAAGGGAGAGAAAGAGCAAAGAAGCGAGGTTGGGAGCCTGAAGAAATGGCAAGCCTTGAAATTAGATCATTAATTAACCAGCCTTCCCCTCTTCCCACCCCATCCCTGTGTCATGCTGCAGGCTCCCGGCCCCGGGACTGCTTTGACATCTATGCGAGCGGACAGCAAGAGGATGGGATTTACTCCATCTTCCCCACACATTACCCCTCAGGCTTCCAGGTCTACTGCGACATGACGACCGATGGGGGCGGCTGGACGGTGAGTGATGCCCCCAGGCCTGGATATGGGGGCTGTGGGTGGGAGATGTCTCTTGGATATGTCATAGGGATGGGGCTTGGCTGTGAGCAGGGACCTGGCGAGGGTTCAGCAAGCTGGAGCTTGGGGTTGGGCTGATGGGTGCTGTTGGGATTGGGCTGTGGGGTGGTGCCAAGGATGGAGCTCATATTTCATGGCAATGGGGACATAGGGATCCCTAAACCACAGAGCCAGGTGCTGGTCTGGGGACAACAGACCCTGTGATCTCCATCACATCCAGCATGGCCCAGCCCCAACACAGAGGGCACCATTGGGCAGTGACCATCTCTTTCCTAAGCCCCATGCCCTCACCCTCCCTTCCTCCCCCCACTCATAGCATCACCCACTCCAGCTCATTTGTGCACCACTAACGAAGGGGTGCCTGGGGGCACCTCTGCTGCAGTGCTGATTAACTCGCCCTGTCCGATTCGCTTTGTGCCGCAGCTGCGACAGCCCCATAATCACAGTAATGCAGCAGTGGGCAACAGGGGGACGTGGCCAACCCCACCCCCCAGGTTCCATTGGGTGCCCCCAGCCCAGGGGGTGCTGAGCACAAAGCAGGGACCCCAGGGTGGTGAGCAGGGTCGACAGGCGGCCTCTCCATGAGGACATGGCCCAGCTCCCCTCCAGCTGGGCGCTCTAGGAAATAAATCCCCACGATCTGCTTCTCTTAAGCAGCTTTGAGTGGTGCCAGGAGGCAGCTTAGCCCCCCTCATTGCCTTCCAGGGGTTGATGAGCCTTCAGTCTCTCTCCACTCAGAGCCCACCCAAGCAGACGTGTACATTGGGTTCACATTGGGGAAACTGAGGTACAGCACAGCAACCCCACATCCTGGGGGTCAGAGAGGGCACAGAGGGAGCACTCCAGTTCCCAGGGCATAGAGGGTCCTTGCAAATCTCATGCACAACCTCCCCCAGCCACACACTCAAGAGCTGCCTGAAGAGCAGCCCAAGGTGATTAGCCAGACACTCAGAGGTTTATTTAAAGCTGCTGCAGCTGGGAAGGCTCCAACGGGGCCAGGAGGGTGCAAAGGAAGTGATTGCACATCATGAGCCACAGCCTTGATGGGGGACAAAGGGCCAAAGCCTGTTCTGCATCCCAGCACTGTGGGTCAGAGCACCCGGAGCTCTCCCATCCCCCTGCCCCATGGCACGGCCCAGCCCTGCTCCCCGATGTCCCCATGGGCGGTGGGGGACTCACCTATCCGTGGTGCTGGGGCACATCGGGGCTCCAGGTAAGGATGCTGTTGTACAGAGCCTGGTAAATTTCCTCCTTTGGAGCTGTACTCCTGACATTTGGGCTTATTTGCATGTGGGTGGGTGGGTGGAAGCAGCTGAATCCATTTGGGTTCGGGAGCTGCTGAGCTAAGCCTTCAGCTGCAAGAGCTTTGGCAGGGGAAGATGGGGCTGCCCAGCACGTCCCCAGCTGCAGGGACACAGGGACACACGGACACCCATTCCCAGCACACGGGAGCATCCTCACTGCCATTAATTGCAGCTCACCCGGGGCTGACCGCCTCGCAGCGCGGGGCAGCACGCTGATATTTCCCCCTTGACCCTCCGCTCCTGGCTCTTTATTAAAGCAATAACGGTGTGTCTGAGGGCAGCACGGCCTTCCCATCGCCTGAGGATGCTGCTTCTTATGCCGGGCTCTTTGCAAAGCTCTGCTCTGTCTCATCATTACCAGGCTGCACCTCAGCATCTCTGCCCCGCAATGCTCTCCTGGCGGTGCCCGTGGGGACGCTGACCCCAAAGGAAGGTGGCACTCGTCCTTTTCTTCTTGATTTTGCCCATTTTCCCGGCTCTCTGCATTCCCAGATCCTGCCCCGCTCTGCTGAGCAGCCGGGCAGCGAGCCGGGACGATGAATATTTCAACCTAAGCTTGAAAGCGGGGAAGGAAATCCTTTTTGCTTAAGAGGGGGCGATGCATATTTCATGACGAGGGAAGGAACGGGCAGCCCGTGCTGCGAGCACAGCCGGCCCTGCTCCCCAGCTCCCCCCACCTGCAGCCCTGGCCCCACGTCCCCTTGTGTGCGGACCCCCAGAGCCCACCAAGACCCATCACTTCCCTTCCCTGTCCCCTATGGGATGCACAAGGAGGGACCGCACACCAGCTCGGAATCCCAGTGTTATGGGATTCCTGCAGCCAAACGTGGGGACAGTGGGGCTCTCGGGGTCCCTGCGGTGCCGGTCCCAACCCTGAGCTGCCGACAGCTCGGTAATCACCGCGCCGCGCCGGGGCTCAGCTAATGAAGATGTGTCCCGTGCACTTTCCAGAGCAATTGGCCTATTTACAACCTCGGGTCAAAGCCGATTAAATGAGAGCATCAACATCACCGCTGCTGCATTCCCTGCGCGGCACGGCATGGGGAGATCAGCTCGGGGCTCCCAGCCAACCCCGCCGCCCCCTCACCCACTGAAAAACCCCTTTAAATGGGTTTAGCAGCAGCTTCTCAAGCGCTCAGTGCAAGGATTAAAATTAAGGCTCTAATTCTAGAAGGTAAGTACAGCAGGATCGGCGCTGGATCCGCGCCCAGCCCCATCACACCCGGCCCCAAAGCAGCCGGGCAGTGGGTGTCCCATGGGTGGGCAATGGGAAAGACAGATCTGGGTGGCTCCAAGGGCAGGAGCAGCCCGGGGCCATCTCGCCGGCTCCGTTCCCCTCCAGGCAGGATGGAGCGGCCAAGTTTAATGCAATTAATCCAGGGCTGGAGGTTTAATTACGTTCAAATGGTCAGGCGGGGGAGCAGCGTTTTCTGGATCGTTGTCAATAAATCAAACTCGAAACTGAAGATAAAAGAGGACAAAACACACAAGGCATGAGATGCTGGGGGGGGGGGGAAAGGGGAGGAGAGAACAGCTGGGCTGAGCTCGAAGCTTCTGCTTTCCCCTGTGTCTCCCCAGGTATTCCAACGAAGGGAGGACGGCTCTGTCAACTTCTTCCGTGGCTGGGAAGCGTACCGGGATGGCTTTGGGAAGCTGACAGGAGAGCACTGGTTAGGTGAGGGGGGTGTCCTTTACAAACAGCTTGAACCGATGCACCCAGTGGTCAAACCAATGCAGCCAGTGGCTGAGCCAGCACACCCAAATAGCTAAATCAATGCACCCTGATGGCCAAGCCAATGCACACAATGGCCAAAATGGTGCACCCAATGGCTGAGCCAGCACACCCAAATAGCCAAACCAGTGCACCCAGTGACTGAACCAATGCACCCAATGGTCAAAACAGTGTCTGAACCAATGCACCCCGATGGCTGAGCCAGTACACATGTCCTGCATGCCATAGCCAGGCAGCCACAGGGAGCACAGGGCAATAGGCAGCAATAGGCAGGTGAGCGGTGCTGCCGTTTGCCCATGGGCTGCACACATCCTTGGCCAGGGCAGTGGGAGCTGGAAGTGGGGATCAGTGCATCCCAAGGACCCCCCCTATACCCTGCTCACCCCATTCCATGTAGGGCTGAAGAGGATCCACGTGCTGACGGTGCAGGGCAGCTACGAGCTGCGCATTGACCTGGAGGACTTTGACAATGGCACTGCCTTCGCACATTACGGCAGCTTTGGTGTGGGGCTCTTCTCTGTTGACCCCGAGGAGGATGGGTACCCCATCTCCATCGCCGACTACTCGGGGACGGCAGGTAGGGCTCCACAGGGGACCAAATCCTATCCACTGACAGAAGGTGGATGTGGTTGAATAGTGAGTGCCCCATACGGCACCAAGAAGCTCCATTGGGGTGCATGGGGCTTTGGGGGGGCAGCGAGAGGGGTGGGGAGGGCCCTTGATGGCTCCTTTTACCTGCGGCAGGAGATTCCTTCCTGAAGCACAACGGGATGAAGTTCACCACCAAGGACCTGGACAACGACCACTCAGAGAACAACTGTGCTGCGTTCTACCACGGCGCATGGTGGTACCGCAACTGCCACACCTCCAACCTCAACGGGCAGTACCTCAAGGGTCACCACAGCTCCTATGCTGACGGCATCGAGTGGTCCTCCTGGACCGGCTGGCAATACTCCCTTAAGTTCACTGAGATGAAGATCCGACCCGTCCGGGAGGAGAATTAGCGGATGGACAGAGCCCCTCCCTGACCCCTGCCCTCCCCACTGCCCCATGGTTCCCCTCCTCCTGGTGCACCCTATGCCACCGTCCTGCCCTGGGGTCCTGTGGGAGCATCTCCCCATTGGGGACAATGGCTTTGTCCTGACCCCTCTGTTTCCCACTGGGATGGGTGTCCCCTCCCTGGGTCACTCTCGATGCTCGTGGTGCGGTGGGGATTTGGGGAGCAGTGCACAGGGAGGGGAGGGGGCTGAGGGGGCTGGAGGCCATTTCTGGGGCACTGAGCCCCCACGGTGCTACTGAGGACAGGGAGGGCTCTGCTGGGTTGGTGCTCACACCAGTGATTCTTACTCTGCCTGCAAACATTCTCCTCTCCTCCCTTGGAGAGGGGAAGGGACACCTACAGACCTCACTGCCCCCTGCTCACGGAGCTGCACAGCGTATGGGCACAGCGCTGCAGGGATGGATGCCCACAGCCAAGCATGGCACAAAGCTGCGTGGTGGCATCAGGGAAGCAGAGAGCAGGAGGAAGAGGAGGAAGCAAGGAAGGCTCAACCCCCCAGTACAGCTCTGCCTTCCCTGCACAGCTCCTGCCCAGGACACACGATGGGTTTTCACCATCCAGACTCTCTGACCTTGCCCTCTGCTTCAGCAGCACCCCCACAGAGCCCCCCACCCGGCGACTCGCATTCATTTCCATCCCCGATGAGCCACGCTCCAGCTCTGCCTCTGCACCTGCAGATATTCAAAGCCTTTCGTTTCTTCAAATCCCATTAAGGTTTTGCAAAAAGCAGCCCTGAGTGGGGCTTAGCATCTGCAGGGCGCTGATAACGGGGCTGCATCCTCAGCCCACCAGGCACCGTGATGCCAAGGGGTGCAGCAGCCCCGGCCCCATAGGAACGGGAGAGGCTCCCATAAGGACTCCAATGGGGGCTTTTGTCCAAAAAAAAACCCCAAAAAGCTGGTGTCGGGGGAGGGGAAGCCAGGACCCCCTGCACCTTCGCATCATTTCCCACAGCACTGAGGATACAGCCCCACAACTGACCCCAACCCTACAGAGAACAGCTGGAGCGCCCCAAGGAGGGGAAGGCAGCCCCAGTGTTGTGCTGCAAAGGAACCCAAAGCACAGTGAGATCAAAGGTTCATTCCCGCAGCAGCAGCTCTGCGCTTCCCGACGTGCTCCTTTTCTTAAGCCTTCCCTGCTCTCATTCCACACCAGATGAGAGCTTCCTCCTGCGGGTGATTCTCCATCCCACTGCCCTGTGGGGTCTGGGGACACACAATGTGCTGGGACCACCCTGAGACACTGCACTGCTCACATCCAACCAAACCCGCCCCGCACAGGGCAGCAGCTGCACCCCAAGGGGCTGTGGGGCCATGCCCACCTTTGCTGTTAGCTCGTTGATTTTGGTGGGTCAGACGTAGCTGGTTTGTATAGCATTTGCCTTTGGGAGGAGGGACCCAGAGCCCGTCTGTGGGGTCCTTGTGGTCCCGAGCTCTGAAGGGTCAGGAATGGGGTGTTGTAGTGTGTTGGTAGCACTTCCCTGCATCCTGCCCATCCCACCCAGGACTCCCAAATGAGTTTGTTTCGCATTGCACGAGAGGTTAATTCCATACAACCCGAGACGATGGATTCTCCAGGATGAGTGCTGGGAGTGCACATGGCACTCAGTCAATAACCCCAGGCTGGGATGAACCCACTCCCAGTGCCACCAGTGATGGCCATGGGGACATGAGGGGATGGCACAGCTGCAGCCTGGTGCTGGGGACTGAAGGGGCAGCGTGTGGCTCCGGGGATGGAGCACAGCCACGTCCCTCCCTGCAGCCGTCACGTCGTGTTGCTGTGCCGTGAGGTCTCCATTGTGTGTGAGTGGTGTCCAGCGCTGTCCATGTGGACTTTCTGAACTCCTTAATAAAAGGAACTCATCGTTACCGGTGTGCTCTCCTCTATGGTGACAGCACGGGGCCAACAGCAGAAGGATGGTGGTACCTGGCAGCTGTTTGGGAACATCACGGGGAACCCAAACCTATGGGAAAGCCACAGTGTGCGGCTGGGCACAGCACTGAGTGGGATCCCAGATCCCTTCACTCACTGCTCACCTCCATCCCAGGATGTGGGAGGGGGCAGCCAAGGGCTGGGGCTGGGGACCAGCTGTGAGCATTGGGTGGGAACAAAGGGGCTTCTCCATGCGGGAATGGGTCCTGAGTGGGTTTAGGAGTTCAGGAGTGTCTGCAGGGTCTGCACACCCAGCTGGACCCGCAGTGACACACACATCAAGTGCAGGTGAGAGTGCTCGTGTCCCCAACCAGCGTCACTGCCACTGGCTCCCAGCCAAGAGCACAGCTCCTGCTCATAACGAAGCCACAAATGAAGGCGGCTCATTAACCCTGTTGTAGTGGCTTGGCCAGCCACGTCCCCTCTGTTCCCCCACCTCCCCGCAGCAGCCCAGCCTCCAGCACGAGGCAATTAGCACCCGCAGCTATTTAATGTCCAGCTCAACCTGGATACACTCAGGGCAGCACGGAGCAGGGCCAGGTGCTGGGCATCGCCCAAGGCAGAGAGGTGAGTGATGGGGACAGCAGAGACATGTCCATGGGCTGCAGGAGTGGGAACAGCCCGGGATGGGATGGGATGGGATGGGATGGGATGGGGCTGGGTTTGGGTTTGTGCTGGGAGTGCCCAGGTTGGGAGCAAGGTGGGATGGAGGCACAGAGCGCCCCAAAGCAAAACCCAAAGCAGGACGGGAGCTGGGATCCACAGTGCTTTGGGCTCAGCGGGGTCTGCAGGTGAGCAGAGCACCCGAGTAGGGGAGGCAGCCCATCCCCTGCCACCAGCAGTGATTTCTAAGGCAGCAGCTCCTGAAAATAAAAGGAAAAAACTCCATTCTCCTTCTCTGAAGTTTTGCAGAGCTGCCCAAGGTCACCCGGGCACCGCTCAGCCCCATAAAGCAGCACAATGGCTGCGAGCTCCTTCCCCTGCACGCATTAGTTGGGCGCTGCAGGTGGGACCTGCGCACTCAGAGCTGAGCGCTGCTCAGGTGAACGCACTTAAGTCCTCCCCGCAGTGCTGCTAAGAGGAGCACGAGGCTGCAGCTCCCATCAGCTGCTCCCATCAGCCTGCCCCGTTAACAGCCCCGTGCAGCCAACCTGAACCTGCCGGGCCTGGCAGAGGACCAGGGGAGGGACTGCAGGGCTGCAGGCAGAGCGTGGAGTGAAGAGAGGAAGGGAGAGAAGGAGGATGAAGCTGCAGAGAGAGCAGCTCAGTGAGGGGTTGTAGTGGGGAGGTTTCTGGCTGCTTTAAGGGTGCTGCAGCACATATATGGGTGTCTGCCCCATAGCGTGACCAGGGGATGCTCCATAATGGGGATGCTCCATAGAGGGAAGGCTCCCTGGCTCAGATGCTCCATTGAAAGAAGCCCTTGATACCCCCAAGGATGCTGAGCACTTTACCACCTCTCTCCCTCCCTGTGCTCCCCCCAGATGAGAGCATCCTATTCTCTGTCCTGCCTCGTCCTGCTGAGCCTGGCAGCCTGCTGCCCACCCCACCAGCACCACCAGCCCCGACGCCCTGAGGATGTGCTGGAGCCACGCTGGAGAGGAGCTGAGGCTGCGGGTCCCTGTGTGTGGGCAGCCCCGATGCGGCGGCGAAGCGAGGAGCTGGGCACACTGCTGGGCATCGCCAGGGGGCTGCGGGGCTACGGGCAGCAGCACAGCGTGGGCACACGGGGACGGCAGGAGGGCTCGGAGAAGCGTGGAGGTGGCGGCACGCTGGGGGACCTGGCTGAGGAGCTCAATGGATACAGCAGGAAGAAAGGGGGCTTCGCTTTCCGCTTTGGGAGGTGAGGGCTGCGGGGTGAGCTGCGTCCCCACCATTCCTGACGACTCGCCGTGGAGCAAAGGATGCTGCAGGGCGGCTGCTGGGGTGCCCTGGGGAAGGGAGGCAGCCTGTTTGCTTCGCACTCAGCCCTGCCCCACATCTCCCAGCCTCAGAGATGGAAGAAGAGGAGGGAGCTCCGCATCCCTTCCTTCTGTGCTGGATGGGTCCCAGAGCTGTGCATGCCATGCTGGGACTGTAGTTGGAGACCCAGGGAGGTGCACTGCAGGGCTGCAGCGGGGTGATGCTGCAGTGACAGTCCCCACGGGGACAGCCCAAGCACGGCCGTGGGTGTGGAGCAGCTCTGCACTCTCCTTCCTATTAATGAGAAGCCCCTCCGGCAGCAAATTCTGCTTAGTGTCACAATGCCACTTGCATGAGTGAGCTCCTGCGTGCCAACCCAGACACGGCAGCAGGGCTGGAGAGCGTCTTAGCCCTTAGACATCCCCATGTGAGCACACAAACCTGCCCTGCACCGACCTGATGCAGCGGGTGGCACAGCGGTGACTGACCTCCAGCATCCTTGTCCCCTCCTGCCCTCACCTACACCCTCCCATCCAGCCCAGCACTGCAGAGAGGCTGGAACAGCCCCAGGTGCCACAGTCCTGGGTCCCTTTGGCTCCAGTGCCAAAGGGGCAGCAGTTTAGGGAAGAGCCCCCACCCCCCCAAGCAGCCCCACAGCCATTCTGCCTTCTCCTTGGGGCAGATTCAGCACTGCTAATGCCAACACTTCCCTTTGCTCCTGGTAAAGCCGAGGTGTTGGCAATGCCAGCTCCATCTGCCTCACTCAGGGCAAGCTCAGCACCAAACGATGCTCCTGTTTGATGGCAGGCACACAGAAGTGCAGCAGGGCAACAATTTGCAAGCGCTAAATTGCACCCTCCAAACCAATTCTGAGCTCTCCTCTGCTCCCCACAAGCGGCACAGGGGGGTGGGAGCACTGTTCTCCCCCAGTGCTGGGGATGGGAGGTTGTATATCGATGTTTCTATGGCAACATTTCTTTCTTCCTCCTTTCTTTCAAGTGTTCATAACATCAATAAATACGCAGTGATCAATTTTACCCCTGTGCTGGAATGGGAGGGATGGGGAGCACAGATGGGACCTTTAACAGAGGTGGAAGGGATCAGTGCACAGCCAAGGGCAAGGCAAGGAGCTGCCCCTCATCAGACATGGGACGAGCTGAGCTTCCACACATCTCCAGCACCAACACAGCTGCAATCGTGGGGAAAAAGTTATGCACAAATCATTGACCACATTTCCCATCTTATGACAAGGAACTGCTCAAAAAACGAGGCAGGATGACATTAAAGGGAAACTTAAAAGAGCCAACGTTGTAATTTCCAAGACACAAAAAGCAAAACAAAAACACAAACACAGCTATTTTTCCCCTAGAGCACTCTCACTTTCAAGCTCAATAGCCTTGAAAATTGGAGCAATCAAACTGTTAAATGCATCGATCTGTTAAATCAACTCCTACTGTACTTGGCTAAATTTAGCCTTTAATCCCCCTTTCACTCCCAACACGGCAGATCCCAGGGCTTTCCCCAGCTGGGTCAAATGACCTCTGCCTTCCCACGCCAGCAGAGCATCCCAGCATAGAGGGATGGACCTCCCTCTATTCGTGGGCAGATGGAGCTTCTCCATCTCAGCCTACAGGTATCCACCATCCTCAAGCCTTGATCCAGCCCCACACCACCACAGCCACAGCTCCTGCTGAGCTCTCATGCCGTGTGCTGGGGCTCAGAGTGCACCAGGGGTTGGTAATAGGGTCAGAAATGGGGCAACCTGGGTATAGAACCCAAAACCACCACTGAGCAATTGCAGGGCTTTGGGTGCAGCGCTCTCACCTGCTCTCTCTTCCTTCCCATCTGGCTTTGTTCTTTGGCACCATGGTTGGATCAGATGATCTTTGTGGTCTTTCCAGCCTTAGCGATTCTATGATCTCAGTTAATTAAGGCAGAGCATCTCATTTCAGACACAGCTTGGCACTCAATACTAACCTCAGTGCTGCTCTGTCAGGATGCTCCTGTCCAAAGCCTGCCCTTCAGCAGAGCTGCCATGCAAACGTTTGTTAGCAGACAAACACGGGCTTTCCTCAACACTGATTTATTTTTAAATACACTACGCAAGAGAGGCCAGAATAAAACAAAAAAAAGAAATGAATCAAAACGAAACAGAAAGCAGAGAAAGAGAGGAGGCGGAATCATGTACAGCAACAACCTGTACTGAACCGAATGGAAGAGGAAACAACCCCCTGAAGAATCACAGAGATGAAGGACAGAGCTATTTACACACCATAACAAAAACGAGCCTACAAAAGTGTGTAATAACGAGATACAAATGTATAATATAGTGGCACAATATGTTATCAAAGTAAAAACAGTACCTCCAGGAAAAGAGACAGTCCAAGGTGTTTTGTTTTCTCTTACAGTTTTTAAAGGCAGCCTGTGGCAGGAGTGTGTGGTTTCTCTGTTAAACGTTTGCCATGGGTTTTTGAAGTCAGGGCTGTTTGTGAGGGCGAGGAACGGCGTGAACACACAGAGTGAACTGCTGGAAACGATATACAAAAGGTCAGCTCCAAGGAGAACAGCATAAAATACAATTGAAGGCAATCAGTGTTTAAGATACACGAGAGGAGCCACAATAATTATGGGGGAATGGGATGTAGAAAATGTCAGTTTTTTTTTTTTTCCTCTTGTTTGGAACTGTTAAGAAGAGTTAAATTGCACTGTTAATAGCCCTAAACTTTGCTTTTTCACTATTGTCACAGGTCACAGTTAGTCCCCAGTCGTGTTGCATCAGTTGGGAAGGTTACAGGGCCATGGGCAGGAAGCCCATCCACCCTGCTGTCAGCATTTTGGGGCCGTTTCCTTGGGAGATCCACCAAAAGAGGCTGCCATCTTCACAGAACCTCATACGATGGGTGCAGCCACGCAGCCATGAAGGCAATGACAGTTCCAACCCCAAAGTACCGGCATCCGAGCTCTCCACAGGGAGCTGGCACTGGCACATCAAGGGTAGGGCAGCGCTCTCAAAGGAGCACAGGAACCAGGCCCACAGAACAGAAAAGGCTGCAAATACAACTAGAGAAACAGCAGTTCTTGCCCATCTGCGACGGGCAAGCTCAACTGAAGACACTGCTGCAGGCACAGTGGTATCTTTGAAGTCGGCCCAAGCTATCCCCTCCTGTCACCCACGGAGCGATGCTTTGCTCAGCACAGCCTGATGATGCTCCCACACCTCCTCTGTCACCCCCTGCCCCGAGCACCAGCCTGAATAGCAGCAGCAGCGTCCTCCTTCAGCCCTCTGCCAGCCCTCAAGTGCTACCGTGGGGGATCTGCAAATGCTGCTGCATCAGTGGGTGCTGTCCGGAAGGGTTTGAACCCAGGCAGCTCAACTGGGCTCAACAGCATCAAGGAAAGGCTGAAAACATTGATACAAAGGGCAGCAGGTGGGATCATAGGAAGAATGTGAGTGAACACCACTGGTAGCATTCTATCATTTCTCAAAGTTACATTAACAACTTCCCCCCCCCTCCCCTCCTTCCTCTCTCAAGCTCCAAATCTATCGCATTACTGCCAGGTTCAATGTCAGACTCAGGCAAGGGATGCACGCTGCAGCTCTCTCAAGAAATGCAATAGGAAATATTGCTATTCAGACACTCAGCCGTGTGTACAGTGGGGCAGAACGCAGTAGGAAGTCCTCCTGAGGAGGATGGCATCTCAGTGTCCATCAGTCCGGCTTCAGCCTTAACGTTTAAGTCCAGAACAATAAAATATTAATCAAAAGGCATGACGTGACATCAGCACTTAGACTTGTAGTCCACAAGGCAGGAACTCCACAGATAAGACGATTACAAGTATATGAAACACAGGGAATCTGGGCTAAGAGGGTGGAAAGTGCCTCTTGAACACAGCCCTGCTCTTTGGAGCTGGGGCATCCATCAACAGTCTGTGCGCCTTTGCACAGCCCGAACCCAAACGCCCCAGTCCTTGGTCAGTCCACACATGCTGTTCAATCTCTCCACAGTTGACTTTGGCCCACTGTGACTTTATTATTCTTTCCCAACCTGGTTTCTGCTACCTCTGAACGATGTCGCTGATTTCCTTGACGGAACTGAGCAGTTTGCTAAAGTCCTGCGTGGCCGCAGAGCCGCTGCCAGCCGTCGCCGGGCAGATCTGAAGCTCTCGCAGGTTGTTCTCCAGCTTATTGATGGCCTCCCGAAAGGCAAATTTGTTCCTCATCTGCTGAATGGAGTCCACGTAGCTCACACAGAAGGTGTAGAGGTTCTTGCCGGCCTCCAAGACAGTGCTGTGGCTCGCCATTTGTTCCGAGTTCTTGCTAATGGCGAGCCGTAGAGCCTCGGTGCTTTCCAGCACCACCCCCTTAGTGATGGTGCCGCTGGCAATCCTCTCTGGGGGCTGACGGGTCTTCCGCAGAGAGACCCTGGTGGATATGAGAGGGATGAAGGCTGTAGATGATGGCTGGTCCCCCCCTGGGGCAGAGGGGACAGATGAGGAAGAGGCAGCTGAGGTTGCTGTGCTCATCAGCAGCTTTGTAGAGGACTGCGGCTTTGGTACAGAAGGGATCCCGAGCTTTTTCACACCTTCCCCCGACTGGTTTGGCTTGACAGCTTCACTGCTCACAGCATCTGCAACCTGAGTCAACTGTTTGGATTTAGGACCAGACACCACATCTGCTGCTGCTTCATGGCTGGGACTGTGAGATACTTTTCCAGGCTTGCCAACAGAGGATGAGGACAGTGGAACTGGAGGGGCTGGCTTCAGCTTTGATAACTTCCCTTTGTCCTTCCCTGCCAACTCAGAGGTCTGCTTGAGCCTCCTGAGCCGCGGCTCCTCAACAGAAGCTTTGCTGGCACCTGCAAATGCAGCAGAGTTGGGTTTGGCAGCAGAACCTTGGTCCATTGTCGCAGTGGTACCTAAGGCACTGGATTTGACTCCATCGTCCTTGTGCAGCACACTGGAGGAGGGGGGGACGGCGGGTTGCCTACGGCCAAGTTTTGGAGTCAGAGTGGGAGGGCTGGAGCCAGGACTTGACTCCGCATCTTTGAACACATCATCAGTGGTCTCTTCATTTTTCTTAAGCAGCCGTGGAGGGGGTGTCACTGTCCCCCTGACAGCAATGTCAGTCTTGGTCTCATTTGCCCGCTTTCGAGGCAGTGCTGGCTTTTCACTTTTGTGCCCCCCAAAAGTGGAGGAATCAAACTGGCGTCCTGTGGACTGCAGATCCCGGGGCAGAGTCACTGATTTCCACTCCGTGTCCTTTGCACCGTGGGGCACGCAGGAGGCTGAGCAGGACCTTAAGAAACGCTTGCTGGAGTTGGAACTGCTCTCCTCCTCCCCAGACACCCCCCGGCTGCTGCTCATTGTGCTGGACTTCTTCCGTAAGTGGGGAGACAAAAACCCAGAGTTCCCAGCAACAACCCCGTTGGTGACACCAGCCCCATTGCTTGGGGTTTGAAACTTAGAGGGGTCGGCTGCTTCTGTGGGAGGAGCAACGAAAGCTCCATTGCCAGCATCCCTGCACTCCTCCTCCCCACCCACCCTGCGGTCCGAGTGGCCGTCCATCTCTCGGAAGGAGCTGCTCCGCTTTGGAGGGGTGGGGGCAGTCTTCTTCTTCTTCTTGATAAGGGCACTGAAGAGGTTGGGCTTTTTGTCTTTTGGAAGCAGCCTCTCATCTTCATTCAAACTGCTCTCCAGGGCCACTCTCTCCTTCCGTGGCAGCAGAGGAGAAATAGCAGGTTCGTGGTCCAGAGGGTCTGCAAGGGAAAGAGAAGAGACTACTGAGCTTTGCTTCAGTACCCAGGACAAGCTGCTTTCTTCCATGATCTAAACCATTTCAGCACCTCCAAAAAGGTGCAGGTTCTGAAAAGAAAACCACCCTCAGACCAAGAATAATTCAAGTACAGCTACACAGAAGCCCAGACTGAATGTGATCCTTAATCCTCCACACACTCACCTGTGAGGTGGCCAGACTTGGCTGCCAAACTACATTCCCTGTAGGCTTCTGATTTAAACAGCAATATACAAACACAAACTGTTTATGTTCAGATTCCCATCCTTGCATCTAGAGACTTGTCTGAACTTCGTACTGAGAAGAAGATAAATACAATGATGCTGCTTCTTTCGGTCCCTGTGAGGTTGCTGCCTTTAGAACGGCTGACCCTCTGAATTAATAAGAAATCTATGTAATCCACCCTTGTTCTTTTAGCTTCTGATACTCCTAACCTCCTTCCCTGACGTCGCTCTTCATAGGGAATGGAAATAACTCTTTCACAAGCAAAACCAAGACATCCCTTGGCAGCTGAATGCCTCAGGTCACATCACCAGAAAGATCACCAGCTTAGCACAGTAGTGGAGGGAAGTGGGAATAACAGCCTCCTTCAGCAGGATTGCTCCAGAAGAAAACAGTGGGGTGACCCTTTCTCCACTTACAAGAGGTATTTAAAAATGAATAGTGGTTTATAATAAATTTATGCTGGGTCCTGCATGTCTCTGTATTTGACTGACTGGGGGTCTCATTCCAGGCCAGGCACTCAGATGGCATGCTAATTCAAGAGAGCAATGCCTTTAGGGCAGCATATACATTTAGAGCTCAAGTAGGTAGTAAGAAGGGAGACGAAGCAGACATATAGATCAAAAGAAGGCTGCTTCTCAGTCACATACTGGTGATCATCATGCTGAGGGTAGGATTTTGGTTGAGGAAGGAGTTAGAAGAAAAACAGTTTGGTACATAGGGAAAAGAGTATGATTCCAAAGGACTAAGTGCCATTGAACCATTCACATGTAAACTGAGGCAGACCTCAACAAACAGAAGAGCTCCTACAGCACTTCAGACAGTGCTGTTCAGACACAGTGGGGCTTTGGAGACCCAGGGAAAACTAGTAGCTTTCATTAAGGACCAGCTTCCAGCCACTGGACTATGAGAACACTGACAACTAAACAGGAAATTGCAATGAAACATCTATAGGAAATATGTGTTTTTCCACAATAAAGACTGAAATAATACCCAGCATAATGTTAAAATCATATTGTTCCTGCTGCACTTGAATCTCTCAAAGTCCTTAAGTATTTAAATGAAGTTATTTTACTTCAAAGCTTACAAAACTAGGCAATTATACCTCCTGTATACAGCGGGCTGGATTTGCCATCGGTCTTTAACACTACATTGCATTAATTAAGTTATAACAAAAATAGTGAGCTCACTATTCAAATCTTTTTCCAATAGAAACAGAAGGCTCTTTGTTACTTTCATTAGCAAACAAGTCAATTCAGAAATCAGTACATTCTGTGAATAACTTTCTTTCCTGTTTCAGTCACCGTCACTTTTCCAGCATTTTACACTCCCTTTTGTGTGTGTGTTTTCCCCTTTCTTTATCGAGATGTACATTTACTATGAAAGATGTACCACTAGGTGAGTCTGGCGTCATCCGGAAAAGGTCACTCACAGGAATGGTCAGACAGGGCGTTTATCATACACTACATTTTGTTTTTATCTTGATGTTTTTCAAGCAAACTGGATACGAATCTACTGTATACATTCAGTGCCTCAGCACTGCGTTCATTACCTCAAAATGGAAGAGAAATGCTTGGAGAAACAGACTGAATAGAGTTTAATTTCATGGAAGATTCTGTAAATACCTCTTTGTCCCATGCTGCAATTATATTTGGTACCTGCCAAGAGTAATACTCTTCAGTGCTCCAAGCACAAAACTGGTGTGATGGAACAGTGAAGAAACCTCCCTTATGGGGCTTGCTAAACCTGAGCAATCGTGCTGCTCTAAATTATGCAGTGTGGTAGTAAAGAGGCTTGAACACCGCAGATTACCCAGTGCTCAGATGTAGTGGGAGATCCCACTGATAGCTCCTACCAGGGAATGGGAAGAGAATGTGACCAGAGAGCTGTGCTCAGGCTCTGGTCTATAGGGAGCTGTAGGCAATTGCCATTAAGTTAAAAGAACTCCAAGGAATTCTCTAAGCAACGGCAGGTATAGCGCCAACTGCTCAGCCAGCTATGGATTCACACTCCCAGATGCTCTATGTTTGTATCTGGTCCCAAGATTAACAGCCTGCCTTTCTGTAATAAATGATGAAAGGAGTTCTGAGAGCAGGAAGGCAAACTTAGCAGCCTGTCACCCAGAAATACAATGCTGATACATAAAGATGGCACCTGTTTTCAGACATGGCTTTTCCTAAGCAAAGACCTGAGCATGCCTTTTGTTTTTCCTATTATTTCCTGAAGGAATAATGACTTTAATTAAAACCTACCACATTCCCCTTGGCCTCGAGCATGTACAGTCTCCAAGCTCTCATTCGCATCTTTGCTTTCAGCAGCTCTCCTCGATGTTCGTGTCTTGGTTGGTAACTCTGGGGCCTGAAGGAAATTGCTCACTACACTCCTCATGCCCTTCTTTCCCAATTCCTTCTCCACCTCTGCAATGCACACAAGAAAAAAAGATTACTGTAATACACAGAATATAAAAAAACCAGAGCACTGCTCCGAGTTAATTGCACAAAACAAATGAAACAGCACAAAAAGGGAGATCCTTAGGGCTGGTCAGCCATTTGGCTCTTTATAGTTAGACACGTGCCCTTGTTGAGCTACGTGCAGAGTTCAGGACACAGGTATCCCTTGTCCCTGGAACCGCCAGCCCCAAAGGGACCCAGACTTACCATCTGATATGCTGGACTCCTGAAACATCGTCTCAAACGCCTGATGGATCTCAGCGAAGGAAGGCCTGTCAGAGGGGCTCCACTGCCAGCCTGCAAAAACACCAGCACTGAGAACTTCCTACCAGCATTACACACCCATCACAGTACATGAGGAGGTGCCAACTATCACAGAACCCTTTTTATTAAATGGCCAAAAGAAAACACCAGCATGGAAACTTGGTGTGAATGGTGCTGGGCATCGGTAACCACCACTGAGCCAAAGTAAGGGCAGGCACGGAACACCTCGGGAAGGAAAAATACCACATTACAAGTCACGTACCAAGAGGCCACAGTGGAAAAGCAACACCTACTCCCTTAAGAAGCCTACCAGACTCCTGCCTCACCCCTGCAGCACAAGTTTATCTGTAAGCAGTCAGGGAAAAGGAGAAAAAAAACCAGCAAATCTCTCCCCAAGGCCTACGAGCTCCCAGCAGGGAAGAATGGCTGGTTTCATAGTGCTTCCATCCTCTGGGGAAAGCAGCTTTAACCAAGCATCTCCACACAGCACTGCGTCTTCACTAGAACCAACAGAGAGTTTCTCGTATCTGGCTGGATGTGACCAGATCTGGCCACGTTCATTGCATTGCTGAAGAGCTACAAAGCAGTAATGGCATTTGCAAGGATGAAGAACACTTACATGCTCTCATGAGCTCATACACTTTCTCAGGACAGCCTTCAGGGCGCTCCATCCTGTAGTCCTTCTCCAGCAGCTCATAGACTTGAGACAGGTCGATCCCAGGGTAAGGGGACATGCCATAGGTTGCAATTTCCCATAGCAGAACACCAAAGGCTGCAGTGGGTAGAAAAGAAAAACAAACAAACTAAAATCAACAAACTTTATTTTCATCTTAAATTTGAGGAGACATTTAGTGGGAGTAGTCGCTAAACAGTGCTGCACACTTAAACCAGCTCTGAGTGGCTCAGACTCCATGCTCAGTGTTAGCTTCAATGTTAAAGCAGTGGAACAAGCCCCTTCGTCAGCACAGACAAGTCTCCTGCGATATGACAGAATAGAATTAGACTAATTTTGAATGTATCAGTTGTCTCAAACCTGAACGCCTTGAGATCCTTCAAGTCCTATTAAAGGCACAATTAAGAGACTTCACAGTGGATTAGCTGAAACTGTTTCACTGCAGCACTGCAGTCTCTCTCCCAGTTTGACAGCTCCTCTCATCTGCAGTCTCTCCCTAGAGGACTCGCGTGCTTTAATAGCTCAGTGTTTTTTGGGGTGCCCTTGTTTAGCTGCAGACTGGAAGGGAAGAGAGGGTCCTGCTGGTGAGAGATATTCAGTAGTTGCTACCAATGAGACCAAGTCTGCATGAGACATTTTGGTCATGGGGAAAGCTGAGCAGAAAAGGGGAGAGCACAAAAAGGTTCTTTAAACAGGAGAGGCATTCAAGTCCCCGGACTCAGCGGGGATGCAGGTCAGCATCAGGGTCGGGCAGCTAACCCAGGAGTCAGCCATGCAGAATAGACTCAACACCAGTTCAACAACCTGCATGTAATTGGTTCAGTCACCCTATTCTGGTCTTAAACTGAAGAGAAAGCGATTACAATTCTGCATAAGTAAGGAAATCACATCACATTACATGGTAACACCACCAAGGGCAATTTGCATTAGACATTTCTGTGCACAATTTTCTTTGATTTCTGTCTGGAGGCAGCGAGGTGAAAAGCATCTAAACCCTGGCATGGCCAGCAGCAGCCATGACCTCTGGGGACAGCCAGCTTGCTCTGATCAGATCCCCAAGTCCACCGCTCTGACTGTCTCTCTGCAAGGTCACACCAACCCTAATTAAAGATACCCAATATCCCTTTCAGATCTTTCTTCCCAGAGCACTCCACTACTGAAGTACAAGGGCTCCCCGCAGCCACCCGGCGCGGCCAGCAGCGTCACACAGCAGCTCGGAGCAGAAGAAAAGCTTAGCTCAGCTCCCTCATCTCTAAAACGTTTTGGATCAGCCGTGCTCTAAGAGTTCCTTCAAAATAAAGCCTCTCTCTGCACCGTCTCCTCAAAACTCCAGAGAACTTCACTGCTGCTCCACCACCGTCTGATCTTTTAAACACATAGGAGATGCTCAGGGTAATGTTTTCAATGTACCCCTGGGATGAAGTCCTGCAAGCTTCTATCGTGTATCACTGGGCACTTCTGAGGATCTGACCAATAGCTATGGAAGAGATATAAAATCCAAAGAAAGGCTGATAAAAAAAGAAGTAGAATGAGATTTTTCTGCAGTCAGATTTCATAGAATTTAGCTCCATTTAGCTAAGCCCAGTCTTATCACCAGCACCTCAGGGCTCTTCAATAACCATTTGTCATCAAATTTTCTCTCTGTTTCTGCTCATCTCATTCCAAAGATTATTCTTTTAAAATGCAGAAAGACGAGCTCGGAGCTATCACCAGACAGACAGATACACACATAATTTTTTAACATAAAATGAACCAGATCCTCACTTTTCTCCTTAAAGTAGTTTGAAAGTTCCTGGCGATAAAGCAATATATTGCTTCACAGTTCTGTGCCAGAGCTCCATCAAGTCAGCAGCACAGCTGCCCTCCAGCCCCATTTCATACAACTCTATAAACACCACAGTGTCCTTTGTTTTCATACTTGTCAATGACTCAAACACGTAAAGCCAGGTCTGCAGCCTCACTTCTCCACTCCAAGACCGACTTGGCAGAGATTAATTCCTGCACTCTGATACAACACAGCTCAGAGCAGGGAGCATTGCTCTCTCCTGAAACATTTCACAGCATCCTCATTTCACAGCCCTGGAAACGAAGGTTGTAAAAGACCGTAATCTGAATTAATTTGTTCATGCAAATTCTTACCCCAGACATCAGACTTAATGGAGAACTTGTTGTAGGCCAGGCTCTCTGGTGCCGTCCACTTGATGGGGAATTTGGCCCCAGCGTGGGCAGTGTACGTGTCACCTGTCATCAACCTGCTCAGGCCAAAGTCTGCCACCTTCACCAAGTGGTTCTCCCCTACCAGGCAGTTTCTGGCAGCGAGGTCCCTAAAAACAAGAACAAAACCAAGCAATGAGAAGTCTGTCCTCTCACTTCTAGCAAGAGAGAGGAAATTTGCTGTTCCCAAAGAAGCCTGGGCCTGCACGTGATTATTCTGATCAGGGTATTACACAGAAATTATGCAGCTCTGCACATACATGGAAGAGGGAAAGTTATTTTCCATTCTGGCTTTGTACGACTGTCAGCCCAACTTCTTTTTTTTTTTTTTTTTTAAATGCAAAATGAAAGCTCCAAGAACCCCCTCACTTTCAATAAAAGCTGCCACCCTCAGGATAAAAATAATGTAAAGAAATGTCAGTGCTCAAGTTATCAATAGCTGAGGATGAGCGCTGAATTAAAGACGTCGCAGTGCCTCCCCTTCTTGCCCACCTTTCTAACACCTCCATCAACCCAATCACCACCGTTCACCCTTCAGAACTCCTCTCCCAGTCCCTGCTCAGTGCCAGCTTTAACTCCCAGCTGTGCCCTCCTCCCTCCCAAGTATCACATATCTTACAGCACCATGTTCTCTACCACCCTCCCCCCTAAAAAAGTCATTGGTGACCATACGGACGACTCAGTGACAGCACCCACAAAAGCAGCAACCGCAGCTGCCTAGTGAGGAGGCAGAACAAAGCCTGTGTGGGCAGCTGCAGGACAGCAGTTTCTTCTTACCCTTTCAGCCCTACTCTTCAAACACAAGTGGTTTTGCCCTTCTCAAACTACCCCGGCCTCTGTTATCAGTACTTCTGTTTTCAGTAGACTGGATAAGCAGCAGACTGAGCTTTTCCTCTGTGTTTTTTCACCTTGGCAGGTGAGAGATGCACACGTTGCATTTACCACCCCCCCAGCTCAAACATGCTGCCAGCGCCCTCAGCACTGCATAGAAATGTAAAGCACAGAAATACATTTCTCCTAATACCAGGTTTCATTAAAAGCACTTTTTCAGATTATGTTACATTGAACTAAAAATTGATTCTACCAGAAAAGGTGAGATCTTCTTTAGATAGGAGGCAGACTCTGCTGTTTCTTTTACTTGTTCTGCTCAATGGGAATAAATTAAGGGGGGGAAAAAGTACACCTTACTAGATGCCCATTATATTTTCACAATGTTTTTGAATGTATCTCCTTATCAATTCTGATTACTACAATGTATGTCTAAATAAAAGCTCCTCTTCATAATCAAATTCCTCCTCCTTCCTGATTCATTAAATGAGGTCACAGCCCAGCATTTGAATCTACGGATGTGAATGGTGACAACACTCTTAAAATAATTGGGTAGGTGGGTGTGGGGGTGGCTGATAAGGAAAAACGCTACTATTTATTTTAGATAAATGGGTCATCAGAAATAAGATGAATTGAAACGAACGGGAGAGCAGACGAACGGGATTCATACAAGGCAGATTTTAAAGCTCACTTCCTACAGGCAGAAGGGATGGAATACTTTCAACAGAGCAATTCAAAGGGTGGAAATTTTAATTGCAGCATCACCGTTTGCTTCAATGACTGACAGAAGCATTTAAACAGCTCTTTCAGGCAGCAAAAAGCAAGGCATGTCTGAGGAACACCTAGAACTTTACACGCGATCTTCATATTTCTCTCTATAAAAAAACATGTGCTAATTCTATATTCTAGCTAATTGGGCAGGAAAGGTCACACTGTGGCACAGAGAACATCTTGTATTGAACTCAGCAGCTCTCATCCCTCGCACAGGATGTGTCATTATATTGCTAGGAGGTCGCTCCTACAGACAAAGAATGCAAAGCTCTGGTCATAATTGCAGCACACTTAAAGGTCAGAGTCTTTGGGACTTTAAGGTTGCAAAGATACTTAATAAAGTCAAATAATCTGGACAGTGGTGGACAATAATCTCTGCAGAGGAGGAAAAGAGTGAGATAAACAAGAATGGACACAGGGTGAAACGACACTTAGAGGGTGGCTTTGCTGTGAGCACCTGCACACACCCAGCAGTGTCACCCATCTGCAGAAGCCTTTAATGGCTGTTGAAATCAACAAAGAGGCCTATGTGAGCCACTAAGAACCTGTTACTTGAGGAAGCATTTATATTTAAGGTGTTTGTTCAAACTGTAAAAGCACTGATACGTCTTTAACCTACATCTGCTTCAAAAAAGGGAAAAAAATGGAGGAAAACCATTAGAAGACCATCCTATAAACAGGTCAACATACTGCATCAGAATACAGCAGATAGGGGCTGCAGCTGAAGGGAAGGCCACGACAACCTCAAAATACATCAGGTGGTGTTTTGTGCTTGAGATTCAGGAGCACTCAGTGCCCATCGTACCTGTGGATGAAGTTTTTCTTCTCCAGGTACTCCATGGCTGAAGAGATCTGGGTTGCCATGTACAGCAGCACCACTGCGTTGACCTCCTGCCTGTTGCACTCACGTAGATAATCCAGCAGATTCCCATATGTCATGAACTCCGTAATGATGTAGAAAGGAGGTTCCCGTGTGCACACCCCTATGGACCAAGATAAAGTTTCCTATGAACATTTGAGACTATCAGGTGACTCTTCCAGGCTGTCATCCCAGGCAACATATATCTCTAATGGCTGCAAAGAGGGGGGATTGTACAGAGAATGAGTTTTGCTTGGAACTGGTTAATAGAGGATTTTAATTTCCTGCTTCAGGCTCTGGCAACTTAAAACGTTAGGGAGACGAGATCATTAAAAATCATGTATTACCGGTACAAATTGTGAATTCTGCCAGACAATAAGTGCCTGTATTTAAAGCCTTGGTATGGTAAGCAGCTTATCTGCTCCTTAACATCCATATCACTGCACAAGGGTTTAGTTCAAATCCCCCTGCTTGGTATTTATCACTTACCTAATAATTGCACCAAGTTCGGATGCTTGATCTCCTTCATTACCGCAGCTTCTTTCAAGAACTCTTCCACCTCCATGGTATCCTCCTGCAGAACAATAGCAAAGCTTTGGCAAGGACAGCGTGCACAGAGGAGGGCACAAAAAGAACTGCAAAGTGACAGCACCAGCCACAATTCTTTCAAGGCAGTTTTTCCCTGTAGCCACATCACAAAGCCAGGGAGTGAGGAACGTTTTTTGTTTTGTTGGGGCTTTTTCTTGTAGGGTTTTTAAAAACACATTTTTATCTTTCTTATTGTAAGGGAGCTTTTTTTGGGGGGGGTGAGAAAATCCATATCCCTTTTGTGAAGGGCCTCTCACAGGACCACTCAGGAGTTGAAAAGGAAAAAGCTCAGAGCGCCTGTTCCTAACAAGAAAAAAGAAACCCCACACAAAATCAACAGCACGGAAAGAAATGAAACAAGAAGAAAATCAAAAGGAAGGCGACAACCGAGCAAAGGTCTGAGCAACTGCTGAGATGCAAACCCCTGATTTTAGTGGGTCTAAGCGAGGAAACCCCACTGCAGAGAGAAGCACGGCTGATGGTGGGGGGGATTGAGAGCCTGAGGTTTCACATATCTCATCCCTGGCATTTAGAGCCTGACCCATGACGCAATGGGTCTGGGCAGATGTGTCACTACCTATTTGTTGAGCACCCATAAAGTTGCTTGGCAAGACAGAAAGCTGAGGAAGATACGATCTTGCTCAGAAGATACAGATTCTGAAGCAAATATACCCCCACGGCCCGAAGGTCATTTCAAAGTGGTGCAAAAATACAGATCCATTCCTAAAGCAATGTTTCTTTCTAAATCCATATTTTTTTTTTCATTGGTGGATTAATGTTGACAGCCTACATGGACGAAGTGTTTTAAGGAAGGATTGGAAAGGATTTACTGCTGCTGGTGAGAATGATAACAGTGGGCTGCTGCTGTAAGATCCAGCCAGCACTCTGCTCTGCAGTTAGCGATGAGAGCCTCTTTCAAACAGCTTCAATCCATCATTCGCTATTCGTTGCCAATTAGCTTGATTGGCAGCTGTGTTTTTCTGAACAAGCTCTGTCAAAACGAATCACCCAAAGGTCCTGAGGAACAGAACTGTAAACCATTTTCTTTGGCAAAGGAAACCGGGTTAATAATCCAGGTTGCAAAATGACCCTAAACACGCACTTATCTTCTGTATGCTTTGCAGCCTGCACAAGGCTGTTTCTCTGCATTGCTGCTCCGTGGTTTTAAATCTATCGCCTCTCACTGACCAAATTAATAGGAAGGATGCATGCAGAGAATTACAGTAACAATGATTTCCCTGAAAATCTGATGGCACAGTTTTTTTATCAATTTCCATCTTCTGTTGCACAAAACCACAAGATAAATACAACACTTCCAGTAATACGGTATTTTCTCAACCAAACAGGACAATGGCTCAACCTGGACTTGTACAAACCTCACTGAGGGACAGCAGGGCTCAAAAATAAGCATTGCTGGGGTCAAAAATAAGCATTAAAATAAGCTGGGCAGCTCTCAGTGGCTCAACCACTGAATAGCCCTCCCAAGGAACTGAGTTGGGGGTACAAGCACAGCAGGCTGCAGAACAAGACAGGGCATGATGCTCCAGCCCAGTCCCTGCAGCTCTCCTGCCCCTTTCCAACAGAATCAGGAGCAAAAAAGCAAACAGAGCATGCCATGTCATGGCAGCAGACCCTCTGAAATCCTGCTGCATCCTGTGCAGCTCGCTGGGTTTCCAATTGGAACATTCCAATGGGAACCATCTAAGCCCCAACACGTTGCCTTGCACTTGACAGTTACATGAGACTGAAAAACAGGGCATGCTGCATTTGTCTTCTGGTGTGATCCAGGCTCTGTGTAGCTGTGAGCTACGACTGGACACGACAGAGAACTGAACAACAAATGGGTGCTCCTGAGTACAGCTCGACAACACAAACTGCATGGATTTACAGTGCCTTCAACCCTCCCTCCCTTCCATCCTTCTTTCTGGAACAGACAGGGAAGGAACAAGGAGAGCTGTATGAAGTTGTAAAAAACATTCCCTGGCAGAAAATGAAGCGAGTCACTTGAATGTTGGTGCAGAAGCTGCTGAGAGCTTGTTTTCCCATGTAGAACCAGAATATAAATGTGATTGTTAAATATTTCCCACAACTTTGAAGGGAGCTGTAACCCCACCTGTCAGGCAGGAGACTGATGGATTAAAAGAAGGTGGAGTATAAATTTGCTTTTAAGGATGGTTTTAGTGTGCATAATTGCAGACTGAAGTGTTTCTTAACTCTCTTTTTGGTTATTCCTGCATTCCCCAGTGGCACACGCTGTTCCATATTACATTATGAACCACTTTCAGTCATGTTTCATTAAATATTTATTTGATGTATTCGCAACAGTCATGGTCTGTATTGAGGTTTCTCCGACGCGCAAACAGAGATTTGATGGCACAATGCGTCATTTGCCTTTCTCGATGGGTTTTAGAGAGATGGTACAGGAATGCAACAATGATACTCTGGTATAGATGAGGGACAAGAGACATCAGGGATCCTCACATCACAGCCAGAAAGCAGAAAGAAGACGCTGCAGCAAACTGAACACACCAGGAAGCAATTTGTCTTTCTCATGTATGGTGTGGACTCTGCTTGCCCTGTTCACAGCCTGGTCCCATTGCACAGTGCTCAGAGCAGCCCCGCAGTCCCCGTGCGGTGGCCCTAACACTAGGTGTCACCCGCTGCCTGTGTAAGCTGCTGCTTCTGCTCTTCTCCACTGGGGAGCCCGAACGGGAATCTCCACCATACACAAAAGGCCAAAATGGAAATACTTTCTGCGGCCATAGCAACCCAGAACTACTGCTGTTCAGACAGTAAGGAAGAAATATGCTCCCCAAATCAAGGCAGTTTTCTCCCCCTGACACTATACCTCCATACAGCTCTCTCCACTCCAAAAGTTCCTTTGTAAAAAGCAACAAAACCCTAGAAGAAACAAACAAAAAACCCTCTTCTATTTGTTTCTGCAAGACCAAACCACGTCCTCATGCGAGGAGAGAAAACATGGTGTCAAGTTAGCATTAAACTCCTATTAAGCAATCAAATGCAATGCGCGTGGATGGTGCCAGAAGATCTCTAGACACATTTATAAACATAAATGAATTAAGCAATGACCTTCTGAACTCAGAGCATTATTTGCATTTCAAGAGGCAAAGAGACCAAGACTCAGAAATAAGGGAGCAGAGCCAGAAGCAGAACTGATTACCCAGTCCCTCATTAAGCCCTCTTACGAATTTTAATACACTTTAGCTTGGATACACTTTTTCCTCCTCTTGTATCATCTGATAATAAACAGCTGTGAACAATTGCTTAAGACTACTGGGTACACAGGGAGCTTGTCTTTTGGGAAAGGAGCCACATGAGACAGACAATCAAAGCATTAAGAGTTTCCCTGAAATGCAGCCTTTGAATGTTATGTTGGCTGAGTCACAGACCACAACCTTCCTTAAGGCATCAACTTGCGTTAGCATGTTCGCCTATGATCAACACACCTTTGCCACCTCCCGAATGCAAGGGATGCCACAGCAGTACTTACTTCTCTTACATTTCACCTGTTCTAAAGCAAAAATTGCACTGTTAGCATCCTCCTTTGCTTAGTCTCATCAAGTTACCTATAATTCTAGGCCAAAGTACAGAAAGGCACGGCCATCACCAACCCCAAATGTCACATGGGGCTGGAGGAAGGCAGCCAGCTTGAGCTGAAAAGGAGACAAACAGGACTGCTCAGAGATGCAGGTCCTACCTTTAGTGTCTTCACAGCCACCGTGAGGCTGTATTTCTTCCAGACTCCTTCATACACCTCTCCATACTGCCCGCCGCCAAGCTTGTGCTTCATAGTGATGTCAGTTCTCTCTATCTCCCACTTGTCGTAGTTCGGAGACACCCCATAAATAGTGGGCTTGTTGCGTTTGGGCGCCGGGTAGTGCAAAGTGGTGATGAGCCCATCTGCTACCGTTGAATGATGATGGACCAACTCTGCCAAGGTGTTGAAGCGGCTCTCTGAAGAGACATACAGCTAAGGGAACAAGGAGAATAGAAAGCTCAGTCACATCACTCACACCGGAACATTCACATGCAGAAAGGATGGTGTAAAGTCACAATAGAGAAGCATCATATCACTTCTACTTGAATTGCAACACCGTGAGCTCTGCAGAGGACCGGAGCTGAGAAAGATCAACATTTGCACGGGAAATGCACAGATCCTAAAGAAAACACACACACTAAGCTGAAATAGCAATAGGAATGACTGCAAATAGCACTACACTGGCATGCTGTTGCTTGAAATGGGTTTTCTTTTTAAAGGCTGGTCAGTGAGGGTTGGGGGATGTTTCTGAACAGTGGGGATTTCCTACCTCAGTGTCTCAGACGCATTACTACTATTTCAATTACATTTTACCTTTCTAACTTCAAGTTTCAGCAGCAAACTGATAGCTTGCTTCTCTGCCATTGGCCTAAGATAGCAGGTCTGCTGCATCCTTGCAATGGGCAAAGATCAATAACAGAAACAGAATTATTATTGCTGAGTAGGAGTCTGTTGAGAGGCACGGTAACCCATGTTGTTACCTTTTAACAACCAAAGAGAAGCTCCACTTTGAGCCTAAAAGCTTACAGAAGGCAATAGGCAAGTGATTCCCTGCTACAGTTTAGTACTTCCAATTTCACACTCAAGATCAATATTCCGCTACAGAAGGTGACAAAAGCCACAAAATACAGTAAGAATGAAGTGGTGCTGGTAGCACTTGATGGAGAGGGAGAAACCTTCTGACTCACTGGATATGCACTCAACAGCTCGGGCTGTGCATGTGCAGTATCCATCTGTCTCATCTCACAAAGCAGGGAAGCTGACAGGGATGCCAATCATCCCCAAATCCCAAACCTGTGGCCAAGTACTACTTCCTTCCCCCAGACAGAAAGCTTGGATGGAAAAAGAAAACACATCTGTGAAGCTCCAGCAATAAGAGAACGTGTCTAACAGAAAATGGAGATGCATTTGCAGAGGGGGGAAAAAGTGTTTGCAGGGAAGGAAGAAAAAAGGTCAAACTTGAGGAGTCTTTGAACTGGAGACTGGCAGATTCTGTATGGATGCTCCTTCGCAAGCACCTATTTACTATAAAAATGAGAATAAGAGGCACTGGAGAAGAACAAATGTTCTGAAGGTTACAAGAGCACTACGAATAAATAAAGAAAATGAAAAGGTGAGTGAAAATAGCAGCTGTATCATCCAGGGCACTCAGAGTGACAGAAGTGGCCTCTCAGCATCCTGCTTCCCCAACTCCTTACTTCAGTGTCTGAAAATTAGGCAGAGGCTTAAGGATGGCTGATGACAGAACTGGCAGCAACTGCTAAATTACATATGTCACAGATGCTTTAAAAAGAACTGCAGAAGGTAAAACGCTCAGCTCAGACACACAGCATAACCCCAAAAAGACAAAATGTGAGTAAGCGGATTAAACCTCAACACCTGTCATGGCCAGGGGTGAAATCACCTTAAAAACACGTGTTCTGAGAACAGAAGGGTGCCAACTTAAGGGTCTTACAGCTGCATGGCAAGAAGCAAACAGTTCTTCAGACCACCAAGCATAGCCAGCACAACCAGAATGCAAAACAACATCAATCTGGGAAGAACTTGCAGTGTGAGCAGTAGTACAAGCTGTTCCCATGTTACACCGAGGACTGAAACGAGTACAAAAGTGAGGATAGAAGTGTAAAATCGTGCTGAACTGTTGGATCACCTGGAGTTATTAAGGAACCACAGAGAAGGAAGTTATCCTTGCTTTTCTGATGATCTCATGATCTCAAAATCTCACATAAATGTGAAACATTCCCATTTCTGTGACAGATTATATGATCCTATGAGAAGGAAGTTAAACAGATGGCCAAAGGTTTCACAGCAAACCTGTAGCAGGTTGGGGAACAGCAATCAGGATCACCATGCCCAGGCCATGGGACAGCACTCCATGCCTTCACATACACAGAGTTTACTGTTTAAATGAAGAAACGCCCACCTGCCCACCACACATGCTCATCATGGATGCACTTTTTCTCCCCTCTCTCTGTGACTAACTCTTAGCACTCACACCTGAAGTCAGTTTATCCACAGCTTCTCCCATCAGACCATGTTCCTTCTGACTGGAGGTAGGGGTGATGATCCACGTGAACTACATCTTTAACACAAGGTCATTCCCTACCCTGTCATCAGCCAACAATCTGAAAGGGTTACACTAAAAAACTGCTTGAGATCCACAGTAAAGGAGCTAACCTGCACACACTTAAGCCACTGGAAGCTCCAAGAGAAGCAAGACACATCCAGTGCCCCTAATGCTGAGGACAGCAGGATTTCATAAGCTGGCTGGGCAATGCTGTTTACTCAGTTCGGTTACTCAATATAAGGCTTTGCCTCAAGTACTACCAAGTCAGGAAAACCAAGTGCTCTGCTCCACAGAAGTGGTTTACCAAATGACTAAGTGCACCATGCCAGCCAAATCAAGGAAGGTCATTTTGAATGTCTTCATTAAAACAAAAAACATTACGAGGTGGTCCGGAAGAATAAGTCCCATTAAAATGGGAAATAAAGAAGAAGTTCCCTGAGGAGCCAATGCTGAATCTCAGTGCATTCAGCATGAACAATGCTAAAGCTAAGATGTACACATCCCCCATGTTGTTCCTTCTTCTAACAGCAAAAAGGCAGCACAGGGCTCTGTGATGCACAGCATACCCCCATGCCAAGCAGTTGTTAAGCACACTTCTGTAGAAGCTCCTTGCTCTCACAGTTGCAGGACACAATCCACCAAAGCCACTCACCCTTCCTGCAGCACTTGCTGACATTAAACTCCTCAGACAGGCTGACTAACGATACAGCAGGCTATAGCAGCCCCAGGTACCCAGGGAGCTGGAGGTAGCAGCTTTCCTTCTGCAGAACCACGCTGTGCTGCAACACGGGTAATGGAGCATGACAGCAGCAGCTCTGAGATTCAGCAGCCTCCATTTCACAAGGGGAAAGCGGAGATATTGGCTGTCTGTATTCCTCACCCCTAAACTCTGGCAGGTGAAAGGAAGAGCACGGTGTCCCCAGCCCAGCACAGGCTGGAGATGGGCAGCAGAGGCAGCACGCTGCTGCCCAGTTTTGTTAACACAAATGGAAACACAAATGTGACTTAATGTGCCAGGCTGCTAATTGCAGCATGGCACAATGCAATTCCCTTCCCTCAGCACGCAGCAGCCTCCTCCCAAAGCTCTCACCCCACTGCTGCTTCTCCATTCTGCATTTCCAACCAGCACCGACTGCAGGTCTGTTGTGTTGTGTGAGTGCATTGTGCTGACCTGCACATTTTTATCAAAAAAACACCAATTCAAGCAACTTTGTGGAAAATGAACAGTTGACCTGGCCAATACAGACCTGAACAAATTATTGCTTTGGGGGGGATTATAACAGCTCTGCTGGGATGAAAGCCTTCATATGCCAAAACCTCCTGCAGTTAAAATGAAGAACGTGCTATGGCATGAGGGACACAAGCTTATTTACACCAACTGAAGGAGGCCAGGGTTCAGAACGTTCACATGTGCACGCTACTCGTCTGCCAGCATCAATGTGAGTCAAAGGGACATCAACTACAGGGACAGGAGGAGGAAGGATTTTGCAGGTCACCATGCACACCCCTGAGTATGCAGCACATCAGCAACTCACAGAGCTGGTTTTCACCACAAAGCATCTATGAGGGAGGAAAAAGGAAGAACCAAAGCACCATAACTTGAATATACACCACTCTCAATAACTATCAACTACTGGCAGAGCCTCAGAAGATCCATGCTCCAGATCCATGCTGCAACTACTGCAGAGGATCTAAAGAGATACAGCTTACAATAGATTCATTAAACACAAACATTTCTGAAATCCAATGCCAGCAGAAATGTTTCCATGAAATTCCAACATAAAAAAATCTGTGAAAAAAAACCCATTCTTATGTTAACATTTCCCTGCAGCATCCATGAAATGCAGCACTGATGGAGCACATAAAGATCGAAAAGAAAGAAGATGACACTAGAAAAGGGGTCCATACAAATCAGAAGGTGCCTACCCATTTTCAGTGGTCACATGGAAATACTGTGGAGAAATCAAAATAGTAGTTTAAAATGAGGCTGAATAAGGGTTCAAAAGGTATTCTGTTCCTAAACGTACAGGGCTATTAGCAACAGGCACAGACTTCTCTGATTTGGCAGTCCTAGAGGTTCTTTTGAACATATGTAATGAAAATCCATTGCTAGATAACATCTTATTGATGATATCTACTGCACTCAGCTCTGATGTAGCTCTAGGATGGCGTTTTGCTACTGAGCTGTGTTACATCTCAGCAGCTGGCTAAAGGAATAAGAGCGTTTCATCACAGCCTGGTCAGAATCTCACAGTTCATTATAACTACGGATGCTGAACAATGCGATCAGGGCTCAGAATTGCACGTTCCAATTATTACCCCTCAAGCTTGAGCACTCAGTGCACAAAGCACTCCAGCAAGGTTTGCTCTGGACAACCTGCAGCCTACCTTCCCATCGGACGCAGTGTTTATTCTGTAGTGGTACACCCTTCCTTCGTAGCGCAGTGAAATCGATCTCTGTCCTGGACTGCTCTCACTCTCTCGCACCAGAAAGCTGCCATTGATGCCACTGCTCAGGAGGTACTCGGCAGCGTTACGTGACACTGGTCCGTGGTACCAGGAATGTTTCTCCAAACTATTCACTGGGGTGATGTAGTTGCTGGGTACCCAACCTTGTCCATTCTTTGTCTGAGCCTCACACCATTCACCGTTATGATTGTAGCCCAGGACACGGAGCTTTTCACCTAAGCACAACCAGAGAACACATTTAGACATAACAAACCTAGGAGTAGAGTAAAAAGATGGATTATTTCTGGTTTATAGATCATTAGAATGGGTATCTGACTGAGCAGAGACCATGTGCGCTTCTTTAAGATTGAGTGGGCCACTGTAATCAAATTAAATGACATGCATGCTCCAAGGGTCTGTGAAATCCTCATGCAGTTCTGATGCTGCCTGAGCTTAATAAAAAGATTCCAACAAATTTTATTTGAGCTGAGTTGGCTTGATGGAGCTAGACCAGGAGTGGATAAATGGCAAAAACCTATTCTGATTAGCAAGTAAGCAGACCTGAATTGCACATAAGGAATGGGAGGATCAAGTAAGAAAACGCTGCATCTGCACAGTCATTTTTCATAGGAGAACTGAATTCTGGAGAACAATAAAAGTGACATATAACCACATTTGAAATCAGCTTAGTTCAATTTCTCAGCTCAAACTCCTGTTCTTAGTGGAGGACCTTCCTCTGACAGAGTCTTGTCCAATACAAAAAAACCTCAAATAGTTTTAACCTTTTAAAAGGTTACGACTTCAAGAAATATTTGGATTTGGTCAAGAAGAATTCCCACAGTAAAAAAATTCCATAGTGTTTAGTGTATAACTCAGCCATCCCACTGCAGCTTTTCTTTCCGTGCTTCTTGCTGGTCCCTGATACCACCCTGCACGTTTCTCTTACCTTTAGTTATGCTGAGAGTGTTGTCCCCACTCGCCACAAAATCGTACAGTGCAACAAAGAGGTGGGGGTCATTTTCACTGGGACAGGACAGGAGGTTCTCCTTGGAGTTCCAGCGAGCGGCTTCACTCAGCCCCTGGGGCTCAAAATCTGACACAACTGGCCTCTGGAGGGCTTCTGCAGGAAGAGAAGGGGAGAAAAGCAGGTTCATTTTTGCTGATAAAAGCCATCTGCTGAGCCCACGTGCTACGATTTCCCTCATTTTCTCAACATCTGTACTGCTCATGTATCAGAGGACAAACCCAGATCTGCTTTAAGCAGACCTGCTGCTACATGCACACAGCACTGTGTCTGCAGAGCCCCTTCCTAACACATGAGCTGCCTGCCTTGGCCATGGAGCAGAATAAAACCCTCTGCCTGCAGGCAGTGCTGCTCACATCCTGGCTCTCCATAAATCCTTCGGTGCTGCCACGGTCAGACCTGAAAGCAGCAAAGACCTCTAAAATGCAAATTCCTTAATTACCCTATAAATGAAATCAGCGGAACTTGAAACACTGAAAGTCAGGCAGGATGAGATTTATAAGATGTGGTGCATATGGAGTTAGAGACGTATTTTTGTAGTCCATGCTATCTTCAACCATCCCTCCTCTTAAATGAATAAAAGTTGGGTTGGTTTTGTTACCTCTCTGCCACTCCTCAAGGGAGTACACAGCGAGCGTATGCTGCACCATGCACTTGTAGGAACCTTAGAGGCCTTGAGATAAACCAGATCCCAAAAACTGAGCTTCAAACGTGCACAGTGAGGCACATTAGGTGTGAAATGCTCAGTCAGTATTAGGCACATCCAAGCAGCTTGGGGAATTCAGTTCCATTACTTCCTGCCAATTCTTCCCTCTGAACCATGGGGAAGGCTGTTGGGATGTCACCAGGATGCTGGGGCTGCTCAGGGCAGTGCCCCTTGTGCCAATGTGTCTGCACTACAACGCACATCCATGCTCTGGGGATGGGGCTGTCAGAGGCAGGAGATCCCCTTTCAGAAAACAAAGCTATCAGCATTTTACCACTCAAACACGGCCGGTAGATGGCTGTGAGCAGCAATGCTGCCCAACACAGCACAGAGCAGGCCCTGAGCATTACGGGCCGGCCATAACCTCGGCAAGGAAGGAAAACGCCTGCCCCGTGGGGCCTGATTCAACAGGAAGGCCGGAAATCCAAGGCGGGCTCCCCTCCAGCCTCCAGCACAGCCAGGCCCATGCGCAGCCCAGAGTGGGATGCGGGGGGAGAAGCTTGATAGACTGTGACAACACGTGCTGCTAAAGGCCTAGGCCCCTAGAGGAGGCTATTAGATTCAAGATATGAATCCATGATGCAAGAGAACCAGAGAGGACAGGTCTGTCTGGGTGCACTGTACAGTCAGCTGTCAGCAGCATTCATCTCTGAGTTAACTGCTGGTAAATCTACCCAGACATGATTGTGCTTCAGAGCAGCAGACAGCAGAGCTCACTCACACTGCTGCTCAGAGAGGTGGAGGTGCCCCAGCCCTGCAGATACCCGAGGTCAGGGGATGGCTCTGAGCACCTACGGAGCTGCATTGTCCCCATCCTACACTGTTCTTATCTACAGCTTCACAGCACCACGGAGCCCCTCAATAGATGCCTCTGGATGAATCAGACCAGCTGCTGTGCCATGGGACATCATACCCATTTGGTGATGGGGCAGGAAGCAAGCCCAGCTCCCTTGGTGAGCTCCATCAGTTATCACCAAGCTGAAATTCCCTCCAGGCAGCCACAAAGCTTGCTGCTGCAGCTCTGCACAACCACAGCTTCTTGCTGCCATCACATCAGGCTCAGGTGGCACCTGGATACCTGGGAGGAATCCCAGGGCAGAAGTGGAATTCAGCTCCACACTCACAGCAGCTAAATACAACTCTCCATTGCCAGACTAGGAAATGAGAGAGCAAGAGCTTTTATTTGGAGGCATCAGCCATATGGATGCCTACTTTTCTCCCCAGATTAAGTTTGCACCAGGAGATATTTATGTTCGTACACCAAAAGATTTCATAAGCACAGCTATCCCTTGCTAATTACTGTTTATGCAAAGCCATGAATCACTGCTAGGGACCGTGTAAGAAGTTCTCTGATGCGAACAATGTTGGTCCAGACCAACACAAGCAAATTCCCTTAACAAATGTAAGTGAAGAGCTGGAAAAGATGCAGAAGAACAGCATGACAAGCAGCTCCTCCACAGCTGACTGCAGGGCAGTCCCGGGGGAAAGAGGAGACCTCCTGTCTCCCTGCAAAACAAACATCCTGTGCTCTTACAAACTGCTGGCATTTTTTCCACAGGGTTTCCAAAGCAAAGGAGAACAGAATACACTCAGTAATCACTTTGGAGTCAAAGCACATGCTGTCTAAAGCTTTTCCTCTCCTTACCTTCTCCCTTCCTTCCTTTTCCCCTAAAAGAAATTAGGGTAAGTGGAAGAATCACTCTAGATTTAATGCGCTCCCTAAGCTCCTGGCTTTGTGCCTCTCTGTCCCACTGATTTCCTTACTGGTCACTGACAGATTCTCTATCCCTGATGGAACAGGGTTATCTTCAAGGTGAAAGGACCAGCATCCTCAGACAGAAGGTACCTCTGGCCTGCTTCACTGCCCATGCAAGAGGGCCCATAGTCAAAGACATTGCTTCATCCTACCAATGCTAAGTACCCCCAATGGCACAGCTTCTCCCACTCACTCTAAGAGACCATTCTGTTAACTTCCATCTTTTCTTTTTGGAGACTTCACTCTTCTATGAGCCTGCAGGTTCCACAACAGCTCATTCACTGGGTATTTTCCATTTGTAACCCTTTAACAACACAGTAAATACCATCTTCCAACCAGCGAGAAGATCACAGTTGTGTCTAATCTTAGAGCCACAGAGATTTGCAGCTATAGTATCTTTAACATCTCAGGACTGAGAAGGGAAGATGAATGCGGGTCTGTGATGATCAGCTTTAGGTCTGAAGACAGCTCTAGTTGTATGAAATGATAACACCTTCACCACAACCCATGGGAGATGGTAACAAGCATCAGCAGCCAGAATTATTAAAATAAGGATGGGACAGGCAAAAACCACTGCAGCAAACACACAACCAGCAAGCCACTACAAAGCCAGAATGCTTATTTAAAAGCAAAAATTCTACTGAGCAATGGCAGATGTGAGGCCAAGAGGTGAGGAGCAGAAAACAGAAGGAAGACACAGACAGAAGGCTCTTCCCTGGGAGGCCATGGCTACAGGCTGCTCCTCCCTGAGCTCCTCTGCTCTGACTGTAACAAGATACGCTGGAAAAAGAAAAGATATATGGGCAACCTGACAGCTGGCAGGGCAGAAACTGCTTCGGTTTGAAAACAAAGGGCTTGAGTAGTGCCTATACACCAGTTCTCAGCTTTAGAGAGGATGCTGACAGGTTTTAAACAAGGTTTCTGCTTTTCGGTGGTAGAGCAAGCCCAAAAAGGCAGCGAGACTATTTCAGCCCCTATTTGGGACATGGACACGTTCTGCTTTCCAGATCAGATTGGCAGCAGTGCTTGCTGTGCCTCGTCCCTTCTACTCTTTACCCTTTCTTGGTGTGAAGCGAGGGTGGAATTATTCAGTTTGGCACAGGCAAAAAGGAGGAAGCAGATGATAGAAGCTCAGATATCTCACATACAGGAATAATATTTACTAGGGGGAATAAAACTGAGAGCAAAAAACGGCCAGCTAAAATCATCAGCGTGGAAGCTCAGTAGTCACACAACCAGTTAAAACATACTTTTGATCAAGTTAAAGCAATCTTCAAGGTCTCGGTTCAGCCAAATGCTAACACACAGCATGCAGGGCTGCCTGCCCACACCCTGCCACAGCACAGAGACATTGAGGATGAAAAATCCCTCTCATATCCCCAGGCCCAACCCCAGCCCACCCCATTATGCCCATAGACACATCCCTCAGTGCCACATCCCCACAGGTCAGGGAGGCCTCCTCAAGTCATCACCTTCATATTAGTTAGTTAAATAACTACAAACAAACCTGATTTTCTAAGCCTTGTGCCAGCCATCACATGCTGCCATGCTGGCTTTTTACAAAGCAATACAAGAGATTCAATTAGGTAAAATTCCATCTATCCTCCTGGCTGCAACCAGTTTACCATGTAACCAATGGTCCACTCAACCTCTAAGTAGCTCTCTCTACAGTTTCTTATTCTCCAATGCAACTCAGCTTTCCCCTCATGCCTTCGGCAGCTTCCCATGTAACAAAGACAAGAGTAGAGTTAAATCCTCCAGTGATATCACCATAATCTCCTTAATCCCTCCAGAAGCTCCAGTGAGACACAGGCTGTGCAGGGAGCAGCTTGGCCATATCACACAGCTCCCAGAGATGCACCTAGTAACCCCAACACAAACCTATCCCCCACCTAAGGATCTGCCAGTCTGCCCTTTGTAGGCCTGCAAGCTTTAGTGGCTTCCACCCAAATGAGCCCCACCTGTAAGAACCTGTTATCAAGCAAATGCCTTTCACTTGTGCCCTGCCACAATCTCCCCCTGTTCTTCTGCTCTGCCCTCTCAGCAGGGCTTTCAACCTCACCACAACCTGAACACAAAAGCTGTGTGGGGCCCCTTCAGCTGTAGAAAGGAATAACAGAAAGCTCTCCTTTGTTTTCCCTTTGCTTTGCTTTCTAAGAGGTCGACCACCACTGTAGCATCACAGTGTGTCCTGGGCTATCCATATCCTAACAGCTGTCACAGCAGTGCAGGAAGATGCATTAAGATCTCGGTTGTGGAGCTGTGACACACTGGTGGGTGCTGTGCTGAGTAGAGGCTGAGCTGCTTTGACAGAAGAATGTTTTAAAGTTCTTCCAATGCTCGTTTCCCATCCCTTAGTAAAAGGATACACACACAGCCGTGGTCTCAGAGAAGCTGAAGGTGAAAATACCGCAGTATTTACTGTGCCTGATCATGTTGTTAACTCGATACTGCCTACATGGAGCAAGTCAAACTGCGCTCTAATCCTATTATACAACTGCATTGCAAAGTGGGGAGGGGGAGTGGCTGTAGAATGTACAAAAGAGAAAACCCACACAAACAGCTCCGGTAGCATCAGGTCACATCAGCCCTGGCTTTAACAAACCCAGAGGCCCCCAGCAGCCCTGCCCACACTCTATAGGCAGCCAAAGGCTCCAATGCAGAGCAGGGGGCCCAGGGCCAGCACAGCAGCAGCAAAGTGCCACAAACAGAGGTTTGGTGCACCTGAAAAAGCTCAGCGAACCGTTTGGTCACTTAGGAAAGATCCACGCAATTCACACATCAACCCCCTGCTACGTCTGTGAAACTTTTACAAAGGATTGCAAAAGATAAAGAGAACCAACAGGGGAAAAAAGAACAGCCCCCCTGACAACAGAAAGTTATTCAGAGCCGCACGCATCCGATGAGCGCAGCCTCCTGCTATGAGATCCCTCCGGCTCGCTCTGCCGCCAGCAGCCATTTGTAGTTTTTGAGATTCCTGAACTATGAATTTGAGGAACATTTCTCCGCTGAATATTCGAGAGTTGAGCAAGAGCCGCCGGCCATAGGCTGCGCGCGGTCAGGTGGCTGCATTTCTTCCCTCTGATTTGATGAGTTAGCAAAGTACTCCTGGCACGCAGCTTATTTTTACCGAAGTTCCATCCAGCGACACAAAAGAAGCCGAGGAATGCATCGCCCCAACACAGCACGGCGGGCTGCAGAGCCCTGGCAGAGCACAGAGCAAGGCCACGGCCAAGGGGACACACTACAGGGTTGTGCTGTGCCCAATGGGGCCAGGCTGGGCTCCTCCAGCCCAGGGCACCCAGCTCCGGCCCTCCCCAAGTGTTCATTCACGTTTCAATTCCTCCACTCACAGGAATGGCTCCAATTCAGTTTTTCAAAGCAACTGCTCAAGTAAATTCAGCTGTGTGGCCGCCTGGGAAATGCCAGCAGAGAGGGATAGCCAAAAGGAGCCAACAGACCGCGAGTAACACACACAGAAAGTACTTTGCTGTATTCAGCAAGTTGATGTGCATCTAGATTCTCCTCCTTAGCCCACAGTAACTTTAGTTCTTTCAGCCCCAAGAGAAGGGAGCTCCTTCTCCGCGCACACCCGAAGCCCAGGCCCATGGAGACGGCTTTGTTTGTTGGATCAGCCATGGGATCACTTGACATTTCACAACCATAAATGGTAGAGCCGGGCTCCCTTTGTACGCTGCGCTTAATGAAAATCACCTGGTCCCAAAGTCATGCACACACAGCCCCGTGGCTCCCAGCTCCCCTAAAAGCCTCCCTGTATCCCCAGAAAGTATTTCCATGCCCCCAAAGGGCCTCCCCACATCCCCAAAAGGGGCCTCCCATCCCGCTCACCTTCCAAGTAGCAGCTGGAGGAAGAAGAGAGCCCCTTCTTCGACTTGCAGCCCACCAATTTCAAGCAAATCTCCAACATTTTCATTTGTTAGAGTTTGGCCTCAGCTGTACGGTCTCCTTTCTTCCCTTCAGCTCTTCTCACTCAAAGTTACCCAGTAAAAAGCGCTCCCCGTACCACTTAAAATGCTGATCCCAAGAGGCACAGAGCCTCCGGGACCCGGCTGTCCCCCGGCCCGGACAGGACTGCAGCCATCCCCCTGCAGCAGGAGGGCAGGGTGCTGGGTGCTGAGCTCTGCCAACAAAGGGCCCCCTTCAGCCTCCGCGCCTCAGCTCCAAGCCGGCCTCCTGACGGCAGGCAGCAAGCTACGCCCTCGCTCCTTAACCCTGCTGCTGCCGGATGGGGAGGTACACACGTTCAGCATCTGTTTATTCCATATCGGCGTATATATAGGCAGCTGTTGATAAAGGAGACTGGACTGGTTGCACATACAGCTGTGGGGTTTTGCATGATCCCCATTCTGTTCCCAAAGCTTGTGCTGCTCAGAGCACGAGGTGCCCCCCGAGCAGGAAGGACCATGACACCATCCCCAGGCCTTCTCTTCCTCCATCCGCTTCTAGAGGGGGGTCTCCATCCCATGGAAGCAAAAGAGGCTCAAAGGAAACTGATGCCCCTCCACTTGCTCCCTGCCCACCTGGCTTCAGAAGGCACTGCAACAAAGAGGTGGGACAGAACAGGGAGTAATAAAAGAGGAGCTGAAAGCTGAGTTGGCCATCTCATGCTGAGGCCCGTGTTATGCTCAGGGAGCCAGGGTGAAGCAACATTTGATGAGCAGACCCTGCATCGTGCACGCAATGTCTGTATGTGACGAGCATCCCCATCCTGCCTCGAGTTCAACCACAGCTGTAAGAGCATGGAATTCCCATAAAATTCCCCTGGAGGTATGAAGGCAGCAGCACCCAACCAACACAATTAGGGCTCCTACAGCAGCAGAATGAAGGTGGATTACACTCCTGGTGAACTCCTGGGGTTGGTATTCCAGAAGAAGAATGCCTCGTTTCAAATTAAATGAACCCACTTGCAGAAGAACCTTGCTGTTGGAGCAGCGCTTCCACTCAGGGAGCTGAGTACAAAGAGCCATCCTGGGATAACTCCCATTGTAGATAAAGCCTAAAATTAATTCCCTTTATTGTTCCAAGCTCGTGTGATCCCTCTGCTACAAACTTCATCCTTCTGTGCTTCCTCATTTGTGTCACAGCAAGCCAGACTGTAAATGCTTCAGAGCAAGAGCTCTCTGCACTTAGTGCGTGCCATGAAATTAGCTGGCGATACGGAAATAAAAGCCACATTGGCAGTGTCACACTAAACGCTGCTACTCTTAGTGCTAACATCTATTAATCCCTTTAATGTTTGTTGTATTCGCATCTTAAAGAGTAAAATCTGTCATGAAAAGCGTGCAGACTTCTGGGCTATGGAGTGACTGATGCAATCTTCAACTCAGAACAGAATGGCAGACCAGTTTTGCTTTGCCATACAGAGCACAATGCCTTCCCTTCCCTTTCCTCTCCTTTCAATCCCCTTTGGCACAGGCAGCTCAGCCCCAAGCATCACCTGTCCCCAGGCAGCCCCAACCTGCACTGCTTTGATATCTCCTTGTATAAGGAGGGAACTGAACACAGCCCTCCAGATGTGGCTTTGCTAGCTCCAGAAATAACCACTTCTTTTGACCTGCTGGCTATGTTCTTGCTAATGCAACCCAGTACGCCATCAGCCCTTATTGTTTATGCTCATACAAGAGCATAAGCCTCTTTAGCCAACTGCTTTAATGTCTGAGCTTCTTCTAAGAGGCTATTTTATTCACCCTGTTCTTAAAGCTATGCAACATTTGAGGACAGCCTTATCCAAGTGAGTGATCACATCCACATACAAGACAGCAGCAGTGAAAGGACTGGGCTCCATGAGCAGAAAGTGAGTTCTGGCGTAGTCCCACCCCACTAACAGCTGGAGCCAATTTTCTTGTGATACCATGAAAAACAGCTTGAGTGCTCATCACCCATTTAAAAGCAAAACTTCATTTTAAAACCCTCTTCTGAAACACAGAAAGATGATGGAGTTGGAAGGCCCAAACACTGGGGATTTTTTCCATAGGTGCGTTTAACTTGAAGTCATGTGAATTAGAAGGAGCTCAAAACAGTGGGCAAAGGAAAGGAGCAAAGGAGAGTACTAGGAAAAGAGCAATCCTTCCCATTATGGATTACCTGTGCCTTGTCTAGCTCTTCTGTAAATGCAGATGGGTGTAAAGGAACTGAACACAGGCTGTAAAGCACTTTGCCGTCTGTGGATGCATAGAGCAACAACAAATTGATTCACATCACTTGTAAGACGCGTTATTCTTACCCAGCACGAAGGTTATTTGTAATTTTGAGCATTCATGGGTCACTTAGCAATACCTGCCACATCACAGGTGAGGGTGCCAACAGCCCCAGCCAAAAGGTGGCTGCACATGGATTGACTCCATGAGCTCATTCAGACTTCCCACATTTGCTCACACACATAAGGAGGAAACTTGAGAGACCAGGACACTCTGCCTTTCTTTCTTCAGTCCCTGCTTGGAATGCTTATAGAGGCCATTACTCCACCTCCATTTAAATCTCTTCTCAAAGCTCAGCTGGCGTGTTTACAAGAGCATCTATCACTGCTAGTTAAAACAGCGCATTAAAACCAAAACCCTCTCGCTATGATCTCTCTAGAGCAGGTATTCCCTCTCCTATCCCCCCAGCAGCCCTATATCACAAACCTACCCATCAAAGGCTGCTCAAAGTGCAAAGAATCTTCCCTCCTTCAGAACCCATTCAGCCAGCTGAGAACCAAGAGCCCAAAGCTCTCTGCCTGTACAGAGAGACATCATTGCCTCTGGCAGCGGGGAAGAAATAAACCCAGCAGGTTGCAAGGAGCACACTGCACACCCCAACAAGACAACAAAAGGTTTTGCAGTGCAGCATGTGCGTTTGTTGGTTTTGCTCCCTGATTTAACAGATGTTTGTTATCTGCAATCTTCAGGACTCAAGACTCGCTGAGAAGTGGTGGGATTAGAGAAACGTGCAGCTATTTGAAATTCCTTGCAAGCAGCAGGGCAGAATCCTCCTTTTTAAGGTAGCAACAAGGCAGAGGGTACAGCTCAATTCCTGCAGAGCTGGCTGTCTATGGGAGACCATGCAAGGACTGCAAACTCCAGAGAAAGCTGCTTGTGTCATTGGCATTTGAAGCCTGAGAGGTTAAACCAGGTCCAAAGGAGCTCTTTATAAACCTCTGAAAGTTTTTGGTCTCTCCCATTAAAAGCTTTTTGAAACATCTGCAGGCAATGAAAGAGAAGGAGGCACCTTGCAGCTCTCAGAGCTGAAAAAAGCAGAGGCTTACCTGGGGGACAGCAAACAGCACAAAGCACCTTATTGTGACTGCTGGACTTTCATCACCTGGTTGGCTCATTGAAAGGGTGGAAGAGGGAATGGGCAGGGAGAGCTGCTGTGGTGGGCACAGGACAGCAGCTGAGCAGCATGACCACGTTCAGCATCTTCTGCCAGCCCAGAGCAGAAGGCTTAAAGCCAGCACAGAGCCAGAAAAGATGCATGCTTGCAAAATATCAGAAAACAACATTTTTTCTTGCAAAGTTTCTTTGCCAAATCCTGACTCAGAATCTGAGTGGGAGCATTTCCTTTTTTTTATTCTTTTTTAAATTTATTTAAATAAAATACATGGAAATGCAAACAAAAAGATAAAAGCAGAGGTTAAACCAAGGTGTTCAAAGTCGCTGACTTCACGGGTACCTTGTGCAACCCCAACACGTGGCCCAGAGCAGCCGGGAGGAGCAGCACAGCTCTGCTGTGACAGCACCTAAGCAGTTAATTCCTTCCACTCAAGAGCTGAAAAATCTGCCAAGGCAGAAGACCAGGCCTTGGAGATCAAGTTACACATGAGGAGGGGGTGGAAGGGGAGAGGAAGGAAAGAAAACAAGTTCTCTGAGCACTGCACTGAGTTAGGCCAGGCAGGCCCAGGAGGGTGGGGAGGAGGCAACGCTCCCCCTGTGCTGGTTTGGGGCAGTGAGAGGCACCGAGGACACACGTGTGCTGTTGTGACTCCAAACCTGCCATTCAAACAGCAGGAACCATCCTGCACTGAATACATTAGCTCTGGCCAACATCAGGGACCTTCTCCTAGAACCAGAAGAGGTGTGAGCTGGGAAGGACAGGACTGAATGGGCACTACTAGAGCCAATGAAGCACCTCCCCTCTCACCACACTCAACCACGCCATCGTGCTGCACAGAGCTCAGGGCACAGCTCATGTAGGGACGTATCCATCAGTCCCAGCATCAGTCCAACTCCATTGCTCTGAATGTTGATGCTGGTTCATTTACAGGATATATTTGTAGAGGAAACTGAAGTGCTTAAAAAGAAAACAAAACAGACGAACCACCACCATCTACAATGACTTCAATGAATGCTTATCCACTTCCAGCTACCTTCGACCTTCCTTAGGTTTATAGGTGAAATGCCCAGTGCTCTACAGCACTAATTATTCCCAGTGTAAGAAATTAAGTATACACTACCAGGAAGGCAAAAGCTTCCAGTTAATTAGCAGTGATCCCCAACCAGCCCAGCGCTGCGCTGTCAGGACACAACATAAGGAGCTGGAAGAGCCGTGCTGGGACCGTGACGTAAAGGCAGGAGCGTTCTGTTCTCTGGTGAATGTGGGGGCCAACAGGCTCAGGCTCCAGCCAGAACTGAGCTATCTCACCATGGAGAAAAGCAAACTCAGACATGTACACACCTCCCTTTCCAGCTGCAGGGAGAGAAGCATCCATTTGCATTGCACTGGTGTGCAATGGGGTGCGGCGCAGCACGAGGCCTGTGCTGAATCTTCACAACTGCTTGAAGTGCTCTTGTTAATTCCTGGGCATTAACAAAAACAACATTTAAAGAAGCATTTTAATTTGTTTAGGGTTGTTTTTTTTTATTGGAAAAGAGAGGTAACAGTCCCTCCAGGCTGCACCATAGAAACAAAGCAAAAACCCAATGCAGTGCTTCATCAGTGCAGAAGTGTTTAGTTTAAATCCCTTCTGAATGAGTTTCCTCAGTGTGTGTAGGATGTAATACTTGTATTTACATTCAGAGTTAGAAAATGGCATGAGATTCTGGAATGCCTTCCCCGTTTTCTGCTTTTCCAGGTACAAGAGTTAGGCAAGAAAGCAATGAAAGATGGCCTAAAAAATGAGATCTGTGCTCCTGATCAGCCATCACCCCAAATTCTGCCTTATCCATGTGTTCTGAGCCAGCCAAAATTCCTTTCTGTTCACTCCCTCCTTCCCCTACCTGTCTGCCTCTAATCAGAGCCATTCACAGAGCAGATACATCATGTGTGGGCTGAGGTTTACAGCTGCTGGCATGAAGAAAGGCTGGAGATGCTTTCTGCCCAAATACCACATAGGAAATAAAAATGCACAAGTCCAGCTGAATAGCGAGTTGCCATGCTGTCAGCTTCCAACCTGCTCCATGCCAAGGGAGGGTCAGGTTGGATATTAGGTCAATTTTCTTCTCAGAATGAGTGATAATGCAGTGGCACAGCTGCCCAGGGAGTGCTGGGATCTCTGTCCCTGGAGGTGTCCCATAGCTGTAGGGATGAGGCAATGAGGGACGTAGCAGTGGGCATGGTGGGCTGGGGTTGGACTTTGGGGATCTGTGAGGTCTTTTCCAACCTTAATGACTCCACGATTCTGGGAACAGGGATGCTATGCCCGAGCCAAGCAGAGGTGGGAAGGAGGAGAGCAGGCCAGCTGGGCTCTGGTGGGCCACACGTCCCCAATTCCTCCCCACTCGGTTCAGCTCAGCCTGTGCGAGTCCTGCTCCTGGAACACAGCCCGAGGATTTGCAGAGGGTGAAAGAGCTGCAGTGTTCCCTAATCCTCTGGCGATGTGCATGTTAGTTAGGGTGCCAGCAGAGCCTCACAAACTTAATCTCAAAGCAGGAGGAGGTTTGGGGAAAGAAACAGATGAGAAATCTGCAGCAGCTCTGGAGTTGAGAGGGGACGAAGGCAATGCATCGCCCATAACGTGTGTGAGGCACAATATACTGCACAGGGAGAGCTCAGCTGTGCAGTGCTGCAGTTATCAGATCCAGAAACACAGAGAGGAAAAGCCCCCCAGATTATGTGAGCTCTCATCTTGTAATTACACCTGGAGCTCTGGATAAAGGATGTCACCACGTTGCTGGGAGGATTAGCAGGTTATCATTTTGCAAAGAGCTGATAATAGCTCGGTTCGCTTTTGCTTCGTGTCAAACCCTCACATTTGATCTGGCTTTTAACGTGAAAAATGTTTTAGGAAAAAAAATTAAGGGGAAATTATCCATTCACAGCTTAAACATACACTCATGGAGTAGATGCAGCACAGCTGTATTCACACAGACACACAGGCAAAGCTTTCACCCTGCTTGTGCCTCCACTTTCTCTGAAGGTCGAAGGTCCTGGTGCCACCTGCCTTCAGGACAAACCACCCAGCACACAGCAGGGCCTGGTCCCCAGACTCACAAAGGAATGCTTCATTGGCATCCAGGAGAAAGGTTTCCTATGTCAGAACACCCAGGAGCCCCTCCCTGGGGAAACAGGAGGAGCAGGGATCTCAGGATCTCACACTCAGCTGCAGCACATCAAGGTGCTGGGGCTCCCCCAGGTCTCCAATGGAGCAGAACAAGTGAAATTCAGTGAGCTCTGCAGCACAACGTGCCCCAAACCTGCAACTGGACCAGGCTACAGCTTCTGGCAGTGCCCATTAGCATCAACTGTGTTTTCTGGAGGTGCCTTCCTCCAGCCTCTTGTAGCATGGCAAGAAAAAGCAAACATGAACAGCACTGAGGAACAGCCCATTCTGAAACCACTTCCAGGAACAGGGATTGTTTGAACAAAATCCATTAAGTGAAACCATCTGTATTAAGGGTCAAACGCCATCTGAGGCTGACTGTACAGAACTAGCCATTTTACAGCATTCGGGCTATTATCCCTTCATGGTTTTTCTCTAACACGGATCGATCAGTGGCACGGAGGTGTTATTAGGGGGTAGGAATTAACCCCACAGCTCCAGAGCCCTGGGTGCTATAAGGGAAGGCTGCAGTCAGAGCTGTGCCCCATGGCACAGGGCTGCAGCTCCTCCCCAGCTGCGTCACTCAGAGCCAGCCAGGCGGATGCACTGGATCCCAAGGGATGCTTCTTCCACGCGGCTTGCTGGCAGGAGGGAGGTGATAGAAAAGGGTTGAGGAAGGAAAAAAAGGGTGATTGGAAGTCATAATGGTGATAAAAGCCTGTTTTAACCTGTTTCACCAGGGGGGTTTAGTGATGGAATACAAGAGGATTCAAAGATGGTGGACCTGCCCGTGGCAATACAACCCCATCTGAGTACAACCTTGGTCACTCCACTGCGGGTCTGATAAAACTCCAACTAAATGCAGAAGTATTTCCGAATGTATCACTGCTGAGGTCACGACTGTAATCAAATATTGCAGCTGCAAATGCAAAAAGAAATAAATAAATCATTGATCTTTTGCTTTTCTACAAACCAAGCAGATGGTGATGGAAGGGAAAACTACAATCCTTTTGTTTTCAACAGAACTGCCAGCAAAAAGGCCCAAAAAACAGCTTTTTCTCTCTTTAAATGTATATTTTTTTGCCAACATGCCAACGTGCCTCATGGCTGGCAGCTTTTTCAGCGGACAAATATTCAATGGAGTCAACATAAATGCAAATACTAGCTATCGAAAATCAAATTGCCCAGCTATGATGTAATGAAATAGCTTTGCTTTATGGGAATGAGGTCACAGCTCTGAAATATGCCTTAGGAGTCAAAAAAAAAAACCCACCTCTTTCACCAGTTGCAAAGTGGTAACGCAATTACTCGCCTAACTCTAAGATTTTATAGATATTTAAATTCAACTCTGAAGATATGAGTCATTAATTTGCATAAGCATTGCTGAGAAGCAGACTGTTCTTCAATCACAATGAACTAATGGAGCTCTCGTGGCCTGAATATTAGCTAAAGCTAAACCGTAACACTGAAGCGTGAGTACATCGCAGTCACAAAACGCTTCTATATTCCTGATGGTGAAGTGTCAAAGCAGCCCACAGACACAGAAGAATGCACTGATCAATAAGAGCACAGTGGAAGCAGACTCAAGGAGTGGGCATTCCCAGGGTAAGGCTGCTGGGTGAGGAACCCCATCATAGACATTGCCAGGGTTTGCATCACCCAGCCATGGGCAAGTACTGAGAGCAGGATGAGTTGTCATTTAGTTTTGCAGAGCAGAATGTGCCTGGTCCATAGAGGGCATTTCTTCAAGGTTTTGCTTGTATTTTCTATTAGCTTTACCAGGAAGCATGGTCTCATTTTGCTCCGTACAGCAGGATGTTTTGTAGATGGGCAAAAAAAGAGAAACATATATATATATTAGGGATCCAACAGAGAGTTTATGAAGCCCAAAACCTTATCTTAACTTCACTGTGCTGTCCCTCTACAGAGATTTTTTTCCCTTCCATAAATACAAACTCATCTGTGGTTCGGAGGCCCCTGAATAGCACAATAACATCACAAAGTGTTCAACTCAAACCACCACAACACCAACAGCATCACAACAGATCTGTGTTATTTCACCTGCAAGAAGAACAGAAAATGTCTCAAGGGCAGAATCACAGAATCACTGAGGTTGGAAATGACCTCTATGATCATCAATTCCAACCCCAACCCACCGTGCCCACAGACACAGCCCTCAGTGCTGCATCCCCACAGCTCTGGAACACCACCAGGATGGGATTTGTGGCAGTGAGAATGTCTATGCCAGGGGCTGCCCCCTCTATTCCTTCCTGCCCCTCCCAATAAGTTATTCGTTAACGTACCAAAACATGCACAGCAATGAGGAATTCATGGAGATTCCCTGAATACCAAAATTCTGAGTATAACGGCAAGCAGAGCTAACTGAACGCCCTCCTCCAGCTCCACACCCTGCCCCGGGTGGATCACTGCTATAAAGCTTCACTTGTATTTACAGCAGCAAAGCCCTCCACAAACCCCTTCACCACCAGCGCCTTCCATGCGCTCTGAACATCCCTGAACCAAGCAGCAGCCACCAATGCTGCAACTTTAAATCTATCCCCGTTTCCTCTTCCAAGTTTCTGTTTGAGCCGTTACAGCTCCCTCAGGACCCCACTGACTCACTGCATTTTCGGGATGACGCAAGCATGCTCTTCTGCACAGCTTCAAAACAGGCTCCAAGCGTTTCCAGTCACAAAATGACCACTAAAGATCCCTATAAATCAGGTGTTCTCACTGTGCAGCCATCATTCCTGCGAAGCAGGGAGCAAGCTTCAGTTTCTTTTCTGATTGGAAATGAATTAATCACCAGTACTGTCATTCCTAGGCAATACTTCTAGGAATGCTCAAGTTTCCACCCTGAGATCCAGTGGAAAATAGTTCCCTGCTGACTGCACACCCAGCAGGGCTGGCCCGCCTCTCCTGCAGCCCGGCCAGCTCAGCACTGCCTGTATCACCTTGCTGTCCCCTCGTGCCACTGGGTATCCATCTCCACCCTCGGGCTCTTGAAGAACCCAAAACACAACATCTGCCCCACCTTTTCCATATTAGCCCCTAGTTCCTCGGTTCTACCTGCAGAAAACTGGGAAGTTAAAGAGGAGAGATGTTCTAGGTGCAGTTGTGCCAACAGGTAGATACTACACAAAGACCTGAGCAGCCACAGAGTGGAAAGGTGCATGTGAAAACATGAGACTGGGAAGGTTTCTTCCTTGTCTAGAGATCAAATTCCTGATTCCTTCTGAATTCATTCACTCAGCTTTTCTTGCTCCTCCGATGGCTGCACACAAGACAGACCCAGTACTGTACCAGCATCAGTATCTACTACTGTATACTGTATCATCAGTATATTGTCCTGTATCTGTGCTCCTTACCAGGATGGTAACAACAGCAAAACAAACCCTGGGCTCCTGTCTTGGCTTTGCTGTCTGATAGCAAAGGCAGCTGAAACATTCTTTCTGATTGTAGCTTCCCACATCTGTCTGCTCTGTGAGATGTCACTGCGACAAGAGAGCTGGGAGTGACGAGAAGATGTAAAACTGAACAGTGAAGTGGAATACAAAAAGAATCAGAGAAGGATGAAGAATGCCTCATTTAGTCAGCAGCACTAACGCTGCTAATCAAAACTTCCAGATGAACGTGTCCTTCCTACACAGCCTTCTTGCCCCTCCTCAAGCCAGGTCAAGCAAGATGAATGTCTGACACAAACCTGCTTGTACTTCACTCCTTACAGCAAGCAACAGAGGGAGGCTTCGCTGGTTTGTGGACCAAGAGGTCACTACGATGACTGAGGGGTTATCTGCAAAATGAGCTTTAATCCGTATTGTCAGTCATAGAGAAAAAGTTAAAAGCCTGTAACAGAACATCATTAGCATCCTCTGTATGGACACCGGGACTTTTATACCAAACTCATCACTTCTAAAGTGACAGAGAAAATAAGCATGGGGCCACGAAGACACAACCCTGCAGTGGGCTGAACGCTTTGCTGTAGGAAAGCAGCCAGTTTTGGGACTGCTTGCAAGCAGGCTCCTTCCCATTGGAGTGGATTTGAAGCCCAGGAAGCAAGGAGGCAGGGAGAAGAGCGATTAGCAAAGTGTCAGGAATTATGAGTCAAGGAGGTGAGTCACCACCACATCCCCCCGGGGGTGGGATTTGGGATGAGTGCACCCAACTGCACACATTACACAACCCCAATGGAAAAGCCCTCTCAGATCCCCAGCCCCAACCCCAGCACACCCCACTGCCATGTCCCCCAGTACCACATCCCTGTGGTTCTAGATCTCCCTTTGGGATGGGGATTCCTCCACCTCTCTGGGCAGAAGCGTTGGTTATTTTACAGCCATACAGCAGCCAATCTTTACCTTCACATTCAAAGCGTGGCAGTGGCCTTCTTCATTCTGCTCTTCCCATGTCAGACACGACCTTGACAGCTGCCCAACAGCTTCATCTTAAGCAGAAGCTTGTCTCGTGCTCAGCCTTCCCACCTAGCCCAAAACCTGTGATGCTTGTGGAAAGTACATTTGAGCCATAAGAAACCCCAGTACGATGTGCTTTGATTATTATTATTTTATCTAAGGCCAATCAGAGGGTGGTGAGGCCCTGGCACTGCTGCCCTGAGAAGCTGTGGGTGCCCCATCCCTGGAGATATCCAAGGACAGGCTGGATGAGGCCCTGGGCAGCCTGATCTGCCAGGGGTGGTTGGAACTGAATGATTTTTAAGGTCCCTTCCGACCCATGATTCCATGAAAAAAGGGAGAGGAATTCTGCAATCCGGATCTGAAGACAGTCAATGGCTCTTTTGCTCCAGTAGAAGCTGTGGAATTTGGCCTGCAGTGCTTTACCCAAGAAGCCATCGGATCTCATGACTCAGTGCATGCAAAGCGATGGGGGCGGTGGGAGGAAGACGCAAGGGGACGGAGCTCTCATAGTAAACATCTGAGCTGTCTGCAATAAGGGCTGTGCCATTAAAAAGAAGCTGCTGCCGGTTTTCCAGTATCTTTTCCTCTGTTTATTTCAGTTGCCATGGCTCTCACTTGAATCATCTGAACAAATTACATACACATGTCTCAGGCCACGTTATTTCCACTCCCTCCACAACTGCAGCTCGACATCCACTCACCTGGCAGCTGCTCGTGCCAGGCAACATCAGCAGCATGGCCACAGCCAGCTGAACTGCCCATTGCTGCACAACAGCCCCATCGGTGTCTCAGGAAATGCAACAAAAAAGAAGAATGCAAAAAAAAATGGCATCCTGTTATCCTTCCCTATGTGGGCTCAGAAGACCAGCCAGCATCATGTCTGTACTTTAAGTCTTGCATGAGCAGGTGCTACATCAGCATCTGTCGTCTCCAACAGACCTGTTCAACTGGATGATTCCAAAGGAAGCTCTGGTCTATGCTTGGTATTCTTCTTGTGCTCCTACAGCCCTGGGATACTGCTGCATATTACAAACACAAAAAGCAGCAGTGTTTTGCCTTCATCACGCGCTGTGCGGCTCTGCAATGAATTGAACATAACACAAATTATCACGCTGTTTGTAGCTCACAAGACTTCACAAAACCAGCACATTGATCCCGAATTCTTCAGATTGCCCATTTGCTCCAGGTCTGTATCTCCCACAAAGGGTCTCCTGGTACCAGCAGCACAAAATCCACTAGAATAACTCAATACAAGACGGGTTCATAAATGTTTCAAAAGCCAGCGTGTTGCTGTGCAGGAACACAAAAAAGAACAAGCTGCTCAGGTTTTGTTTCTTCTGCTCTGACATTCTGGGAGAGTTTTGCTGGTGTTGAGTGAAAATGGAAGATAAAATACAGTGGAATTAAAGGATTAAACGTGCAATAAACAGAAGTCATGTCGAAGATTTAAATGCATACAATTTTGGTGGTCAAAATAAATCCCAGCACAAACATGGCAGTGGTCATCCTCTTCTCCAAATGCAAGTTGCCCAAGGCGATGGATGCATTGCGAGATGGAGCTTTTGTGAGCACAGAGCGATTCATTCAGACATTAGCATCAGCTTCCCTTGATCACAGTGGGTAAATGGAAAAGAAGGACTACAAAGTGGGACTGCAGCACCTCCGCAACTCAGACAGAAATCGGTCTTTGACAGAGTAATTGTACTTGCTGTACATGTTTGAAGCCCAGATAACGGCCAGCATAGTGTTTCAAAGATACAGAGTTCTCATCCTTTTTTATTCTTTTAACTTTAGATGGAGAATGCAGAGAATATCAGCTCTGTGCTGTGCCAGGAAACTGAAATCAGGCTGGGAACAGAAAGCTCTGAAGTACCAGCAAGAGCTGTATGAGTGGCTGGGGAGGGCAGGGAAGGAGATATGAGATAGGAGAGCCACATAGCCCAGCAGCAGGCAGGCATGGTCCAAGCCCAGCTGCTGTGCCAGCACAAGAAACACGGGTGCTATGCTGCTGCTCCTCACATGTCATTAGGTACAGAGCAGCTGCCTGATGGACAGAGAGGTGGCCCACAGGAAACCTGCTTAAAATGAATTTTCTTCATTTGGAAAACAGTCAGCTCATGAGCTCGCTGCCAAAACAGGATCAGTGACAGCCTACCTGACACCTGGAGTGCCTTTGTGCACATCTCCGCAGGGAGCAGGGAATGGCACAGGAGCAGCCTGTGGGAGGCTGAGAATCTGTGGGTAGGTGTCCCCCCAGGTGACAGCCCCTCTGAGCAACGCTCCAGCAGCAAGAAGCTGTCATGAGCTCCTTTTGTTACTCCACAAAGCAGTTCCACCAGCACCCGATGTCCCAGGCGGTGATTTACGGGGAGCTGACGATGTGACACTCAGAGCAAGCTGGCAAAATGAACTGCCTATTTACAGCTGGAAGGCAGAAACAAAGTGCTTAGAAACAACTCCCTGCCTACATGGAGGTTTGCAGAGGAGAGCACAGTGCAGTGAGCCCAAGCCCTCCTGCCAGCAGTGGTTTACTTGGTAAGGCTGTCACCACGCGGCAGTGCTATGAACGGCCGCTGGATCTGGAATGCAGCAAAACTGAGTGAAGGAAAACATCCCTTGAGGAGAAAACTTCAGCTCCTGGGAGGGCTGTTCTTTCAGCATATAAACTGATAAATTCAGGTTCTGATCCTTACATTAGAAGCAGGAGAATTGCTGACAACAAAGTCTGAAGGCAGTGTTTCCTATGAAACAGCAGCCAGATGCGCGCAGGAGGAGCAAAGGAAGGATGCAGCTTATTGCAAGGAGTCCCAGCCTCCTGCTTTAACATACAGCACGAGTCAAAACACAGTGTTTTCCATCCAAAACCATGCATTGTGTGTGTTTGTTTTGATGCACCAGCATCCCCTCCAGGGCTGGGTTCCCCAGCTGCTGTGGGAGCACAGATGTGTGGGTTACATCCCATACCTGGAAACTGCCATCTGCAATGCAACAACAGAGTTGGTGCCGCAGAGTTTCTCTCTTTGATTCCTTATAGATTTAATGTATTTGACACTGTTGATTTCTCTGTGTGTAACTGAAGGGGAGGGATATTTCAAGGAGTCAATAGGATCGATGACAGTCACAACCAACCCGTGTGGGTCAGGGCTGCTGCTGACCAGCTGGAACTTGGAGGAGTCAATTGGAAATAGTGACTTTCTTACCTGCCTCCCAGTCCACAGCCAGTGTCTATTTAGCTCTATAAGGTTCTCTCCTCAATCAGCAAAATTGCCAGCCTTTGAGAAGCTGCACACCACGATGGGAAGAGCTCCATCAGTGTCCCCAAAGGACACCACCTATGGCAGCTCCCACAGTGCCTCGCAAGGACACAGTAGTGACCACAAAGGACATCAACTATTGGGATGCCCACAGTGCCCCTTGCAGCAGCACCCTCAGAGAAGCAGGATCCCTGTGTATATTTCCCCCAAGCAAGCACACAGGGCACATCCCAGACTGTCAGAGCCCAGGCTGCAGGCAGCTGTGTGTGCTGGGAACCTCCTCTTGTTCCGCACAGACCGTGGAACATGGGAATAATTTCACTTACTAATTGCTCTGCTCTAGATTACAATAGCAACGCGAAGGAAACAGCTGCCAGCCACTCCTGAAATAACCAATCATTTCCACCAGCCTCCTCGTCTCTCTCTCTCTAAAAAAAATCCCTTTGCCATAGCAAACGGAGCTGGAAGCTTTACAGCTCCTGGAGGAAATCTTGTGTCGCGCCCAGAGACCTTTAGAAAAGCTCTGGCAGCAAAATAAATTATTTACGGCGCTATTTCTGACAATACAATCTCCATAAATGATACGAGATTGAAGGGTTTAAAAATGAGTGCTTGTGGCATGAGGCCCGAGCGCGTGTCTAATAGAAATATTGATTAACTCCATTTCCACGGGCTCCATAAGCAGGCTGACAAAAAGGAAAACTGTGACTACATCTATTTTTTTCCTCTTTGCTGGAGGGTAGGATGGCACAAATCACTTCACCCCCATTCAAACTCAGCCCCATTAACGTAGTTTGGGATGTTTAAGGAGAAAATAATTCCACAAAACAATCCGCGCGCTCCCTCCCTGATGCTAATTCATGATTGACTTTGTTTCCCCATTCCCTACAGTAACTTAGTGGCTGCAGGCTCCTGGCTCCCAGCAAAGCTTCTGCTGCTGCCTTGGGTTTCCCATTTGGGCTGAGTGATGTGCAGGGGTCTGAGGACCCACTGGGGTCACCCAGAGAGGAAGCTCATTGCCATCCTTAATGCCTCTATGACCACCAGCCTACAGTCAGCCCCAGTATGGACTTCCCATGCAGCCAAGGCCAAGGCACTGCGCTTCTCAATGCCTCGGCTCCAGCAAAGCCACAGGGAAGATAAGGGATGGAGCACTGAGCATTCCCCAGCCTTCAGTTCCAGCAGGAAGAACAGAGCTCAGAAGAGCCTTTGGACTGGTTGGAGGGGGCCCTGATCTGTGGGGTTTTGCTGTTTTGCTCTCACCAAGCAGAACACAACAACTGAAAGAGCAATTTACCTCCCCTGAGCCACCACAAACATGCTCGACATAAAGCCCCATGAAACCCCGACATGACAAAAGCAAAGGCTGTAAACACAGCATTGACACTTAGAAATGAACAACGATACCCTGAAGAAAAGGCATTTTGCTGTAATCCAGCACTCACTGACACTTGTTGGGGGCACAAGTGCTAACACACATCCTCCAAACACCTCTCCCTGACACACCATTGCTCCACCTGCCATCTGCACTTACACTTCTGCCACGTCAAAACCTCATCCTTTTGCTTGCTGGCTTCCCATATTCATGCCCTGATGTTCCTCAGCTCCTCTCCTTTCCTGTCCTAGAGGAATTCATGCTGTATTTATGTACTCCCAAGCTCCAATCCTATAAGCCCACCCTCTCCCAATGCCCTATGGCTCCAGAGCACATCCTCAGCCATCCTCCCTCTCCTGCCTCACACCCACATCATCTCAGCTGCCATTTCTTCTTTAAATTCTCCTATTCAGAACTTTCTCCCGGTGTCCTGACCTCCTAATAATGGACATCCCCAATTAAACTTTAATTACGCCTCGCACAAACAGCTGTTCTCAGACCCATCATCACCCTGGAAGACAACCCACGGCAAGAGGTCTGACCCGTTCAGCATTTCACTGCAACCCCAAGATCACACAGAGACGCAGAACCCATTATCTGACACTTACTCCAGCATTATTGATTTCTATTTCTCTTTAGCTTAAATTACTTTGGAAGAGTTTGCTATGCAAGGACAAACACCTTCACACAGTGAGGTTACACCAGCCCAAAGCCTTCATGCAGCAGCAGCCAGGCCAGGGGCGGCGGACAGCAGAGCTATGCCAGGAATGAGCCCAGGAACGCACTGGGGTCACGGTGCAGCTCCAGCAGCACCATGTGCAGCTCATTGCAGCCCTCAGTGCCTGCACCAGGGCTCTCCCTGGGCCTGGGAACCACACCGTGGGCGATGACCTGCACCCACTGCTTCTCCATCCTGCTTAGCATACGCCAAGCACAATGAGATGCATTAAGGAGAGTCTGTGCCCAGTGCATGATGTGATTGGCAGAAGTACTTTTCCTCTAATTCTGCTGATAGCATGCAATTCTGTTCATCCTTTTAGCCTTAGCCAAATATTTATGTCGAGCTGGGAAGAAATGCCAGGCGCAGACCAGTGGGCAGAGGGAAGGGAATCTAAAGGAGGCTGTAAACCAACATCAGTGCACAGCTCACTTCTGCCCAGTCACATTCAGATTAACAACAAGGTCACGGCATCACCCATTCCTTTTTTTAATTAATCTCCAGCAGGTACAACAGCAGAGGACCAAGCTATTAACTAATCAATAAAGCCAGGCACTAATTCCATGCCCACAACACAAACGTTGATGGGGTTATATAGAATCCCAACTACCTGGTAGCAGGGGGCAGATGGGCCCTCCAGCATTAATGAGGCCAAGGCCTGAGCAGCGCATTTGATTTTCAGTCACATCGCTGCTCCCAGGCAAGGATCGAGCACGTACATCACTGTACCACTTACCTAGCTCTGCCTGAATGGGGAAATTCATTATTCACTTAAAATTAAGTAACAGCCACAGGGCCCAGCGGGCAGCAGAGTGCCCCAGCACTGAAGACAGCGCTGACGCAGATGAGGAACAGCTTCTGCCTTATGCCGACGTCTCAATATCATAACTCTTAGGTTAAGAATATACCATCATTTTCTGAAGGGATTTGAAAGCAGAAACAAAGACATAAATCATTTTCTAATTGCTTAGCGGTGAACAAAGGCAGAAACCGACCTGCTGAGCCTCAACTTCTCCATAGGCATATGTGGATAAACGGGACTGCTGGAGGCCTAATGCTGACAGCCCATCCCAGGGAGCACGGAGAGATGTGTGCCTGAATGCTGCCCTTCTGCAGGGCTGTAACCAATGAAAAGCCCATGTATGATAAGAAAGATTCCTGCTGGTTCTGGCACTGCGGTTATTTGCTCTATGAGATGCCGTGGGGAAAGTTTGGAAACATCTGAATGTGGCATATTGCTGGCACCCGCTCAAATAAAGGCAAATATCAGATGGCTCTAATTCAGACAGTAGACGAGGCCCACAAGCAGTTACTAAGCCACGTGTTATGGACATACAGGAAAAGTAATAACATTTCTTTACATGTTTTGCACTATACATGAAGATATATAATGGAAGCCTGCAGAGACATCTAGAATTACCCCATCCTCAAGCCAGGGGTATAAATGTTACAGCTGAAAAACTCAACTGGCTGTTGTCAGGAACCAAACAAAAAAGCACAGAGAACCCCAGCTGGGATGAGCTGGGCACTGTCACGTCACCTCCCAACCCAGCTACCTTGTGATGAGTCTCACACTGGAGGCCTTTGGAAGCGATCTGTTGGCCATGCTGGATTTGGGCAAGTCGTGCTCGCATTTTCTGAAGTGACCAGAGACAGAAAGATGGTGAGAATAGGAAAACTGAGCACAATGAGAATCCTGGTAAGAGTGAGCGATGAGCAGCAAGATAACCAGGCCTTCTCCTTTATAAGATGAGATGAAGAGATTGCCTAAAAGCTTCTTACAACGACAGGAGCGTTGCCTTCCAGTCCCATCAAATGGCAGCATCTGCTGAGTTAACACTGCTCTTCTCATGAGAAGATGAGCCCCATAAATATTGCTGCTGAAAAGCTACTGAGCTCAGCTGGATCCTCCACTGCACATTGGCACTCCCTAGAGGCAACTGCCTGCATGGAGATGACTCAACCTCAATCCCATTTATCTGTGCAACAGAAAGACAGCAAAGTTTATGCATGCAGGCTTTGGGTTTAATGCAAGTTAATACTGTTTATCTGAACAACGCCAACAGAGGTAGCTGTGGAATATAATGAGCCTGTCATGGAAAGAAAGGCACAGCCTGAACTTGTCAGCTACATCAGCCTAGCGCTGTGTGCTTGGACAATGTCTCTCTGCTCCTCCCAGGTTCCTTGCACACCTCCTCTTTGTGGTCAGGAGCTCCTTTCTCTCCCATCCACTCGCTGCATTTAGGAACAGCCCACTCCTGAGCTTGATGGAGGTGTTCCCTGAGCATTAACCAGCTCTCAGGAGCTCCCCGTCCCTCTGGGGCATTATGCCACAGGACACTTCCATGCACATCCTTGGAAACTCCAGGCCTACAGTCTTGCCTTTCACCCTTTTCTCTGCCCTAAGGATGCTGAACTCCACCATCCCATCACTACTGCAACCACAGCTGCCTCCAACTTTCCCATTTCCCAACAAGCTCCTCAGTACAGGTACGAGGTCCAGCAGAACACCTCTCTTTGTTGGCTCCTCTATCACACAGAGAAGCAAGTTATCACCAATGCAACCCAGGAACCTCCTCCTGGATCCCTTATCCCCTGCTGTGCTGTCCCTCCAACAGCTACCAGGGTGCTTGAAGCCTTTCCCCTGAAATCCCCTCACGTTCAGTTGTGCAGCTATGGAGGGAGCTGCAACACAGCCCTTCTCATTAGTCATGCTGACAAATCAGAAACAACTCAAGATACCTTAATTGCAAAGCCTGAAATTCACTTTCACAGCTCACAGCGTCCTGGGGATGAGGTTAATTCATCAAGGGAATGCAAGAGCTGGATAAAGTTGTTAGGGATGGTGATCAGGGTAAAAACACCATTATCAAGTAAAGAAAAAACATGTTAACCAACTGTCCTTATTTCACTGTCAAGATGTTTGTTATCCTACAACAACTGCAACAAAATGATGATCCTGGATTTTCCCATTAGCACCCCCAAGTCTTATGACAGGCATCCCAAACCCATAAAAACCTATTTCCTAAACTAATACATTAACAGATCCTTGCATAACAGCTCCATGTTACCCTGACATGTAGAGGTGTGACACAAAAGGGGCTTTTGCATTGGAGGCAGCCACCCTGCTCCCAAACATGCTCTGTGCCCTACACCAGCAGCCATAAAACAGCAGCAGCATTCAAGGGAAAGCAGTGTTAGCAAGCTGAGCAAGCAGGGATTCCACACCAGCCACCAAAGACAGACCCAATATAAGCCGTAAAACCAATTTCAGCCTCAAATAGGGAGGCTGCTTCTTTATACCCCTCTCTAATTGAGCAGGATAGCAAGCCATCGGGACAGCGAAGGAAATCTGCTTTTCTACTCTCCTGGAGAAACGTAATAACACGAGGGCAAAGTGTTTTTTATCAGTTCCCCAGACTGCATGAGCCGACTGCACCATTCATCAAGATGGGAATGGACCAGGAGAACAATCAGAAATCCATTAGCAAGCTGCTGCTCGCCTCCACGCTGCCGCAGCTCCAGATCAAATGTCAGCGTGCTGAATGGCTTACATTACTGGGGAGGAGGAAAGGGCCAGGGAATTGTTTCAAACCAATAAAGATATTATTACAATTTTTAGCTTTTATTAACATGAGGGCAAGCATTTGCAATTTACATCGTCCCCTGAACCGAGTGTCTCAAACGTGGGACAAAAGCTTCCAGCATAACTAAAGTGGAGCAAAACCAACTCCAGTACTTCCAGCTCAAGCCACAGTGAAAATTACGGGGCAAATAAAAAGGGAAATGCTGAAGCAAGGCTGTTCTTTATTTGGTTTTAATATCCCTTTTATTAAAAACGCAGCTTTTATTGCTTGCATTCGGAAGCTCGGGCCCACCCACAAAATACTGCAGGCAGGCAAGAAAACAGCATCAACTGCCAACACTGCTACTAACTAGCAGGGGAGAGACCCCAAATAATACCTTAGCTCACCAGCAGCAGTTCAGCCCTGCTCTGCTATGCTGCAGCCTGCTGCTCTAACACTTCATTGCCCACAACATCAGACAGATCCCAGACCCATCAGCTCAAGCAACATCCTTCCCCTCCCAATCCTTCCTCCATCAGTGAAAGGGGATTCAGGCCATTTAAAAAGCAATGCAAACATCCACATTTGTACACGCATTTGTTCATTACAAACAAACACCCATACCAATACTCTCATGTTATTTGCAACGCACCTGAAAGCTATTAACTGAATTCATACCTGGCACAGGGACCAGAATAAGACATTCAGGGCGTGTTAGCAGCGTATCAGATTGGTGCAGATTAGCTCTTTTCACATACTGTTGATTCTTTAAATATAATGAATAATTTACAATAGGAAGCCTATGTAGGTAGTGAACAAAACGAGGAAGCTGATTCTCATTATCTCTCACCTGCCAGAAACAAATTAAAATATCAATCAGTGATCCAGGTAAAACTGTTAAACTGCATCTTCGCTTCAATACCAGCAATTATTGGCATTGTCCTCAACTCGCTGAGCTCCTCCAGTGAGAGCAGAAATGACTGCAGCGAAAATGAAGTGAAAACAACCATGAGATCTCAACCAAAACCTGCCACCTGCAGCACCTGGGTGACTTCTAAACAGAAGCATTTTCACCTCTGCAACAGGGGATGGTGGAATGGCATTAACACAGACAGTATTTCCTTTACTAAACAGCAGCCATAAACACTTGCTATGTAAAGTTTTCAGACTTGCTGTTTACTATAATCTGTTTTTCAACTGTCGATCGAGATTGAGAATCAAGCAGTGTGCTCAGACCCTGCAGTGCCACCAGGTCCTCGAGCCCTGAAGGTTACTGAGCAAGGCTGACTGCACTTACCCTCATATGGGAAATCCCACCTGTGCACACTGCGGGTTCTTTGAAGCTCACCTTTACAAATGCAATGGTGAAACAGCAGCTGGCATCACCATAAGCCTCTGGTTGTTCTCCATCAGGACACAAGGAATGGCACAGCCTGCCACCAGGAGCCACCAGCAGACACAGAAGAGGGCAGGACACTCCAAAATGCCCTTTTTCACCCTAAAAAAGCCTCCCAGAGACCCCACAGCCAAGGCACACTGTGCCAACCTGCAGAGCTCAGCACTGGGGACCATCTCCAAGTTGCACTTGTAAAAAACGCTCTGTTCATGTAAGTAACTCTTCTTTTTTTTCCTTTTAGAACAAATTAGCTGAGCGTTTTCTGTAGAGTTATTTCATTTGTTTTCACTCCCGTTCATTTATTCCGATCTGCTGCACCTTCCCTCGGAGAGGTTATTAAATGCTCTGCTAATGGCCGCCAGCACTCATTTAATTCTTCTTAATGAACGTATGAGCGAGTAGAGGAAGCCATTATGTAGGGCTTAATACAGGGAGGGAAGGAATTTCCTCAAATTTATTGCCACAGGCTGCTGCTTGAAGATAAAATAAATGGTAATTGCTCAGAATGGGAAAGAGGAGGATGATAAAACGTCCCCTGACATGAAGGGAAAAGATACCAAAATCTCAAAGCCCAAAGGATGGCAGAAGCAAAGATGGCCTCCGTGCAGCAGCAGCAATGAGAGGCAGCAGCAATGAGAGGCAGCAGCAATGAGAGGCAGCAGCAATGAGAGGCAGCAGCAATGAGAGGCAGCAGCAATGAGAGGCAGCAGCAATGAGAGGCAGCAGCAATGAGAGGCAGCAGCAATGAGAGGCAGCAGCAATGAGAGGCAGCAGCAATGAGAGGCAGCAGCAATGCTGCCTGGATGCTGGCACAGCTCGGGACCCAGTGGGAACATCCCTGTACTCATGGACTGCTGGGCACAGCTGTCCCCAAATGTCACCTTCCCAAAGCAACAACAGGGTGCAAAACGAGGGTAAGAAGTTGTCGAAACAGCAAATTGAGTGGGCAAGACATCTCCTTCCTTGTACAGCAAGAGGCAGAAAGAAGGAAATACTATTTTCAAGAGCAAGCTAATGGAGCCCAGAGCTTAAAAGGTGACCTGAGAAGAAAAACAGGATTAGGCTTGCTCTTTTTTGCTACTTAGGGCAGACAAAACCCCTCTTAGAAAGCTCCCATTCTTCATGCCAGCTTTGACCATCTTAAAAACAGAAAGAAAAAAAAATAAAGAGGATAAAATCCAATTTCTCTTTCTTAAATCTTTGGCAGCTCACCCACAAGCTCAGGCCAACAGCTTTCCTAGCAGGCAGCTCCAAATAACTATTTGCTTTTCTAAACAACAATTTCAGTTCCTTCAGCTCAACAGCAGGATTTCCATAGTCTGATAGAACACAAAGCGACCAGCCAAGCTGCAGAGAGCGTCTAACAGAGCAAGGAGATGCAACTTCATTGAATCAAAGAATTGTTTGAGTTGGAAGAGGCCTTTAAAGGTCCAACCTGTGCAAGGAACAGGGGCACCCACAGCTCCATCAGGTGCTCAGAGCACCGTCCAGCCTGACCTTGAATGTCTCCATGTATTTAGTTGCACAATGAGATGTACACGGGGGGTTTTTCAGCATCCCAGAGGCTGTGGTGCAGCAGGAAACAGCACAAGAACCCTCACCTCCTCTCCTGCCTTATCTGCTTTTATTGCCTTGCAACCCCAACAAGCTCCTGGCTAAATGGAGCCTGCTTACAAGCACTTCAGCTTCGTATCCACCATTAATAATTATTGTAATGTTGCTGCATGTCTGTATTCACATTAAATAAATCACAATCTCCTTATAAGCCAGGAATTGCTCAACACCTCTCATAACACACCTTGCTGTCGGCTCAGTCCTCTCCAAAGGACACTGCAGGGACCCAGTAACACTGCTGGGGTCCCAGCACAGCACACAACGGGGCAGGGAGGAGGAGCTCAGCCCGAGTGTGACTGTGTGAGGCTGTGCCCATTGGTCTCAAGGCAGGAGGGAGCACTGTTACTTGCGCTGGGTCACTTTTACTCCTGAATTTTTTAGTGGTAGTGCATTTTTAAAATCCAGCTGCTAGCAATTCCAATTTGAGAACCGTAAAACATACTGTATTAATAATGGAAACATAAAATGCCTGTCTGATTCGCTCCAGCCCTCAGCCTCCTTCCCTAAAGGGCCTGATTTGCCTTAGGGGAGCATTTGTCAGCTTCCAGAAGCACAGCTTCAGCAGATGGAGCCTCAGCCACATCTGAGCTGCTGCCCTTCCAAACCTGGAACCTAAAAACAGTGACATCCATGATGCTATTTAAGCTAATGGCAGAATGATCAAGATATTTCTGTGAAATCAAAAGGTCTGTAAGGTTCCCAACGCACTGAACACATCCCTCAGTGCCACATCTCCATGGGCTTGGAACACCTCAGTTCTATTAATCCTGACCTGATGACCACTGCAGCACTGACCACTATTTCTATCTAATAATACTGAAATCCCACGCTCTTATGCACAGCTGCAATGCCACAGCACTGCACCTTCTGCTTGGCTCTTATTAGCACAGAGCAGCAGGTCAAAACAAGCTCCTGCACAACCTGCACTGTCCTTGTCCTCACATTGATCCTCAGCACACACCCCATCTCCAGCCAACAATGGGAAAGGCATCAGTAATCCTTTCAGTGAGGTTCAGTAGACCCATGTTTCCCCAACGCTTTTTCATTCCCAATGATATCAAACACAAAGGGTTGAGAAATACACGTGTTCTTGTGTGACTACCTTGCAGTAATCACTGATAGTGAAAGGTGGCAGCCAAGACATGGGGTCACTGCTCAGAGTGACAGACAAAGCACAGAACCCAATGGAAGTGCAGCTTTGGCACTGAATGGCAGCCATGGCTTTGCTTTCCCTCTGGTTGCCTTCCAGTAAAGGACATTTATTTCTCATTCAATAACTCGAAGTTTGGAGAAAATATATATAGTAAACATATTTGGTGGAATCCATCAGCCGTACAAACAGTAAAGGTTAAACAACAAGTAATTTTGAATGCATTTCTAATCCATCAAATTGAATACATATAAGAAGGACTAACAGCTCAGCATTAACTCAATACCTCTCATTCAAGCTTTCCAGAGCTATTTGCAAACAGGAGGTGCAACCACACAACAGCAGCTCTAAGAGCTACTGCAATAATTCTGCCTAAATGAGGAGGTACCTTTTAAACCAACATTAGCTACTGTCAGATTCACAGAGGGTACAGAGACAGCTTAGAGCTAATAAAAATAATCAACTCTTTGAGTACAGATATTTATAGCTGAAACTATTCCGCTTGACGCTCTAAATCTTCTGAATTGTAATAAAATTCTCCCATCCAAAAGTGATTAGAGTAAAACGGAGCGCTGCTGGATTACAGCTCCTCGTTGGTTAGCGCTGTTAGGACTTCATGAAAGTTTAACTCCACTATTAGTTTTGTGATGGCACTTCTGGCACTGGGACACAACTGTGTAAATAGCTGCAGATACAACACTGCTCTCTGCCATTCCCTGCAGCCACTGCCAAGGGGAGCTCTCCCATCCAGAAATGATGGACACAACGCAGCGAGAGGATTTATGGCATTAATTCCTGTACTGAGAGGACCACAGCATTTCATGGAAGAGAATAAATATACAAGTAGAAGGAATCTGTGTGGTGTAGCTATAGAGGAGGGGAAAATCAGATCCCATGAGGAAGGCAACAATAAGTGAAAGGGAAGACAGCACTGAAAACTATTCTCTGTTGTGTTTAGAAGATGAAGAATGAGCTGCAACGGGGCTCGAGGTGATGAGGGAGCAGGATTTTCATATTAAGTGCAAAAGCAAACATCACCTGCTGGCCCTGTTCCACCAGCAAGTGAGCTCAGGGAGATTACAGCTCTCTAAGTAACTAAAGAGATCTGACAGGCACCATGTCCCAAACTCACAGCCGTCCCTTTGGCCCCCAGTGCTGGATTCCCAGACACTCCTTACTGCAGGGGATGCTCTAACCAGAGTATGTTATGAAAAAGATTCACAACAGACACCTAGCGGCCAGCACACCCAATGGCAGCTCAGTTATCCCAAAAATCCAAGTGGAAAGACTTGGGCTCACTGCACAGGAGCCCAGTGTGGTCACATCAAGAACTGAGACCGTGGGCAGCTGATCAGATCATTGGGTCACCACCACGAGCTGACAGCACAGAGAGAACTCAACATAAACCAGGCAGCCCTGCTGCACATGGAAGGATAATGACGTGGCTCCAAGACACACAGCTGCTGGGTGGGAGCCTTCCCAGGGCTGCCCTTATAGTCTGCCCACAGTGCAGGGCAGGTCCCACACAGCACCATACAGCTCCCAGCTCTCCCCTATGGGACTCTGCCATGCCCTCACTTTCAAGTTTAAATCTTAAACTCTTCCATTTAAAACCCCAGAAGTTTGTTGGTAAATGTTAAAGTGCGTGGAACAAGAGGATGGCTCACAGCGCCCATCTCTGCTTTAATACTTCCTCCTGCCTTCCTGTCCTCATCTCCTCACACCGCCTTTCCACTAACACTTGCAAACAACAAAACGCAGAACCAGCACAATCTTTTAATGGAGCTCTGGCATATGAGAAACGACGCTTATTCATCACAAAGGAGATGAGCTGCTTACACACAGCAAGGCCTCAGAGATCAGCACACAGAGCAGGGCTGCTCTGCCCAGGCGCAGGATTAGCCTTTCCACTGCCTCATCTTCCACCTCGGTGCGTGGAAAGCAGTTTAGCAAGTCTTAGGCCTCTCTCCTAACACATCCCAAGCCCAGATCAAGTTCTGCACAGGGGCTTCTTAGTGGAACTTGCCTGTGTTTGGTAATTGAACAGGAATTACAGTGTATGATAGAAGGGGATGCAGGCAGAAGCAGTACACAAATCTGCATTCCACGTGGAGCAATGTCAGCATTAACCAGATTAATACTGAATCACATCAAAGGATGGATACATAGCAATGATCTCAACAGCTGGGGATAATTCCCTCTGAACAGAGATGGAAATTAAAGCTTGGGTGCCAACAAATCTCTAAGCTAACAATGAAAAAAGATTGGTCAGTTTGGAACATCAACTCAGATACTGAAGGGAGGCTTCCAAAGGAGCTTCCATTAGACTGATGTTAATGGTGCAGCTTCAAGGGGAAAGCCCAAAGCAGGAGCAGTAGAGCAGTCCCCTTCCTGTCCCAGGTCATTCACCCATAGGAACAATGCAAAGGTATGAGGGCAAGGCCTGGAACCACCTGCATGCTAAAGAACAGAGATCTAGCACAGAAGGAATCCCATTTAAACAACCTCCATGTACAGGCAATTGGCTACCTAATGAATTTATACTGCGTATGAAGCAGACGCCTTGTGCTCACTCATAAGATAAAGGGTAATAAATACCAAGTCGTATTACTGCTTGATCACAGCAGGTCCTCCTGGCTGGCAAAACTATGTTCCAAAGTCTTCAAACTACTGATAACAGCTCATATATGTGGGTTGGTCATTGAATCCATAGAAAGGAACCACAGCTTTTCATTTGTTTTCACAATCAAAACAGTTGAAACGTAATATTTAACAGCGTCAAAGAAATTCACTTCAATCTGAAGTCTCTTCTAAGAGATTTCTTAAGGCACAATACAGACCCAATAGGAAGTTCCTCCTCTTTCTATATCTGGATATGAAGTTTGTACAAGCTCTGACATGTTCTGCAATGCAATACGAACAATTTTTCACATTGAATTTCACATTGAAACCACCAAACCAAGGTTCTGAGCCGCTCTACCAAAAGCCACTTCCACAACAGGAAAGCTACACTATGAAATACTGTTCTGTCCATTAACTATAGATGGTCAGAAGGTCGGTGTGTCAGACTGTACAGGCATTTCAAAACCAAAAGTCAGCTATTAAACAAAACAATCAAGGAAGAATAACCTACCTTTGTAGGTACTTTAGAGTACCAGGCTAGAAGGAGGCCCAGAGACAGACAACACAGAACCCATGGTGCAGTCTTCTCCTGCCTGTGTGATGAAGAACCATTTCACATACACAAAGGAGGAAACTCTTCCTTGTGCTGCTAAGCGAGACTGATCTTTTGCAGCTCTCCTACCAGCTGTACTGACCTCCATGTCCCCTTTCAAGTTGATTTCTAAATCAACCAAGGTCTCTCGTAGACACATGGTACGTGGACACTGGAGATGCTATCTCTGTTCACAAATGTGCTGGGATTTTCTGACCTCAGGTCATAGCAGCAGAAAGGTACCATCTGCCTAGTCCTGTCAGATGATCAAAAAGCAGCATTTCTGGCTCTTTTGCTACATCAAAGCACCAAAGGCTGTGAGAAAATTGTACCGCTTGCACTTTGTGCTCACTGTATCTCCCCTGACCTTGAAACTCTGTCCAATGCAGTACAAGCAGTGACCAAACTGAGGCCAGAGGAGAAGTATATCACAGAGCTGAGAAAAACTATAGGTCAAACTATTGAAGAAACCTTATGAAGATCCCATTTCTCCAGCCTGAGGCAGCAGCCTGGTGTACGTCCCTTCAAGGAACACCATAAAGTGCCATGCAAAACCAAGCATTACTCCATAAAGGGTCACTGAAACGACACATTTCTGCCTGTGCCTTTTGAAAGAGATGCCTTCAGTTGGAAATCTCATTAAAAAAGAAAAAGAAAAGGCATTTAAAAGCTCTGTGGAACTCCAAATAACTTCAATTTGCTGTATTTCCTGAGATTCTCTGCCTCCTTTTAATCTGGAGCAGAGAGGTGAGCGGGTTGCTGTACCCCTCACCCGGCTGCTTGTATCCTCCCACACTTACCCCTGTTCCAACACAAGCTGCATGTTTAACTGGCCATGAGAAACCACAAACCAACAGTGCTGTAAGCACACCAAGCAAATGAACGAGAAACTGCTTCATTCCAACCAGTTATTACAACAGCAGCACCCAGCAACTTCCCAAAAGCAGCCCAGATTTGTTTCCAAGCAGCTGAGCCCCCTTTTGTAGAGATAATTAAGAACACTCATCACTCACAAGAGCATTGCCCTCAGCTGGCTTTGGTCTGCACCTATAACAAACAACTCAAAGAGGATCAAACACTTCTCTAGGCCTTAAACCACAACACATCCAAGGCAGAAATGTGAAGTTTATATGATGTTAAAGAGTTATTTCCTTGTATTTCAGATCTAGTTGTGCCATAACCTCTCATAATCTGACATAAGTGAAGTATCAACAAAAACAACAGTGTTACCTTAAGAGGCAAGGGAAAGAAAACAGCTTCCAAGAAGCACAGCATGTTTGCATCTTACACTACGCTCTTTAGGAGACCCACATCACATCCAACTCAGCAAATCAAAATCAAACCAAAAGTGAAACCAACTGAAACCTCTCACCGTGTTCCACAAAGACATTGCAGTGAGGGCCCCCATGCCTCGATGACTCCTTCTTCCCTGCTCCCTTGATGAAGTGCAGGGCAGGCAGACTCGGCCTCCTTTGGTCCCCAAGAACTTTTCCAGGCTGCTGCCCCATAAAGCAACTCTGGGCAGCCTCTCCCAGGACAATAAGCTTCTGCAGAAGTCTGTGATTCCTTATTTTCCAGGCTGAAGGAGAACCTTTATGTCGGATGATGTCCAGATCCCCTTCCAGCCCCTACAGTTCGGTGCTCCCGTGCCAGGTGGGTGCAGTCAATGGAGCGGAGCACCAGATGATTCTGCAGACAGCAGCACGGCGTTATGAACAACACATAAATGAGTTAAAAGTTCCAACAACACGTTAATGAGCGACGCTGTAAGTTTCACCTCCCTGGACGTGGTATGTCTTCCACCAAGGAGAACCCGTCCACCTCACAGACACGAAACCACGTTCAGGCTCACCGTGGTCAGGAAACACTCATTCCTACCACAACCAGCGTCAAGGCTTCTTCTTCTTCTTCTTTTTCTTCTTCTTTTTCCTCTTTCTCCTTTTCTTTTGCATAGCATTGGGTTAGCGAAGTCCAAAGCACCTCACGTCTGGCTTCACGTCCTGCCGGAGCCTCCCAGCACCACCACCACCATCCCGGCAGCTCCCGGTGGTGACCCGATGCCCGCCCGCAGCTCGCCGTCCCCTCGTCCCCTCCTTCTGCTACCTCTCCCGGGGCCGGGCCGGGCCCGAGCAGGCAGGTGGGCCGCGGGGGGCCATGGCGGCGTCGAACAGCGCTGGGCCCGAGCAGGTGGCGGCCGCCTCACAAGGGCCCGGTGGCCGCCGGGCGAAAGGCGCGAGGCCGTCCGTGGAGATGGAGCCCGCAGCGCGTCCGCAGGAGGTGGGGATGGGAAGGACAGGCCGGCATCACCGCGGGCAGGGCAAGGCAGGGCGGAGGAAGGGGGACAAAGGGCCGAGGGGGGCGGCGGAGCGATCGGGGAGATCCCGGAACCCGCGGCGCAGCCCCGTCCCCGGCCGGCGGGGCGGGCGGGCAAACCCCTTCCGGCCACTCCTCCTCCGCCACCGCCTCCTCCTCCTTCTCCTTCCCGGCCCCGGCTGCGGGAAAGCGGCGGTGAGGAGAATCCGACAGCCATCACCGCATAGGGGAAGTCATCACCTCGTAGGGGCAGCCCTCACCTCACAGGGGCAGCCCTCATCTCATTAGGGGCAGCGCTCACCTCACAGGGGCAGCCCTTACCTCATAGGGGCAGCCCTCACCTCACAGAGGCAGCGCTCATCTAATAGGGGCAGCCCTCACTTCATAGGGGCAGCCCTCACCCCATAGGGGCAGCCCTCACTTCATAGGGGCAGCCCTCACTTCATAGGGGCAGCCCTCCTCCCCGCACAAAGGCCTTGCATTCCCTACGGTGCTGTGAGCTCACAGCTTGACACCGACCCCATCCACAGAGGCAAAAACGAAGTTAAACCCCCACATCACTCACACTGCCCATGAGGTACGTGTTCCCTGCCATGTGGAGCAGGAAGATGATGGTTTTTATATGTTCTTTACTTCACCTTGAGAACTGAAACTAACAGAGGCAGCAGTTTGAGGTCAGGGCGGCTTGGTCAAAGTTCTGCCGTTGCTCTCATTCACAATAGGAAAACACACTAATGTGGTTCTGCTTGCTGCTCGAGGTGGCCATCTGGACGTGGACTGCCTTGTTTATATCAGCTCCTCCCTTGTGACAAATGCAAACATCCTCCACAGCTCCAACGCCATGCTCAAGGTCCCTTGTCCCCAAGGCAGACATGCTTTCTTTCACCATCAGTGTCTGAAATGAAGTACTTCATTCAGGCCGACTGGATCCTTCACCTCTGCCATAGCACCCAATTCACAGCAAGGATCACAATCCTCTTTTTATTGCATTTCCCCATCGGTGACTCAGACTGCAGGTAACTGAGGGTGTTTCCATGCAGTAAAAAGGAGTTCAGGTACATTGTGCTGAGACAAACCCAACGCCACATCCCTTCAGCCCCACAGAATTACTGCAGGTTTATCTCACTGATGATATTAACCTTCTCTGCTCCAGCACAGACCCTGCATGATCCCAACTGAGGAAACAGAGCCGTCAACACAAGCTGAGCAACAAGAGAGCTGCTAACAGGTCAGTCTAAAACATCACCCTTTATTGTAAAAGCTATTCCTTTCTGGATGCAACTGCAGCATTTTGGACACTCTCTATCAGACACCACAATAGGACTGAAGCAGAGTGAACTCCATAAGGTATTTCAGCACGTTCTCTGTTTACCTTCCACTCTGTGTGTGTTGTTACACCTAACAGCTGCTCTGATGTTCCCTCCATAACAATATATTAAACTTCTTTACCAAATGCCAAACTTCAGCACGTTAATTGCTGGTCCTCAGGAACCCGAAACGACCATTTGAAGGCTGCCTTTTGTCTCGGTGGAATTTCAGTATCTCCTTGGGCTTTGCATTTATACCATTCATGTGAGCAGCAAAAACTGCACGCAGATGATACAGAAGTAACATAATAGCAGCAGTAACTGGATTAACAATCCATTAGCTCAAATCCGAAATCCCAGTGGTTATTAACTGGGAGTGAAGGGAGGGGTTGCCATTCTCCATATTAGCACATGAATAAAACACTGACACCAAGAAACAGGACATTTATTTCTATGTATTTTGCACTGTAGTTTCTGCAGACAACACTCACCAGTGCTTACACTTATATGTGAACCTGCCATTGAGAGAAGGGCCCTGGCTTCCCCAACCTTCTCACTCATCTCTGATGGGCAATATGGAAAAGCTATTTGCTATACTGTAGGCCACAACTAATACTTAAAGCCTCTATGGTAACTGTGAGCCTCAGCAGCACATCCAGTTGCCTGTGAAGTGGATGAGCACCAGCAGCTCTCACCGTTTATCTGAGAGAAAAACCCACAGGGCTTCAATCAAATGAACTGTACATGACTGGTGGGCAGGTACTTCTCTTAGATACCCCAGGAAGTTCCTCCCTCCCATCTCTTGTTACTGGTTTGCAAAGCTGCGCTAGATGGAGCTGCAGGAACGGTCAGCAATGCCCTCTCCTTATTAAAGGATTTAGCTCCGGGCTTGGCACAGCCCTGGCTGAATTTGCAGAGAACAGCAATGACCCCTCGTGGCCATGGAGAAAAGTACCAGGACAGTCCCCCATATTGATCAGAAATGATCAACAAACCTTTCCTGCTGGTGCTCTGATACTTGGGTCAAAGAGCAAAAGTACCAGGAAATGGATGAGTTATGTACCCACATCCCCAAGGCAATGAGCAGCTGAGGCAGTCTAGACCTTGAGCTCACTGTTTCTTAAGTTGAATATTCATTTATTGTGCATAAGCAACCAAGAAAGTTCATGCTGGGAAGAGTGGGTTGGAAGCTTGCAGTCTGCTAAAGCTTTTAGCCAATTTGTGCTGATCCTGCCCACACAAATGTCAGTGTCACCATCGAGCTTTAGTCCTCAGCCTCCCCAGATCATCTTGAGGATGTGACTGTTGGAAGATTCCTTTAGAAGTGTGAAAACACTCAGAAATAGTAACAGTTCCTGGACCTTGCATGGGACAGCCCAACACATCCTTGAGAATGTGCTATTTTACAGAGGCAGCATGGAGTGAAGTTTGAGTTTTGCAGCAGCAGCATGGATTACCTGTGTCCTTGCTTGTCCTTAGCCACCAAGCTCCACAATGCTCCAGTATTTAGGCAGCAGTGTTGGTGGCAGACGCCCAGCCTTTGTTTTTCGGAAGGAAATGAAGTAAAGCTGCTGGAGATTACTGATCCAAAGGTGCCACCTAGTGCTTACTCTTAACCACAGGCAAAGCAGTCTGAACCAGATGAGAATCTGAACCAGATGAGAAGCATCGCATTCATTCTTAGGCAGGGAATGCAAATGATGGAGTGCAATCATCTAGCCACTGCCTTAAGGACGTGGCCACTTGGCCAGTGTCTGCTGGGCTCCCCTTTTCCACCCTCACAAAAGCTGTATGACACACCTTTCCATGGCATCTTGCAAGGAAATCTTGAGAGAAAGCCACCATGAACAATGCCGGGCAATCTACTTATTTATCCCACGTGGAAAACTTGAAGAAGGTGAACTGCTCAAAAAGGCTGAAGAAAAACTACTGAAGAGGCAAGAGGACACTTCAACCATTTAAGTCTCCAGGTAGAAGAAAACTTTAAGGCAGCTGTAGTTCTCTAGTTAGATCATATTAATTTGGGAGCAAGAAAAGCCAATGCACGCACCAATGAATGACTATTTAATGTACAAGAATTTTATTTAAATGTAAAGCATTTCATAAAAAACAACATGAGAGCCTCCTCAGACGAAGAGCTCACCACAACATGAATATAAAAGGGACCAGCAGGATACACACAGATTAAGAAGGCACTGCTCACCCATGGCTATATGGCCCATGTTGACAGCCAGGTCCAAACTCAAACCCTTAGGACGCAGAAGCCACAAACAGCACAACACAAAACATGGCTCAAAACAGTCTAAGGACTCACACCTGTGAAGTCTCAAAAGAAAACCCACCCCAAACTGAGTCAAAGGCCGGACTGGCAGATCTGCATCACAATAAAGGAAAATCAAAACCATTTTTAAAGCCTCTGTGGAGAAAGAAACCAATCACAAAATGCATCCCCTCCTCCCTAACTTCCTAGAAGTTAAGGAGCACTATACAAGTGTCACAAGATATGTCCCAATTGCATCTGTGTCTTCATAAAGGTCAGGTATCCATTTCCCGGGCTGCTGCACCAAAAGGCTATTGTACTTAAGTACTATTTAGTGCTATTGTACTAAAAGGGCTCGGGAGATATTTGAGGAGTTTAAATGACCCATCGTGGTAGTTTCTGAAGTGTGGAATGGACATTGGTGACTGCAACACTGATTAAAACAAAGTACTGAGAACCAAAAGCTGCCATGGTGGGGATTTTAAAACGACCTCCTCTGGCTCTATCCCTCCAGATCCAGCAGCTTCTGTCGGGTTTCCAGAACAATCTCCTCCATCACCTCTGGTTTGAGAATGTCCTTGATCTGGAATGGGAAGACAGGTCACATTGGCAACAAAGAGCAGCTACTAGCATTGCACCTGAAGATAACTTTGGGCTAATATCTCTTATAAAGATCATAAGAAATGAAATGCTAAAAAACCTTCACTGAAGGCCATTCTGCACTGACTGGAAGGCTCCCCCAGTTGGAGCTCTTGCTGCGTACCTTTTCTCTGTGATTGTTTAAGTTTGGCCAGGACATCATACACATCCAAGGCAATTTCTGTCATGCATGAGAGCAGAAGTTCGTGCTGTCACTACAAACCTTTTGGGAAGACTAAAGGAAGCCCTGCTGCCTAATTTATTGACTTCAGCAGCAGCAGACTCAGCCTTCCCAATCCTTTCCCACGCTGTGGAATAAAGCAAACAGTGCTGGTTTCTGTACCTGATGAGGAAGGGATGCCTCATAGCAATACAGGATGCTAGTGTCAAAGAGCATCAACTTCTGAGTAACCAGAGCTACAATGCAGTTTCGGAGCCGTGAGATCACCTCCCGGTCAGACAGGGGAACTGGCTGAGGAAGGACAGAGGAACAGAGATGAGTATGTAGGGAAATCATGCAAGTCTCCTGGAAAAAAGTAACATTTTGCCACAAATCTAATACCACTTCTTAAATGATTCACATGCCTCCTGGATCTCAACTAGCACAGCACCATTGGTAGAACACGGCTCATCATTTTCCCCATCCCCTCACCTCTAAGTTGGTTGTGAAGCCCCCTGCTTCTTCATCTTTCTGTTCTGGAGTTGGGTAGATCCAGATGAAACCGTTGTTGCCGAGGATCACAGATGCACCACAGGGCAAGTCATGGAAGTGAGTCTTCTGGCGTTTCACAAGGGAGGGTGAGACCTGAACAAGCACACCCTGACCAAGCTGAAGAGGAGACCATGAGACTCAGCATGAGAGACAACGTGCTGCCAACAGGTAATACCCAGTCACCGACGTGCACTCCAGGAACCAGCCAATTTAACATCTTTTCCTGTGAAACAGTGAATATAAAACCTGCTTGCCTCTGGGAGTGCTGGGAGGATTAGCTAATGCCCTGTGCAGCCCTTTGAAGATGAAGAATACTCTCAGTGCTTAGCATAAATGTTAATAATGTCTTGATTGTAACTAGACATCAACCATCCTGCAGAAAAATGAGGAGCAAGAGGCCCAATTCAGCAGAACACTTTCCCTCTTAATCCAGTCTCTGTCCTTCACCCTCTGTGCAAAAAGCACATTTTGCTTTCATCTTTTAAGTGCTAATACCTTTGGTCTAGTAATCCCAACTGCAGCCCCCTTGGCTTATTTCAATGTGCAAAAACAGAGATAAATGCCAACTGCATAAAGCCTAAAATAGAGCCCTGGAGTGAGAAGCAAGCCATGGGGACAATGACCTGCAGAAGAAAAGTGATAAAGTTTGAGATAGAAGATTTTTCTTCCCAGAGCTCAAGTCCCAAGCAACTGGTGGGAGAAATGGATTCATGCAGTAACTGTGGAGAGGGACAGCAGCAGTTCAGAGGGAATTCTGTGTGCAATGAGGAACTCTGCTTTGAGCTCCCACGTAGGAGCTAAAATTCTTCCTAACCTACTGACAAGGGCTATAATATCATACTCTACTCCAGAGCCTTTTATTCCTTAAGGATCTCCCCCCAAACCTCTATCCTGCTGCTATCTCGATCTAAATACAAAGAAATTCTACTGACATGGATAGAACTGCACTGTATTTAACAAGATCTGACCCTCTAACAGACCACTGAGCACAAGGGTTAGAGACTCATACAATCCGACCAGCACAAAATGAGACTTTTGAACAACATACCTTCCCATATTTCAGACTCCTGGTGTGCAGTGATACAGCCCCATCCGAAAACACAGACTGGACCTCTGCCTGTCAGTGCCTCTTAAGGAAACAGACTTCGTGCTGCCCTGTACCAACAGCCACCAACAGAGCTTTCCCTGCCTGCCTGAGGTCTGGCTGTTCCCCCTTCCAATCCCTTTGACTCTTCTGTCCAAGTACAAGCAGTGAAAGGATACACTGATGAGATCCCCTTCCTGCAGATAGTCCCTCATTGCCAGCTCATCTTCTGCTGATCTCCTCCTCTAAAATGGACAATGCAAGAAAAGTTATGGGTCACGTAGAATGAGAAAACATTAATTAACAGCAACACAAAGAGAGGATCATCTCCTTAGGACACTGTGCAAAATGCATGGGAAGTCAAAACCACACGTGTGCTAACTGCAGGAGGGGCTCAGAGCATCCTGCCCTGCAGCACTGTGGTCCTTCTCTGCACAAACTGCACTCACCAGTTCCCCACCAGGTAAATTCATAGACGACAACAACAGGACTGAATCCAGCCTGGAATTGGTTTCCACTTTCCATCGTTTCTGTTGAACCTGGTGAAGAAAAAACAACGTTAATGTACACTCAGAAAATGAACTAAATCTCTAATCTAAGTGGGAAGTCATGCAGATGACTGACTCTATAGCAAAGCACTGTGACAGCCATAAGAAATGACCACCAGTGCAGCAGGGGCTGTCAGAGAAGTAAGGAATTGTTTCAGTTGGAAAAGACCCTTCAAAGCCACCTGGTCCAACTCCCTGTAATGAACAGGGACCTGCAGGTCCCTCAGTGCACAGAGCCCCATCCAGCCCTGATCTGTGTCTGTGGGGATGAGGCAACCAGCACCACCCTGAGTAACTTGTGCCAGCGCCTCATTGCCCTTATTGTAAAAGACATCCTCCTTATACTGAATGTAAATCTCTCCTGTTGAGACTGAAACCATTTCCCCTTGTCCTATCACAACAGACCCTGCTAAGAAGTCAGTCCCCTTCTTCCTTACAGAAAGATACTTTAGATAATGACAGGCTGCTCTCAGCTCTGTCCAGCGCCATCTCCTCTCCATGCTGCACAGCCCCAGCTCTCAGCCTGTCCCCGCAGGGAGCTGTTCCATCCCTCGGATCACTTTTATGGCCGTCCTGTGGATGTGCTCCAACAGATCCGTGTCCATCCTGCACCGAGGATGCCCCACCAGGACACAGTGCTACAGATGAGGCCTCACCCAAGGACACAGCCACCTCCCTGTCCCACAGCTCGCACTGCACTGCACGCATCCATCCCTATGGGTGCCAGCCATCCCTATGGGTGCCAGCCATCCCTATGGGTGCCAGCCATCCCTATGGGGCTGAGTGCTTCCCTATGGGTCCCAGCCATCCCTATGGGGCTGAGTGCTCCCCTATGGGTCCCAGCCATCCCTATGGGTCCCAGCCATCCCTACGGGGCTGAGTACTCCCCTATGGGTCCCAGCCATCCCTATGGGGCTGAGTGCTCCTCTATGGGTCCCAGCCATCCCTACGGGGCTGAGTGCACCCCTATGGGTCCCAGCCATCCCTATGGGGCTCAGTGCTCCCTCTACGGGTCCCATCCATCCCTATGGGGCTGAGTGCTCCCCCTATGGGTCCCAGCCATCCCTACGGGGCTGAGTGCTCCCCTATGAGTCCCAGCCATCCCTATGGGTCCCCCCCTTTAGTGTGGGGTCCCGGTTCCCCCTATGGGCCCATTAGACAGCAGTTCATTGCAATGAATCCAGATGGGCACCCCGGTTGCCACCAACTCCCTCATGCAGCGCTGCATGGCGCAGTGCTCTCTGTGCTCCAACATCTCACTCTTTCTTTGTCAGACCTCATCACGTTCTCCCGTGTCCTCCCAGCTCCTCACCTCCGTGATCCTCCCGACCACGATGTCTCCGACCTCCCCATTGTACCTGGCGGTGGGACAGAGCACAGCATTAACACAGCATTAACACAGCATTATTACACAGCATTAACACACATTACACACCATTATTACCCATCCCATTGCACATCCCGTCCCTATATTCACCTGCTCTGTAGCGGTGTCACACACACCAATTTATTCACCCTCTCCACAGCTCCAGCCACCGAGGCGACGAGCTTCTCCTCATCCACATAAGTGCCGTGTCCCCTGCAGACAGAACGGACGCCATTAGAGCCCAAACCCCGGGCTGCCCCGTCCCCTAATGCTCCTCCATCCCCACCTCATGTATCCCGTGTCCGTAGTGATGGTGTCTCCGGGTACAACCAGGTGTTTCTCGCCGCCCCGAGGCCGGCTGGGCCCCACGGCTTTACGGATCACGGGCAGCCGCATGGACACCGCCGCCATCTTGGTTGAAGGCGGAACTGCGCCTTGCGGTTACACGTGACTTCCGGCCGCCATCTTGAACAAGGGCCGTAACGAGAGTCACGTGGGTTGGGTACAGGGCGGCCATTTTGGTTCCTGGCAGGGAGGTTGGGGGGGGCAGGGATGTGAATGGGGCAGGGGGTGCTCCACTATGGGTCTCATCCATCCCTATGGGGCTGAGTGCTCCCCTATGGGTCCCATCCATCCCAATGGGGCTGAGTGCCCCCCTAAGGGTCCCAGCCATCCCTATGGGGCTGAGTGCTCCCCTATGGGTCTCAGCCATCCCTATGGGGCTGAGTGCTCCCCTATGGGTCCCAGCCCCCATTAATGGGGTTGGACCCACAGCCCCCCCACCACCAAGTTAAACCACGCTCGGTCCCGAATCGCTTTTTATTTCGAGTACAAGAGAGAGGTACAAATGTATTTACAGCGCTGTGCGTATACAATCCCATAATATAGAATATCAAAGGCTTGTAAATAATGTTTTACATAAATATTTACAAAGTTAAAGTGACGGGTTATTATATATTTTCCTTCTTGGGTTTCTTTTTTTCCCTTTTCTGGCAGTAAAACGCAGTGTTTTTATTTTTATGAGAGCTTTTATACACCTCGGATTTAGGATGAACACAACAACCTTCCAAGTTAATGGGAAGAGCCGCTCCGGGCTGTGCGGTCCCCAGAGGGCAGCAGAGCTGAGCGCTCCCTTAGGGCTGGATGGGGCTGAGCAGCTGCTGGGCCGTCATTGCATGGTCCAAGTTGGAAGGGACCCCCCCTCAAACCCCTCCTAAAGGCCGGCTGGTCCAACTCCCTACACACACAGTGCTCAGAGCCCCGGGCAGCCTGACCTCGGGTGTCTCACAGCCCATCTCAGCCTCCCATCCCTTGGTGGAGCTGTAGACAAACCCCACGGCACAGCTGGGGATAGAGGGAGGAAAACCCAACTCGGCTGAACAGACAAAGCTGATGGTCCCAGTGATGCTGTGCCACGTCTCCTTGCTGGGCGCTCGCTGGCACAGAGGAGAAAGGACAAAAGCAATTTTCCTTCCTATCAAATGATCCATAAAACCCAACTTTGATTCATCCAGGTGCAGCCGCAGCTCCAAACACACCAGCAAAATCCACACGGGACGTCCTGCCGTGCCCTCCCACTCTCCCTTTCCCACCAAACCCTATGGAAACACTGATGCTCCCAATGCAAACTCAGAGCAGCGGCTCTGCCACGGGCTCCCAGTTCCTCTCACATCTCAATGTCAGTCTTTGCACGTGGGCAGCGACCATCCAGAAACGTGCTGCTGCCGTTCCATGGCTCACAGCACCATGGTGGGGATGTGATGGGCCAAGGAAGCGGGATGGGGCACGGGTAGGGCAGGCGAATGAGCCTGCAGGGATGCATTGGGGGGTCGATGACGGGCGCTTTTCTGATGCGCCCGTAACCCGGCCAGCTGGGAATAGGCACTTTGACACACCTGGCACTTATAGGGCCGCTCTCCGGTGTGCAAACGGACGTGGTTACGCAGGGTGGAGGATTGGCTGAAGCGCCGGTTGCAGAAGCGACACACGAAGGGCTTGTCCAAGGTGTGGATGCGCATGTGGGAGCGCAGGTTGCTGCGGGAGTTGAAGCCGCGGTGGCAGATGACGCAGCGCATGCGACCCGTGGTGCTGGCCCCGGTCTCCACTGCATGGAAGTCCTCTGCGAGCAATACAAGGGGATGGAAGGTCAGGTTGTGCCCTGCTCACACCCCTTTCCATGTCCTATATAAACACCCCATGCTGCACACTGCACCCACAGCAGTGTTGTGACCAGCAGCTCTCAGTGGGGATCTGTGGCTGTAACAAACCTGCTCCAGTCCCAGCTTCTCCCCCAGCCCCGCTGGGATCTGCTTTGGGGCTCACTCAGAGCATGCAGCACTAAGAAAAGGGGGGATTGAATGGGACAGGACACAGCTCAGAGCACAGCGTTCCCAATAAGGCTCAGGAGCTCCACTGCCTGCACATGGCACAGCTGGGATAGACAGAGCCAAAGCCTCCTGCACTGGCTATTCAGAGAAATAAGGTTAAATGCAGAGCAGGGAAATGGATAAGTGCATCCCAGCACCTCACGGTGTATTGGGGCTCCTTCCTCCCCACCTGGCAGCTCCACACTTGCTCAGGCAGTGGACCATGGGGTCCCAAATTGCTGGGGATCTGCCCAAGCTGCAGGCTCTGTTCTGTGGGAGGTGGGCTCTGTCTTATAGGTGAGGCTGATGGGCTCCTCTCTATAGGATCATGGGGATATGGAGGGCTGTGTGCCCAGCATGGGATATGCTGTGCTGCTCAGAGCTCCGTATGCATGCCCACCCTGCCCCATGCCCACCCTGCCCTCAGAGCTGGGGTTGGGGTGAGAAGGGAATGACATGGCTTTTTCTGTTGTTACCTACCATGTTTGTTCTTCTTCTGCTCCTCTTCCAGCCCCGGGACACCTGGGATGCCCAGGAAGGTGTTGTGTGAGTTCCCATACCAGACCAGCAGCTCTTGATCCGGAGGAATCATCTAAAGAAGGACACAGACATGAGGGTGTTGGGATGGCACAGCAAGCCAGCAATCTTCAGCCAGTTGTTCCAGACTCCTGCAAGGTCAGCACTGCCATCAGCACTGCTCAGTGCCCACAGCACTGCCAGGACACCGTGCACACTGACAGTGATGGCATCACTCAGCACCACGTACTGCAGCACCACGTAGTGCTGGCACTGAGCTGCACCTCAGTCTGCCCAGGTCCAGGAGCAGGCAAAGGAGCAGCAGTAGGGCACAGAGCCTGCACATCCCCATAGCTCAAGGAGAAGGAGGTGTAGCAGCACACATTGACGTGTAGAATTAAGCTGTTGTGCACCCACAGACTGCAGCAAGGTGCAAGTGATGCAGAGATCGGACTCGGTGCTATACACAGTGCACTGCATGGAGCCCTTGGCACTCTGTGCTGCAGGACACAACAGCATCTCCCAGCCCAGCAGGGTTATTCCCCAGCAGTGGAAATGGAGGTAGAAATGTAGATGCAGCCTTGGGCTCGGCCAGCGTAGGGAACCAGCCCAGATCCCAGCGGCTGCTGCAGGAAAGCATGATCCAGGCATGAGACGCTGCCTGTTCCAAAGCCCCATTGCCTCCACCAGCTCAAGCAGAGAACAGGAAGGGCTTCTCTATCAGCGCTGCTCTTGTTCCTATGGGATGACAGCACTCCTCCCACCACTGATGTTTGGGTTCTGGTTCTGCACTGCAGTGAGAGCAGGGACAGCGCCCAAGCAGCCTCTGCAGCACAGCCACGGCCAGAGGATGGATGTGCTCACAGCAACAGCATCAGGCAGCACTCATAGCAACACCGCCCTACAAAACTACGTATCTCCCCCTTGCAGGTCCTTAGCGCTATGGATCTAATTTAGAAGCAAGAGAATACTGAGTTTCAGAGGTTGGCTTTCTATGCACAGAGTTCAGGAGAAGCAGAACTGCAAGTCAGGTCACCACAGCACTGTTAAAGTGCCTGATTTGATGCACCTGAAAGCAGTGCTGGTTCGGCTCCATGCGTTTCTATTTCAGCATCACTGTGGTTACAGATCTGAAAGATGGGACCATCGCTTCCCATCCCAAACCAGTGCCGTTCCTCCCCATCACTTCCTTATAACAGAAAATGAATTCCGTTTAATACAAGCAAATAGAAATTAATACTGCTGGAAAGATACTGAGATGGTCTGTGCCCCACAATATTCCACCCATGCAGCTCTGGGTAAAGGGATTAATGAGCAGAGTGAGCTACAGGAGGAAAACCAGAACCTCCTCTTGTTGCTGCACCAACAGTTGGAGCCAGCAGAAGCTCTCAGTGGCTCCATGCCCCGATGGCAGCAGCACAGCAGCACAGCAGCACCTCGTGTACCCACATCCCCTGTGCACAGAGCTCAGAGCTCTCAGTGCTTCAGCTTTACTATCTGAGCACAGGGAATTAAACACAGCTGCCCCGGCGCTCAGATCATTATCGTTGTGCAAAGCCTGCAGATAACATTGCCACCCACCCCAATGGCTGGGCACGGGTGTTGCCTGGAATTGTTTTGTTTCTTTGCATGATGTAAGAATCAAAACCAATTAAGCTAATGCTGCTAATGCTACACCAGGCACAGCTGCCCACTGGAGCATCAGGATCTAAAGCTGGGCACAGCGAGAGCCTGCAAAGGGATGTGCAGAGCAGGGAGGGCAGCTCGGAGCTCCTTCTCCCCACCCCATGGCTCCTATCCCTGTCCCCATTGGGGTGCTGCCTCGGTGCTGTGTTACTGCCCATAGAGCAGCTGATTCTCAGCCATGGGACAGGCAGCTGAGACAGAGCTGTCCCTTTTCCAACCCCTCTAAGCCCACACAGCCGCCTGGTGACATCCCTGCGATGCCATCACCCTTCAGTAGCAGTGGTCCATGGGGATGCATTTACTGCCACAACCACATTGACCTCCAGGTAAAAGCTGCAGAGTGGAGCGCAGCCTCCACCTGGATTCACAGGAGCCTCCAGCTTTGGGTTGTGGTTCTACACTAAATCCTGTTTCTCAATACAACATGGGAATGCTGCCCAAAGCTGCAGCAGTGCCAGGATTGCAGGGATGTTGTGCTCCAAAGCCTGGTCAGCATTTGCTCTCCCTCTGCACAGCATGCAATGGTGTGCCCACCAAGAGGGAGCAGAGAACAGAGCTTTGCTGCCTCCCCAAAGCCCACACATGGTGCTACCCCATAGGTCTGGGTACCAGGGTGCTCCCAGCAGCAGCCCCCACAACAAGGGAAGGTCAGCATGGTGAGCTCTGTACCCCACGTACCTCAATGGCTTTGTAGAAGATGCTGTTCCCGATCTGCACCACCTCCAGGTTCTGCTCCTGCTCGTTGCGGGCGCATTTGATGTAGGTCATCCAGCTGCGATGATCCTCCTGGCTGGCATCAATGAAGTACCGCACTGTGCCGTCCTCATTGAAGACCTGGGAGGGCAGCGCAGCAGCTGCAGCAATGCTGCCCACAACAACGAGCCTTTCCCACAGCCCCAGTGCCAGGGGATGCTCTAAGATAACGGCCCCAAAGCCAGCACGGCTTCAAGGCTGAGACCTCGGGGAGATGCTGCTGTTGGGCTGTGGGGCCGGGTGGGCACAGCCTGGCAGCCCGGCTCTCTGCATTGGTTCTATGGCCCCAAAAGGGCTGTTATAGGGCATCACCTAGGGGAGATCTTCCCCTGTATGGAGGAGGAGGAAACCTGCCAGAGCCATTCTGAGCAGGCAAAGCTTTGAGGCAAGCTTTGTCATGAAGGAAGAGATCATAACGAGCGTGAGGCTGGAGCTCAGTCTGAGCAAAACACTCCCTATAGCCACAGTGCTCCGGCTGATCACATCACCCACAGCACCACTGCAGGGCTGGGATAAAGCAGGGGATGGGGCAGAGCCATTGTGTGGCCGGGAATGCGGCAGGGAGCGCCCGCCCGGGAGCTCAGTGGGAAGAGCAGGAGGTGACACAGCATCGGGGATATGGGGACACCCCGAGGGCTGTGAGAGCAGCTCCTGCCCTGGGGGAGACCAGGGGAAACTGAGGCAGGGGAAGGGCGCCCGAATCGCAGGTCGGAGCGGTGTCACCCCGCGTCCTGCGGGGCCGTTACCTCCCACATCAGGTTGTTGTTCTTGCACAGATCCACGTGCTCCGGTGAGATCACCCTGCCCGTGAACGGCCCCATCTCGGTGCCGGCTTTGATCCACGTCTTGGAGAAGATGCCGAGCCCTTCCCCGGGGATGGAGCTCTGCGCGATGATCACTTCCGACGGCAGCACCAGGCTGGAGAGCTTCTGCACCTCTGCGGCCACGGGAGCGGGGTCACAACGGGGCCCCCCAACCCCCCCCGACCCCCGGAACACCCACAAAGCGCCGCTTTGTGCCCCCAGCCCCGGGCTGAGCCCTATGAACGCCCGAGCGCTCCGCTGCAAAGCGATCCCCGCATCCCTCCGGGCATTGAGCGGTACCTGGGAACAGCGGCCCGGGCCGGGCAGGGAGCGAGGCTGGGAAAGGGGGTTAAATGGTGTCTATTTCGGCCCATCCAGCAATTTGTCACGCTGTTAAAGTGATCTGCATTCATTAAACTCGACTCGAAAGAAATTGCTAATTCTAAATTCATTAGTCCTTTAGGAATGCTGTAGCGGTACATTGCGGCTGAATGGAGAGAGGGCTTGTTTAAAAGGGCCCAGGAATTCCTCTTACAAAATGGGGAGATGAGATGGTTGACATATCGTGAATGGAAATGGAATTAGCCTTCATGGTAAATTAAGAGAGGAACAGAAATCCGAGAGGGGGAAAAGGGAGCGGGGCCGCGAGAAGGGACATTGTGCGGGGCTGAATGCGGCGGGGACGGAGCCCCGGCCCCCACCCCCGCGGTTTAAGTGGGAACTTTCTCAGGTCAAGCCCAAGTTAACCACATGAATTTAAAGCCCTTCTTTCGCCGTCAGCCGCTGTGACACACCCGGGGGGAAGGGGGGGAGCCCGCAACTCACCTCCGGAGAAGGACTGCGCCAGCACTTCGGCCGTGAAGGCGGTTTTGGGGCTGCTCTTCTCCTCGAAGAGCTGCTCGCCCAGCACGTTCCTCCAGCGGCCGTAGAGGAAGCTGTGCAGGATGTCGGACGTGATCACCTCGGCCAGGGAGAGCCCCTGCGGCTTCAGCCCGGGCTTCAGCACCAGGGCTTCAGCGGGCAGCACGGAGCCCATCATGGGGGCGAGGCGGGCGGCCGGGCTCCGTGCGGCTCCGCGGCTCCCGCCCGCCTATATATGAGCTTCATTGACCCTCCTAATTGGTTATTAATGACCTCCCTGACGTTGGAGGAGCGACTGGGGCTGCCGGAGCGAGGCGAGCCGTCGGAGCCCCCCTCCTCTGCATCCCTCCCCTCCCCGGGGGTGGGGTGGCTGGAGGGAGGGACACGGCACACACAGCCGCACACACACACACACACATATACACACACACATACACACACACATACACACACACATACACACACACACGCACCGGCTCGGCACCCCCCGCACCCCCTCCCGCCCGCCCCGTCGGGCCCCGCTCTCTCCGATCGCTCCGCTTCGCCCCCGGTATCTCCCAGCCGGTCCCGGAGCTCGTTTCGGGGACAAAACGTTGCGTTTTGGGGCCGCGGAGCTCAACAACGAAATCCGCCTCCCCGACGCCGCTACACGCCGATTCTCCGAGCCTTTCTGCCCCCGATACCGCGGGGTAACGGGCAGAGCTCCGGCGGACCGGACCCACACTGTCCCGGCAGCCCCCAACGGGTTTCGCTCTGGGTACCGTGGAGCGGACTCGGGGGGACGCACGGAGCTCGGGGCCGGCCCGGAACCGGCGGCCGTTCCCTAAACGCGGCCGGCAGCCCCGGATCGGGGTCGGCTCCCCCGGCTGCGATAAGCGGGTCCCAAACCCCGCGGCCCCGCTGCGCTTTGCGAGGCACAGACCGGGCAGGTGCCTCGGAGCAAAACCGCGTCCCCATCTCCGAGACTCTACCCACAGTATCCCTACATCTGAACCCGTATTTATTCCCGTCCCCTACAGCTCCCTCCGAGCCCCGGGCACTTCGCAACCACCGCTGTCCCCGGCGGTGGCACATTTGTCCCCACGGAGTGACAGAGCGCTCCCCACAGAAGCAGCTTTACCCCCCTCTCCCCCGGGGCTCCGTGCCGGCTCAGCAAAGGGTTAACCTTCCCTGGATTTAAACCCGATCCCGCTGTGTCGGAGCTTAGAGCCCTCTCTGCAGCCCCGTTCTTTTGATTTTCATGTGGACGAGGGGCTGCAAAGGGCCGGGAGGCGGGGGGAGAAGAGGACGGGCCCCCAAATTCACCCAGCAGAGCCGGCTCCGATTCTCCGAGCCCCGCAAAGAGCCGGGGCCGCCCCCAGACTCACCGGGACCCCGCAGCCCCCGGCGGCTGTAGCGGGGTGAACCCTTCGGGCTGCTCCCTCCGCACACAGAGCGCGGCTACAGCCCAGGTGCGACCGCTTCTCCCCATTGACCTCATCAAGAAGATGCGCAAATGTCAGAAACGCACCCAAAATGTTGATTAACGAACGCGCTTCCTCAGGGGGAAAAAAATAAAGCAACGCTCCTCTAAAGCAGGAAGGTTCGCAACCTGCTCGGGGCTGGTTTTAATGCAGGTGCAAACGAGTTGATTTCGGGTTTCTGGGCTCCGAACGGAGCGGCAGCTCCGCGCTCAGCGCATCAGGTGGAGCCGCAGAGCCCGCACTCCATCCCCGCATCGAGTCGCCCCGCTCCTCGTCCCGCTACAAAACGATGCGTGTCCCGTCCCCCCCCACCCCAAACTCCTCGAGTTGGAGGTTCGGGGGGGGGGGGAAGGAAAAAGGTGGGAGGAAAAAAAAATCCTCCCGTTTTGTGCTGGGTTTTAAATATCCCCAGCTGTTTCCCAAACCTTTTTCCCCACCGTAGGTGCTTTACCACCCCCCCCCCCCTCAGCCGCCCTCCCCTCCTCGTTTCTCTTTTTTAATATCGCAGCTATCCCTCCTTTTTAACATTTAAGAGGAAACAAGTTTAATATTCATGGCTGTTAATAGAGAAGGGCCATTATCGCCGCCCCATTGTTCCGAGCCCCGCACAATGCCGCTTGTATTTTCATGTGTATATTCCCAAAGTTCCTTCTGAGCGTTTAGTGAGCACTTTAATATTCATGGGTGTTAATAGAGAAGCCCTCAGTATATTGGCATATTGTTGGGAGGTGTACATATTGGTCTGACTTTGAATAGCCACAGTCCTCTTTTCTTTTGCTCTGTTTTGCAGGGTTGATGGGCCAGGAGTAAATGGGCATTTTTCCCCCCCGTCTCCCCCTTACAGAGAGAACATCTTTATTCCAGTCCCAGACTTTCTGGTTTCCCATTCAGGACCCTCAGAAATAATGTCAGGCAGAAGAAAAGTGGAGCAAATCAATCTTTCATGGTCTTTTTGAGACCAATTTGACATCCATGGACTCTTCTTTTCTTTCACAGCCTACAAGGGGATGGTCAGGATCTGGACAAGGTTGGGGTCTGATGAGGGGAGACATGGGATCATAATGCAGCAAAGAGAGAAAAGAAAAGCAAAACAAGAAAAGATTGCAGGGATGGGGTGATGGAGGAAAAATGAGGGTGAATGACAGTGCAAGAAAGGAGATTAGAGCCCAGCAGCTGCTTTTTGGGGGGTGGGGGGGAGGGGGGGAGCTCTCTCCCCTCTTCCAGCCCTCGGCATGAATAGGATTTGAACAGAGCTGAGATTGATTTATAGTTATTGCAGTTGAACATTTATTGCTCTTAAAGAGTGGCGGGGAGAAAAGAGAGAAAAGGGGTTTGAAAAGCTCCTTTCTGTATTAAAGAGGTATCAAATGAAGACTGCTGAGATAATATACAGTGGCCAATGGGAATTTGATTTGCTTTAAAATTTAACTCTTGTGGGGCCGATCGCTCCGGGGCTGTGGGATAAGCGGGGGATCGCGGCCGCTCCGGGCTCTGAACGGCGTCGGATCCGCGCATCGCTCCGCGGCTGCGAGCGGCAGAAGCGGACGGACCTTTGCTGCTCTGCTTCTTAATGACCGCCGTCGCCGTATCTACCTTTATATGCGCGAGTGTATTTGGGTTTGTTTTTATTTTTAAAGGATACAGTGAACGCAAACGGGATGCGGAGCTACGAAACGAGCGGCGCAGCGAAGAGCCCTTCTCGGAGCGGAGTTTTCCTTGCCCTAAAACCTCCGGTTTCTCTCCTCTCTCGCACCAGAAACGCGAGCTCAGCGCAGTCCCCCCGGGCGCAGAAAGGAGCCCATTGTTCAATGGGGAGAAATACATTTTTAGCGGTGACTGAAAGCTCCCCTCTCGTTTGAACTCTAAGAAGAAAGTCCCTGGCAGCGAAGAGCATCCCCCCCTCCCTCTGCCCCAACATCTGTTTGGAGCAATCCAAGCTCTAGGGCACGGCTCTGCCCCCTCCCAAAGTCATTAAAAAGATATTAGTTGAGCTGAGAAAAGTCCAGCGCGGCCCCCCCCAGCCGGTGCTGAAGGGGGTGAAAAATCATTAAAGACGATTTTGGATTTACCACCGCTAATACCGGTAGAAGGGACACGGGGGGTCCGAGCTGAAACGACGAGAACCGGGCGGTGCCCTCCCCGCTGCCCGCCGTCCTGGTGCCCCGACCCGGCGCAGCGCGGCCCGTCCGACCCCATCGGCGGCTCCGAGCTGCGGGCAGAGGGCGGCGAGAACGGGGCTGAGAGCGGCTCAGGTGCGGCGGCCGCATCCCCTGCACCATCAACGCTGCAAATACCCCGGAGCCGGGGGATAAGGAAGGAAGGGGGGAACAGGAGGGATCATCGCACCCTGCGGGAGCCGGGGCAGGAGGGATCACCGCACCCCTGCGGCTGCCGCAGGAGCCAGGCGCCTCCGAAGTTGCTAAATGTGTCATTTATTAAAGCATTCAGGGGGCTTTTCTTTGGCGTTTGCTTGCAAACTCACAAAGGCCGAGCTGCTGTTTGGGGGTCTTTTCTGATGGAAAAAGGGCTCGGAGACCCCCGGCACAAAAGAAATCCTGGCAGTGCTTTCAATGGCCGGGACTCAATGAGGGGGACCCTGCGCGCAGCGGGCGGGGGCGAGGGGCCGCCCGGTGCTGCCTGAAAGGCAGGACTGAATGTAATGGGGAGATCGGCGTTTATTTGTTGGGATCACATTTAATTAGCTTAGTACAACCCTTGAAAGACAAAAGGACCTCAATCTGGATCCAATCTGAAGCTCGTTTGGAGAGCGAGGGCTCCTGGAAAAGTCAAAAGAGAGAAAGGAGAAAGAAAAGGGAGGCTGGGAGAGAAAGGGGCCGGGGGCCCAGCCAGGTGACTGGCACGCGTGAAACAAGGGGGCCTTTTGGGCACAAGGCAGGGCTCAAAAGGGAGGGAGGAAAATAGCCTCTTCCTCAGGTTTTACCTACTTCAACCCTCTGAAGGGGCCGGGGCTGAAAAGCCTCAATAGGGGCTAAGGGGGCTGCAAAGCAAACAGCGGCTCTGGAGAGGGGCTGCGGCCCTGCAAGGCAGCAGTTGGCAGCACTTGGTTATGGGAATGCACCCAAATGTTCCCTGTGTGTCCACAGCGCCCGGTGATGGAGATGGGGACAGAAGGGGGACGGGGACACACAGCCCGTGGTGATGTCCCCGTGGCTGAGATGGGGCTGTATGGGGGGTGTGTGTGTGTGTCCCACCTCTCTGCCCCCATAGGGACCTCTAAAGTGCCCGTCCCCAAAGTGCTGCATTGTAGGATGGAGCTGAGCATCCCCCCTGGGTGGGTTTGGGGTGTCCCTGAGCAGTGCTGGTGCTGGTTGGGTCCTATGGGGGCTCAGAGTGCAGAGACCCCCAGCGCAGCACCCAGAGCCGGGTTGACTGCACTGCTCCAAGTTGTTCAGGGCATTATTTGTCTTCATTTCACTGTGTGAGGCAGCGGAGCTGTGGATGGAGGTGCTGGGTGCCTCCTTTCTGCTTTTGCTTCATTTCTTGTCTTGTTATAAGTAGTAACTCCTGGGTTATCTTGGTGAGGTCGTGGTGCACAAAAACAAACAGGGAAGGAACGAGCCCATCTGTGAGCTCCCAGCTCTGTCCCAGCGCTCAGCACAGCTCAGGTGCTGATGAGGGATGATTGTGGCACATCATGGAGCTGTTGGGGAGTGGGACCCTGCAGCCAACACCATCAGAGCTGCCCCAGAACAAGGAGCGTGTACGGACCCCACCCAGGGCTGGGTGCTGGGGATGTTCCCCATGGATTGAGATAACAGGAAGAAGCAAAGAGGGTTTGGGACTGGAGAAGTGGGAAGACTTGTGTCTGTGTCCTCCCATCCATCTGTGAGCTGAGGACAGGGCAGTCGTGTCCCTGTCACATCCCTTGTCCAGCAGCCCCAGCACTGGGAGCAGCTCTGGGCAATGAGTGATGGCTCACACAAAGGGAAGGCACCGCTAATCCCCACCCCGCAGCACCTGCACCCGGATTAGAGGGAGAGCGGAGATCAGAGGCTGCGTTAGAGCGGCCTTGAAATAGGATTTCCTCAAGTGATAAGGGGAAGGGTGGGAAGATGCACCGAGGTCACAGTACCTGCCCCCCCCTGCACCTCACCGTGAGCATTTGGGGCATTGAGCCCCCATCGGGGTTTAAATGCACTTCATTTGGGGGATCACAGCTGTGCAGAGCTGAGCAGGAGGCTGCTCCTCTGCTGGAGGAGCAATGGAGGCACCACAGCAGCTCATGGGCTGCAGGGATCTTGGCCACAGACCTCAGAGCAGCAGGTGCTGCCATGGGAGGGACCTCCATCACATCACGGAGCCACGGTCACACCTGGATTGGTGTCCTCCCATCGCATTGAGGTTCTTCCATCACACCCAGGATCATCACCCACAGCCCTGGGCCCTATTGAAGCGATGGAGCTCCCAGCAGCTCCAGCCCCAGCTCTTAGCGGAGCAGAGGTTCAATGGCTGTAGCGATAATGGAAAACAAACCGCTGCAGTTGGGAACATTTGGAGCACTCGAGGCTGCCAGGACAGCAGAGTGCTGCTGAAAACCCAGCTTTGCAGGCACCATCTTAATGACAGGCCAAATCTCAAAGCCCTGCAAACTATTTCTTTCCCCGCCCCGCCCCCTCAATAAAAGGTTGCATCAGAAAGAGATATTTCCATAATTTATAGTATGGGTATTTCACTGGGGAGACTCTCTGATCTGTACTTACAGATACATTTAAGAAAATGCATCCTCCCACAATCCTGCGCCATTTACGACTATTGGCACAATCTGTAATACTCAGTCTTCAATTAAGGGACACCTTAGGGTTCATTATCACACAATTGCTCCCTGTGAACCATGCCAAATGCTGTTTTGGCACAGAGCTTGGAAGATGAATTAGAAGGAAGTCTTCTCGGTAATGCCCGCTCCCAATTCCCATCAGCAGCCCCTCGCCCTCCTCCAGCCCCTTTTTCCCCCCCCTCCCTCTATCCGAGTGGCTTTTACCATCCCATCGCTCACTGTCTCCCTCGATTCTCTGGAGGTACATTGAGACACTCGGCCGCTCTCTTTTTCTTCCGGCTCTCAGCCCTGCAGCTGGGCTCGGCGCTCCCATCCCCGCACAGCACAGCACAGCACACGCAGTCCTTCGCCCACAAGCCGCCCTTGTGGAGGTTTTATTATATAGAGTGTAAAATGCAACTGTCAGTCAAAGGAAAAAAAAATAAAATAAAATAAGAACAGTTTTGGGGTTGGGTTTTTTTTTTCTTTTCTTGTGTTTTTTTTTTTTTAAACTTCTCTTTTCCATTTTAAACCCGGCGGCGGCTTCTTTACAGTTAAAACATCTCAAGCATAGGGGGGATAAAACAAGGATAGAACCCGAGAACGGCAACGTGGGGGTACATGGCAGAAGGGAACGTCCCGCAGGGAACTCTCCAAAGGCAAAAAATAGCTTCGATTCCATTCTTCCTTTAAAAAATACACTGTTATCTGTACAAGGAACACTACGGCCGGCGGCGCGGATCATAACATCTCTCTGATTACATCGACATTACCGAGCAGCGCGGAGGTTAAAGACGAGACTCATTTCTCTCTCTATTCAAACCCTGACAATATTAGATAGGGCAATATTTAAAAGGAACGACAATGACGACATAAAAAGAAGCCAAAATAAAAACGAAACCACCTTGGAGTTTAAAAACCAAAACCCAACGAACTACTTCTCCTACCTCTGATGGCGCCTGCTAAAAGGTGCCCATAGGAGCGGCTCCAGCTCAGCATTAGCGGTAACCGTGTTTGCCTGAGCTTACAGGAAGCTTACAGGGTTGTTTCTTTACTCTTTTTCTTTACCAAAGGAGCTCTGAGGTCTCAGCTCTGGGATGGGGAGGAGAAGGCTCCAAAAAGCCACCCCCATTTCCCTATGGAGCCCTTGGGAGAGGCCAGCAGTGACAGCAGGGCAGCACAGTCCTTATTAGGATACACTGCTCTTCCTTACAGCACAGCAATGCGGCACGAATCAAGGATGCGAGAAGACGAGAAGTAAAACATTTAATGAATTTACATATTTAAGAATATTTAAATACTGTTTAAAATCCTTTTTTTTTTTTTTCTTCTTTTCCCCCCCCCTCCCATCCCCTCAATTAAGGATTCGTTCCACATTCATTCCTTAAGACACCCAAAGCCACTCTTTGTGCTGCAACAGGAAAAGGTTCCAAAATGAAATGGAAAAGGTGGGGGGGGGGGAAGAAAAGAAAGGAAGAGAGGAAGAAAGAAAGGAAGGAAAAAATCCCACCCAACCAACCCCACGTGGAGAGCAGCGGCCGCACGTTGAAATGTCACAGCTCCAATGTGCACAGCTGGAGCTGCAGCTCCCCCAGCTCCATCCAAAGGGGATCCCGGAGGGGGTTTTATGTGTGTGTTTTTATGGGTTGTTTGTTTGTTTTTTTGCAGTTTCATATAAATTTAGACACAAAATTACCAGCATGTCCGTCAGTTTAGTACGTTACTAATTGCTCCTGATTCTTAGAAAAGTTCAGTACGGATTATCCTACAGCTATAGTGTTTCACAAACCAACAGAAAAAAGTCTTCATCAAAACGTTGCAAATCTAGAAACCTCTGTTACAAAAAAAGGTTTTTGCTTCTGCAATGATTCCGAGGGAGAAACCAAATCGCGACGATGGCCGTGAGGACGTTGTTCTACTGCTCCTGTGGACAGAGGGACAGCGGGACGTCACCCAACACCCCCAGCACCAACCAGCCCCCTGGTACCAACCACACTGTGCTGTGCTGCATCCCACCCCCCCTGTGCCAGCTGAGCTCCTTTCCATCGCTGCTTCAGGGCTGTGCTCCTCCAGCAGCCCCAGCAGCTCAGCTCAGGGAGCACAACTTGCTCACTGCCCCCATCCCTGCTCGTGCAATTCCCCCCAACAGCCATGGAACAGCTTGGGGACCCTGAGCAAATCCCCTAAGGAAAATAAACCAACAACCTCCCAGTTCTCCCCACTGATCCACCCTGCACAGGGAAGTCAGTCTGATGCTGAGATAATACAATGGTAGCACTGTGCAACTTCTGACTTCTTCAGCCACAAAACATCCCTGTGTTTCATTCACTGTATGACTCCAAAGCTCTCCCCACACCCGGACAAGGGTGAATACGCACCTGGCTGTGGGCCTGCGCCTGCCCTAATGTCTGCCCATAGTAGGCAGCCTGCTGTCTGTAATACTCTGCCCAGGCCATCGTGTAGTCCGGCTGGGAGCTTGCCTGAGAAGCAGCGCTGGCAGCATGACCTAGAGAAAAGAGAAGGAAAAAGGGAGAGATGAGGTGTTTGGTAAGATGAAGCCCAGGCTGCCAAATGCAAATCCAGAAGCTGGCACCACACGCCTCTTAATGGAGCGGAGGAAGGCAGGGCCATGACTGTCCACACACCTGTGTGCGGAGCACTCCTACCTATTTGACAACCCAGCTTCAACGTGCTGGGTTTTGTTTTGCCAGCATCGATTCTCGCTGTACGCAATGCTTCCCCAGCACGGACACGGGCTCTGCTGCGCACTGAAGCTCAGCAGGAGCAGCCCTCCTGAGGCCCAGCAGCAGGCACCACGACAGCTTCCAGTGGAAGAACTACCATGCACCATCACCAACTGCAGGGACCAGAGGGAATTGCAGAGGACTGGAAGCTAATGATGGCAGGGGATGGAGACGCAAGTCATCGGATTAGAGTGAACTCTGTAACAAAAGTTTCCTTAATCTCCAACAACCCTGTTTCACTCACTCTGTTTTTTGTAATATTCCTCCCATGCTTTGCTGTAATCGGGATGGCTGTTCTGCTGCTGGCTCTGTTGGCCTGTGCAAAGATGACAATAAGGGGCATGTCAATATGGAACAGGTGACAGTTTCCAGCTAGTGACATCTACCTCTCCACTAGACAGGCCCCGGCTCCACCTCAGTTGCCCATAACTCCAAGCTTTAGCTTCCATGTTTCTATAGAGTTGGGCATCCTCCATTTGGGGAACACCAAGGAAAGGCTCGAGCTCCTGACTCTGTCTCACCTGAGTGCTGCTGAAGGGCACAAAGCCAAATTCCACCCCTCCCCTCCACTGTGTCAGGACTTGCTCGAGGCCAAATGCGCTGTTTGGGAGCTGTTGGGTCTGCACATCAACCACCCAAAGCTGCCAGCCTGCTCACACTGAATACAGGGACCCAGGGTTCAAACCCTGACAGCAGAGCCCTATCACCTCAACCTCCAGCCACAGAGCTGCCATGGATACAACCATGCCTGCAGTCACCTGCAGTCTGCACCCCCTGCTCTTGCAGCAGGACACATCCCAAGGAGTCCTGGTGGCAATGCCTACCCACACAGTGCGGTCAGCACACAGCGAGCTGCCAGCCCCAGCACCACCCCATGCAGCAGCACCTGTAAGCTCTCTGAACAGACACAGCCAGCTCTGCAGGGATGGCTCTGGGCTCCTGCACTGCACTAAGAGCCATAGGGACAGACCACAGAGCCCAAAGCCCGCCTGCACCTAGCACTAATCTCCCTCTTTTAACGCTAAGATGTACTGAAGCCAGTGTGTCTAAGTGTTGTTGCAAGGGAGAGTCCAACCTGCCAGCTGCAGAGGCCGCAGTTAGAGCAAAGAGCCTCAGCCAGACATGCAGCAAACAAAACCAACCAACCCTGGACAGAAAATACAGCAATCAGAAAACTGCAGAGGAAGGCAGGCGTGGTGAAAGCACAAGCTGCTGCACACACAGCAGGCAAGGACAGCACGCACACACAGCAGCTCTCACAGCCCATCCGAGCGCCTCGGCTTCATCTCAGAGGGCTCTGAAGTGGAGGGGAAAGGGGGAACGTAATGCACTGTGAGTGAGTGTGAAGTGGGTGGAGGGAACAGGGCAGCAGTGTCCTGTCCAGGGGCATAAAAGCAGGTTAAAAGACTTGACCAACGCTACAAGTCAGGACCTTTTCTGGCAGAGGTCAAGGCTGCCTCAACTGTCCACCTGCTAATGCCAACAAAGGACCTCCTTCAATGCCTTTTCTTCTCGGAGAATTACAGTCCGCAGCGGGCTGAAAGGACACGCAGCTAAATGCATTTCACGGCAAAACGTTTCTCTGGCCAGTTAATTTATTTAAGATGGGGGAAGTAATTAAAATCTGAATACATGTGTAGGGGTGGGGGCTGCCCCTCCTCCCACAAGGAGGGCACTCTGGGATCTGTCCCTGGGAAGTCAAGGGACGGCTCTGCTGGGGGAAGCAGAGCCACAGGGCAGGGCCCCTTCACCAGACTGTTCTCAGATTAAAACTCACAGTGTAAAACCAGGTATTTGCTTAGTTTCTCATTATAATTCTCCCATGCCTTCGTGAACTCCACCTGGCATGACAGGGGACCATTGCTATCTGCAGCAGGAAAAGAAAGCAGCCAGCTCTGCTTAAAGCACAGCATTCTCTCATCTGTCCTCTCATCATACCAAGACTGCCCTCAGTGTGTCTGCCCATAAACAGGAGTACAGAGGACCCTAAGCAGACATGAACCTACTGAACTGACATTCACTGATATTTTCCATCACGTTCAACAGCAGAAATTAAATATTTTATCCCCAGATCACAACTTTGTGGTACTAATCCCATGCAGGGGAACAATCACTGGAGCCACCAGAAACCTCACAAATGCATTGCAAAGCAGCTGCCAGTGGGACAAGCCACACTGCTGGTACTGGGAAATTCAAAGGGTCTGGACTTACGACACCACTAAGCTCCAAAGCCAAGGGCTGTGAGCACAGGACACAGCTCACATACATTACAGAAAGGGAGATTATTTCCCCCGGTGTCTGCTGGGGAGGGTGGGAGGACACCTGAGGGAGGCAAGGAAGAAGATAAATATGTAATGTGAGTTCTAAAGGCATCTCTGAAGGCAACTGGAAAAGCAAGTTTCATCAGCCTCTATTCAAAGGTTTTACATTAAGCTGAAAGTCGAGGATTTTTTTGTAGAGGTTTCCCTGTTGTACATCTCCCTGCTCTGCTCCTCAGGAAGGTTCAGTGCTCATAGGAGAGCACAAGAAAGGATGTGAACAGTAATTTTTCCTCTAAGACAAACTAGTGGGGAAATTCTCCCTTTTCAGCATCATGTTATTCCAGTCCTGTACAATAAAAGATTCTTTCCAAGCCCACCTATCCTAAAAGCACAACCGCTGCTGCCTGTCTCTAAAGCTCTACAGAAGAGCTATGAAAACCTCTTCCAAATACACATTCTCAATGTTTAACACAAAGCCCCCAGTCCCATGCAGGGTTTCCAGAAGCGCACAGTGTCAAAAACACGGTGTTGAGGACTTCCAGCTTTCAGATATGCACAATTTCATTTACATTAAACGTGATCTGCGTCACAGGGAATCGCAAATGCAGCTGCTGGCATCGTTACGCCAATTATCCTTCCATCTCAGGCAACCAAAGAGAGGGAATTTAAACTGAACTTAACCACCTACTTCATCGCTGAGCCAGTCAGAGCACTGAAAGGCATCTCAGTCCATCACATGAGCTTTGAGATTAACAAGTAGACCAGGAATCTGCTCAAAGCATCATTCAGGTTGTTGAAGACAGGATAACGCCATTACCAACATCACCACTACTTCAGTTACTCTGAAATGGGGGAACCTCTCATTCCAACCTGATGAATTTTGAACAGTTTTGTGAGAAAGTGGACACTCTGAGTCCTGAAGAACAACAGCCAGTTCGATTCACTGTGCCAGTGGCCCAAAGCATTAAGACCAGTAGCAGAAGTGATCTGAGTTCAGCTTTTGAACTCATTACTGCAGATATTTGTGCACTGTCACTTTTGCCTTAATGTTAATATCTGGCTGGTCACATTCCATGCTTTTAGTGCTGCGGAAGCCGAGCAGTTAACAGCTCCCAAAAGGAAATGAGGACACTACTACAGCCAGCGTGAATGAAGCAGGATAGGAACCACACTTATCTTCTCCATTTTCTGCATCTATTTCCCAGACTTCTGTCAATGTGGGAAAGAGAGAAGAGCTCATAAAGAATATGTACAAAAAAAAAGATAATCAAGAACTGATGAGTTAAAATGCAGAGATGGGAGGGCTCACCACCAGACACGGTGTGCCTGTCAGGGAGACACTAATAGAGGATAGCAAGTGCTTGTCTGGAGAATCCTCACAAGAAAAAGCTTAAGGCAGAAATGTTACCAAGTAGGTTTTCTACACAAGGGGAGCAGAAACAAGCAGTTAAGTGCACAGAAAGCATTACAGGTTATGGTGGACTTTGGCTTATTCCAAGCTCTAACACCAGCTCAAATGAGTGGTCTCATGGTTCAATCTGTGTCCGGTGGCAAAGACAACACCAGCCTTTCTCAAACCCAGGCCCTAAAAACTTACTTGGGACTTGCTGTCCAGGCTGCTGCCACGTCTGGTAGGTACTGCCCCAACCCTGCGTCATGAACGCCTGAGGACCACTGCAGAGGATAAAAAGGCATGCTGAAGCAGGCAATACTTAACGGGAGATATGCATGAAATCAGCCACAGAAACAAAATTATTACTTCTAGTCAGCGACTGCTGAGCAAACAGGTGAACATGGAACAGAAAGAAACATGCGGGCGCAACTGCTAACTGCATGGTAACTGTCTGTGAAGTCAAGGACATGTGGGGTACTGAACAGCACCCCAGCAAATGAGGCTCCAGCTTCTTTCCATGCTCTCATTGCACCGGAGACAGAAATCCCTACCTTGTTTGTCATTTCATAGCTGAAATCCCTCCTGTAGTCAGTCTTAAAGGTTCCAGCTCCCTCTTTAAAAGGCTGCAATTGCACACCACCCCTCCAAGGCCCACCATACTTCTCTCAATGCTTTTACAGCTCCCAGTCATTCCCTACCACCCATCTGTAACAAGATGCAGAAGCTTACTTTTGATGAGGTGTAGTGGGTGCTTGGTTGAACGGACTCTGACCAAATCCTCCAGGTCCACCCATGCTGGTACCCTGTCATGGAAACCAGAAATATTTAATGGCAGCTCTACACAGAGAGGGTGCAGATAGCTAGTAGGAACAATATGAGAGGGGAGAAGACAGCCTGGGCTATGTTCCATTAAACCCGTGCACCCAAAAGTAAAGACTGATCTTCCAAGAATGAAGTTCTCAGGACAGTCAGCATGCTTCAGGAGCTCAGCTTCAAAAGCAACCATGGCCAGCTACAAAGGGGCTAATGGGACTACAGCAGAGCTGGAAGTTTTCCTTTGAATAGCTTGGACCCTGAGGCTGGTATCAAGCCTTCTCCCCTCAGGTAATTCAACACAAAGGTTGCTTTTCAGTTCTACTATTCTCCAGTTCAGTATTTTTCCTTACCTCCTTTTACCCAAGTTTCCCCCTTCAGCAGTACTCTAGCCTGACATTATTAAGCTTCAATACCACAGCACTGCATTAAGCAGAAGATAAACATCATCCTGGATTTACTGGAGCAAGGAGCAGTGTTACTTTTAAGGTTATGATGCCAAGATTATGTCATTTTCACACAGTAACGCTATAGTCTTCTCTCCAAAATCCCACTTGGCAGCCTTCTCATGCCTTATTATAGTTGCACACTGCACTTGATTATGTCAGCAGTCGGATCCTCCTGGGACCACAGCAAAAATTAGTCCAACGGATGCTCAAGGGCCAAAGCTCAAGATGGCTGCTAACAGGCAAATGGTTTTGATGCTAAATAATGTTAAGAACGCACACTGTGCCACCCCGTAAGTCCAGGCCTACACACACATACAGGTGGAAACACTTCTGAAAGAGACAGATCAAAATCAACAGAGATGGAACTTACACCAACTTTCTCATCTATGAGATGTCTCGCAAGTTCAATTTGCTGGGGAACTCCTCTGATTGTGAATATTCGTACACCAGGGTCTGTGTTTGGAGGTGGGTTTCTCTGGAGCTCCACGTGGGCTCCTGACTGTTGATTTATGCTCTTGATGTTCTCACCACCTGAAGAAAAGAAAATCGAGACAGAGGATATTCAGCATCTCTTTCCATAAGAACATAACGAAGTTAATGGCATACAGTTTGCCATCTAGATACAGCAGAGCACTGCAGTGCTTGGAGCAGGATGGGACAGCTCAGCCAACACAGCCTGATTTCCTGAAGACCTACTAGATCCCAGTCTCTTAATGAAATTTGCTTAACAAAAGCTTCAGCCAACACTACAATGGTTCGATTCTTCTTTTGGAAGCTCACACTTACAGACCAGCTCCACTCAACTGAAAAAATTAAAGGGTAATGGAAGGAAAGGGCTTTACAGTTTTCAAATCACAAACCAAAATCGCCAGCCTGAAGTACACACAGTAAGCAGGAAGGAAAGGGAAGTAAAGTAACCAGAGCTTTTTGTTCGCCTTTAATTAAAAGGAGTCTCTAAAAATCTCCTCCATTTTGCTCACATTTCCATCTCTATACATCCAGCACAACTTCAAAAACAAACTGTGGATGTTGCAGACACTTGTTCGTTTCATTGTAATGGACTCGTGACCTTTTTAACATTTTAAAGCCTTTCTGGGGAAGGGAGGAGGAAAAGTTGCCAAAGGGCAATTAACTCTTTCTAAATGAATTTTAGAAGATGCATTTAACAAAAGGTAGTCATGTCACATCGCTGGGCAGACAACAGGGATTGTACTGTGTAGCCAAAGCAAGGCCACTCGCTTTCAGACAAGAATGGGAAAGGCACAAGATCGAGCCTCAAATCCAAGACGTTTGATTTTATGCTTTTGTCAGACGCAGATTCATATCGAGCCCTCGTGCCTTTGTTTTTATACGTTAAGGCAAAATTTGACTCAGCAGTTACTTCATCTTAATAAAAACACAGTAGAGTGGCACCCGAACACACTTCAGATCGCAATGGAGTGGGACAACTTTCTTACTCAGGATAGAGGGACAAGCACAGCTTGCTGCTCGCGCTGCACACTATGTTTTTCCTTCCAACACTGAACTGAAATCCAAAGCATTCTCATCAGAAGGACATAGATTTCAAGTTATTTCTCTGCTCAGCATTCAGCACCAAACTGGTTACTGTGGGGCTGTTTCACCAGCTCCCTCCTTGGCCATACAGAAGGATCCTGAATGTTGTTCTCCAGGTTTGGTGGCAGACTGCAGGCTCCCACCTCCTTCTTTTCCTCACCCTCCACTCTGCTACATGCCCAAGTGTCCCCTCCCATCCAAGCTTTCCTGATTTTCAGCAGTGTACAAACAAAGTGACGCAGCCAACACGATGCTGCAAGGGCTGGATGGAGTTCATCTGCTCCCATAAAGCAGCAACCGCTCGGCACATGGTGGCTGTCTGCAGCCGCATTCAGCAGCCCCACTCCATTCTTCTACCTGATGGGGGGCAGAAGTGATCCAAGAGTGGCCCCCCAGCTGGACGTGAAATTGTAAAGCAATTAATCAAACCTGCTAAAAGGCAGAGCTGACAAGAGCCAGGCCAGCCACGTTATCTGTCAATATTGCTGTATTTATCATGGAAATCCAGAGGGGGCCCAGAGAGGCTGCGGTTTGTTTCCATGCACCACCAAACAGAGAAAGCACTTGACATGTGTATGGTGCTCGTCTCCACCCTTCCTCGAGTCTTTCACAGAAGAAAAGCTGCACCTACCCACCCTCTAGAGGAAAAAGCTACATACAGGATTTCCAGGGAGCCAGGAACTCCTTATCAGCTCATAAAGGCTCAGACTGCCAAGCAAAGTAGCAATAGTCATAGGAAAAGGGCCCTGGATCTTCTGTCACAGACACTGCAGAGACTGAGCTACAGCAAACTTGCCCATCTTCTCCCAGATTCTGGAGTGATTACACAGAGCTTGAAGCAAGGCAGCAGTTACCTGGCTACATCTGAGACCCTGCATCCCAAGGGAACCTCTGCTCAGGTGCTGACCTCAGAGGCAAAGCTGTGTGTGCCCACAGAACATGGCTGAATTGTACAGAGGGCTAACAGCCAAACAGACACACTACCAGCTAGAATCTGCTGAGAAACTAAAATAGGGGTGAGCAAAGGTTTTGCAATCGGTGGCTGTTTAAACCCCCAAATTAACATCCCCTCACCCCTATAATGCCCCATAGGCCGTGGGAGAAGAATCAACAAGAATCAGACAACAATATCTTGCTTCAACAAATGGAGACTGCAGAGCATCCATCCCCATCCAGACCCCAAAAGGCAATGCTACAGCCATCACTCACCTGACAAAAAAATGAATGCTGCAACAGTATTTAAGAGCACAGGCACTGTAAGAGCACCGATTGCAAGGTGGTATTACAAAGCTACAAGCATTCAAATCACCATACAACTAGTAATTAGTCACTCCAGAAAGCTTCTGATCTGGCTGGGTAAGAATCCTTGTTTTGCTGTTGTGGAAACAAAGGTAAAAAGCCACCCTTCACCCCCACAGTGAGCCCGTGCCAGGCCTTGCACTTGAATGCTAGGATATCTAACTCCACTACCTGCATTTATCTTTTCAGCACAGTGCTCTCTGTAGTCACAAATGCTCCACTTCAGTGCACAGCTGAACAACAAGTGACCTTTTCTGTTCCTTTATTAAGGATGACTAATGGATACAGCAATAAAGTTTCATTATAATTTGATTTTTCCATATATATAGCTCTCACTTGTGGGCTTAAAATTTGCTTTGCTTGATCTTTGCCCAGCTGGACTATTCACTGAGATAAAGTACAATCACTCTGCAATATCTGCATAGTGGGGAGAGTCATACTGAAAAAGTTTTGAGGATTGTGAACAGGTTTATAGCAAAGAAAAACATCTGAAATATACCTAACATGCCTGCATTGCATACTTGTGCCCCTAGTCAACCAATCAGGCAGCACTCAGGGTGCCACCGGGGCCAGAAAGGGAACAAGTGAGGTGCAGCAGGGCTGTGTGGTAAGGGAAAAGGCCACAACACGTTTCATTGCAAGCTCACTGCTGCCCAACAGGACGGAAGGGAACTAAGTGCCACTGAAACATGGCACAATGCCCTCACGCCTTTGCCTCCTTTACCGTGGCAGCTAATCTGCTCCTATTCTATGCATCTCACCTCTGCTGACACTAAAAGCCAACTGTGATTACTTAAATGCTGGTTTAGGCATATGTCATTCTCCCTGAAATAAGCAGATAGAAAAAATTAAGTACAATTCTGTTGATACGTCAGTGTCTTAACTCAAAAGCACTGCAACAATTCAGAGCAACAGAGCTACTCCTGGCTCTGATTTCCTTACTGGCATTCCCTGATGCTCCGCAACACAACTGCTGCAGATGCTCTGGTTTTATGAGTGACCTGGCAGCATGCAGATTCTTTAGAGGAAGGCCAGGTGCCCTGCCTGTGTGCTTTGCATGGAGTGATTCAGTGGCTTAGGCAGCAAAAGACACTTGTCTGAGCAAGACGAGGTGTACATCAGGCAGGACACCAGGTTGCTCTGTGCCAGTCCCAGATGTCAGCTGAGACACAGACAAACATGCTCCTTTGCTTTACTCATCACACAACTCAGGTTTGTGGCTGGAAGCAGATACAGTCACTACCACATCTTCCATTTAACCACATAGCACTCACAGAAATTCAATGTGCCGAAACGACTGTTCTGCTTCTCCTTGACAAACTGCCTTTTAAATGCGTTCTTTAAAAAAGGATCTGCAAATGAAACTGCCTTTTCTCAGCCAGCTGCTTGTTGCAACAGGCTTGTCTGACAGCTCCACATGAAGAGCCTCTCTTACACATTGTGAACAAGGGCCTGGAGAGTACAATGATGATTGAGAACACCACAAGGTAAACAACCAAGAGCATTCCCAGCTTACCCCTGTGCTGCATTCACTGGCCACTAAATACCTGCACTCAGAGAACTGCCAGGCAGCAAGAACGTGATCATCCCAAGACTAAAAACTTGGACGCTTGAGTATTTAGTGTCACCAGACCTACCTTTGCCTATAACGAGACCGCACTTGTCAGCTGGCACCGTGTAGGTTATTTCCTGCATGCCCCCAGGTGCTCCAACACTCCAGTCCCCGCGGCCACGACCTCTTCCCCGGGCTACAGCCAAACTTCCAAAGCCATCTCGTTCCTTGGAAGGCAAAGAATTTCTGTCAGTGCTTTTTATTTTTGTTATTATTGTCTGCCTCAATATACATTAGAAACAAAATAAAGCAAGGTAAGTTAAACTGCACTGTAATCAATGGCGCTGAATTAAGATATTCTTGGACTTCCACGTTCAAGACTTAGGAGCAATTTAAATGTCAGTGACGTGGGTTATGGCTGCCTTCCTGACTCAGGAAGATAAAAATATTTTTGCCTTTGTATCTGCCGAAATAAACCTATAAACATGCATCAGCTGCTTTTATTCAGTGATGAGGGGTTTGCTTAGAACAACCAATAATAGATCTTGGCACTGACATATGCACAAGTTAGCATCCAAACTCTTTCAAGTGTCACTCTTTAAAGAACTTCAGGAACTACTCAGCTGAAATGCACAATTTCCAGAAATTCCAAAGGAAGCTTTTAAGTTCAAAGACACTTAAAGGACATACCTGGTTTGGATAACTAATTTCTCCACAAGTAAAGGCTATAGGCAGCCAAAGGCTACCAGGGCATCTCAAAAATCATACATAAGCAAGTATTCAAACCAAATCTCAAGGCACGAAGAGAAACCGAGACCTAACACTAATGGAGAAATTAGATTTTGCCTTCCCTTGCCTCCCACAGTCACCAGACCCAAGGACCAGAGATTGGAGAGGTGGTAAAGGAGGTGCTGTGAGCACTGTGAATGCTCTGCTGCCCAGAGTGCTATTCAGCCCTTCTGAGTAGAGCCTCCAGCCTCTGTCTCATTGTAATGCTGGACTACGGTCCATGAGGTCACTGTTTTTAAGTAGCTCTGAAAAACAGCTTAACGTAGAACTGTAACAAAGCCTCTTGATACTGCCTCAAAACAGGATAGCTCAGTTCCTCTCATAGCTCAGTCAGCCCTGGTCACATTTTAAAAACAAAACAATATCAAACCCAGCAGCTCTCTCCTTGGCAGCAGCACGCATGGCCTACGAGAAGAAAAATTCAACACTGATGTTCTTCATCCACACAGCTGCTCGCATGGACATTCATATGAGCATTTTCCCCCCAGGAGCTTCTAGAACCCACCTGTGCTGTAAGAATAAGCTCGCTGATGATGTGTGCTGCATGTTGACACCTATCGGGAAGCCCCATGACCTGTGCGACTCTTTCAGGACTAATCCCATCATCTGTGAAGAGAAGTGGCAAAGACTAAATTAAAAGAAGCAAATATCCACTCACTAACAAAAGCTTCCTCCTAGCACCACACTGCTAGCAGCACTCTCATGTAACACATCTAGCCCAAACTCTCTCTCCCCTCCACCTTCAGCCACACTTCCACATACTGAAAGGAGACAAAATCTCATTGCAAAGGGGACAGCATTTAAAAGACAACACTTTCAAATGTCAAAAAGTCACGAGAGAGATCGATATAATTTTAAGAGGACAAAGGCAGCTTTGATAGGTGATCAGACAGCCAAGGACCCAGAGAAAGTTACTTAGAATTAGTCAACTCCTGATCCCCAAAGGCTTTCATGTCCTGAAGGAGAACTCCTTAACAGGAAACAGAAGTGTTACTTTGTTTGTCCATACAGTTACCAGTCAAGACATTACTGTTGTGACATCTAATGTCTGTAAGTAAGACATAAATAATCTTACTTTCTGAAAAACAGAAAGTGCATGAGGAAGAAGTAGGTCATTAAACAGCTTTCAGAAAGAGACAATGCACCCTTAAACGAGGAAAGCCTAGCTGCTGTAACCTCAGAGCAGAACCACTGCAGCGATCCCAAACTGGAGCACTGGTCAGAAAGTAATGGCTCTCCATCCTCACACAAACCTGGTTTAAATTGAATCCTAACTCCAGCATCATTCTGAATCTTTTTGATCATTTCTCCATTTCTTCCTATCACAATTCCAACAGCAAACCTGGGCACAGAGACCTGATGGGAAAGGCAAAGCAGTATGAAAGCTCAGAACTAGACTGAGTTACTCTGATTAAACAAGGAGATGGGCCACGTTAAGCAGCTCCAGGCTACACAAAGATATTCCATAAGAAAAAAAAACAAACGAGGCCACAAATTCCTTCCCCACTAAATGAACTCTGCGCTACAAGAATGCAGCTTCAAAAGGCAATTAGAAAGGTGCCATCTGGGAGTCCATGAGAACTCCCCTTTGCAGCCAGACTCACTTTTCTGGCAACAGAAAACAATGCATTTTAAAAAAAAATAAAGCTTACAGGTTACACATGAAACTTGAGGACTTCCACCCACTGCCCGTCCCACGGGGAGGTTAGCAGAGTACTTGTGAAGAAAACATACCTCTATGCTGCCTCCTCCCATTCTAGAACTGAAATCATTGCGTACGCCTCGGAAGTCTGCCTGATCTTTCTCTCGGATGATCTCCAGTACCATTTCCCTTGCTTGCTACATGGGGAAAGAAGTTACAGTTAGCTTATAAATACTCTGCTCGCCATCTGGGCGTTAGGGCCTCGATAGTGGCTCCTTTACCACTGTCAGAGGAGATCTGCTTTCATCAGATGTGGAAGATGTCAAAGTCTGCCAGGTGTGCGAAGCTGCAGTTTCTCATGTGCAATCGCATACTCCAGTCTTTCAAAAAGGAGCTTTTGCTTTTAAAACCATCACTTTTCCCTCACCTTTTAAAAAAATCATTATTATTTAATTGAAGGAAGATCCTCTCCTACTGGACAGAGCTGAAACCAACAGTACAGCAGATGCTCTGGCAGCACAGTAGTCAGCATATCCGCTAAGAGGCAGAGCATGTACAAGAAGGCAGGTGAGCAGCAGCGAGCTTACTGACACTCCAAGTTACACTCAAGTCTGCAGCAATCCAGCAAGGCTTTCATTTATTATTTTTTGGAGAAAATGAATGTTCTTCCTACCTACTCACAGCTCTCCAGGCCTTTCACAAACTTGCAGATATGCCCAGCTAGTAAAAGCATACCTTGGAAATAAGGCAGCAGTAAGCCACCGTTAAAAACAAGACTGCCTGTCAAAACCTATACCACTGTTTCTATATATTTCTTGTCAAGGTTTGGATGGTCAGGTTCTATTTGGAAGTTTGAGGGACAGTGGCAAATAAATCTGCCTCCTTTCCTGTTCTTATGTATTCTCCAGGTCCCCGTGGCATTTATTACAGAAGGGGACAACTCAAGACATTTCAGAGATGTTAAGACAGAAATAAGGGCAACGGAGACCTTTCCTGGCAATACGAGATCATTAGGAACTCTGCAATTTGCAGCATGCAGAGATTCCCCCCACAGCCAAGGACTCAATGAACTTCTTCAGTGCCTTCTAAGTGTGCTGAACTTTAAGTGCCTCAAAAGATCTTCCAGTTTATGAAGCCTTCACAATCGCTTGCCATGATTTATGGCACAGAAGATGCGACAACAAATGTTGCGAGGCAGAAGGAACCATCTGGAAAGCATCACCACTCACAGTATGACTTGGCTAAAAGCAGCAAGAATCTCATTAAACTTTCTACGTGTTTATACCATTGCGATAAGTATAAGAGTTGTGGAAATTAACACAAACTGGGCTTTCAGATTTAACTAATAAGTGGCTTGAAAAGTGCTACCCAAACACACCTGACCAACATCAATCGTTACAGCTGTTTATGATTAGGAAGATCCAATGAAACAGATCTATTTTTATTAGAGACAGGAATGCTAAGCTAGATTTAAGCATTTAGCAAGGTATGAAAGGCACTTGCTGGGAAGTGGAACACGCCACACCTAAACTTTAATTCGAGAGCTCCTATCATGCTGCAGTCTTCCAGCCTCCGGATGATCGTGGGTTTTTGTTAGGAAACCGCAGCATGACCGTATCTGCAGAACCCTGACACAAGGAGAATGACACACCAGCATTAAGTAAACCCCTTGGTTTCAGGAGTTGTACTTTTCACATTTTTCTTTTTTTCTACTTTTAATTACCTGTGTCAGTTGGCTGTCTGAGATATTGAGCCTTCCACAAAACTTCCTCAGATGTCTGCTTAAGTTTGTCACTGTGAATCCAGCTGTTTAAGTAACACGTCGCTATGACTTGTGCCTCAGGACTAGAAAGTTTTTCAACTCTGCCTTCTCCAAACCTTCCTTCTTAGCTCTTCTACCCAGGTCTAATATCTACATGGGGTGAGAATCCCCAGGTCATACCATAGACAGGCCAATACTTGCTAGACCTTTGTTCTGACTTGCTCTATTCAAACCTTAACTTCACCAAACAAACAAAACCAGCAGGGATCATAGCATTTATGATGGAGTTATACAGGATTCAAGTCCATTAGATGTTCACAGATATGTTTCAACTTCCCCCCAACACTCTGGGGCAACTGCTTACTTTATTTACATACCTGTACTTTAAATGCATCTCCAGTAATACGGAGAGGTTTGTCTGCTCCTGTAGGCATGGGACCATCTTGGATCATAATCATTTTCACACCTGTTCGCTCCTGAAGAAAAAGCACAGAGCACTTTGCTAAAGCAGAGTCCCTAAAACCAGGGACTACTTTTGGTTACTAGACATTAGGTAGGTCACGTTAGCAGCTTTGCAGAACACTACCGTAGCTCTTCACAAGTACTTAGAGCACAAATTCAGTAACAGTCCTAGAGTGTAAACGACTGCCAGAAAGTGTGCTACTCCTGACGATCTGAAATAGCTGAATCTCTTGCAAAAATAGAACTCCTCTACCTTGGCAACTGATTTCTGAAGCCCTTTCCAAAATCTGTAGCTGTTACGTGATCAGCCTTAAAACTACTGGATGACAGAGGGCGACCAAAAAAACCTGCATTTTTGACCTAGGTTCCTTTCTGGAACCCTCTATCCTTTAAAAACTTGTACAGGATGTCAGCATAAAGAATGTCTAGGAACATGGGTTTATACATAACAAAACACTTAATTACAAAGGGTGGGATGAGGAAAAAGGAAGACAAATGCCAGCTTTATCACAGATCAACAACAAAGGAGAAGCGGAGCACTCTACAACAGCATGGCTGGCATTAAAAACTATTGCAGCAGCAGACTAGAGATAGACTTTTCTTGTCTACAGGGATCCCATCCTGAACAGCACGCACCAAATGTTATCTAAAGCACATGAGTTCTGTGAAAATTCCTCTGCATGTGTAGCTGGGGCTAAACCGATTTTATTTGCAACACAAGGTTGGGTCCAGCTTTCCGAAGGCAGAAGAGTAGTCCCTGCTGTAGAAGGTTAGAGCATTTATAGGCTCTCCATTTCAGCACGCTCTTGTTGATCTAGAGAAGCTGCAGTAGGGAAGAGAGCCCTAAAGTAAATGCATCTTGCGCACCTGCAACTGTTTTATTGTTTCACCTCCTTTGCCGATGACTAGACCCACTTTGGATGCCGGGATCAAAATCTCCTGAATCGTACTGTTGCCATCAACATCGTTGTGAAAACCAGGTCCGTTCCGACAGCGATCTACAATCTGCCCCAGTAGCCGTTTTGCTTGTCTTGGAAAAGAATCGAGGGAAACAACCATTAGACAACATTGTTCCGTGTGACCAAGAGACTTGGAACCATTGGAATGTGAAGCAATCGGGGAGAGAAGTGAAAAGATGAAGGAAACCAGTTAGCACAACTTTATTTCTGGGGGGGAGAGCAGTATCCAATTTCCCCTATCGTGATCACTTATAAGCAGCTTGATTTTTTGTAAGGGGAAGAGAGAAGGAAGAGCCAGCAGCATGCTCCAACATCTTTGGAAGTTAAGGAGCTGTTACATTTGGGGTGCACAATTTGAATGAAGATGTTCTACATCCTGAACTCCTTTAAACTTATTTCCCCCACGTATATGCAATATTCGGTAAAAAACAAACTCGAGCTCTGTTCTTGATCAAGACAAAACAGACGGCGCTTCAATACTAACACAGCACACTGCTGAACCACTCTGAACCCTCACAGACAATGCCTTGCCCTTCTCTGCTCTCCCTTACCAGCAGCACCAGAACACTGCTCTAACACAGCCTCTGCCCCAAGCAGCAGTTGCTAAAGCTACACCAGGAAGCAAGGCAAGGACACTGTAGCAGCAACCAGTGGAAGACTGGGTTCTTCTCCTCCCCATGAAAAGAGGCAGACACGAGAAAGCAAAGATACCTTCTCAGAGCATTTTTAGCATGTCAGAAGTAGCTGACATCTTCCCTTCATCACAAGGATTGCTATTATCAACACACTCTTTTCCTGTCCTTTTCCAACAACACCTCTCTAACAGGTAGAAGAAAGCCACCGGTTCCCTGCTCAGTCTAAAGCAGAGTCTTCCCTACTTCATACCCAGGCACATCAGGCACCACACACGGACAGCCTTCACACTAAAAACTTGAAGAAATGGTATGAAACTATCTGTTGCAAGCAGGCAAGACAGCTCAAGGGACAGTGATCTGAGGCTACACAAAGATCAGTGTGCTGCCCCCTCTAAACTTTCTCACAAAATAAGGCAAAAGGTGGAATTTCTGGAAGCCTGATTCAAATGCTCTGAAAGATTCAGAAGGTTTTATTCATTTACCTTGACATTTTGCATAAAATGTGGCAACAGAGATTACAACGTTCTTTTACACCATGCATATCAGATGAGAAGGGGTCACTGGGAAATTAGCTCTGTTAGTTTGCCTCCAGATATAACTAAAGGAAATGCTCCCCACACAAAATCAATTGAGATATCTCATGTTTTTGAAGTGTCTTCTCACTTCAGGTAATTTTCCCCGAGCAACCTGAAGAAGTATCCCAAACAACTAACTTGACAACAATTTCAGCACAGAAGCAAACAAAATTTCAGCTAGTTCCACAACCTTAATACTTTGTTCTGCTTCAAAGATTGCATATTTGCACCTTTCCTTTTATTTCGATTTAAAGACATTTAATTGCATATTTCTGCATAACGAGGTCTTCGCTGTACCTCTCCCCCATTCTGCCCCATCTGCATTTTGAGGCATCCCAGTTTTTTAATATTTTGTTCTTGTTCTGAAATATCCTTTAGCAGAGGGAGAAAAAACACTTCAGCATCAGCAAGAATACATTGCCTGCCCTGTAAAGTGAGAGTACCAACTGTATTTATTCTGGCTCATCACTTGCATCATTATGGTAGCATAAGAAGCTTTAAGTACCCTTAGATCTCTTAGGAATGGAAGAATGATGGTTGTCGTCTCTTTAGAGAGACAGTCTTTGTGCCCATGTATTTTCACTATCAAATGCAACTCAAAGATTTCCAGATGGATTTTAAAAAACCCACCTACCCAAAGGCTGGGGAGAGAAAGAGCAGCTCCATATGTTAAGTGTGTTCCTGTAAGCCTGAGGATCCTGGATCCAGTTCCAGCAGAAGGTCCTCAACTGGTTTGTGAGAGTCTCAAACTCAGCTCCTGGGAAGGGGGAGGGAGGAAACACTGTCCCTAAAGTTTCTATAGGCCTAAAGAGTAGAAACCCCTGCTGGCTAGCCATGTGTCTGTACCATGCAGGGATCAGAATTCAAGAATTTCTGGTTCAGTCCTTTGCTTCTCTTTGGCAGCAGTGCAGAGGCAAGCACACCCATGGGCCTCGTGCTGCTCTGCAGCAACACCAACACCTCCAGGTAACTCTGGAGTGGCACCGACAGGCTTTGGAGGCCTCATGCAGACCTTCTTCAGCTGCAAGAATGTCAGCTCAATAGGAGGGAAGCGAAGGGGGGAAGACAAGTGCCCTTCAACAGCTTATCTAAATATTCTGGAGAGCTGCAGTTCAAAAACTGCATTCTAGGTGCCCTAGGAGCAACCTTGCCCTGCGGAGGGGAATTCCATGGACAATTCTGCAGAGGGTTCAAACTGAAACTGGAAAAAAGCCTTTGAGGTGCACAGTTCAAAGCATCAGACCAAGAGGCTCTGTGTTCCAGGACCCTCAAGTTTCTCTAGGCCAACATTTGCTGGTGTGGCTAACCAAGTAGCACCACTGACAGAGCACAGCATTAGGGAGAAGAGAGAAGGAGAAAGGAGAAGAATAAAATCAGAACTCACTCAATGCTCTCTGGCGTCCCGGTGAGCACACAGGGCCTCTCAGGCATCCCACCACTGTCTACAAAGGAAAGAAGAAGACAACAGGGATCAGATACTTCCCAACTCTTAGCACCCAAACTGTCTTCAGTAGCCAGGAAGGCAGAAAAGCACTGACTCCTCTCATGGCTTGGAAGCTAAAAGAAATCCTACATTAATATTCAGAAATAAGAAATAGCAGCAGTTTCAGTAACTGACAAGTACTAATGAAAACACTCCCCTCTGCGCACAGAGCAGGAGACATCCAGGGCCAATATATTTTAAATGATTTGCTGCATATCTGTATTATTTTCAAGCCTTCCCCACCAAATAAAGGGAGGCTTAAAACCTAGATTACGTTCATCAGCAGTGTCCTGCTTAGCACTTGTAGTACAGCCTTCCCCAAAGCAAACAGGCTGCAGCACAAGCAAAGCAAATGGCACACTCGCATTTTTTCAATGCAAGGCAAATTGTATGAAGAAGTGCTGCCACCCTCCAGAAATGTTTTCTGCCAGGAGCTGTTGCAGAGCAGACTAATCAGAGATAAATTGCATGAGCTGAGCTAAATGGTACCGCCAGGAGAAAACTAAGCAGAAGCAATTTCTGCTTTAAAAACGTGGATTGTCCATTTGTACTGTATCCATCTGTTGGTTAAACATAGTTCCCTAACTATTCAGTTCCCTAAACCACCTGACAAACCTGCTTTCTCAGGGAGGCCAGTCCTACAACGGCCCTCCCAACACGTCAGCCTAGTACATAATGAATTATCACCACTCACAAATGATGAGCAAGGCACCTGATACAACGGACATGACATTCTCCAACCCTAAAACCTGCTCACCCACCACAAAAGAGGATCTTACCTGGAGCAATCTGAATTTTGCAGCCAGACTCGATCTGAATCCGTGAGATCTGCTCACCTCCCCTGCCGATTACTGAAATGAGTTCAACAAGCATCAGCACACGCTGCTTATCCTGAAAAACTGCAGAGCAACTTCCCCACTTCCACTCTGTTGCAGCTCTCTATAAAGGTACAGTTTGACTACAGGATTGTAGAAGAGGCATCCACAGTATGATAACATTCAAAAACCAAACTGAAACAAAACAAAGCAAAAAGGAAACCAACAAAAAAACAACCCTGTCTTGCACTGGAATGGAGATGCATAGTATGTAAGAAAGAAGGCAGAAGTCTGAGTGCTGCTAGGAGAGTCATTTAGGTGTATTTCAGCCCAAAGAAATACATCAGTTATTTGAGAACCTAAAAAAGCTACAGACTTTTGCTTTTCTATCAGTTGTTTCACAAACAGACACACTGAGGAGAGACAGTGTGCACCTATCACCACTTATATCCTTTGCAGACTGCAAAAGAGCAGAACTGTCAAGTTAAACAGGTATGCCTGGCTCAAGGTGCTCCAGCAGGAGAACCTCCCAGCCCTCCCTGGAGGTGTTCAAGGCCAGGTTGGACGGGGCCCTGGGCAGCCTGGTCCAGTATTAAATGTGGAGGTTGGCGGCCTTGCCTGTGGCAGATGGTTGGAACTTAATGACCCTCGAGGTCCCTTCCAACCTAAGCCATTCCATGAATCTATGAATCAGATCCCCTCTCTCACACCTGGCTGCTGCTGAACCAGGATTGTATTTAATACACGGATGATGCACCAATATGCAGGGTCCCACCTCATCCAGTCATAGAACCCTTCTGACTTCCCTTCCTCTATACACATGGTACCAGGATGGATAAATAAAGAGGGTTGGTGTGAGGACAGATTTCCTTCTCAGGAATTTCAGAGTTACAGTTTGACAGTGTAAATTTGGGATGAGGCTTCACACCACCCTAAGGGGTAATTGGGCTGTTATTTTCTTTTTTACTCTCTGTATATCAAATTGGAAGAGATGCACAGATACGTAAGTGGAAGGGTAAATGCAATCTCTACAGTCACAACAGAAGGAGGATGGGTGCCACTGAAGGAAAGAGTATTGAACATCAAAAAGAAAAGAGGAATTAAAATAAAGCTTAGAAGAGAACAGCACCAAGAACAGAAGTCTAGGGAAAAAACCTCAGCTGAGCAATGCATACTGGCTGCGTTACCCTGCAGCAAAGGCATGGATGATTTAAAATTCTGCTTATCTTGCCTTGAGTCAAGTCTTGTTTTAACATTTAAATACTGTTTTCCTCCCTCACCTCCCACACCTTTGCATAGTCAAAAGTAAAATGTTTCAATGAGGGGAAATGAATTCGCTTTTGATATACTTATATAGCATGTTTAAGGAACAGAACGACTAGAGTTTCTGGTAGCCTGTACCATGCAGACTTTGTTCTCATTACTTTTTACACCAAGCTTTTCCATGCCATTTGCACATGGATTTTAAATGCAGATGATGTGATCCCCACAAAGAGAGCATCAGACAAGGCTCACCCAAAGCTAGCAAGCACAAACACTTGTGATCATGCCTTATCCTAGCAGAACATGCAGCATTCCTGCACAGAAGAACCATACCGAAAGCATGCAAGGTACTTACTAAATCCAACCATTTTATCAGGCACTTTGAAATCTTCTGTTATTACAGCCCTGAAAGGAAAGGAGGGGAAAAAAAAAAGAAATCGAATAGTCATTACAATGAACAGTTTAGAAGATGACAGAAGACGTGCTGTGGAAACAAGGCACAGCATAAGGCTCCTGCTCACACAGAAGTAAATACTGCATCACAATTAAAACTGTGTGTTTTGGAAGAGACCTTTAGGCCCTGCTTTATGTCCTGGCTGCAGAGACAACACACCTCGTTACTCCTACACTGAATATGTTTCTACCCTACCGTCTGTTATCATCAGTGGAAGAACCATTTAGTCATCCATGCTCCAGACAGATTTAAGAGAAAAACAGCAAAGCTCCTTCAATGTTTAGTCTTATACCTCCTAAGCTGCAGCCTCTGCCTGCTACTTTCTGATACGCTCTTGCCAGGAGACACTAACCAATGCCAATTTGAATGCCCCTTCTGATATTCAGATTTTCTTTCTCGCCTGCCTGTCCTTACAGTTCTTTCCTTTGGAATTTATAACAGCTGTCTCTGACCATCCTCACCATCTCAAGATTTCCCTATCTGCTGCTCTTTGGACTTTTTCAGCCTATCTGTGCCTAAACACATAGCGCTCAAAGCGATTTCCTAAGACCTGACTACAGTGAAGCACAGAGGAAATTCCTCATGGGGCTTTTGTTGGTCAATTCTCATATAAAACAACAACAAACACAGAACTTGCAAACTCTGTTTGCTGCCATATGCATTTCACACAGTTCGTACAGCAGTCTCAAAAGCAGTGCATAATACCCTGCACAAACATCACAGCAGAGCAGACAACGCTGCCCATGGTTTCTATTCAGCCCTACTGAGAAATCTACTTTTGTATTAGATGCTAATAGATGCTGTGCAACAACTCTCATTTGCTTCAGTCTCCCCACACCATCTTTGACAATCAAAGGAGTCAGACCAGGTCATACTACATTAACAAAACTGTATATTTATATATATCAATAAATCTACCTGCTTGTTTAACAGTTTTAAACTCTGTCAAAGTGCCAGTTTGCCCTTGTTTTTTTCTCCCATCCTTTTCTTCCCCGCTGGGCAGGAGAAGGAAAAGGAGAGAATTTATTCTGCTCGGTCCTACAAAGCTACAGGAATCAAATCCAAGTTTTACTTCAACTCTTCTTTCCTCCTAACAACAAATAGCTTTTAAAGGGTTTAGCAGAAGCCTCAGCCTGGAGAAAACCCAAGCTGACAGTTTCTCCACATTCCCAACCTCTGACTTCCTAACACTACTACAGATGGCGGATCAATAAACAATTAGAATTGATCAATAAATAATAAAACATAACCCACTGCTTACCTTTGATGTACCAGGGCCCCTAACTGGTTACCTACTGTGGCAGAGAGAGAAAAAAAGGGGAAAGAAAAAAAATCAAAGCATTAGCACGGATAAACTAACTTCATCCCTATAGAAAAAGAGTTCTTACCATTTCATCAAAAAAGAAAGAAAAGCAAAACAGTAATTTAGGTTCAGCAGCTGAAATGAATGCGTTATAGGGTACAAAACAGGAGGGGATTTCTTGATCAGCACACACCATAACCCAGTGTCCAGCTGAACACAGGATAGGGAATTGATCTGCGTCTCCCATGCTGAGAGTCATGGGAGAAAATCCTGCCTGCCCAAATCCAAATCCCCACAGCTAACCTCCCTCCTTCCCCATTTAAACCCACAGTGAAAAAAAGAGGAAGGGGGAGAGGTGGGACTGCAGGGGGAGAAAAGACACGTCAAGTGATCAGTATGTTCTACAAACAAACATAAAAGCTGAGCAGATTCGGAGATTTAGTCTAGGCAAACGGCATTGAAGATTGCTTGCACATACTTCTCTCTGTATCTCTTATCTGTGCTCCATGGAGCCCACTTACACGGAGACCTGTTAAAGGAAGAAGTCTGTTCAGAACCCTCGTGGCACCCAAACTCTACTTTTTTTCCCCCAACACGTTTGACTGATCACACACATTCCAGGCATATCTGCGATGTCAGCTGGCAGCCCGTTACCATTAGCAGTTATCTCCCAGCTGACAGCCCTCAGACAGACTTTTTCCCCCAGCCCCCACAGATTAGATCCTTCTTCCAAACCTTAATGGGGAAAATATCATTAGACCAACTCATGCAAAGTGGGAACACATGCCCTGCTGGGCTTCCTGCAGGACTTTGCCTGCAGCAAACCAGCTAAAAACCAGACCATTTGGTCCTAACAACCAGTTGAAGATTATATTGCATGCCTGGAGGGCACAAGTAGCGAAACAAATGGAACTGGCTAACAACATGTGAGCCGTGATAATAAAGATGCTGTTTCAAACTACCTTACAGCAACCTGCACATTCTTTGACCTGAAATAAATTGGCAATCAGCTGTCAGGGTTAGACAGCGGATGCATCCCAGGCACAAAGAATCCGGTAGGAATAAAAAAGCCCCACAAAGTTTGTGGCCAAACACTCCAATAAAACAGACAAAGAGAGTCGATATCATATTTCTGTGGTGTGTCAATATCTCTATAATAGTTCAGGACCAAAATATCGACAACATATATATTTTATTACTCTCTCCAGCTCAGCAATGAGACAACTGTTGCATTATTGACGCTGTTAGATTTGCCTTTGCATATTCTCACCCTGAATATAAAAAGCTCTAATTTGATAACTATCAATGCTGTAGCTGGAAAAGGTGGCTGATGTAATGGGGGATGTTTGCTCTTGCTGATAAGCTGCTGCTGCAGAGTTGAGCAAATGCGATCAAACAAATCCAGAATCTCAGCACCCTGCCCCAACCAGCACTCAGGTGTATTGCTGCCAAGAGCAATAGGTCTGCAGGACAGGAGCAGGTCATTTGGCACCCCAAGGTGTGGGAAGAAGCTCTCCTAACGCTCAGCAGTATTTAAACAACCATTTCGCATTTGGATTCACCTCAGCAGATCTCATTGCAGTCTCTTACACTGCAGTTGCAGCCCACAAATTATGAGATGGATACGCATCCTATAATCACATCCCAAAGTTCATGCAAGGAACAGAAGAGCCATCATTTTGTAACACCAGAAGACAGCTTCCCAGAGGAAAACTGCACGAGCATGAGAAGCTGAATCAGGCAGACAGATAGCGCACCTACTTTATATACATTTATTGAAGCAATTTGATAAAAGCAAATGAAGCCGCAGTAATTAAAGCAGGAGACCATTCCCTCTGCACACAGACAGCCTCCAGGAGCCGTGAAGCAGAGCAGGTGGAGAAAGCTGGCGCGACTTGCTTTAAGTCAGATACGATTTCTCTCTATTTGCAGGGAAAAAAGATTGCTGTGGCTCCTCGTCTCACCAATCTGAGGTTTAATTCCTCCCCTAAAATGCCCATTTTGCTGTGAAAGATGAAGCTAATAGAGAGGCAAGGCTGGGGCAGCACATGCCTGCTGCAGCACCAAAGCTGCCATCCCGTTCCCCCACCTCCCTCCTCTTGCTGGGGAGGGAGCTGAACTCTGACAAGCCACGTCCACGTTTCCCCCTTTTTACATCTATCGAGTACAATTTAACTGTAACTGCAGTCATTTTACTGCAAATAAGGAAAAATACTGAATAAAACAAGCACAATTTCCCGTTAATGGCACCTGCTGGTTGATAACTCTTCACTCTTCCTTAGGCTTCACCTTTAACTGAATTCTACCTAACAGACACTCTAAACAAATGCAGATTTTTTTTTCCACCCCACAGAACAGAGCAGTGCCTCCCACTAAATTAACGTGCATGATAGGAATATACAATGTCATCGAGGATATCCTCGTGGCTAGAACAAAACCAGAGTGCTCCTGGAAAGCAGTGGAATGGGGCTGCACTTCACACTTCGGAACCCAAATTGGATCATCATAAACTTCAGAAAGCTGCAAGAAAGGTAATAATTACTGGAGTTGTTGTTCAGCCTTAAATATTGGCAGGTGTTTAATTTAATGGTCGAAACCAGTTTTCCTGCCTGTCTTCCTTGTGAATCTCTATAGAGAATGCTTGCACCTTTAGACTGTCTTATTAGAGACGTGAGCAGTTTTGAACAACGCTGCCATTTCGTGCAGCACACAAAGCCTTTGCCAAGAGGATTTCTGTTACCTGGTCATGCTGCTGATGCGTCAAAGAGCATCCCTGCTAACTTCTGTTAGGAAGACAGGAATAAGATTTCTTCGTGCCCATGAAAACATGTTGGAGCTATGCAAGGATCACGTGTGTTTGAGTCCCCAGGCTTTAACACAATCAGGTTCTATTAGAACAAAACCTATCTGGATGTACCACAGAGGCCTGGGGAAGGCAGGGGGGAGGTGGCGTGGGGCTTCTCCAAGGTCTTGTCTTTGTTTCCCCAGGCTCAAAGGGTGCTTCAGCCTTCAACTACAGCACTGCTGCTGAACCCGAGCTACATCACTGGAAGCATCTTCAAAGCAATCCAGAACAGCGCACACAAAGGCTGATGCTGAGGGTTCTGGCAATCACTGTCTTTCTGGCAGACAAGACCCCTGCTTCCTTTGAAGCAAAGCAAGCTGCTTCTTTGAGGTTGGTTTAGCCTAAAATAAACTTATTAAATTGTGCTAACTAGAAACTAGATGGACACATTCATTTGGATGGAGACCAGGAGCTGCTGCTGGCCATGGATAGGAGGTGCCAGGATCTATTCTCAGCAGCAAACCACAGGCAAGATGCCACTGGATCTTGGAGGGACCCCATCTCAGTGGTCCTCTTTTCCCCCTCTGGAAACATCCTTCAAAATGCAAGGAAAAAAAACATAATAGTTCTCAAACTTTATCTAATACCAGTAGGCCGGGTCACCAGGGTCAGCCCCAGCAGCTATTTGTTTTTGATGAATGTTACATTAAGGGAAATGCAAAAGGAACTCACGCTGTCTGGCCTCCAATACTATGACAAGTCTATTTTTCCTGGAAATGCTCTAAAAGCAGCTGAATTTGTTTTGACCAGCGCACTGTCATCCTGTCTTAAGACCACTTCCTAAGCTGACATCAATCAGCCGCGCCAGCAGCTGTTTACAAAAATGGACAGGCAGAATTAGATATCCCTGAAAGCCAGACAGTTCTCTTGTCACCTTAAATACTCTCATATTCTCTCAATCCATTTTTCCAGTGGTCTGAGGAACACAAGTAATTTTTTAACAGCTACACAGGGCTAAGGGAGCAGTGAGAGCCGTATGTAGCCATGAGCACACAGCGTACAGAGGTAAACAAACAAGATTTACCACCACATTTGCTTTCAAGCTATCTGGAGTAGCAGAACATATCCAGTCCTCCACGCCATAACATTTCCAAAGCACGCATGAAGACAGAACCCCTCTCCTCTTGATGACGATGGCCCCAAACCATAGCTCAGAGCAGGAGATGCAGCAAAGTGTGGGCATGAGGTCCTGATTCCCCTTGTTGGCAGTAAAAGATCGTCCAAATGGGAAGTGCTTTCTTAATCTGGAAGCTACAGAACCTACAGATGTATGTGAGGAACGCTCAGGAGTCCAGCCACTCTGGGAAGCTTTCGTAAAGCCAACCCCTGCTACGTGGGGCTGCCTATCACAGCACAAGGAACCAGAGGTAACATGCATTTACACTGCAGCCTGCGGCCGTATTGACATGGTTTGTGTCAACACAAACAAGGGTCAGCAAGTAATAGTGCTAACTGGTAAAAGTTTAAGTTCAAAGTCTAACCTGGGCTGTTATCAGGCATTAGAGCTATTTCATATATTAAAAAAAATGCATTTAATGACACCTTAAGAGGCTGGATTACTCACGTTCTGTCTGCTGAATCAATGAAAACAAACAGTAGGACTAATGTTCCAAGTAAATGGTTCCTTGAGGACTACATGTATTATTTCTCATATACAGACACTTATCCGAGTCAATCAGACAGCTCAGCAATCTTCAAATTTACACTGAATATTATTCAAGTCCGTAGCAAAATAGAACCTATTCACATCTCCTGCTCCAACAACGTTTCAGGAATGGAAGAAACATCTTAAGATGACACCCTTTGAAATAACGTCCATGATCAGACGTTTGCTTGAGAACTGCCTTAAGCAGAGATGAAGCTGAAAACTGATGGAAAGGAAAAGGCCAATACATGTTTGCAAACTGTTTCATTGCAGCTGGTGTAGCCGAGCAATTAGACCCACACTGAACACATCTGTTTGATCACAAAAAAACCCAGCAGGTTTCACTGCTCACTGCTGGACAGCCCAGCACCTTCCTATGCAGAAACCAGCACATAACCATACAGTGACGCTCCAAGCTCACACCTACCAACCCACACTTTCCCAAAACACTAAACTGAACAAGCAGCAACCTCTTGCTCAAATAGATCCAATGCCAGAGAACAAAGTGTGTTATGGCATATGTTCAGACAACAGCCATGTTTGTAAGCCAGAGGCTCCACATGAAAGCAGCTTCTCCTGTGCACCAGCACAAGAAGCAGACAGGCAGTATTTTTAGCCCTTGTCTTACACAGCTTTTTATCAAACGGAAAAGAAATCTTTTCAAAATGAAGTGCTGAGCTGAAGCTCCGCATATCTCCTCAGTACTCTTAAGTATATCTATGGAGGAAAGAACCAACCTGCAGGGCTATCTTAGAAATACTAGGAGAGAAAGAGATGACTAACAGCGAGCAATTTGTGTCTAAGCAGCAGCAGGTACCACAGTGCAGACATTCTTCTTGTCACAGTGCACATTAGATTTGTAATAGCAGAAAACATCCATTCTAACATTGCTTCTTCCCCAAGACCAGAAACAGATTGTTTGCTTTACACGTGTAACAACTCAAACAACTCATTATGTTTAGCAGAATTACCCCAGTAAATTATTCATTGGTTGCAGTCAACATTAAATGCTTCAGAGATTTAAGAAGAATAGTCATGAATATTACGTTTAATATAAGAAATTTCCTTCAAACTCAGATCAACTTGCGTCAGCACTGTTTTACCTTAAAATCCATGTGCAAGGCAAAGCAAAGGGAACATGACATCCACTCAGCTGCTGTGCTGTGACTCATGGAAAGAAGCAGCAGGAATACTGCTCCTATACACTGCATGAACTCAGAAAGCGAGGGACATCTTGCCCATGTGTTCCTGGTATCCTGCACACAGGCCCCAGCACAATCCCATGGAGTATCCTCCCCAGACGATCATGGGACAAGACTAACTACAAAATCAGTTTGCTAATCTCCAGAGTTCAAGAACTAAGAGAAGAATTGCTTCACATCACTATTATTAATGCCTATGAACCCAGTGCTACACGAGACTCAATAGCACAGGGAATCTTGCAAACAAATTCTATACACAACAAGTTGCATCAATTTCTGCCCTTAAAAAAAGACAGCTGCCACCACAGATGGATTTCAGAAGTGAATTCACAAGACTGATTAATCATACCCAGCTTACCTCCATCATCAAGGGGCCGTTTCTGCACTCCATAACCGTAAACTGATGGGTCCACGAGTGTTGTAGAATTATTCAAGTGAGGAATATCTCCAATTTTAGCAGCAATCTATAAAAATAGATGACAAAAACTCAGTTAGCATATTTGCAGTTTCAGCCACCGCAGCTACACATTCCTTCTTCCAACAAAGCATTTATCCCAGTCCAACAATCTCTTGGCTGCTATTTTCTACATAGATGGCTTTATAAAAGTCCTAGGAAAGCAGTGCTTTATTTGTAAAGTAAACAGCCTTCCACTTGGCTTTTGATATTTGTGTAATTAAGATTGCATTCACCCAGCTCCTCTTCATGAGTACGCATTTACTCCCTGTAATATTACATTCAGATTTGTTCATTCATTCAGCAGACAGCCGACAAATTAAAATCGAGTCCCCCAGCCTCGTCCTGGAGAAGCTGCCACCATCACAGCAGTGTAGGAAGACATACATTTCTGCTGCATTCATGCATACCCAGATACACAGCAATGCATAGTTGTACATCAGTGGGGGGTGAGGGGAGTGGAGGGAGAAGAATGTGCAAATACAAAGCACAAGGACAGGTTTGGTCAAAGGGATGGATCAGTATGTGTTTACTGTACGAAGAATAAGCCAGTGGGCAAACTATCAGCCCAGAGTAAGTTTCTATTTCCTGCAGTATGAGCACGGCTAAGGCTGCCTGTGCTTCTGCTTCCAGCCCTTGGAGGAGTAACAGCCATTCTGGAGTGAGCTGGGAGGCAAGGAAGACACTGAGGGAGGAGACATTCAGGCATCACAAAATGCAAATAAAACAGGAGACACTCTGAGGCATCACTTAATACAAGCGAAACAGAGAGACAATTATACGAACTGATGAGACAGAGGTGAGCTCTTTGACCTGTTCTCCAGACTAACCAATGCAAGCCAAGTCTGAGAGCCAACCAGCTTTAGTAGCTCGACTAATACACCCTTCAGGGACGGGCAAACCATGGCCCCTCAGCACTCCTTGCCTACTCTGCTATAGTGCAGAACAAATATGTTGTGTGTTGTACAGCACTCAATTCCTTTTCCAGCACAAGGATCCTTGCTAGGAGTATGATCTTGCTTTATTACACCTAGCAGATCACCAGAGAAGAAGCAAAAGGAATAGACGAAAAAAGAGCATTTTACAAAGATAGGCTTTAAACGAAGGCGAGGGCAAACAACAAACATAACTGAAGGTGTCTCTAAAATTCAGTTTTACTGCAACAAAAAGACATCCACAGTAATTCTGGCTGTTGACACTATCAACTGCTGCAGCGGAATAAACAACTGCACAAGATGTAGAACCACAGGGTAGTGAAAAATGCTATATGAAATAACCTTGGAAGATTGAGGGCACTGCTTTTAGAAAGAATAGAAAATATTCTCGATGCCTTGTGTGGATAGGGCTCCAAGTTTTGACCATTTTCTTGCATTCTGACCACTCCTTCCCATTCTCCTTTAGAAAGATAACAACTTGGTTTTAATCAAGTGCCAGGAGCTAGAGAATAAATCCTTCCTACTTTAACAGGACTTAAAACTAGTTTGGGATGAGCAACTGGAAACATAATGCTGGACCATTAAACCTACAGTGTGGCTGATCTAGACCCAAAAAAGGAAGTGCTGCTCAGCCATAACCCAGCACAAGGACAAGCTACACAGGGCACATTGCACATCAGCATCTCCAAGAATCAATAAGCTCAGAGAAACATACTTCTGAAGGCATGAAAACATACAAGCACTCGTCCATTCTGTACTAGGAAGCAGGAGGAGATGCCCTGCTCTTCTGTTGGATGCTGCACTAAATCCATGCTTCCGGCCCCTGACTCACCTGCTTCCCCCTTGTTTGGGATGCAGAGGACTTTAATGAAGGTACAAAGAGCAGAGATACTTCCTGACTATTTCAATGCTGAAAAGGAGATTAAAAAAAACAAACAAGGTTTTACAATAAACCATTGACAGCTTCAACATCGTAACTTACAATCCAAACGTATGCCACTGAGCTGTAGTCAAGTAGAATGCACCCTGGCAGAATATTTGATTTTAATTTGTGAAATCCCTTAAAAGATACTGAGGGAAAAAAAAAAACAAACAGAAACTGCTGATAGTTTGGAACTAAAATCACACGTCGCACTTGGACAGGGAAGAAAAGGCTGGCCTACAAACATGAAGCACGTAGGTGTGAATGAGCAGATCCTCATCACCAGAGCTGCCAACTCCTACAGCAGGAGAGCATTGCAAATCCCTTCTTGTGCTTCACACACAGCCATCACCCCAGCTCATGAGCCTCAAACATGGGGCCAAACAGGAGAGTCAAAGCAATTCTTGCACTATCAGCTTCTGGGATACGTGTATTTTTTTCCTTCCTTTATTGAAACTCACACCCTTATCTCCCAAGGCTCCCAGCTGCCCGGGATTACACGCAGACAACACGCCATCTCACTACAGTAGGGAAAACAGGCTGCAAAACTAAGAGTTAAGCTTTTCAAGTAGATATAACAGTTAAAATACATTTTAACTTCTTGTGTTCAGCTTCGAATGGGAACCTCCGTTTTTACTACAGCTTCAGCAGCGAGATAAGCACCAAAGTTAGAACATAGCAAAAGTAAGCAGACCTAGCCCTTATCTGCCTAAATGACCTTGAGTAATGTACTGCAAGCTGCTGCTCCACATTGCTTTTGCCCCTCTGCATGTCAGTGGCTTTTTTTTTTAACCCAGTACATCCATTTTGTTAAGCTCTGAAATACTCTGAAGAAAGCATCGCTAGCACACAACTGTTTCTACATATACCCCCCTAAGTAAAGCCCCCTAATGAACAATTTAATGGGCAGAGCATAGAGCTGAGCTATAAGATTGCAATGGTAAAGCCAAGAAAATCGAATTAAATAAGACTTGCTTGAGGTGTCCTTCCTTCTATAACTTTAACACCCTTTAAAAGAGGTTTAATGTCCAGACTCTTAAGACTCAGCCACCAGGATCTGCAGAATTCAGCTTTCAAAAAAGGGCCTGGCTTCCAGGAAAAACCTCTCCCTGCTGCCCTGCAAAACAGCAGCAACCGATCACATCAGCCATTCTAGATAGGAGCAGGATATAGAATGAGAAGCAGCGTCACCTGGCCCTGCACACAGTTACAGCACTTCTGCCACTCTTCCCACTCAAACAGAACACTTGCACGACAGCCGTACCCCCAGAGCTCTGTAGGAAGCAGTAAAACCATCCACGCTCAGTTTAGTTTCAGGTCACAGGTGGTTTTCCTAAATATTTTTGCCAACTTACAAAGACGTAAATCTGGCTGAAGATGATCTGCAAAAGCACCCCTAAAGAAGAGTAAGTCTTACAATCTCTCTCCAAAGGGAATCAGGAGTTGGAGCCTGAGACTAGAAAGGAACGTACACACACAACCCACTGACTCACAGTAAGATTCAGGCCACTTCATCCATGTTGAAGGTACCCAAGATCAGCCACTGCAGGCTGCTAAGCCACAGCCTTTCTTCATCACTGCTGGAAACCCAGATTCAGGGTACATATGGCAGGTTACAAGAATCCATACCAAAGGAATCACTAATGCACACCTTGTACAGATAATGAGACTGCTCAGGAGAGAAGATAAGAATCAAACAAGATGCTGTTCTGTCAGTGAGAGCTAAACCCAAGGACAGTCCAACAGAAATCAATTCTTATCCAAAGTACTGGCAGCTGTGCTTTTGTGTGTGTGTGATCCCACTACTTGAGAGGGGAACAAACATCCTTCCCCACTCTCCAACCCCAAAATGTCTCAGTAAAAAGCTACCACACCTGGGAGCAGCTGCCCTCACGTACAGATCAGTCACCATTTACAACCCATAAACTAACCCACTCACTTAAGATACGGTGTGGAAGATGCAGAATAGACTGTCTCAAAGCTCTAGCATTCACTTGTGAAAGTCTTCTTTGGTATATCTCAAGTATTTAAGCACTACAGATGTCTCACTGCCACATCAGCTCACATCTCAGTTACTGTGATTGATCAGGAAAGTCTTCTCTGTCCTGAATTATTTAGTTATTACTAACTAAGCACAGTGTACCGCAGCTCAAGTTTACTGTAATGGCTCTCATGAGAATTGAATTTAGTAGATTTGATTACTAGTTTTAAGTGCAAGCTTAAGCTTTGAAATAATGCAAAGATCAGATCAGAGATGCCAGTCCAAACCAGGAAGCAAGAGGCAAGAGCTACAACCAACATTTTTCCCTCTGCTCCCACCCTTCTTAGAGCAAAAGTGATATTCTGAACAGCTACAATGGCCAGAAGCAATACAAAAACTGACATCCACATCCTGGACCATCAGGCAACCTGTTGCATTGAACAGTCAGTGAAAGCTCTGCCATCACCTCCAGAGAAACATCAGTTGCAACTGCCTCTGCAACACACCTGATTCCCAGCCAGGAAGTGACACTGCAGAGGCAGCAATGGAAACAGCTGCCTGCAAAGCACTTGGCAATGATGTTTCTCATCCTACAAATGCTAACAAAATAAAACAACATTCAACAGGCAGCATACAACACACAGCACGAGAACATAGGCCACTGCGCTCCCAAGAACACAAACAGAGAGCAGTTTTCTCAACAGACTTGTATCCAGAATGAAAGGAGCATGAAAGCTGCTGTTCTGCAGTGCCTGACCTGAAGCTGACAGCTATGAGGATTTTAAAGCATTTCAGATCAGATCAGACTAACTTTGGTTGTGTGCTGGGAGAAATCCAAAATATTCAAGTATAACAGACTTGAAAAGATCAGCAAAATCAGAGTCAATAGAGTATCAAAGAATTCTTTATCTTCTCCACGTGTCAACACAAGACCTACAAGCATGATAAACAGCAGCCACAGAGCACTGATGTGACTTAGTTTTCAGCCAGCACTGCCTTAGCCTAACACAGCCCAAGATATCCCACCTTCACACTTAACCTGTTACTGATCAGACAGGTGGTATATAACGTGGTACTTCCAACACAGATCAGCAAGTAATTGATTTTCTTGTGTACACACAAGTTATTGATAGATTATTCAACTGCCAGCAAGCACTTATATTATCAAAACTCAATGACATTACTGTAAAGAGAGGCCTTTAGTTACAGATGATCAAGACAAGCACACCTTGCAAATTAACTGCACCAAGCTGAGGTAATAGGAAAGCTTTCAGATAGTGCACACTGTCAAGGCCATGATGCTGCATTAGCCACTGAAAGAAGGGATGCGCTCGGCCTCACCTGGGAGGCAGCTACCACAACCCGCCTACTGAAACGCTTTTGTTAAGAAGCAAATGAGCAGATGAAGGGCAAACTGGCTTGGGAGTCCTTCTGGGAAGGCGCAGGGTGTTCCTCTGGAACAGCGAGTGCCTCTGTACGCTTTGCTGCAGACTGTGCAGAACAGGATTTGCTGGCACACTGATTCACAAGTGAGCCGCAAGCGACTGTAAGTGACTCGAGTCCCACCAGAGCAACTGCTTGAAAGGTCCTAGGGTCCGCATTAGTTTCTTCAAAGTTTCTCATTTAAGTGAGAAAAGCAAGTGTGGGAAACAGGAGATACTTGCCACCTGGCCTGCAACATTAGAAAGAGTCAAGTCAGTCTTCCAGCACCAGGCCTGGCATTTGGTTGTATCACACTTTGTTACAGTGTGTTTAACTGAGCGCAGGTGGAGGGCAGCTCGGTCACAGCTGGGACATCCAACGTGAGAGGAACAGAGCACAAACCACAGCAAATCCTCAGCACATCCATGCAGCGGGGCTACAGCTACTCATCCCCAAAGCCCCTTTATACAAAGTGAGACACAGACAGTCAGCAGACAACCCACCTTGTGCACAGAGCTGCTGATGGCTGCATGTCACACAGAATCACAGAATGACCCGGGTTGGAAGGGACCTCAAGGATCATGTAGTTCCAACCCCCTGCCTGGCAGGGCCACCAAACATACACCTTTACTAGATCAGGTTGCCCAGGGCCCCGTCCAACCTGGCCTTGAACACCTCCAAGGACGGGGCATCCACAACCTCCCTGGGCAGCCTGTTCCAGGGCCTAACCACTCTCCTAGTGAAGAACTTCCACCTAACATCCAACCTAAATCTTCCCTCTTTTAACTTAAAACCATTTCCCCGTGTCCTGCTATTGTCAGCCCTTTCCAAGTGTTTACTCCCCTCCTGGGAGTAAGTTCCCTTCAGGTACTGAAAGGCTGCAATGAGGTCACCCCGCAACCTTCTCTTCTCCAGGCTGAACAAACCCAACTCCCTCAGCCTGTCCTCATAGGGGAGGTGCTCCAGCCCCCTGATCATCTTCCTGTCCCTCCTCTGGACTCTTTCCAAAATCTCCATGTCTTTTTTGTACTGAGGGCTCCACACCTGGACACGGTACAACAGATGGAGCCTCACAAGAGCCGAGTAGAGAGGGACAATCACCTCCCTATCCCTGCTGACCACCCCTCTGCTGATGGAGCCCAGGATCCCATTTGCTTTCCGGGCTGCCAGAGCGCACTGCTGGCTCATGTTGAGTCTTTCATTCATCAGGACCCCCAGGTCCTTCTCAGCCGAGCTGCTCTCCAGGACCACTCCTCCCAGGTACCGGTTCATTCCAAGATAGAAAGCACAGCTCTTCCACACCGGGGCAGCTGCTGAGCCTCAATTCTAACCAAGGCCTCACTTACAACAGACTTACTCCATGCAGCTCCCAGGTTCCGAGGTCCCTAAACCCGACCGTGGCCTGAGCTCAGCGTGGCGGCGGCCCGGCCCCTCAGCTCGGCCCTGCGGCCTAGCAGCGCCCCGCGGCCTCCTCCCACCCCCCGGCCCTGCCCTGCCCGGCTCTGCCCGGCTCTCACCTGCCGGACCCTGTGCAAAGCATCGACGAATCCCTCGGGTTTGATCCCTACGGGAGCCGCGCTCTGTCCCTGCGCCAGCTCCGCCATGACACGAGCCCCGCGCCCGCCCGTTGACGCCGCCGCCGCGCCGTCCCGCCGCTCCGCCCGGGGACCCGCACCCGGAAAGGGAAAGAGCCCCCCACTTCCGGCGGAAATGGGCCTGGGGGGCGTGGCACGTGGAGGGCTGGTTGGGGGGGGGCGGTGGGTTGGTTGTCTGGCCGGGGTCCTTTATATGGTCCTTTATATGGTCCTTTATATGGTCCTTTATATGGTCCTTTATATGGTCCTTTTAAACCCAGGCCATTCTAAGATCCGTACCTGTGACCCCCCCCAGAGGTGAATGCTGCTCTAACAGCAGCCATCTCATCCCAGAGTTTCCCAAAGCTGCTGGAGCAGAGTGTTCAATTCAACAGTCAAACCATCATCCCAATGTTGGAAGTTCTTGCTGCTCTCCTTGGTTCTTCTTTGCTCTTCCCAGCATCATTTCCTCTTCTCCCATCATTGCAGATCTCACCCCTAAGCCAAAACCCCTATTTATATGGGGGCAGATCTCACCTCTAAGCAAAACAACCCTATTTATATGGGGGCAGATCTCACCTCTAAGCAAAAAACCCTATTTATATGGGGACTAGGGACGTGGCTTGACAATGGAAGGATTTACAACAACATGAATCTGCATCAACGGTATCTTTTATCCATGTTCTAGTGGTTGGCAGCCCAACCCACAGCAAGGGTTGGAGCCAGATGATCTTTAAGGTCCCTTCCAACCTACATCCTGTGATCCTATGAAATGGTTCTATGATCAAAGCAGTTTCTGTAGTCGTGGCAGATCTTCACGTCTCACTTTCTCATCTCACTGTTTTCCTATGGCAGGGATGGTCCAGGTGCCGGCTGCTTGGCAAAAGGTGTTTGGTTGACCCTAAGGAACATGAGCAAGATGTAAATCTCTGCAGGCAGATAGAGGAAGATGGAGCCCAGCAAAGCAAAGTAACAAGACATCAGGCAGCAGCAATTGAAAAGGAGGAAATTACAGGCCTTAAACACTTGCAGAAACAAATTTCTGATGTAAATCTTCCTTTTGAAGAGGAAAAAAAAAGACTAAAAAAAAAAAAAAAGCAAAAGAAAGGAGTGATTCTATGCCTCCATCACCCTTCTCCCCCCAACTGTCCCCGCTCCTGAGACACACACACCTTCACACACACACACACACGCACTGAAATTAGTTGTGACAGCTGAAATTCTCTTCTCGTTGGACGATGTTTGACAGGGTGCTTAAAAAAAGAGAGGGGGGGAAAAAAGGAAGAAGAAAAAGGGAAAGTGGTTTGGTGTCGCGTGGGGGAGGCAGAGGGGGGCGATGGAGGGGGGGGGGATTTCAAGTGATACAAGACGCATAATTCAGGCTTCTTGGATTGCAAAAGCCCCTCTTACCTAAAGGGCCTGCTGCCTTTATTTTTATCCAAATGGCTCAATTACTGCAAAGCCCCACAGAGAAAATTATGGATGTTTGCCTCTATTTTTCTCCCCTTGTCTCGACAACTGGAGATATTTTGTTTTGCTTCTTTCCATCTCTCTTTTTTTTTTTCTTCTTTTTTTATTTTTTATTTTTTTCTCTTTTTCCTTTTGGTGCTGATGGGTGCGGGGGCTGGAGGGGGCCAGGGACAGGGATGGGAATGGATATAGGACACAGGGAATGGCACATGGCATGTGGTTGCCCTGCCACTGTTGCACCACCTGTTCTTATCTCCATCTCCCACCTTGCACCTTTTGCTCCTTACATCCCCCTTGTCCTCTCCCTCACTCTCACCTTTCCCTGAGTCCTCTTCCCCCTTCCCTCTCCCTTCTTTCCTTCCCCCGAGTGCCCCCTCCCTGTGCCTCTCAAAGCCACCGTAATAGCAGCTTGTTTGGCACTTCACTTGGTCTCAATGAGAAAATTCCCCCCTCTCCCTCTTTTTGCCTTCGTTATTTCCAAACCCTGCAATAGCTCCTTTGCTCAGGGCTGCAGGAAGTGCCCATTTTTCAACATTTTTCTTTGGCTTATGTTTGTCATCCTTTGAATTACCGCACCGGGGAGTCCAGTCAGCCCGACACCAGGCCCTGCTATTCACGCCTCTCCTGCTCCTTGAGATCATAGAGGGAGAAATTAGTTATTTATTTCCAGCACCACCGTGGTGCCCTTTCCAGCAGAAGTGTTTGTTTTGATTGCTGGCTTCAGAGCCAGGGAGGAGCCGGGATGGAAAAGGGTCCCCAGCACAGTGAGACCCTGCAGGTCCAGGTCACTTTGTCCCATGGGTACACCTTGTTGTCCCCAGGACATGTGTACCATATTATGGGAGGGAAAATCCTGCTCCAGCACAGCCCATGGTCAAGGAGGTCCCATCCCCCCTTGCTGGGTGCAGCACTGAGGTCCTTCTGCAGCTTAGGTTAGGTGCACCAAGGGTAGGGCAGCAGCAGCAGTCTGTGTCAACATCATGTTGTCCTAACCCCGTGTAAGAAACCCATCAAAGCAGGGATGTCCCCCGCTGTGGGAAGGCTGGGATGCTGTGGGTTGCACCTATGCAGGACCACGGTCAGCTGGACTGGGTGCCACCAGCCAAGGTGTGAAGGATGTGAAACATGGTGGCATCAAGACAAGGACCTGCCTGAGCAGGGAGCTGCAGCTTTAAAGCAGGAAGAGGAGCAGCAGGAAGAGAAAAAATTGGCCCAATAGGTAGACCTGCTATTTAAGTGCAGTGAAGAAGCGAGCACAGGGAATTACAGGAGAAATGATAGTGCCCTGACAGCTGCCATTTCCCACCACAAGTCTCCCCTAATGGAGTCCTAATGTAGTGGTGGGCTCCTTGCTGACAGCCCAGCCCCAAACCAGGCTCGTCTTTGTGCTGGTGACAGATGGGACAGTCCGGCAACAAACCTGTAATCCTCTGATTTTTGCTGCCTCTGTTTAACCCTTTCTTCCCCTGGCACAACTCACTGCCCAGGTGAGCACGGAAACCTCCTGCCCCACTGCAGGGTGCTGTGTCCTTGTGCCCCAAAGCATGGATATGGGGAGCGGATGGCAACCTGTGGATCGCTCCCCCATCACTCTATGGCTGTAGGCAGGTGGCAGAGCTCAGGATCGGGACTAAACCAACACTGCAGCGTGGCTCCCTGTGAGGAAAGTGAAAAGGCAGAGCCTCTGCTGGCTGCATTCCCTGTGCTGTGCTGCCTGTATGACATTTATATACGCAGGTGAACCAGTGCAGGTGTGCTCGCCGGGGGGGCTCTGGGCTGCCTGCCCAGTGCCGTGGTTGCGAGCTGTGCCACCAGCCACAGGGGATGGCAGTGTGAAAATCTGCCAAAGTTTTCTGGCAGGGAAAGTAATGCTGCTCTGGGAGCACATCGAGATGTGCTGAAGGCTCACAGGATGGATGGATGGGGGATGCTGTGGCACAGGGGACACAGGCAGAGGTACACTCTCTCCCACGGGGATGCAAGGGGAGAGATTAAACACCTGTCAATGTGTTCTCCCCATATTTCACAATGATAGACCCAAAGCATCCCTGGGGAGGGACTTTTGGATGCTCCATTAGGCAAAAGGTCAATTCCCTCCACCTCAACCCCATCACAGAGCATCTCCAGCAACCAGCATCTTTGTCCCAAGGCAAAAGCTCCCCATCCTGACTCCCCTAGTGAACCTCCATCCCACACTCCTCTCCATAGGGCTGGTCCCATGGACGATGCGGTTCTGAACATCCCTTGCCCCATAAGGAGCCCAGTGCTGTGGCAGCTTCCCACCCTCCCAGCAGGAGAGCAGCAGCAGTGTGCGCAGGTACTCAGCACAATTAGCCAACAAGTGGCTGTTTTGTGAGGGATTGTTGCTGATGTGTTTTAAGTGGCTTTCTGAGTGGAAAATGTTAGGCGTTGGAGAGGATGGCAGACAAAGGGGGGGATGCATTAGGTTTTATTGGTCTGGTTTGCACACATCTGACATCACTCTATTAAGCAAGTTCTGCCCAGCTTAAGGGGAAAATGAAAGATAAAGCAAGAAAAAAGGGGCCGAGGGCATAGGGCGGGGGGAGCGCCAAGGATTCAAACAGGCAAGTGGGGGCTTAATAGCAGGAGACACTGCAGCAAACTGTGTCAACCAGATGGGACCCGGGTGCTGCAGGAGGAGAGGGGAATTAGCCAACCCGCGCTTTGTTCCAGCAGAAAGCACGGCCCTCTCCCCCCAGGAGCTGCCTACGTGTGATATAATACAGCCTCTTTCAGCTGCTAAGCTGGCCAAGGACAAAAGTCACCAATAAATAGTGAGAGGGAGATGCTGAAAGCAAAAGGCAGAGCTGCCGAGGACCATGCGTGCTTGTTGGGCTACCCAGCATGTGAACATGGGGACCTGTGCCAGGCACATGGTGGCAGGGCTGGAGTTGACACCATGGATGGTTCTGGGCATGGCAGCAGGGCATGGAGGCACACTGCTAGCCTTGTATTCTCTGCCCTGATTCCCATAGCGCCAATAGGGATGGAAGAGTCCTCTTGAGGATAGGCTGGAGGGTGAAATCCCAGTCCTGTCCCAAGCTGCTACTTGGGGATGTTCAGCCAATGTGGTCATCCGCAAGGCACCATGCACCATATCATACAGAATGGTTAAAACACCAAATCCTTGCCCAGCATCAAGAGACACAAGCCCCTGCCCCTGCTTTCCCTGCAACCTCAGCTCCAGCATCTCATTTCTCCATTTGCTACCCAGGCTGGCAGCTGGACACATCTCCCCGGGAGCCACTAATGTGCTGCAATAAGGAAAGCCCAAAGCTCCTTTTCTGAGCTGAAACCCAACTCAGAGTGGAGGGGGCAAACACTAAACCAGGCGTGGTGTCATGCAAACAAGCAGAGCACCATCCTTGTGCCCTCAGGGTCTCATGGAAACACCAAGTGCACCTGACCTGGGGGAGGTGTTGGATGTTGGGGTCATGGAGCTCAGCTGAGACACTGAGATGGGCCAAGGGAGCACTGGGGGCCTTGGGATGCCCCATGCAATGCTGAAGGGTTGGGGCCAAAGTGCTTTTGCCAAGGGGAGGTAAAACCAATCGATGAGCTGTGACATGCTGACCCTGGTGCTAAGGCATAAAAGTTTTAATGCGTGACAGTAAATCTGGGAGTGGGGCATAGGGCAGATGGCTTGGAGAGGGACGGGAAGGGGGGATGTGAGGGGATGAGTGGGAACTCCCAGACATAGGACCCAAAGGTTGACATGGGATGGACAATGTCTCTGCCAGGACAGAGGTGTCCCAGTGGCCGAGTACAGCTCCCCAGCAGTCCCTGTTCCAATGCACATGTCATGCTCTGGCAGTGGGGGCAACTGGTCCATTGGCATCACAAAGTTTCCCCAGCCTTACTGTGCCATTCAGTGCACAGGGATGGGCCAGATCCCGGTTCTCAGCCCTCATCTCCTGCAGATCCAATTACTGCCAGCTAATATGAAATACCTGTCCCTTCCCAGCCCCTTTCCCACTGCTTTACTCTGGTGGGGGGATGCACCAAGGAGGACCCCCCTGGCCGTTGTGATGGAGTGACCAGATGGGCACTGGGCAGCAGATCTGTGGGTCCCTTGTCTCCCCCGAGCCGGCCGTGCTTTGACGCCCTGTCCCCCTGGGGCAGCCTTTTGTCACGGGTGTGCAGAAGGGCCCCTGTGTCCCTCTGATCCCCACCGCCCCCAGCAGCATAAAGCTGGCTTTCAGGGATCTCCACACCACTGTTGGGAACCTCCCAGGGAAGGAGCAAGGGCGCTTCTTGTTAAACGGGGACACAAAGCCACCTTGTTAAGGGGTTTACAAAGGCAATCATCTCCCCCCCAGCCTGGGAAGCTGGCGGCCAGCGGCTCCCAACCTCACCAGAGGATGGTTTTCCCTTGGAGAGACACAAACACTGCAGTGCTGTGGCTCTGTGAGCTGTAGGATGGGCCCCTTTAACCATTTGGAGCTGAATCTCCAGAGGGAAATTGGAAGCAAACACCCATCACACGGAGTGCTCTGATTTGCCCTGTGGCACAGCATCCTCACAGCAACCTGCTCCAAACTGCACAGGTGTTTTTATCCCCTCTATTAAGAAAGGTGGAAGTTCCCTCCCATCCACCCTGCAGATTGGGACATGAAGTCCCATTTCCCTGCATGGACAGAAGGATCCCATTTTCCACCCAAAGAAATTAAAACTAAGCACAACCCCAACAGCCTCCTTGTTCCCCACCAGATTTCTCCTAACACCCATCTGTTCTTATTCTGCAACAAAATGAATGGGATCTCTGGCACAATCCATATGGGATCTGATCATGCTCCTTGCTGTGATGCCTCCCAAGCTGTGCAGTCAGCATCCGAGGGCTCTGCACATCATGGTGCACATCTGACCCCCCAGGACACGCTGCCCAACCCTGTGTGTTATTCAGAGCTGTTTTTAGCAATGCTCTCTCTAAAATCCACGTGCATATTAAACCTTAAACCCAGTAATTACCTTCAGAGAAACAGGAAAATTGATTTTGCCATAGTGATGCAGCAGGCTGCAATAGCCGGCGCTGGCTGGGCGGCTTTTAAAAGTCAGGTCCAAGCAGGCATGTACAGAACACTGGGAGCTGAGCTGCCCTGGGCTGCCCCTTTCTTCTCCTGCTCTCCCCAGCCCCAGGGATCCCCACTGGAGCAAGTTACCCTTGAGTAAACCTATGAGCAGCACCTCGGGCTGAGCAGTCCTCATGGGGTGATCCCAGGCAATGAGCACGTTGCCAACGAAGCCAATTCAGCAGCTAGGAGCTCATTCGCCTCTGCTTTTCCCTGTGACACATACTTGCCTCTCACCTACGCTTGCAGGTGGTGCTCCTGGCACTGTCCCCACACCTTCCTCCTCCTTCTTCCTGCAGAGATGACATCCTTGGGGAGCAGAACTGGAGGAGATGTCACCTTCTCTGCATTGAGAAAGCAAACATGCACTGCCACTTCCACCAATGCTGCATGGTCCTTTGGCTGGTGGTGCCACACCAGGTGCAGGTTCTGCACTGCAGAGCCCCTGGGCCACCTCTCTACAGGGCTCAAAGTGGGACAGTCCCTTGCAGTAAATTGGACTGCTGCAGCTTTAAAGAGCCACGCGTGCTCCTTGGCTTGCTGCAGGGCTGGTGGCAGCAGGGAGAGCCGAGGACACCTGCGGAGATCCTGTACAGCTGGGGAAGATTAGCCTTTTCCACTAGACAAGACCCATTACCATGTTCCAATATACCATCACTTCCGCTAGGAGAGCCTGCAGATGAGATATCGATTGCGGTGACCCCGGACCAGCCCTTCCCTGGAGCCTGGCAGGGTTGCAGAGCAGCCCCACGACATGTGGGCACATGGTGACTGGTGTCTAGGCAGGGGAGAACGGTGTAGATGGGGTGTCCAAAATGTCATCCCATAATGGCTCAGCTGGGGAGCTCCTGGGTGGTGTGGGTGCATTGCGCTGCTCACCATGCCATTGCATGATGCTCAGCCCCACCAGGGATGGGGTGATGCTGGGTGTCCATCAAGAGAAACTAAGCACAGGGATGAGAAGGACTGATGGTAATTAAAGTGGTACAGCAATTAAACGTGGACTTTGACTCACAGCATCCCATCACATCAGCCCTACACAGCTGTGCTCAGTGCAAAGGGCAAGTGGATGGTAGGGTCTCCTCTATCCTGTGATCCCATGACTTCCAAGAGCCCATTCCCCTGCAAAGCTTGCACCAGGTCTGAGCTGGCTTTTCAGTGCTGTCACGCTCTGCTTCCCCATTATGCTCCCTTTGCCTCTTTGCTCTCACACCAAAAGCATCCAGGACAGGTCACAGCCCCATGTCCTCACCCTACAGCAGTGACCAATGGAGCACAGCATCTCCCATCACCCCATGTGGGTCAGACAGGCTCCATCAGCCCAGAAACCCATTCATCCCCCTCTCCTGACAGCCTTCCACTGCTTTCTCCTCCCAAGATGGTAGCTGCCAGTAATAGCAGGGAAAGTAACATCCAAGCTGGGAAAATAACATGTTATTTTCCCAGCAGTGATGTCAGAGCTTGTCACGCTCGCCAGCTCGGCAGCAGGGCACGCCTGGATGTCCCCATGCAGCCATTGGGGCTGAACAATGTCATCCCTTTGGATGGCACAGGGCAGAGGATGCCGACCTTTGGGTTCATCCCCATCCTTGTAGCTCAGCAGGTGGGATGGGAGTGTTTTCCTTTCCATCTCCTCATCACAACCTTGGCACCATTGCTGCCCAGCTCCCAGCACTGTCCCACCCCCTTGCTGAAACCCTCAGGTTTTTCCCCTTTAACCAAACTTTAGAAGGTTCTCCCCATTTTCCCTTCCCCGAACCTCATCTCCATGCACCAAAATGAAGACAAAAGAGAAATAACCAAATCCTGCCTTGTCCCATCACCCAGCCTATGGGACATCACCACTCCCCCAATCCCAATGGTGACATAACCCAATCAAACATCCTTCAGCAGCTCTTAATCTATCACAAGTTTATTTTTCTCCCCCTGTCCCATCACTTTCTTCCCCTGTAACAAAGGCATCACCTCTATGGGATGGAGTTCCAGTTACAAATGACCGCCGCAATTAGCAGCAATGCTTCAAGGAATTAGAAAGGGGAGAGGGATGCCTGCGTGCCATTGATTGCTATTCATCCTGCTTTGTGCTGACCTTGCTCTGGAGACGATGATATTCCTTCAGCCTGGAAACCAGATTAACACAAAAAAAAAGAAGAATAAATTAATTGTAAATTAACAGTAATAACACACATTTCCATTCAATTAATTTAAGCAGAATGAGGGGGCGTGAGGAGCAGGCGTTTGTTAAGGCCTGTACAGTTTAATTATGTTTTTTTTTTTCTTTCCTTTTTTGCCTATGAGATAATGTAATTAATTTATCTGGGAGGGGTGGGGGGACACTGTGCATTGGGGAGAACAAAGCAGTTAACAGGCAAGGGAAAAATTAAGAGCCCATTATGTAAATGCAGCATGTTTTACAGCATTTAAGTTGGGGGGGGAAGCATGAGAAACAAGTAAAATAAGGAGGAGGGATGCGCACGAAGGCTGTAATTAAGGGAAGCTGTCAGTGGGCGGCTGGGGCTCAGGGCAGTGCTGCGTCCTGCAGGGATGGGGGGCACCAGGACCCCCCCGCACCAACCTCAGCGCGTTGATGTTGATGAAGCCAGTGGCATCAGCGGGCTCGTAGTCCCCCTGCACGTCCATGCTGTGGGAAAGAGGGTGTCATCACCTTGGGGACACTTTGTCCCTGTGCCCCTCATGTCCCCCCAGCTGACATCTGCCCCTCCAGGTGACGCCTCCCACACGTCACCCTTACAACTGGCAGCGATGCTCCATCCCAGTGCTTTCCTTGTCCCACTGGTGCTGCAGCACCAGGAAACACCCCCATCCCACCAACCCCATCTCTCCTGCTTTCATCCCCCAAACTCATTTCCCAGAATCTGCAAACCTTTAAAAAAAGAGAGAGAGAGAGAGAAAAAGGGGGGTGGGGGGGGAAAGAGTTTACAATGATTTTACCTCCCCTGACGGGCTACAGAAAAACCTCTGTGCTTTTATTTTTGCTCATTCGAGTGGTTCTGACCTGCTCTATAATTACGTTACTTTCTACCTACTGTGCAGAGGCATTTCCACACAGCTCTGCCTCTCACAGCTTTCTCTCGGGTTCCTGTGACGCCGTCACTCAAAGGCTTTCAAACCAGCGATGTAGAAATCAAAAAGAAAAGGAAAATGGTTGGAGACGCAGGGAGAATAAGTGCCCCTGCTTTTCTCTCCTCTCTCTTTTCCCTCCGTCCCACCCCCCTCCATCCTCCTTTTTTTTTTCTGCCCCCCCTTCTTTTTCTCCTTTCTTTTTTTTCCTTACTTTATTCATTTAATCTCTCCAAGTGAGAGCGTGGAGCATAATGAAGGGTTGGGACGGATTATTAGGAGCTGTTGATTTTGAGGGGGAGGGAAGGGGGAAAAAAAAGGCAGAGAAGAGAAAGAGAGAAGATAATTTGACATTTACTCCGACTGATCTAAACTCATTCGGGTGTATTTATGGCTTATAAAGTGTTTAGAGAGATTGAAAGGGGTTGAGGGAGGGCTGGGGGGAGTGAGAAAGCAAGAGAGAAAACAACAGGAAGGAAAGGGAAAAGCAGGAGGAAAAATGATATTGACTTCAAAACACAGCTCGTGCTTGGCTGGGAGGAAATGGTGCTCTGCATTGTGGGTGGGGAGGTGGGTTGGGATGGGATGGAATGAGGAGGGATGGGATGAGATGGGACAGACTAAGATGGGATGGAATGAGATGTGATGATACAGGATGAGATGGGATGGGATGAGACAGGGCAGGATGAGGCAAGATGAGAATGAACGTGATGAAACAAGATGAGATTAAGTGGAACGGGATGAGATAGGACAAAATGGGACCCTCGCTGCCCCCAGACCCACTCACCTCACCAGCTCCTCATTGTACAGTGAGTGGGGGGACTCCCTGCCCAGGACATAGACCTGGCCCTTGAAGACAGAGACACGCACAGTGCCTGCCACTGCCTGCTGTGAGCGCGCGATGCAGTGCCGCAGGAACTCACACTCAGGGCTGTACCAGAATCCTGTGGGCAGAAACACCATCAGAGTGGGAGTGGGGAGGTTGGGAAGCCAGGGGGACACGGATGGAGACCACATTGAAGGCTGTTCTGCAAGGAAGCCATTGGGTGATTTTCAAGGGAAGGGATGCGGTATTGGGGCTGGGAGAGAGAAACAAGGTGCCAGGATGGGTTGGTTCAGTGCTGAGCAATGGGGATTCGTGCACGTCCTGTCCCCACTCAACAGGAGATGGGAATCCTCTGCTCAATGAAAGGCACTGTGGGCATTTTCCTCCCAGCTCCTCAGGGTGTGGAACTTCCACTCATGGAAATGAAAAGCTTTGTTAAGTTATTACAAAAACTCCACTAAAAGCCCAGCAACCTGGGAGTGGTGGGTGAAGACAGACAGGTGGATGGACAGAACCCAATCCACAGGAGCAATGTGGGCTTGAGGGGACCCGTTTGCAGCCCCCAGCATAGGGATGAGATGCTGTTCCCTGGGTTGGGCAGGAAAGGAACTGCCCTGTTGGGATATGATGCCCCAAGGGCAGCCCTGGCCCCGCTCCCACGCTCCCTCCAGCTATCAGTGCCCAGGGCTGACCCTGGGGCTTTATCGTGCTGCCCATCAGAGCACGTACATCCCTACATCACAGCAGGCTCAGCTTCCTCAACCCTGTCTAGAGTAACGGGGCTCTGATTTCCCTTGTGGGCCCCACCCCCAGCACTGCATCACATCCCCCAAAATGCAGCCTTGGGGAGCAGCCACTGGTGTGGGTGGTGGCACTGCCATTGGTGAGCCCACAGCAGGCACTCAGAGAGGCCATGCCCTGTGCACATCTCCTGTATCTGAGCGGGATAATTACCCGGGGAGGCCCCCAAGACCCGGAATAAAGCCTGGGAGATGGAGAGGGAGATAGAAGGGGAAAGAGAAAGAGCCCATTCATGGCCCTCAGGTCATCCCTGGGCTTTATCTCCCCCATCTCCCTGCTGCTCTGCTCACACCGGTGCCCTCTCACCTTTCCTTCCCCAGCTGGGATTCAAGCTGAAGCCATTAAAGAAATAAACCTGAGCTTTTGTTGGCTGCCTCCATTCAAGACAGCATTGGGGCACTGTGCATCCTTTACTCTGTGATCTGCCCAGCCCCAGCTTGGTGTGTGCACTGCTCCTTTACGAGATATAACTGCTGCTACACGGACCTGAATGCAACAGACACTTTGATGGTTCAGTGTTGAGCCCTCATCCCTGCATTCACCATCACACCAAGGCATCAGCCTGAGCCCCACAGACCCATGGGGCAAACCCACCCTATGGCACAGCCAAGGGACTCAGGGATCTCTTTCTTCCACTCCAGCTGGGCAAATAAATGCTTCCTTTTAACAAACACACTACAGGTACAACTCTTCAAATGTCAGGGCTGACTTCAGGCTGTTGCGTCCCCGTGGCAGGAAAAAAAAAAAACCCACAAATAAATCTGAGACACATTAAAATAATAACCAGCCACTTAAATGCTGCTCTGACAACTCCAGGTGTGAGGAAGCACCCCCTCCTTCCTCGCCCCCCACTGCAAACTAATTCCCCCCTTGCAGCCATCCATCCCAGCAGCCCTCCCTGCCCTAATCCCCCCCTGACACCAACAATGGCATTTCCGCACCTGGCCCTACCTGCGGGACCCAGCGGCTTCAAAGCCAGCACTGCACAAAGGGATCAATGGGGACAGGGGGATGATAACCTCTAATTGTCCTGAAACCAGGGGCTGGTGACAATAATGAGGTGTTGCAGGAAGGCCAGCTCGGTGGGCTGAGGCACCCGCTGCCATCCTGATATAGCCCTAAGGAGCCACTGGACACCCTCAGTATGTGGGTGAGGGTTTGCTCTTCACTTGAGTAGAAACACATCCTGCAGGTCTGTGAGAGGTGGGGAATGGGTGAACAAGCCCCACTGACACCTGAGCAGCCCTGTAGTCCTGTGGTTTCCCAACAGTGAGTGTTTATAAATAAATAAGTAGCTGTAGGCTTTGACTAAAAATAAATAACCAACATACAGGCAACACAGCACTCAGTCAGCTATAAACAGCTACAGGCTGATGCAGCATCAGAGAACAAATGGAAGCGGGCGCTGTGATTTGAAGGGAAGGTAATGGAGACCCCCACTGCTGCTCCTGCCTGTGCACAGCCATGTCCTGCTGCAGCACCAGGATGCAGGGGAAGCAGTAAATGGGCCTCAGAAGGGAATGGTGGGGATGGTGGTGAAGGGATGGAGAATCAGCGTTGTGACTGTGCAGGGTTGGACAAATCCCAGCCCTGCCAGGTGTTCCAGAGCCATTGGAGATGTGGCACTGAGGGAGGTGGTCAGTGGGCATGTTGGGAATGGGTTGGGCCTGGGGATCCTAGAGGTCTATTCCAACCTTAATGATTTGGATTCAATGAAATCAACAGCATGGGGCTGGGATGTATGCCAGGAGCAGTCAATCATAGAAGGTGGCATCACCTCCCAGCACCCCACATGGAATCATAGGATTACCCAGGTTGGAAGACCTTGAAGATCATCAAGTCCAACCACAGCCTAACCATAGTACCCTAACTCTAACTCTGCTAAACCATATCCCTGAGCCTACTTACCCTGAAAGCAAGTAGGGTGGGGAAGTCAGAATGCTCTTCTGCTGTCATAGCACCACAGGTTTGGGTTGGAAGGAAACTCAAACACCATCCAGGATCACAGACCCACAGAATGGTTTGAGTTGGAAGGAAACACCATCCAGTTCCCACCCTTTCCACAGCCACATCCATCCCTTGAACACTTCCACGGATGGGCCACCACAACTTCCTTGGGCACAAGCATCACCCCAGAGCATGAGCACACCCACCATCCACACCTGCACTTCAGCACCCCATGGGCAGCAGCAATAGCAGCAGGGTCCATACGTACCATTGTACACCAGCTCAGAGAATTTCAAGCTGAGCCCCTGCTTGATTTTCCGTACTTCCCGATCCATGGTGAAGGCCTCGATATCTAAATGCGCGTGGTATAAGATGGTCCCTGCTGGGGTCTCATAGATACCTAGCCATTTTTCCAGGCAGGGGGAAAAGCAGAAAAAGAGAGAGAAACGAATGAGACCAAAACTGTCAGCAAATGACAAAAAATAATGACTTGGCTGACAGAAGGAGCTGTGGTCGAGCGCATTCAGTCCCAGCTTGCTGTAAAATGCATCTGTCATTATATTCATGCTGGGGCCGAGACAGTCCACTCCGCACCTTGCGGAGAAAATTTCTAGATTCCCCTCTTTGAAGAGGCACTCTGACGAGGCTAAATGACAGGGTTTGGGAACCGATCCCCCCACAGATACGTGCCCAACGGTCTGCAGCTGAAAACCTGTAATTAAGCGAACGATGCGGGGCACAGGAACAGGGCTGAAATCCCCTCCTCTACTCGGCTGGCAGGCGAGCCCTGAGCCAAAATGGGGCTACCTGGGGACCAGGAGCACAATCCCACTCGGCCCCCCTAGATCCCCCCAATTCCATCCCATTCATCCCTGGTTGTGTGAAAACTGGGGATGGGATGTGACCGCTCCCTTTGTTCCATGGGTTTAAAGTGTGTTTAAAGACAATGTGGGATTTTGCTCCGGGAGCATGGAAAGCAATGGGAAAGGATGGGGTTGTCCAGTAGTGGGCACAGCCACAGCTCAGTGTCAAAGCATTGTCCCCTCCCCACTGGTCACCCACACTATGGCACAGCCCTGGACAAGTGGCACCTATATATCTGGTTTTGCTGGCACATCGAACAGCAAGGCCATTTTCCCCAAAATAATAACAAAAACTTTGGATTTGGTTGCAATAAAAGTTGCAGGAGCACTGCCTCCCAATCCCTGCACTGCTGAGAGCTACAGCAGGGCTGTGTCAGTGGGCATTTTGGAGCCTGCCCCTGGCCCTGCAATGGGGCACGCCTCACTCAGACCACCCCCCCATTACCTGGGATCTTCAATGAAAGGACTGGAGGGGAAGAAACCCACACACTTCATTCACCATCCCCCATCCCTACCAGGCACCCACAAGCTCAGTGTCCTCCAAGATGAGAGGCCCAGTGGGACCCCATCCCTAAATGCTCACTGAAGCCATCCCCATGAGCACAACCAGGGCTCCAAACCCCAACCACAAAGCTAAGTGCACTACTAGCACCACAAACATCCCCTCTCCTTCTCCCTCCATCCCACTTAGGCTGATCCACGGTTTGGTTTTACGCCTTACTCCCCCAGCTCCACGCCCTTGCCCATCGCCCACCTCCCCACTCGCCCCATCCACACGGTGACAGCAGCACAGGGACCGCTGTGCCAGGCGGGGAGGTGACAGCTGAGCTCCCAGAGACACCTTCAGAGTGACACTCACAGCCTCTCCAAGTGTCTATTTTCATCTCCCCGTGTTTACAGGAAAAAGACAGAGGTGTCAGCGATGCGGGCTGCCGGAGCTGCAATCACCCCGCAATTACCACTGGGGAAGGGGGGGCAGCCACGCAGACAGCTGCTTTCTAATTTGTAAGCTCAGCTGTCAGTCCTCCTCCGTGCTGTTGGTTTTGGTGTGCTGAGCGTGGTTGGCACACGGTGCTGGTGGGATGGGACAGGATGCAACTTTAGGGCCTTGTGCCTGTAGGAAGGTCTACCCGAAATTTCTACCCCTGGGCAAACCCTTACAAATGAGCAGGTTTAAGCAGTGTGGGTATGGAAACGTGGGGAGAGGAAAGAGAGAAGCCCCCAAGGAACGGAGCTCAGCTCTTTGGGCAGCGGTCATGCTCTCCTTCCTGCTTTCTCACCGCTGATTTTATTTACTCCACTTAATTAGGCTCCCTCTAGAGACAGAAAGGTAATTTGGTACTAAGGATGGGAACAGGCACACACTGCCCTAATTCCAGCTAGTCCTGCTGTTCATTTGCACCCCCAAATCCCAGCTCAAGACCAGCACAGCACACAGTGCACCCTCATTGCTTTGGCCATAGCAGATCTCAGTGAGGAGACTGGCAAAAATCAGTGTCAATGCACTTTTCCCTTCCACACCACTTGGACTCGGGAGGTGAAGGAAAGGATGGAAGGCAGCATCAAGATGGGAAAAAGTCATTTGCAGCCCCAGCTCTGTGTCTGTGCCTTGGTTTCCCATAGTGAGCAGGGTGAGGGTCACCAAGGGCTACTGTATTCTACTGGGTACTAAGGGTTCCCTATGAATTATCCCTGTCCCACTGTGCAGAGCTCTCATCCACCAGCACGCCAACGCGACAGCGATTGCTTGACAACATCACTTGGCAGACAAACATGACAGATAAATGGGGTTTAGTGAAATTATTAAATGCTGCAAGGGTCACTAGAGCATGTCAGCAGCTCTTAAAAAAAAACCAACCCAAACCAAGAAAAATAACAACAACAACAACGATTTTGACAAATTACTCAGCATCCAGCATGTTAATGCACATGGACGCGTGTGTGTGGTTTGGGTTTCTGGTTTTGTTTGCCCTTCTTTTGGTTCTAATTCAGTTCTACAGGTTGGCACCCTGTGGTTTGGGGTCTGTCTCTTGCTGGTGCTGCACAGGCAGCAGAGCCTTATCAAAATATTTGCTCGTGCCCCGCCACAGAGGGCAAGCATAAAGAAAGGGAGCCTCTAATTAGGCATTAATGAGATTTAAGACAAAAGAGCCAGGATGAGGAGGGTGAAATGATTATGAATGGGAATTGATGACAAGCCGTCTCTGGCTCCTCAGTTCTGCACGGGGCAGCCTGCTGCCTCCAGAGGTTTCTGATGGAGCTGATCCTAATGGGAAATCGATGTGAACCACAGCCACAGAAAGGTATGCATAAATCAAGGATTGGCTTTAACCAGAACTGGTGGCTTGTGGTTGTATCCTCCCAGGGAGCCAGTCCATGGTGGGATCAAGGGCTACGGTTGGACTTGATGATCTCAGTGGTCTTTTCCAACCTTAATGATTCAATGATTCTATGATTTAGTGATCTTTCCTCACAGGGGACAGGTGTCACTCAAGACCTGGGCTCTCTGGTGGCACTCGTGCAAACCATAGCACAGTCAGCTGTGAACCCAATGAGACACAATCACCTTGGCCAAATCCTGGTTAAAAGCTAAAGGGAGCAGCACAAAACCCAAACACCTGACACCTAAGCCCCCAACCCAGTCCCACCAGCACCTTCCCCTTTTGTGGCTGCTTTTAGGGCTGGGCTGCCACCTGCTCACTCACCTCTGGACTTCATCCCAACAAAGCGGTTCTCCACGATGTCAATGCGCCCCACACCATGCTTGCCCCTGAAGATAAGATAGGTGGATGGAAAAGTTCATTCCTATTCAGCTCTAGAGGAATTCCTCTAAAGGAATTAAAGATAGAGGCACAGAGGAATGGTTGGCACTGGGTAGCAGGAGCAGGCACACAAAGGGTGCTGCCCTGTCTGCAGGGTGGCTCATGACCCTTTGGGACCCACAATAAGTACAGAAGGCATAAATAGAAGAGCACAGGAAGGGAAAGCATAAATACTCCCTGCTTGGTGCCAGCACTGGTGGCATAAGCCTGGCACAACAGGGACCATCCTACTGCTGCTTTGCCATCAGTGACACCGACCCAACTCTATCCCAGCTGGGGAACACTGGGGGACACAGAAGGGGACCGTATGGCACTCACGCGATGTCATTCAGGTACATGAAGAGCTCCAGGGCCGAGCAGTGGGTGACTCCGTTCCTGGTGTTGATGACCTTCACAGGCACACCTGCAGAGGAGGGTGGTGGGTAGAATGGAGTGGCAATGGGATCCCTTCCCGGCATCACCCCGCGCGCGTTAAATAGATGTGACAAATATGAACTCTAAATAACTTCTTAAAAAGGCATATCCAAGCTGCTGCCGGGGGGAATGAGGGAGGGGGGAACCTCCTCGGGAGAAAAGTGAAATAAATAAATAAAAAGGCCATAAAAATGTCCCCCTCCCCTTTTTTTTCCCCCTCTTGAGCTCTTTTTTTTTTTTTTTTTTAGGGCCTGTGAAATTGCAACCAGGCCCTTAACTAATTGAATTTCACGCTTAGCAATTGTCTTAGGGCGCAGCACCTTCTGTCCCACCAGCCCCTGCCAGGGGGGGTGACAAACGAGCCACCCGCCAGCAGGGGGGGAGGACACGTCTGGGGCATGGTGATGTGCACACGCGTGTGCACACACACACACACCATGGTGAGGTGCTCCATAGGAATTCATGAGTGCATTTTTTAAAGAAAATTTTGAAAATAGATGAAATATTTTAGCTTTAGGTGCTGGGTGGGAGGGGAAGCAAGTAGGGTTGGGTTGGGAGGGGTGGGGGGTGCTGAATAGCAAAAGAGGCATTTTCTTTAGCAGTGTGAAATGAGCAATAAATGTATTAGGAAGCTGACAAGGGGGCTGCGGGGCCCACAAAGAAAAGCTGCGCGGAGTTGGAGGCTAATCTCCCCTCCATCTGCCCTCCTCATTACCATTGAACGCGCTATCAGTTGCCAATCAGCGCTCAATGACTCCCTTTCTAGTCTTTATTACGAGGCGCCCGCGAGAGCCGTGTCTACTGACGGGCTCTGTCAGTTTCCCCCAACCTAAACCCCCTATTTTCCAGGGGTTTATAAACTCAGTTGTAAATTGCTATTAAATGTAAGTTGCGGCAATAATGAACCTTAAGCTGCTTCTCGCCAGGGCCCCCCCTCAGCGCCCTCCCCTCGCCCCGGCTCTTTCTAATCTCATCCTTCACTGGGGCATTGGCCGGGGTCCGCGTGGCAGAGAGCCGACATTGTTGGGGCTGTTGTTGGCGAAAGCTGCTTAGCCTTTAAAATAGTTAATAATTAGATTAAAACTTCAAATAAATTAACTAGGGGCTGAATGGGGGCTCCGCCTTGCTGGGAGAGGATCAGGGGGAAATGGAGCTTGGCTCCCAGTGCTGGGGGCTTCAGGGAGGTGGTAGCCCCTCTTAACCATGGGGTAGCATGGGGGCACCCATGGGTGGCAAGAGTGGGAGCACTGTATCCCCTCGTTGGAGTCTGATGAGGGTCAGTGTCACCTGCGTGTCCCCAAAGGCCACCTGAGTACCATGGACAGCGACACCAGCACCCACTGCACCTCGATGCCTGGGGGTCCCCCCTCTGGTGTCACTGGGGTCCCACTGCCACAAGACTGAGCACTATGAGACAAGGAGCCACAGAGGACATACCCAAATTGCCCACACTAAAGGAAGAACCCCAGCACGCTCCAAGGTGTGGTGCCCCAAGCTGGGGTATAGCCCACCTCCTCCTTAGGGATGCTCCAGGCTGCATTTTTCAACAGGGAGCAAGATCTGGTCCTAACACAGACTCAGTGCCAAGGGGAACTTCTGTGCATGTCTTACCATTCTCAAATTCTATCTCCAGTTCATCTGGGATGTCTGAAGAGGTGGTTGGGTCACAGGTCTTTGTGTAGAGGTCAAGGGGGGCTCGATTCTACAAAATGGAAAGAAGAGGGACAGTTGTTGGGCACAGTTATGGGCACAACCAGCATCACCAGCACCCCCCAAAGCTCAGCAGGTTGGCACCCATCCCCATTCCCAAAGCAATGGGACGCGGCGATCACGGCACAAAGCAGCACCGGAGCTCAGGGGGCCCTAGGAACAAAGGGGACGGAAAAAATCAGACAATTTTTCCCCTCAACTTGATCTCATCTTTTTCTTCGACGCCCCCACAGCTGGAGGTGGAATAGCTGCAGAGAAGCAAGTCAGGCAGGGAAAAGTGCGACTTTTTTGCGGTCAGTGCGGAATAAGCTGGGCTGCAGCGGGGCCAAAACCCAGCTTATTCCATGAGGACCGAGAAAACGAATGAGGAGGGCTGACCCCAGCAGGTGCTCTAGTCGCATGGGCTCTTTCATGGTGTCCTCGAGGTTAATACACACAGGGGGAAAATAGAGGAACAAAGCAAAAACCCATTTCAGAGCGCATCAACCTTTATGTATATTTTCCCCCAAGATTTATAGTAAAGAAGCATCTTATCTCTTTTAGAGCTGGGCCACTGGAGGCTGGGGTGATGGCAGTGAATTGAAGCACGTACCAGGCGAGGGAGGAAGAAATAATAATAATAACAAAAAAGCTTTCTGTCCTAGCAAGCAAAATACATTGCAATTTAGCAAAGCTGAAACATCTCCCTCAATGCTGCTGCCCCATCCAGGTTGGGACAGTGTTGTCACTCATGTTGGTGATACTACCTTATGTTGCCTGTGTGAACACAGAAGGAACCCAAAAGTGCCCATGTGTAGCCCCTGTGCTGGGAAGGGGGAGAGGGAAACTGAGGCACAGCACAACCCAGTCACCTGCCCACATCCCCAACAGTGGCCTCTCCTGTGTCCATCTCCTGCCTCCTCTCCACCAAGCAGAGGGCAAAGCAGAATCATAGAACATCCCAAACTGGAAGGGACCCATAAGGATCATTGAGCCCAACTTCACAGACATACATCTCATTTTTGGGTGGTCCTGTGTGGAGACAGGAATTGGACTCAATGATCCTTATGGGTCCCTTCCAACTTGGGATATTCTCTGAATATTTTTTGTCCTTTCCCCTTGTTTTACACAGCACACGCACGTCTCCCCCGTGCCCCCCAAGCATTCAGATTACACGGGCTGCAGATTTCAATTTTACATCATCTGCCCTCTCCTAGCCCAGATCACACTTATTAACCAGACAGACCCGCTGGAGATGATGGAAAACTTGGAGTTCAAAAGGAAAGATGGGGACCACGAGGAGGGGAAGAAATGGAAAGTATTAAAAACTCTTTACTAAACATTGGAAGTCAAAGTCAGGTAGTTTCCAATTTTCTAAGCCAACTATGAAAACCCCTATTAGATAAAATAACTAAATAGAAATAAAAGTGACATTTGGCTTGCATTCCATCATTACGGTGCGAGTCTGTCCTCTTTTTATTCTCTCTCCTAAAAGCACAGTTCAAATGACAAATAGTTTGTTGCAGTGTATCAATGCCTCCTATTTATCCCTCCCTGCAGGGGGGCTAGTCCTGCAATGTCATCTTTAAAGGGGAGAGAGGAAAAAAAAAAGGGAAGAAAAAAAAAAGGAAGAGTGTGTGGAAAGAAGGGGGGGTAGGGGGGGTGGAGAAAGAAGCAAGAAAAACGGGGCAAGAAGAGAAGAAATTGGAAGCAAATGGTCCATGAAGTAAACCATGATGCAGAGCTATCGATGCCGCAAATGGTTTATTCATCCGGCTGATATTGTTGTGCCCGGGACTGAATGAACTCTTTCAGAGTGCCATATGAAGTTAAAGCAAGTAAATTTCTATCTTTCTCCGCATTAGCTGCCTCATTGCCCTTCAATCGGGCCTCACAGAGGCAGAAAATAGCTCAACCATCTGCTTTCAAATCCCTCGTTGGCAGTCTCTGGGCTTTGGGAGGGGACCCACCATGCCTGGCACCCCAGCCACCCTCATCCTGGGCTGCGGAAGGGGACAGTGGTGACACAACACAACCACCTCCCTGTATGGTTGGATGGTGATGTGCCCATCACCAAAGGATGCTCAGGGAAGGGAATATTCTCTACCCAACATTCCAGACTGGGAGGGACATGGACTAGGAAGAAATATGGGGTCTTGCTCAAAGATGCAGAGAAGTGCTGATACTGTAAGGGGAAGAACTTGTGTGGGGCCAGGATGCCCTCTCCACAGTCCTCATCCTTGCTTCCCTATGCTATAGGCAAGTCCCCAACCTACCAGGGTCCACTAAGCAGCAGCTGGGTCCTGACCAGCAACAATTGGTGCTGATGGAGAGCTGAATGACTGCTGAACATCCCAGCAACCGGAGCACAAGTGGTGCAGCACCAAGAGCCCACAGCCCACAAGAATGTGGTGGACCCATGGAGTAGCTCACTTTGAAGCCATCACTTCCTCCCAGAGAAAGAAGAGGAAGCAAAAAGGGCCATGGGGAGCAGCCAGAACTCCTCTATCCACTTGGGGAGGCCACCAGCACCTCATCAGTGTAATTGCTCCTTTATTGCTGCCCCATGACATTTCCCCTTCCAATGTCACCCTGAAACTGGCCCATCCCCTATTGACACCAATGGCAAATAGCGTGCTGCAAGAGGCGGAGGGGCTGGGCAGGGCTTCCCCACCACACACGACCCGCCGTGAAATTTCCAATTAGGCTGCAAACACACGAGACGCCCTCAGCCCTGTAGCTGCCACCCGGCCGTGATCGATTACCTTGGGGTTCTCCAGGATCCCGGCTTCATAGCTGCAGCAGGCAGGGAAGGAGGGAGAGAGAAAGACAGAGTGATGTCATTGCACTGGGGGTCAGTGGAGCTTTGGGATCACCTCAAACCATTGCCACCACCCACAGCACGGCCATCCCATAGAAATGGGAGACTCAGCTGTAATCTGGGTTCCTGCCCCACCAGAGCTGTCTGCTCACCTGATGTGCATAAGGTTCTCATCCATGCTCCAAGGCGCCTTGGGTGTCACAGGCACTGGGATGCCATGTTTCTGCAGAGAGAAGCGAAGCAGTGCTGAGCAAGTTCACAGGGTGAGTCAGCCTCCAGCACAGCCTCCATGGATTCAGCCCCCAAAAACACAAAGGCACAACCTCATCCATGGGTACCAGCATCACAGACAGCTGTGCCTCAAACCCTGTGCTCTATCAGCTCCCCCTTGGGGCCACCAGGGCATCCTTTAACCCAAGTGATGGAGATGTTAGAATGGATGCAATGTTGAACATCATTTTCTAGGTCAGATTGGCTTGATCCCCAGTTGGGATCCTCTGAAATGGAAGATAACATGAAGATATGGAGCCCAAAAACTATGGGATGCTCTCCAGCCTTCAGCAGCACCAATACTCTGCTGAGAGGGGAACAACACCGATGTCCTCACAGCCCCATGGACATTCTGCCATGTGTGGCCTGAGTCCCTGGCACAGAGCTGGAGGAAGGACCTTCTGCTTGTTAAATCATGGTTAACCTGAACTTACAGCAGGGACCTAAGATACCTCCTAGGTCTGCAGAGGGACCAGCTCAGCCTCACAGCCAATGCCAGTGGAGACAGTACCCCATCACACAGGTCCTGGCAGCCAACAGGACCACTGGCACCCTCCACCCCAGGCTATGGTGCATCACCAGGCAGCTCCACTGCCCCAACCCGCTCCCACCTACAGAGCAGGCAGCACATTTGCACTTCAAATGGATCTCAGCCACAAGCTCTGACTTGCAGAGAAGGCAAAGCACAGCTCATTCAGTGGGTACAAGGGTGGAAAGACACCTCTCCTGCCCCATCCCTCAGGGCAGCACAACTCCCAGCCCCCTCCCTTTGCCATACACGGAGCACAAGGGCTGGGCTGCTGATCTCTGCCCCACCAGAGCCCTTGTCCCCATCACAGAGCCCTCCTGAATCCTGGCAGAAGACATTTCATCTTCATTAATTCACACTGAGAAATTACTGCGTTGCCCCAAGCGCATCCAGGCATGGAAGACCTGCCCACATCTCCTGAGCATGAAGAAGGGAAACTCCCTTTTCTTTTAAGTGCTGAGCACAGCCATGGGCCAAGAGGTACTGCAAACCCTCAACCTCTTCTATGTGAGCAGGGCCCCAACCCATTTCATTTTCCTTATTTTCCCCCCTCTTCCCAAATGAAGGAAAAAAAAAAACCAAAACAAAACAGCTAAAACAGAAAACCACAACAAAACCCAAACCCAAAACACATGTTCCATTTTCCCCTATAATAAAAACGCCACGCTCTTAATAACTCCCCTATTTGACAATTTGTTTGGCAACATATGGAAAGCCCTCGTAAACTCGCCCCTTCATAATACACCAACAGATGGCAAACACAACCCTCAACGCACAGCCCCGATGTGCTGAGCTCCCGTGGCCCCACACCTCACCATCCTCACGCTGCCAGGCAGCCTGGATGGCAGCTATTTAAAAACTGAAGCAATTTTCTGCTGTATGCACAGAGCTGCCTTTTCCCTTTTGATTGATTGAGCCGAGTTGTCAAGCATTTCCGTGCAGCCGCTAAAAAAGAAAGGTACCCTGGTGGGCACGTAAAAACCTGATGCAAAACTTCTAATGTGTTTTATTGCAACTTGTACTTCAAAAAGGAAGGGACAACAAAGAGGAGCGCGCTTGCTTTGTCTGTTACACAAGTCGTTGAGCTGGGACCCATTTGCTTGGGAAAATGGGTTACAAACAGCAGCTGGGTAATTATGGGGAAAAATATATATATACAGGAAGAAAAAAAGCCCCAAAACACCCCAGGAGAGCCCAGTGGGGTGCTGCAGCAATGCTCACTGTAGCAGTGCTCACTGCCATTGCCCACATGGTACAGTAAGCATCCCACATCCCATCTGAGCATCCCATGGCTCCTACCTGGGCGTACTCCATCAGCTCCCGGCGCCCAGGGAAGCGCTGGTAGAACTCAGGCATCCTCCACGGTGCGATGACCTGGAGGCAAGCAGAAGCATGAGGCTCAATGCCCCCTGCCCCCTAAAACCCCTCCCCAGTTGAAACTCAATCTCCCCATATGATGGTGGAGTAACCCAAAACCCTGACCCTCGCAAGGTGCTGGATGCCAGGGGGAAGCAGGCAGCATCAATCATCCAGCAGCTGCCACCGTGCTGTTTGCCCAGCGGCCTCGTGGTGTTTGGGGTAAAAACAGATCAATTAAGGATCATTACGGCCCACCCTTAAATGCCAAAACGTTGCTCAGTGCAGCTGGCAGCTTGTTAAGGAGAGCCGTGCTTGTGTTAAAGCAGAATTCCCCAGGTGGGCTGAGTCCTTACCTTGATGCTAGGGCACAGTGCGTAGCAGCTGAGCTCAAAGCGCACCTGGTCGTTACCCTGAAACACACAGGGAGGAATTGAGAGGCTGCCTTGGGACAGGTGCCCCCACCCCATCAACACACAGGGGCCGCATCCTTCAGCCCCTTCAGGATGGGGGGCTGCTTTGGAGCTTTGTCCCTGGGACAGCACTGGGTGCACATGGACACAGCAGTGAGTATATATGTGCATACAGTACACAGGATGATGTCACATACAACACTAGAGAGCCCAGATGTGCCCCTGCTCCAGGAACAGGGAACAAGATGCAGCAGAGAGCAAGGGGGATGTGCTTTGGGGTGCAAACTGTCCTAATGGTGGGCACTGAGGACACCAAGAGCAGCGCTCCCCTGGGCTGAGAGCCCTGAAAACCCAACCTGTGGATGAATTTCTACATGAAGGGAGAGGAATAATTCATCACTTAGGATGTTCTGAACCTCTCTCTATCTTAATCAGCCCTTGCTGGTGGGGTACAGCTAACAAGGGTAGGTAGCTAGAAGGGGTGTCCTCCAGGGGAACAGGGCTCAACAAACCCATTTCCCCCCCAGCTCTAAGGGATGTTAAGGACCCCCCCCTTCCTCTTGTCCCCAGCCTGAAGGATACATTTACAACTGGGCTGTGAGATCCCCTAGGACTATTACACACAGGCCAGCAGAGCTGACAGAGCACTCATTTCCCTTACAGGCCCAAAACACCTCCATCTGCTCCTGCAGTGGGGACACCGCAGATGGCACACATTGAGGATGCTGTGGGGCCGTGCAGGGTCAGGTTACCCACAGGGCTGCCTGTGCCTTAATGGCTGGAGGAGGTGGGGGGAGTCTGGGGAGCAGCCGAAGATCCCCAGAGTTGCATTGATGCCCAGGGATGAAGGGAACAACACAGTGCTCAGGACACACTCAGTGGGTGCTCTCAAGGGGATGCTGCTGGGTGAATCAGGAGAAGGATGTGTGGAAAGCAGCACAGCAGGGACAGGAGTCACTGTGGCCATGGAGCTGTCTTGCAGGTGCACCATTCTGTCTTCAGAGTGCATCCAACATCCTCCTTCCAGCAGGGCTCTTCCACCAGGGACCCCAAACCCAACCTGCCTTACACCAGGACCAGAGCTGTGGGCTGCATGGGGGGATCCCTGAAAGATGGGAGGAGGAGGCCTGGGTGCACACACAGCACCCTGCAGAGCTGCTCTGCTGGCAGCTGGTGATGGGGTCACCCTGAGCCCCCCCAGAGGGGTGCATAGAAGATCCCAAGATGAAAGGGACCCATATGGATCATCGAGTCCAACTCCTGACTCCACAGAGCACCTCCCAAAAATCATGCTGTACAATGGCTGTGCCCCATGGCTTTGTCCTGTTCTGGGACATCTTGCCACAAGTCTTGCGTCCTCCTCCCAGTTTGGCTGGGAATAAAGCAGGACGGCAGATCGGAGCATCCACCCCGAGCATCCTTCCCACGGTCTCTGGCTGCCTCTAGCGGCAAAACCAGAGCTCTGCAATCCCACCAGCGCTCACCAAACGCCTCACCGCGCAAGCACGAGCAGCCATGGCCCCCCCCCAGCCCCTCACCTTGCCCGTAGCCCCATGGGCGATGTACCGGGCCCCCCGCTCCTTGGCAATCAGCACCAGGCGGCGGGCGATGCAGGGCCGGGCAAGTGCGGTGCCCAGCAGGTAGCGATCCTCATATAGAGCATTGGCCTGCACTGCTGGCCAGATGAACTCCTCCACAAACTCCTTGCAGACATCCTGGATGTACACCTGTGGGGATGGAAGGAGCACTGGGATGGAGGGCAGCCGGGAGGGAAACCAGCTCCTATGGGAGCCGTGCCATAAGCTGTGCCTATGCCATGCTATGGGGATGGCAAGGTGAGGGGAATCTTATTCTCCCCTTTCCTAAAGGCTGCCAAAAGATTGAAGTGCCAGACCCCTGCGAAAGGGGGTTCTCAGAGCTCCCCATGGTACCTTCTCAGCCCCCAGTGCCAGTGCTTTCTTTCGGGCTGCATCAAAGTCTTCTTTCTGCCCAATGTTGGCCTGGAAGAGTGAGAAATGCTCAGTTGGATGCTTGCACAAAACCAAAGGTACTGCCCAGCCTGTATATCCAGGGCTACACTGGGCTTGTGGCCACCCAGAATGAGCAGGAGGAGCTCCACCCATCTAAGCAGACATTATGGGGCTGCGGTGCCCTCTGTCAGCCCCTTGGCTCTGCCCCATTAGCAGTCAGTAACCAGCAAGGACAAACAGCGCTGCACACAGACAGGATGATGCTCACCAGTGCTCCATGCACCCTGCACATCCCCACTGTACCCCTACAACCCCAGGCCTCCACCCCACCCCCAGCAGCCCCCAGACTCACCAGGAAGGCAATGACACTGTAGCCCTGCTCCTTCAGCCATACCAGAATGCAGGAGGTGTCCAGGCCCCCGCTGTAGGCGAGGACCACGGTGTCCCTGTGCTCAGACATCTGCAGGCTCCCTCAGCACCCTGCAAAGTGTGGGGCCGGGCTCAGCATAGTGCAGGTGCTGTGCTTGGGCACGACCCGACACATCCTGGCCCTGCTGGGCATGTGAGCATCACCCCCAGCCTCAGCTCAGAGTCTAATTAATAGTTAGTGGGTGTTTGCCCTAATTACACAGGAAACCTCTGCATGGGGATTCAGTGCTCCTCACTCTTTGGCTGAGGGCAGGGAGGACTTCAGCCAGCAATGGGGTAACAAAGCTTTGAGCTCGTGGGGCTCTGCAGGGGGGGATTTGGGAGCCCCAGGGCCATGTTAGCTATGGGAAGGGGCTCAGGGCTGTCTCCAAGCCAGGCTGAGAATCCAGGGCCCCACAGAGATGATGCCAGCCAACCTTTGGCCAGAGACAGCAGACACAGAGCCAGCCAAATCCCACCCTGAGCAACCTCCTTGCTCTCGCCAAGTCAGCACAATCCTGCTCCTGCTATTGCAAGCACAGAACGCTCAGTGCCCAGCTCCTCAAGTGTCCTCTACCTCTTGCAGCAGGATGCGCTTCCCCACATTGCACCCCATGGAGCATCACTCAGACCCAGCCTCTCTCCCTGCTGCAGGATCTGGCTCTGCTGAAGCACAGGGGGGTCTGACAGCCCCATACCCACCATTCAGCTCCCTCACCCTGCTGTGTATGCAGCAGCCAGCCTTGTGCAAGCAGCGCTTCCGTAACTCCCGGCATCTGGGTGTGCACAGAGCTGGGTGTGTGCCCAGCCTTTCCTTTCCTCTCACTGAAGCATTTACAGGAAAGGCAACTTGTACTTCCCAAAAGGGACCAGCCCCAACACAGTCCCGCATCTGCACAGTTCTCATACCCCAAAGCACTTCCCTCTGCAGCATCCAGCATGACTACTGCTGCCCCAACTGAGAGCTGCTGGGAACGGACACACTTGGCTCATGAGCAGCATTGGATGCAGCAAACACCTCTGTATTCTCCTACTCACTTTGCTTCACCCAGGGGGTGTGTGAGAACTTGGTTTTCATTTGCCCTCGAACACATCCCATAGCCCAGGGCCACCAGCTCCACACACAGGGCTCCTGCTCAGCCTCTCTATCCAGGAAGGGAGAGCCTCAAAGTTTCAGCCTTATGTGACAGTAAATCAAAGCAAACAAAGCTCAGCCAAGGGGAACATCTCGGGACTTTCTCAACCCTTACAATTAAACTGCAGCAATTTCCTTGTGACTTGGGTTACACTTTGTACCGAAGAGACTCTGTTTTCTTTGCCACACAGGAACACTGAGATTTTGTTTTTAAACCAAGAGAAATAAAAGGTGGGGTGGGGTGATGGCGCCTGAATAGAAAGCTGAAACCTTGGTCAAGAAGGGAAGCTGCCCTCCCCACACAGGGTGGCAGAGCACCCCAGGACAGCAGGGTAAGCCTTGGTGTGTGAGCATAGGGGCCCCATCCTGCCCCCAGCATCCCCAAACAGAGCAGGGAGGGCAATGGGATGGTGCCAGCTCCAGTCCCTGTGGGTGGCCAAGCAGGGACGCTGTCAGGGGGTGGGAAGTGCCCAAAAACTGGGTGAGAAGCAGCTCAGTGCAGTACAAGTGATGGGAAGGGGTTGGAACCCCCCTGCCTCACTCCTCTGAACCCATCCCGTGCACCCATAGTTGAACAGAGCTGGGGGTGAGTGGAGAGGGGTCAGCCAGGAGTGGAGAGGGATCAACCCCGACAACAAAGAGCCCTTTCCTCCCCCCTTGCTGTGCCCACACTCACCCAATCTGCAGGACCGCAGAAACCAGCCGCCCTCCGTGCTCCAGCCCGGGGTCCGGCATCCTCCTCCTCCTCTTCCTCCTCCCTTATAGCCGGGCGGGGGCAGGCGGAGCTGCCAAAGGACTGTCCCCTCCGTGGGCACTGTCCCCAGTGGAGCCCTGCCCTCTAAGTGCCTGGGGTTCACAGTGCATAAAGGGGCAGCTCACACCCCAGTTGGGATGAGGGCTTTGCCCAGTGCTGCCCCATAGCTGCCTGACTTTCTGTTGAGCCCAGTTCTGCAGGGGAAGGAAGAATTGGGGTAATGGGGTAACACCACGCTCCCCTTGTGCATCACTCGGATCAATAGCAGGCCCTCCTGCATGGGAAGGGAATCATCTATAGGCAGTACTCCTTCATGGGCACCTCAGTGAGAGCACAGCGCAAGCAATGGGCTTTGGCAGCAGCAACCTCCCCCCAGCACTGTGCCCATCACAAAACGTGGGGACAAATAGGTTGGGGTCCATCCAGCCAGTGCTGGACACACTTAAAGCTGGGGGACCATTTGCCCTCCCTGATTGCTCATAGACCAATGGGCTCCTGCTCCCCCCATACCCACTATCTGTGGGCTGATCACAGCCAAGTCTGCCCTGAGCTGCCTGGGGTGTTGCAACAAACCCAGTGTTTGCAAGAGGTTGGTGGGACACCTTGTCCCCCAGCAGGACGTGTCACACCCAGCCCTGCTGAGTCAGGAACTGACCCCAGGTGAAGGCACAAGGTGGGGGGATGGATTCCCAGCTGGGAATAGGGTGGTGCAAACACAGCTCTCCCCAAACAACACATCCCCACTGCAACAGGAGATGAGATGGGAGGTGGCACAATGCCATGGAGCTGACAGCAGCTTCACCCTCTGCAGCCCCATCAGGAGGGAAAGAGTGAGATGGAAATGGGGATGATACCCCACATGCACTCACCCACACCTGCAGACAGTGAATTGTGGTGCCCATGTGCCTGCAGTGAGGTGGGGATGTGAGGCCCCCTCTAACCCCAAGGACAGAGAAACCCATTGACCATGGCAGGTATCCAGAGGGGACATGCAGCAGTAGCTGCCCACGCTGTTCCTGTGGTCATGCTGGCACTTCTGCAGTGCCTGGCACTCATTGCAGTCTGCAGGCAAGAGAGGTGAAGCCAAGTTCTTCCAATTCCAGCCAAGCAGGAAGAACTGGAGCACCTCCCTTGTGCCATAGTTCCCACTGCACTCCTGGAAGCAAGCAGGGGGGGCTGAGAAGGGACATAGCACCCAGTGGAGTCCTGAGGATGGAATAGGAGGGGTGAGAGTGTCAGGCTCTGGGCACCCCATGCTCCCAGCACAGAAGCCATGGTCAGGCAGGGCAGGCACCTACAGTGTGGTCTCAGTGATGCTCGAGTGTGATGATGGATTGGCCTGCACAGCATAGCACTGTGTATCAGCAGGGGATGCTGCAAGCGTGAAACCTAAACTGGCATCCACCAACACCCTGAGCCCCTGCTCTGCATCAACACACGCATTCCTGGCCTCAGTCCCAAGTTTCTGTTTGTTTCCCTGCTGTGCCTGGCAGCAGAATTGCCAGCAGCCAAATGCCAGCACTGTGCTGAGGGCACCCAGCGCTTCCGCTCAGCCCTGCAGAGCTCTCCCCGAGAGGCAGCGCCTGTGCATTTTGCAGTGCCCTTGGGAGAGAGGAATTGAATCATTGGCAGCAAATGCAGGAAGCCCTGGGAGAGATAAAGAGATGCGGGGGCCAGAAAGGTTGCAAGCAGCATCTGCTTTGGGAGGGTTCTGCTGGGCTCAGCCAAGGGAGATGAGCAACAGGAGAGATGGAAGGGAGGAAAAGTGGGTATGAACCAAAGGATTTAAAGCAAAAGAGGAAAGGCAACATCCTCCCCAGCAGAAACCCACCTGACACCATGAGCATTGCATGGGCAGCAGCAGAGCCCAGGGCACTGCATGTGACACAGACATAGGTGTCAGCATCCCAGGGGCACAAGCAGCACCACCTGCTCCTGGGCACCATCTATGGGGCAGCTGTTAGGAATCCTTCAGCCAGATGGGGAAGATGTCCAAAAAGGAGCATACAAAAGACTCACTGTGCAGAACCAGGGTGAACACCTTCACTGCTGTGCCCACCTCATTCCCTGCCATGCAGCAGTAAAGCCCCACATCAGCACTCTGATGTCAAAACACCATTAACCATGAGACCACTGTGGGGTGGCAAAGGCACCTTGGGGATGTCTGGCTTTCTCATGAGTGCAACAAGGTCCTAGACTACAGCAAGTGAGGATTTGCTCAAATTCAACACCAATAGGCACAGAAAGAAAGGAAAGAAGCTGCTTACCATCAAAAACCCTCAGGTGTGCAGAGATCCCCAGCAAGACCCCCTTGCCTCCACTGCCAACCCTTAAATAAGGTCTGGGTAGGGGTGGATCCTGGCTCCAGCCCTTCCAGTCACTCAGATGCACTGCTTGCAGCTGAGCTCCCCTGGGTTGGCCCTGCCTTCCCACCAGGTGCTCCATCACTGCTTCACACCCTGATTTAGTATTTCAGCTACACCCTGCCTGGCTGGAGACAACACAGGTGGCAGAGCCTGGCATCAGAAGGCTGCACCTGGGAGATCCCACCCTAGTGAGCCAGCTATGAGAAGTTAAGCTGGCAGCATCCCTTCCAAAACAACCAGGGCTGCAAACCTCTGGCTCCAGCTGGGCCTTATGTCTATGAGACTGTGGCTTGTTCAGACACAGAGGCAGCTTCATCTGCCCTGCAGTGCTCACTGTGCTCCTGCAGGTGATGCTCCCTGCTGCTCACATCCCCTGCAGCTCCACCAGATACTGTGCTGACTCCACGTGGATCCAATAACATGGATTTCCTGGCCATTCCTGCACATGGCATAGAGCAGAGCTGGCTGAGCATCCCATGCCAGGCTCACAGTCAGCCAAGCCCAGGTTGGCCAGACACAGCCTTATTAGGTAGCACTGTTTGCTGTGAAGGTGACCTAAATGTTTTCATTACTGGATGCTGTTCTCATAATTACAGCTGGCTGGAAAATGGGAACTCCTTCCCATGAGGGATATCAGTTGTTGGAAGAAAAAAAACCCTAACACCCAGAAACCTTTGAAAAACAAGAACAGCAGAACCCAAACCATCAGCACCAGCCAGGATGGTGGGCCAAGGTTACAGTGCCTCCCTGGGAAGGGATTGCAGGAATGAGCAGGATGGGGGGGGTCCAAAGGTGAGGATGGGCTCCAGGTGAGGCTGTGACCCACAGCACCCAGACAGGGAACCAGTTCTACCCACAGCTTCCCCCCATCACCCTCCCAGCGCTCCCAGTCCCTGTTTAAAACTGGGCTTAACCCCTTCCATGCTGAGACTGCTCCCATCCAGCAGCAGCTCTGGGTGCCCACATCCACCCCCATCATTCGGAAGCTGTGCCCATCCTCACCCTCTCCTGGCACAGCTGTAAATCTATTACATGTGTATAAACCTACACGATATCTGAGCACTTGCTCCCAGCAGCAGGGTGTCCCCACGTCTCCATGTGCTGTCCCTTACAGCCCCTGCCCAGGGCACACAGCACTGGATGGTGACACCCCCCCCCAAACCCCACAGCGCATCACAGACCACTTCGGTACCATCATGAAGCTTTTATTTCCACCGCCACAAAGTTCCTGGGTTTGTTTCTATTTGATTGTTTGTTCTGTTCTTAAAACAGGTCGTTTTGCTTGGTTTGCTCTTGGATTCATCTCAAAACAAGGCAGCGGGGCATGCAAGCTGAGACACCGGCACAGGAGCACAGACAGCTTCACCTCCATGAACACAGCTCTGCTGCTCCTCAGCCTGGGGGTCCTGCAGCACTGCCTCCCCTGGGGGCACCCTGACCCCAAAGGGAACCGAGGGACCCAGCGAATGGCGGCTGCAGGGCAGCAACAGCACGTGAACAGAGAACGGAAAGGAAACACAGACACTGCTTTTAATCAGGCAACACCGACAGACAAATGGTGGGAGGACGCTGCGGTCACCGATGGGGAAACTGAGGCACGTGAGGAGGTGAAGGCCGACATTCCCGAGCGTGAGAAGCTTCAAGCCATTCTTCCATTGGCACCAGGAGTTGTGGGTCTCAGAGCTGCTGACAGAGGATTTGGGGCCCCTCGGTGCATCCAAGGTATGGAACCCCATGGGAAGAAATGCACAACAGGGAGAAAAGAAACCCAAAGCTTTCCAGGGGAAAGTGCCAGAGCAAACATCTGCATCTTTCTGGTGTTACTTCTCATGGGGCACCCATCATGTCCCAGTGGTGCCATCAGAGCAATGCCTGGCACCAGGAGGGTACCCGTCCTGCAGATGGGAGGTGATGGAGTTTGAGGCACTGCAAAGATCTACCCAACAGAGACACGTTTTGGCCACAAAGCATCAAGAAAAGAGGTTTTAGGGGGGAGAAGAGAGTGATGCTTTGTAGCACACCCAGCACTGAGACACTGGAGTAGAACCATCCTGGTGGCTCCTGGTGGCAGCGGAGGTGATGTCTCTTTGGGGATGGGGAGAAGTGTCTCTATAAGGGTGTGTGAAAGCATCAGGAGCTGTTGGCTTCCCAAAGGTGCAGGATCCCAAGTGTCAGCAGGGCAGAGAAAGCATCCACAGCCCCACAGCTGCAGGCCATCGTGATGGTGAATGTAAGATTCAGCCCCATAGGGACACTGCTGCCATCTTATGCACAGTGGGGACACCCCTCAGAACATCCTGTGTCCATCTGTCACCTGCTGGGGACATCTCCATGGCTGAGAGCTGTGTGAGCATCACCAACTGCTGCCACCATCAACGGTGCCTGGGATGGATGAAGGGGGTGGGGGTAGTGCTGGGCCAGGAGCAAAATGCAGCAGGACAGATCTCTCCTTCCTCAGAGATGGATGGAACCAGCAGGGATGGCATCTGACGCTGTGGGGTGTCCCATGCAGGTGGGTGCCCTCCTCCAGCCCTTCGCCTTCCTGTGGGGAGGAGTGTGGGTGCACACCAGCTCCACTTTCATTTCCAGCGCAACCTCAATAGGAAGCAATGGGGCGGCCCCAACCCACTGCCCTTCATAGCTGCCCCTGCTCCGCCAATGGAGGAAACGCACCTTCCCACCGTTCCCAAAAACACCACCAAGGGAATTGGCTTGAAAGCAAAACCCAACGCTTGGCTCCATTAATACTTTTCATGCAGTATGAAAAAGACACAAAGGAAAGTGCTCCAGCACCGGCTGCCTCCTCACCTCACCAGATGGGGAGAGAGGCTGGGGAAAGGAATGGGAACAGAGCAGAGGGATGGGGCTGAGCAACCCTGGTTGGGCAGGAGAGGGGAAAAGGAGAGAGAGAAACACAGGAACGGGGCTACAGGAGAGGGAAAGAAGTAAAAGAACAGAGCCCCATCCAGTGCACGGCATACAGCGGGTGGAGGGGATTTTTGGCTTGGTTATTGCAGGCTCCCGGTGCCCCGCAGTCGTGTGTGGGGATGTAAACGTGACAGACGCCATCAGTGGGGTGTGGGACACACAGACATGGGAGACGAAACGTGGCAGCAACGGTTACAACAAATAAATAAAGGTATCCGTCGTGTTAAAAAAAAAAAGCCTCACTTCTTTCCACCGAATGGACCAAAAAAAAAAAAAAAAAAGAAAAAAGCACAATACTGTCTCACCAAAATAATAATAATAATAATAATAATATAATATATATCCCTATAGCCCCTGTGGGCTCCATCCCCAGCTGCATCCCGGAGAGGCGCATCCGCAGTCCGACCCCAGACCGTAGGAATGAGGAGCAGGGGGGCTCAGGGCCGGGGGGGGTCTCAGCCTTGGGTGCCACTCTGACCCATTCCCTCAGCCCCCAAGTTTTGGGTGTTGGCTGCTGCTCAGACCGTGGTCTTTTTTTGGGTGGTTTTTGTTGGAAAAAAAGAAGCAGAAGGTGGCAAATGGCACCGGCGTTGGTTCGGGGCGTGAGCTGGCGCTGCGCTGCATCCTTGGCTCGTGGGATATGGAGGAGGGCCGGAGAGGGGCAGGCAAGCATCGCTGCGTGGTCGGATGGCACAGAGAGCGTCTTCCCCATAAGCTGCAGGAGAAGAAGGGGGAGAGGGAATCTGTGTGAGGACTCGCATAAGCCCCCCCCTGTGCTGCCAGCATGATAATGAGCTAAAACATAAAGGGAACGTTTAACATCATGTCACCGTGGAGCATCCCCATGCCCCGTATCACCAGCTGCCCCCATGGCTGCTCTGCAGCTCCTGCAGCACAGTGTCGCAGGCCCTGCTGCCACCTGGCAGCGTTTATTGTTTTATGGCACTGCAGTGCCTGGGGATGTGCTGAGCGATGGGGATGTGCTGGGAGAAACCCACGGGGATGGGGAAAACATCCCCTCCCTGATCCCCTGGGGGATTGTCCATGCTCTGATGCTCAGCACAGGGGGAAAAGCAAAGTGGGGATAGCACTGGGTTGAGTGGGATGGGCACATCAGGACCCCCCCATGCCAGACTCACCGCCGCTCGGCCCTGGGACTATACGAGCCCATCATAGAGGGAGAGGGCTTGCACGATGGAGGGGTCGGCCTTGGAGCCCTCCTGAAACTCCTGCAGCGTCAGCTTCCCATCTGCATTCTGCAAAACGTGGCAGTGGTGTTGAGACACAGACATAATACCAATGCAGCCCCACACAGCCCCACACAGCCCCCCATGCACACAGCAGCAGGGCACAAAACGCATGGGGCATCCCTGGGGCCGTGGTATAGAACTGAGTTTCCCCTAAGTGATGCTGGAGGGGAAGGAGCAGAGATGCTGCGGGAACCCAGAACCCCCAGCCCCCAGGAAAACAACCCCCATATGACCACGCTGCCCTCACCTTGTCCATCATGGCAAAAATCCGATCCACCCTCTTCTCCGGTGTGTTTTCCTCCTCGGGAAGCTCCACAGTGTTTCCCTATAGCAGCAGGACAGCACACAGTCACAGGTGGACGTGGGGACCCCAGGTGGGGACGTGCACTCTGACCCACCCCCAGTGCTTACCACCATCTGGTAGATGGCATCCACAATGTCCAGCATCTCATTCCTCGTGATGTAGCCGTCGTTGTCCAAATCATACAGCTTAAACGCCCCTGTGAAGACCCACGTGGAGATGTTGGGGCCCCATCCCCACACCCACATCCAGATGGTGGCTGTGCCCCCTGCAGCCCACACAGCCACCCCACAGCAGAGGGCCCACGGGCAGCACTTACATCTCAGCTTCTCGTCCAACGTCCCCCGGGAGGTGACAGACAGAGCCTGGATGAACTCTGAGAACTCGATCCTCCCATCCTGGGGGGGAACAGAGGAGTGAGAGCAACCGGGGAGTGAATGGGACACACAGGGCAGCACTGCACCCACTGTGCCCCACTATAGTCCCACGGCCACACACCCTGTCCGCAGTGTGCTGACTTGCCTTGTTCTCATCAAAGACATTGAATACAAAGGTGGCGAATTTGGTTGGGTCACCAAAGGGGAAGAACTGCTTGTAGATCTTCTGGAAGCCGGCAGCATCCAGCTGCCCGCTGGGGCAGTCCTTGATAAAGCCCTTATACCTGGGGAGGCAGCATTAGGGTTACAGTTCCATCAGTATTAGGACCCAGGACCCAGATGGATCAAGTGGTGCCCAACCCCAGCACCTGCCCAGAATGGGGAACCATGGCCACATCCATGTTGAGCATTGGCTAGGGAGGGGATGGGGATGAGGATGGGAAAGGGTTAGGAACAGTGATGGGCATGAGGATGAGAATGACAATGAGGCTGAGGATGGAGATGGAGACGGGAGTGGGATGGAAATGGGAATGAGGGTGGGGATGGGATAGAGATGGACAAAAGGATGGGGAAGGTGATGGGGATGCTACTGGGGGTGGGGATGAGGATGGGAATGAGGATGGGAAAGGGAATGGGGATGATATTGGGGATGAGGATGAGGTTGAGGATGAGGATAGGGATGAGGACTTTGATGGGGACAGGAATGAGAGCCCAGCACAGCAGCCCCCAGCCAGCACAGGCTGCTGCTCCACTCTCATGTGCTGCAGCCAAGCCATAGCAAGAATGGGCAATAAGCTGAGGCAGCACAGGGGCTTTTGTGCATCAGGGTGTCTGAAAACTACTCATAGGAACTGAGGGCACAGCAGGGCTTCTGCACCTCCTGGGACAGCATGGCCACAGACAGAATCACAAGGCACTGCCACAAGGAGGTGCAACACCTCCAATGCTGACAGTGCAAGTGAAGGGGTCAGGCAGCTCCCTGAGTCTGAGGACGGGACATGGACCTTGCTGGGACCCCGCTGTGTGCAGCAGCATTACACAACCCCTCACCCAGATCTGTCAGCGGGCCGAGGGCTGGGGGAGGAGGGGAAGGGGGTGGCGAGGTGGGAAAGTGAAGCGCCGGTGACATCTTCGTGCTGCTGCAGCTTATGACTCATCGGGAGGGGGGAGAAGGATGAGAGAAAGCGATAAAGAAAGAAAACCTTGACTGGTTTGATATGGAGATGAAAGGGAAAAGGTGGCTTTTTTAGGGCGGCACGTTCGGCAGCTGGAGGGGATGGGGTGAGAGCACACTGCTGCCAGGCATCCCTGCCTCCATGCCATCGTCCTGGTGTCTCTGCCCCTGAGACTCTGAGCACCCTCAGGGTTGCATTGGGGTACACACCGTGGCACCATTGAGCCCCAGTGTCCCCATGGGGACTAAGCAGGAGGAAAGGCAGAGCCACCACTGCACAGAGCCACAGGCAGAGGGAGCGGAGCGCATGCGGTGTGCAGGGAACAAAGTGCTGTGTGCTGCTGTCCTCCCCTATGGGCTGCATGCACCCCAAGGTCTGCCTGCCTCTGCACTGAGCTCCAAGCAGGAGGGGTCCCCCAGCACTCCCAGCATCTCACCGCCACGCTGCTACTCACCACTGCTGCACCTCCTTCTCTGTAACTGCAAGAAAAGAGAAAAGATGGGAAAAAAAGAGGTCAAAATAAATAAAAATAGGAATGGAGTGCTTTTATGGTGCTGAGCGATGCTCTGCTCACCCTAGAAGTGAGTTCCAGGCCTGCAAGCACCTTCCTGGGCCTACAAACACCCATGACTCCATCCCACCTCCATATCCAATGGCTCCATCCCATCTCAGCTCCCATTCTTGGCTCCATCCCTGCCTGCTGGGATGCTGTGGGCAAAGGGGCCACTGCCCAAACCACACCGAGCACGTGGGATGGAGTGAGATGTGGGCATGGCTGTGGCACAGCGTGGGCATGGAGTATCCCATCATAACCCCCGTGGGAGCACGTGAGCAGGGAGCCTGCTGCCAGCACCCCGGCTGTCATTTCAATCGCCTCGTGCATCCAAATAGTAATAATAGAAAAGCAAGAGGGGTTGAAACGCGCCGGGATAAGGAGGAGGAGCGGGGATGTGTCAATGTGCAAAAGGCTGATAAAAATAGAGAGCCCAGCACACCAAGAGATGCCAATTACCTCGGAAGGCAAAGAAAAGAAAGCGGGTTTCCATCAGAGAGATTCACAACGCGCCTGGCAAAAGGCAGAGAGCGGCTGGGGGGGCTGCAGGGAGGATGGAGAGGGGAGAGAGGGGGCGGCTGCGGTGTCACAGCAGTGGGTTGGCTGTGGGCAGCACAGGGAGGAGGATGTGGGGATGCTCAGCACCGGGTCTGGGCCATGGGAGGGCTGTGGCTGTGCCATGAGATGGATTTTGTGGACATTTTGGTGCGTCACAGAGGGGACGGCAGGTACCGGGCTGCCAGGTGCTGCTGAAGGCAGCAGGAGGAGGAGGAGGACCTGGTGCAGCTCTCAGCTGTGCTTCCCCCTCTGTGCTATTTCAGTGCTGGGAGCTGCCTTTCAACTCCAGCAGGAAACAATTAAATCTGTGCTTTTTTTAGTACAGGAGAAACGCTGCGAACGACACGCGCGGAGTCGGCTCCTGGCACACACAGGGCACCACCAGCCCCGGGCATTGCCTGCAGGCACCAACACGGAGCCCTCATCTTCATGCATGGAGAGACCCCCTTGCTTTGAGCTTTACACCTGCAGCAACAGAGCCGGGCACCCTGCCGGCTGCAATGCTCTGCATGGCACCAATGGAGGATATGAACACCATCCTTGCTGTGGGATCTATGGCTGTGCAATGTGGGGACACGCCGTGCTCCTGGTCCGAGCACCCCATCAGGGTGCTGAGCAGCTCCCTGCACACAGCCCAGCACACACAGTGTCTGCACACTGACTGCTGCATTCATTCCCTCCCGCCGGCATCGATCGCGGCGCGATGCTGAGCTGATGCAAATCAATTTGCAGCCATCCAGCACGGGCACGATTGACCCCGAGAGCTCAAGGACGAGGGATTACCCGCAGAGCATCCCGCTGGAGCAGCAACCTGCTCTGCAGCACCCAGAGCACAGCCCTGGGGCGGTGCTCCCTATGGAGCACTGAAAAACAGCGCACAGAGTGAAGTCTTAATGGATCTCAGGATCCTGAGGGATGAAAGGCACCATATAAAGGCTCACTGCTGCTATTCGTGATGAACTGTAATGCTGGGAGAGGCACTGCCCCAGCGCTGCAGCCGCACTCCTGGAGGCACAGTGCTCTATGGCACAGTGCTGTATGGCACAGTGCTCTATGGCACGGTGCTCTATGGCACAGTGCTCTATGGCAGCTTCGATGCTGCTGCCCCTTCGTGGTACCCATGACTCCATCCCACCTCCATACCCAATGGCTCCATCCCATCTCAGCTCCCATTCTTGGCTCCATCCCATTTCAGTATCCCCTTTGCCCCTTCCCCCCCCCCACTCCCCACAGCGCACGCAGGGGCTGATGGCACCATCACCACCCTCCCTCTTTGTGCCTCCCCCCTTCCTACCACCCAGCTGCTGCAGCAGCAAGAACAGCTCTGGTTAATCATTGCTCCAGCCATTAATTGATGTTTACAGGGCTGCAAGGGCAGCAGGGATGCACCATGCCCATGCAATGGGACCAGAGCAGGAATGGGGACGGAGCACTGCAAGGATGCAGGATAAAGAGCAGCAATCCAGACCCCAACACTTTACAGACCCCTTTCTCTCCCCTGCTGCTGCTCCCCGAGTCCATTGGGGTCACTGCTGCCAGAGCAGGAAAGCAGAGTTAATTATTTCCAGCCACAGGCAGCACTCAGCTTCCAGATCACCAACAAGCTGCTTTCACCTCCGCTGGATGCTCAGTGCAGCACCCAGATTGCACGCTGGGCACTGCTGCATGCATGCAGCACATGTGCACGTGATGGGGCACTCACTTGCACTAATGGTGCTGTATGAGCACTCGTGCAAAAGCCAGCTGGGGGATGGACTGCATATGGGGCACTCGTGTGCAAAGCTTTAGGGTGAGGCCATGCTGACTCAGCGGGTGCTCATGCATTTATTGGGCTCATGTACAGCCTTATTGAGCCCGTAAGAGTAAATGAGTGTAATTCCCACATCACACACTTGTGCACACACCAATTGAGTGGCTCAGGTGCTCCTGCAGAAGTGAATGGGAACCACAGGCAGCAGTAACCACAAATGAGCCCAATGGGCAGAATGCAACCAGGCGCTCGGACGTGCATTAATTGAGCACTGCTGTGTGTACTAATTGGGCTCTCATGCGTGAGCCCATCGGGTGCTGATGCGTGTCTCTCCGGGGTGCTCATGCATGAACAGATCGGGCTGTGATGCACACAGCAACACAGCGCTGCAACACCCTGCAATTTGTGCCCAACACTCCACCCCTCACTGCACTGAAACACGTTGTTAAGAACCGTCTGAGGGTAAATCTGTTATGAACTCCACTTCCAACATCATCACGGTGTTCACGTTCATCGCTGATGGAGCCGGCAGGGATCCCCCCCTGTCCCCTCACCTGCATTTCTTGCCATGCACAGAATGGGGGGGAACACAGCAGAGCCCCCCACCAGCCCAAACACAACCCCCGGCCCTACAGATGGGCTATGGGGTCATCACCACGGGCTAAAGGCTCCTATGGGGTCATCACCACGGCCTGAAGGCTTGTGCCTGGGGACTTCGCAGAGCTCCATTTGGTGACGGCATTCCTTCCATCTGCCCCACGTCAGCGCTTTGGAAATGTGGGTTGCTTGGCCCTGATGGCTCACATTCATTATCATTCTGGATTAAATATGTAACCAATGGCCTGGTTACACATTGCAGAGCTCGCTGTCTTCCTGCCCCCTGGGCTCAGGCTCTGCCCAGGGATCAGGCTGCTCTGGAAACCCTGTGGTGCAGGGGAAGGGGCTGCGGGTCTCCTTGGAGCAGCCGCCCCCACAGACACATCCATGGCTGTCCTAGAAAAGACTTCTGCTAATCCAAATCCTGTGTACCCCTATTTCTATCCCAGTGGGTGCCCATCCCACAGCCAAAGGCTCAACACACATCATCCCACCACATCCCACAGCCAAAAGCAACCTGGAGACATCCCCCCCAAGCCCTGGCAGCTCTGGGGCTGGGCTGCTCCTCTCCCCCATGATGCACATTGCAGGCACTGAGTTGTTCGGGGACACTGGGGGCACAGTGCCATCATCAGTGCCATCATCAGTGCCATCATCAGTGCCATTTGCTACCGCCGAGGTGGGAAGTGCAGAGGGAACTGTGTGTGCCTGGCACTGCTCACAGCAGCTGCCATTGGCTGCGGGCTGAGCGGGGCCACGGCACGGATAGGAAAACCAACACGCTGTTAAAATCCTTTTTAGACCCTATGAAATATTGAAGAGCCTGATGTAAGGCTTTGGGAGCTGGATTTGGGGCAAAAGCAGCAGAGGATGGTCATCGTGTATGAGGATGAATGAATGATGCTCCCATCAGCTCCATCCCCAGCACGAGAAGCCCACAGCACCACGCACTGAGCAGCCATGGGGGGCTGCATGGGGGGCTGTGTGGGATACAGGCTGTAGCCCTGAGGAAGGCAGGGAGGAACAACATGAGCACGCGAGCATCGCCCTGAGAGCAGAAGGAGCACATCGCATCCCTCCCGGAGCAGCCGCTTCCTTTGATGCTGTCGCAGCCTCTTGTTTCACAGCCTTAATTATAACAGCAGCAGCAAAGGTCAGCGCAGTGGTTAAGCAGATCCATTAACGTGTCAGGGGATCTGTGAAATGTGATGCTCCCAGTGCAGTCACAGCGAGGCCCAAAGTGCCACCAGCCACTGTCCCCCCATGGACACGGGGCAGGGGATGGGGCTGACACCCCAACACTTGGCAGGGCAGAGTCAGGGCAGGGCAGTGAGGAGCTCAGCCTGAAAACTGGAGCATTTTCACTCTTTTCCCCACAGAATTGAGCCAGCCGCTGCGTACCCCGTAACTCCAAATCGATCTGTTTGTAGGTTGCTCTGAATCTAATGGCCATTAATTCAAGGCATTACTGGCACGCAGCAGAGCCAATTTTGTGGTTCGTTGTAGAAGAGCAGAAAGTGCCAAAGTGAGCTGAAAGTTCACTAAAGAGAGAGCAGGGAGTGGGACACGGTTGGGGTTAAGGTCCAAGGGACCCTAACACAAGTGCTGCAGTCCCATGGAAGCAACTACAACTGCACACAAGTGCTTTGCACCAGAGAACCATTAAGGCTGGGGAAGCCTTAACCTTCAGCCTGAACCTTCACAACCTGAGGCCATCATCTGTCATCCACCTGCATTCAAGACTTGGACACAACCTTTCCTGCATCCCAAGACCTTCACGGCAGAACCTTTTGATCTCAACCAAACAAATCCAACTCCCAACATTCCCAAATCCCATCCCCAACCCCACACTGTGAGCAGAACAACCATAACCCAAAACCCTGCTGGGATGGCAGCTCCTGGAGCCCCACCAGCACCTCCTGGGACACAGTGCAGCACCCAACACTCTATGAGCCACCACCACGACGACAATGAAGCACTCCAAGAGCTTTCAGATGAAAGGCTCTGTGGAAGCACAAAGAATTACAGAATTTATTATTCATTATTATTCTGTGCTGGCCCCTCTCATGGATGGGACCTGGGCTGCCAGGTGGGTTGAGCCTTCTCTGGTTCCCCCCATAGCACTATGGGCACGTGGGTCAGCACAGCTCAAGCAAACAGAAAATGATGCAACAGAAGGAAATCACACCGGGGGAGAAATGCTGCCCTTAATGCAGCCACAGCTCTCAACATCATGGGCACATCCCTGGGATGAAGGTATTTCTCTACCATCAGCTCCCTGCCAACACCTGTCCAGGGCCAGAAGCACTCAGCAAAAGTAATTCAGACACGAGTAGTGGAATGAGCTCAACAAACTGAGCCCAGCATTAGGGATGGCTGCAGTTGATGGGCACCGTGCACTGCTGGGGGGGCACAGCCATGTGCTGTCCTGATGGGGAGGCACAGAGCAGACACACACAACCTGGGTGCAATGAGGACGGGGGGCTTTGGGGAGGGGTGTGGGAAGGGGAGAGCACCCAGGAGGGGCACAAAGTTGGAGCCACAAGGCCACAACCCTGTGCCGGCCTCATCCAGCAGAGAGGACGTGCATTCACTACAACGGGTGCCAGCAGGTCCTGCAGCCCATGTGCCCTGCAGGGCAGCACCTTCCCAGCACGGAGTGGTGCAAAATGCCCAATGCAGCATCACTGCTCAGAGCCGAGCTGAGCTCCGGGGCTGTGCCCCCCTCCCTCTGCACGGTGACAAGGAGCAGCCCCGAGTGCGGGGGTGTGCAATGCACCAGCGATGCCTCCTCTCCGTATGGGAGAACACGGAGAACACGCTGCATCCTCATCTATTGCCTTTTTGGGTAAGCGCTGCCGTGGGACTGCAGCAATGACAGCGGGAACGCTTGCAGGTCTGGCGGGGCACGGAGCCGGTTGGGAGCTTAAAGCAAAGGGGGGTGAGCGGGGAGGGGAATTGGGAGCAGCGGAGCCTTTGTTTCCTCCGCGCATCCTTCAGAACGGAGCAAAATAAAGGAGGTTTGGCTCAAAGCGGATGGTTCGGGCATCGGCCGCGAGAGTGAGGGGACAGCGGAGGATCCGAGGGGAAAGGAGCCGGCTCGGGGAGTTAAAGCAGAGACCCGTAGAGCGGAGCATGGAGCGAAACGACACGGGAACGGCACCGAACTTCGGGAGCCGCGGGGGCAGCGCTGCCCCAAAGGGGTCGGAGCGTCCGGGGCTGCGGAGTGGGGCCGGGGGGGTCGGGGTACGGCAGCCGGGGGAGGGGGGAGAAGGATGCGGCCCCGGTGCCGCGGTGTCGGATGCTGAGCAATAGGCGGCGGAGCGCAGCGTGTGCGGGGAGCCCCGCGCTGCCCTGCCTGCCTGCCTGCCCCGCTCCATGTTTTCTCCCTCCTCCTTCTCCCAACAAAAGCCGGGGCTGAGTCTGCGCGCTGCGGGAGGGGCCGACCCCACCGCGGTACCCGCAACCCCGCGAGCATCCGCGGGGCGCAACCGCCGCTCCCCCCATCGCCCCCTCCAGCCCCAAATCCTCTCCCCCCTTCCCAACCCTCCTCCCCCCCCCCCCGTTCACACCGCGGTCAGCCCCCGCTATGCACTCACAGTACGTTTTCCTGGTCAGCTCCTCCACAACTTCAGGCTTCAACTTGCTGTTGGATTTCCCCATGGCGATGCGGAACGGGCTCAGCTCGGGGGCATGGAGGGCTGCGGGGCCGGGAGCGGGGCACGGAGGGCCCTACATCCCGGGGAGGAGCGGAGCGCTGCGCTCTTTGTTGCCGGGCTTCGGGGCTGCGGAGATGCGGGGCCGCTCTGCGCCTCCGCGCGGCCGCTCCCGCCCCTCTCCGCGCTCCCTCCGCGCTCCCTCCCCTCCCTCCGAGGGTTGGGGTGCGGGAGGGGGGGCCCGCAGCTCTCGGCCCGACGCCGCCGGAGCTCAATGGGAGAGAAGGAGGAGGGAACGGGCTCTTGTAGGGCGGAGGTGGGAGGGGGGGATGCTCGCCAAGGGCCGGAGGATGCGGAGGGAGAGAGGCGGCGGTGTGAGCGCAGAGGGAGCTGCGGGGTGGGAGTGACCTTGGGGGGACGCACCCGGATGCACAATGGCCCCCTCCTCCCTCCTCCCTCCCCTCGGTGCCGGCTCCCCGCTCTCACGCCGGGATCCCCGCTACGAGCCTTCATTCATCGTGCAGTGAGCGATGCACCCAGCCGGGCCGTGGCACCAGAAGCCGTTTTCCCCACCTCAAACCCAGGCAGGGCTGGATGCCCCCCAACGCAGCGTGATGTACACGATAAACGCGGCTCAATTCCAGCCCGTGTTGCAACGCAGGCCCCGCAGGAGCTGCCCGGACACGCCGTGCTCCTATAACAACAGCCAGGAGGAAGAAACCACATATCTCTGCTTGGATACGGTTAAACCTGTCTGCGGGGCTGCAGGCTTTTGGGGGACAAAGACCCTCCTGCTTGCAAAAGGCCCCGTGCATCCCCTTCCTTCCAGCAAAACGCCCATCTTTGCAATGCTCTCCTTTGCGCCGAGCTGTGACCGTGTTGCAGCAGGGCTGTGTTGTGTTGCTGTATGTGTGTGTCTGTGTGTGTGCAGAGCAACCAGAGAACAAGCCACAGTCCCAACCGGCCCCGCATAGATCCGGCATTTCAGCACGAGCTCTGCGATGCGAAAGGGATTTAATTCTATTTAAAACTCTCCCCTGCCTCCATCACCGAGAGAATAGAGAGCTCAGATCTCACCGAGGAGAGGAGAAAAGTAATTGGGAACTGTGCGAGCCATCCACTTTCTCTAATTATTAGCTTGAACCTTGCCATTGCTTAAATAACAGCACCGGTGGCAGTTGCTGGGAGGCAGCAGAATGCAGCCCCAAAACCAACACAGCGGGAGCTGCGGGTGGGCAGAGCTGTGCAGGGCTGGGACAGAGCGATCTGTTCCTTTTGGGCTTCCTTGTGCCCCAGGAACAGGGCAGCAGCGGGGAGAGCTCAAAGCGTGGGGGAGGAACGAGCACACACACACACGAGATTAATTGTATCGGCTGCAAAAAGAGCGGCTATTTTAAGGTTAATGCTTAACGATCCTGAGTCAGGCAGAAGAAAAGCCGAAGGAAAGCAGAGGCAGCAGCTCAGGGTTGAACTGGCACAGCCAACCCCCCAAACAGCTGCTGCTTTGAGAGGGAGGGGGAAAAAAAATTCCAGCGGAATGAGTTCAATTTCCTGGTGTAAGAACCGCAGCGGGCAGCGCACTGAGCCCGTCCCATCCCAACCTGCCCTCACTGCTGCAGTGCTACGGCTCCTGAGCACAAGGAGATGGGGTTGGGGGCAGCACCAACAGGACCCTACAGTGCTCGGGAATCAGCCAAGAGCGGTGACACGGACCCCAGCAGCTCTCCAACGTGGGCTGCTGCTGTTTGAGTTCATTGTAGATAACGTGGCTTTAGACGGAACACGGCGACGAGGAGGAAAACAAATCAGGTCATCGGGTAAACGGGCGCAGCAGCGGAGCCTGCAGGCTCAGCTCCCAAAGAAACGGAACTGCAGACGTGGAAAGCACGGCCGAGCTCTGGAAATAGGCACAGCCCTACAAAGGATGTAGGAGTGACAGCGGTACAGTTTGTTGTGCTGGTGATTTCTCTGCTCAGTTCTAGTGTGTATATAATATATATAGAGAGAGAGAGAGACAAAGCCGGGCAGGAGGCGGCGGTGCGATCCTCGGAGACACGCTGCAAATCACAGCTGGCACCTGGGAGAACAGCGTCCCTCCTGCAGCTCAACAGCCGCCTCCTCCAGCCTCCAAATGCTGCTTGAGAGCGGGCAGATGACAACCGAGAGCACAGCTACAGCATCACCCACCTGCAGCATCACAGGGGTCGGACAGGCTCCGAAATCCAGCGCACAAAACCGATTTGCACCTATTTCTTTCATTTTACTGCCCCCCCCCCCGATGCTGCTTTGATTCATGACACCGTACAGGCACTATGGGACCGGTAAATGCCAGCGGGTTTTATGGCAGCAGGTCTTTGTGCTGAGTTTGTGCAGCAGTTATTACCTGACTTACCCAGAATACAGATGAGGGAGCATAGGGAGCAGCTTCATCCTAACGCAGAATGTCCCTGCTCCTGCCAGGTAGCAGCCACAACTCACCCAGTCTATGTGCAAGGTTTAACAGTCAAAAGTGAACCCCTAAAGCAGCAATTATGCATGCAATATGCTTCACACCGAGATAAGCAAATGGCAGGAGAGCGAGCCGGCCTTTAGTCCAGCTCACAGCTGATAAGGGACTGCTCCCTACAGTACATTTAGCAGCGATTTGTCCAGCGCTCTGTTCATTATCTGAAAGAACACAGAACTTCCTCCGTTTCTCCAGGGAAGGTTGTCTGCAGCCAAACCAGTCCTGTTGGCACAAGGTTTCTCCTGACATCTTGTTTTCCTCTGCTTTTGTTTCATCTCATCTCTCCACATCGCAGCCCTTGAGCCACGCTAATGAATTCCCAGTTTGTTTCTGCAGTTTCTCCCCATGCAGCCATTTTGTACCGCGCTACTCTCATCTCAGCTCTCTAATCATCACTTAGACAGGCTTAGAGATTTAATTCTTGTCACCTTCTGTCACTGCCTGTGTATCTCATCTCACCACGGCCATTCATTGCAGTGCCACCAGCTTGGCCAACGCCTCCCAACACAAGATGATCCCTAAACACCAAAGCTGGGCTTCTTCCAGGAGATGCAGATCAATATCTTCATTAGAGCTGGGCCAGGTGTGGGATTCCTCATGCAGAGCAGCTCTATGGGAGAGGCATCTTCAGGCATGCTGACAAATGCTCTTCCACCCCCTGTAAGAGCAGGGGATGCATTTGTAGGGTGACAGATTGCCACTGGGCTGTGCCACCCTACAACAGCGGCTCAAAACCACAGATGGTAAAAGCAGCTCAGTCTCCTGAGACAGAAACCTTATGTTTAAAACCTTATGTTTAAAACCTTCTGTCTACCTTTTGTGCAGGAGAGCCCCATTGCAAACAATTCCTACCACTAAGGATGCTGGAAGTCTCTGGCCAAGCTCAGTGCAACCATCCCAAGAGGGAGCAGTAATGATTCCTAAGCCACCCACTCCATTCCGATCCTGACCTACACCATTTAGCCCCACTGCAGCAGTCCCACCCTGCAAACCTGTTTAGCTCTTCCTGATAAGATGATAACAGTGATTTTGTGCACTGTGTTTCGACCACCCCAGCAGAAATATCCCATAGAGGAGAACAGCCACAAGAAAGCAGCATCACCCATAGTGCATTTAGTTTCTATGGGCGGGAATGGAGAGGAGGAATGGATGACATGCATTTATTATGACGTGTTGAAGCCTTTGGCTCCTAACTGGGGACCCCAGTACGAGGATCAGCTGTGCCAAACACAAGCTGCTTTATTACCTCTCTGTTCAAAGCAATTTGTTCTTATTGACCATTCACCATACAAGGCACTACAGCACAGTCCTGCTTATTAGAGTCTGTCAGTCAGAAGGCAAAAGTGGGATTTAAAGAGAAGGCAGATCTTTGCAGGCATGAAGATAACCTTGCTAGTGCTTGAGCACTGACAGCAGGCATCCTGGATTGCAGCAAGGAGCAGCAGATGATCAAGGCAGCTCCAAATTTCAGATGCTAACAGGAAATCCTTAAAGCAGGTGGAACCATTTACCTCCTCTGGCCAGAGGAATACCTAGAAACCTGGGTATAAACACAACATATCCAGGAAAGCTTCATTAGGTTATTGGTTATTTTTGCTCCTTTACAAATCAAGCAGATGGGCTTTGCTTGCAATAGACCATAACTATTAGGAGCCATTACAATTAGAGGCTCCTCCTCTCACTCTGAGAGCAGCCAAATCAGGATTCTTCCTGTATATACTACACTTAGTTTCAAGCTCAAGTGAACCTTTCCACCATGCAGCCCTACACTACATACCCCTTTGCCAGCAATTTGCTTGTCATTACAGCTGAGCTATTTCAGGTCCAGTACAACATGAGGGTAAAGGAGATCCTCCTGCTTGAAGACAAGGCAGCTCAGGGAACACCTGCAGCAGCCCAGGAACAAAAAGCTTCTCCCATCCATTACATGCATATAGCTGCTCTGTGATTTGGCCCTGTACCCATGGAAAGTTAACAGTTGCAACTGGAGGTCAGGCATGGAGGGGAAAAAAGGCTCTGAAATCAAAAGGTCATCTTGGTTACCAGCAATTCAGAAGCAGAAAACAAAATGCATTAAACTTTCTAGTCATTCAGTCTTTATTTTATACATTTGATCACAGCAGGGAAGCCAAGTTGCACAGACCATCCTGATTTATACCTACTTTGCTTCGCTCCAAATACTGCTCGCTGTTCTTTTAATAAAGCTTAAAAAAATACTGAAAAAAAAAAACCAAAGTTATTTGTGCATCTTAAGAAGAACAGAAGAAAAGGCTATTGATAGGTCACCAAAAACCAAAAGGAAGAGGACCTTACTGTACAGGGAAGTCTCTGAGAGCTCTTTTTGGAGATCACTTACTAAATGAATTCAGAGCTACATTGTACAAGGTGCCCTAAAGCTGCTTAATGACACAAGAGGATCTAGAATTAATTATTCATAGGTACTGAAGGGAAAGGAAAACCATTTAGACCCATCCTCTGTTTTGACGGAACAGGTCCCAGCCCCACGCTTGGTTATCAGAGCTACAGGAGGAAGCACTGCTGATAAGGTGGAGGTCAGGCTCTACTTCATTACACAGAGAGCACAACACCAGGTGAAATCCCACAGGGAGATATTTATTTAGAACAGTCCTTTCTACAGGGTTGCAGCAGTCAGAACGTAAGTGGGTTCTTAAGCCAGTCAACCTACATGGAGCGCCCCTTCTTCCTCAGCCATTTTCTTCTGGTTCCATCAATTTACACAAGTGTAACATCTCAGTATTTTTCTTACCCTGTTCCACCCACTCGCAAGTACACATCACGTGGAGTTCTTACAGGATCATTGCTATTTCCAAGCATAAAACTACACAGGGGGAGGGGAAAAGGGGGGGAGTGCACAGCTTTCTATATATCTCTAAGTAAAAGTGATTAATAAGCCAAAACTGCATCATACCAAGTGGCTACAAGAAAAGCCAGATTAAACCAACTGAGCAATCAGCCCCAGACACAGACAGTGGTCAAGTACCCCTAGGGAGCAGCACCTCAGCTCTCATGAAGCATTCAGGTTAATGAAGTTACACACCAGGCTGCGGGTCTTGGATAGTTTAAGCCCAGTTGTGTTTCACACATCACTGTTACCTGCCACCCACATCTCCATGCCGAAAAACAGGGAAGTGTTTTATGATTGAAATGGAGGTCAGAAGGTAGAATCAATAAAACACGTTGGCTTTAAAGTAACAGTAGTCTGTTAGCTATTGTTACAGGTCAAACTGAAGGTGACAAAGCAGGCAGACTGAAGGAGCAAGCGCTTCCTTCAATACCTGCACATCTACCTGGTTTTGTAAGAGCTATGCAACCTCAGTTCTCATAGAGCTCAACAGAACCTACAAATACCCAGTATTTGCTTCTAATGCAGCTGGGCAATTTCCAAACAGACACGCACCTTGTCTATTTGTTTGCCACAGTTCAGCCTGCATTGCTCCTCTTTAAGAGAAGTGTACCATAAGGAAAAAGGAGTGTTAACACATTAAGAGTCTTCCATTGGACTCTAGTGCGTGCTGGAGTGATTAGGACATGTCCCCTTTATGTCCAGAAGGAATGTTACAGTACTTTGCAACACAAGGTGGATACACACTCAGGCTACAGAGAGTCCACCACCTAGCTTAGAAAAATACATCTTCCACATTACAAGCTCCAAGACAAAATACTGCAATGCAGCAAATTTTTACAACATGCTCCCAGGGTATGGCAGCGTGGAAATCCAGGAACAGGGCACTCAGCTGGAGAGAAACACTGAACAATGTGCTGCACAGATCGTGACATGCTGAGTTAGATGACAACATTAAAGAGCAGCTTAATAGGACAGCATGTGGCTTCTTCAACCAGAACTGCTACATTCTGAGGAAGCAGTAGCGACATTCCAGATGACCCCATTATGTCTTCCTTTCTTTTAATACTTCTCTTGATGAACATCAAGGAAAATGTTTTCAAGTCTGAAGAATGCAAGAGGCTGGCAGCTGCGCTGCAAGGAGGTTTCCTATGGAAGACAGCTTGCTTAACAGTCAGAGCGGGAAGGAGGAATGCATAGAGGCATCTGCATGTCACCATCAATAGGGATTTACTGGGGCATAAGCTGCATTACAACTCAAGAGTGAAGCAGTCTTGTTCCTCTCTGCGGAGGATGCACAGCAGCAGCAATGTGTGTGAATGCATTCACAACCATTTAGCCAGAATTAAAGCAGGGGTCCCTTCCCAGGACCCCTGTCAGCTACACTGCTGTGGACTCAGTGACTGCTTCAGCTGTTCACTTCAATAAGAGGCAGGCAGTAAGGCTCTATCCCAGGATGATTTGTACAGCCACGAGCAGCTCTTCTACTTCCCCTGCATGTGAAGGGCAGAGCTTCCTACCAGACAAGCACACTCAGTATCTGAGAGGTGAGCACTGTGATTATGCTGCCTGGTGAGCCCCTAAGCTGCTGCTTTTCACCAGCGATAGGAAGTCATGCAGATGTGGGCTTGCTCTGGGAGGAAGGGGGAGGGAGCAGCCCTCGCTCTGATGCTCTATGGCACAGCACACTCCATGCTGTGCACAAAGCACAACTGCAGGCGCTCTCTCCATCCTCCAACATCCCAGCAGCTGCTGTCTAATCATGCAACACTACAGGGACATCTTTCAACCTGCTTTGTGGACTCCTACACTGAAAAGTGCAAATTCACTTTGGAAATGGCTGCACTAAGAAAACTTGTCGCTGTTTTTTGACTTGCTCACCCACGTTTTGTTTCCTTATTAATGAATAGGACTGACTAGTCCCTGCTGTAGTGCTAGCCAGTGTCCTGCACTAAGTGCCAGCTGTAGCTGACTGCTAAGGCTCAGGTCTGAACTCAGAACCAGCTCTTCTAAGAACACTTTCAGAGCGCTACCACCAGGATTTTGTGCCAAGACAAAGAAATCACTGATCTTTTGGCCTCTGACTATGAAGGCAGGGTGCTGGTGGACATAGCTACACTTGATGCAACTTCAGCAACAAGAAACCCGAGATGAAGGTAAAAGCATTTCTTCTATCAGCGATTCACTGATGCTAAGGTATGAAAAGCCAGCTGTCAAACCAGCTCAGTGCACACCACGACCCAGCACAGCCACCAACGTTTTGGGAGTGAATGCTGCGCCCATTAGAACTTCCAATTTCATTCAGAAATGACATTAACAGGTTCTAAGACATCATCACGTTCACACTAACAGCGCATTATTGCAGTTTTGCTCCTGATAGTAAACGCTCATCTCTTACATCCCTCCATGCCAACTGACTCTGTGTCTCCAGAAGACAACTCTGAACAAGGCTCACAGTCTGTCTCAGCAGCCCTTTGGATACAGAGATACTTCCCCAGGGACAGAGCATCTGTGCGAAGAATGAGAGGCCCCAGTTTTCAGGTATTTAACCACACAATGTGCTAGGGCTGCCTATGCTTGTTTCTAGTTCAATTGCTCAAGTCCCAGCTATGAAATATGGAAAAGAACTTTCCATACAGGAATCTAGAAGGCTCATTGATCATGTAACAGCCTTTTCTGTGGTGTAGGCTCTCTTTTCACTTGAACTGTATCTCTGCAAAACAGTGACAGCAAACGCCAAAGCATCACTGCTGCAATTATAGTCTAGTTACAAGCCAAGGAGGAAAATAGAGAAGAGGACTCTGCACCAAGATAAGAGGGTTATTCTCATGCTTTATCTGAAGAGAAGACAGTTCCAGGTATCAAAGCAGGTAGATTAATTTCTACTACTTCCACGATGAATAAAATCAACACCAGGAAAAAAGAACTTGCTGTCAAAGAAAACAGTGCTGCTCTTCAAACAGCAAGTCTTGGTACAGGCTTCTGGCTAAGAGCTCTACTACCCACACTGAATACTAAGAAAGAAGTGGTTCAGCATTTCAACAAACAAAAAAGCAACTCCACAAAATAAAAATCCCACCCTCTTCTTAAGTTAAAGAAAGAGACAAAGCAGTCATAGTCATGGCAGCCCTTCCATCAGTTGTGCCCTGGAGATGCAGTCAAATAAGAAAAAGAAAAGCTAATTCCCAAATGAGCTTAAGAGATGTTGGCACATCTGAAGCTCTGTGAAGATGCCCATCCCTGTTACCAACAGGAGCACTTTACTCAACAGGTACCTCTTCACAGCTCTACATAAAGATTAAGGCTTCATTCGGTCAATGAGTTACACTTTTATTTTTCCTTAGAACTCATCCTTGTTACATCAGCGAACCACTTCTACCCTCCTACAAACTAACAACCAATTGCTATGCCTCACTACTACAGCTACCAGTGTGCCCTTCTAGCAGTACCAGAATGCTGGAGATGAAATGCATTTGTAACATGACTCTAAAGATCACACTGCAGATCTGCAGATGATAGTTAAGACTTGTGTATTCCAGCCATAATTCACTCCTTTTCTGAAAACAAAAATAAAAACCACTTAGACTGGGAGTCACAGTTGCCTGAATTTGACAGCAATACCATTCCAACCAGTTCAGCTCATCTCATACATCAACGCCATGTTCTACACAGCCAGGGAGGTGTGTGTAGCCACCCAGAGAGGCAAAGCAACTGAGGATAATGGAGAACCAGAGATTTATGCTGCAGTACATTTGCTGGTTTGATTTCCATTGGAGATTCTGGTACTATTCCACTGTACCAGGGAGTATCTTCTGAAAAATCTTTAAAGTATTTCAGAATGTAAAACAAAGTACTCTGGGTCATGGCTTAGAATTCCATGTTTTAGATAGCACGGCAGACCCCTAAATATAGGCAACAGTCCTTTACTTCGTGTATTTCCCATCAGGTGGGTGCGAATCAAGAGCAATCCTATTAGCAGTGGAGAATCCACATTAACACTTGTTGTGCTACAAGTTAGTGCTTTTAATGGAAAACAGTCGCTTGCTTCCTACGTAGCAATACATTTGAAAACCTGACATATTCAAGTAAAAGCCTGCACAAATTAGACAAGACACTTATCAATGTTCCAACTGATGTGAGGACTGGAGGAAGTCACCTGATCCAATAGCCCACTTAGTCTTAACTGCAGTTGTTTCAACTCATTTGCTTTGCAATATTTTCTCAAAGCCAAAAGGAGAGTTTATATATATATAAAAAAAAATACTTACATCTCATCTTCTTTTCCCCACCTTCTGTGACACTTTGCATTTCCCAGCATAAGTGTTACTTAGCATGTGTGTGTATATATATATTTATGCACATTATATAAAATATATATCTTACATACACACTAAAGGTCTCTCTTCACATTAGACTTGAACATTCTGAAGAACGCAGCTGCAAAGAATACCAAACTGATCCAGAAAGGGGAAAAAAAGAATAAGCTGCCCAAAAGCCCTAGGAAAGCTTCACACTCCTTGCAGGTACCAAGAGATGCCTTTTTTTTTTTAATAATCAGAGGAATAGTTAAGATTTCTGCACTGCTTTGCTCCCCCTTGACACACCCCACTCTGCAGTTTCAGTGTTGGGAAGTGCTAAACGCTCCCTTTCCACTGAAAGTAATATTAATAAATTAAAAAAAGTTTCTGAGAAAGTGCTGCCTTAGTCCAGTCCATCATGCTGTGCTTTCCCACTCGCCCCGTGGCTCTGCTGAACCATTCACCACTTTCTTGACCTTCTTCATGCCCTCCATTACTCCAGAAGTTGTCACCCTGGAAGAAAAAGAAGAAACATCAGAAGAGAACTTGAGCTGCAGCATCAGTTTCACCAATAGCCCATGCTTTTCCTGTACTGATCAAATAACACTTCTCCTAAATGTCTCTTAACCCAGATCTACCAGTTTGGATGTTCTCTATTCCCTACCACTACCATTTTGCAGACCAGATACTGTTCTGGACACATCACTGATGGTGATGATTCTCATTACTCCTCATCTGCCATTAAAATAGAACAGACAAATGTAGACTGGCTCACAGCTTCCCATTCTAGGAGTCCAGATGTAGCATCAGAAACAAACATTTAACACACCTGTACCAGTAGAATGAGTGTAGCTCCATAGTTAAAATAGATGTGGAACAGATGAAATGATGGTAATAGACAAGATCTAAACAGCACTCAGCTTGGAAGCTTTATATGAACCCACAGCATCATTCAATTATTTCCCTTGTGCTAGAGAATATCCTATTGAAACAGTATTAGAGACACTGCAATGGAATAAGCATTACAATATTTGCTCGTATTTGAAGATGTATGGGGTTGTCACCTTGACACCAGCTGTTTATATGCTAAAGCTTGAGCAGCTTGCCTAGAAACTTTACAGCTGAACACCCTTAACTCTGCATTAGACTTAGTTGTGCATTTGACATGTATAATACATTGTTCCTGTTTAAAGAACAAGCATCACAGATGCTGCCCCAAGTGATCATTACTAGCCTAATGCACGCCAGCTCTGCTCATAGCAAAACCACTTAATGAACAGCAACGAAAACTGAGAGGCCATTCCAGTTATACCAATCCATGCGAAGGATATAGATAAGACAAGGGGAACGGTTTTAAACTACGATTGGGGAGGTTTAGGTTGGATCTTAGGAGGAAGTTTTTCACCCAGAAGGTGGTGACGCACTGGAACAGGTTGCCCAAGGAGGCTGTGGATGCCCCATCCCTGCAGGCATCCAAGGCCAGGCTGGATGTGGCTCTGGGCAGCCTGGGCTGCTGGTTGGCGACCCTGCACACAGCAGGGGGTTGGAACTGGATGTTCTTTGAGGTCCTTTTCAACCCAGGCTATTTTAAGTCTGTATTTTTCATGGCAATCTGACTAGTGAACTACAAAGCCATGTAATACTGTTCAAACACCATTCAAACTCATCTTTTTATCCGGCTAGAACAGCACCACTATTCTCAGAACTACCTTGGCTATCCAACAAGCTCTTCAACCCTGTATCTTCCTTCCTGAGCACACAAAACAGTCTATTCTCAGACACCAGACATTTGCTCCATTATTTTGCACAGTGTGATTCTCATTCTGCACGTATTTTTTCCTACAGATGTTCTGCAAAGGTTGTTGTGGATGCTGTAACTAACAGCGCCAACAGCACAGTGCATTCACAAGGGATGCCTGGAAGCATACATAAAACTACCCTGTTTGACGTTGTTGCTGTCAGTATTTACGTGCTTTCACCTGCTGTTCACCATGTAAGAATATCTGATCAAAATAGCTAACAGCATCTTCACAGCATTACCCTGGAGGAGAAGTAATCTTCACATTAGAGATCAGCTTTTATGACCTCTAAGAATAATTTACCCAAACAAAAACCAGTACATCCTATGACTCTTAATGGTGACACGACTGGGACCCACCAGACGTTAAGATACCTCAGAGTAGGCCTAGATGAGCTTGTATTTAATGGAATAAGAGGGGCCAGAAGAGCACAGACCTAATTCCATTTTTTAGTTTGGTAGGGAATAAAAAAGGGAGAAAACAAACAGGCTGCTTAAAGAAGATGGAATTAGCGAACATTTGCCTGGAGGAGATCACATCATGCTTTTCAGAACAGAGGACAGATAAGTCTCACAAGTTCTCCTCAATTACAATAGCTTTCCCACAGTCACATAGGAAAAATCTTGGGAAATATGAGCTAGACAAAACTATCATCACGGAGGCAGAACAAATTGGAAAAACATGCATTGAGATGTATTTAATGGTTTCCTGTCAAAAATGAAAGAACACTGAGTGTGGTTCCAGAGGTCTGTCCTGGGTTCACTTCTACTCAATATTTTCAGTAATTGCCTGGGTAATGGAATAGAGAACTTGCTTATTAAATCTGCAGAAGACACTAAGAGGCACATATTTGAGAACAGGACTAGAACACTGAAAGGTTCAGGCAAATTGAAGTAAGTAATGGCCTGAAAATTACAGGACAATGCAGAAAAACAACTATGAAGTTTACTCTTCAGGAATAATTGACTTCATAAACACAGAAGAAGGAACTAAATGTTGATTCTTCAGGGGCGAGCTTAAGATTACAATTACAAACCAAGAAATGAGCCACTGCCAAAACAATCCAACAGCAATCATACTGGGATCCATAAATAGATGTTTTGCCCATGCACGACACCAAAGCAGTGCTAACACTTGACTCACAAGTAGGATCCCACCAGGCACAGCCTAGATTTTAGCACTGAGCTTCAGCACAATTACAAAGTTATGTTTCAAGAAGACGACAAAACATCAGAGGTTACAGTCAAATGTGAATGACCCACTTCCCGTGTTCATGGAGGAATGAGACAAACAGATACATAATGAAAGTGAGATTTTGGGAGCTGGGTGGATCCCTCAGCTGTTAAAGGCTGCTCATCTGGTAGGTGCTGTTCTTGTCTAAGGACAAGTGAGCAGTGCAGAGATCTTAAGGCCTGATTTTGTCTTGCTGCTCATGTACAATGGGAAATTCTCTTCCCTCTCAAAATTAGTTCAGACAATGTGTTCTAAAGCCCATGAAATAAAGGTAACAGCGCTATGGTCAAGATCACTGCAACTCTCATTGTAATGCTCTGAGCAGTCTCAGAACTTCAGCTCTGACCTGCAATACTGCAAGGAAACATTTCCCAACTGAACACTTCACTGAATTGCACTTCTGCATTTCAGTCATTGCTAAAATACAAACCCTTCCCACTAAACCATTCCTCCAGAGAACTTTTGTGGCTGTCAGAGGGAAGGAAAATCACTTCCAACAAAGAACATCATGAATCAGTCTGCCACAAAGCACAAACAGAGAAGGCAGAGCAAAGCAACCCATCAGAACTTCAAGTCTCTGCACAGAACAGGCTGTCTCATGACACAGGGAGAAACTCCAGATCCCAGGGCATGAGCAAAGGTAGGTCAGCATTACCACAATAGTTCACTATGTTGAGGCTGTATGGGGGTGTTAAGAGAATACAGAATCAAGTCTCCATGCACTCAGCAAAATAGATATACTCAGTTAAGCATCAACAGTTATCGCTGCAATCCCTCCTTCAGTGGAAATATCCCAACCCCACATACACTTATGAATATGATCTCAACTCAGATTGCAGAAGAGCTCTTTGGTACCTAACATCTAAAGCAGTGATTATTAAGCTAACAAAATAGCTTACTGCAAGAGTAAAAAACAAACCCACAGAACTGCTTCCTCTCCCCTTCCTCACCCCACTTTATCGACTGTACAGTTAATTTTTTGTGTCCATGTCCCAGAAATGGCATTAGGACTGGAAGCCTGACAACTGTTCCTGCCAAGTGTGGCTGCACCTTTTCAGACAGAGTACTTTAGTCTAACAAACTGTCAGGAACAAGCCCACATAGTGACAGAACAGGCTCGAGAGGCTGCCCAACACAAAATACACAGAAAGGCACTTTGTTGATGATGAATGGCTATTGACCCTGCTTGAAAAAGAACAGACCCAGTCCTTAGTTCAGGTTTAGTCATCCTCTCTTCTTCACCAGGGCAGCTTCTATTGAGCCTGGTATAATTGGAAGGAAAGTCCTGTAACATTTGTGGATGTGTTCTCCCAAGTTAGAGCATGTTAATTGGAAGGGGAAAAAAAAACCAAACAAAAATCACCTTTGCAATCGTTTGCAAATCACCTTCACTGCTCTTTATCTATAAAATATTTTCAAATATTGCTACAGAGGGAAGATTTGTGCCCCACATTGCATCTGTCACAGGCACTTAGTCCTCAGATTCTATTTTTCTTTAAACCCTTCAGATTGCAACACTGTCCTTTGCAATATTTACATTGCCTGCCAAACAGAGCTTTGTATAGTTTGCGTTGCACGAAAACTGGCGTTCAGCTAAAGAGCTGCACTTAAAAGCATCTTCTTGCTGGAAGAAGAGCAAGGCTGGAAATCAGGCACGGTGACCTTTGAGCTCTGCTGACTATATTGAGTCTCAAGTAACTAAATGCTTCTGCAGCAAGTGTTTAAAAAAAGGAAAGATTAAAAAATTAAGTTAGAAAAAAACCCACCACCATAAAGCCTGTAAAGATGACATGGCAGAGCACCATGAAGACAAGTCAGTATTTATCACATGAAAGACAAAACACTCATACAGTGGTTACTCAGGATGCAGTCAGGCACTTAGTCACTAGCTCAAATAAAGCCTTGACGTTTTTTTCCCCATAGAAACAACATTTAATATTTATAAAAGCAAAAATAAGACCCAGCAAGATCAAAACAACAAGAAATTTAATACACTTGCATTGCAGCACTTCACCTATTACAGGAGGTGTGTGAACCATGCCTTTCAAACACGTGTAAACTTAACCTCCCTGATGCAGCCAAGGGAGACAGCACAAGACACTAAGAAATCATCCTCTGCCAAGTGCCCACGTGGAATAAAACTCGTGAATCAGATGAGAACAATTCCAGCAAGGCAAGGGGAGCAACCCACAAAGCACAACAGTGGAAACTCCAAACGTAAAAGCATAAAATGCCTTACTAGGAAGAGGCTCACAGAGAGTTCTATCCTCAAGTAACATCTGTACCCCCACTGCAAGCTATAAATCACTCCATTCGTTCACTCAACTTCTTTAGGCTTGTTTCTGACAGTCTCTCTGAAACTGGGCAACGTCTCCAGTCCAGTGAAACCACTGTATGGTGCAAGGTTGCTTCTTATTACAACTAAAAAAATACCTGATCAAGTAAAATAACAAAGGATTTGGCAATAAGATCTGTTACTAGAGACATTTCAGAGAATTAAGTCCCTGCATGACACTGCAAGCAGATCCCACCTTACAAACCTATCTTTGTAGCAATTCCCCAGTAAGCTCCACTTCTTGCTGACCTAACTACGAGGGCAGCAAACACATTCTGACTTTTTTGCCCCTGCAATAAAAATAAGAGGAGCGTTGAGATATTCTACCCAAAATCAGGTAAAGGACACTTGCAAAGCTGAAATGAAACTCTCAGGAACAGACTTCTGAGTCTGAACATGAACTGCAATTATGCACGAAATGCATAACTACTATGAGATCAGGCTGGTTCTGCTCCTACAGCGGCAATGGTATGGTAATTATAACTATACTCAACGCTTTCAGTATGCTGCATTTCTTAGGGCAGTTTTTATTATATAAAAAAAAGAAGTGTTTTTCAATAAGTCCTCAGAAAATCACTGCAATGGAAATGACAGGGATTATGTTGAGTCCCACTTCGTAGTTTATCCTCACTAATTCAGTCCTACTGCATTTGTGGTGCCTCATGGTCTGCTGCATGGAATGGAACACTGAAGAGCACTGCTAAAATCCCCATCTCAGTGCAGAGTTACTTAAAATAAGCTTTTGCAGATCTTTAGATTGAACTTCAAAGCCAAAGTGGCCTTACATCATCTCGTTTACATTCAGCAGTAAAAGGAAGAGGTAGTAAAAGGAGGTTCTTACACAGCTTCCATCTCCAAATCATCCTCATCATCTTGAGAAAGCTGCAGGTAAGGGTTATCTGATGCTGGACGGAACTTGTACCCAGTGAGGACAAAGAACACCAGCGTGGCCATTTCATTCAGCAGCTGCAAGTAAGACACAAGATTGAAACTCACTCCTGTAATTCTTCATGGTCATAAAACACTTCTCCTCATTCATAAGGTTCAAGATTGAATGGCCAAGAAGTCTGTGTCACAGCAGAAATAAAAAAGCAATTTCTATCCCGTTATCATTAATCCCAGGGTAAAGGCTGTCAAACACTTTGTTCTTTCAAATTTCCCCATCACTTTATATTCAGTTACAACTCTAGACATCACTCCAGTGATGTTCAGCAAGACTTAAAAGCCAAGGAAAAAAAAAGAACACCATATCCTGAAGTTGTCTGACATTTCCAACAGTTAATATATTCCACAGACTACCTGCACAGTTACTTGGATTATATGTTAAGAAATCAAGTATTTAAAAGTCACTAGGCAAATAAAGCCTGTAAATGGAAAAGCAAAAGTCTATTTCACTGGCTCCCCAGGGCCTCAATTACACAGGGCAAACCTAAGTAATTTTTTTTCCCCTCTTTTCTATGTTCTTGATTAATTTCCTTCAGACATTTTTAAATTGAAAGTCTAAAATCAATAAAGCAATTACTTTCAGACATCTCATGTATAATCCAGCAGTCTTGCTGGTCAAACAGGACTAGAAAAATCCACTCCTGCCATCAGGAGTGATCAGTGATATTAGTGAGGAGAAGCCAGAATGTATCATTGAGCTTTGACATGTTCTACCACAACATGAACAACAAATTAAGGACTTGGTTTGGTGGGGTTATTTTTACAGATTAGTAAATAAAGTAAAATAAAATAGAGGGATGGATGTATTTTGTGTTATTGACAAATACCTGGTACAGCCATTTCCACTGGAATGGAACAGCAATCTTTATGAGAATTGCAATGATTTGTGTGAAGTAAATGTAACACACAATCTGTGGGAAGGAAACACACAATCTGTGAGCGAGAACAATAGCATCATCCTGACTGAACCTATTTTTCCAGAGAAATAGCTTAAGCAGCTCCCAGACACCTCATTATGTCAGATTAGCCCTATTATGCTTCTTCGATAAACAAGGAAGATATAGGCTGAGGGCTCTGCAGTTTGTTGAACATCCAAATGACTCAAGCTGCTACTAACATATTTAAGTTACATCAGGAAAATGCTTTAAGCATTTGGGTTTTGTAGAATTCTAGAATCAGTATTGTAATTTATTACTCTTAATGCTTCTTAGAGTCTGAAATGAGACCACTGGAAACCATTAAGGAGGATATACTCTCTTAGGAGTTATGCTCAGGGCCCCCAGTGACTTAATAAGAAGCTGTATGTGTGCATCTCAAGGCACTGTTTGCTCCCAAGTTTAGTTTTTACCAAGTTTATTGTATTTTATTCAAGCCCATCGATTCAACTGGCAGCTCAAGCTGTCTCCAGAGGAAATTAGTAAGCATTACAGATAGTTGGAACCAATTTAAAAGATAGAAGGATGCAACTACTTGGAAAAGAAGGGAAGTTGCTTGGAGGTGTGTAACCCAATTGGCCAAGATGCCAAAGCACATCACTGCCACAGAACTGGCAACATCTCCATCCCATTCATGAGTTATAGCTTCAAACAAGTAATCCAGCCAAGAGCTGGAATGGCTTCCAAGTGCTCTGTATGCATAGGTACACAGCTGCTGGATTTGTTTGGTTGGGTTTTGCTTGTATGTTGTTCTGTTTGTTCAGTTTTAAACTTACCATAACATAGTAATGCCTGAAAAGCTTCAGCTTTGCTAGGTTAATGGCAGCTGTCAAGAGAACACAAAAATCCATCAAAAAGTTAATTGAGAGTATTTTCCTTGATGATTTTCTACAAGGTAGACAAGTGATCAAAATTAGGATTTGGGTACTTCCAGATTTAAAGCTTTATACCCACAGTCTGCTGGCTGTTTCAAGGAGTGCTATTCTGTCTCGACTACATATTGGATAATCCCTAGGCTGGGGCAGTCAACCTCTCACAAAGGCAATTCAACGAGGTCACTAAGTTTCACATAGATACACACACTAGAGTATAGAGCCTTCCTCTAATGCTCACCTGTCTGTAGCCGACTACGCACCGTTGCTTTAGTTCTGCTGCAAGGGCAGTGCCACTTGACACTATCTCAAAGCTGTTCAGATCAGTTGAAGGCACAGATCACGTCAAGAAATACTCCACAGAGGATGAATTTTGTAGGAGGCAATCGTGGGTTTGAGAACCACTGCATCTTGTTAAAACACTTCTGTTGCTGTTCAACAGCTAAGCTGTATTTCTCTGTCACTCGTGGCTCAGTCATAATTTATAAGTGAAATGGGAAGTCACATTAATCACTTCTCATTACAAATGCATGCGTTTCCAATCACAAACCATGTAAGCAAAGGCCCCAGGCTAATCTGCACTTACTGGACAGATTACATCAGCTCTTGAGGAACACAGCATACATTCACGTGAATGAGCAGAGGTCAACAACAGATGGAACAGCTGTCAGCTCCAGTTTGAGACTCAGGTTTTATAGGTGCAGCAGGATAACAGATACAGACTTCTGGTGCTTTTGTAACAACAGGAGAGGCAAAAAGCCCAAGATATGCTGACAGCACACAGAGATGCAATTGAGAGCCAGTGAAGACATGTTGCTAACCGGAAAATACTGCTATGCACTTCTTTGTAGACTGCATACGAAACACTTAACATAGAACAGCATCAATTCTGCAATACAGAACTCTGGGCTCCAGACTTTAATCTGCAGACTAAGTACAAAGAGCACTTCACTGTGCAATAGATGCAGAGACCTGCAACTGCCCCAGAACATAGTCTCCTCATAAAAGCACATTTAAATAGCAAGAAAGAGTATGGATTTTCATGGATATAGTTGTCTACTTGATAGCTTTATGTCAAAAGCATTCCATTACACACTTGGAGAAAGATTAAAACATGAAAATTTGCAGGACAAACTCATTAAATCACGAAGTAACGCTGTCATATTTAAAGAACTACATTAAGTGTGACCATGAAGATCCTGTGATTCACCACGTATCGGTTTGTGCAGAAAGATCTATTTTGAACTCAACATATCCATCTTCAAGAACTGCTACCAACTGGTGCAGTGACAGGCCACAAGAATTCCCAGGCTTTGTAGTTACAGGAACACCAACTCAACAGCTGTGATTCAAACTGCCGGCCCATCAGTGCTTTACAGTCAACAACTGAGTGAGCTGGGGAGTCATTTCTGTTCAGGCAGTGCATAGGAGGAAAGGATAGTGGTGCCAAAGGGATAGTGGTGCCAAAGATTCAGCTGCCAGCTGAAGTACTGGAAGTACCTCTCACTCAACAGATAGAACGTAGCTCAGGATCTTACCTATGTATCAAGATAATCAATATCATAATAAGTGTTACATCTAGATAACTGGAACAGTTAAGCACGGGGGAAAAAAAAAGGCAGGAGAAAGAAAAAAATAAGACAAAACACCCAGTAAAAATACTGAAATGACACCTGTAGAAGCCAGCTTGCTTGGTTACCACAGCCAGGTGCTCTTCAGAAGTTGTCTCAACTTCAGAAATCCTCCTCTCCACTGTCAGACACTAGAGTCAGTATTAATGCACAGCTATGCCAGTTTATCTGAACAGCTCAAAGTCACAGCACACACTGTTCTGAAGGAAGTCTAAAATCATCACTGCTTGGCATCAGCAGCCTGCAAATAGCTTTTTCACAGTTTGAAGGTGCTCCAAACAGTAACACTTGAGTCTTGCTATGCTGGACACTTGGAGACTTCGGCTCACCTAGCCTGGCAGTACAGACATCAACAGCAACACACAGGAGAGAGGTTAGGCCAGCAGCTGTCACTTACAGCTTTAATCACTTGCAGTCCCAACCTGTGAAGCTGTGATAAAGCAGCAGCAATCACAGCATGCAGTAAAGGTTGGGTAAATTTATGTTTCGATTACGATAACCATTCTTCAAGGAACAGTACTTAACTGCAGAGTAGAGAAAGAATAAAAGAGACTCTCTACCAAAGGTTTCACAAATAAATTCATACTTGTGTTCCACTGCTTTCACAGACTAATTAAGATAAAAGCAATCTTCCAAGAAAGGTTTATAACACCTATACCCTGCTTCTCTCAGTTTCCCCTCTTCATCACCATTTACTTTAACAGCTTGTGCCTGCAATAGCCTGATCTGCATTTAAAAAAGAAGAAATAACACGCTACAGAATTTTGGAAATCAGTCACTGTTTCAGATTACTCTCTATGCTAATTTCAATGCTGAAGCAGCCCGTAAGATGGGGGGAAGAAGAAAGTCAGACCATGGCAGCCCTGCACACCAGACAATAGCTTTTTGAAGAGTAATAAGCAACCTCTCAGAATATGTATGTAATAACAGTAAGAGGACTACGGATGAGAGAATAGGAAGCTCAAATGCAGACAATACAGAATGCAAGGACAAAATATAATGCATCTAGAGCAAATACAAAGTACAGATAAGAGCATTTCCACAGTGCACTGCATGCTATAGTAACTCATGTATTTGAGATGCTATATTGTTGCCAAATTCTAAATGTAAGTTCTCTGTCCCCTCCTGCTCCCCATGAATGAAGTCATGCATGCAAATTTAGACCTTAAAAAGCTACTCCAGGAGTAAATCTGAGAAGCATGGCCTTATAATCTCTATGGCACTCTGCTTAAAAGCATTCCTACATCAGAAAGAAGAGGTCAGGCATACAGATACAGTAACCCTCAGTGTCATGCCAATGAAGGTGGCACAAACTAGCTAATCTTGAATATTCTGAAACACGTTAGCCATTTGGCACAGAAGTTCCCCATCACACTTGGAAGAAATTCCACACTACAGGATAAGCAATGTGTCTGCAACATGTAACTGGTATTTTGACTCTGGAACATAACAGGCCTATTTCATTTCTCAATGTTTTTCAGCTCTTCTGTGTTATCCACTGAGGTTTTGAGACTGAAATCACTGCACTTTAACTCAGGGTTTAGATATGTCTGTGTACTGCCTGGAGCATGTTTACCCAAGCACTAGGCCCTCCTTCTCTCTGGAGAGCTGCAGAGGTGTTTTTAAGCTCAGGAATCATTGCCTCTAACATCTGCTGAGCTCAGCTACACCAGGGTGTTCTGTACCACTCAGGATGGGGCGCTTCATTCACAGCATTTTCATGGTACAGAAGCAGGATGATGCTAAATATGGCAGAAGGTTCTTCCTGACATGGACACAAGCATGAAAGCATTAATCATTTGCCCACTGCACAGCACACAGGGAATGTTGCCTGAGAGCTATACACTGCAATCTATTTCCCCTAGTACTGCTGCCAACTGTGACATGCTGCAGTGCTTCAGGAAAATGGCTAACTGTTCGTGACCAGACTGCACCAAGCTTCACATCTCTGAACACATAGAGGTACTGGCAGAACAAAAGCTGCAGTGGTGCTTGCAGCCCTCCACTCCACTCTCAAACAACAGATGTCAGGTAAAAGTGGGTTATGAGGCTTGAGAGGCCCAGGGACCTTTTGAGATCTTTGAGTTTTGAACAAAAATAAGGAGTCTTCCAACAACATACTCCTTTCTCCTCCTTCTCTAACAATGCCTCTGAACAAGCTAGTGATAGTTGAGCAGACTTCAAGCCCAAGCAACCCTAGCTCAGTCAGCAAGGCTCATTTCATTACATCTGTAAGCAAGACACCCACACAACGCAGATGCAGAAGTGGACAAACAGACAGCTACCTGTGAAAAATACAGTGACAGACCAGAAGAGCTGCAGCAAGGCACTTGCTTAAGGTGGTGATTTTAAAAGGGGAAGAAAAAGCTCCTAAAAAAAGGGTTTTGTATTTTTTTTAGTACCCACCACAGTGCAGGATGAGAAGCCTGTGTACATCAAGTATTTTGCTTCAGAGTTAAAGATCTCCATTCAAAGGAAAAAAGAAAAAAGGCACACCAAGGCAGCTCAGAGCCAGCTGTATGACTGTGCCATGCCCACTCCTCACCAGCAATCTGTAACATCTGTGCTTGCGAGGTCTTCCTGGATAAGTCACAGCTTTAGAAATATTTCTCTAGCTTTCCCACTTCAAACAATAATTTTCTAGAAACCAAGTTTAAGTGAACGTTAGCCAATGACTTCAAATCACCAGCAGTTTAACAAGCCTTTTATATAACCGCAGATTGTTAAAATAAAACCCTAAAGCAGGCACAGCTCTAACAGATTGAAGACTCATAGTCAGGCCAGCTTTCTTGAATTCTATTCTAGTCAAACTGCAGTCACGACTGCACTCGACCCAAAGGAGCACTATCTAATAACAGGTTGTGAAGTAGCTGGAAGAAGACAACAAGACAGACAAACAGCCAGGAACATTAGCAGGAGCCTGAGCCATAAAGTCCTGGAGCAGTTAGTTCTAAAGGACACAGGAAGTGAAAATAATTTTCCTTAGGACCTTCTCACCAGCAAAAAGGTCACCAGAAGACCCAGAGACAGGAAAAACAGCTATTGAATTTATAGGATATAATTCCCCAAGACACCCTCTGAGATAATTAAGTCTGTGCAAGAGAAACAGGGAAAACAGCCTTTGAGGCAACGCCAGACAATAAATCTTAGCTTGCAATAGGCAGCCTGACCAGAACTCTGCACAAGACTCAGACAGCTTTCAGCACAAGATAGACAGAGAAGCAGTTAGGCTGCATATGAAAGGATTCAGTAGCTTTCACCACTTAAGGAGAAAACTGTCTTCATTTGGTAAATTCAGTGTTCATGCTGGTGAAGACAAGAGACTGAGCAGCACCTCTGCAGAATACTGCCTCCAAGGGAAGCCTGCAGAGTAAAAAGCATGTGGTTCCAGTCAAGATGGTTCATTTATAAGCCTGTGAATGATTCTGCCTTACTCACAGTGCAACCAAATCTTCTTTAGTTTCCTCACCAGGCACACTAGCAGCATGACACCATCAGGTAACGCTCCCCATGGGCTTCTGACAACCACCTCTAAATATTTAACATCTGATGAGAGCTTCATCCCTGTGGGGGTGCTGGGTACAATCTGGCACAAGCCTATGGAATGTTTTCCCTGAGATATATAAATATATATTTTAGCTCTTCCCTTATTATTAGACTCACCACTTCCTTATGCTGTGCAATCTCAACACAGTTACTGATTTTGCAGAATCCCTACAATGAAATGTGGCTACAGCAGCAGGTGGCTCACACACAGCACTTACTGTGAAGAACACTGCTGCTCGTGTGGTACCAGTGATACAAGACTAAGATTAACAGACAGTCTGAAGGGCTACAGTGTGCATCACTGACTAGCTATAAGGATGTAAGTACTTAACAGATCACTATACACTTACTTCCATTATACACTACAACAAATCTTCCAGAATAAAAAGCCAGAAACAATGTTATTACTCAGATCAGGATTCCACCCACCACTATGATGGACAGACAGGTCAAAAGTCTTTATGTCGAACATCTTTGATGTTCACTACCTTATTTTTATCCTTCATTCAGTGTTTTAAGGTTAATCAACCCAACTCCATAGCACCACCTTGTGATATGAACCACCAAGTGCACTGTAAGAACATGCTACACCTTCAGGTAGATCTAATAGTCTTCCATCTCAGTTCTACACACAAGCCCCGGAGCTATCAGCACTGGAGCAGCTGCTGGCTCTGTTGGGTGCAGGAGCTCTGTCTTCATTACAAGAACACTGATCTACACCAGCTAAGAACCAGGTCTTACTTACAAAAAGTCCTGAACTGACTAAGTCACTGCTTCAAAGATGGTCTAAACCAAAGCAGACTTGTAAAAACAGAAGGATTCCAGACGACATATACTGAGTGAGCATCAAATCACAGAATAATGAAGTGGCTGCCTGCTTCTAAGGAAGCCAGTGCTATGTTCCATGGCTTCAATCTGCAGCCAACTGAGGAACTTATTTGGAAGAAGTGAGAGGACAAAGCAGGAAAAGCAAACATTACCAAAGCCATATTTGGGTTGACTTTCCATCCATCATCTCACTTTCAGTGCTACAATAAACACAACTTGACTTTACACAAGCAGCCCTTGAAACTGCTGTACAAACATGGAGAAGATGAGAACTGCGTTACATCCAATGCCAATTTATGTTTTGTTTCCTACTAAGGTTTATTCCAGTCTGTCCAGGTAGGAACAGATTTATGAAGATATTTAAGTTAGGCTATCAGTCAAAATACACACCAATTCTAGAATACACTTCTAGATCACTTCTGAACTCGAGCCTAAGAACAAGGTAAAGCTATCAGATGATTTCCTCTAGATACAGTGTCTAAATGGAACATTTGGGGCTGTGCAGATACCAGCAAACAAATTTCATACATGAATTGTTGGAGCAATGCATGGAAAAGGGCATTTCCCAAACGTTATTCCTAAAAGACCACAGAGGAAAAGTAGCAATGCAACAGTAACAGCGTAGGCTTACAGCTCTAGTTTAAGTATTTTAAAAATCAGCACCATGCTTGAAATTTTGGCAAGATCTTCTGGTATGTAGCACAGAACAGTAAGAAAATTACTGCTACTTGCCTTTTCCATCTGTTGCTGAAGCCTCCTGTAAATGTCTTATTGACCTGAAAAATTAAGAAGTAGAATAAGCTCTTTTCACTGCAGCCCTCCAGAACTCTTAACAGTTCTATTAGCTTTTCATGGCTGGGCTATGCTCATAATTAACTGTGCCTTAGCATGCGTGGCACTGCATATAGTTCATCCCCACTCCAAGCAGTTAGTTCAAATATCTGTACCTCCTTATGATTAAGAAATCTAAACTGCTAAAGCCTACTTCAACCTACAGAAAGCTGGGACAGAGCAGAATGAGAAACTGGGGCATTTCGCAGCATAATGCTTACCACTCAGCTGAGCTACGCTTCAGAGTACTGCCAAGCATTTGGCACCTCACTGCTCTTTTAAGCTCTTTTCATTTAAATAGTTGATTACAGCTTACATGGCTACACAGGCTACTTATGTAACAGAAGCTCCCTGCAGGAATGGAAATTCAATGGCCAAGGCTTAGTCACTTTACTCACATGACTCATTCCAACAGAGGCAGTGAGACTACACAGATGAAAAAGGGGCAGGATTATGCCCTAGGTTCCACTGCCAGTTTATGTTGGTGCCATGACAATGGAGGAACACTGGCTGTATCCTATATAAGCAGCTACAGGACAGTTCATTCAAATACTTTACATAACAAAACTGCATCTGAAGAAGAAATGCAGGTTTTGTACTAGCGTGTTACTATGCAGGGTGTCAGTATGCAGGATGTACAGATTCTGGCATTATATAGGACGAGTTGTGACAGAAAAAGTTTCCTTAATCACAGGTAATCAGAATCCCTCTGTAACAAGTTTGTATTCCTGTAGCTTTATTTACCAGGCCCAAATGCTGCCATCCTCAGCAGAGCTGCAGCATTTTGACCAGAGTGGAGGAGTGTCAGGTGGGTTGTGCAAATTTCTTGGAAGACATTTACTGGCATTGGCACAAGGCCACTAAGACTGTTGGGCTCGGTCCTTACACAGAGAACTGGAAAGTGCAGCTGCAACACAGCCTAGCAAGCCACAGGGAGCTTACTTATATCTACAAAGTAACACGTGCATTATGAAATAGTTCTCCAAAACACTCAAGAGCTGCACACTATTGACTGAAGATGTATTTACTAGACAGACATATTGTTGCATTTCAGGAAAAATGCTGGAGCTACTTGAAAAAAAAATAGAATATTCTGTGTTTAAAACCAGAGAAGCCAGAAGCTCCTTCAAATCCTCCTTTAGATGCAGCTGTTTTTTCAATTAAGACTAAAATGAATTTAGAATATAAATGTGCTGCCTAACTGGCAGGCAGCAACAATAGCACTGATCTGAATTATCTGTGTTTTCGTTGAGTTTTATATAACCAACATTTTTCATTGCCAACTAGAGTGGAAGGAAGGGCAGGGAAATGCTCCCTGTGGGATTATTTCTTCTAAACAGTCAAGTAAAAATGCAGTGCTGCTTTGGCTGAAAGAAGCTCTGATCTCAGACAACACCAGGAGAATCAGCACTTCTAAAACATTTCAAGCTTCAAAGGCACCTGTAGTCTGCTTGCACGGTCCTGGCCATGCTTTTAAAAGGTCCCCTACTCAAATATTTCTAAAGCAAGCATCTTCCACAACACTGAAGTGCTAAGACTGATACAGTTTAAGAAACTAAGAGAAGACTTGACTTAAAGGACAGACATTTACTTCTCTGTCTTGGCAGCCTCTTAACCTCTAACATCAACACCCATTAGTTGAGAAACAGCTCACAGCATCAGTACTCAAAATGATCACACAGCAACTCACCATACCACTGGAAATAAGATGGCACCACAACACAGCAAGTCTACCAGGAAAAGGATTTCTTTCCATAGTCCATATTCAGTTGTTCCCTCTTCCGTTGACTCTATAATAATGTATGCCACATTTGCTAGCACCTACAGGACAAAAGGTGGGTAATGGTTTCAGAAGCTTTCCAAGGATAGATTAGATGTGGGCTGCAAGTTCAGCAAAAGTTATCCCACAGTTGCAGAAAGAGCCTATTCAGTAACTTCAATTTTTCTCCTGCAGGTCTATGTAAAAAACCAAAATCACACACATTCTAAAGACCTTCAAAGGATCTACAGAAGTATAATTGATTGGAATGTATTTCTGCTGACATTCAGAAGGCAGTCCTTTCTGTTGCACACTATGCTGAATCTATTGTTTCAGTAAAAACAATAGAATAAAAATCTATTACATCCCCAAAAGCTGAAAGGCTGTTCTATCTACAACAGCGTATAGAAATGCTGCCTTCCTATTTACTTTAGGAGACAAACACCAATTGCTTTGAACATACTGGAGAGAGAGAGAGATCAGAGCCAAGGGATCTCACAAATTCCAATGCTCCCCTTCCCCTAAACCCATTTCAGCAAATATCTCAGAAGTGATAACTTTCATCTCATTTCTCTGTTTGGTAATTTAATATTGCTTTGCAGCCCAAGTTTTGTCTTACCATGACTAGACCTACATTACAGCTCCTTGTTTGCTTGCTGTTATTATTTGATAACCATTATCTAATACTCGATATCAAGAGAAAAGTTGGGAAAATTACATAACTTCTGGCCCTTTCACAGCTTCAAAAAAATTATAACTCAGCTCACAGGCTTATACAAGCTGCAATTTATATTCTGTGTAGGATTCACAGCCTGTTACAGTTTCCACAAGCTGCTCTCCCACAATACAGTAAGTATTGACACAGCTCAGTCCTCACCTGAAGTGGGATGACAATCATGAAAATTTTTTTGTCTTTATCTGAAAGGATGTGTTTAATGAAAGCCCAGCCTGTTCCAATGAGGGCAATAGTGATGAACAGAAGAGCACCCTTAAATCTGAAAGAGAAGCAGATAATGCAAGGAGGTATTTTATACTTCCTCTTCAGCTCAGGTCATCTCTTCTACAGTCAGTAAAGCCACAAACCCAAATAAATAGCCTTGCTATTCATAACTCTAGCAAATGCTTATCCTACATCAGCAAACAGATGCCTTGCTTACAACCATGCATCACACAGCAACATTAGCCTTCATTCACAACCACCAATATATGCACAATCTTTTCCTGGGGGAATTATCCATTTACCATCATGAACAGGAGAAAACACTGGCAGCTGCACTCTCTTACTATTCACACCAAAAGCAAATTAAATACTTGAATATTTACATGAACAAAGGAGAGCAAAGCATTTCTTCTCCTTTTACTCCTCCACCCACATAAGTACCAATTCTCTGCAGCTGTCCTCTGGAAGCAGAGCTTTCCCCTTTACACTGGGCTCACTGCTGCCTTGTCACTCAGAGCTCAGCATCAAGAATTAGCAATTCCCAGTTTTCCTGGGAGGGAAGGGGAATTCAGTTTCACCATTTAATTTACTAAATCTTCCGATATACTTACAGGTGAGTGATGTAATAGACAACAGCCCAGCCTTCAATAGGAAATCCCTGAGAAGAAATGTAGTGGTAGTCGATCTGGAAGCAAAAAACATAATATGCTACTTTATAAGACTTTCAAAAGCAAACCACCCATGGCCATAAACAGGTCTGCTTTAACAGCCATCTCAAGTTTCATTTTCAGTGTGTATAAACTCATAATTTTCATAAAGCTTGCTCCCAACATTCTAGTACTGTTTAGTATCAAGATCATCCTCATCCACTCTGTTTCCTAAGCATTAGCGAATATACTTTACACAACCTACATTCTTCCTACACAGCTTCCATGTCTAACTACAGTTAAAACAACTGCATTTGTATCTTCGTGCATTCATTGTTCAAGTTCAGTTGCATTAGAGAACTAGACACTTCTCAGTTTTACTTTCATTGGAAATCAATTCAAACCTGCTGACTCCAGGTTTTTGTAGGTGTTATCCTAGCATGAACTTGACGGAGAAGATCAAAACTGGCACAAACAGGAAGATTAAATGCTTGTCATTACCTTCATTAATGATATATTTCAGTGAAAAGGCAAAGTCAAGACAATACAATAGAGACTTCATGTAATGAATGCGTTAAAGCTTATAATACTATGTTTGCTATGGTACAGCAAGCACACCGTGCCAGCTAAAGAAGCACTTTTCAATTCTACAAATATCAAGGTCCCCATTCATTAACATTTACTGTAAGCCATGTAGCTGGAGCAGTACCGTTGCTCAAGATTCTAGACCAGACTGAGCTGAGCTGGCTGACACATGAGAATTCATGGAACTCATTCAAGCCTCGCATATATGCTTGCTGCATCCCCACATCAGGCCACGATCCCAATTGTATTTAAAGTCACAATTTGTTGAAGAAAATTAAATCTCCTCCACCACACAGCTGCAGTTCAGTACCAACATTTCAATTTGAAAGACACTTCTCTCCCCCTTCCCTCCTACTCTTCTCCCCCCTCAATACAAATTCCTCTAACAACACACCCTGGATCTCATATTTCTAATTCCCAGCTGAACAGCTTAAGGCAGAGAAGTTGTACGTACTGCATGGAAGACTAAGGACAGTGACTTTGTGAAAGGAAGAGCTGCCATTAGCCAGTGAATCTTAAAGACCTCGTTTCTGGGAAGAAAAATGTATCAGTTAAAAGCCAGCAGTAAATTTTAGTTTCTGCAAAGATATTTCTTCATCATCTATAAATGTCAAATGTTATCTCCCAGGTAGAGCTGACTATAAGCATAAAGCAATTCTCCATAATGCTGCAGTCCAAACTTTTACAGCATCCTGAACAATATTTGAACCACATCCTAATACTACTTTTTTAATCCCTGACTTGGAAGACAGCAATTCACAGGAACATCTTGTATGCACAGACCATAACAGTCAGAAAATTGCTAACCATTATTGAAATGGATATCACCCAGCCCAGCCCCAAGTCACTATATCGCACCACCAGGTGAACTTCACTAAATAACGAGACCAACAAAAGAACTTCAGATTGACAAACAATCAGATCACCACGTGAACTTCAAACTATGTACAAGGGTTCAAGCTACTTCTGGCTTCTGATGCTGTGTTAACGTGGCTTCTAATTAGTAATTCCTACTGCCTTTGACTGTAATCAAAATTACTGGCATATAACACTATGACAGGGTTCAAGTTTTAAGTGATTAAATCTGAACTGGGTATAACAAGTGGAAAAAACACATCAAACAAGCTAAGTCCATATTTGTCACTGAAACAAAACTTTGCTTACCGGCGTTTACGAAGTATGTGGATCCACACAGTCCCAGACAGGAAAAAGAAGAGTGCCATGGAAATGTAAAGTTTTGGCAGTGGGATCTCACCTGCTGAGAGGTAGCTTTCAGGGTTCTTCTCCGTAATTTCTATCTGAATATTAACGGTATGTTATGCGGACAGTTATAAAAACATTTGGCTAAAGCACTCATGCAATGGCTCTTCCATTTACAATTCGTCTTTCTGGAGAGGTAATGTTAAAACACTCAATGGAAAAAAATATGAGGGCTACTCCAGAAGTGATGCCTCCTATTTTATTATGCAGGTCCATGACATCAGAGGTGAATGCTGGTCATATGGCAGTAAAGGATGAACCTTCTTACCAGTATCCCTTTACATTTTGTTGCCATACAACAGATGGCAGCAGAAGGGGCAGTCTGATAAATGGTGAATGACACAGAAGTGCATATGAAGCAAAGGTGTGCCCCTGAATTCCCCGATACAGAAGAAATTGCACCTACTGACATTCATCAACACCTGCTGAACATTTACAGACACCAAACAGTGGATCTTAGCACAGCAAAGTGGTGGGTGCTAGCAAGAATGCATAGCCAGCTAATGGTGGTGACTATGTTGAAAAGTAGTGTTTTGAAGCTAAGAAATTGCTTTATCAAACAGTGTTACTGTGCTCCTTGTACCTGTTGTCATTTCCATGGAAACAAATAGGAGGCATCACTTTCAGATTTATCTATGTAGAATCAGCTCTTCATCCTCAAGAGTTTTAAAACGTTTTTAGAACTACATCCACACCCTGAGCTGTTCTACTACATTCTGGCTCAACACAGCACAGAACTGAACCCCAGGATGTTAAAAGAGATAGACCATGCTATAATATATTGCCCTTAGGAATATTCACTGAGCAGTGTAAAAATGCATCCTGATTCTGGACAGAAAAAGCAAACAACAACAACAACAAAAGCCCTGCAAATTCATAAATACCAATAGTTTAAACTGCAATAAGTCTTAATATCTATAATTGCGTAAAGAGAAGATTTCTGACAGCAACCAGATATGAGATGTTTTAGCTCTCACTTTGTCACAGTACCAGTCACAACTGTGTACACTGATGCTCAGATGTAGCCCTCATATTTCCAAACATTTCTCTAGAAGTTATATTTTAATTTTTCTTACTATAGTTGCTGCCTACAGAGATTAAATGCATGGCTCTGAATCACTTCCCACCCCATATATACGCTCATATACCACATGTGCTTGGTATACAAGCTACAGTTGAAAGTTGTATGTTTTAGATAAAGTGAATGAGTTAATTACACTTAAGAAGCTATACTCACGTCAAGACTAAACAGCTGCTGATCACGAGTTTTCCCATCACCACCAATACATTTATGGAAATACAGGCTGTAGAGACCTTCTTGGTTATCAGAACTGATGTTAAAGAAAAACTGAAAATAAAGAATAGGTAAGTCAACATCATTCTCATTCAACAGCTGGGCTGCACTGTAAAGAAGCCATCCCTACCGAAGATAGAAAAATCAGGTCAGCTGGTTCATTTCAGCAAATACACTGTTTTGAGGATACCTGCATATGTGCAAATCTCACATTATCTCAAAATATTCCAGGTAGAGAAACACTATGATTGTGCAACTCTAGAAAGCCAAGACCTTCAGGCATCAGTGTTAAAGAGAAAAGATAACAGCAAGTATCCTCTACCTAATGTGATGAACCACAGAATTTTTATCATACCTGCCCAAATGCAAAAGCAGCTGCTCTGCTCCTACCCCAACCACACACATTTCCATAGCTATATAAAACTGTTCCATAACACATGACAATTTCAAACGTTTTATAGGAACCAACAACCACAAGTGAATCAGTGTGCTGAAACAAAGGAACTGTCTGAACACATTAGGTCTAGACAGTGGCAGAAGCCCTACCTGGAATGAGATAGTTCCTCTGTCATTGTGAACAGGATGCTGTTGTTCTACTATGCTCTGAGAAAAGAAAACAAACACAGATTTTGAAGCAGGTACCTGCTACATCTGGTTACATCATCCAAGCAATCAGAACTGCATGTTGTAAGTTCACAGGGAAGCTAAAAGCAATGAAACACTTCTCTCAACCTTCTGGCCATGCCTGATTTTGGAGTGCTCCCCCACATTCTTTCTGAATGAGAGCAGCAGATAGTTTCTTACCTGAGAGGATGTTGTACTTCGCTTGGACCTGGTAACTAGAGATAGAAATATTACAGGTATCAGTGGAGTGTTTGCATGTAGGCATCCTCACAGACTACCACCTTCTACACACTGCCAGTACCTTACTCAAATATTCTTAATGTTAATCCATGTAGTAGTTTCCAAGACAACCATTAACAGATATTTCTCCCCAGCCCCTCCCCTACTACCCCAGGACTCTTCCCTCCACATCCATTCATTCCGAATGCAACATCAAATGTTAAGATGGTGAAAATTCAAAACTTAAATTTTGTTTTTGGCTTCTGCATGTCAGCACACTGTCAATGTTCAAGCTACACTACTGCAAAACTAGACCCGTTGATGAATGATGTTCAGTGTTATCCAGCCTCATTCCCTGACTTGTTCAAACAACTAAGCAAAATAAAGATGGCATGCTCCATTTTCACAAGGCTGTGTAAATTCCAGCCCAAGGGGATCCCTGGAATGCAACCACAACACACTGTTGGATGCACGCTGGCCAGAAATCAGCAATGAAGACACACACAGTCAGGTTTAGCAAAACGTACCTGTGCCATCTGTATTTTTGTTAGTCTCCGTTGGACTTTTATCTTCAGATTTTGGTGGTTTGGTAATCAATGCAGTGGCATTTTCCTCAGACACAAATGAAATTTTAGGCAGCAGGTGAGAAGCTTCTGCAGAGAACCGTACCTTCACACTGATGAAACAGATTTTATTTCTTTAATATAAAATTAAGCCAATCAATGTTCCTAAAGAGGCTGTCATGATCTACATGTGATCATAAATCATTATCAAAATATGCCAAGAACCATTAAAGAAAGTATTTACTCACACATCATTTTTGAAGTCCAGAAGTAAGATTACAACAGAAACACCTTGCTCAGGTTTCTTATTCAAAATACAGTAATCCACTTCTTCATCCTGGCAATGAAAGCAAAATATCTTCAAAGTACCTTCCTGTTCATAAGAAACGGGCATGCTCTCCCCCAGGTGGAGGTAACTATTTTTAGTCCACTAAGATACATAATTGGATTATCCGTAACAACCTGCCTGTATCTAATGGCTCTTCCTTCCAGGTCCTCCTGGAAGTAGGCAGACTATGATATGACCCTACCATAGAAAAGAAAATCCACATCTCTTACCAGATATGTGGAGAACCCATCATTCCTTGTTCGATCCAGACTGAACCCCACCTATGAGACAATAAAAAAGAATCTGTCAAATTAAAACAGCTCAGCCACCACAGGATAAGAAGCCAAGTCAACATGAAATGAGCCAAAAATGGCATTTCTTAAATTAGCTGTGCTAAGTTTAAGGCAGAATTCAGATCTTCTTTAGGTACTGCCTAGTTATACAGCAAATCATTCAAATATAACGTAAGTAGGATCTCTGTAGGTCTCTTCCAATTCAGCTATTCTATTTTACACATAAAATAGATAAATGCAGACAAGTTCAGCAGAGTATCTGATAAGTTAAAATTAGTTCTTAAGACAGAATGAATATCACTGGAGGATAAGTCTGGTAGAACTTATATCCTCACAAGTTGCTCACAGCTGTGAAGGACACACTCAGCACTACTTGTTACAACATGACACTTCAAACCGGTTTAAAAAAATCCATTGTGTGGGTAATTTCCCAGGAAGTTTAATGCAGTGACTGGATGCAAAGTAACTTACTGATGAGCTGCCCTTGTCATCAGTATTCAGAGGTGGCTTCAATGAAAGGTTGCTCACATTGACTGTCATGAAACCATTCTTGAAGAAGCCAAAGGTATTCAGGTGCACTTTCTGCCTCACATCATCCTACGAGAAAGAAGAGTTTACAAATCTCACAGTGTCACTATTTTGGCTGAGTTAAACACACAGTCACCTGCAGGTGCAATATAAGAGGAAGTAAGGTGACCAAGATTGACACTCCAGTGTTCATGCAGAGCATCTATCCGATCATACCAAGAGCAAATTTCTTTAGGACACCTTCAGATATAGCCAATCATTTCATTGGAATCAATCCACTCTTCCAACAACTTCGACATGAGCTTCAAACAAGCGTGGCAATGCTTATCACTTGACTACACTCTTCAGAAAGATGCAAGAAAAAAGCCTGGAGGAAATAAAATCTCTGGGACCACTGATTAAATGAGGTATTGCTATTCAATATATATATATATATAGAGAGAGAGAGAGAGACAGACAGACTGTTTGTAATCCCAGCCACTGCAAGAGACTGAAGAGGAATGAGTCAACTATGGTGCTCTTAGCTAAGACTCAAGGCCTTAAGACTTCAAGAACGATTAATGTCAATTAGGAAGAGTGAGGTCAAACAGAATCACCTGGGTTGACTTTCCTACCAGGAATCCCAGTCCTCTCTTCTGCCCCTCACCTTAGTTGTACAATAGCTCATCTCTTCTCAGACTGGCAAAGAAACTGCATGAATGGACACCTTCTCATACCTGGCTCAGTCAAGAACAGTTCAAATACAGTTGGCTTTTTTTATTGCCCTCTGCATAAGGAGATCATGAAGGACCACACATGAAAAGCAGTAAAAATTGCATTCTGACATCCTATCAGACAAGGAAAGGTCTCATCCCTAATACTTTGCATTCAAAAATCATAAGAGTAGGTATGGAATCTGACCCCCAAATCCTACAGAATCTTTAACTGGAAGGAAAATCAGAACAGAACGACTAGAATTAAGAAGCAAATCTAAAGTGTAGTTGTCTCCCCTTTCCTGACACACTGATTTGGTATCCCTGCATAAAACTTTCCTTACACAAATATCACTCAGTATAACAGCAGCACACAAATCCTGACACATCACAGCTAGATTACAGGTTGGCTAAGAGACCACCCTAATAGAATCAGGTTAACCTGGCAAATAACCAGATGGTTCCCCTAGTGCTTGGAAGAGGAAAAGTCAGCAACACATGGCTTGCAGCAGATGCCTTGTTTAACTATAGCTGTGCTATCTCCATGTTGTAGGCCAGTTACATGCTTGAGGCAATAGTCCATCTGGTTAGTTTCACAGAGCTTTCAATGTAATCTCTCAGCCAGCAGGTTAACATGATCTTTTTTAGCTGTACACCTGGTATGGTATTAACCACTTCTGCAGGGATAATCATTTGTGTGGGTGTCAGAGACAGGGCAAGGAGGGAAAGAGAGCATCACCCAGCCACAAGGCTTTCCTATGTGATGTAAATACAATGAGAAACAGCTGCTTAACTCTAAATCCTTACAAGCAGTTCAAGTTAAGTTCATTTGTTCCAGTGGTTCACCAATACGCTGCCCATCAACGAATGATAATTAACACATAACATGCACTTTCCTCCCTGGTTTGTATCAGCTTTGAATCCTTAGAGTTTACAGATTTAGTTCACAAATCCTTCAGCTTTAAACCATCCTGAAGAAGCAACTGCACATCCTCCAAGAGCATCCCTTGCTCCATATATCGACAGCTTAAAACTGCAGGCTTACCAATAGCCATCTCACCTTTCACAAGACATTTAATAGGTCAGAAAAATATGGCTTTCATTTATAATCTCTCAACTTCTGACTTCAGAAACCTAAGGTTATGTCATGATAACAAAGGTGTGAACCAGTACTAAGGAATACCTTGCTATATAAATACTCTGCACCTCTTGAACATGACTCAAAGAAGTGTTATCCAAGATCCCGTAGCTCAGAACCTGCAAATTATTATTATTTAACATTTTGCTCATAATGTAATTGGGATGATGCTATTAGCACAGAGAAGATTTTAACTGAGGGTGTTGACGCTTACATGGAATGAACTGTATTATCTGTGTAAGCTCAGTAATTTGTACAAAACTAAGTTGTTTTGGAAGGCCTTATCAACTTGAGCAATTGAAATCCAAGACTTACCAAGATAAAAAGGCGACAAGGATTCACATGAACAGAAACAACCAGTGGAAATTAACATCTCCCACATAAAAGCTAAATATGAAGCTGAAATTCAGACAATATCATTAAACAGGAGGGAGTTTTGCTTCCCTTTTGGAAATCATTGCATGGCAGAGGTAACTCTCAATTTAATCAGAAAGCAACACCACAAATAACTACATAGCACTGCTGACTGGATGGCTCCTCTTGTTAAGTCTCTAGAAACCTCTTTATTTCAGCAGCTTACCAGCATTAAACTTAACTGCGTGCTTGACAAAGGCCTCAGCTACACAAACTTCCCCATTCTCAGAAGCAGTTTGCCACAGCATTATGCAAAGCAGAAGGTTTCAGTAACACAGCTTTCAATTGCTGGGACTGGGGATAAAACAAAACACCCCTTCCAAAAACAACCACAGCACACACCATAGTTTTGGTAACCAGAAAGGAAGAAAATCATCTTTATTCTAACAGAAAGACTCAAACAAATTCATCTTCAGAAAGAAAAGAAATGCTTCAATTTGTACGTTTCCATAAAGATAAAAAGCTATTTTTACAACAGTGAACCACACAGAAAAACAGGAAAGCTTCACTTCAGTACATTAATTACCAGGAAGAAAGCTTTTCTAACTTAGGCAGCAGCAGCTTGTTTGAGGAAGCCCATACTTTTAACACGGCCTCAGAGCACACGTTGCCAACAGCACCAACAGCAGAAGGGCTGGTTCATTGTAAAGGGCTATCGGTAGAGAACTGGATGTTTACATAAAGTGCTGTAAAATCACAAACGAAGAGACTGCACTCCAACAATAAAGTTCATGTTTACACGTTTACACAGGTGCACAAAGGCATGAAAGCACTTCTGATTTCCCTGGTGCTTGGTAGGTCAGTGTTGCAATTTACATGAAACTCATAGTACTCAGCGAAGACCATACTTCATATTGATTGTAATAAATAAGAACAAAAATCAAGCAACAAATCTTTTATATCTTAGCAGTTTAGAAATACCTGGATAGGAACTATAAACAGCGATGTTTGCTGCTGAGGTTTGCTTGAAACCAGCTTGGAAGTTTACTATGCAACAGAAATACCAGCTCAGTATAAGCTTCCAGCTGTTGGTTAGAAAGTCTTCCAAACAATAAAGTAACCAATACAGGTTTCCTAGTTTGTTGTTTCAAAGGAAAGTTAATTTTTCCTGAGGCAGAACAATGTCCTATTGCATTTTAGGCTATTACTCAGACAGGTAAACTCCCTGTGAATGAGTCAGGAATGATGGGCCTCTAAATTATGGGCATAGGGGACAATGCTGGTATGTTCTCCTGCAACAGAATCCCAGGACAGCCTTCTTACAACAGGCCAAGCAGCACTGCTGGGGCTGCAGCTCCCACCACAGCCTGCCCTACTGCCTCAAGCAATGAGCTGCCCCCAAACACAGGTAAAAAAACCCACAAAGGAATCTGTCCAAAATCACAGAATGAGCCGGGTTGGAAGGGACCTCAAGGATCATGTAGTTCCAACCCCCCTGCCTGGCAGGGCCACCAAACATACACCTTTACTAGATCAGGTTGCCCAGGGCCCCGTCCAACCTGGTCTTGAACACCTCCAAGGACGGGGCATCCACAACCTCCCTGGGCAGCCTGTTCCAGGGCCTAACCACTCTCCTAGTGAAGAACTTCCCCCTAACATCCAACCTAAATCTTCCCTCTTTTAACTTCAAACCATTTCCCCGTGTCCTGCTATTGTCAGCCCTTTCCAAGAGTTTACTCCCCTCCTGGGAGTAAGTTCCCTTCAGGTATTGAAAGGCTGCAATGAGGTCACCCCGCAACCTTCTCTTCTCCAGGCTGAACAAACCCAACTCCCTCAGCCTGTCCTCATAGGGGAGGTGCTCCAGCCCCCTGATCATCTTCCTGTCCCTCCTCTGAACCCTTTCCAAAATCTCCATGTCTTTCTTGTACTGGGGGCTCCACACCTGAAGCACAACCTGAAAAGCACAACACCAAAAGCACAACCCGAAGTCTATTAAGCTGAAGTAGAGAGCAGTCAGCACCCGTTCCTTCTTCTGCCTCTAGCAATCACTTGATAAAGTGCCCATCACTAGGAGAAATAAAGCAACACCGCAGCCTTCAGAGTAGAACGATAGAAGCCCCACACCCTGAGGCAGCTCCCCCACAGCACAGATGGGGCAACACACATAGGAACAGTAAGAATAACAACAAAACCAAAGCCAACAGGAGCCCCAACAGGCCGATACACAGCGGGAGAGCTGGACCAGCAGCGGCGGCGAAGGGCCGAGCCAAGCAATGGGACAGGCCCAAAGGGAGGAGAAGACCCCCGGCCTGAGGAGACAGGATCAAGTCGAGCCCACCACCCCCCTCTCACCCCACCCGAGACCGAGCCAAAAGGATGCTACGGCGCAGACCTTACTTTGAGGGTGAGGTGATGGACTCGAGCTCCAGCCGGACCCACAGAGAACAACGCCAGCACAGCCACGGTAAGAGCGGCTGGAAGGCCGAGCGCCGCCATCTTGACTCCAACATCAGCATCCTGTTCCCGCGGCACTTCCGGGAGCGGGGCGGCCTGGGAGGGTCACGTGAGCTACTATGGCGGGCGGGGCGGCCGGGCCTCCCCACAGCCTGCGGGTGTCATGGCGGCGAGGCCTTCCATTGCTGTGCTCCGTGTTGGGGGTGCTTCACGTATCTCAGGCCTATCTGCTGCCCGAGGGAAGGACCTGAGCTGAGTCCTGTCCTCAGCTGAGGCCTGTCCTGAGCTGTGTTGGTGCCTGCTCCCACGGGGCTGGGAGCAGTGGTGATGGCAGTCTGATGGCTGGGTGTTTGTACTGAGAGCTGGACTCGGTGGGTTGGATTTCAACGTCTTAATGTGTATATAAACAAAAGGTTTTCTGCTTCCTTTGTGGGGGGTAGCGTGGAAACTGCTGAGCTGTTTGATCGCTGTGGTCTCACTTGAAGATACATGCAGCCCAGATTCAGCTTCAGTGTAACTACATGTAACTGAAGGAGCCAACACTGTGCCAAGGGACACTGCAGGTGGCCTTACCCATTGCTGGAACCATTTCTGAAAGGTAATCTGCCTTAACAACGTGATACAACACAGCTCCTGCACGTTCTGTCACCTCTCATCACTCCAATGTTCTTCCCTTCACCCTAAGCTGGGTGTACAACAGCAATAGGACAGCAGGGCAGTGAAGTGCTTGGCTTCATCAGGGTGAATAGGCAAAGAAAAATCCTGACTCTTGTAATAGTGCTTACGTGGAACATCCCACCTTTGTTCAGTGGTGATTCAGGCGTTACTCTACATGTTACCTCTTATTTAATCTCCCCTTCTTCCTCTCATTCTCTTCGCTAATAGCATAAACACAGATCTCTCAACACTACCAAAGAAACGTGGGCTGATACCTGAACGTACCTGAAACTCTGATAAATGAACTCTTTCGATTATTCTTTCTCTAGGCAGTAACTCAGGCGAGCCGCTAGATGTCCCCTCAGCATCAGGCTTCGTGGTGCACGTAGCTACACCCTGCCGGCTGTGGGACATCATCAGAGATTTACTTTGAAAACAGGATTCTGGTTCACATCTTTTCTCCAAATCCACATTTTTAGTGTTGGAATTACTATAATTCCTGTGCTTAGACCTCCCTAGGAAACATAGAGACTCGTGAGAAGTGGTTATTTGCAGCCCCAGCTGCAGCACAGGCTTTGTGCCTTACTCTGCTCTCATTGACTATTTCAGTAGCCAAATGACATGGAGCTTTCCCGTATAATTCCAGGCACTGCTTCAGCCCATCAGCATCTCCTAATCAGAAGGTATTTCCTATTAACAATCAGGGTATCTTACACCACAAGCTGAAACTGGCTGAATATTTCTCCTCTCTGCCAGCCTCTCAGGATATCATAGAGACTAAATCACAACTGATCTAACTTCCACAGATCACTTAGTCTAGAACTTGCAACATGTCTGCTTTCAGTGGTTATACATTTTTAAGAGGTTGTATACACCTCTGATTCTAGACTTAAATTCACATGCCTATCAATACATGAATCGCCTTTTCTCTGTAATTAATATACTGTAGTAACCAGTCTTATCTTTACAGTGATGTTTTATTGTAGCCACAAGATAAGATAAACCTGGCTGTAAATAGGCTGTTTAGCAGTTAAGAATAACAGCATTCACATATGCTTAGTTTCTTTATATTCCTTTTTATTGTATTTCCTCCCACGTACCTGAAAACAATTAGGATTCCTCACAGACCTTTTTGGACGTATATGATAAGCAACTGTTGAGACTGGATGGAAAGCATGAGCAGACTCTTGGCATATGGATAGTCTGTAAGTACAGCTCAGTACAAAGTAAAAATGGGTTGAGTATTCAGTAATTAGTGTACTCTATGAACATATTATGGGTATATTGCAGAGTAGCAAAGCCTGTTTTTCCTCTAAAGAAAACTCAAGCATAAAAGCAGTCAGAGGAATAGCAACTTCACCTTTCAAGGTTGCAGTCCTACAGATACTAAGCAAAGCAAGCCCAGGGATAGCAGCTGAGGTTATCAGGCAAGCTCCTAACAGTAAATCAGAGGTGAACCATGAAATTGTTTTGTAGTTTAGATGCTGAAATTAGAAGTCTGCATAGTTAAAGAGTAAAATAATGCCTCAGACTGATGCTTAAATGAGGCTCCTGTGTCAGTAGGCAGAGGGTATGTGCAGGGTGGGGTGGAGGCCCCAGGTGAGGATGGTCAGGGCCATTATGGTTTATTGGCTCTTTATCAGATGTTAATCAGACCCCTCTGATAAGTCTGCCCACTGATAGGGCATGTAAAGAGAACCTAGGTCCCCCTATTGTGTGTCTGAATGAGCTGGGTAAGTTGTGACTGCAGAAAGGAAACAGCTGTAATGGTGATGGCCTTAGGGAAAGGTGTGTCCTCTTCCTTTCCTGGTGCTTTTTCAGTTCCAGCGTATGAAAGGTTATAAGCAACATCTACATTACAGATCTTAGATGTGGATGATCTAGGTAGTATTGTAGAAACAAAAGGGAAGCAGCTGTAAGGATGATAACTGGGGGGGGGGGGAAGGTGGGTCCCCTTCCATTTACGTTCCGGTAGTTAAAAATGTTTATACTTACTTTACAAGCTATCATTTTCCTTGATTTGCATGAAAAAAACACAAAGACTGAGGATTTAGGTTAAACTATGGTTGAAGGATTTGTTTTTACCTTTCTCGGTTGCTAAATGATTTGGAACGGAGCTGTTTTGAAGTTGGTTTTTTTTCTTGTTTGCTTTTTTATTTAAAGGAATTGCTTCTGCTTGGGCTCGGGATTTAGTGTGAGGAATGCACTGAATCACAGTAACAGGGATATAAACAGGGAATTTACAGGAATATGCCTCTATCTAGATAACAGATCTGAATGGTTTTGTTCCCAATGCAGCCAGGGGAAAACTCCTACTGGTTTCTGTATCTCTCTGCTTTGCATTGTGTGAATTAGATAATGGAGAGATAAATAATCGGGTTTTTAAGCTTTATTTTGAGTTATTCTTTTGAGGCTGGAACCTGCTAAGCCTTCTCACATCATGCTGTAGCATAAAGGGCACTTAATGCTCCCATCGTTGTTAATTACATTAGTAATTAAGGGTGAATCAAGCTGCAGGCTCTGCTGTTTTGGGCACTGCACTAACAAAGCAGTAAGATAAGTGGCAGTCTCTGTCTTGGAGAGCATCAGATTAAATAACAAAGAATGGGAGGAAAAAATCTACCAGAAATATCTGGCATGCAGCTTACTTGGTTTTACCTTTGAACCCCATCCATATGAATCTTAATCTTCACAGGTTTTGGTATTGTTGATTCTGATGTGCCATCCTAATACAGAACTTGCATTTCTGGCCTGTACCTTTCAATAACCAGTTATGTGTTTTTTTGTCTTTCAGTGGGGACAGGTTTCCCTGCTCTTGCTGGTGTAACAGGTTTGCCTTGTTCCCCTCCCAGGTCTTTGTGCAAAAGGAAATTCCACTGCGAATTTGCCTCAGATACCAGCGCTGCTTTGCTCTCGGAGTCTGTGCCGTTCTTTTTGTTCGAGTATTTATGGATTAAGGTCTCAAATAGTTGTGATGCAATTATGTTCTCTGCTTTTGTCATGTGTTCTGGGTGGACATAAGGCTAAGGAAGGACAGCAGCCCCTCGTATCCCTCTGCTGAGAGCTTGTGGAGGTAGAAGCCCTTAGGATGATGTGGAGGTGCTTGAGGCAGCATGGCAGGCTCAGATATTCAAATCCGTTGGCAACAGCAGGAAGAAGTAGTCTGTAAAATGAGTTGAACAGCGTTGCTTAGTTGTGATGTAGTCCTTTAAAGATATTAACGTTTAATGGTGAACAAAAGCAGCTCCTGCTCTGTGCCTGGCTTCAAGCGTAGCAGCATTCGACTCAAACCAATGGGGATACAATGAAATGCAGTTGCATTATTAGCATCGTGCTCATCTTTACTGTTGTTCTAAATGTTGGAATCACTTCAATTATCCTTCTTTTGTTTTTCTTTTCTCATGCAGCTTGATATCTGTGTGCAGTGTGAGTGCATGGATCCAGAGGAGGTAACGCATGCAGCAGCTGTGCAGTTATCAGGCGGATCCCAGCCCTCTGTGAGCAGATTGAGCCCCTCAGGTGAATAAATGTTCTCCCTCCTTTCTGTTCCCATGCAAATCTTTCCTGAACAGATACAGCAATAAACACAAACCAGGAATCTAAAGGTCTCCTCGCGTTTCATGCAGCTGGAAAGCAGAAGTCTAAAAATCAGATTAGGGTGACGCAGCTGAAATAAACACCAAAGATGAGCACAAAATAAATCTTATTTCTCCAGCAAGGAAACGAGCTGAGTTCTGCAAAGCCTGCGTGACTGCAGCCGTGCCCTGTGTCAGGGTGCAGGCAGGTAACTCGATTATTTCCCTGCCTGTTCAATGCTGATGGATGACAGCCCACGTTCCTGGATGCGGCTGGGCTGGGGTGTATTTGGGTTTGGGTTGGGGTGTGATTGGGTTTGGGTTGGGGTGTGATTGGGGAGGAAGCCCCTCCCTGCAGGGTGTGTGTTTCCTTATTCATCGGGGCTATTTGCCCCCCTCATCCAAATCTCCAAAGCAGACAATTAAATAACATAAACCCTCGCTTTAAAGCGATAAGAAACAGGGCAGCGGATGGGCACGGCAGCCTCAATGCACGGAGCGCCCACCATCCCGGGGGGCTGCGCGCTCCCGAAGGACGCGGGGGCGCGCATCCGGCGGCTGCGCTTGCGCACTGCTCACCTCACCCCCCCAACCGCCGCGGGGCGCGCATGCGCAGTGCACCAGAGCTGTCAAGCGCTCCCCCCTCCCGCCCCGCTCCGCCGCCGCTCGGGCCATTTTGCGGCGCGATGAGGCGGGAGCGGCGGTGAGCAACGGTGAGCAGCGGCCGAACCGCTCTGCTCCTTCGCCTCAGGGATCCGAGCCGGTTCTTAAGCTGTGTGGGGAGAGGAGGAGAAGGAGAAGCCTCGCTGAGGGGCAGCGACCCCCCGCCCGCCCTCCGCTCGGCGCCGGCGGAGCCATGAGCTGGGGCACGGAGCTGTGGGTGAGTAACGGGGAGTGAGGGGGGGGAGAGGGCCGGGACCGTGAAGGAATTAACGTGCAAATAAACGGGGCGAGCAGAGCCGCCCTGAGGGGCTGAGAGGGGCTGGGGGCTTCATTGCTCCGTGTGTGTGTGTGGTTTGGAGGTGGGCTCACACCGACGGGGTCTGGTTTAAGGAGGGAGGGGCTCGGGGGGCTCCTCTGGGCTCGGCCCGGCGGTGCAGGGTCGGACAGACTGAGAGCGGTGCGAGCCGCGGGTCGGAGCGGAGCAGTGCCGGCCTCAGTGCCGTGATATGAGCGGAGTTGGGAGGTGGCAGAAGGGAAACACGGGCTCGGTCACAAAGAGGACGCGGTGCAGCCATGTTTGGCAGCGAGGAGCAGCCCGATGTGAGGGGCGAGAGAGCGACCAGATGGGGGGTGGGAAACACCGCGAGTGATTGCGTGGGGTTGGGGCTGTGTGTGTGTGTGTGTGTTACACGGCGCTGTTGGCTGTGCTCATCGCAGCCCTGACTGCTGGGGAACACAGTTCAGACAGCATCCCGCTTTGCTGTGATATTGTGGTGTTATAGCTAGAAATACACAGTAACACGAGCATGGGACGCTTCCATCCTATGTTTGCCTGCTGCAAAGTGATGGAGTGCTGTAGCAACCTCTCTTTGATTCATTTCTTTAAGCAGCTCTGCTATATGGGAATGATTGTGGGGAGATCCACAGACTGCGTTGCTTTCTGCACCTTGTGTGCTTTGTGGGCAGGTTAAGCGGTCTGAATGCTGTTAAATAACGACTTGCTATATCAGTTTTGATGCAGAAGAATAAACGTGGTGTTCTCAAGGTGGGCTTAGCATCTGCTTTTGCCTTAGCAGTGCAGGAGTTGCTGAGATGATTCTGCACAAGACTAAGGGAAGAAGTGCTTATACACGGTTTATTGTAATGTGTGTGTTTGTGATGTTTGTTCCCTAAAGTTTTGTTGGTGAAATCCCTGCTATCTTCACCAGTATCATTTCTCGCATCCTCAATGTAGCTTGAGAAGCATAGCAGGTTTACTGAGGGGCAGAACACAGCGACCAGGTGCAGTGAGGCTGGATGCTGGGCTGGCAGGACTCGGTGTGTGCTACATTGGGCAGAGCTTTGTGAATGAATTGCTTTCCAGCCCTGTGGGTATCTGGGGCAGAATGCTGGCGTCCCTCTGTGCATCCACCCCCTTTCATAGGGAACAAAACCACACAACCAGCTTGGAATTAACACATACCACCACCTTTACTTGGTCCTGGCGTTTCTTAAACAAAATTGGATTTCTATTTGTTTTTAATATTTGTTTTAAGTAGTCACGTGTTGGTTATACAAACAGGTGTCATGAATTAAAAATGCCCGTTGTAGGGTGTGACTGGTGTAGGATTTGCTGTGGCCGATGGATGGGGTGGAAGTTGGGGTGGCAACAGGTGTTTCTAATTGTCGTTTAGGAACTTCACATCTGCAGGAGGAGCAGTGCTGTTTAATCAGGGTTGTGTTGCAAGGTGAGGTGCCCATAACCATAACCAGTAGAATTATTAGAGGTACCAGGGCAGCATTTGGATCCAATGTGATGGTAAATGCCTGAGGATGATGAGATCATGTAACAGACTGACTTGTCTGTGTGTGTGGCAGTGGCTGGAGGTGCTGTGCTGCTCTGTGTGCCCACAGCCTGCCCAGCTTTCTGCCCATTGCACTTGAAACATATGGAATCCAGGGGGAGGAGTGGTGGGTGAAGGGCAAAGTATGCTCATAGGATTGAAACCTTTTGTTTTCTGCTCCAGTTCAAGAGTAGCTGTAAGGGCTGACAGCAGGGGGTTGGAAGACTGGTCTTGTGTTAGATTCTTGCAGTTCAGTTTTCTAAATATTTATGTTAACGTAGCAAGTAAAGATTGTGCATGGGTGGGTATATAGATACAACTTGTAGCTTCTTCAGTGGCTGCACTTTGGGTCAGCAGGATCTGAAAGCGTTCTCACATCTTTCTCCCTCTTTTAGGTACTAAGAACAGGGATAGCAGTCTGGCACATGCTGCTACATTGGAGGGTGCTTTAGCTGGTGAAGTGCTGCTGTACTGTGGACTTCCCAGCAGGGTTCTTTCCTGTGGGATGAAGTGAGTGGTAGGAATTACATAGCGAGCTAAAACTAACCTCAGAGCTTCACTCCTTGTCTTGGGTAGGAAGGGCTGTGAGTTGAAGGGAGTTATGTTTCTTGATGGTACTGTATGCAGTGTAGGGAAGGTATCTGTAAATCTGTAGTGAGATGGTCCAGCACAACCTGTGGCTCCTCTGGGTGCTGTCACATCATGGCAAGTGCAGGTAGTGATGTCAGTCAACATGGGAAGGTTCATCCTTTATGCTATGAGCATTTCAGAGATGCAGATGCTGCAAGGTTATGGGCTCCTCCCCCCCTCCATGTCCAATATGAAGGTAAAAAAAAGAAAAGATTAAGTGGGGGGTTGTGATTTAATTGGTTTTCCTTGACCTTTGTGTGGCTGGGTGTCTGCTAACAGCTGTCACTGTCCTTTCAGTCTGGAGAAGGTGAGTATTTGTGTTTGCAAAGGGCTGAATGTGCTGCCCTTGCACAAGGAGCAATGCTGGCCAACTCCTCACATGATGGGTGCTTTGGGGACTGTGCCTTCTGTTTGTGCTGTTTAGTATGGAGAAAAAATTACAGCTTGTGCATATGGCTACTTTTGCTGTCTAAAGTCATTCCACTTCTAAATGTGGGTGTCTCTAAACCATTTACCATTTAGAAAATGATGTTCTTTTCTATCTGAATAGTAACATCTTCATTCACAGTGTGGAAATAAGTGGATTCCTGCAGACCCTGTTTCTATGAGCTATTCCCCCTTGTCAAACAGGGTTGCAGCTCTGAGATCTCAGTGCTTCCTGCATGGAGCTGATGGATCATTCCCACTCTCAGTCCTTGCATACCCAATTATCAGCAGCGTTTGTGTTTCAGCAGCTGTGATCCTGGATTTTCATTGAATGCAGCATTGTTCTCTAGTGCCATTGTAATATTTATAGCTCGTAGGTGATATATATACAGCAATGAGTCACGTTCTGAGTCTGTCTGCAGTTCTTAGGTGGTTGTGACCTCGGTGGCATCACAAAGTAGTTATCTGAGCACTGTAGTCAGACATCATCTTAAACTTAAAATGAAGGCTCTGTTCTTGTCAGCATATTCCCTGTAAGAGGCTCTGCAGAACTGGATCTATGTCTGATCTATAAATTAACTTCTTTTCCCCCTTAAATCTAGTTGGGTTGTTTGCAAGGTAGAAAATCCTTTTCTGAGAAGTGCATTGTATTGTGAACTGACTGTTACAATGTATTTGACATCATTCAGGCAACCAGAGGCAGAAAGTTCATGTCTCCTTGCTCTCTATTGCCTTTGCATTTCCGTAGATGTTTTTTTTTCCTATTTAGTAACCTGTTAATTAAAACATCTTACAGTTGGAAGAGGCTGAATTTCACCTGCAGGAATGGCTGGGTGACAGCATAGGGCACCCTGAAAGGAAATAGGATGGGGGAAAAAAAAAAGAGAAAAGAGGTTGGGGCAAATTCATCATGTTTGTAATTTGGGCTTGTTGATTCTAAAGCTGGTTATTAAAGTTGTGTACAGAATGCTGGAGATAGAAGCTTCAAAGCAAAGCACACATTTCATTAGCAACTATTCTGCATAGTTATATGCACGGGTCTGAGGCAGCAGAAATGCCTGACACTGCTGTCTCCTTCTGATTTCACAGTGGATCACTTGCTGTTTTAAATGGTCAGCTGGTACATGTAGGTTAGAGAGGGAGAAATTAAGGGAGGCATGTACTCATTGTGGAGTTGATAGCTCTGCAGGGCACACTGTTGTGTTTGCCAGCTCAGGATGTTTCAGGCTGCAGCAGTGCAGGATGTGCGTTTTACACTGTTGCTATTGTAGTTCTTTTGCTGAGCTTGGAAGTAGTTGATGCTTAAGATGATGTGTTGTGATGGGATGTTGCTGCTGCTCTCTGAGGTCTACCAGGATCTGGGTGTGCATATGAGGCTTCAGCACCCAGGCCATGCTGCTTCCATGAGCTGAGAGAAGAGCAGCTCTGTTTAGGTTCCTAAGGAACTTAACTAGGTCTTGCATGTGTGAATATCTGATATATTACTTTAAGAAAGGATTGCTATAGTCCTGTCACTGCCTCTTCTCGTATTTTCTACCCATTCATTAAGGAACAGATTTACAATCCTTCAGCATGAGTCAAGGCTGCAGAATACCTTGTTTTGTTCCTCTTTTCCCCTCCTGGTCACTCAATCTTCCCATTTGCAGCACAGACATCCAAGGTCCCCTGCTCTCTTCAGCCCTGTGGGAAGGCAGGCGAGCATGACACAATGTTTTTCTGGACTCCTCGCAGCTCATTAGTGTTACTCATGTTGGGAAACATTCCTTTAAAGCAGGATTTCAAAAGCCGAGCTCCACATGAAGAGCAGGAGCCACTGCTGGACTGTAACATAATAATGCAATTTACTTTATTGCCTTTGTTGTTGATTGCTGGAAAGGTAACAATGCTAATGAATTTTTGGAAACTCACTTTCATCCTGTCTGAAATAATACTGACATTAGTTCTACATTGAATCTGATCCAGCTACACAAATCCAATGCTCTGTTGAGTTTCCTTAGCATTCACATAAATATTTTAAAGCAACTTCCCCCTTCAACATAATCTTTCCTTTCTCAGATGAAGCATCTCTGCTTCCTTCCATCCCTAGCAGCCCTGCTTTTCTTTTTAACACTGACCTAGTGAGGTTGGTGAGGAGAAACACAGTTGTCTCTTGACATACTGCAGTCTTTGTTCTTTGCAAGCAGTGGCATCTCAAATAGAAAATGGAGAAGAAGTAGCGTGTGTGTCTAGATGGGGTTTCTAGATTACTTGTAGAGTGCTGCAGTTAAGGTGTAGGAAGGAAATGCTGAGTACTCAGGGTTCATTGCTGAAGCAGCCATGCATGTTGCAAAGCTAACAGAAGCAGCTTTATTGCAGTGCTGCCCTCTTTCATGTGGGGAAGACACAACCTGTTGCAGAAATAACCAGGAGAACAGCAGTGATCTCCCAACCAGCCTGAAAAACTGAGAGAAGGGATGAATCTTGAAATGGAGTTATAGCCACTAATGGTATAAAAGCGTGATGTCCTGCAGACAGCCTGCCATCCTAAAGGAACGCTGCAGTGCTTTATTGTTGTTGTCGTGGAGATACCATGAACTTCTTATTGGTGTGAAGTATTCGGATGTTTCTGCCTGGTACACAAAAAGAAAAACACAAAGTCCTTAAATTCTTCCCTCTGCAGCAGGTGTGAGTGCTACTCTGTGTCCACAGGGAAGGGACATGGATAGTGTTCCCCATTACCCCTTAGAACAGCAGCTACAATTTGTCTCATGCATTATTCATTCTGGAGGGAAGAATTTTACTTTCAAGGCACTGTGACTGCAGATATGCAATAAGGGATTACTGTCTAGGTGACAGGAGGATGTTCATCTTGCAGAGGGGTTTTCTCTCTCAGCCTACGTCGTAGACACTTGGTTTATTTTTTGTTCTATTTTCTGTTGAGATCTTTGATTTTCTGCTGCTTAAAGCTGATGTGCTCACACTGTAGTTTGCTCCGTGCCTGCCTCACGTTTCTTGTATCTAGATTAGCCAGGGTTTTCCAGTTGTTAATAGGGCTGGTGTACTGTCCATTGTAAGTGCAATACTTCTTTGGTTCTGGAGAGCAGACACAGCAGGGCTCCATCTGGCCAGGTAACAGCCATCACAGCAGTGTGGGAGCTGAGCAGGATGGGAGTGTATATCTTGCTATGTTCACCTAAGGGTGAGGAATAGAGGAAGAGGTGCTGTGAGCAGAGAGGAATCTCCTCAATGTTTGGGTCTGTAGGTGGTAGGGAAGGAGGTGTGGAGCTCTGAGAACTAGTCACAGGAACCTGCAGCTGTTGCTTAGGGGCTGTTTGGGTTAGTGAAGTAAAGGGCCGAGGATGGTGAGAGGGGTTGGCTGAGGAGAGACAACTTGAATTAGTGATGTGCTTGGCTCTGATTGTGAGCTTGGGGAGGATGAGAGAGCTGGGACTAACAGGGAAAAAGAAATAGCAGGGATGAGCTCAGGAGGAGAAAGGGAATTTTAGCCAGAAGCCAAATCAGGGGCTAATTTACCTAAGGAGCATGTGGGGATAGTAGGGTTGGACTCTGGGTGGGACCTGAAATGCTAGCGGAGATTGCACACCCTGTCTGCCAGCAAGCTGCAATGAGAGCCCTGTGCTAGGAATGGCAAATCAAGAGTGTTGGAAGCAGGATAAAGGAGTAGGAAGGAAGGAATGGGGCAAAGGATAAACAGAAGATGAGAAATAAGAAAGAATAGTGAAGAAACTTAGCAGCTGTTTTTGCATGTTTGGTTTCGCAGCGTTACTGCTTTCATGTGGCTTTTTCCATGTAGTGTTACAGTGGAGTTGACATACTGGTTTGAATGTCTGCACGCTGATTTCTGTGGTTGCATTTTGCATCTTTACTCACTATGGAGGAATACCTGGCTGCGTCCCTGCCTGAGAGCTGGAACCAGAGCTGCGTGCACTGCTGGTTTTCATCTACTTCTGTGCGGAAAGCTCTAAGGAATTGTGTAGCAAATTGGTTTATAATACTTACAGATAGTATTTTTCACTCCGCATGATGTTTTTCTTGCACAGAAAATTCTGCTTGAATGCACTTACGCTCTATTTACAGAAAGAAAGAATGATTGACACGTAGCAGTGAGTGAATGCGTGTGTGTTTTCGCAGACAAAAGTGAAATGAGGAAGGGAAATGTTTCTTGCCCTCCTGAGGACTGCTGAGCTCTCCAATGTGGGGGGCTTATAGGAGTGCCATTCATTAAGAGTGTGTAACTGAGATTTTGGTGAAGGAAAACTGGTGGTGGACAAACAAAAACCCACCAGTGTATGTATGGGCTAGTGATTTCAGTGCTACTTTTCATGCCTGCAGCTGATCATAAAGGCTAAGGAGGGTTCTGTTGTGGACGGCAGACACAGGGGCACAGGTTTGTGCTCTACCTGAACACCAGAACTGTGCTGGGCAAACACAGCGGCCTGTCCTCTAGGCAGTGAGATGCATATCACATGATATGTGTGACTGGGCTCCTATTTAAATCAGCGCGCCGGGGATTTACAGCCTTATTTTTGGATTGGGGGGTATAGGGTTGAAACCTAGCTATTTAAAGACAAAATAATGCTTCTGTGGCTGTGTGTTGTCTTATGAGACGCTGTGAGGCAGCCCAGCAAACAAGGCTGGAAGCATGCATCCATTGCTGGTGTAGCACTGAGTGCCCTTGCACCTCCTCTTCTGCATAACTGCAGGCTGTTCCTCTTTTCTCACTGTGGCTTCAGCTCTGATCCTTGTCTGTGTCATCCTAATACCAGTACTCTATATGAAATAGCTGAAAGCTCCTTTTCCAGAGCTTCAGCATGATTGGCATGAAATTATCTCGAAATAGGAAAGCTGTAATTATTATAAGGAGACAATTTTTGTAAGAAATGTGCTGTTGTGAAACACATACACCTAATTTAGGGAATTTTGGAGGCTGGATTGTTGATGCTCTTTGAAAATGCTTCGTCTGGCGTAGAAAGCTTGTGTATAATGGTGCTAACCTTTAGTGGTTGTGGGAGTGTGTTGAGTTGTTGCAGCCAACAAAACCCTTTTCTAGGCTAAACAATACAAATATGTTTCTCCTGGTTATTAGCAGTTATTTGAAACACGTGATGGTTGGGAACAACATCTCAAAGCTGTGCACTGCATTCAATACCAGGTCAACAGGCTTTTGGTTTATATGCATGGGAACTATACATCATGTATAGATGTTCACACTGACTTAAGCATCAGATCTGCTGTTGGCTTGGTATGGTTATCTTCTGTGGTTGGTTTGTGGGTTAACCTCTGGAAACAAAACAAAGCTGGAATATTGATGAGGCAATAAAGAGCTCTAACCCCTGCTTCTCCAGGAGCCGAGCATCTTGGTTCTTGTTTGTTTTTCAGGTGTTGAAATAGTGGAAATTCAGAATGCTATTTTAAAATCAGAGTTTTTCTTTCTTCAGAACACATTGGAGCATGCAGTGTTTGGAAGCTGCTGGCCAGTGGAGCAGTATTGATTTCCCTCTGGGGGCACGGCGTTCATCCAACCTTCCCAGCAGGGGGTGAGATTGATTCCTTAATCAGAATAGCAACAATCCATTCTGAAGCTTCCTCAAGGTATTAGGGTTAAATTAAACAGTCTGGGACTCATGTGTAAGCCCTAATGCACTTGGAGAAGCTTTCTGGGATAAGGAGAATGTTGAAAATAATCACAAAATGAACCCAAAACAAAAAAGCCTCAGGCACAAATCACCCTTAAAGAAGAGAACTAATACGTTTCCTTTGTGTGGTGCTGTGCTTAATGCTCAGATTCTCTTAGGGAAGAAAAGGGGGAAAAAAATACATGAACTACATAGCTCTATTCATTGTCTCCTTTTTGTATGTGTTCTATAGTCATTCCAAAAATAGATACGGTCACAAACAAATCTTAAATTAATAGAATTAAGCATCTTGAAGCAGGGAAATACTGTGCTCTGGATTTCTTTTTTTGCTTATTTTTCAACAGTCGATACTTAGAATGCGGGTTCCTTTCTATATTGTGTTTGTCTTAATTTTGCAGCCTTTTAAGCTGATGTTTGTGTGCATTTACAGAGTCTACAATTACATGAGTCTCCTGAGGATAAAAATGTCACGAGTGCATTCAGCTTTTCTGGAAATGCTGTCATTAGCTTGGAGGAGGAATGAAATAATATGACTGAGTTTTATTCTGTATATTAAGTGTTTGTAAGTAAGGATTAACTGTAATGTATGAGTAACCTTATTGAATGAGCAAACTAATAATTAGGGATGTCATTTCTATAGGTGAGAACTCAGCAATAAAAGGAGGCAGTGAGAGTAGAGCACATGACATTGCTTCTGCCTTCCTCTTTTCTTACTGACTTTGTCTCATTCCGCCTCAGTCTGCACACTGAATTAGATAAACAGTAATTTTCCATCCTACAGTACATTGAGATCCTTTCCAACAAATGCATCCAGAGGTGCTGAGGGCTTGACAAAGGTTTCAGTATTTTCATTGACTCTGAATCCTGCCTGTGAATACAGCAGGGAGCTCTCATTGGAAGTCAGCAGATGCTCTTTTCTTGTGGACGTGTATTGGTCTTCCATTGAGGAGAAGGTATTCTACCATAACATCAACTTCTTTGGCACAACAGGTTGTATTCAGTTGCCAGTACTCCTCTGTTTGGGTTTAACACTGAGATCTGTGGGGTAATGAACACTTAACTCTCCGTTTCTTGGTTGTATGCAGTAATGGTTTCAGGTGAACCAGAGCTGTAGCTTCCCAAGAAGTGGAAGGTGGTGTTTGAATGAGCTCCTTGCTTCACAGGATCCCTTGCTTTCCCTCATCCTCTCTATACATAGGTAAGCGTACCTTCTCCCCTCCACCATTCCTGCATTGGTCTGGTTTAGAGGCCAAGCTTTCTTTGCCTGGCAGATAAAACATCTAATAGATTCAAGTCAATATCCTCTCATATTTTTTAGATGATTCAACTGCTCATCAAGCAAATGGCCTATCTGTGTTACAAAATAGGTGGAGAATCATGAGATGTTCAGGGAATTGTGCCCAGAAGCTCCAGTTGCTGTAGGAAGACCAGTTGTTCTAATCCATGCTGGGAAAGGTCGGGCAGGAGGTTCCTGTTGTTCTGCAGCCAAGGGCGTTTCTACTGTGCTCTTATGCTTTTCAGTTCAGCAGACAAAATGGCTTTGAAAGGTAGAGGATGAAAGCTGAAGTAAGGAAAGCAGCCTATGAGGAGGAGAAATTACTCCTGTAACTTCAATTACTTGAGCACAGATAGGAGCTAAACGCCTGGTCTTTTTATTTATGCACCCGTTGTCTGTTTGCGTTATTGGTCATTGCCTTTTTTTTTGGAGGTTAATAAGAACTGCACATCATCATGCTTAGTTTAGTATCGCTGATTCTGTTCTCTGAACATCTGTCACTGTTTGCATCACTGCCTGTGCAAGGCACAGCAATGTTCTGAACCTCATTTCAGGTCTCATTTCAGACATGTTTTTCTAAAGCCTTTTTGTCTCTAGTTTCCCCTCTGCAACTATTCTCCAGTTCCATGTGCAGTTGTGTTACATTTTCTCTTTCCTGATGTTCAGCAGTACCAGTTCTGTTTCTATCTCATTATGTTCCCTTGTCTCCCTGTGCATCTTGCTTTCTGTGAGTAGATTATTTCTTCTGATACATACTATTTTTTCTGTCTCTCTTGCATTACTCATAAGATTAACTCAAGTCAACGTGTATTTCAGAAGGTGAGCAGGGCTGGAAGGATGCAGTGCATGGCATGGAAGGACTTGGAGCTGGAGTACAGGTCTGCAGCGTGTCCCACCTTCTGACTCTCCCTGCCTGGGGAGCAAAGATTCGTTTCTCTTGCACTTATGTTAGTTAAGAGAGGTTTCTTTTGTTTTCACATTGTAAAATAGTTATTGTTCTGAGATAAAAACTAAAGCTAGCTGTTTTTTTTGTATCATGGATTGAAAATCAATATGGTATGCTGAGAGATACCCAAAATAGATTTTTGCTGGAATGGCTGTGTTCACTGAATGCTCAAAGAAATCTGTGCGTCTCAGCCATGTTTCAAAGAATTATTTTTCCAATAGGCTAATTAATTGCCTTCAAATAAATAGTCATTAAAAAAAATAAATATATATATAGCTACATCAATATTTAATTGCATCTGCTTAAAATTCTCCTAGTCCAGGCTTGTGAAGTTGAGTGTGGATGTTATTCACATATCCTTGTTAAAATGAACAGAATTCATTTTCTTTTATGGACCTAATTATTCCTTAAAGAAAGAACTGAGGTCCTAAATGGCTGCGCTCCAAAACAACGGGCAGCAGGAAACAGCTCCATCCCTCTCTGTAGGCAGTTGTGCTGTGAACCCACGTGTGAATGTCACCAGAAAGCTGCTTTGTGTCCTGCTCGGCTGTAAGACTTGTGTACAACTTGTAGGGTTTTGGCTCCACGTGGTCTCTTACTGAGGAATCCTGTCCTTTGAAATGAAGCAGATGGTTCATTTCCTCCCACAACAGGGGCAGAAAAGAGCAGCGCTGTGCTCGTCTTCCTCTTGGATGTTTGTAATTGCTATGGTGGGACAGCCCAGCTAGCACGGTACAATGTAAGCATTCCCTCTGTTTGTTGTTTTGTTGTGGTCGTCTTGTACTCAGCCCTCCAAGATCATCAGAAGAGTGGAAGCAGGATGATGAGACGCTTTAATAACATTGGACCGTATTTTGTGTAAGTCATTTAACCAATAACACCACCCATATATGGGGGTCTCTGTTCATCTTTGTGACCAAATGCTTTCTATCATTGTCCCAGTGTTGAGCCCCAAGCACAACAAGCTGCTGTGTGCTGCACAAACTGGAACTCTCTTTCAGGAAATATCTTTGGCACCTCAGGTTTTTCAGCCTGCTAACACATTCAGAACACAGGACAAGCAGCTTAAGATCTGAATGAGATTGTTCACCAAACGAATTGGTGCAGCATATTAATTTGCTAGCACTTCTAAATGCCTTCAGTGTTACAAGAGTCTGCAGTGTCACTAAAATACCAGGAGCTTTGTTGGTTCTAAACTACTTAAAAGAGAGTTTTACATTCTTTGCTGCCTGCTGTAGCCTTACCGGCTTTATAAAGAATGTTAAGATCTGTATTTGAGAAATGTTTTGCATTCTGAGCTTAGCAAAGTTAGTAAGAACCTTTTCCTGGTAGTATTAATGGCCTTGGAGTTTCATTCTGCTCTGATTTAGCTCCTTATTATACTAGGCTTGTATTAATTCTTTTATGTAAATGGCCGCAGATACATTAATTGCATTGTTTAATAAGCATTTATTCTCAGTAGATAGTTTCAGGATTGATGTAGACAAAGCACTTGCCTTTACACTTAGGTGATGTTAGTGAGCTGGGTGCTGTCAGCCTGGTGTTTCGATGCATACTTTCCATTGTGCCATCTGAGGTTTGTGAGTTGGTGTTTAATGCTGGAGTGGAACTGGTAGGAAACTGAACTGTTATCTCGTTTTTTCCTTTGTGTAATTTACCAACGCCCCCTTCTCACCCCAAAATGGTGGAGCTGTCACAAGTGTGTGGTTAAGAATGGGATTAAAGCATTCGGGGCTGCCCATTCTATCAGTGCTAATAGATGGAGGCAGATGGGTGATACTGGGGATGGGCTGTGGGGGACAGGAAGCAGTCAGGCTGGTGTGACAGCCGTGTGGCTTTTAATCTGCGCTCCAATAAGCACTGCTGTCATTTGGCTGGTGCTTTCGTTTCATGTCTGTCTTCGAAGCTAGATTAACAGAGAGCTTCTTCCTGATGTATTTCCCATTAGGGTTGTGAGGATGCATGCTTAATGAAGCGTCATAAAGGTTCAAAACCTCAATCACGGTGTCATTATCATAGCATATATTCTAAAATATCCATTTCTTTTTGTTGAACCCAAGGCCATGAGATTGTTGTTTCAGGCAAACTGAATGACCCCCTTTAGCACGGCTAGACTCACCTGTCCAGGTTGGGAATGGAATGGCCTTGCTGAAGGCAGCAGATTGCATTTAAAGGATGAGAAATGCTGGATTACTTGAAATGAAATGATATCTGTTGGTGATGCTTAGGCTTCCAGGTCGTATTGGTCAAAAAGAGAACCTAATTGTTGGTTTGCTTTCATAAAGCGTTCTGTCTGGCTTGGAGGTTTTGGAGGAAGCCAGGCTGGGTTTGTACAGACACCAGATGCCCTACTTACTTTCTAGAAACTATAATTTTAGTTTCTGTTGGTTAATGTGCTGAACTGGAGCTTTGTCCATCAGGGCTTCCAGCCTGGCCCTGCTACACACACACTGTGGCCATGCTGGCTGTGCTGCGGCTCCCCGCGTGCCTCTGGTTTGTCCCCTTGCCCCTGTGCCGGCCCCTGGGTGTGCAGGAGCTGCTGCCAGAGCTGTGGGAACTTTGCTGCTGCTGCTTCTGCTTCTTTCATGCCAGCTCACTGAGCATTTCCCACGTATGGATGAGAGAGATGATTGTGTTAGAGCTCTGTCTGTTTTATCAACGTCATGCTTAAAGGATAGGGGTATTAATATCTTCCTATCAAACAAAAAACAATCTTTCTGCATGAACGGGGTGTTTTCTTTCAGTGTCTGTGTGCTGGTTGTGCCTCTTGGAGATCCATGGCAGCTCAGACACACTCCTGTTCTGGCTGCAGCTCGGCCATATGTGTGCTGCCCTATTGCCTGTGAACTTGAAATGTATGTGGGAGAACTTCCCTTTGTGTCACAGAATGCAATTTAATTGGTGCTTGTTTAGTAGTTTGCCTCATTAAATTATTCGTTTTCGCTTCTGAACAAATGCTTTGTGTGCTTTTGGTGGGTCGGTGTTTTACATGGTATTTCCCCCCTCTTTATTCCACCTACTTTGGTGCACTCGTTTAGTATTTGCTGGGATCTTGTTACTGAGAACTGAGAGAGCCTTCTGCTGGGGGCCCAGGGGGACCCTGTAGCTCAGAGAGGCTTTAGACAGTGATTACTTTTCTTCAGGTTCAGGCTTTGACGTGAGCTCACGTTGTAATGAAAGAGAGTTGTACTGCAATGTCTGAGGGTGAGTGTAAGGGAAACAGAACAGAAGTGAGCGTGTGGTCTCTCCCTCTAAGGGAAAAGATGCTGTCACTTATCAGAAGATATTTGTATCTCGATTGCAGTGGATGTTGTGATGCATAGATGGATGGTTCTGATTCCTGCTGAGATACGTGAGCAGTACTGTTGCCACATAGGTGTGGGTTTGGCCATGATTTAGTCTGTCAGACTTAGATGGATTCTGTGGTCTCATCTTTTGCAGGGAGGGGAGGAGATGCGCCTTGGGATTCAGCTGGAAGTTTGAGTATTTAATGCAGGTAGGATGAGCCTGCACCAGTGCTGTTATTGACATACAGACAAAAGGAAACAGTGCAGTTTGTAGAGCAGGGGTTAGTCCCTGCTCTAAAGAGTTCATCACCCATGAGCTGAGATAAGTAATAGGCAGGATGTGAGCTGAATGCCTTGGCTGCTGATTTCATAGCTATAGAAAGCATTGGCTGTTACACAGATTTTCTTAAATACAGTATTAAACCCCAGTTTTGAAGTGATGAACTTTGTGTCCTATTTCAGTTGGGTTTATGCGTAGCATTACAGACATTTAAAATGCCATATCCTCCTGCAAAAAGGGGAAGTGTTGTTCTACTTAGTGCATTAGATTTCCTGAATCATATGAATTTCTGAAGTAAATACAGAAGCCTTTGCTCTGGGTGCAGACTATTCCTTGGGTCAGAAGCACCAAGTCTAATTTCTGGGTTATAAATGGAATGCAGTGGCAGATAGGAATACTTGAGGCGGAGCAGTAATCTTATTTGGTCCCGAGCGTGAAGTGGCACTTGATAAATTGAGGACTGTATTTGTAATGTTGTGGTATTTAAGATATTAAATGCTTTTTGAACCTCATCTGAAAAGGAAAGGGTTGTGGATGTGATTTAAAGGGACCTTTCTTTTTTGACCTTACACATCTCCATTGCTCCAATTGAAACAGAAGAAAAACCATAGAAAAGCATGTAATGATTTGAGGTGGCAGCTTCCAGCTGTGCAAAATTACAGCACCTTTACAACATCTTTCTCTTCTGTGCTGCAGTTACACATCCCATAAGGACTGTATGAGCATAGTGTGCTGTAAATGCTGCTCCAGGTCTAAGTGCAGTTCCTATGGATAAGCTCCTAACACTGTAACTGCTTATAACTTGCTGTCCGAGGGCACGGTGGCCTCTCTGTGTCTTTTTATTCCTCCAATGCATCAGCATGCTTGTTTGCTTTTCTATTGTAGTCCTCCCTGCAATGGGCAGCAATGCTGTGTGGTGTGTTGTTCATAATTAGCACACAACTGTCCAAAGGGAAAGCTGTGTGGGCAGGAGAGCTGCTCAGTCTTTATTTTAACAGCTGGTATTATATTGAGGGAGGGATTCACGGAGTGGAGGAAGAAAAAGAGGATGAAAATCAGTCAACAGTTAATCCAGAGATACAGGCAGGCACCTGGAGATTGACTGGGAGTTACTGCTAGAAGTGCCTTTGTTCAAATAACTGAGAATAAAATAATGGCTGTGTTAAATCGAGGTAACGATGGTGCTGGGGAAGAGTGAGAAGTTGCAACACTGTCAACTGAAAAACCTTCCTGGAACAACAGCAACATATATTTAGCTTTGTTACCATGCTGCAACTCCTTTGGGAGGCAGCTCGGGTCTGCAGCCCGTGATTTATGCCGGCCCAGCAGCAGGGGATGAGCACCAGAGTCTGCCTGTTATCTAAGCTCTTGTTTATAACAACACGCACAGAGGGATGGATCCCCGTGGGTCAGTATAGCTCTGTCTGCTGCTCTGGATACTGTCAGCAGTCCTTGTCCCAGTCCTCTTCCCTCAGGACAAGCAGAAGGAAGAGGTTAGCATTGTTTGGTTTGTCTCTTTGTTTTTTAAATGAGTTTTGCGGGTATCATTAATGTTAATGATAGAGATGCATCATTTCTCTGGGCCTCAGTAAGACTTAATTGTAATCAGCCTTTATTTAGGCTTTGCTCAGCTAATGAGCGAAGAAACATATTTGGGTTTTAAGGTCTTAATTCTGCTGGTTTTTTCCCCCCTGTATTTATGAGAAATAACCCAACTTTGGTACCACCAAAAGGAAAAGCAGCACGTGCATGTGTATCTGCAGTGTAAGTAGATGAATGTGTACAGAAATAAATTAAACGATGGTCTTTAAATATAGTTGGTATTTCTGACCGTTCTTCTTGCAATAGTTGAGGTATTATTATTTTGATCTTTAAGAGCTGTCTTATATTCTGGGTTGTAATTTGCACATTATAATGTATTTTGAAACAAAACTCTGTCCCATTTTGGGATTTCTTGTGTGTGTTTTATAAGTGGAATTGTACGCTTGAAGAGAAGTGTTCATTGCTGAGCGGTCTCTTTGTGACAGCTGGTTCTCATTGTGGTGAGCTCGTGTGGTGCCTCAAACCTCAACATGTAGAAACTTATTTGAGGGAAATGAATTGCTGCAGCAGTGTGGGCATCTATGAAAAGCACCGTGGACGTTGCAAATGATGTTTTTGAGCCATAGGTGTTTTCTCTATTCGAAGAAAACTAGAATGTTCATTTCCAAGAACGTGATGTTCTGATGCATCGTAAGGTGAGCGTTTCCTCTTCTGAGAGATGTATGCAACCTAATTTGAAGCAGCTCCCACTGGTAACAGATGGGTTGAGCCAAGCATGTGCCATCACAGTATGGCCTTCATAGGCAGTGAATGAAAATGGAACTCCACCTCTATGTTTACCTGTACTAGATGAGCTTATGCTCATCATTGTGTGTCAGCTGGGTCTTCACAACACAATCTCTGTTCTAAGAAAGCCAGGCTTCCTGTTAGACTTCTGTATACATGAGGACAGCCTGGCTGTCCCTCTCTGTCTGGCTCCCTTTGGTTCACTTGCTGTTTCTCACCTGTTGCTCACCAGCTCCATTCCAGCTCAGCTCTTCACATCTCCTGTTCCCTCCCCAGCACCATTGCTCTGTGCTGTCTCATCTCACAGCCACTGCAGCAGCCACATCCTCTCAGGTGGCATATCATCTCACCTTCCTTCCTGCCTGCATGCTCGTGCTGCTGCTTGCCCCATTGCTAGCAAAGCACCGCAAGCTCTACCTCACCACATCCTTTGCAGGGTACAGCAGGCTGAGGGGAAGGAGAAGGCTCAGTTTGACACCAGGATGTTTAGGTGCAGAGTTTGGGGTCTGTCTGATGTAGGCTTTGCTGGGGATGGCTGTGCAGTGGCAGGAGTAGCCCCTGGGGCTCAGGCAGCTGGTTTCTGGTCCTATCAATAGCATTCACAATCCAGCACCAGCTCAGCTCACACAAAGCAGTGCTTCCAGCTCATGGCTTGAGCTTCAGCAGGGAGCTGGGCATTCAGCTTATGAGAACTTGGCCAGCAGCAGCTGAACTTGCACAGGGAGGTTCCTGCTGCGAACCACGTGTTGGGTTTTGCAAGGTTTCCATAATGAGTGGCAAAGTGGGTCACCAATGTGAGCAGCCGGACTGTGCTCCCAGCAACCCGGCAGGCAGAGGTATCCCAGTGCCAACTGATCCCAACGCTGCTTCTTGGGGAGCTGCTCGCTGCCCTATCCCTGCTTGCAGACCTTGCTAAGCCTTGTTTTGCACTGTGGTTTGCTGTCAGGATCCCTGCTGCAGAGTTCTGGGCATGGTGTTGAATCACTTCCCCTACAAGCAGGCGAGCTGTGCTATTGCAACAGGCTCGTGTTCTAGTTGGAGTTGTACCCATGGAGCTTTAGCTCGTCTTGTTCAGTGTTGCAGTTCACCTTGTTCTCCATCAGCCCTGATGATCTCATACTCCAAGAACTGGCCTGGCCTCTGTGTGACTGCAGTTTTCGTCGTGCTCTCCATGTGCTGTACGCTCAGCTGACTTCTCTTTCAGTACCTGTTTGTCTTTAGCCAAGTTCCAGTCCAGGCAGGTTAAGGAGGGCACGGCCCAAACCTGTCTGTGAGACAGCACTTCTGCTTCATTAGCAGGAGGGGTCACTCTTGAGTTTGTGGAAGGTGGTGCTTGGGTGGGGATGGAGAGGTTGCTCTCCCTAACAAGGTTCCTCCCCAATGCCACCCTTTGTGCATGGCCATGCTCATGAAGTGGGGCAGCGTTGTTTTAAACCCCAAGTAAACCTGGTGTAAGTACTGGAACTTGGGTTGCTTTGCAGCTTCAGCAGAGAGCAGAAAGCCTTTGAAACCTGAAATGTACATTAGTTAATTGCTAGTGTTTATTGGAGCAAGTAGGACTATGAGAGGTGAGTTTATCTAGCAACAGAAAAGAGATTTCAACATAAAACATGATCTGTTTCCAGTGCTGATTGGTGGCTCTTTTCCCTCCTGTTTGGATCGCACTCAGTTACCCTAAAATACAGCAAGGAATATTGGTTCTTTCTCTCATCTGGATCAAATTCTGGGTAGAATCCAAAGAGATAAAAGAAAAAACCTGTTGGTCTGTATGAAAATGAGTTTTAGGGATGGAGATAAGGAGGAAATGGAGGTGAGAGAGTAAATCTGAGTTTTCGGAGGCATTTATAACTTAGATGAGGTAGAAATATGCCTGCTGAAGGTGAAAGACCCCTAAGAATTTAATACTTGAAAGTTAAAATGAAATATGGACAAACAGAAAATGGGAAGGCAAAATGCGATCATAAACAGTTTCATTAAGGGGGGCCGGATGTGCTGAGCTAATCCTGCCATCAGCCATGCAAATCAGCTGGTAAAAGCACAGCATTGTTTGAGCACAAACCAAAAAGAGATCACAGAGAGATGCTCTCCTCTTCCCATCGCTGTGTCGGTGCCGTCTGCCCTACTCATCTGTGCTGCACCAAGCAGGTTGGTGTCCTGTGCTCCTCTATGTGAACAGCACCCACCTCCCACTTGTTCACTGACCACAGCTGACAAGGCTGGTGTGGGAAGTTCTCTCTCCTCAGCATTGGCTGAGGCAACGAGCACTGCTGCTTTCCTATTTCTGCACCTCTCTGCTTTCTCCGAGCTCTCGCAGGAGCAGCCTGAACTTCACCTATTCCTTTAGTAATTCATTTACCTGAAGGCTGTGGCATTTGCATGTGGCTTTATTGTAGGTCTGTGTGGATCTGTTGTGTTCTACCAGCATTGTGCTACTACATGGGACTGAACTGAGTCTGTGAAGGTCCCAGCAACTATTTTTTTTCCCCTTAAATCTGAAGTTGTTAAATGCACTTCTAAGGAGGGTGAGTAAATACGTAACTCTGGAGGAAATGCAATGGGATTCCCTGGAGAGCGAGGCCGTGAAAACTCTTAATAAGCATTTTTAATTTTTAATAATCACGTGTCTCATTTTGCTGGATTAGAAATGTAGGATTATGCTAAATACAGAGGCTTTGTTCTGCTGTTGGTAGCTCTGTATTTGCACCATGCACATCCACTGCTTGTCTTTGTTTTGGCTGTTATAGCTCTCGCTCCTGGCACTGCTGCTACCTGTGGGAGCAGTGGGAAGAGTGACGGCATCACCTGCTTTATGGGTACATCAAATAGTGCTGCCCAGATCTGATTCTAGCAGATCTGAACAGAGAACCTAATGATGTTTGGTCCAAACCGAAAGCCCAGAGCTTCTGCTGTACGGTACAGTTTGACTCCATGGCACTAACTGTTCTGTTTATGGGAAGTGCTTACCCAAGACACACGTGTTGCCTTGCTGCAGAGGCCTGAGGTTACAGCAAGGGGAAGACCAAGGGCATCCCTGAGTTTCTGCTATAGCTGAAGCCCACTGGTGACAAATCATTGCCATCACTGGGTTTTGAAAGAGTCCTGAGCTGAAGGATTTCACAATAGATGAAAGCTCTCTAGAGATCAGGTCCGTAAGGCACTCCCTTCAAAAGACCACAGGAATAACATTTGCGTTATTGCTCAATAATTGGTTGTACTCCATGTTATGCGGCTTAGGAATGGAGAGCGAGCTTTTCTGTGCTTTCCTTATTTCCCTTTTGTTTTTGTTTTATTTCATGGCTATTTTTCTTCTTCCGAAGAGCCTTTGCTTTGTTGGGGAGTGAAACATCAGGAGAATAGCTGAGAAGTGAGGGAATTTGACAGCTTAAAGAAGCAGTTAAAGCTAGGAGAAGCAAATAGGCAGAACTATTTCCATTTTAAGCATTGTTGGTGTAAAAAGCTTACAGCTGAGTTTCAGGAAGACCGTATGAGCATGAAGTTCTTTGGGCAGCGATAAAAATACTGGGAGAGAATTAAAGGAGATGGAAAAGAAGTTAGAAACACTTTGCCTTCGGGATGAAGTTCTCAAAGCACTCTGGCTGTTTGGCTTCCCATGCAGCTCAGTGATGCTCTGTCCTCTTTTGAGCTTGTATTTTTGTATGCGTGTTGGAGAGTGCATTAAGCACCTTAAGTTACCTTTACAACCAAAGTATGGCATAGTCTCTTTTGTCCCTGTGCTTCATTAGCTTTAGCATAGAGCTGTACCTACCTTCAGCTCACTGAGCAGATGGGGGATGCGAGGAGGATGTGGATGTCTTGCCTTTGAAACCTTATGCTCCCAATTTTGCTGACCATATTTCATCCTTAGGAAACACAGAAAAGAGCTGAAAACAGGATATGTGACCCCAATATAGGACATCACTATGGGGCACGGGTTATCTGGTCGAGGTTGTTCTGGTTACCACTCAGTGCAGGGTGAGTTATATAAATGGAAAGTCAGTATGTTCACATGGTCGGCGACGTCTGACAGCCACATCACTGCGGATTCACCTCTGCACTGCTCAGCATGGAGCTCGCCTTCACCAGACCTGACAAAGTGAAGCTCCTGAGGCAGCCTGGCAGATTGATCCACAGCATTACAGGGCAGAGTGAGTCGGCAGCATGGAACAGCCTTCAGGTTTTTTCTCATTCCTTAATCTAAATGATGCTTTGAGAGAAGTCTGGGTGGTGGTGGTTTGTATTGCTGGTGGGTTTTGTTCTGGAAAGCACCAGGCGTAGTTAAATCTATCAACAGGATTGCTTTCCTAGGGTGAGCCTGTTCTTCATGTGTGCTTGGCATTGTTTGAGTCCTATCTAAGGGCAGGAGTTCCCTTAAAGGCATCCCATCCTAATGGGATCCCAGCCTTTCCTCTTTGGTTTTAGTTATAGTGAGATGTTCAGTTTCTTGCTGCTTCTATGGTGTATGTGAGCAATAAGGGTGGTTTAATTTGCATAGTGGGGGTAGTGCGTGGATTCCCCAACCTGAGACAAGTTGGGAGTGTGTGTGAGTGTATGTAAATTGTTGGTAATGGACTGCTTTATGGGCTATTTATTTGATGTGTGTGTGTTTATGTTAAATGATGTAAATGGTGGAAGAGCTGAGTGTGGGATAACTGCACGACCTCTGGAGCAGAAGCCGTGTTTGTAGCACTATCCTGACGCCAGCACAGTCACTGTCATTAGGGCTGTGGATGTGAAGCTGAGCAGGAGCTGCCTCATTGCAGAGCACTGCTTCCTCCCTGCAGCCCTGCGGGTGAGCAGAGCTCTGTGCCGTACCCCATCTTTGTTCTCCCCAGCTGTGAAGTCTGTTTGAAACAAGGATTTGTCTAAACAAGGGTTTGTCTACATGCAAATATGTGTTGGCTCAATGCACGTCTTCGCTTCCCGCAGCAAATCTGCGTCCTCTTTTTGAGTGAAGGAGGTTACCTTTGGTGTCAGGGTGACTGCAGGGTGTCAGGGCTCTATTCTGTGTCCTTTGGGTTTTTTTTAGTTGCCCTCAACCACTTTGTATGGCTCCTGGAGCACAAGGCTTATAAGTTCTGTGCTATTTTGGTATGTGTACACTTGCCCTTTTGCTGTTGTTCCCCCCCTCTGGTGCCTTTTTGGTTAACTAAAACTGACGTAATTTAAACTAAAGCCTAGTCTGGTTTGGCTGCATGGCTTTGAAGCAGAACCTTATGCTAAACCAGAGCAAACAGAGTGATGCTCAAGTCTGTGTGTCCAACTCCATTCCTATTGCCTGCTGCTTTAAGTGCTTCCTTGATAGCTTTGCAAGTTTTCATCCCGTAACAAGGCTTTCATCTCTTCAAAAAGGAGTTAAAGCAGTTTTGTTGGCAAGCAGCAGCTTCTGCTTGCAATTGTTTTACTCAGAGCTGAAGTTTTCTTTCTTGATACCAATCTAACTTACTGCCAGAACCAGAAATACTGCAGTGCAGTGAGTGGTTATTTGCTTAAAAGCAGCAGATTCATAAACCAGGCTTTGTAGTAACGGTGTTATTTTGTGCCTCTAAGGAAGTGGGCTTGTACTGGTTTGATAGTGTTTGATGATAGCCCTGCAAAATGGAAATCACAAGAGCAGATCTTCAGAGCACAGAAATGAAGCTCTGCTGCTGTCAGGAGCATTCACTGTGGTAGCCCAACATCTGACCCAAATCCCTCCTTGTATTCGTATTGTTGGAGAGCACGGCAAATCTAACCTCTGTGCCACAGATGTCTGTTCTTTACTTTCCCTGTAATACATAATGGAGCCAGCTGCCAAACGTTTCAGGCTGATATTAAGGCCTGGTTTGTGTTGTATTTTGGTAAGGATAAGTATGCAATATAGCTCGGTGTTGTGGAAGCATCGATTACTGTAGTGTTGTATGGAATGGATGGCTGTGGAAGTGTAAATGAAGTAACTAAAGTTAAAAAACAAGAGAAAAAGGTAATTTAGGTTAACTCAGTACACAATTATAAGTTGCCTTGGATAATTAATTTGGATTTAGAGTTGCTTAATTTCTCTTGGCGTTTTCAAATCCCAGCCGGGCTTGTGGAATGTTTTTGATTGAAAAAAAGATTCTATTGGAAACATGTGTGACTGTGTTTTTGAGGGCAACAATATCTGAAGAACAAAGCAGCATCTGTATATGAATGTCGACAGACAAGAAGCCTTGCTGTAAACATAACTAATGTAATTTTGTGGCATCTTTTCTTAGCATGCCTTTTATTTTAGAACAAATCATGAGGCTGCAGGGGGAAGTCAGTCCCGTTCTGTATTAAGCTCTACCTGTTCCAAATGATATTTGAGAGCATTACACTGATGAAGCTGGGCTATAAATCTATTTCTTAGACTAATATCAGAGTTATTATTTAGGTGTAAGCCTTAGATTTGGGATCCATTTCTTGTCACTTGTTATGTGTTTACATTAGAAAACTGTTTGGTGAAAGGGCTGGGATTTGTGCAAGGGAAGTGAGTTAGAAATGAAAACTGAAGAGCATGACTGTGTTAAGATAAAGATTTCTGTTGGTATAAGAACCCGTGCTGCTAAAAAATGTCTAACTGCAGTAATGGAAAATATTAATAACAGTATAAAAAGTGATATGTGCTTTGGAAATAATTTCCAGTTCCCTTGGTTCAGTGAGACTAAACTTCTTTTTTATGATTATTCCTTGCAGGACCAGTTTGACAATTTAGAGAAGCACACGCAGTGGGGTATCGATGTTCTGGAAAAGTACATCAAGTTTGTCAAAGAAAGAACAGAGATTGAACTCAGCTATGCAAAGCAGCTTAGGTAAGTTGGCATGGAAAGGTCTGCACTTAGAGTTGCTTCTGCTCAGTGCCTGCAGTCATCTGCAAATGCATGTTGTGGTAGTAATTTGCTTAGCTTATAATGTTTGCTGTTAGATTAAACTTAGCATTCAGATCTTTAAGCTAAAACTCTTAATCTAACATTGTATTTTTGTCTCTCTCATGTGCTTTGTAACAGAGAAGGTATTTGGGTGGCTGAGGAGCATACTAGGGCTTACTCATAATGTACTCATAGTTAAAGGCTTGGGCTTTGGGTGGCATAGCATTGTAATATTTCCCATGAAACTATGACTGCAAATAAACTCTGAAGAGTTTAAGAATTCAACACAACAATGGTAACTCGCTATAGAACAAAGTGTCATGGTTTTATATGACACAAAGTTTAGAGCTTTTAAATAAAATTTTATTTATTTTATTTTGTCTGACAGGCTCATAAACAGTGTTGGAGAAACTGCAGGCCAGAAACTCAGTCTCAACACTTGGAAATTGAGTCTGTATATGAGTCAGATTGCAGCCTAAGATTTGTATTTTGACACTTTTATAGTCTTGCCAAAGTTCTTGCAATGGGTCCCTCGAACAGAGCAGAAATCCTATGAGTTTATCTTGAGCAGCTAAATTACTAGAAGTTCTTGCTGGGTATTTTCTGGTATGAACTTTGGGTTGTACATAAGGATACGAGGGTATGTAAACCTGCATCAGAAAACTAGATCAGATCCAGGGTGAATGGAGAAGAAAGGGGATGAGGAACTCTACTACAGTGGCGAGCTCTTAACCTGCACAATGTGAGAGGGAAGGAGTGGAGCAGTGGTGGGGAATGGTGGTTAACTGGGGAGGGGAGCACAGGACTTCCTGACCCCTACAGTACATCCAGACCTTTTGTTCTGTATGATTGTGTGCATTCAGACTCCTCCCATCTTCTCAGTATTGATAATGAATGAGATCTTTGCTTCTGGTTGATCTGTGTATACACAAAGCACAATGTCTATTAAAAAAGGAAAAAAAAAGCCTGGATTTTTTTGGATGCTTTTCTATTTTTAGAATGGCTTCTGAGATGAGCAATGGCCTGTTATTTACTAGGGGTTGGTAGCTGATAATGCCCTGCCTTTTTGGTTATGTGCTTTCTCAGGGGAATGCCACAAGGATTCCCCGGGGTATCTGCTATGGACAAGCAGGAAATTGAAAATGAGTTGTGCAGGAACAAATTGCTCACATCCTATGGAGATGAAGTTGAATTACAAAGGCAGAGTGAGCTGAAAGAAACTAGTATGAGTAAACTGGGAAAGCCCAGCATAGTATCTGTGTGAGTAAGTCTGCCTTACAGAGAGTGATACCCTTGAACTTCTGAATTTCTTGGGATGATGAATTTTAGGTGTAAGGTGCATAGTTGTGAAATCAAGTGAATAAACAATACGTTTAAGGGAAATGGGGAGGTAGTAACAGGTAAAGATGTTCAGAGGCTGTGAACCCCCAAGTTTTGTCTCTTATTCTGTCCCAGAATTCCAGAACAAACAAATTAGGATTAATCCTAATATTTTTTTTTTTCTACATTTAATTCTATGCTCATTGTTACATTTTTGCCTTCCCCCATGGGTAAGATGTAAAGACAAATAATACATTCATCTTTGAGGAGCCCTGAAGCTGTTTGGAGCCACCTGAGAGTCTGAAGTATATAGGGGAAAAAGGCAGAGCAGACCTGTCAAATGTTGAGATAAAACAGTTCTGGCCATTAAAAATAAAAATAAATCATACATCTGCTTTTAATAAATTTCCCCAAGCCTGTGGCAAACCTTTTGTGTGTCACATTGATTTAGTGTAAAAGGGCTGCAGTGGAGGGCTCACTTATTGCTGCATTTTGTTTTGAACTTCAGCTGGATGTGGGCATGGGGGGCACTGCCGCCAGTGACAAAGAGGTGCACCCTTGTCCTTGTCTTACTGCTGATTGCACACAAACTGGGCATCAGAAAGTGCCAGAAGTCTAATGTGAAGATGGATAGATAGCTCTGAGGAGGACAGGTTCGAAGAAAAATGCCTTGCATGACAGGATGCTTTAGGAATCAAGAACCTCTGATGTATGATAAATGTGGGAGGATGTCAAAGAAGTGGAAGTAAGGGAACAACGAAGCAACCTGGAAGGGCAGAGGAGTGATGCTGAATGAAAGGCAAACAACTGTGAATCAGAGGGAGGTGCACAGGCTGGCACAATATTTTCTGAATGGCTATTTTATTGCTGATCTGTCCTCTTATGTCTTAGTTGCTTCTTTAATCACTGTTAGATTTGAAGGTCATTGCTTTATGAGCTTGAACCTGGGAAGTGCCAATATTCTGGCCATGACACTGTAGAACTGCACGCTGAACTGCAGCATGTGAGAGTCATACTGGCTCTGAATGGATTCAGTATCACTTCTGGATTCAGTATCACTTCTGTTTTTGGGTTGGTTTTGTATGTATCTTGGTTAAAATCTTGCATACTGTTTTAATGGGGGGAAAAGCAGATGAAAAACATAATTAAATCCAAATAAATAGAGTTCATGTTTTCTGAGTACATTACAGGGTACATAGAAATCAATAAGATGTTCGAGTTGCTAATCCTCACTATATTTTCTAAACCCTTTTGCTGTGACAGCATGGACTTTCTGCTGGTTTTTGTCCCAGCCCAGCAGCCTTTTTGTACCTTCAGAAGCTCAGAAGACAACAGTTTGTATGTCAGAATTAACTGGGTGGCACAACACTGATACTGAAGGGAGGTGTGCATTTGATATGTGTGAAAATACCTTACCATGCAGCCTACAGTGTGTTTCCTTGTTTTTCACTTTCCTCTTTAAGCAGATTTATGGAGGCCTTTCTATGCTGCATACAGCGTTTGTAAGACTTAATGTAATCGTGCAGAGCAGTTTGTACAATTCTTGCAGCGCTGATGTTTAGTTGAAACTGCTGCACACAGAACTAGGGAAAATCTCCTTGTTCCAGAGCATCCTCTTTTCAGAGAAGACACTGGCTGGAATGGAGATGCTTATTGGGGGCCTCTCAGGAGGAATACTGATGTTTTGAAGAACACATCTGTGTGAGACTGACAGCGTTCTGGCTATTGCTGTGTTTGGGCAGATGCTGCTTAATTCCACAGGGAAAAAAACATGAGTAAGAAATGTGAGGCAAGAAGGCTTGCTGTCTTCCAGTTAGCAGTAAAAACAGCTTACAGCAGGGATTGGGTTACGTCCCTGAAAAAGTAGGGTTAGTACTAGTGTGTGTTTTGTTTTTCAGTGGGATGTGTTCTGGGAGTTCTCCAAAGAGTTTGCCATATACAGGCCAGTGACATTTCATAGTCCCTCTGAAAATGATTCTATCGACACCAATTGAATGTCATTTGGAATCAGTAAAAACATCTTGTAAAGTTAAAACAAATGGTCCCTATTTCACTGAGAGGTGGCAGAGCCTGCAGGACTAAGGATGAGTTTGGTGTGTAGGAGATCCCGGTGCTACAGCACTGAATAGGTCTTAACTGCTGGGTAAGATTTATCAGCTCTCAGGTTTAAAACGTGTGTGGAGTTATGTTTGCTATAGTCCAAGTATGCCTTGTAATTCTGAGCTTTAAGCATCAGCAGGGTGTGCTGAGTGGTACACAGACAGTACGCATCCTTTAAAGCCTTGATTTGTTGTTGGCTGGGGGCTCATGTTTAACTTTTAGGAAAATGAAAGCTATATCGTAAGGTAGACAAGCTAACTGAGTTATGTTCAACTTCTTTATTCAAGATACAATCACTGGAAAAGCATATCAGTATTTTAAAATGGAATCATTAGTTGGATATGTAGTGATGAGATGCAATCATCTCTGCTAATTGGAATAATCAAATTTCACATTTCTGCCAGCATGAGTTAATGATCACAGCAAGATCCCCATTTTATAATCTTGGTACAGCTTTACTAAGATTGCTTCTCTTCCTTGGGAGCATCCTGCAGGAGATGAGCAGACTTGCTTTGTCACAAGTGTCACCTGTGGGAAATGGCACCGTACTGAACTGGCTGCTTTGGGTATGGAATAGCACCTTCTGCTGGGTGCACTCATAGCTTGTCTGTGTGTCTAAGGATCAGTGAGAGGGCCACAGAGTGAATGGGACTTGTGTTATAGCAGATCTGGAGCTTGGGTGCATTGATTTCATGACTTGAGTTTATGAAATTCTCAGGTCCAGAACTTATTGCAGTTACGCAGACTGAAGCACAGACGTGAGATGGGCCCTGCAGGTACTGCTGCAATACAGCCACGCTTCTAACAGGGCAGATAGCTGGTGAATGCAAACCAATACTGAGCATCACTGTTTCTGTATGCATACAAGAACTATGCACTTAGTCTGAAGGGGATTTTTAATTGCCTTTGTTTTTAATTTTAGGAATCTTTCAAAGAAATATCAACCCAAGAAGAACTCCAAAGAAGAGGAAGAGTACAGGTACGTTCATGCTGTACTGCATGATAGAGGAAGGGGGGTAAGGCTCTGTCACCTGCTGGGATTTGGCTAGTCAGGCAATGCAGTACAGAGGTTGTTCCTGCTATTAAGAAATGGAGTTTGAAGGAAGGTTGGATTTGCTCTGTAACTGTTCAATTCACTTTAAATGTTCTGAGTACTGTCTTTTATTTTTATTTTTTTTCTACATACTTTAATATCTTCAAGCCAGACCATTCAGTCCTGGTTCTTTGAAGTGCATGACCAAACTCAGATTAGCTCCAGCAGCAGCAGAAGCTGCTGTTAATTTTAGCATGAAACTTGGGCAGTCTGTACAAGTATTGAATTACTCAAATGGACTGACAAGGCAGATTAGTATGTTACTTAAGGGGGATCATATTATAACACCATAAAAGAAGTCAGTGGCACTTGAAGGGTAGGAGATGTAGTTTGTACAGGCAGCATCTTGGAATAGAGGAACACTTGACTGGCAGCCACTAAAGGATGCTGCATCACCCAGCTACCTGCTTCTGATTTAGGTACTCAGGTTGTGTCTCCCTGGTTGCCAGGGACTGAAGTAGCATTTGCAGAGAGCAACTGCAGTGTCAAAGCACAGCTCCTTTGCTTTGTAACACTGGAAATGCATATGGATGATAGTACACAGTGCCATTAAAAACATCCCTTCCCTTGATCAAAGTTCTTCTTTAAGGAGAACTTCCTAGAAGAGAAGCTTCCCAATGGACAGGCTACATGTCAGAGTTGTAACCTTTTCCTTAGAGCACTCTGACTTCTTCTAAAATTACCCCACTTCAGTGTTTTGTAATGCATCAGCTCTGAAGGAAAGCACCATAGAACATTCTGACCCTGCAGCCCTTCACTGCAGGAGGCTGCTCTGCTTTCTTAGAGCCTGGCAGCAGACTTGAACCCTTGACCTTGAAATCTGAAACGTTTCACGTGAGTTTGGATTCACATCTGACTCATTGGTTGTGTACTAATTTAGATATTTGGGTCAGGACCCCCTTCCACCTGCTGTGTACAGCTACCTGAGTCATTCATATTAACCAAGAGAATGGCCTTTTCGTTTTAGTTTTGATTTATTTTTAGTAACGTTGCGTGGGAATCAGTTATTGATGCTATTGTTTCCTAAAACAGTAATATTTACACAAGGAAGCTCATATTGCCAGCACAATGGCTGTTTTTCATTGTACTTGGGATTAGGAAGAAACGTGCCTTGGGACAGCTATACCATAGATGGTGTTTTGATACCATTCACTCAATAATTTTGAGTTCACTACTAGGTTTTGTAGGTTTTTTTAATACATCTTCATCTGTTGTAAAAGGATAGTGCAGCTAAAGGACTCGTGATGTGACACAGAAGATTCTGTGTATCCCTTGACCTTTTAAATGGACTGTTCACCTCATCATACATCCCCTGTGTCTCTAAATAACATCTCGGGGGTTTGTCGTGCAGCCTTTGGGTGCCTTGGATGCTGCATTGAGATAGTCTAAAATCCTGTTTTCAAGCTTATTTTTGGTCTGCAGTTCTGTCTTTGATCCCCTATCTTTTGCAACTGGGATGTCTCTTGAGGCACCGCAGCTTGACTATGAATGTAGCTGCTTATATTGGTTTGGGTCTCTTTTCTTAGGTATTTTTTCTAGTGTTTTTTCTTATTTTCTCTGATGTCTTTCATCCCCAGTCATCCCATTCCTCCTTGTCCTCTCAGTCTCTCCCCTTTTTCTTTGGATCTTCACTGTTGTTGATGTTTTTATTGCAGGCGACTACTATTAATATTAATAGTTTTGCTAGTACGTACAAGTGCAATGCTTCAGAGCAGCTGTCTTCAAGCTGACCAGCACAAGCAGAGGAATTTAAATGCAGCTCTGTTGGCTCACTGCTGAATAGGCCAGTGACATAATCTGCTGTTTTTGAAACTGTGTGCACAGATGTTCATTTCTCCCTTTTAATAATACATGAAATGTTGTACTGGAGATTATCTAATATGAAAAAAATAAACCTTGCAGTGGAAGGTTTAACTATAAAATTATGGGTTAATGGTGAACACGTGGTCAGTAAACTCACTATCATTCTGAAATGTTAGTAAATTAGAGCTAATCTACCTCCAGCTGGCACTTGGAAATGTTCTCTTTTCTGCACTGTGTTACCAAAGGCTGGTTGCACAGGTTGGATTTGCCACATAGGGTACAGTGGTGACTCTGTGCTGTGGAGTGTAGGGCTTGAAAGAGTGTAACTCAAAAATGGTGAGTAAAGATTAGCGTAGTAGAGTCCCAGAGCTGTGCTGATAAAACATCTGGCACTCTGAAAGTGCTGTATGTTAAGAGCCGATGTCAGACTGTCTAAATCAAGATTAATTCGTCAGACAACTGTGAGTGTTTGGGGGAGGCTTTCTTTTGAAAAATTCTTTCATGTGGAACTGTGTTAATCCGTATTTAGTCTCGTGCAGCAATTGTAGATGCTTAAGGAGGATTCAACCTCCCTTTTCTGTGTGTATTTCTGGAAAGAAAGGGACTGAAAGCAAAATGCATTTTTGTCCTCTGCAGGTACACATCAACTAGAGCCTTCCTAGCCACTTTAAATGAAATGAATGACTATGCCGGACAGCATGAGGTCATTTCAGAGAACATGACCTCTCTTATCATTGGAGAGTTAACTCGCTATGTGCAGGAGCTGAAACAAGAGAGGAAATCGGTAATGGAATGTTTTTTATTATTCACAATTGCTTGCTACGTGAGACAGATAATTAGTGGTAGTAGAGTTCAATGTTAAGCAAAATTAATCTGCAGTTAATAAACATGAGCTTTATTAACAAACCAGGCATTAAAAAAGTGGGTTACGTGCCCTGGCCAAATCACTGAACCATTTGAATTATATGTTATAAAATCAGACAGCTACGCCTTCAGGAGAATGCCTGCTAAATAAGGTCAGAGATCCATCTGTGCTTAAGGCTCAAGCCAAAAGCTTGTGTAGTGAAGAGTCCAGCAGCACCATGTGAAGCATGAAATAAACAGAGAAGCTGTATTACTAAACCAATTGAGACAATTAATAGGAAGTTGATTCACGTTTCCCTGCTTCTCAACCAGATCAGATCAACCAAACCTTCTTAAAAACAGACTTCCAATCAGAACTGCAGGGTCTGCTTTGTTTTGGTGATACTGAGGAATCTTTTTCTTTCAACCCAACGCTTTCAAGACTGCTAAAATTAGGATTTAAATTAAAATTTGTTAGCGCTGCATTTTAAATAGTACTTTATGAACCTGTGTGCCTGCCACCGTGAGTGTTAAAGCTGTTGTCACCAGCTCTGAAAGGCACATAGCTGAGATGTGATGGCTTTTTCCCCCTTGCCTTGAACTCCTATCCTTGGAATGAGTGGGCATAAAGTACTGATTGTAAGCATTACTGTTAAAAATGCTCGTAAACCAGGTATAAAATGGCTAAGCGAAGTTCAGCAGGCAAGGCAGCATCAGACCACATCCATCTCTCACTTCCATACAGTCGCCAAACTACTGGAAGGTGAAAAGTGCTCTTGCTAGTCCAGCAAAAATGTAAGCATTCCTAAATAACCCCACTAGACATTGGGGGTACATTAAAGTGCTTTGTGAGATCAGAGTCTGAAAATGTCCATGTTTTCCTAAGTTTAATATGAGAATAAGTCTGTCAGCAGAGCCATGGAATATACAGACGTGTCTTTCATTTGCAGAATGGTGTGTAGTCTTTCAGGGGCATATTTGGCCAGCAGCATCTTTTACATATAGCTGGGACAGGAGAGTGACCTCAGCCATTTCTATGACCTTTTGTTCTGCATGAACTCTGTACAGTATGCAAAGCTATGAAAGAAAAAACAATCTGCATGGCATTAACCTGTCACTTCTAATCTTGTTACCTGATTTTTAAATTACAAGGATTTATGAAGTGATTGGAATAACTATTAGGTGTTTTAAATGTAATTATGAGGGGCTTGGTATCTTATAAAGAATGTAGGTGCTAACTGTATTGCTTGTTTGCTTTATTTTTAGAGCTTTATTGTAAGTTTGGCTCACAGGATGAATGACAAGCAAATTACTTTAATATCCATTTGGAAGGATCTGATGGTCTGGTTACCTGCTGCTGGTGATAAGTCAGCTTCTAGCAGAAGGCAGCTGTCAGTCATGGTTGCTTGTTTTGTTCTTGTAACATGAGTATAAACTGTGAATTGTGAATCCTTGTCTGAAAAGGAAATTGCTTCTCCCTTCAGGCATATTTCATACCATAAAACACAAATGCATCAATCACGCTCGGATCTGCACGGCGATTGTTGTGGGAATATCACAGGTCTGATGCTCTGGCAAAACCTCATGAGATACAAATTGATGAATAGCTTGGAGTTTCTAGAGATGTTGCTGGCAGGGCTCTCATGCTCACTGTTTGATACATAATCAGCTGTTATGTAGAAGTTGCTGTAAGTAAAAGGTGATTCTTCCTGGGGTTAGGACCGCGGAAGGGAATTGGAGGACCCATTCTTTTTCATTCTTGTATCATTTGGATGGAGTATTCAAGTCTCTGAACACCTGTAAAACAGAGCATCAGGCACAAGTTCAATTTTATTTTGCTGTGCATCCTTCTTCCATAGGATTGCCCCCATTGGCATTAACCCTGCATTGGGTGATGTTTTGTCCCTGTGGTCTCTGGAGTTAAGCATCCACCCTGCCTCCTCTTTACCTACGTTGTCTGTGTGTAAGATGGACAACTCCCTGTACTGTTTCAGTTCTTCCCTGATCTCCAGTGAAGTGAAACTTTTAAAAGTACAGTTCCTCACTTTCACTTCTTTCTGGAGTCTCTTGATCTAGGACAACACATGCTATTGTCGTCTTCAGCAAGGATCTTATTGGCTGTTTTCAAGCTGGAATTTCAGTTCCTGGCCCCTCAAGAGAGGCAGTTTAGGTATTTTCTCAACTCTAGCTAAGGAAAACCCTCAGTGCTGTTATTTCTCTGGACAGAAACTGATACGTTCATTTCTGGGACAATTCTGATTTCAGAACCCTGTTCACAAACTGGGTCTGACTCGGTCCTCTCTGGCAGCAGCTGCTCCCTGTCTCTAGGCAGCCACTGCTCTCACATCAACTTTGTATTTGGGAGTCATGAACTATTCCTCCTATTACTGCTTCTGCTTTCACCTCTACCTCCACCTCCCCTTGGGCATCGGCTGGCTCCATACAATCGAGCCTGAAAGTAAAGTAGAAGCCAGCAGCTCTGCTGCAGACTGAGCTGGTACAGCACTGGGACCCTGTGGTTGGGAGAGAATTTACCTGGTGTCAATACGTTCCATTTTGTGTCAGGATAGAAGCAGAGCAGGGAATGAATGCATCCTTATGGATACCGCAGGGGCAAAAATGGTCTGGTTCTTCACAGTGGAGCATGTACGTTCATACTGGGGGTGTACGTGTCAGAGAGCTTTCTGTTTCTTGTAGACTCTCAGGTGTTGATGAAAAGTAAATAATTGGAGGAATTCTGGCACACTGGTTCATTCTGAATAGTGCCCTGTTCTACTAATAGTCCTGTGGTTTCCAGCAGGATTTCTCATGGAGTGTTGTACTGTGCAAGCATGAAACAGGATGGCAGAACACAGCGCTGTCATGTGCACAATGGATTTTCCGATCTGAGCTATGGATGTGCTTCAGGCTGTCTTCCAGAAACTGCAAAGTCAATAGGCAAAGTGGACGGTAGGAAGGGGAAGAGATGTGTTGAGAGGAAATGCTTTGCCATGCTTCAAACTTTGGTTTGATTACATTCAAATTGAGTTTTCCCCAGCTCTTGTTCTGTTACCACTTAAAGTTTTCAACGCAAATGAATGGGGGTAGATGTATTTAATTTAAATAGGGTGTCTAAATTAGAAATGACAATGGACCACTTTGTGGTTACTGTAGACATCATTGTTGGTATCTTCTAGCTTTTTGCTCCTTATTGTCCCTGTTCACATTTCCAAGTAGGCATGATAAGCTCATTCTGTTTGTCTGGTGCAGCTGATGTCATCTCTGGAGCCTGAGAAACACAGATCTTGGTAGTCTGTGACTACTTTGGCATTCACCACAACAGGAGACAACTGCAGCTGAATTAGCATCAGCTTTGCTTAGATTTGAACTTGTTTCAGCAGAGTTGCATGTTGAGGTGAATAATGGTCACTCTGAAGACAGGAGTGAAGACAGTGCACAGGAAAAGGAGGCTGTGTCACAATACTAAGAAGCTGTGATGAGTGTGCAAAGATAGGTGTGTGTTTCATGTCACCATTCTCAGGACTGTCTTATACTACGTTATTACCAATGAGAACGGTAGGACCTCAAGACCACGGTTGTTATTCTTGGAAACAAAGAATTCTCAAGAGACAATTTCCTATCTTTGCTGTCAGGAAAGGAAAAGCATTTGTCAAGGCTTTTTGCAAATTAAGCTGGGGAAATTGAAGAAAAGATAGTGTTCTCTGACTTCCATCTCTATCAGTGCTTTTGTCACTGGTCGTTATTTTAAGTATCATTTGTGCCAAAAGCATAGATTGTTTGATAGAGAAGAGGAAATGTACTGAATTGCTGGGTCTGACTTTATATTGTCCATCCTTACCGGCTGAGGATGCCAGTTACAAAAAGTCAAAGGTAACTGGTTTCTGCTCGTGTAATCTAGTTTGAATGTGGAAAACAGAAGGGGAAATGTAATGGCCTTGTACTGTATGAAATGGCCTTGTACTGTGTATCTCTTAAATTCTTGAACAGGATGTTGTCAAATGAGCGGCATGCCATGCGTATAAACTAACTAGATTAGTTTTTCTGATTATATTATGTATAACATATACATTTTTCTGATCTTTATTTTTAAGTCAGTTATTTGCTGTAGTTGGGTTTTGGTCCAGCACCATCAGCCCTGCTGTCACACCGCTGTTCTGAGTGGCTGAGCCAATCCTTTCATTTAAAACTGCCCAGGAGCTCCTCAGCAAAATGACTGGATTGTGTGGCTCTGTGTAAGATACTTCGAAGTACATCTTGCTTTTCTTGGAACTCTCTCAAAGGGTCTCTCAAAGAAAGTAATCTCCTACCAAGCTTTTCTTGTCTGCTCTGTGAGTCTGTGGCTCTATCAGCCCTTGTGGGTACCAAGAAAACTTGGCAAACATCTCCCTCTGCTCCTTCTTGTCGTGGTGTTGGCAGTGACAGACGCTCTATTGTAGGTGACTCTCTAGCTGCTCCCAGGGCTTTCATCAGCATGGATGAAATCTGAGCCTAACAAAAGTCAATGAGAGTTTTGTCCTGATTGCGCAGCAGCCAGGATTTCTCCACAGCTGTTACAAATACAGCACAGTGACAAGGAGAGCGCACGGACTGGTATGGCTTGGTTTAGAAATGAAATGCTTGGCGTACAGTTTGTTGTTGCCTGGATTTCCTGCTCTTCTAAAACTCTGCTTCCTTTACTGTACTGCAGCAAAATGTTCCTTCAGCTGGGATCCTTTGGAGTGTCTGTAGTCATGGATGGAGGCGCCTGACCCAAGGGTGGCTGTTGCTCAGAGCACCCTCAGCATCCTGAGGATGTTGTACTTCAGTGCATAAGGGAGGAGGACAGCTGTGGTCACACAGCCAGCATGACTTGGGCTTTGCTGCTGTTTTTTAAGCTATTTAGTAGGTCTAATACTTGGATAAAGTAGTTTTCAGGAAAATCTCAGAGTTGGCATGCTGATTGCTAGCGTAAGTCTCTTATGTGTAGATTAAAAGGTGGTTTGGGGAGATAAAGTAATGAACACTATCAAAAACAAACCTTTCCCTATGGTATTTTATTAACAGTTTACATGCTTGCAGGTCTTTGTGCGAGTGAAGGTTTAGGATTGTTCTCACTGTTACATGCTCTTGATTTTCTTCTGTGCTGGTTTTGTAACCTGTTGTACCACTGATTTTATTAAACCTGCCACATGGTTGTTTATTTTCTTATCCAGAACTGCTTTTTCATCTGCATTTCCAGTGCTGTGAATGTAGAAATGAGTCTGGAGAAAACCACAGCACTTAAACAACCAGCGCCACTGTTGCAAATGTCTGAGTGGCTGCTCGGAGTGTGATTCATTACCTTGGTATCTCGCTTGTCATCTGAAGGGCTTTAAATGGAAAGCCTGATTAGGGTGTATCAGTTTGGCTGTTCAATTTGGAGGAGGAAAGAAGTCTGTATTATATCAACTCTTCTAAATTGATTACTGCAATGTGCATGACTAACTGGGATGGTAGTTTTTCATACCATTTGCTGAATCATTTGTTGAGTTCCTGTTTGCTCAATCACCGTGTGTAGAATAACTAATTATTATTTCATTTGATTAGGAAAGAAAAAAAGAATCCTTAAATCGTGCATCTTGAAGCCATATCAAGAAGGAAATAATCTTTATGTTTACTAAATAACAAACACCAAACACCAAACAGCTGAAAGGCCTTTGCTGCATCAGAAGGTTTTAACGTATGTAAAAGGAAATGGGATTGAGGAAGTTGAAGATAATGTGGGGTTGGAGGAAGCTGCACACTTCCTGTATGACTCTGAGTGCATCACTTAACTGGAGTCTCAGGCTTTTTTAACCGTAAAACTGGGACAGTGACAAAAACGCAGGTAGATAAAAGGGCCTCAGTGCTATCACTGTATGTCAAAGTGATCTTTTGGGATGCAGAAATCATCCTTTGAGTGTAAATGATTTGCAAAAGCAGAAGTGCTCTGAATGCATGGAGTACATTCATTGTGTGTGGCTCTCTCCCCCACGACAAGGATATATGGGTGTCAACGCAACAAGAATGAAGAGTTATGAATAGATTTAGGAAATGATTGAACTTAAAACAAGCCAGCAGGCTGTGTTCAAGTGGAATCTCCAACATGTGGTTCACCTGCGTACATCAGGCTGTCACTGCATATGGGCTCACCGGTTGCACTATTTAATAATCCTCAGAAATGCCCATTTTACATCCCATTCCTGTAAAAGGACTTCTCAAGAATGCAGCAGAATATGAACAGCCTGCAGCCTTCCTGCTTGGACTCACTGCTCTGCTGGTGTGTACTGAGGATGCTTTGTAGCTCTTTCCTTAAGACAAAGTGGGAAAGGAGATGGATGGCTCCTGCAAAAATGAAAACTACGCTGCTGATGAACAACAAAGGAGTTTAAAAATAGGAGCTGAAGGCAGTTTTGTTACTTGATATGCTCTTGATTTCAAGTTCATCCTTCAGCCCTTGTATGCAGCTGTGTTCTGTTCAGTAACGGGGTGTGTTCTTCCCTGAGGTCTGTGGCTCATTGGCAGTGCTGGGCTCCAGCTGCTCCCTGATCCAGTCCCTTCAGACCAGCGAAGTCAGAGGTGGAGGAGAGGGAAGCACACAAGGAGGGGATGAGGGAGGCGATAGGCAGGAAGTGCGGTATGAAGACAGCCAAGTTGTGTTATTTGTTTTGTTTCGCTGCTCAGGATTTCCACATATTCCACACTTATCAGCAGAATGTTTAAAAATGTGGCGTTAGATTGTGGTTGTTCCTTAGAACAGTTTTCTTAAGCTCTTAATTACAAAACAAGCCTAAAATTGTGAACATTTCAAATCCTCCTAGCAAGGAAGATAGAGCACACGGTCACACACAGCATTTAAAGGAAATGGGAATCTACAAAAGGAACTGAGATCTGCTTGGAATTTTCCTCCACCACCCAGCAGTTTCACTGTCGTGTTTGAGATTAAATGTCACAGTGCAGTGACTGAGCTTTGGAGCAGCGTAGCATGGTCTGAACTCACAGGTATTGTCAGAGCTGGTGACAGATGGGGCTGGCATTCACTCCTTGTCTGCATTGCCCTCAGCCTCACTGCTGTATGTTGGCTGCTCACAGAATGTGGTGGTTGATCTGAGTGCTGCTCTGCCCACAATTAAAGCATCACTGACATTGTGCCTCTCTTCTTCAGGAATGGTTGGGTAGAGGTGGGCGACATCCAGAATGTGGAAACTGTAGTGTCCCTATGTTCATCTTACAGCTACGCACACCTTGATAATGGGGTTTGGGACTGTGCATAACACAGTCTGGAGTGCTTGGAGCAGTGCATTGCTTGTCCATTCTTGCAGGCAGATTGAGGCTTATTATGGTTTTAAGGCAGTAGAGGTCTGCTGGACATGGTATGAGAGAATTGCAGTTTTGTGGCTATTTGTTTCTCATGCGTTAGGGCTGGCTTGTCTGGTGGAGGCTGAAAGGCAGTGGGGAGGCATTACTAGCACGTTTACTCCAAAAATCTGCTGCCCAGACAGAGGGGACAACGTGCTGCTGGAGTGGGCAATGCACAAAGTCCATCATGGCCAATTGGAAGGAGACTGCCTGCAAGCACTTCATAACTTTAGTGGTTTGTGGAAGGCTTCTGTTCTGAACTTGGGGATTCTCTAACCTGACACTGACATCGTGTTACTTAAGATGCACTTACCATCTGATTCTGCATGTGCCAGACAACGTGTACCTGTTGCAGGGATTAACTGGCAATACTAGATCTCTATTTTTGAATCTTACTCTGTAAAACCATGTCTTTGAGTAAAGCATCCTACTTGCTAGCAAATAACACAGTGGATAGGCATCTCTCTTACCATTATAGGTTGTTATTTGTTTTGCAAGGTGCTTGGTAAGGAGAGCAGCCTGTTGTAACAGTTGGCTGGGCACTCAGGTTCCTGGTCCCTATTTACAACTGTATCATTGATTTATGCAGTGATCTTTGACAAATTGCTTACCCTGAGGACAAGTGAGGCGTGCGGAGGATAGAGGGAGGAGTATCTAAAGCATATTAGGTTCTCTGATAAAGGCCATTGTGTAAGGGCTAAGGACTGCAATTTAAACTGACTGCAATTAATATAATGATGAGCCTTGCTCCAAAAGGCATGTCAGGATATGTTCCTTGTCACTCAGCAGCTTGCTGACTCTCACATTTCAGAGCTTCTGTAGCACACACACAGTGTATGGGAGAGAGTGGTTGCTGGCAGACTCAAAGCATTGAATACCTATGGAGGAATAAAGAGCTGGATTAACAAACGCTTAAAGATTAGGAAGAAAAGGTTTTCTGTTGAGTCTGAATGAAAGTCAGGACCAACACCAGTTGTTAGAATGTGCTAATCAAGGGAATCTTGGTATATTACATGCAGAGAGAAATTTTAATGTAGAGTTAATGTACAGTCAGTAACCAAAGAGATCCTGTTTGCCTAAAAGTGCTTCAGATTTCATAGTGTGGGAAACCAATAATTACGAGATACAGTGAATAACGCAAGGTAGAATTGCTAAAAAGGATTAATTGGATTTAAACTAACCACTATAATAAATGCAAATACACATCTGCAGCCTGCTGAGAGACATCAGATAGTCATCATACACCTGCTCAGTTTACCAGGGTTGCAGAACACAACTGTCAGAAGAATTTCTGTTTTATGCTGGAAAATGATATTCTGTTCTTCATTGCTAGAAAAGAACCCCTTGAACATAATTGGCAGTTCGGTCTTTTGTTGTTCAGAATGTTTCTTTTTCTCTCTTTCTAAACAGCACTTCCACGATGGCAGAAAGGCACAACAGCATATTGAAACCTGCTGGAAACAACTTGAAGCTGTAAGTGGGAATTTCCTCAGATGAGATGCTTGAGTCATTTTTATACTGTTTTCTCAGAGCATTCCAAACTTCATATTTAGAAAATAAAGGCTATGTGGATAAAAGCTGGAAAACGTCATCTTTTAAAACTTCACAATCTAAAATACACTGGTAGGCACAACAGTTTGCTTCAACAGCCCATTTGGCTTTCCATGGGGTCGGTCTGTTACAAGTAGCATCTCATTGTATCTGACTTGTGCTAAGTGTTAATCAGAATGCAGTGTCCCTGAGGATCCTTTTCAAGGATTCCTCTGCAAGCTGAACAGCTCCATCCTACATGCATAAATCCAACACTATCATAATCTCCTGAGTAAGGGGCTGTTTCTCAGATGTGAATGCACTGGAATTTGGACTGATGAGAAACTGTGGGTGGAGGAGAAGGTGAGGAAAGGGGACATAGGTAACTAAAAGCCCTACTTGCCAATGAATGCACCTTAGAAACTCCCTTGTTGTCTATTATAAAAATCAAGATTTTAGTGTTGGAGGGAAGTGATTTGGTAAACCAGGATTGAAGAAGCAAGGATAGGGAAAGATATTGAAAGAGCAGAGATGTTGGTGGAATGAAGTACTCTGAAGAATGGAATAAAAAAATGTATTTAAGTTTTTTTAATATGTAAAAGTGATCCAATATAAACAAGCTAGTCATAGAATCTCCTCAATTGTTACAGCAGATACTTCAGGGGTCACTTATTGATTTTAAGTGGATTTTTGAAGCTGTGTTTCTTTGCCATATGAAAGATCCTGTTTTCCTTACAGAGTAAAAGGCGGTTTGAACGTGACTGCAAAGAAGCTGATCGAGCACAGCAGTATTTTGAGAAAATGGATGCTGATATCAATGTTACAAAAGCAGATGTTGAAAAGGTAAGCCAGAGGGTAGAGAAACTGTCTGTGAAAATTGTTGTGATAGGTTTAATTCCTCAGTCCTGCTGCTTGTAGAAACCTTCTGAGGTTAATGTAAAATAGGGAGATCTCCCCAGCTGCTTGTATTTGCATGTAAATTATAAATGCAAGCAGTCAAATTTCTTCAGTAAGATGGTATCAGAATCTAACATAGCTGATGTGGCTCTGAATACATTTATGCAAAATTGATTTTAACTCAACCCCAGAGTTTTTAACAGGCAGGCTTGTGAGTGCTCCCTGCAAATGATTGCCTGTCAGTAGCTGTGTGATCCCTGTAGAATTCAACTTCTTTCCTTGCTGAGCAGCACTTCAAAGTGTCCCGATATTATTGACTGCAGGGATGTGGTACCAGGACTGTTGGTTATGGTCCCTGATTTACAACAGGGCACCATTTCTTTTTGGTGTTGCACATCTGCTCAAACAATGCAGAAATGTAGACCAGAAAGACACGAAGAAACAATGCGTAAAAGTAGCTGTGTCTTAAACTCACCTTTCAGATCTGATTATCTGTCACTTTCTGGATTTGCCAGGGCACCCTATGAATAAATGTGTGTAGGGGACTGTTAGAGATGCAAGGCCACACGCAGGTTTTCCTGAGATCCAGAGAAGGACCATATCTGCTTTATCTGTATAAAGTGATTCTAAAATACATTATTTGACTGATAAAATTAGGTCTGACCCTGGATTTCTTTTCTAAGCTGAGGTCATGTTAAAGGAACACAGAGACATGACTTACACTGTGGGGGCAAGTAGAGAGCTGAAACTCCTTAGTTCTGTGTTTTGATGAGAAAAGGCTCTCATTAAGTGAAAGGTAATGCATCTGGTAAGTTCTAGGAAGCAGTCCTTACCTTGGTGCTCTTTCCCTGTAAAGTGGAGCAGGGAGTCCTCCCTTCTATATTTCTGTTTTTTGGTTGTTTTTATAGTGTGTATTAATTACTTATTGCAAAACGAAGCTCAGAGGCATCTTGAAAGGCAGAAAAGTCCATAGCAGTGATGTGTGTTGGCTGATCTCTGGAGAAGGCATTAGTCGGCTTTCCAGTCAGTCCGTGGAGTAGATGGAGAAGGAAAAGGTTATCAAAACGAGTGGAATGTGCAATAATATTACTGAACAGAGAGAACAGTGTTTTCCAAGTGCATGTGTTAAACTGGGTTCATCCATGCCAGGCTGTGAATAATGCCCTTTCTTTGCTGTGCTCCACCCGCGTGACAGGCTCTGCTTTACGTAAGTCCCCCAGAAAATAAGATCTTGTTCCCCTGGAGCTGCTGCCAGGGCTGCTCGCGTGGACTCACTCCAGGGAGATGCAGAAACTGCTGGTTTCCAATGAAGCAGTTTGATGACTTTTCCCTCCTTCTATTGCAGCGGTTCTGATTTCTCTTGCCCCTCACAGCTTGGCTGCTGCAGTCGTGCTCCTGAAAATCTGTCTGGCCAGGAAAGCAGACGGGCTGGCTGTGTTCAGAGCCACTGCTGCTCACTTTGGCTGACCAAGGTGCTCTTCAGACAGCGGGATAGGTTGTCCTCATTTCTTGGGCTCGAGATGGACACCTTGGCTGCTTTTGCTTCTACCTGCCGATATCAGCAGGCGCCAGAGTTATTTTTTGTATTGTGCATTACTGAGTAATGGAATTAAAATTCTGCAGTGATCACAGCGAGAGATGTGATCAGAAAAATATGTTGCTGCAGATCCCTAATGCACTTAGTGCTCTACTGAATGAGGATCTAACCTGCGTGCATCTGTCCATCTTTAAATAGCAATAGCCTTTGACAACCACAGGAATGAATTCTCTCAGTAGCGCTGCCAGCTTCCAGTATTTAACATGGCCTTGCTGAAGGCATAGTTCTCACTATTACAGTTTATGTATGCAGACTAATGATACAAAAGCAAACGGAGAAGATTTTCCTACTTATTTCTCCAGGACAGTTCAACAAAACAGCATTTACACCACAGCCCAAACTGCTCCTGGGGAACCAGCCCCAGTCCAACACACTGCACACAGTGCTGTCTGTGCTGCTCTATCTGCTATGGCTGCCTTCATCTCTGCTGCCAGCCAGGCTGCGGTTGATCTAAGGGAGCTGGAGTCCGGCTTTGCTTCCTGACGTTTCCTTTTTTGGTGTTGGTAATGTGGAGCCAAGGGGCTGTGTTCAGGTGTCAGCAACGCTCGCAGGCTTTGTGCAGCAGTGAAATCAGAGGAGGGGGTTATGGCCCTCGGGTTCCCCTTCCTGTGTGTGCATTGTCTCTAAATTGCAAGCAGTCAATGTTCATAGAGAGAATTAAAGAGTAAATGTGCAGTTTGGCTCCAAGGTTTTCTCTGTGCGGTTCAGCAGAGTCAGAGTTGCTGCGTTGCAAACAGCTCCACTGTGAAAATATTGTTATAAACGAAGGAAACAGTGTAACCTGCTGCTGAAAACCCTGGGAAGGTTTGTAGGTGTCACTGTGAGCTGCAGCTCCACTTGGATGGCAGTGGGATGTGTGCTTTTAAAGCAGTTCTCCTGCAAAAAACCACAGTGGAGTTGCTTCAGTTTTTTGACCATTTGGGGAAATGGTCTCTGTCACCAGCGCCGAGTCAGTGTACATATAAGGAAGCGCTCTATTGTTTGTTCCTTCTCTTTAGAGCTGTAATCACTAAAAAGCTGACATCTTTATGGGATAACGTGGTACCCAGCGGGGCCTTTGCAGAGTTCTTGCAATAAAATAATAGTAATAATAAAAGTAAAGCTGTTAGTTCTGAAGGTTTGTTTTTCAAAGTAGATTTTTTCAATATCTGTTTTTAGAGAGGAAGTGGTTGGGGCCAACCATACAAAGACTCTTCTGCCTCTTGATTTGCACAGCAGCTGGGGGGAGGACGGCAGTTTGAGGTTCTTCGTGTCAGGCAGAATCTCTCTTTACTGAACAGTAGCACAGTTTTATATTGGGGTCCAGGTAATGATTCTGCCAGAAAAGAACTTCAGTTGTGCATAGCAGAAAATGAGATTTGAGTTCGCAGGCTGCTGTCCTAAAGTCAGGGCTGGCAGCTTGATTTGGGTTCTTTGTTCCTGATAAGGTAGGAGGGTTACACTTTAAGTGGTTTCAATATTACCATAAATGTTCTGTGAATCTAGAAGGCAGTGAAAGCCTTAAAAGTGCCAATCTGACCTCAATTCTCAAAAGTCACTAAGGTCCTGGCATTGCTAAATGCTTGAGTGGGAGTTTTATTTTGCTGTGTCTTTGACCAACTCAGAAAGTCTCAAACCTGCACCCAGAGAGCTTCAGTGATTCTGTTTTCTTTCATACTGAACACAGGCAATTCTAAATGCAATATTGTCTGTGTTGTCCCTCTTAGCCACAGCAGACATGTCCATTTATGCTGCATTGGAAAGTCATGAGCTGAACCACTGGCAGTGCCTTACGAAACACACATCTAGAAATATTGCTACTTTGAGAGATTCCTGGAATAAACTGATCTTCCTGCCTTTGCAAATGAAGTTCTGCTGTCAAGTGTTAAACTGCTTTTCCAGCAGCCAGGCTGCTGCGCCGCAGCACGCAAATCTCCTCATTAAGAATTTACACATCCTTATTATGAAGGATGAACTGAGCTGGACCCCCAGAGAAATCTCTGATTGTAACACTGATAGCATCAGTGCAAACCTTCATACGCTATTTGCAGCATGCTTAGTCAAAGAGCAAAGCAGGATGAAGCGTGTATCACTGAAGCGCTGCAGACAAACCAAAGCAGGCTTCTCCAGCTCTGTGCTGAATTGTTGCAAAGTTTTACTCAATGAAGACTGTGGGCAGCAGATTTGCAGCACAGCCAGAGGTGGTGGGTGCCCCCCCTTCTGCAGACCATGGCTGCTTATTGAGCCCTATCTTTCAGGACATGCTGTGCCATCTGCCCCATGACAGTGGGGTTTATTGTATTGTTTCCCTCGCTTAACCAGCTCAGGGCATCTATGCTTGGGAAGATGATGTTAGAAGTGTTTCTGTCACTGGTGTGATGAATACTTCTACCTACTGCAGTAAAGGATTCCAGAGGCTTTGCTTCAATGCTTTGTGTGCTATGAACTCACAGAAGTGCAGCATCAGTGTCTCAGTGAAACATGTGGGTGCAGTGAGCACAACTTAGTCCTGCCCACAGCTCCAGACGTCCCTCATCTGTGCATTTCTTACTGGAAGAGGTGGGTACTGCATAAGACTCGTTCTTAGCACAGTGGTGGGATTTCATTATGCTTGCTAGGCAGCTGCTTTCCTTTCTGTCCACTGACAGCACTGACTGAACCCTCCCGTGTCTTTGCTTGTGAAGCGGATCCAAATTCCGAGCAATTCAAGGGCAATCCTTTTTTGGTAGCATGATTTAAAGCCATTAGGTTGACACTAACATAATCTCCCTGGTTTATGCAGACCCCGATCTCTTTCTGAACTGCATCTTCCTTATCGGCAGTGCAGTGTGAAGGGAGTCCCTAAGCACTGTATTTGCATTTCTGGTAGAGTAAGCCTTGTTTACAACCTGCCATCAGCAGCCTTCTGCGATCATACAGCAGCTGTTTCCCTTTTGGAACCGTGGCTCATTTATGAGCTTTGATTTCTGGTGTAAAGAGTTGATGACTGCAGCATTATTAGCTGCAAGACATGCTAAATATCCTTTTGAATCCCATTCAGACACTGTATGCGGTGTTAGGAGATCAAGGAAAAGAAGCACCAGTCAGTTTTAGCATAGGATAAGGAAATCCATCTGAATTTGTTTCTTCTTTGAGTTGCTCCTCTGCAGTAATGTCCTACGTGGTTCATAACAGTGCAACTCTACTGGGAGTTGAATCACTAAATGGAGCAAGCAAGGCAGGATTGTGAAGAGGAGAGCTAAGAACAGCTTTGAATTAATGATCAACTGCAATTAGAATTGAAGGTGTCGTATATGTGGCATTCTTAGCTAACGCAAAGCAATTAGTTCAAGCTGTGTGGCTGGAAAGCTCTGCAGTCATTCCTTATTCTATCAAAAAATATTTTGACAGATTTCTTTGTAGAAGAACTGGGGGGGCGGGGGGGAAGAAGCACGCCTTAGAATGTAGCTAATTGTCTGTAAGCTGTTCAGTTTAAGTGCATGTGTTGTACCCATAAGGCTGGGTGCTAAGGCTACTGAATTCATCTGGTAGCTTTCTTCAGCCCTAACTATTCCTTCTGCATTGGCAGCGTTTGTAAAATCGTTGTTGGACAGAGATGGCTTCAGCCATGCCCAGTATGCAAAGTATGATCTAACAGATGTATTATGCAGTCCTGAAATAATTTTGCTTATTTATATTCCATACTCACATTTATATACTGCAGAATATAATTGCTCTTGTTACTAGAACTAAACAGATCTCCAGGAATCATTCAAACAGTCGGCCAGCACTCCAGATGCTTCTCTAGCATTCTCCTTGCTCAGTTCCAAGTATCCTTTCACCCGCTGTGCAAACACTTAATTCCTTTGTAACAAATTAGGTTGATTTATTTACTTAAATTTATCATCACGGGGCTGCTCTGGGCCAGCAGAGATTTGCCCATCCGACCACATTCCACCATTGGGTCACCCTGGCAGTTTGCACGTTTAGTATTTGTGGCATGAGAACGACTGTGGAAGGAGACCAAATTCTGGGTTCAGGGCACAGTAGTTTCTGTAGAGCCTTGGAGCTGTGTCCTGATGTTCCTCTGGTGCATAGCACAGCTGTGCTTGCTGCTGTTCTCTGTTCTTACATAACGGTCCTCCCTTAGATGGTTCTGAACACTTGTCGCGCTAAATTGACAGGATCAATTGGATGGGACAGAAAAGAAATAGCAGTACCTTTGTTTTACGTGCGGGAAATGCAGCACTCAGATTTGTGCAAGGGAGTCTGCCACAGAACTGAGATCTGAAGCCAGGCCAGCGAAGGCTTGATCTTGTCCATTTACATGAGATTCCTGGTAACCTCAAGCCATTGGGCTCTGTTAACCAGCTGAGGATGTCTCTGGTCATGTTGTAGAACTGGCCTGGTGAATAGAGGGCTGGCACGGCTGGGTGAGCCCTAAGAGGGAGCATATAAACAGGAGGATGAATGGGTGTTTCCAAGGGTGGATAGTGATAGGACAATGGGGAATGGTTTTAAACTGAGATAGGGGAGATTTAGTTTGGATCTTTTTTCACCCAGAGGGTGGTGACGCACTGGAACAGGTTGCTCAAGGAGGCTGTGGATGCCCCATCCCTGCAGGCATTCAAGGCCAGGCTGGATGTGGCTCTGGGCAGCCTGGGCTGCTGGTTGGTGACCCTGCACACAGCAGGGGGTTGGAACTGGATGAGCACTGTGGGCCTTTGCAACCCAGGCCATTCTGTGATTATCAGCATACACTGCTGTCATCTAGCAGAGTTAAGTGGACTGCAGACTCACAAGATAACAGTTCTGAGAGCTGATCGTGAAAGTTGTTCATCATCAGCTCTTTGCTCATTTGTATAATTTGTTCAGCCAAAGGTTTTCAAGGATCAGGTTGTCAGATTTTTTTCTATTCCTTTTAGCATTGAAAGTAGGGACTTGTCTTTGTCCTCTCCCATCGGTTATTTTCTATGTTCCGTTCTCCCTTCTTGCTTGCAGGAAAGCAATTTTTTTTTTCTTTGCTTGTCAATTCAGTGAGACCAAACTGGTTATTGTAAAATAGTAAACAAAGGAGCTTGACTTGGAGGCTATGTAAATCAAAGCCTGCAGTCCTGGCCCTGCATCTGAGCCTATGGCAGCATTCCCACTGTTATTAATGCTTCTATGAATGCTGCCAGCATTACCAATGGTGGTGCTGGTGCCTGCTCACAGCAGAGCAGCAGCGTGAGCTGGGCAGGGATAACCAGAGCCTGCAGCTGAGAAATGTGAGCTATTGAGAGCATTCCTGAAAGTGGTCAAGTGTTCAAGTCTGCCTTTATCATTAACTTATAGTTGAAGGGATTGGGCAGTCGAAGAGGGGTGGATTTTTGTGTTAGTGTTGTAGTCTGCTCTTGGATTTCCCAAAGACGGATCTCTTTTGGCAGACGGTGGCTTGGCGGTGATGCATCTCACATGCTGTCTGGGTTTGTTGGTGTTTGAAAAAGAGGGGGCAGAAGAAATCAAGCTGTCCCAGCGTCTTGACTGGAAACTGCCACCCTGGAGAGAGCAGCAGCTGAGAAGCTGAACTGTGCCACTCAGTGCGGATCAGTTTAATAGCAGCCAAAGCTTTATGCTGCCCTTTTCAGTTATTCATATCACTCCCACCATCACAGCCTTGAGGAGCTGCATTTTTTTGTCTGTGTAAACCCAGAAGACAGTGTGTCTATTGACTCTCTTGCTGTTTCTGGAATGCGTCTTACAAAGTTGTTATCAGCAAAATATGCTTCATTCTTTTCTGTTTTGGAGACAGGAATGGCAGAAAATATGTGCGTGTGTGTATATATATGCATATATTTAAATATTTCTCCTATGTTTACTTTACATATTAGTTTTTTTCTGAGTTAATTATAGAAAATACTACTTTGGTAAGATTGTGTTTAAATCTGGATTGCCATGACAGTGGAAACCTGAAGCTTACCAGCACACTTGCTGCAGGGTTAATGGTGCTGCAGATGCTGGGCTGTCCTTCATCCCTCGGAGTGCTCCTCCTCATGAGAAGTGTGTTAACATATCTGACCTCTGGGTTTCTCTGCTGCAATGTGAGTTCAGAGAAGAATTACCTTAAGAAAAAATAGACCTTGGTTGTGGTTATGCTCATATCCACTGCATGTGTTTATCTGGGGCTTAAAAGGTGGTACAGAGGTTCACTTGGAATGGAAGGGGGGTGTGAATTCCTTCGACAGACGTGCACAGAATCTGAGCACCTTTCACAAAGCAAAGTGAGCTGCTTTTCTTCTCTCCCCAAACCCTTTTAATGGATATACTTTTTTTTCCCTACTTTTTCATGCTGCTGCAAGCGACCTCATTTATTTCTTTATTTATGTGACCTCATTTATTCTTCCTCTCAAGAGGAGGGGCCTTTTTTTTCCCCTAGTGTTATGAGTGCCCAGCCTTCACTTCTGCTTTAACTGGGAGTGATCTGACAGTTGTTGGTTCACATGTGGTGCTGGAAAGCTGAGATCATGCTCCACTATCCCAGTCCCAATTAGAGGAGAAGTGAACCAACTGAAAGCTGCCTCACAGTGTCATCCTCTGACCTGAAAGCAAGGCCTGGTATTCCAAAGCCTTTCCTCCTGAGAATGCTGCTTCAAGTAGATATTTTAACGTTAATTCTAATGTCTGAGAATAGCGTCTTTGAATGTAAAAACAAGCAGTGAAGAAAGTAGAAATATGCTTTTCTGTGAAGCTCAACTGTAAATTACTCCTGAAATAGCTCCTGTGACTCGGCAGATCCAGGCTGCTGTATCTGTTACACTGGATATGAAAGCTAAGGTCATCAGCTCATTTTTATCATTGTGCTTCAGCAGCAAACAGAAATCTAGGACTAACTGAGTTGTATTTTAGGACTAGAAGTGATGATGTTAGAGAAGTGACATATTCAAATGGAGTAATAAAAAAAAAATTCTAGACTTTTAAAAAATATTTTTATTTTAAGGACCAAAATACCTCACTGGAAAAATATTTAAGCTGTTTGAAGCTTGCCAAATGCATTAAATGGCCAGCAGAAACTAAACGTCACTGGGGCTCTGATACAAGAATCTGTGGTTTTTGGAATGTACCCAATTTTACTTATTCATCTCCTGCCTTCTCTTATTTGGGGCCAGTTAAGATAGTTTTGGAAACGGAGCATCTCCTCCTGCATGCATTTAGCTCGGGGTGAGTGCTCATACCCAACCAATGGGGTTGCTGATGAGGAAGAACACTGTCTATTTGCTGGGGCTGCCTGGAAATATGTAATAGCAAAGTCCTTGCTTTTTGGTTTCAATAGTAGAGTCAAGGGACAAATTCTTGAGCTGTGCTACTTAGATAAATAAAGAGAGCTGTGTAAGTGGTACTGGGCCTTCTGTAGAAGTCAGCTCAAACAATGGGTTGCTCTTAGGTAGATGAAGATACTGGTGCTCACAAATGAATATTGATCTCCAGCAGCTGGGATGTGAGGAAGAGGCTGGGAGGTTCTTCTTACAGCTGTCATCCTTTCCATGCCTGACTTTGTTTTCCTGGTGTATTTTTGTTTGTAGTACAAGGCTACATTGTTTTCCATTGTGTTTAATGTAGCTTTATGTGTTGGTAAAGTTTAATAAATTATACAGAGCACTTGGGCAGAACAGTGATGGCTGTGGCTCCTTGGGATTTCATTGCAGCAGGTCAATGTTACACATACTTGTGCTGCAGGAGCTGGTGGGCAATTAAAGCTCCTTGAGAACAAGCAAAGTCAAAAGCTTTCCTTATCAGATGTTTTTATTTAGCTATAGTTAGTCTTTCCCATTTGATGCTGCTGTTTCATCTGCTGTGCTGCATTCAGTGCTCAGCATTTTGTTGCTGTGCTCAAATTATTACTTTTGTTGAAAGAACGTGAAAGGTGATCTAGGAAACTACTTCAGCTGACTGCACTCACGAGAAAAATAACTGAATCAAGTCAAAGTAAGTTATTAGGTGAGATGTGTGAGCTGGACAGATGGAAGGGAGGCCTATGTGCACACTGAGATTTGAAACCTTCTGGCAGAATCTGTTTGCTTCCAGTTAGGATTACTAAAATGTTCCATGATTTGGTATTTCATGGATTTATTGTCAGGAAACTATTATTGTCTGCCTGGAATAGTTCAAAGAATAACCCTACTCTGAATTGTATTCAATGGGAGCCCACTTCTCTGAATATATTTAAACTATTTGCTGCATTGTTTTCCCTTAAATAGCGGAAAATGTTTTTAAGCTTGTTTTTAAAGCAGTCTTTCTTCTTTCTAAAAGAGGTTTTTCAGAAACTTGAGGGAGTGATGGAAACCTAATGCTGAGTACCTGTAGCTGTGTTCTGCAGCAAGGTAGAAAGCACAGGGTGAGGAAACCATAAATGCCTGTAAAAGGAGTGTGAGCAGGGTGGGTTAGGTATCCAAAGCCTAATGGCCGGGCTCTCTCTGGCCTCTACAGCGAGAATTTTGAGATGGAGGGGGTATGTGGGAGCCCAGGATGGATAAATGGATGGATGCCAGTTGTGAATGAGCACGAGATGGACCTCGAGGCTCAAGTGACCGTGGGGTAGGGAGTGATGGCAGGAGCTATACTATATATATTATATATGGGGAGAGAGAGGGAAGAGCTTCTGTATGAAGGCCAACCACAGAAAAGAAAAGGAAGCTAAAATAAACAGATGGGATAGTCAGCTAGGGGAATAATGGGCAGTGAAACAGATAACAGAAGGCCTTAGGAAGCAGAATTGTATGGAGAAAAATCTGAAAATACAAGAGGGTCACTCAGGGACAGATTGTTCTAGGCAAAGAAGGGAGGGTAGTTGCCCAGTGCTCTGCTATGCTGGGTAGCAAAGCAAATCTGCATGGGTAAAAATAGGAAGGAGCTGTGTCTCAGCTGCTCCTCGGGCTCCTGTTTCTTTGCATAATTTGTGCCAGCTCTGTTCAAGGAAGTGGAGATAAGACTTTGCAGAGAGCGCAGTGGGAGCGTGAATTAAGAAGTTTTGTTGTATGTTGGCTGAGGCATGTGAAATGAGACAGATATTTGTTTTGCCCCTCCACTATCTCCAAAACGTACTGTGAGCCAACAGGTAAGTGGTGTGTTAAAGAGATGACATCCAACAGCTTTCAGTAGAGGAAGGAGTGCCTGTAAGTGTCCTGAAAAAGCCCCTGCCTTGAAGGAGGATCCTGGAGGGTCAAATTTGGTATTGTGTGACATGTAGTATGAAGAGAGACTGTTTCTGAGTGCACAGTGATTCATAGAAGGAGCATATTGCAACAGAAGAAAAGGATAGCAGCTGCAAGCATCAAGGGCCATGTGCTAGCCAGAGGAAGCTGGCATTGCCTTCTGCTTGATCGGTGGCAGAAGGTTTATTCTATGAAGATAGGAAAAAGACTAGAGATGTTCATTCTGATGATGCATCTGAGCTGTGAGAGCTATTCCTTCTTAGGCAAAGTAGGAAAGCAATTCTTTAGTGAGCCAGATATTGACCAATTTAAGTTAAATCTGGAATTTTAAAGGCTCATAGGAATAGGCAGGAATGTGTTACAGTTTGACAGAGAGGCAAGGCCCTGCCATGTTTAATAGAAGAAAGAGAATTGAATTCCAGCAGACTCATGCTGGTTCACAGTGGTTCCCAAATGTTTGTGGGTAAGAGTGAGGCAAAATTGGAAGCATTCAGAGGCCCATATGCTAATGTTTCTGTGCTGCCTACTTGTGAGGTTGGTAATAGAAGTAACGCAATGTCATTTAGTTCCAAATGGTATAGATTAAAAATTTCTTCTTTTTTAGGCAAGACAGCAAGCCCAGCTGAGACATCAAATGGCAGAAGACAGCAAGGCAGAATATTCTTCCACTCTACAGAAGTTCAACAGTGAGCAGCACGATCATTACTACACACACATACCAAATATCTTCCAGGTAAAGCTCATTGATGCTGTTCTGGAGAAGTTCAGAATCTCACAATAAAAGCCAAGGGATGTGTTGCTTGTTGGCTCAGTTCTTGGATCTTGCCTTTTATTTGGTAACGTTTGTCCTCACTAGCAAGTATTGCATGTAGTCTGCCAACACGAGAGGTGGTATGAAAAATTCTGCCCTTCTCTTCTGCAGCAGGAAACAATGAATTGTCATGACAGATTATGATAGTCTTTGGATTTGTTCACAGTCTTGCTGTATGAAGCTCTTGTGTTTGTGCAGCTGGGGAATGAGAGCATTATTTGCATTGTTAGAGCAGGAGGCAGCTGGGGGGTGTCCTTACATCTGCAAAGCTTCGTGGTCCTTTATAACATGTTTTAAAATCAGACTTCACAGATATTAAATTTAAACCCCAATAATTCTGTGATATTGAATGTCAAAGAATGTAAGGAACTGACTGTCTTATGATGCTTAAAGAAAGATAGAGAATAAAAAAGCTGTCAGTGTGCTTGGCTGAACAAAGAGAGATTAATGCTGTAGAACAGAAGTTCTAAATGACTGTTCTATTGTAATGGGTCATAGGAGTCAAGAAGTAGAACATGCACCCTCTTTAAGGAGAGGAAATGTCACATGCTTATCATCTGATAAGAAATAACTAGTACTTGCGTAGCAAATAGGCGTTTTCTTATTCATAACCAGAGCGTCTTTTCTAAATGGACACCTCTTTTGCTCATGGAACTTCAAACCAGTATCTTCAGATCAGTTATCTCTGGCATTATATTTAATGTCTGCCAGCATACTTGTATTTAACACTAAATGCAGTGAAAGTTCTGATTTGTAGATGAGCATGCAAGTTGTGCACACATCCTTTTAACTGCTAACAAATAATCTCTATTGCTTTCTATTAGCTGCTGAAATAACGGGTATATTGTAAAGGATTTATTTCCTTTAACTATTGAATTGTTGTTGCTTGTATATTAGGGAAGGCAATGAGGATTTTTAGGCTGTGTTCCATAAGATTCTTGCAGTCTTACATGAAACAGGCAGTTCTTGTTCAAGCCCTTCTGTATCCTGTTGTTATAATCTGTCTTAATAGTGTTATGCCACATCCACTTACCCTCTGCTCTAAATCAGAGGTCCATGCAATAGATGCTGGAGATTGTGACACTGAATCCACTGAGGAGCAGGGAGCGTATGTTGAGAAGCACATGTGTAAGCAACATGGTGTGTAGGGCTGAAAATCATCTGCTGGAGCAAAGGGGAAATAAAAAATCCAAGGGAATAAGAATCTTCAGTGGAATGAAAATAAGATCTTTCACAGCGTGCTGCAGAGAATGAAAGAGAATTTATTGTTCCAGAAATTATGTTAACAGCTTTAGGAACCACTCCTAACAAATGTCTAAAGCTGGGATTTTGACAAATCAGCATTTCTTAGTGTACAAAACTAATTGATGAATGCTCTGTAACAGTAACACAGATTGCTCCTAGAATGGTATTTAGATGTTGAAAGGAGCCGCACCAACTAACTGCCTTGTTAGAACAGCTGTCCTAATTTGTCTGTTCTTTAAAATATATATATTTAAAGGGTAGGGAGGAAAGCTGTTTGTAACTGTGATGTGACTGTTGATCTGTGATCTGACTGAAGTCTCTTGTTTTAGAAAATACAAGAAATGGAGGAAAGAAGAATTGTGAGGATAGGTGAATCCATGAAAACGTTTGCAGAGGTTGACCGCCAAGTGATCCCAATCATTGGGAAGTGTCTGGATGAAATAACAAAGGCTGCAGAATCAGTTGATCACAAGAACGTAAGTGTTACTTTACTTGTATTGCTGACTGCCATCTTTAGAACCGATCGCTTTGTGCACAGAGGTTTAAATGCTGGATCCAAGCTGCAGCGTGTGGGCTTTATAGTCATAGAACTAAAACAAATAATGGGCTCTTGTCCCAAACTACTTTGTCTGAGGCAGATTATTTCCTAAATCTACTTAACGTCAGGAAATGCCACGCTTTCTTTTCTTTTAGGAATATTCTCTCCTTTTGATAGGATAATGACTTCTTGAAATAACTGTTATTGAAGATCAGAATTCTGCTCAGAATAAGGAGAATGATGGGCATTATTCCAGATATCCAATCACCACCAATTCTTATTCAGATGGGTTCTGTACTCTTCTAATAATGGAAGTAATTAAAACGTTGGCTTCATTAATTATTGCAGCAGTTCTGGCAGAATTTCTACTTGGTTTTAAATTCTTCATTTGCAGAACTGAGACTTGCTAGCAATCTGGACATGAGTTCTCGTAAACCTTAATTTTGAACATCATTGTCAGAACAAAAATAATCCTCCCTGATGAAGGCTGATAAGGAGTTCAGTTGTGCTTCCTGACATACGGTTAGCACAAGGGCAAATGTGTTTTTTATTTTGTTTTCAGAATGATCTACTCCCTTTGTAAATGAAGCCTGTGCCTGCTCTTTCTGCCCTTCTCACGGATCACATTAGCGCTTCAAATACAAACAGCGTGTGTCTCGCTGCCTATTTGCAATTCCCATACATCTTTTTCACTGGAATCTTTTCTGAGCTATTCAGTGCCCTGAGCCCGGAGACTGCAGTTAATTGGCAGCACAAGCCTGAGGCTGAGGTTTTGAAATGAATCCCCTGCTTTTGCACGGCGGTTGCTCTCCCAGAGAGCAGCATGAGAAACCAAGGAATCTGAAAGTTACTGTTTCCTTTTTGGGGTAGGAGAAGGAGCACAAATTCCCATGTTTGAACAATGTACCCTTTTTTGGGGTGCTACTTGGTTCTGTATGATGAAAATCACTGGGGAGAGATTCATAACCAGGCCTACACTGTGCTCAGATCCTCAAGCACAGTCTAAGAGAAACACACAAACCACTTAATGCTGAGGATTTGAGCCAGAATGAATCTTGCTCTCAACTTTGGTCTCTTGCACGCAAATGTGTTGGACTGATGGCTCATGTGCACAAGTGGAACATTAGAAGAAGGTGCTGTGAGCACTGATAGCTCAGGGATCTTCTGTAAGTACTAAGAGAACTGCATTAGTTACAGTTGAACAATTATGAAGGATTTGGCTTGTTCTGTCTGGGAAACTGATGTGCATAAAGGATTCCTCTTGTCTTAAAATATCATTGTGGGCTTCATGCCTCTGGAACAGTGATTTCTCACCTTGACTCTAATAAGAGTGGTACACTTGTTCTTATATGCTCTAGGGTGTGTGTCCTACCACTTTATAAGCAGCCATAGCTGCAGACAGTGGCAGTTTAACATCTTGTTCTCCTTGAGCCAGTCATGCAAACTGCTCCAGCAGACCTTTCATATCTCTACATTAAACTTTTAGGGAGGCAGTTCTGGCTCTTAGACTACTATCAGAAGAGTTTCTTTTCTTTGAAAGTTTTAAATTGAAGTTTATCTCCTTTGTTCATCTCTTTCAAGCCTGAAATTTTTTGGATGGAAAAGTCAGCTAGATCTGAGCTGTAGTCGGCTTTGAAATTGAGGTCAGATTCCAAGCGAGTTGAATGCAAGGACAGCTGGTGATAACATAACCAGTACAATGGGGAGCCAATACTGAGAGCCTGCTGAGCAGGAAGAGCTTTATGTGAAACTCTGGGCTCACACAGACACGTGTTTCCCAGCTGGGAGGAGATCTCAGGGATCTGGTAATTGTAAACAGAAGTACACAGCATCACCTAGAGATGTAGGAGCTCTGACACTGAGGAAATGCAGTGATGTATCTGGAGTTCTTATACAGCTCCTGGCTGGTAGTCTTTGGTTGGATTGTCCCTTGTTTTACCCAGCTATCGTGTACAGAGTTGCTGAAGAAAGGAGGATGGTAAATGAAAGCTGTGCTGTTGGTGTGGGTAGCTTCAGTTTGGACACCAGGCCTTTAAATTTAACAGCCACAGCAAGTTCAGAGGATGTATTTGTCAGAAAGAAAATAATGACAGAAAGAGCAGCAGTTCTGGTGCTTTACCTTGTGTACCAAACTGAGTCAGCCCTGGCTGAGAGGATGGAAGAACCTGCAAGTTCTGCAGCTTTTTTTTGCTGCCAGTGAAACATTCCCAGCTGATATCAGTATGTTAAAGAGGAAGAACAAAATGGAAGCACAGCTTTGCAGTGCACGCGAGTACCTACCTGAGCTTCAGGTTAAATACTGACACTGACCAATGAAGGGGTTTCCATTTATGAACTGCTATGATTGCGTATCAGACCTGTGCAGCACAGCAGTGGGTCAAGCTGTCATTCTGTAGTTAGGTTGAAACTGTGGAAGCATAGATTGCTAACAGCAGGCTTCCTCTCCACAGCCATCTCTGCCTGCCCTGCCATCTATATAACTACCAGCAGGATCCTCAAAGACCACTTTATTTTCAAGGCCCCTATTTCATTAGATGATGTTGAGAACCAGAACAATATCTGGAAAATATTTAATTATTCTCTTAAAAACAACAAAGTTCTACCTTGTGCCCACAAGCAAAATGGGTAAATATACAGGCTTAGCTAGGAAATTTACAGCTGTGCAAGCAGCATTGCTTTATGCTCTCATAGAAGTCCTTACAACTCCCACTAAGCAATGGAAGCTCTCTGGAATTAGCTGGTAGCACTGGTTAGCCCTGTGTTCCTATTACAGCTATAGATGCACTTCTGTTCTGTATATTCTTTCTAACAAGGCAGAGGCTGCATTACAAGGGTGTGCTGGAGTGACTTCTAAGTGAACCTCTGCTCCAACAGCAGGTAGAATTAATCTGTTATGGATTTAGGAGTTCCTGTTATGACAGTATCTCTTTGTGATAGGTGGAACATGCTATTTATATTTAACTCAATCGTAGTGGAAGGATGTTTTGACTAAATAGGGGGAACGCTTTGCAATTAAGAGGGGGAAAAAAAAGGCTTTAGGCATAGGATAAAATACCGGTGGTGGATTTTATGTAACCTCGTGTATGTTTGTCTTTTCTTTCTTCTTTCGTGACTATAAAAAAATCTCTTCAAATGTTCAGGTTTACAAAAGTGTTAATGTCCATCTGGGATGAGATAACAGAGAAAGCGCTGCTTTACCCCCTTTACAAGCTGCATCTGAATTCTACAGTGCATCTGATAGATATAGGATTTTGAGCCTTAATTTGCTGGCATTCCCCAGGATACCTTTGGAAAGCTTTTCTTAAAGCTGTGTTTTGCTTAATTATGTCTGGCCTCTGAATATGTGCTTGTCCCACTGGATTTCTCATGAATGCAGTTTTAGCCATGGATGTGAGCAGAAGCTGTGAAATGCTTCCAAAGGAAAACATTCTTTGATTTGAATGGGATGATGGTGCTCTTCTCCAGAGACTAATAAGGTTTTTGTGTGCACAGTTCCCTTAATGATCTTAGAGTAAGAGCTGCCTGGAATGCTATAACATAAAGAAGCTTCCTTCCTGAGAAGTCACATAGATCAAAAGTGTTCAGAAGGACTTTTTTTCTGAGGCCATTAGACCTAAATGTTTTTGGCAAGTTGAAGTCCAAGTCTGCATTTATGTATAATTAAGCGTGTATGTGGGCTTGACTAGGATAAATGCTTTATGTTATTTCTTGTTTTATCTTCTTCTGTTTAAAAAACAAAGCAAAACTACTGCAGAGTGTACACAGCCAGTGTACGGCTGTAATATCTGTGGTGTCATTCAGTTGTACGTGGTGCAGTGCCTTGTTTTGGTGGGATAATATGCTCTGCATAACTTTTAAAAACACATTTTGGTAATGAAAACAGAATGCAAGGAACCTTAATCTTGGAGCAGGAGAAACTTTTCCAGAACTTGGGACCGGGATGAGTATTTATTTACCAACCCCTTTAAAGATTTTTTCCTCCATAGGAAAAAGCATTTTTGTCCTTGTAGTGCTCTGCTATACCACCAATGATGGCAGCCTTCATCTGAGATGTTCACGCTTGTTGTTGATCTCTGTCCCATTTCAGGATTCTCAGATGGTAATAGAAGCCTACAAATCAGGGTTTGAGCCTCCAGGAGACGTTGAATTTGAGGACTTCACTCAGCCCATGAAGCGGACTGTCTCTGAATCCAGCCTTTCCAACTCCAGAGGGGATGGGAAGTACGAGCCGAAGTTTGGTAGCAAATCCAAGGGCAAGTTATGGCCGTTCATCAAGAAAAATAAGGTACTGACCTGCAAAAACATGAGCTTGGTGTTAGCTAGTATGCCTGTAGTCAGCAGCCACTGTCTTGTCTAGAGATCTGGGCAATTACAGATTTTTAAAGACAACTTTAGTTTCAGAAAGTTAATGAGCGATGTGTTAATATGGTGTTTTGTTGTAGTCTTTGGTTACTTAAGGTTTTCTTTTAAATATCTTTGAAGTTTTTTGTTGTTATTTCTTTAATTATGTTGCAGTTTTTATATTAATTTAATTGTCATGTCTTTGCCATGGTCCATTTCTGTTCCTAACTCAGAAGGAATCGTGTACCACTTACTTAGTGTCACATGTGCTAACTAACATTGTTACTTCTGGGAAGCTTTAATGTGTCATCACTGTTTTGACACTTCTAAAACTCTTTGACTTTTCATTTGTGTGACCTCCTCAGTCTGTGCATTGGGTTCTGCAGTTGGGTGGTGGGGAGCAAGGAACTGCTGCGGTTCTTTCTTCTTCAGCATAACTAATGGAGCACAGCTAACTGAGCAGTTGACTTTTCAAAGACCATGTTAACTTACGTATCCATTAAACCTTGTTCATTTCACTGTCATATATTACACCATAGTGCATGGCACCATACATCTAAGGATACCAGAATGTGTCAGGATGACTGCGCTGTATCAGTCTACAGAAACACTGATGGAAGCCCAGAGCAGCTTCACTGTTTTGATCTCACCCTCGCTCTGACCCTCACCAAACCACTTTTACTAATGACATTGATAGTCCAAAAGCCTACCCGATCAAAATGGGTCATTCCTTTTGCTGGCAGAAGAGAGAAGTCTGGTGCTTGCATTAGTGGAGCCAGAAGCAAAAATAAAAATGGGACCAACTCCTGAGCAAATTCATAGACTTTGTAGAAGTGAAGTTTGATGCACGTTATTGAGGTATGATTCGAAAGCAGGAAGGAATGTGGTTTGTTGTTTTCCAGATAATAGAAACGCTACTGGGCACTAAGGTACCTTCCTTATCTGATCCATTTAAATTCAGGTATTTGAAAGCTCTATCCATTTGCATTACTCCGAGTTGTCCACAGAGCAGAGCAGGGCAGTTTATAGGGATAGCACTGCATGGAAGAGTCTGCATGAGCTTCCCGTCAAAATGCTTCCTTACTCTTCTGTTGCATCACTTACTAAAAACTTCAATTTTATCATACCTTCATTTAACACAACTCTAAATACTTCTCCCCCCCCCACTTCTTGAACCATGGCCTTTAATATTTAATTATTTGATTGTTTTTTCTCTGAATTTCAAATATTGGTTTTGATGCTTATTTTCGTTTTGTGTTTTATCTTTTTATTTTGATTTTTATTCTGTCACTTCTCCATCTCTTATACGTAGCTTATGTCCCTTTTAACATCCCCCCATCAGCCCCCTCCTCCTCCCCCTGCCTCTGCCTCACCCTCTGCTGTTCCCAACGGCCCCCAGTCTCCCAAGCAGCAAAAGGAACCCCTCTCCCATCGCTTCAACGAGTTCATGACCTCCAAACCCAAAATCCACTGCTTCAGGAGCCTAAAGCGCGGGGTAAGTTCTCCTCTGGATACCTCTCTTTCTTTCTTTTCTTCCTTTCTTGCGCTTTTATATTGCACGTTCTGTTATGTAAAAACTCGTTTTGTTTGGTGGATGAGTCCGTTGTGTTTTATCATAACATGCAGACAAATCCAAGGAATCCCATCCTGTAAAGTCTTTTGCAGTCAAAAACCCCAAAGTGAAACCACAAAAAATAACAGTTTCTGATAGAAGTTACTCATTCCTTTTTTTCTTGGAAGGAGGGAGGATTATCCAACATGTAGAAAGAACAGCTAAACTTGAAGCAATATTCACATACAACTCACAAATCATTAATTTAGCAGCTCTGCATACGCTGCTGTTCAGAATTGTAGGTCTTTTTCTGGCATTTCCTATGAAGTCAATAGATTTTTTTTTTGGTGCCTGAACTGACTTTCACTTCCCTTTGCTATGGTGCACATGGTTCAAAATCATATTCTGTGTGCAAAGCTTATGGTCAGGCAGACATGCTCTGAAACACAGGTGGGAGCTTTTAAAGGGTTGGGGTTTGGGCCCTTCCTGCCAGCAGCTGGAGCAGTGAGCTGGGTGCTGCTCCACTGCAGAGAGGCTGGAGGCCTGTGGCTGAGCCTGGGGATCCACATGGGTGTAGATGGAGCTAAATCAGCTTCTTGTGACATAACACCAGCACTGCGAGTTCATCACACCTTTCAACTGAAATAAACCTTTCAGGAGGTTTATCCCTCCATCACAGGAGGGAGACACAACCTTACAGCCCACACTAACAAACATGTTTTAACACTGAGGAAGAGTAACTGCTTTAAAAAGCCCCAATTCTGCTCCAGGGTCTGCACTGACATTTAGGAATGAGGACTAGAGCTGTTTAACAGTAGAGCTGATTTCAGTGGGGAACTTCAGTGGTTAGTCAGAGAGAATTGAAAACACTGCTGTAAACAGTATTTAGTCTCATCTGGTTACAGGCAGTAAATTTAAAGAAAAAAAGTTCTTTGTTTTTTTTTCCATTTCATGATGTATTCAGTGTAGGATGCAAAAAACCCCATTTCTGATGCTTTCTGCTGGGGATGCAGGTGGTTTCTAAGTTATCCTAAGGAGGTTTGGTAACGGCCTTCCCCCTCGGTTGTAGTTTGGTTCACAGCATCTCTTCTTTTAAGCTTTTAAGGGAGGAGGGAATTGCCTTTCCATTGTGCTTTGGTAGCAGCAGGTATCTGTGTGCTGCTCCTGGCTGCCCTGTTGGTATGGGGTAGCAGCAAGGAACATGGACAGAAAGGCACTGCTGCAGGTGGCAGCTGACACTGTGACCTGGTCCTCCAGTTGTGCCATTCACCAAAATGATTATTTAAAATAATACAGAATATTTCTATTTGAGTTGAAAAATAGCAGCTTTACAGTTCCTTGGGTAATGCATGAGCTCATATTTCAAATGTACTGACTCTTATTTATTATTTGGCCTCGTGAGCAGTTACGACTTTTAATATTTGCCTGAAAATGCCATAACATAATGTGCTAACGGTCTGAGAAGTCTAAGTGAGACTTACAAATGCTTTGTACTGTGTTACTTTTAATTGGTTTGTTTGAAAAGTGAAATAATGAGAACAATTTCCTCCAGCTTTCTCTGGAATCCTTCTAATTTCTGCTGACAAGTTCATTAATAATGCAAAAAGGAAGGCTATTGCTAAATCTTCATTTGAACCTTCCTCTATGTTCTATTTCTCTTTCATTTCCTTCCCCTGTTAGTTACCAGGATGTTTGTATGTAAACAGTTTTGCTGCCTGACTCATCCGGCAGAGTTGGAGGCCAATGTTCAGATCATCATCGTGGCTTTATCCAGAGGGACAAATTCAGGCTGCTTAGTTCATGTATAAGTATGGAGGAGGAGAGGCTGCTAAGAGCTGGCAGCTCGTTCTGTCTGCTCTGAGGATGCTGTTGATGTTTCATTGGTCCTTGGTGATTTTTGTTATACACAGCGTCAGACTGAAAGATCACGCAAGTGCTTAATGATCTTCGAAAATAGATTTCTAACCAGACGCACCCCAATCTCATTTATTTGTCAGATGAAAAATGAGTTGTTGTAATTTCTCTGATGCAGCCCTCTTTATATTCAGTACAGCTGGATAATATTGTTAATTCCACTTTTACAGTATTACATTTGATAAGATTTCCTTTTCTCTGTTCCTCTCCATCTCGTTGTCCCTCTGCCAGATCCAAGAACATCTGAATTTTGCTCATGAGCAGTAATGTTGCTAATGATGCACTGAGATCTTAGCAAAGAAATGAGAGAGGAGGAGGAAGGGAGGAGCTGTCTGTGCAGAAGAGTATTTGATCTGTACAGGAATACATTAGCAAAGCAACTTTTGGGAAGGTCGTGCAGGGAGCTAACAGAGCAGTACAGCATAATGGATGCTTGGCTTTGGACACAGAATAATTTCATTTGCTCTGAATATTGTCTCCATTCTGCTGGTTTTGTTCAGCCAAACACCTTGCAGTACAGGTGGCCATGGGGGAGATTTAAAGTAGTTATGATTATTTTAGATTGTTCTAACAAATGGTCAAGAAGAGGGTCCCTCCTTTGTTGACAAACTGAGCACTTAATGCCTGCAAAGGGCCATGCAACCATTTGTTTATTTCAGAGGAAATGGGATCATAACTGCTTTCTTTCCCTGGTTTAAAGAAGAGGAACGTGGCAAGGAACAACTTAATGTGAACACAACTAATAGCTAACAGAAGTGTGATGAACTACACAGTGTAACCAGTCCTTGGAATGTGAGGCAGTGATCCCCATGCAATTCCTCCATAAGCCCTTTAGAGGTTGCAGTGAGTGGCAGTGTGTTTTAGTCATTTCCTTCCAAGTTTTGCTTTAGCATCTTCTGTTACATTTGGCAAGAGAGATTACAAAGCTAAAGTGGACAAGGCACTGGTGACTGTGGAATTGTGTCAGCAATGTTATGTCCTGCTCTCAATCTGGCTTTAGTTTCGCTCCCAGTCTAAACATGAACTGAGTTTTGTTTTCATGGAAGAAAGCAGAGATCTGAATGGCAGATGTGAGGTTAATGCACCAATAGCTGCATCAGTGATCACTGCCAGTGTGACGTCCTGGTCTGTTTGAAAGGAAAACAGCAGCACCTCTGTTGGTGCTGACACTCATCAGTGTCTGTGGTTTATCTAACCATGTTCTCTTATTTTCATCAAACTTTCTTCTAACCCCAAAAGCAGAAACATCCATTATAAAGAATCATTAGAACCAGTTGCAGTGCTTACTGAAGATCTGAGCTGAAAGAGGGGAAGTCTACACAGGGTTGGGTTTTCTTAAGTGCTTAAAATGAGCTCTTTCTCTTTAGGGAAGTAAAATCCAGAAGAGCACAAAAATGAGGAACCACTTACATAAGACATAATTTCATTTATGCTTGCTCTGCTTTTCCTAATTCCTTTCTGAGGACAACGGAGACATAATATCCTGCTAGTTGAAATTACTTTTGTGTTTTTGCTTTATTGCTGCACTGCCAGTAACATCAGCACCTTTATTTAAAGAGCAATACTTCTGAACTAACCGAATCCAGGGGTAGAACTTACACCCTTGAGCTATTGTGTACATTGAGCTGATTTGCTTTCTGTCATCATTTGGACACTGCGTTTAAACAGGAGGTTGCTCTGGGAGAAAAGGCACAGATGCTGCTGTCATTGCCCACGCAGCCCCATAGGGTCCAGTGGAGGGATTTTTGTGGTTTCCTTTTTAAGTGGAAGTTGTTGACTTCATTACAATGTAATTTCATTTCCCTTCCATCAATTAACGTTTTCCCTTTCCGTCCTGATTTGCTTCTGTGATGCACTGTGCTCTTTTTCCTGACACCTGTAGCCCAGCCCAGGGACCATGACCTGGTTGTGCTGTGATTGTGCAGAAGCACCAACCAAACCACACCAGCTCCTCACCTGCTGTGTCCCCTGCACAAGGGAGTACTCTGTGCTGTAATGCAAGTGTGTGTGTGTGCCAAAACACCTGGGCTTGGGTGGGTGGGCTTGGTAAAGCCAAGGTTATCCTAGCAGAGAGATTTTATCTGCCATGGCATGTTTAAGCTAGCCTTTAAAAACATAAGTGTTATAAAAGCGCTGAGCTCAATTAATGCTCACAGAGCATCAAGCAAGCTTCCACTTTGCACTTAACAGCTATTAAACCCCGAGCTGTCTTTTGCTGTAGAAGCAGTAAACACGGGTGCTGTGCTGGTCTCCACCATAACGGATGTGTTTTCTCTTGCTGACTCAGCAGCAGACACAGTCTTTGTATTTTCACAAAGAACTCATGAAGAGGACTTTAGGGACACCCACGTGTGCCATTGAGGCTAGGGAATACGTTGTAAGTCCACGTATGGTGTGATCAGCCCATACTGTTGCTGCACAGTCGCTAACCCCACTTACAACGCCCTGAGAGTGTGCTGTGGAAATGTGCTTTGTGCAAAAGAAATGGGAAACTGCAAACTTGGAGAGGCAAGCTGCAGCTGACTGTGTTACATGCAAGAGAGACTTGACTGCTAGGCCTGGAAATGCTGAAATTCACACTCCTCTTGGAACCATTTAGAGTGTGCTTGGCTGTAAAATAAATAGACAACTAAAAATTATATTCTAAATTTGTTAGCTTGTAAGCTGAGATGCTTTTACAGCAAATTTCCTCTGCGTAAAAGTGCTCCAGGTGGGTTCCTTGCATTTATTCTAAGTTATTTTATGAATGCAGTTTGACCATCATGAGCCAGCCCTTTGTATGAGCGGTAGGGGCACATCCCTGGCCATGGTGGCAAAGCTTTGCGAAGCTTCCCTGAGCTCTCTGTGACAATGACAGCTCGTGGAATCAATGCTTGTGACCTCTAAATCTGGTGCCCAGAGAAGGCATTGTATAGGATGGATTACTGTGGGAGCATGGAGAAAGAAATTTACCTTTGGGCTGTCTGGAAATGCAGCGATTTATTTCAACCCCTATTTCTGTAAGTGAGGTTAGTGTCTGTCTGTGACTGTCCAATAACACATGGACTTGCTGGCTTTCATGCGCTCTCATGTGTTATTGAAGCTTGTGGCTCTTAGGCTCTTCATTTTATCCCTGCAAGACTAAGCTAGACTTGTTCTAAACCGTCAGCTTGAAAGGGGGTTTGCTCATTTTGTAGTGATGTGATTTATTTGATCGTTTTGAGGGGGAAAAATGCTCCTCTTCCAGGAGCTGTAAGTGTTGTGAAAACCCAACAGAATGGGCAAAAGCAGTTATTTAGTGAATGTTTAATGCAGATTTGTTGTCACTCTGCTTATATTTGTTTATAGAAACGGAATCACTGTTGTGAAATTATCGATGCATTTCAGAAATGGAAAGCTGTGAATATGACTTATTTCAGCATTTCATTGTCTGTGATCTGCTTTACTCCTCCTGGCTGTAACAATCCCTGATGTTCTCTTTGGAAATGCTCTTAATAAACTCTATATTTGTCATACATAGTAATGCAAGAATTGGGCATATAATGTGTTTAATCTCTGCAATTTGCTGAAATTACAGCAGAAGAATAGTTGTGATGCAGATGGTTCTCTGCAGTAGTGCAGTGCCTTTAGACTTAGCGTATAGAAACTAGCGCATGTAGCATACATCCGTGCCTCTATAGAGTGCTTCATAGGTAAATATTTCCTCTGCACCATCAGTCTTGTCTGTATATATGTAGGATCTCAGTTTGTGCTGATCATGTCTATGCTAAAGTTCACAGGAATGCTAAAGGTACAATGCAAACAAAAGCTGCCTGCACCAAATGTCTTCTGCAATATATTGTAGCTCCTTCTGTCTCCTCCTTCTGCAATTCTTCTCCCAAATTGATTGGTTTTTCAATGGCCTCGTAGCTAAGAGAGTAAATTTCTTTACTGCGCTGTGATCATTGAGCATTTCTGTGCTGATAGACTCAACTTCAGAGGGGAGCTGAACTGCTGCGTTGTCACTAAATGTATCAGTTCACTATGAATTTTAAGGCTATTTGTTTTCCTTGAATTACTGACATGTATTACTGCATAAATTCTGCTAACGAATGACAATCATTTGATAGTTGAGTATTTCTTAAACTGGCTGTCAAAAACATCATGGGTGTTGAGCCACCCAAAAGAAAGAACTCTTGCTAAAGATGGAGCATCTGTTTGTGACAGCTCTGTATCCAGGAGCTGCTATTAGACAACTCATGAATAGCAAGGTGTGCAAGAGTCTGACAACAGATTATGGCCTGGAGCAAGAGGCATTTCCCCATTTCCATGTCAGCTGTCTTTGACACACAGCACATGCATTTATGCACTTGCAAGCTCGTTGCACGCCAGCCCGAAGAGCTGGTAGCACAGTCACAGTGAGGACTGCTGGAAGCCTGAGTGCAGTTTTGATTCTCCCTTGAGTCTGGTTTTGTACCTTGAGCAGCAGTTAGCTGTGCTCCTTGGCACAGAGCAGAAACGCACTGCAGCACCGGTAGGCTCTGATCTCTTGGAAAACCTCCTGGCTTGGAGCTGTCATAACATCTTCCAGCACTGGAATAAAGCTTTGGTAGTTATGGTGGTTAACTGCTTGAGCACATTTGTTCACCTGTCAGTTTGAGGTCCTCTATCACTGCTCAGAGCCCAACATGTAAGTGATGTAGCACAGAGGCAAGCTGTGCTGCTGTGTAGGTCGTTTCTTTTAACATCCACCTCTCTTTTTGCACTCTCTTCCTTCCCCAGAGCAGCTAAAAGAAAATGTTTTGGCTCTGCACCAGGGAGTGTGGTAAACTGGACCATGTATATCATTTAAGTGGCTTGAATAACGTCTTGCTCTGCCGCCATAGAATCAATTTGGTGTAAAGAGATTTTTCTTTTTCCCCCTTATTCTTGGTCCTGACCTTGTCTGACCATGTGGCCAGAATAAGTTTGAGATAAATATCTGTATGAATTGTTTAAGGACACCAAATGGCTTAAGTGAGTGCCCAGGAAGCATCGTGTGCAGCATTGGAGGTAATTTGGGAGTACAGTCATTTGGACACATGCCTGTGAGCTGGGCTCTGTCTCTTGGCCTTTAGCAGCAGGAGCTGAGCAGTGCCATACCTCTCCCTACCTGCAGCTAGGTGCTGTCCTTCCCTGCTCCTGCACAAAGGGGGCTGATGCTTACGACTGCATTTCAGCACGTTTTCAGTCGACTTGCACACGTTTACAGGTGTTCTGTTTTGTTTGCAATCCAAAATTCAATGAGAAAATCCCTCTTGTAGCATCAGTAACGAGGCAGCTCAGGCAGAGCTCTCAGCTCCAAGCGAGGCCATGGCAGCTGCCCGGTGCTGCTGGGCCCTCTTGTGAACTTTTGCACAGATCTATCAGTGTTACCCATCCAACGAGGGGGATGTGTGTCGTGTTATTGGAACAGCACCCTGAAAAGTTCCTCTTCTACTGATACTCTCTTGTTTTTTTTCTCTCTCTCTTCCCCCCACCCCGTATCTCTCCAATTTTTACATGAAGCTTTCTCTCAAGCTGGTAAGCACATTTTCAGCATGCCTGTCCTGTGTTTTAATCACAACTTTGTCGTGTGTTTGAATGTGCACTGTGCCACGTCTTGACATGACACTGAAATTGTTTAAATTTGTTTCTTCTTTGTTTGCTTTTTTTTTGCTGTTTATCAGATAACTCTGAATACACAGGTCTGGAGTCTAATAGAGGTGATCGGAACTCAGTCTTTCTAATAAGCTGCTAAAAAAATTAATTCTAATACATAGTTTAGCTTTCATTTTTATAATCTAGGGCTATGAAAATGTAGAAAAACAGTATCAAGTAATTCCTTTATTGTGTAAGTATAAATTGAGACCTTAAAAGAAATCAAGACCTGTTTGGACTTCTCCCAGAGAGAAATGCCTGTATTTGGTGTGACTTTACCATTGCTGTCAGTGCCCAGGTGTTTACTGGCAATCTTACCATGGTCACCTACATTTTACAGCCCTATGTAGTCCTTCAGAATAACTAATAATGATTAAAATTCCATAAACCATAACCAACAAGGTTAACTCAGTCTGATTTGAATTTGCAAATAATGTTATGTATATGATCCCCAAATTTGATCTCGGATGCAGCTGGGAAGGTTGCTTGAGCTACGGTAAGGTAACGTGTTACTGAGCTGGGAAGGGAACGGGTGGACCTATTTGGGAAAGCAAACAGGGCTGAATAGATATTGCAGGTACTGCTTGAGATGTGCCACAGCTCAGTATGTTTCTGGTAGTTTGCTGCTGTTCCTCTGCCCTTTGTGATCCCAGAGGGACCTCAGCTGTTCTGCCCCAGTTCATGCACACATTCCAGATCCACAGTGACTGGTGGCGGTTTGAGAGCTTCAGAGGATTTGCAGCTCCTTAAGTGCATTAGCTTGGAAGCTTTCTTTTCCCTCACCAATCAGTGCTTTAGGTTCTCCTTCCCTGTTATTCCTCCCTACATACACATTGTCCATGGATCTATCGTTTTGGTCCTGTTTTGTTCCTAGCAGCTTATTCTGAGGAGGGCTGTGTGCCCTGGGGTAGCTGTGATGTGCCTGCAGAGGTTTGGGGCTCTGCTGCTGCCCTGCAGAGTGCAGTCACTCACTGCTCTTCATTTGCAGTATTGCACTTCTGAAGACTTGTGGTAGGAGTGGGGAATGGTGGAAATCTCTGGCTCACTTGGAAACCTTCTTTTGGCTATTGCCATCCATTGACCTATTAGTCCCAAGTGTTTATACCAAGAATTTCCACTTGTTTTTATGTAGTGTAGCTGAGCTAAGCCTTCACATGTGTTGGAATATATCCGCCCCAAACAAACAGCTGACCTTGAATTGCACAAATCAAGATGATGTGTATTTCTAGAAAACACGTGCAACGTTTACAGCTTGAGAGATGGTTCCAGCATCTTTTGCTTGAGAGCATGAAACGTGCCTAGCATGTGCAAAAGTTGTTCCTTGCCTCTTCCTGCTGGAGGAGGACCTGTAGCTGCTGTTCTGATGGGAAGTTACCGAGCATGGAATGAAGCCTCTGTGAGTTCACCCAGTCTCAGGCATGCGTTTCTACACAACACTGATGCTTTGGTCTGAAGCATTGTGAACACAAATACTGAATTTAATTTGGCCTAGAGCTTTAAATTGAAGTATCAAAAAAGGAAGAGCTTTTCCAAATTGCTTTGAATATATCTGGTATAACTGAGGATGTTTTCAAGCATCTCTGTCTCTTCTGGGTAGAACTGAGAAGAATATTTTATATGGTCTTTCTGTTAACTGCTCATTTATTTACAAGTCTCCGTCCAGATGCTTTGCCTTAGAATGATATATATGGGTTTAGCATGGAGGCTGGCTGTAAAATATACCAGAACAGTTTAATGTGATGTGGGAGTTATTGCAAAGCAAATGCTGCCAACATTAAAGAATGAATTAAAATAGAAATCTCCTGTGCCACGCACAGCAATGTAAGCAGTAATTCAGGACCGCACGTGGCTACTGATTTAGACTTAGTGTAACTTGTTTCTTGCATTTGTGTTAGATTTGCTTTCCTGTTGTCTCTTAAAATGGAAATTGATATTATGCACAAGATCAGGCCTCAAATGAGATGCACGTGTTCATTCTTGCTGAACATTAATATGGCAGCAATTTCATTATGCTGACCTGTCCTGCTTTATTGGAATTAAACAGGAGGGGTTGGAGAAGGTGACCTGTGTGGATTTGTCCTCCATCCCTCTGACACCCACATGCCTTTGTTATAAGTAGCATGTTCTGAAATGCAGAAGAAAGAGCGCTCTGTCTCGGGGTGCACATTGAGTGCAGAATGAAGGGGTCTCACAGGCAGGTTTTGTGGCAAAGCGTCCCCTAAATCACTTTCCCCTAAGAGAGGTATTTGGCATCTTAGTAGAATGGATGTTTCAGCTTGGCTCACAGCCTTTCAGTAAGCTGACAGGCTATTGAATTCGGGTGCTCAGCTTTGTATTTTTTCCCCTTCTTTCTCACATATCCCAGTATTTCTCCTTAGAAATGGGACACAAAACAAACAAAAACCAAGAGAAACATGTGCAAGTTCTAGATTATGCTCAAGACCTTCATCCTTTTGTGATTCAGCTGGTCATAAGGCTGCCTGCCATACAAAGTTAGAGCAATCAGGGATGAAGCATAGGAACAGAAATAATTAATTACAAATCTGACAAACGCCTTGAGAACTGAGAATTGCAACCACTTCTATCAAACCAGACTGATGTGTTAGTTTCACAAAAACAAGGTCAAATATGCCACAAGTTTCATTTCTGCTGCTCTTTTTAATGTTTTAATAAGACAAAATATAATAAATAAAGGGAATTTTATTATATACATTAACTGTTTTATATATTTGATGTGTGGCTCGAGACAATTCTGCTTTGCTCAGTGTAGACCAGGCAAGCCAGAAGGTTGGACACCCATGAGTAGAGCAAGCCAGCAATTAATAGTGTGCTCAAGAGGCAGGATTATGACACAGGAGTAGAAGCTAGCAACTGCTTTCAAGGGGATGCTGTGTCTAGAGGAGCAGGGGAAAGCAGGAAGGATTAGCTTTCCATGAGAATGAGATCCTGTTAAGTAAAATCTGCTGTTAGTTATGGTTAAAAGTAGATTCTCAGCTTTGCCAGAATTCTGGCATTCTTGCTGATTGCCCATTAACCACTTGGTATGGAAGTGCTACCTGCTCCTGGGCTTGTTTCTTAGGCATTCTGATTCCTAACCACTTAGGGGCTGATAACTCATAGTACCAATGATTACAATGCTTCAGACCATTGTGATTTCTGCACAGATTTGTCAGCTGTTTTTTAAGTGCGGTCCTGAAGGATTTGTGTAGAGTCTGATCTTTCTTTTTTTATTCCCCTCCATTCCACTCTGCAGGGAGCAGGGCCAGAGGACTTCAGCAATCTCCCACCTGAGCAAAGAAGAAAGAAACTTCAGCAAAAAGTCGATGAGCTGAACAAAGACATTCAGAAAGAGATGGATCAAAGGTAAGCCAACCCCTCCAATGGAAAATGAAATAGATTAACAGAAACAACTGAAACATAAGAACAGATAAGAAGAAGGTTCTGGTGTTTTCTAAGGTGCTGATCCAAGAAAAGACACCGTTTATTTATTGCTAAGAATGTCTTAAAATGTCTTCTGTAATCAGTTATTTAACTTTGGCTGATGTAAGTCAGAGCTCCCTTGCAGGAAAGTAGCAGTCTAGTCACAAGCAAGACAAAGATTGCTGTTGGATACCCAGATATTTCTGTGTGTGTGATGTGAGCTGTTACTGATGAACTGGGTGATGGTGGGAGGAGGGTTGTTTACTTGTTTGGTTGGTTTTAGGTAAGTACAGGATGTAAACATGGTCTCAATCAGGGTTACAATCATAGACCTCTCAACCCTAAGCAAATCACCTGCAAATGTTTGATGGGCCAACATGATCATGGGTGACCACGTTATAGCAAATGAGGCTATTATGAGCTTGATAACATTATCCAAAATGCTGATTGTTTGCTGGATTTCTTGCAACTCTCTGAGCTGCAGCATACATTTCCTGCAAGCAGGAAATAGGAGTCCAATGCTTTTGTGGATGCTTTTTCTACAAGGCTTCGTTTCTTGCTGTGGTTGAGAACAAGACCATTGTAGCTACACGCTTTCTATTGATTCTGGCAGCTTGTATTTGTTGCTTTCAGTGTTTGTTCACATTCTGGCTCCTGCAATTGCATTAAAAATTCAGCACACAAAAAACAGAACTTTTTTTTCCCGGAGTGATTTTAAGACTCAGCCTCACTGCTATTAGTCCATCCCAAAACATTGCTTCACATCTATATGGAAGTGCCTATGTTTTCTGCTAGATTACTTTGAAGAACCTGTTCACTTTGGTTTGCTAACAGACTTTTTTCATCACTTGTATCATAAATGAGAAAGGAAGAAGAAAATGTGTACATGGTTGTATTACTTTCCATAGCTTTTTTCCTACTGTGGTAACTTGCATTTGTTTCTGTACAGATTTACCCTTCTGTATAGATTCTGAGGTAACCCAGTGATTAAATCTGATATGAAATCTGAGCAGAATTAACCTATTTTAAAATGAGCATAGTGTGTAATTGGGGAATTAACACCAGCAGTTAAGTAAGGGTTAAAGAGTAATAATCATCGTGACTCATATGTTTGCAATATTGTCCCTTAGGGTTTCAGCCACAGAGCAGTCCCACTTCCTTGCCACCCACACTTCTCATTTTCTCTGCACAAAGCAAAAGCAGGCACAGGATTGTAATTGTCAGGAGTTTGGTGGGAAATTCCAAAATATAAAGAGCGTTAACTTGAGTCGTGGGACTGACATTAACCTTTTTCCCCCCCAAGTAATGCCTAGAGAAAAGCTGAATAGCTGTGGCAGAAATACAGGAAATCAGCTCATAAGTCCATCCATCTCTAAGCTCTGAAACGTTCATCATGCAGATAACTTTTGCCTTAAGTTCAACTTGCTTCAGGTCAAAGGCAGCACATTGCTGGCAACGAGAACTCTGCAGGCTTCCCTAAGGGATCTCGTGCTTATATTATATCAGCATTGGTCTTGTACTGCATTCATCACAGTGGGCCCTAATATTAACATCACTGAAACCGTAGGCATTTGGCATCTGAGTTGATATGAAACACAGCCCCCAGAAACAGTCTGGTAAAAATACTGTGTAGCTTAACAGGATGCAGGGTCGCGTTACGTGGCCCAAGGTCCATCTGTTGCTGCACTGTGACAAATGCAAACCATCTGGATTCAGCTTCATTTTAAGCAGTGTGAAATAAATATGGTACAAACTATTAGCTTTGCAAAAGGCAAAATGCAGGGTGAGACTTTCTGGTTATCACTCCATTTCTGTTGTTGTTATGTCTGCATCCAGCTCTTTGTTCCAGTTACTCAATTGGATTTCAGCCCGTGATGGAGAATAATGATGCAACTGTTCATCTTTCTCCCCCCAGTGCTGGGATGATACTCATTTAGAAACCTTTATTTTTTCTTCTGTCTCTCAGAGATGCCTTAACGAAAATGAAAGATGTGTATATCAAGAACCCACAGATGGGAGACGCAGCGAGTGTGGACCACAGATTATCAGAACTTGAACAGAACATTGAAAAGCTACGATTAGAAGTGCAGAAATTTGAGGTATGTGGAGGGATGTAAATGTGGTGTTTGTCTCAATGAGTACACACATCTCTGATGGAAAAATAGCTCAGCATATGCGTGCTTCTAAGTAGGTACTTCACTGCTTTTCCAAATAGAAAGAAAATGCTTCAATACATTTTTTGTGTATGGAGAAGTGCTACTTAATCACTTACATTAATTGAGATCTTTGAGCCTATTTGTGTAACATAAATAGGTACCATCGCTTGTGATTGTCAGCCAACAACAGTGCTCTTTAAATTGCACAGAAGTCTTGCCAAGTAGAGGAGGAGATAAAATGAGGGGTTCTCTAGAATGCCCAGAGAGGTTCAGATGCTTACATAAATAATGACAATCATCATACTACAGCGGAAAACTGGGGGAATGTAAGTGGGAAACACCATTTAAAGTCTAACAGCAAGACAGAAGCCATCAGATGATACATGTTTTAAGGAACGGTCTGCCATTAACAAGAAGCTTCTTAGAGATGCAGAACCTCAAAAGCATGAATAGTATTTGGAATACAAGGATCCATTAGAAATGTGTCCCATTACATTTAACACCAGAAAGACTATAGGACTGAGGAAAGGCTTCATTCTGTGAGCTGGGCCACAAACATGAATATATACAGCCTGTTAATGGATGTTCCTTACAGTCGTTTGCTTTACTATCAATTGCTTGCTCACCCATTTGAAAACCTCCCCAGCTATTCTCCTTCTGATTTTACTGAGACTACCATGAGCTGCTGCACGCCTTACTTCATTGTGACTGGAGTAGCAGTATGTCGTGCTGTGAATGCAAGCTCCAGTGATGTGACTCTGCTGCTTTCCATTGGCAGGGCTGGCTGGCTGAGGTAGAGGGCAGGTTGCCCACGCGGACTGAGCAGGCCCGGCGGCAGAGTGGGCTGTATGAAGCCCAGAACACTTCAGCAGTGAACAGCTGTGCACAGGACCGGGAGAGGTACAGTATCTGTACAGAGCTGCCTTGTTCAGGCTGATAACTGAACTTGCTTTCTTGAGCTGCATCACCAGGAAAACTTGCTCTGCAGTATTCAGGACTGTTTAACTAGGCTGAAGGCAGGCACTCTGTGACAAGAGTGTTGCATACTAGTTTTTAGCCTTACAGAATATTCCAACTTTAAGAGATGGTTTTCTAAGTGTAATGGCCCCTGCAGTCACTGCTGTCAAGACAAGTGTGATAGATTCATTTTATTATGGAGAGAAAAATGACTCTCTAGTGGTAACAACCTGTCCTGTCCATTCTATAACACTGCTGAGCTTAAGACCTTGTCCTGCTCCTGAGGCTGGTCGCTATAGTTGCTCTGTATTTTCCTCTCTTGAGCAGCCCAGATGGCAGTTACACAGAAGAGCAAAGTCAGGAGACTGAGATGAAAGTACCTGCAACAGATTTTGATGATGAATTTGATGATGAAGAACCACTACCAACCATAGGAACGTGTAAAGCTCTCTATACATTTGAAGGTATCATTCACTTTTTACTCTTCTTATTGCTTTGTTGGCTTCCTATGACAAGTGGGAAACCTTCATTTAACCTCTGCAGTGCTTAGATAGACAAATGGTACTCTGATGGTAGCACTGGCACTTCCTGTTACTACTCTTATGTCAAGATCATGTTCCTTCTTTGAATGCACCCTATTGTCATCCATCCTAAAGACATCCACTGTGTCTTTCAGGTCAGAATGAAGGAACAATTTCTGTAGCAGAAGGAGAAATGCTCTACGTAATAGAAGAAGACAAAGGTGATGGGTGGACACGAATCCGAAGGAACGAAGACGAGGAGGGCTATGTCCCTACATCTTATGTTGAAGTCTATTTGGACAAAAATGCCAAAGGTGCTATGACTTATATTTAATAATAATATTATTACTTTATTTGCTTTCACAGAGATACCCAAGCCTGCAACTTTGTGTTGCAGAAAGAGCCTTTTAAGTGTCTGTACAGTGCCACAAAGTGCATTATTTCATACGTGGACTAATATGGCTTGCTGCAAAATGTGCTTTTTATTGGTCAGAGAAGGTGAGTGTGGTTGAGGTGAAATGCAGCCTTTCCTAGTAAGTGCTTGTTCACCTGTCACTGCTGTTGCACATCCAACCTGGGGCAGGAAACAAAACCATTTGGAAACATTACTGGTTTTCCTTACATATCCTGGGAGCATTTCAGACACGTTCACAAGTTTGTCCCAAACTGATTGAGTAGATCACTATGTAGGGAATATTCAGCCTGGTGCTTTGTGTCTCAGCGTGGTGGCTTTCAGAGCCTAACGAGTTCTGCGGACCTTTGGAACTGAAACCTGCTCATCATTTAGTTAGCGTGTTTGGAAGGGGAAGCAGAAGTCTTGCCAAAGCCTCTCTACACAGCACTCTGTGATCTTTGATAAATCATTAAAACATCGACATTAAGGAAAATCCTTCATTCTTTCCTGTCTTGATACATTTCAGAAAATGGTCTTTTGGCTGGATTTGCTATTTCAGATGAAATGCAGGTTTTCAGATGACCCATGACTAATGGTTTCATCTTTTGCTTAAATGCAGTCAATGGAGGCGCTCTGAGCTTAAACTTGACAGTATTCTGTTTCTTAGTTGCTTTTGACTCCTCCCAGATAGGTGTATTTTGTAAAGCAAGCAGCACATACAGGAGACTGGCTAGAATACATGCTAGCATGTAGATACCTGGTAATATAATACACTGAGAAGTTTTAGGTCTGTTTCAAATTGGTATGTTTGAAGTCCACTGTTAAATAATTTATGCATTTCTTTTGCAGTCATTTAATCCTTCAGATTATTGTGCTGCCTGGACCTTAAAGTTCTTGGTGTGAAACAAACTGCCTCATCCAATTTAAAAGAAAACAGAACCATTCTCATAGAGGTTTATGGACAGCGGGGAGAGAAGAGAGCTGTCTCTGTAAACAAGCACTATAATCTGATCAGTTCCCTTTTTCCTGGGTTCAGTGTTAATCGGTGTTTGCCTCGTCTGCTGCAGATGGAAGTCTAGGGTCTGATTTTGCCATAGTAGTTTTGTGTTTGGCAAATGCAGAGTCGGTTGAGATGCAGAAGTAAACTCAGGCCTTCTGTCTGCTTCTGTTAACCTTTAGAAGTCAGGTGTGTATTGTATGTTTTCTCTGTTTCACGTTCAGGACAAGACGGAGAGCACAGAATGAGACACCCCATCTCATATCTCAGTGTTCTCTCCTTTGGAGATCGTGTCCTTTGTGTGTGGCAGTGGTTGAAAGCAACGTTATTGTTCTGCTGGAAGATGTGTTGTTCAGCAGTGCAGGCTGCCTGAAACAGCTGAGCTGCTGTGGCATCTCCATCTGTCAGAAGTACCAGGCATGGCTCTCTGAGTGATGCTGAAGGGCAGCCTGTGCTGGGAGTGAGTACTGATACAGCAGGGAGGAGTTCAGATATACTTGATTTTCCCCATTAATTTTGCTGGACTATAGGAACAAAGTGTGTGTGACTAGCTAATGGGAATGAACTATGATATTTCCATTAGAATGGAAAACATGCCATTAAACATCAGAGAAGCAGTGTAAAGATTTATGGGAAATGCTGCCACGTTTAAAAGGCAAACGTTGTGGCAAGTTGCAGATTTCTCACTTGATATTTATGTGTTGTAGAAGTGACTTTATTCAATCCTTGACTATTGAAGCTAGAAACTACAACTGAAAATGACAGTGCTGAAGTGTTTACACACTTCAATTCCTGTTGAGGACCCTGGAGCAGCTGGCAGCCCTCAGTGTAGCTGTGCAATGAGCACCTAAGTGAGGTACCCAAGCAAAGCCCTGGGCAGCCATTGTGCCTGTGGGATGGTAGGACAGGTAAGTTGTGTGCTGCAGCCACCCCAGTGCACCAGCTCAGGGCTGTGTGAGGACTGGTCAAGTTTACCACGGTGAACTCCAGCCAGAGGGTGTTAGCAAACCCTGTCACAAAAAGAACAGTAACGTCTATCTTGTTCTGCCTTTTCTTTCCAGATGTGTACAAAACCCTTCAGAAAATCTCTGAGTAGGTTTGCATAGACCTGTTCACCTTTTGTTCTGTGGGTTTCCTGCTATGGTTGTTTTAAGAGATCTCTTTCAGGAGGTTTTCTTTAGAAGAGATGAATGCACGTGGCACGTCTCCATCAATGAAGGGCTCTGCCAGGTGCCGCTGGCTCAGCTGATGCACTTATAAGTTCTCCTTGCAATTTAAATGTGCATCACTGCTGATGGAAGCGTGGATTTAGTTGTAAACAGCAGTATTGTCCTTCCTGATACCAATGGGAGCTTACACAGTTCATTCCCTTTACGATGCATTCAGGAAACTGTTAGAAATGCTAAAAAGGTTCAGGCTGAGAAGTGATGTCAGATACTTGCTTGTGCTTTGGGGCTTGTGCCAACCTCTCCTTGGTAGGGGATGAGGAGGAGCATTGCTCAGGGCTGTGCTGGTGTAGCTTAGTGCTGGGCTTCCCTGCTCTGGCGGGTGCTGGTGTTGCTGGCTGTCGATACTGGAACCAGTTGGACCTTTGTGCTCAAGACTGACCATCCTGTGTTATTAAATGTGGTACCTCATAACCTGCTTGGGAGCAAAGCCCTCTTTCAAATGTGATACACAGAAGAACTTTGATGCAATAGTTGTTAGATAAACTTTAGTGGCACCCAGCAGAAAAGCCATGCTTGCTGCCTGCAGAGGGGCTGGTTGCTGGGGGACCTGAGTGGGTAGGGACTGTTGTGTGACGTTATGCTTCTGGGGAAGAACAAAGAATGAGTTTGGAGCCACGTGAGCATGGCAGCTCCTCTGCCCATGTCTGCTCCTGTTTCCCTCTGCATCCCCCAGCTCCATAAGCAGCCCTGGTTGGTGGGCAGCTCAGTGCTCTGCTGTTTGCTGGGACCACCACAGCGAGCCTTGGCTTGTACAAAGCAATAGGTGAAAGTTAACCATGCTGATGCACTTTTGATCTAGGATGTATCTGATTATTTAATGCTTGCCAAATCCTTTAGGAACTGGTCATTAATTAGCAACTGGACTTTAAAAAAAATATATCTTTGTGTTAAATACTTGTCCTTAGTTCTCCTGGTATTACAAATCTGTATATAACATAACTTAAAAACTAAAGTTACTTGAATTTAAATTGTTTTTATCATTTTATATATATATAAATATAAATGGTTTTATAGGTTGTTGTTCTCCTTAACTTAGCTGTTGTTTTGGTAACTATTCGGTCCTTATGCTGATAAGCCTTCTTGGTTCCTCAGCTGTCTGCATCTGGTTGGAGCTGCATAGGAACTTTTGGTGTTAAAGTCTGTTAAATCTGGCCAGTGCGGTTGTTCCATTTCTATTCTCATTTTTTTAAAGGATCATCATCTGTCAGAAATCCCTTTATAGCTTCGTGTACCACGGTGTCTTCTTCTAATAAACATTATATTTTCTCATTCCTGTGAGCCTTTTATTTTTGATGGCTATTCATTTGAAATTGACTTTGTTCATGGAAAGGAGGTGCCCCGAAGCTGCTTTTCACCTGCTTCCCACACAGAGGTACCTTAAGCAGAAATGCAGTTGTTTTTCAGGAAGAATATTTTGCTGTGGCTCTGTGGAAACTGTTTTTTGTGCTATCATATGGAGGTTTTTTCTTATTGCCGTGGAAGTGGGCAGAAAGGATGCCTGAATGCCGTCCCCCCATCACAAGTGTGAGGGAAGTTTGGACTCTTCCTTTATTCCTCCCCATAAAGCAGTCTCTTCAGCCAAAGCAAACTTCTGGATCGTAGCTTTGACCACAGAGCAAGTTCACCCTCAGCCAGAAGCCTGTGGCTGCAGGAATGTGATGAAGCATGAGTTCAGAGGCTAAGATGACTTTCACTTACCTGTTTATTTCTTCACTTCCCCTTGGAGTGTAAGGGTCTTCATGGCCTGCTGTGTAAGGGATGGCTGGTCTGGGTTCATCTGCAAAATTCTTTGTGTTTTGGCTTCCTGTTATTCTTCAGTATCGTTCACTTGACCAGATATAGAACCTCTTAGCAGATTGAAACGGAAAAAGGCTGTTTGTTTTCTCTGCTGTTGTGCTGAGAAAGTGCTGGCACGGTTCTGCTGCTGGGTTTGACATCCTTCTCCCAGGGGAAAGCAGCGATCCAGCGATGCTTCCTGGAAGGAAGGGCTGAGGGTGAATGGTGACTGAGTGTTGGGATGTATGCCTGAGTTCAGGAGCTTTGCTTAACCCTCTGTAACCCTGTAGGTGCTCGGTTTCCCTTAACCTCCTGCAGGTAGCGCTACTCTTAAGGGAACCCCTTTTCTCCAGTCTCTTTCTAATCCAGTCTCTTTCTTTTTGTCTTTCTTATGTTTTAGATTCCTAAAGGTGTTTGTGCTGGTGCAAGAACCTCGGGGCGAGCTTGTCACAGAAGGAGAAACAAAATGGTCTGTTTACCCTGCAGGCAGTTAAAACATACCCATGGAAAGCCAGACTCCCACTCTTGTCTGGAGTTCCCACTTGAAAAATTCAGACCTAAATTCCATCCCAGTATCATTCAGATGCTTGTTCTTTTCCATGGCATGCTTACTTGTGGCTCAGATTAACTTATCAGCCTTCCCTGCTCTTCTACAGCTTGGCACATCCCTTCTGTAAAAAAAAATAACCGGCACTTCCCCTCCCAGCTCCTCCCAGTGCTGGTAGAGAATCACTGGCTGCCCATTGATGCAAAGGGCACCCAAGCATGTGCAGGTCTGTCTTGTGTCCTCCCTTGTCCCTCTGTCCATCCGAATGTATGCACTGGTCCATCAGCATTTCACGTGGTGCCTTTAGCACTAATCCTGCAGGTAGTTTCACCAGCTTGGAAAGGAGGTGCATACACATGGTAAGCTGCTCCTGGGGACAGTGTTACAGCAGCTGGACTGGACTCTGAATTGGCAGATATTCAACTTGATCCAAGTGCATCATTCAGTATTCTTCTTTCCACAAAAATAAGTCACTAATACTTTTCAGCCTTTATTTTTTTAAAATCTAGGCTGATGCTCATGCCAAGTATTAAATCCCTATGACCTTGCTGTTGCCTGAAAGCCTTCAAGCTCACGTATGTACACTTTCTTTCCTGCTTGTTCTCTTTCCCCTTCCTCTTTATTGCCCCCTCCTTTCTTCCTCCTCACCCTCACACACACACAGACACACACAAACACTGGTGTTTTGGTTTAAAGCCCCGTTCTGCTCGTCACAAAGACCTCCATTTTGCTCTTGTTTCAGTCTGCATGCTCGCCCTGTTGCCTTGCCTGCGCCCACCTTCCCAAGGGCCACATTATTTTGTGGCTCGTTGTTAATCTCTTTTTAGTTTTTCTTTTGTTGGTTTGTTTTTCAGCATTTCAGACCTACCTTCTTCTTTTTGCATGACCTCCTGTGCGTCCCCATCAGTTACTGTTTGAATAACAGAATTTTTTTAGAAAATAATAAAAGAGAAAAGAAAAGAAGAAAAACTGCACTCTATTTCGTTCTCCCACACTGTCATGGACTGGACCTTGGCCCTGAAGCCAGCCCTCAGCCATCCTGTTCTCATGTGGTTTTATCTGAAGCAGAAGCGATGCTGCACTGTGTCACGTCATGCATCTATCTCCAGATATGCTGCATGACTTAAGCTGCCTAACAGAGGGGTCAGTTGCTCTCTAGATCTCTGTACTACAAATGCATTGGTTTCCCTGAATCTTTACTGTTGCTAAGTTGTCACAGTAATCCTGTATGTGGTTAAGCCCTATAAGAGTCGGTTGCTCCTCATAGCTCCTGAGGGACCTTACTTATCCTTAAACCAACCCATTGCTTGGGAAAGTCTGCTTGCTCTTGGGGAACTTCAGCATCTCTTGTAAAATCCACAGAACTTGAGGAAAATTTGTATGGGAGCTGATGTGGCTGATGACCCTGAGATGAAACCTCACAGGTGTATTTTGCAGACGTTGTCCGTGCTGTTCTGCTGCCTGCTGTGCTTCTATGCGGGGTCAGCATGGAGAAACGTGTCCCAGAATCATGTATTCTCCATGCTGGGGTTTGCCTCAGTCTCCTCCTCTCAGAATGAAGTCATTCTTGAATTAACATTATCTTCAGGACTTTGTCCCTTTCCATTTGAGATACTCACTTTTAATTTCCATAGCAGAAACCCCTCAGTCCTTCAGTTGGTGCTGCAGCTGCTGTATTGCAGTGCTTACAGCCTGCAAGCATCCACCAGCAACAGGTTATTTTTCAGTCTCTGGGGGTCTGAGTGGTAGTGCAGCCAACAGGTGTGCAAGAATGGACCATAGAATGTTTTAGCCACTGTGTTTTATTCTCATGTCCAGTGCTGTTCAATCAGCAGCAAGAGGAGTTCATTTTCACCTGTTATTGTGCCATCTATGTCAAACAGATAGTTTGCTTTTATACCTTTAAGCTGGGTGGACAGTATATTATTGTCAGCCTTCGTGGAGCATTGGAGCAGTTGCAACGTCTGTGTCGCTCAGTAGCGCAGTAGGAGGAGCATTAGCTTTAGCTGCCTGGTTGTCTTTCAAGAAAGAGTTCTATGAAAAGGCCACAGATGGAGTTTTTATAAGCCTGGATCTGCAAACTGACCACAAGAAAAAGGATGGACAGTCCACGTGTGTTGTAGCCTACAATCTCTATTCTGCTGCCTTCGTTCAGGGTAAAGGATGGGTAACTTTGGTCGAGATTACCTTCTATACAAAAGCAGGACTGAATACGTGCACTGGTTTATAAAAACTCTGCTTGAACTTCTCCTGCCCAGAAGCGGGGACTGCACAGCCTGCAAAACCCTGCTGTCCCCAGCAAGTCTCTTAACGCCCTTTCTTAACATCTGTAAATAGAGAAGAAACATATTTACTGATACCGAAAGTCGTGTTTAATGCTGAGTATTTTTCAGAAGTTCATTTAGTTTGATGCATATCGTTGGTTATTTTTTTTCCTGCCTGAAGTGTCAAAAAAGAACCTAAAAAGAAGCCAAATTCTATTTTAACATGAGGATGTCGAGCACTTTTTTATTTGTATGTGTGTGTATGTGTGTTTGAGCACCGATCTCTAGATTGTGGTGGCATCTCAGTGTTGTGATTTCATTGCCAATGTAAAAAGTTCTGGTGTTGCCCATTCGTTTCTGGAGACAGAATTCAACCAAATAAAGTGCTTCCATTTGAAAGCGAATATTGACCTTGTAACGGTGAAAGGAAAGTCATCCACCTATTTAAATAAACCTTTAATTCCTGAAGCATGGTTTCACTGCACCCCTTTGATCTTCCAGTGACGAAGAAAAATGGTTTTGTTCCTTTTCTTTCCCAATTAAAAAGGTGGTTTCTCTGCTGGGGGTTCTCTGATAGAGCAAGGCCTGATGCTGGGCTCCCCAGAGACCTTTCTGCCTTCCCACAGCCATTTCCAGCTGAGAAAGGCCTTTATCTGTGACCTGCTTAAACCAGGTACTGGTGTTAGAGCCTGCTGTATTCAGAGCAATGGTGTTCTCATGGTACTTCTTTCTTGGGTTTGTTTTTCATGCTGGGATCTGCAGGTGTTTGGAGTAGTAACGGGGCTGTGAGACGCAACTGTGATGCTGTTTTTATCAACCTTCCCAGCTGGCAAAAAGGTGGTGTGGTTTTATGGGTTGGTTTTGAGGTTGGTTTTTTTTTCTCCTATTGCTGTATTAAACTTTCTGACTTGACCTGTTAGCTCAGCTCACTGGAAGCAGCATCAGCCAGGAGCCACGAGGATGGTGCAGCTCACGGTCAGTGATGCTTTCACTTGAAGCAGCTCTGTAGAGATCTAAGGTCAGATTGATGTTTTAACAATTTCATTTGTTCTTTGCCAGCACTAATTAACACCTCCGTCAATTAAGGACAAATCAGTGCTGTTTATCAACCAGTCTGCTAGAAAGAATGCTCAGAAATAGAGAGAAAAGTGAGCTGAGAGAGATGTGCTGCACATCTTGGTGCTTTTTGGATACCAATGAGCTGTGGGAGCGTCAGTCTGGCTCCAGCTCTGGTTTATCTTAACCAGAAGTAGCATTGCTGACTTCACGTAGAAACAGCACAACTAAATGACCAAAGGCAGGAACCTGAAGCCAAGGTGAGCAGCAGCAAGGAGGAAAATGAAATGAGCTTTACCTCCACCAGATGTGTTACTGAACGTGTGAGTACAGGCTGCTATTTACTTTGGCCATTCAGGAGGGTGGAGATGCACCACTGGCAACGATGAGCTCCAGGATCAGGCTGAGGCTGCGTGGGCAAAGGATGGCCAAGGGAAGCTGTGGGGTGAAGTTCCAGTATGCTGGCTGTGCACCATGGAAGGAAGAGCTATTCCCCTCTATAGGGGTGAGGTTAGTGCAGAGTATTTGTCATCTGTGTATCATAGTTTTAGCTGTATCACAACTGTCTGTCTATGAGGCCATAGTCAAAGCCTGGGAATAGCGAGCAGAACAGCATGTAAACCCCCCCCCCCCCCACACACACACACACTGCTTCTATAGGACTGAGAGAGGGAGCAGAGAACCTAAAATCATGGGGCTAGCTCCATCAGTCCAATGCACGAACAGTTCTCTCACCTTTTTTTTTGCAGTCAACAAACTATGGGGGAAGTGATATGCAAAAAGAACCGATGCAGCTCAGCCCTAATATCTGGCTTACATCAACAGTGAGTCACAAAGCGAGATGTGCTGAGATGTGCTCAGAAATACCAGAGACACCTACTGTGGGGGTCTGAGAAAAGCACCAATCGAGTCACATTTCAAATGAAATATAGATGCAGAGCTGAGCTTTGAGTATTTTAATGGACAGAGGATAACAAAAAGTTGGGTTTGGCCAGTGCAGCGTTTGTCTAGACGCTGTATAATCCCATCCCTGGGGAAGGGAGTTTGTTAATGTCTCCTGGAATGTTACAAACTGTTCTGCAGTTGCTGAGGTTACGGCGTTTGTTTGCTAGATGCAAGTTTTGATGGTTGATTTCAAGTTGCTAGAGAACCAACTGCGCGTCCTTACTGAGCCCAGCTCTTTGGGCAGCCCAGGCTCCAACCAATGCCATGTTATTCACCCAGCTGGCAGCAACCACGCATCCCCTGCAGCCCCTCACCCCGGGCTGTATTTCTCTCACCCCCATCTTTCAGCACTGCTCACAAATAGCACACGTACTTCCCAGCCAGTGCAGCTTTCTGGGATGAACTTGGCTGCACCATGGTGAGCAGGAAGGCTTTGTGTGCACAGGGGATGCCTGGGGAGCAGGCGCCCTCATCTGACACAGTGCAGGATCAGTTGGTGGACTGCCGGGAAGGATTTACTGCACAGCCTTGTGGCAGCAGGAAGCTTTGGTGTTCTTTTGGGTTTTTTCATTACCCGGAGTTAGCTGGTAGATGCTCGGGCCCTGCAGGCAGACAGCAGTCGTGCAGCGTGTTGGATGCACATATATTTATTGTAACACATTTTCAGCACAAAGTGTAACACTTAAGCACAGTTGTATTAACTACGATCTGTACAGCATCCTCTGAACGGCACAGACAACACAGACATGCAGCCCTACAGGCTCTGCAGCAGCTTCCAGGAAGGCTGCAGTGGTGAACAAAGCTGAGAACAATGAGAAATCCCAACAGCGGCTCATTCTTTGACCTCCCCTTGGGCACATACAGGCATCCAATAAACAAGATAGTGAAATTAACATGCCGAACCATTTACAGGATTTATTTAAAGAAGGATTTGCTGTCTGCAGCAATCTTTTGGTCTAAAAAAATCTGAAGGCCACGTTTTTTTTTCCTTTTCAAACTCTTCTGCGCTCTTCTCTGCACTCTACCTGTGAGTGAAAGCACAGCCCTCCCTTCCTTTCTCTTTTCCATGGGCCTCCAAGCCCAGGTGTGATGCTGTGGAACCAGGCAGGTTCCAGCTCTGATGAATGCACAGTTTTGGTCCTCAGCCCAAGAGAGGTCACTTCTGCCTCGCCAGCTTTGCCCTGCTGAGATGCCATTGAAGCTCACTGAAACGCAGAGATGCTCCCTTTTGCCATGGCCTTGTCTTAGGTGAAAGAAGAATGTTTTAAGAATGGCCCTGCTGGGATAACTAGCATTCAGACTCCTTTGTCTTCCAGCCTCTCACTGCTGGCTGTTATTATAGTCCGCAGCTACAGCAGCAGCAGTAGATGAGGGAGCATGTTATTTCTATCCATTAAACAAGCCACTGCCTACACAAAGGACATCTGTACTGAGAAGCTAAACGACCTCAGCACACAGGTGGAGGCTTGTTTGCAGAAAGCAGCTCATTCCTGAAGCCACCCCAGCAGCCTGGATCTGCTCAGCCAGGCACCTTTCCCAGCCCTGCCCCCTGAGCAGGACTCTGTTGACCTCACTCATCCTTTCTTTCTTGTGACAGATCTGTGCTGACAGCAGGGTCATTCTGAGGAGGGGTTCTGGGCTTACAAAGTCCCGTGTCTTGCTCCAAAGAAGTCTGCCCATTGAACAGCTTTGAGTCTAACCTGTAAGGCTGCATCCCATATCTAGCAAGCTGCCAGGAGCTTAAGGGGAAACAGTACTGAGGGAAGGAGAACTCGTCCTCCAGCTTTGTTCTCTGAAAACATGCTGAACGCATGAAATCAGATACGAGGAATAGAAAATCCTGCCAGGATGGTGAAGGTGTAACTTCAGGGCTTAGGGGAGAAAGAAACAGACTACTTCAAAGTTATTCAGTTGCAGCTGAAGTTGGAACAATGAGATAAGGAGCAAAACTGGGAAGCTGTGACAACCGTGCACCAGCAGCACAAAACTACCAGGAGACCTCGTGGCTTTAGTTAGCTTCAAATAAACAGGTTTCTCTAGTTGTGACGCTGCTTAGTGGAAACATAAATAACATCTCATTACCTTTATACAGGGTTAAAAAAGGAAAGTGCCGAAAGCAAAACCTGCAAAGGAGCAGAGAATCAGTTTACTGAGGACAAGCTGAGAGTGCTGATTTCTTGAAAGCAAAGGGAGAGGCTCAGGTCAAAACACAGGCTAGTGAAGTCCACCTGCAATCTCACCACCAGTTTCTTTTCCCACTGAGGCTACAAATGTGAATTAAAGAGAAACTGATTTCTCCCGGTCTTTCATAGTACCACCTTATATCACCTGCATGAAACGATGGCCAAGGACACCTGCCTTCCCCAGGGTGTTGGTGGGAGCTGCACACGCCTTCGAGTACCATACAGAGGAATAGGTTGGACTCCTCAGGATTCCCCATCCATCCGCACACACAGTTGTGCCGTACCTTCCCTGCCCCGTCCTGCACACATCACACAGCCCGGGTTTCTGCTTCAATCTTCTGCTCCCCATGCAGGTTATCTGTTTCTTGGACCTGGGCCACGTTCTGTCTGGTAGCAATCTCTGGGCCCCCTCCGTACAGTGTGCTTAAATAAATCCACGTCTCCTCAGAAATCTGCCCATAATCAGCACCTGAAAAGGACAACAGCAATAAGCAGACACGCAGCCATCAGCTGGAGGGGCTGCTGCACTGAATCACGGAGGACATCATCCCCTATCACCTCCCCCTGCACCAGAAGAGCAGAGCACGCCTGGTGCCCAGATCTGCAGTGTCCAAATGAAGCACAGCTCGGTGCCGAGCAGCCATAGCAGCAGTGCTCCCACCAGCCCTCTGCAGTGCCACCTGCTGCTGGAGCCACTGAGGCTCCATAGCACTTCATCCCACAGCTGTGGGATTCTGCTGCAGTCACTTCTTCCCATCCTCAAACTGAGCCCCACCACCAAGGTCACACACAGCACAACATGAGCTCTGACAGAACAGAGCTACACGCCACCCCCAGGCAGATGGGGTTCTACTGCACCAGAGGGACAGAAAACGCTCCTTCAAACTGTCCCAGGAGGAACAACTTAAAGTGGCCACAGTAAAACACAGGGAAAGCAAAGGTGTGAAGGTTATAAAAGAGGAGGAGAGCAGAAATATTTGCTTAGAGAGATAACCAAGATACAGATGCAATCGTCATCTGCCCAGCGGTGCAGTGAGGACAGCCCAGGCAGTTGGACCACAGCAGATGTTGAGTAAAGATAAGTGCAAGACTACGATAGTGAGCAAAGGGAAATGATGGGAAGATGTGGAAATAACAACAGGAGATGGGGGACTGCAGGGTTTACTGCACTAAATCTTGTCAGCAAGTTGGGTCGTGTGGGACCTGCCAATGGAGAACTGAGTGGAATATTCTCCCTCAACTCTTAGCAACACTACAAGACAGCAGCACATGCCTTACCTTGTTTAACATGCATGTGGCCACCCGCTTTTGCGAGTGCAATCTTGCTGTTGTCAATTGGTCCAGGCGGCTCTGTGAGAGGAAGAACAAACACATGTAGAACCACTGCGCTTTCCACGCTGCCACCCAATTCAGATCATTTCCCATGCTAGTCCTCATTATTTCTGCCCCATCCAGGGGACTGGTTGCTGTCCAGACCCTGTGCAGCCTCAAGTTGTACCCAGCAGGTGCAGTTCTTACTGAGGAGGACACCTAAAAAGGAATTTATTTTCATTCTACCTCCCAGCATTGACAGTCTCCAGCGATCTCTGGCTTCTTACCATTATCCTTCCCTCTGACAAACGCTTCCCACTCACGGAACCACTGCATGCTGATAGAATAGATGACACTTGGAGACTCCTCTGCCTGGAAAGCCTTGTTCAGCTGGGAGAGCAGGGAACAGAAGTGCAGGAAAGATTCAGTCTCTGCTGAAGGAGCCCCTTCCATTAGCTATAAAGCAGCTTGGCCACACTTCAGAACAGCCCCTTATTCTGAAGAATCCCACCACCATGTGTTTCCACTGACTAGCACAGGCAAGAGACTGGGATGGTTTCCAGCGCTGTTTGTCCATGCATCCATAGGCAGCATTATTGTGTTCCAGCTGCCCCTCCCCACACTGACAGCTCTGGGGAACCCCTCAATCTATCTCCTGTAAATCATATTCTGGAAAACAATGGCAAGAGTTTTCCACCACTACCCATCCACAACAGGCCTCTATTTCCCACCCCCACCCTTTTCCGTTGCCTCTGAATCCCTCCCATACAAACCTTGATGAAGGTGTCAATTTCAATTCTCCTGCGTTTGGCAAGTGCTTCAATTTCCACTTGGCAAATGGAGCACACATACAGATGGTTCACCGCAGGGCCGCCCCCAAACCTGAGTGCAAGAAGAGAGGGAGGGGAATAAAGAACTGTAGGAAAATGGAAGTGCTTCCCAGCCCTGAATCCTACACAGATGGATTTTTACATTACTCCAGACAGTGAGGACGGAGGTGCACCTGCAGCTCTTTTCTGAATGGACAGTATTGATTTTCTGCAACACACTGAGGGTCACACTATTGTCATAAGACAATGCACTGATACAGCTCGTTTTGGTTTAGATTAGTGGGCTCTACCTAACATGGGTCTTGTCAGCCCACACCAAGTGCTGCGTGCCCTCAAGGTGCCATGGTAAGGTGTTATAACTTGGATGGTGCCTAAGGTGGAGAGACCCCAGAATGACAGACTGCCTAGGAAAACAGAACGGGACATAGAATGAAATGGCCAGTCACCTGTTGTAGAGATACTCCCACACGTTCTGGGGCAGAATCACAACCAGGTCATCAATGTAATGGTATTTATTAGGAGGGATCCCTGCAGGAAAAGCAAGAAGGAGAGCGAACAGAATTCTGGTTAAACACAGAAATAGCAAAAAGACAAATCTTCCTTACTGAAAACTCCCTGATTCCAGCATTTGCTTCCTCTACTAATGGAAGTCACCCAAGAGTTCACTGACTGTGGAAGCTTCTCAGTTCAAGGTGACAATTTCTAATCAAGTGCTTCCTTCCTAATTGTGAATATATGAACACGAGGGTTCCGAGGCATGAGAGATGGAAGAGAGCAGTAAAAATGTGGGATCAGGTCCCTTCAGGAGCGTGTGCTCCATTCTCCAGACAAACACTGAAGGCCAACCTTGCTGATAGGGGTAACGCAGATAAACGTTGCTTTTTCTGCTTTCTACAGGTTCGTTGTTAAAAACAAGCAGAGAACTGAATACTGTTGTTTCCCAGCACAAGGCATTTGATCAGCAGGACAATGGGGCAACTGTCTCATCTCTCCCTGAGTGGGCTGAAACTTTTGCCAACAAAGCAGATCCTACAACAGCATGAGCTGTGACAGGACTACAGTGTTTGCTCATGCACCAGAAAACAAGAAGGCAAAGCTGAAAGTTGCTTTTCTGGGTTCAGCAGCACCTTCTTACCTCCATGAGAGCACAGGAAGGTGTGATTGGTGATGGGACCAGGCTCAGCAAAGGTGTTGAATTTGTTGAGCCACTCTCGAGAGATGTAGAACTGCAGTAAACTGTGCTCCTTCATGCTGGCAAGGGACACAACTTTCTGACGCTCTCGCACAGCCTCTTCACTGCTTTTCCTTCAGTAGGGAAAAGAAAACAAAGCAATTCTTCAACTCTTAGTTTTCCATACACATTTCTAAGCATTCTGCAATCAGGACAGAACTGCTGCATGCAGAGCACTGCTCACCTGTAGAACAAGACATAGGCTTCTGCATTCTGTACCACAGTCTCATGGACCTCAGTGACATACTGGTCATCAAACTCGTACCACTGGCCATTGATCACGTTCTGACAGTAGGCAATGTAATGCCCACCTGTAACAGGAAACACAGCGTGGCTGAAATTCAGGGTGCAGATGAAACTCAGGCTCTTCCAGAAGAGCTGCTGCCCAGCCCTGGAACACACTTATGCTTTGTTCATGCTCTTCTTGTTCTGGCTCACTTCTGCCATGCATTCACAAGAGAGACTTACTGCCTGCTGTGCCATGATGGCAGATGACTGACAGTAGATCATAGGTGGTGATCTGGGAGACACACTCCTTGGCCAGGAAAGGCCTCAGATCCAGCCCTTCCAAGGGGAAGGAGACGTGACTGTTGATCTTGAAGGAATACATCACCTCGTGCCGGAACCGTTTCAAGTGGATGCAGAGAATCTATAAGACCAAAGACAGAATAACAAAGCAGTTTTGCTGTGGGTGTCCTGATCCAAAAGCCTCTCTGTACACTTTATCTTTGCAAGGGTTTTTTGCCTGTTATGAATCCTGCTGGCATATCAAAAATCCCCTCTGGTCTAGATACAGAGCTTTGCCACCAAAACAAACTGCTGTTTCAGTTCTACCTCTACACTCTTTACCTCCTCAAACTGTGTCTGCTGAATGAAAAGTAAGAGTGAAGGTCACTCACCTCTGGTAGCCGAAGGACTTTGCAGTACTTTACTCCATTCCTCAATCTGAGGGAGAAAGAGAAACCAGCTGTGAGAACATGCTCAAGCAAAGGGCCACCAAAAGGCAGGGCAATTGGCTGGCTGCATCTTGCTCACTTTGAAATTCAAGACAGATCCTGATTTCAGCAGCAAAACATTCAGGTTCCTTGCAACACCCTTATCAAATGAGGCATGGCAAGAGCAGTTTGTTACACCTCTTCATTCTAGTGCAATAGCTGCCAACCCACATCCCTACTCACACCCTTCTTGTCTCTTTTCCCACCTTGAAACCAACGCTTTTTCTACCTGCCCACATCAGTGAACTCTCCAGACTGGAACTCTGCTGCAAGGCAAGGCAGATTTTACATGACACCCAGCAGAAGTGATGTCCAGGGAGAGGATGCAGCAAAATGTTTAACAGTAGCATGAAGTAACGAAGTCCCAGAAATACCATACAGATAATGCAGACTTACTTTTTACACCTTTCACAACTGTACATGTTGTCCCCTATGGATGAAGAGAAGAAAGCTGTTATGCACTTACTCAGAGCACACAACTTGAATTGATACATTTCTGTCCTGTGCAGGAAAATTACACTGAGTGGATTCTTAGGGAAACCACGGTGAGAAGAGATCAAAACGAGCATTTCCCTCAATAAAGGTGGGGAGGAGAATGCAATCAACTAGCAGAAAAATCTGTACTGCTCACCACTGTAAGTGGTTACACCTAGATGTTTAAGTCCTCTATGGCTTATGGAATGGGCAGAGAAAGTGAAGAAACTAGGAAGGCTAAAAAGCCATTGACTGAAACTGTCAAGTTTCAGTACTAAGCGAAATAAATACTACAGCAGGCTTTCTAGGAGATTTAATGTGCCCCCAAAATGCTTGTGAAATATTCCTACATGCATACAACTCACCTTTCAGCTCATCTGCTGCAAAAAAGGCAGCAAGACAATCCTCCAGTGTCACAACAGGACCCCAAAACCAGCTAGGGATACAGGACACCACAAATCTACAGAAGAAAGGGGATCAGGAGAAAGAGTTACATGGAAACAGTTGGGACATTTTGGCTTACAAAACCCCCTACAGATGGGCTTTCTTTTAGCTGCTGGTTCTAAGTTCATCACCCAGAGGTACAGGAAAGCTGATGTTCCTACTGTAACTGCTCAATCTGGAAGTAATTTGCACAGTTTCTTCATGCTCCAGAGGGCATGATGGAGCTAAAAGCAGAAGTGAGGGATCATCATTTGCACAAGAGATGTCAAGGGCAATTAGAGAAGTAGAGAAACAGCAGAAACTGCAGAGTAAACCTCAGAAGAAAGAGCCCTCGCACAGGGAACACACCTCCGGATATACTCCATGATGAAAGCAATCCAGCCTTGTGAGGCGTAGTTGTCACCACACGTCCCTGTCTTAGCTGGCACACTTTGGTAAATGGCAGAGTGCAGCTTGGCCAGGTCCTCCTTCCCTGGGATTGGGAGTGACAGGTCTTGGAATGTCTCCACTGTTGTAGAAACCTGGAAATATCCAAGAGAAAAAGGCCTGGGTTTCCTGTGCATGTAACAAAGCCAGGACCTGACTTCCATCACGTTTTATCACTGCAGAAACCTGACCTGGAAGTAGCAGCAACTTGCTCAGGGTAGTTCTTCTTACCTACTGTAAGTAGGAGGGCTTTCAGTTGGAATCTGTTTTCTGATGTGAATGTGACAGTGCTAGACCAAATCAGTAGCACAGATAAGCAAACATCACTATGGAGGCTGAGAATTTCTTGGAACGGCAGGTCTCAAACACATCCCACCTGCCAACATTTCAGCAGTGCTGCATCCCACAGTATGGAAACAGAAAGCTTCATCGCCAAAAATAAACACGTAAATAAATAAAAAGAGGTCTATAAGGTCTATAGAAGTCTGCTCTCTGACCAACAGTTACCAGGAGACTCACTCTGTCACAGGTGAGGCACTGCACCAGGCTGAGAATGGAGCCATCGAAGATATCAGAGATCACACTGCGATAACGAAGTTCTTTCTTCTTTTTCCCAGAAGCCTGAACCTGGGCTGGAGGAGACACAGAGACATCACGTAGCAACACTTTCTCAGTCTCCTGGCTAAAGCAGAGTCACAAAGACACACAATGAAAACACAAGACAAGCACTGATCCTGCATGTTCAGGACCATGTTTTGCCCTAAGCTTTACACTTAACTTCCTTTCTCCTCAGCCTGTCTGTGTACTTTGTCTTTTTATTAATCCCCTCTAGCATTTACCATATTTCTATGCTGTCTTGTGCTGGAAAAGACTCTCCACAGCAGCAAGTGTCCAAGCACACAGTTTTGCTTAACAAACCCCCTTCCCTATGCACACGTGCAGAGAGACAGAGTGCTTTTCATCAGGCAAGAACATCTGTGGCTGTGCTGACCTCAGCCAAGAGGCCAGGGCACAGTTCTGGAAAGAATGTTATTACTGAACAGCTGTAGAGACAATGGTGTAAGTACATGCCATTGTGTTTGGTGGCTCTGCAATGCTGAGAGATTTTGTTCTGCAATTTGCTTGTGATGAAGAGGCCAGTTTGACAAGAACAGAAGCCAGGCCCCACCCTGAGGCCTAACAATGCTTCCAGCACCAGGCTAATATTTGCAGTTTAATTCTATTACTGTGAGCTCATGATGTCAAAGAGCCCAGAAGCTCTCCCTCAGTAACATCATTTTATGGCTCCTTGAGTCACACACAGTAAGTGCAAGTGTGGCAGACAAATGTTCACATGTCTCCACACTCCCCTGAAGAGACAGAGCTGTGTCTGGGACTTCATAGCTCTTCCATCAATAACACAGCATGCAATTACATACTTGGAAATCATTTCATGCTCCAGTAGAAAAGCAAACTGGAACAGCTGTTGTATCCAAACCCTGACTTTACCTCTAAGTTTCCTGTAGACTTTGCCTGCTATGACTTTAAAAAGTACTGATGTTCCAGGGGAACCAGCACTGCTTAGAACTGCTAATCAAGGATCATCGATTGTTCTTTCTCTCTTCTACAAATGAACCCTCCTCCACTCCACACGCTCCCCTCCTCCTCCCAGCATGGTCTGACTGCCCTGCACTACCTTTCTTGAGTACATAGGAAGGTCCAAGCCTGGCAGGACTGGAGCGAGGAGGACTGCTGGACAGCTTGGAGTGCATTTCGTGATGGACCGGACTGCAGGGACGTGAGGAGCAGCGCACGTAGGCGTCGTTGTCAGGTTCTGTTGGGAAAAAAGGAAAGCAGAGGAGCACAGGTGAAAATCCATTCTGAAAGCCAACTGTTACAGTCAGTGTCAGCCCAGCTCTGCGTTCCAGCACAGAACCTTTCACAGCACTCACAGTTCAGTCTTTACTGTCCTACTCACACAGTACATAGAGCACCCTCAGTGCATGGATAAGAGTGCATAAAGAACTAATAGCTATAAAAAAAAGCACCAACCAATCCACCACTTTTTCACACTTGTGACTAATTAGGTTTTACAGCTTGCTCCTGTATCCCTTATCCACATAAACAGCACTGCTGCCTTCAGTGCCAGCTGGCAGGGTTAGGCTCTTATATAACGATAAGTGTTGAAAGATGGGATATGTTCAGTTTGAGGTGCCTCCACACCTACGTCTTAACAGCTGCTCTTTTCTTTTCCCTGAGATACAGAAACCCACAAACTGTGCATCACCCTTTTCTCCCCACAAAGTCCATAATCCAAATTACCCAACAGCCACTTCCACATCTTTTCTCACAGCCAACATTTCCCCAGGCCAGCCTTTTAGACAAACCCAAATACATTCATAAAACCTTTTTCTCAGACAGGAAAATACAGAAATATCACTTCTGCAGGTTTGGCTTTTAGGCTGCCTTTAGGATGCAGGCTGCACTCAGCTCTCTGAGCACTCCAGCCTGGCTGAGCTCCCCAGTTTGCTCTGTTCTTCTTACAGAAGCCATTTGTGCACAAAGGCAGATCTGCTGGCAGGGACACTGCAGAAAGCCCTGGATGCAGAATCTTCTGAGACCCACTGAGGGAACACATGCATTACACGCTGCTATTGCACTCAGTGCAGGAATACAGCACGTCTTCTCACAAATAACATCACTGGAAGAGTTTTATACCTGGTGTCCTGCATGGGCTGGCAGGACGGGGAGCTGGGAGCACCTCAGGGGAGGCTCTGCCATCCACTGGCATCATAGTGGTATCAACATCTGCATCCTCATCCACCTGCTCCGAGTTGCTGCGCCGATGGCCACAGAACTTTCTGTCCTTCATCCTCTCTTTTTCAGAGATCCCTCTCCCTCCTTCATCCTGGATCAACAACTCTGTCTCCGCCATGCTCCCCGTGGTCCGGCTTTGACCATCTCCTTCACCCCTGTCACTGTTTGAGTCACAGGAGAGGAACTCATCCTCCGAAGGACTTCGGTCACCCTCACGCTTGTCATCCTGGTCACCCATATCCAAATCTCGTGTCTCTGTAACAATTGGTTCCTTCAGTTCTTCATGAAGCTGGTCCATCAGGCAGCGCAGGAACTCCTGAGTGTCCTTGAAGACAGGATTCATTCTGTGTTAGTACCCATCCACCCAGAATTCAGGCAAATAAGAAGGCCAAAAAAAATAAAAAGAGGTGGCTCCATTCACAGCCTCAGTTCTGCCAACAAAAGTTATCAGCCTCTGCGACATGAGGAGACTCTTGTAAAGCAGAGAGTGCCACAGAGATTTATCAACAGGCATGTCTGCTCAGCAAGTGTCTTTAATTCCAAATGATAAAAGAACCAGTTTTTATCCAAATGTATTCATCTGAAAGATGCTGAGGAAAGCCAGACAGCCACTGCAACAAGCAAACCATAGAATGGCTTCGGTTGGAAGGGACCTTAAAGATAATCTAGTTCCAAAACCCAAACTACGACCTTATTTATCAGGGTACTACCACTGATAAGAGGCAGCAGCCAACAGAGAACCCACTCTGAACCACACAACAGTTTTCAGGATCGCTCACTTCTGCTTATGGGAATCCCTCTTTTACAGAGGGCAGATTAAAATCTTTAATGAACAAACAGTGGAACCAGAAGCCAAAGACTGCACAGTCAAGGAGCAAGCTCCTAAATTTAAATACACAGTAAAAGAACTGATATGTTGGCTTCAAAGCACCCGCTGGGGAGCAATCTGCTATTTTGACAACTTCAGAGAGATAATTATGATGTTTCAGTTTCTTTAACGAAGCTTGACTTCCAGCCTGCTCTGCCTTGCTTTCAACTTCAGAGCTGACTTTTCCAATCCAACATACTTGACATCAAAGATAAATACAGAGAGCCTTTCATTAATCATTATTTTTATCTTCTGTTTTGACTTGCTGTCAGCACCGCAGTTTAGACAGGCTGTCTGCTGTCACTTCTTTTGTAAACTTTCTAATCAAACACAGTTTGATGTTTACATTTTATTCTTAGGAATTAACACTGGAAGCCATGATAAAAACCTCAAAGAAAAAGAGATTATCTTTCAGCATGATTTACTTAGCTGCAATTCCTCTGAAAAAGAATACAGAATGTGGGCATCTTGAACTTCTTCATACAAATGGATCCAGATTTCCCAGCTCTAACATGAATAACACCTGACTTACGTGGCATGTCCCAATAAGTATCAAAGCCCTTCACAAAGGAGCTCACTATCACAATTTAGAGGTGAGAAAGCTGACACAGGAAGGGCCCTGATGCAGTAACAGCAAGGTCTCCTGAATCCCACCTGAGGGCTCTGTCAGATCACTAAGGCCAACGTAGAACAAGCATGACAGCCCAGTTCTAACTCCTCTCCCTGATCACAAAGCAGAACTGCTGCAGGAAGGGAAAACCACCATCTTTGGAATAATGTTGAATTTTCACTGAGGCCCCACCTGCTGTGCATAGCCTCGGAACATGGGGTTGACGAGTTTAATTCCATGGGACAGGCTGCTTGGAACGACATAACTCGGCCTGTTTAGGTATGGAGGAAAAAACAACAAAAGTTAGCTTGCTTATCAGGCCTGGAGCCTGTGTAATAAGCAACAGAACAGGGTGTGGTAACTGGTAAAGGAGGACCCAAGATAATTATGCACCTGCAAAGCCTGAACTTAATTTATACATCACCGAGCTGATAGAGAAACCAAGAGAGAGAAAACATCTCACAGTCATTTCACTCTCTCCTTCCAGAGAGAACCTTCCCTAGAGCATGCTTTAACTTGAAGCTCTGTCCACACCTGGAACTGTCTCAAGTGATTCTCCCCAGAGCAGGGTTTGGCAGTGGGTTACGTGGTTTGATTTTGCAGCAGCATGTTTGACAGGTGGGCTGGTGAGGGACCAACCAGTACTGAAGCAAGTCAAAACCAATATGAAATTGATGTAATAGTGCTTCAGCCTGCTGCATAAACACACAGAGCTGCTCTGCATTGCTTATCCCTTATTAGTGACTAACACAAAGCAAACACACGTTGCCACTCAGATTCCTGGCTTGATTTTTTCCCCAATTTATCTGTTCTCTGCAACTAATATCTTTAAATTTCAATAGAGCTGAGCTATTTTACACTGTGTTACACCAGTCTATAATTTGAACCAATAGAAAACATTTCTCAACAAGTCACTTGTATTTTTCATCTTCTGGTATAAGCTCAGTGTCAGATCTCTATCACAGAGAAGGGAATGCACTTATCCCTGAAGGCACCATTTCTTTTTGCTGATAACATATTTCAGAACTAACGTAAATACAAAATCTATACACGTGAGAATAGTGTGACCACTCACCGTTTCTTATGCCAAACCTCAGACACCAACTTCTGGTAACTTTTGCATAGTGCTGGTTTTTTATCCGTACGGACCAGGCCACCACATTCCAGGAAAAACTGTGTGAGAGGTGGGCTGCAAGACAACAACAAGGATTCAGAGCACAGAAATTGCTCCTCTGCCTCTATTGAAAGACTGATCAAAGCTTAAATGCATCCCTTTTTGAAAACATGCTTGATTTTAAGTCAAGGGGAGAAGCGATTCTAGATGCAGACTTGATTTCTGCCTAGAAATGAACAAAGAAGGCTGATCTGAATCAATTCCCAGCACAGAGATCCTGAAACCAGCTGTCAGCAGAATGGCTAATGAAGATCTTACAGTGTGAGGTGTTAGAACGATACCACTGTGGAAAACAGAAAGATTGCATGTTTTCTCACATGGCAAACATGCTTCTGTCATGGTGGAGTTTTACTTCCAGCATTCATCTAGAGACAAGTCTCACACACAGCCACAAAGTGGCTCATTTTCCTACTGCAGAACTTCTGTTTTCCTAAACACTACATTGTTCATATTCCTTTTTCTGCAGCTAGCCTGGCTGGTTTATCCTTGCATGACTAAGGAAGGTGTCAGATCAGAGGTGCTACTGCTGATACGTAGTAAAAGACTCTACTAAAGGCCCTAATGCCTACCAGTTAGAGAGAGCCTGAAGTGCTGCATTCATGTAGCAGGAGTTCCCAAGATTTTTCATTCCAGTAAGGCCTAAAGCACAAACAAGAGAAGCATGAAACACTTTCCAGAGGTGCTGCTTTCTACATTCGTTCCCAATGGGAAGATGATGTGACCCTTTCTGGGCTCTGCACTCTGCTGCCAGGACCCTCTCAGTGCAGGTCCTACAGATTGCAGAGTCACCCTCACAGCTCTTCCATCAACTACATGCAGTTACCTCTTGGTTTCAAGTCATCGTCCTCTGATTCGGATTCGCCTTCATCAGCCACTGCAATTGGAACAGCTTTCAAAGGGTGAGCAGGCAATGGAGAATCCTAGATTAAAGACAGAAAATAACCATCAGCAAGAGTCCTCCTTCAAAAGACGAGCTGCGAGAAGTATCTTAGGTGTAAACTCAGCCAGCCTTTAAAATGGCACACTCAGAAGAACCAGTTGTACTGCCTACCCTTCTCAGTAATGCATATAGGGAATGGAAATGGCACCACTATTGCTTCCAGTGTTAATAATGGAAGAGGCACTGGGAACATGCAGTGTCACAAGTAGACACGGTTGAAGTCTGACAGCTGATTTTTTATTTGAAATGAAGATATCACAGCTGTTGTGGCTCCTACCAGAACCAGATGGCCCATAAAAGAAGCCAGGAGAGGTTAAAGAAAAACATCAAAATGGATATTCAAGTCGTTGGAAGCCTTCCTGCATGGAGAGTCTATAAAGCAAAGCTATTGGTCCTCTGACAACAGGCAGCCACCTTCATTTGGAAGAGTTCCTACCACAATAGCAGCCTGGGCAACTTCTTAGCTAATTTTGCAACAAGGAAATAAAAAGCCTGCCAAGCATTGAGCCCTGCCAGGCTGACACACACCCACTGCTTCACTCAACTTTACCGAGGGTGACTGCGTGTGCGCTGCCAGCCGCTGGTCCAGGAACACCTCCTTCTCACAGGCATAACACCAGACCCGAAACGTGGTCAGATTCACTGTCAGGTTGTGCTTTTTGGCCTAGAAATGAAAAGGCGAAGTAATGATTTGAATGGTGGGACAGCTTGAAGTGCAGAATGTCCAAATTCAGGCATAAGAGGATTAGGTAACGGGAATAACTCAGCTCTCTCTGTCTTTAGATGGACCATAATGAAAAGCTTACCTGTGCATGAAGGGTGCTATGGTCAGAAAAGGACTCCCCGCAGCCAACATAAGGACACCCGATCTAGTGAGAGAAAGCAAAACTACAATGGCACACCAAATGAAACCCTTCACAAAACAGTCTGCAGCCCCAACCCCACCTACAGCTGCAGCTTCAGAACTGATCTTGCCACTCAACTGTTTTTCTTTGCAGGGCTTAGAATAAGGCAGATGACTGGAATTGGTTAATTTAACAAAGAAAACCTGAAATCAGTTTGCACCCACGTAAGTCCTCATTCCAAGACAACTGCTCCAACAGGTTCATCTGACCAGACTAAATGTCCAGGCACTCCAATGTCAAATCAAACTGCCCCTGCCCACCCACACACCCTCTGTCACTCCATTCTGCCCCAAACACCATCTTCAGAGCTCTCACTCTTGCAGCTTCCCCTTGCAGCGGATATTTCTATTGTGTTCACCCATATTTGCATCCATCCCTTCTTGTTTGGTCCAATACAATTCTTTGTATACACTGAACAGAAATCCCACCGTGTCATGCACACAAACAAGCTGTTCTTACCTGAAGACAAGCCCAGAGGTTTGGTCCCACAGCTCCACATGACTGGCAAGTTCCCTGCGTATTCACAATGATAAAAAAATAAGCTTTGTTTGCATGTCTGTCTTTTAAGTAACCCCATCCTTCAGCAGTGAGAAACTTCTCAATGCGACAGGCCTCCCCCGCCTGCAGCTCAATGCACTGCTTAAATCCATGCTTCCAATGGCACGCTTTGCAGTGTGTGTTAGATAAGTGGCGTGTTTGAGCAGGATAAAACGTCAGTGCGAAATGCACCAGATGGGACTGACAAAGGCTTATTGATGGGCCATGTGCAAGGTACAACAAGGGTGGAAAAAAGAGTTTCTGCTTCTTCTGTACAGCAAATAGGGAAGGGGCTGATAACCAGAACACCCCGCACCTTGGATTTGAGCAGCAGATCATCTCTGGTCACCTCTCCTATGGAATCCAGGTGAGGGCAGATGTCTCTCGTATCCCCCATTGTCACTGCAGGAAGGTGATTTCCTAGGGCAAGAAAAGGCAGCTCTGTTTGGTTACAGCCCAGGACAAATACTGGTGGGCATTAAAACCATGACTGCTGTTTAAATGAAGCTCCACAAGAGGGAACTGGGCTTAGAAGACCTTTAACTGATAACCCACCTTCAGTGTTTCAGGAACTGCTCATTCAATAGGTGGATTTTGAACAACTCTCAATGAATGCATGGAGCTGTTCTGCGCCGCTCACACAGCCCAGCACTGAAAGCACAAAGGATTTCACAGCTGTGTGCTTACAAACCCCACAGATGCTCTTATAACAGGGTCTGTGCAGCCAACCTGGACTGAAGGAACAAAGCAGACCTGGAAGAAGGGATCACATCCCTGCACTGCAAACACAGCAGTGACTGCAGGCAGCACCTGGGATGAGCTGCTTAACAGCACTGAGAAAGCTCAGGAGCTGCACAGAGAAGGGAAAGGCTGCCACGTAACAGGGATTTAGAAGACAAGCAATAAGAGCACAGTGACTGACGCATAAAAGTGGGACACTTTCAGGCTCTGAGTGCATCAGAATAGAGTCTTTTTCTCCAAACACATCAGCACAACCAGCTCTAAATCCCACCTATCAGTGCCACGTCTGCTCTTCCATCTCTCTCCATTTCCTCACCCAGAAAATCAAATAAACCCTTGTTTTTAAACGAACTCGGGGACCCCTTCATCTCCCCCCACCTGAGCCTGCATTAGATCCCACGGCATTAGATCACACAGCCCCGTTCCCAGCCCAACACCGCGATGCTGCCGGTCCCTCCCGGCCTTTTCCTTTGCGAAATAAACCGAAAAACGTCACTTTGAGCTCCCAGCAACAACGGGGCTCATTCAAGAATCGTTCAGCTCAGTCCTCACCGCCTGCAGCCCGCGGGGCTCCCAAGCATCGCTCAGCAAACCCGGCGTTACACAACGAATCCCCCGTTACTCGATGGGGCCTACGGGCAGCACGGAGCCGGACAAGCCGTGACCAGCGTTTTTACCGGGGATAACCCACCCCAGGCTGAACGTTTCCCCCCGTCCCATTCTCACCTGCTGGGCCCGACCCTGCGGTGTGTAGGGCTGGATGGGGGGCGGTGCTGGGGCCCAACGGAGCCGCAGGCACCGGGTAGAACCGGGGCGGGGCGGGGCGGCCCACAGCGCCCGGTGCGGCCTGCCAGGCTGCGGTACGGCGTCGGAACGGAGAATAGACGTCATCATATGGCGTCGTAAGAAGAGATAGAGGAGGGAGGGGGGTGAAAAATGGCTGCCAGGGCGTTCAGACGGCGGAGGGAGGAGAGCGAGGAGGATGAGGAGGATGAGCAGCTGGCTGAGGAGGTCAGGTGAGCGCAGGGGATGGGGGCTGTGTGCTCTGTGCTGTGTGCCTCCCTCAGCTGAGGGAAACGCAGGAGCCTTGTGGTTCAGGTATTGATGTGCAAAACCAGCGTAGATTTGGTGTTAACTGCAGGAATTAATTAAGTGAATTAATAGGAACTGAGTACTGAAGGCAGCGGTTTGGGTTTCTTTCTCCAGGTTAAAGCTCGAGGAAGCCAAAGAAGTGCAGAGCCTGAGGAAGAGACCCAATGGGGTGAGGTAAGGGATGGGAAGGTGTGTTCTATGTGGTATTGTCATGTAATAGCACCCATCTGCTTTATGTAGTAGCTCCGTGTTCTCCCTGTGCCAAAGGGGGTAGAGGAGTTTGTGTCTAAGCCTGAAGATGGTGTGAATGGTGAGTTTGTCCAGGTGTGGAGCCCTCAGTACAAGAAAGACATGGAGATTTTGGAAAGGGTCCAGAGGAGGGACAGGAAGATGATCAGGGGGCTGGAGCACCTCCCCTATGAGGACAGGCTGAGGGAGTTGGGTTTGTTCAGCCTGGAGAAGAGAAGGTTGCGAGGTGACCTCACTGCAGCCTTTCAATACCTGAAGGGAACTTACTCCCAGGAGGGGAGTAAACTCTTGGAAAGGGCTGACAATAGCAGGACACGGGGAAATGGTTTTAAGTTAAAAGAGGGAAGATTTAGGTTGGATGTTAGGGGGAAGTTCTTCACTAGGAGAGTGGTTAGGCCCTGGAACAGGCTGCCCAGGGAGGTTGTGGATGCCCCGTCCTTGGAGGTGTTCAAGGCCAGGTTGGACGGGGCCCTGGGCAACCTGATCTAGTAAAGGTGTATGTTTGGTGGCCCTGCCAGGCAGGGGGTTGGAACTACATGATCCTTGAGGTCCCTTCCAACCCGGGTCATTCTGTGATTCTGTGAGTGCAGGAAAGCATTGGTGTGAATGGTGAGTCAGGTGCACTGCCAGCCTGCAGAGTCTGTGCTGTATCCTAACTATGAAAAAATAGACTAAGATTGGAATTGGTCATGGGATGTATTTAGTTAGATTGCTTCTGTTCGGTTCACGTAGCAGAGCTGTAGGTTTATCTGGGGCCCTTTTATGCCTTCTCTCTGATTTCCTTCTCTCTCATATAGCGTCATTGATGAGCTGATGCAGTACTTGAAATGGGCACCAACAACCAGCTTTGTTCCTTTGCTGATTCACTGTAAGGCACTAAAATCTCTCTGCCTGAACTTCTCATCTTCCCAAGACGTTGATAGTTCCTCTACCCATAGGGAAGGACAAGGAAAACTGGCAGCTTAGTATTAATACAAGTGTTTGAGACCTGCTGCTTGATCTAGGGAAGGATAAAGAAAGACAGCATTGTTGGTAACACGTTTCCTTCTATTTCCTTCCTTTTGTCTCTTTCTTTATGGCTAACCAGTGCTGTAGCTCTGCTTGTGGGAGAGAAGTTGCAAGAAGAAGCAACGCTTGTGGTAAGTGCTTGATACTTTTGTCACTTTATTGCTAAGATGTAATGATGTGAAAACGTTGGTGTGATCCAATTGATGGCTGTAGGATTCTGCTTCTCGCAGCCTAATGCTTTTTGTCCGTTTTTATCCAGATTTGGAAGACTAACATTAAACTAAAGGGGAGCCTCAGGGTTTTGTATTTTATCTTGCATTACAGGATGACCCATTTAAGATAAAATCTGGGGGGATGGTGGACATGAAGAAACTGAAAGAACGAGGCAAGGACAGGTGGGTGCTTATGAGCTCTGAAGGTCTTTCCCTGGACTAGAAGTCCCAGCTAGCAATAAATTAACCAAAAATTGTACTGCTTTGGAGAATGTAATAGATTGCACTTCCACTGGCTGCTACTACCTTAGCTTGTCAAATTAGTTCAACAAAAAGCAACTGCAACGGTGTGGTTTTCATTTAGGATTAATGAAGAGGAAGATCTGAACTTGGGAACTTCCTTCTCAGCTGAAACCAACAGGCGGGATGAGGATGCTGACATGTGAGTTGAGCTGCGTGTTGTCTGTGATGCTGAACTCTGGGCTGGGTGTCCTCTCAGTTTCTCTGTTTTATCTTGGATACTGAATGTCTCATAACAACTTCTTGATTCTCACCTGCTTTTTCACCTTCTGGCTGCCAGACTTGAGAAGGCATTTTCATGCACAGAGTTGGGAGGTGCCAGTCAACCAGCCAATACAATGGTATTAAATTCCAGCAGCAGCCTTCCTTGATGGGTTATGGAAGAGCTTGGGAGACCTTGATCAGAGCTGCAGATATCTTGTTTTATGTTCTTGATGTTAGCTGACTGCTTTTGGATTCATTTCTCTCTCTCAGCCTTTGGGAGAGCAGTGCAGCTGTGTTCAGCAATTAGGTACAGAAAACAGAACTAAATACCACATCTCCCTCGTGGATCGTTCTTTAGGATGAAATACATTGAGACAGAGCTGAAGAAGAGAAAAGGAATTGTGGAGAATGAAGAACAGAAGGTGAAGCTGAAGAACGCTGAGGACTCTCTGTATGAGCTGCCAGAGAACATCCGTGTCTCCTCTGCCAAGAAGACTGAGGAGATGCTGTCCAACCAGATGCTGAGTGGTATTCCTGAGGTGGACCTGGGAATTGAGTATGTTGTTCACAGATCTGTTAGTTAAGGCCTGAATTACAGGGATGAGCATCGTGATTGGAAGCTGCTGATCAGCAGAGCACTGGTGTGGCTGCATTCTACAACCCCCCTTCTGGCTCTGTGATGGGATTAAGTCTTAGTCTGGATTAGTGGGGTGTTTAGCACTGCATGTTAAATTAAACACAGCAGTAGGTTTCCAGCGCAGTATGATAACATGACCTCTGGGAAGAGGCACTTCCATTTTTGTTACTGCAGTCAGCAGCTCTCTGCAGTTTATCAGTGTATGTTGTGCACTGAAATAGGATGTGTGCTTCACTTTTACCTTGTAAACAAACCATCTAAGCATCAGATTTCTATAGCACTGCAGCCTCTTAACCAAAATTAGACCAAATACAATACGAGCACTGTTAATGCATGCAAATCCATTTGTTTTGAACGACTTGTTACTTACCTGCTACTGTTCTTTGTTTTTCTTCCAGTGCAAAAATAAAGAACATAATCTCAACTGAAGAGGCCAAGGCCAAACTGCTGGCAGAGCAACAGAACAAGAAGAAAGACAGCGAAACTTCCTTTGTTCCCACAAACATGGCTGTTAACTATGTCCAGCACAACAGATGTAAGTCTCATGTGGTTGTCCTGACCCCAGTATGACCCGCCCCTCTGCTAGAGGAAAGCAGTCAGTTGAGATGGAGTTTGTGCAGGAGAAATTAGTCCATGTATCAACACAAGCAGCTGTCTGGTTTCTTTCTCTGGGATGTGCATTTAGGCCCCATCTGGTTTGCCTGTTCTTTTGGTTTTTTTCCCCCAATCCATCAGCATAGAGAAGGACTTATTACTTATGACCCAACTTTCTGCTCTTGAACTCCCATTTGACAGTTCCTCATAAATTTCAAGCTTTCTTTTTCTTTAAGTTATGCCTTGAACGTGTGTTGGAAGTGTCTGCCTTGTCTGTGGTTATAAATGATGGGTTATAATTGAGAGAATCCATTTTGCGGGCTGCCAAAGCAGACAGGTGGTCAAGCAAACATAGATCTTAGTAGACAGGAGATAGGAATTAATTTCCGGGAGAGCCTCCCATACCACAACCATCTGGAGGAAAGGCAGCCTGTTACCATGTCTGACCGCACCTACAGGGGTGATCTGGTGTCAGGTTTGTGTGTTCTGAAGGAAATTAAGCATTTTTGGGTGACTTCTGATGAAATAGTGCCTCTGAAACATGGTGTATCCTATCCATAGAAACCAATTACTGGAACACTTGTCGTGAGGTTCTGTTGTTTCTCCTGAAGATTAGTCATAATAAGTGCCATAGAAGAACATCTGTGTGAAGAATGCAACTCTGAAATACTCTATCTGATGTTTTCCTTCCTTCAGTTTATCACGAGGAGCTCAACGCGCCGGTGAGAAGGAATAAAGAAGAGCCAAAGCCCCGTCCACTGAGAGTGGGGGATACAGAAAGGCCAGAACCTGAGCGTAAGTTCCTGATCTGAAGTGTCTTAAGGGAAGGTACTGGAATGTGTTGGGGTCTCATACAGAGTTATAGCTCTCTTGTTGTGCAAGGTCCCATAGGAAACCAGCTGGATGCAGGATTGTTTAGTGATACCTCTAGATGGAGCAGCAAAGGTCACCACCAGAATGCATTAACCAAGCTGACTGATAGGGGTGTGCTGAAAGCTGGGATGGAAAAGGAAGCGAGGTTAAGGAGCACTGAAGGACAGCCTTTCATAGAGCAAGGGACGGCAGTTGTGTGGCTTTACAGGAGTTCATAAGGTTCAAGTTTAGGTAATGTCATCAGGGAAAGGACTGGAAATGTGCTGATCCTCTGTTCCTTCTCAAGGTTCTCCTCCAAATCGCAAACGTCCACCCAATGAAAAAGCAACTGATGATTATCACTATGAGAAGTTCAAGAAGATGAACCGGCGCTACTGATGGACGTGGGCTGAGGGCTCTGCAGAGCTGCTTGTTCTCCCCATCTCTCAAGGTGGATCTTGTGTCAGTGCCCAGGAATGGAGGAGCTTTCCTTGTGCTCTTGTAGTCGATCTGTTTGTGAACTCTGGTTGGTAAAATCTTGTATATAACTTTTATTTTCCATCATAAAGCTTATTTTATCATAACGTCAGCTTTCACGGCTAGACTTTTTGTAGTGGGAAGATGAAATTGACTTTACAGATCCTCTGTATGGAGGAAAAACAAGTCAAATCTCCTTTAAAAGCAGGAGGAGCCCTTCAGGAGTGGGAAGGGGCAGAGATCAGTGTTAGCAGGGAGGAGGTTGGAGGGGGGTGATGTGAAGGAGCCTGAAAGCAAGAGATGGGGCTTAATAAAAGTCTTTTAAGGCACTGTAATGGATGTGTTCTTAATGGAGTTGTGGACAGCCCACATCACTCGTTTGATCCCTTTTTCGACTGAAGGTGTTGGCACTACTGGATGTCTATCACCCTATGGCTCCGCCCAACATGGCCGCGCCCAGCCCCGCCTCTGCCCAGCTTCAAGATGGCGGCGGCGGAAGTTATACATCAGGCCGGAAGCGGCGGACCGGAAGCGGCCGTGCCGGCCATGAAGGTGCAGCAGGGATGGCGGCGGGCTGTGCTGGGGCTTGTGCTGCTGCTGCTCCTCGCGCCGCCATCACGGGCCGTGGAGCCCATCAGCCTGGGGCTGGCCATCGCCGGGGCCGCCGCATCGGCCCTTACCGGCATCATCTCCTACCCCAGGCTCTACTGCTACTTCAGGGAGTGCTGCCTCCAGCGCCATGAGCAGCGCGTCGCCAACGGTGCGGGCCGGGATGGGATGGGGGCTGGGATGGGGCTGAGATGGGGCTGAGATGGGGCTGGGATGGGGGATGAGATGGGGTTGAGATGGCGCTGATGTTCTGCTCGCTGTTAACGGTCCCATGTGCTCTACAGCCCTACAGGAGAGCCTGGACAGAAGGCTGTTCGGGCAGCACCTGGTCAGCAAGGTGGTGGTCAGGGCCGTGCGGGGCTTCCTCAGCAACAGCCAGGCCAAGAAGCCGCTGGCTCTGTCCCTGCACGGCTGGACGGGCACAGGGAAGAACTTTGTCAGCAAGATCATCGCTGAGAGCATCTATAAGAGGGGGCTGAAGAGTAACTATGTGCATCAGTTTGTGGCTACGCTGCATTTCCCTCACGCTCACAGCATCAACCTCTACAAGGTAAAGGTGGCAGGAGGGCAGCGGCGCTGCTGGGTGGGCTGCAAAGGGGAGGAGATGACCTCAAAGATCTTAAGTGAGAGGATTTCATGATACAGCACAGAATTTGCTTTATGTGCCTTGTTTTAAGCGTTGTCTTCATATAATTTCTGGGTGGCTCAAACTAAAGGCTGAGGTCTGAATTCTGCTTCTGCCTGTTCCAATGGCTACAGGTGGGATCTCAGTGAGTCCAACAGAGCAGTTGTGATGCTGGGGGATGCTTGGACCAAAGTGCTGCCTAAAGCACTCAGTGCTCCACAAGGCTCTGCTCTGTGTTGCTGTTCCTCCTGGTGCTCATCCTTTGTCCTGATGTGTCCTTTCCTTTTCAATGTAGTTTCAGGAATATCTTTCTCTTGGGAGTTCAGGCCCATCTCATCCTGTCTCTGGGTGTCCTGTTTTCTGCCTTTTCAATGCAAACCCTTTCAGCTGCTCCTGTTTTTATGCCACCCAGGACCAATTGCAATCATGGATTCGAGGAAACGTGAGCATCTGTCCCAGGTCAATTTTCATATTTGATGAAATGGACAAAATGCACGCGGGACTCATTGATGCCATCAAACCATTTCTGGACTATTATGAGCTTCTGGATGGGGTGTCGTACAGACAAGCCATCTTCATATTCCTCAGGTAAGGAGCACCTCATTGGGTTTGCTGTCCTGTGCACTTTGCTGTCCTTTTAAAACTACCTTCAGTTACAACCTTTGTTTTCCTCTTTTTTAGCAACGCGGGAGCTGAAAAGATAACAGAGGTGGCACTTGATTTCTGGAGGAATGGGAAGGCGAGGGAAGATATTCAGCTCACAGACATGCAGAACGCGCTGTCTGTGTCTGTCTTCAATAACAGAAATAGTGAGTAGAGCTGAAATTGAGCTTTGACACAGTCAGAGTCCCATATAAATGATAGTCAGCCATCAGTGCACACAGTGTATTTCATGGAAGAGGTTTCTGCTTTACGTGGTCTCCAGTTTTTGGGCTCTGGAGCCACCGTGCAATGTGTGGCCAATGGGAGAGCTCTTGTGATGCCTTAGAGCTGAGGACACCTGTGTGCAGCTTGTTTGATGGCTGTGGGTTACGTTTGGATTAGGGGAGTTCTGTGCTGTGTGTTTATTGATGTACTAATATGGTAAAGAGAAAGCAAATAAAAGAAATGAGGCTGGGTGCAAGATCTGGGGGAAAAAGGAGCTGGACAAGATGTTGTGTGAGAGCTGATAACAGAAAAATATCGGATCTTCTCTAAGTGAGAGAGGTGAGGCTGTGAGAGCAGCATGTGGGGAGCAGGGATTAAATGCAGTCACTCAGAAGGGATCCAGCAGACCATGTTTGTGTGTCTGAGACAATGCAGAAGTGTGAGAATAGGCTTAATTTTAGATTGACTTGTGCTCTGTAGGGCCCTAAGAAACACAGGCGGATCCCTCCAGGTGTGTTGCAGGAGATGTAACATTCACCCCCCTGTGTTCAACGTGAGGAGCAGTAACAAAGCCTTTCTCTTTCCTTTCGTAGGTGGATTTTGGCACAGCACCTTGATTGATAGGAATCTCATCGACTACTTTGTTCCCTTCCTGCCTCTGGAATACAAACATGTGAAAATGTGTGTCAGGGTTGAGGTGGAATCCCGTGGTTATGCTGTGGATGAAGACATTTTAAACAGAGTAGCAGATGAGATGACCTACTTCCCCCGAGAGGAAAGGATTTATTCAGATAAAGGATGCAAAACTGTGGACGCAAAGCTGGATTATTACTATGACTTATAAGGCTTTATTGCTGCAACCTGCAAAGAAGCAAATTTAACTTGATCATGAAGTGGAGAACCTGAGACATTTCATTAGTAAACACTTTTTAATGGAAGGAACGTTGCTGTAACTGGTATGTAAAGAAGCAGAAGCATCTCTGCATCTTAATTCTGTCACTAATCACGGCTCCCAGGCTTGTCCTCCTTGTGCCAGCAAGGCCAGGAAGAGCTGCACTGTGAACTGAGGGCTCTGATGGGGCTGAAGGCTTCTCCCACATGGATCAGCAAAACCCCAGGGCTGTTGGTATGGACGGTGGGATGGGGATGTGACCACATTGTGGTTGTTTGGGTTCCTGTGGGAGGTGTCTTGGCAATACAGAGAATCACGATTGAAATCCCTGTTTGTGAAAGCCTTCAATGGGCCCGTGTGGGGACATTCCTCTGATGGCATTACAAGCAGGAGATGTGGATTTTCTCAGCTAGCTGGGCTCCAGCAGAAAGGGCAGATTCTGTAATTAATATCTATGTATATATTGGTATTGCATAGCATTGGAAAGAATGTCTTTCTCAAAACAGCCATATAAATTGGCTTTCCTTGAGTCAGAGTTATAGATGTGAAACTCTTTGGTGTCGCTGGTGTTCAGTAGGAGGACTTCATATTTAGCAGGGAGAGGAAATGAGTGAAAGATCCCTGGCTGTCTCATCACTGCAGCTGGTCCCAGTTCTGGGTTGTTTCTTTGCTGGATTGAGTTGTTGCCACGTGCTCTGCAAGGTGTGATCTTCCTAGGAGAGCAGTGTGTGCTGTGCCTGGTGAGCTGGAAACACTGTGACTTAATGGGAAACATGTGCAGGCTGATCTTACACCCAGGAACTGGAGAAGAGGTTTCTCCTCCCCTGCATGGAGAATTCAGAAGGCAGCTTGCAGGGTGTTCCCTGTTCTCACGATGCTGTTATGCCTTTGAGGTTTGGGATGAAGATGGATCCGAATGCATATGGAAAAGCTGTGAAATGCATCCCCTGAAGTGACTGCAGCCTGTTAGACTTCTTTCTGAACGTGAGCACTGCAGCCTTTTGCATTCCAGTTTCTATTCACAATAAATTCTTCCCACCAGAAACGTGTTCCTAAGCTGCCTTCTGCTCCTTTGCATTGCATTCTAATGTCCATTTCTTACCCTGACTCCTCATAAAGAACATGCAGCGTGTCTGGCTGAAGCCAGGTGAGATGCAGCATCAGAAGCAGCATCACCAAGTTTTCCCTATGAAGAAATTAAAAGAGGAATAGCTGCTAAGGTTTCAACACTGCAGCTCTGCTATGGGGTTGTGTAATGTGCCCATTAGCTTATCGGTCCTAGAACTGGTCAGCAAACGCATGCTCTGAACTCAGCTCCTTATCTTTCCTTGGCTTTATGATCACAGAAAATGACAAGTTAATGGAAAAAAAAGCAGACATGGAAATGATAAACTTTTACTACTGTCTGGTGCCTTCTCATCAACAGAAGCAGCTCAGCCCAGCAGCACCGAGGCTCTTCCAGCCTTAAATGTGCTTTTGATTCTGCTTAGTGTGCTACTACAGCATCATTGGAAGCATTTGGCAGATGCTGTAGCAGTAGTTTATTGTATCATAGCCCTGGGTGGCTTAGGGTGGATGGGAGCTTCCTGCAGAGGATGCAGGAGTGATGCTCAGAGCAGAACCAAAGCTCTGAGGATCTCTGCAGGATCCTTCTGATCCTGCAGCAACTCCTTGCCCACTCAAAGTGTGGTTTCAAACAGAGCTTCAGCCCCTGTCTTGCTGTGAGAGAAGCTTTGGGCTGTTCTTTATTAATGTGCCACCTGAAATGGGAGCAGACAGGAGAAATGTCAAACTAGGGGAAAGGTCCGAGCCTGACACAAACGGTGCCTTGACCCGGTGGGAGCAGCTGAGCTGTCCCCAAGACTGAATTGTGTTTGCTCTTACCAAAGTCCAGCACAAGCAGCTGCTACTTCAGTTAAACCTCCTACAGGGAAAGTTCCCAGATCTCATGCTGTGCTTGTAAAGCGAGACTTTATGGTTAAAATGCAGTGATCCTTCTCTTACTATCTGTCTTTCTTAGATTATCTTTATCCCTTACTACAAGGCAGCCTGGCCCTGGGGATGCATCTGCTTGACCCTGGGCTGCACACGTGGCAGGAGATGCTCTTAACTGTAGAGCAGAGCCTTTAATTAAAGCTTTTCTGGACTCTTAGACCCAAACCTAATGAGCCACAGCACTGAATTTCTTACAGTGTTCTTGGACCGCTCAACCTGCTTTAATATCAACAAGCTGTTTTGAAGTCTCACCCAACAATGAAATAAAGGCAAAAGGAAGCGCAGCAGAAAGCTCTGCAGGGGCAGCTGGTTGAAAGCTGCACGCAATACGGCTTTTCTATAGCTCAAAATGATTCAGGCAAGAGAGAGAAACAACTGAAGGTGTTTATTCCAGCTGCAGCAACGGCGGTAACAGTTAGTGTTGAAGTAACAGAAAGTGGTGAGAACGTTTACGCTTACAACTAAGTGGGTTAATAAACAAAACATTGCATATGGAAAAGCTGCAGTCCAATGTCCCAAGGTTAATGGCTGGCCAGCATTTGGCTCCAGATTGCATCAGCACCACCAGATTGCCAACATTTGACAAACTCCACGTGGAGCTGTAAAAGGCAATTGACGCTTCGAAATGAGAGCTGAGCATTAATGCTAAGACCCCCCTGCTGTCGTTTCCATGAGCACGGGAACGGTGAGAGCTGTAGTTTGGCATCACCTCTGTGATGGAGTCGATGCTGTGCTTCAAACAGCCCACACCTATACAACAAAACTAAGCAGTGAAATGTTGAGGCACTTCTGTCTTGCAGCACTGATTGATCCACTGGTGATGGGTGGATGGTGGAGTTAAAGCTACACCAGCCTGACCAGGTAGAAGGTTCAGTGTTCCCCACCTTCCTCATCATTCAGTGGTAAAAGCTATTCTAGACACACACTCATCACCCAGTGTTGAACGGGGTTGGTGGTGGCTGAAGCCCTTTCCCACACTCCCTTTTCTCTGTGGTTCTCCAACGTTGCATTTTCGTTGCTTAAAAGTTCAGTATAAAAACACACCATTAAAAATAACTTCAGCCACAAAAGTGTCTCGTAAGCAGGGCAAGGGGAGGAACGGCCACTCCTCAGCTGCAGGGACCGATGGAGATGTCACAGCCTTCAGGCTCAGAAGCCCACAATGTGCTGGTCCTCGAGAGCAACTTCTCTCTGCCTAAGAAATGGAACTGAACTGCTGTGCTGTAAGTCAGCCCTTTCCATCCATCCCTGTGCTGAGGAAGGCAGACACCCTGGAATCACTGTGCAAATTCACTTTGCCCCCTTAGAAAAATATTAGAAGGAAAAAAAATATAGAAAATAAAAATCACCATTTCTTTTTCCCCATAAGGAAGCGGAGCAATAATTCCATCCTCCCCTTTCTCCACCGTTTAGTAACATCTCCCTGAGCTCATCTCAACTTCCCATATTACTACAGGGGGAAACATGATGTGACACAAGTCAGACATGAATTATAACGCAGCCATTCAGCCCCTAAACAGCTGAAATCTCACGTGTAGAAACCCCAGCAGCATCAGTGTGATGTGAAGGTGGAGCCTCCCAACAACCACCTCCTGGCTGCAATGCATCGAGCTCTGTGCCCTTGCTGTGATCACACTGTAAATCAATTCACTGTCTCATAAGCCAGAGCATCTCTGTACAACTGCCTGCAAGAGCTCTGCTGCAGGTCTTTGGAAAGGGCAATAAAGGGTTTCATAACCCTAACCCTTAAAGGAGTAACTCAGGAGAGTCGTATCCAGTACCACACATTCATAAGTCTTCTAATAGGTTAAAAAAATAGGGGTGATATTCGGATAGCAGCCAATTTAGAGACGAATAGTGGGATTTTATGTTAAAAATAAAAGCTTAAAAGCTCCCACACCACTCACTCACTCTGGGATTTTCAGCACATTCCCTGCAATAGTAAAAAAAATAACAAACCCAAAAAGCTCAAGTGCAAATAGACGAGTTTCCAAAGGCTCTGAAAATGCTTTGGAGCTGAAGGGTGAATCAGTCCATGGCTCCTGCAATGTCTTCGTGGATGTCCAGCTTGGCCTGTACAGTCTTGCAGCCTTTATCGGAGTAGATTCTTGCTTCTTTTGGGAAGTAAGTCATTTCATCAGCCACTGCCTGAACAATCTGCTCGTCCACTTGATGCCCACGTGCCAACATCTCAGCCCGCACACACATCTTCACGTGCTTGTGCTCCAGGGGCAGCAAGGGAACAAAGTAGTCAATGAGGTTCCTGTCGATGAGGCTGCTGTGCCACAGTCCACCTGAGAAGGAAGGAAAAAGATACAGGAGACATAGGAAGGACATTCTCTACACTTGGGCTCTGCAGACTCCATTCACAAAGAGGTTTATCTACCCATGAGCAGCTTCTGTAATGAAAACATCCCTGGGAGGGGGATGACATTGGAATGAAAGAACCAAAGGGGCTGGTGATGGGGCACTGAGGCAGGTGGGGATAAAGAAGCAGAGTTGGGTGGATGAGGTGCAGATCACACCCTGTGAAGTAAAGCCATTCCCCATTCCCTAAGGGAAAGTGACTCACTGTTTTTGTTATTGAAGACTCCTACAGACAGCATGGGCTCAAGGTCTTTCAGCTGAATATCTTCCCTGCGCTTTCCGCTGGTCCAGAAGTCAAGCGCTGCTTTATTAATTAAGTCACCCCCAGCATTGCTGTTATAAGAGAGAAAATCACAGCAGTGAGCAGACACAATTGAGGCAGAATCTCTTTTCAGCTGGTCAAGTGGAATCAAGTCACTGACACAGAACCTGTCAGCCCAAATCACTGCCCTCCCAGGCAAAGCACCACCCAGCCAGCCTCAAACAGCTCCTCACCTTGAAGCTGCTGCCCCCGCTTCTTTCTCTACCCCGGTTTTTATTGCTGACCATGACACTGTGGTTGTGACGCTCCCCATGCCAATCCAGTTCCGTTCTCCTGGCTGTGCCCATTCCTACTGTTGCCTTTTGCCCACCCCCCCAGCCAGGGAATAAAAAGAAATCCTTGAGGCTGTGCAAACAGCAGCCAAACATGGGGGTGTTATCAGTGCTGCTTTAGCCACAAAGGCAAAACACAGGCACCAAACAGGCTGCCCTGGAGGATTTGAACTCCATCCCAGTCATACACAGCACCAAAGGACTCCCCCAATGTCTGAGTTCTAATGCAAGCTGTGCTCTGGGCTGGTCTCATGAGATCTCATATATCTCTTGTGTTGAACTGTGAATGAAGTGCCACATGAACATCATTAGCATCATAAATACAGGTTAAGTTTTCAAAGAGATGCCACCGACCTGAGGAAGATGAAGATGGCATTCCTGTACGACACCCCATCGACCTGCTCGTAATAGTCCAGGAAGGGCTTGATGGCATCGATGAGGCCCTGGTGCATCTTGTCCATCTCATCGAATATGAAGACTGAGTGTGCACAGGCGCTGACATTGCCCCGAATCCAGCTCTGCAATTGCTCCTGAAACAAGGTAAGAAATGCTGGAGGGTCAGGGTGTACCAGGAGGTGCTTCTATGGAGTCCAAAGACCCCCAAAGCTGCCCCAATCCCACCTCATTGGTTGTGTCCCTTTATACCATTAACACTGCGATCCATCCCTTGGATACGACATTGAATTGATAAGTGAATTCCTTCCCTGCTCACAAATCAAACTTCCTCATTCTTTCTCCTTAATACAAAGGAGGTGAGCTCTGCCTACAACACTTCATCTGTTTGCTTTCAGTCGATACTTCCTCTTTCATATCGAAACCACAACTACGACTGCAGCCCCGACCCCTCTCACCTGGTACATGGGCACACGCTGCGGGTGCGGGAAGTGCAGCGTAGCCAGGAACAGATGCACGAATTTACTTCTCAGCCCCGCGGGATGAACGTGCCGGGCCAACAACTGGCTCAAGAAGTTCTTCCCGGTTCCGGCCCAACCGTGTAGTGACAGTGTCAGTGGTTTCTTGGGGCTGGGGTTGTTGCTGAAGCCCGTCACCGCCCGCAGCACCACCTCCTTGGCCAAGTGCTGCCCGAACAACCTGCCGTCCAGCTGCTCCCGCAGCGCTAAGGGGAAACGCCGTCAGCACCGACCCATAGACCCTCAGACCCCCCACAGACCCATAGACCCACAGACCCATGGACCCCCACAGACCCATAGACCCCCACAGATCCACAGACCCCCACAGACCCACAGACCCACAGATCCACAGACCCATAAACCCACAGACCCACAGACCCCCACAGACCCATAGACCCACAGATCCACAGCCCCACAGCCCCACAGACCGATAGACCCATAGACCCACAGACCCACAGCCCCATAGACCGATAGACCCACAGACTGATAGACCCATAGACCCACAGACCCACCACCCTCCCCTCCCTCCTCCCCCCGGTACCGGTGGCATTCAGGCGGTGTCCGGCGCTGGGGCAGCACTCCACGTAGCTGCAATAAAAGCTGGGATGGGACAGATAACCGGTGAGAGCAGAGGCCACTCCAATAGCCAACCCAACGCTCAGCGGCTCCAGCGCCGCCAGCCCCGGCAGCAGCAGCCACAGCAGCACGGCCGGACGCATGGCGACAAGGAACCGAACCGCTTCCGGACCGACGGCACCGGGAAGGAAGTGCTGCACCCCCCCGGTAACCGCCGCCGCCATCTTTGTGAAGGAACGGGGCGGTGCTGCCCTAAGGAGGGACGTGCCGGGTATGGCAGCTCTGTGCCCCGCTGTGTCCCTCCGTGTCCTCCCAGTCACCCTAATGGTGTTTCCCACCCCATGATACTGCCTGCAAAATGCTCGCCTTCCTTCATTAGAGCCCAGGGAACAGGGCAGTGTGTCAGCCCGGGGATGTGAGGGGTGATGGGGACATGGAAGGCAATGGGGACATGGCAGGTGATGGGGACATGGAAGAGATGGGGATGTGAAAGTCAATGGGGGCATGGCAGGTGATAGGGACATGGAAGTCAGTGGGGACATGGAAGAGTGTGGGGACATGGAAGGCAATGGGGACATGGCAGTGATGGGGACCTGGCAGTGATGGGGACATGGCAGGTGACAGCACAAGGTACATTAGTGCTGCCCCATCAGACCCTGTGGGAATCCAGCCCTGCAGCCAACACCCGCACAAGGCTCTCAGCCATATGGTCTGATTCACTGGGTGCTTCTGTGTGGAGCCAGGAGTTGGACTCAATAACCCCTATGGGTCCTTTCCAACTTTAGGATATTCTATGATTTATTAAAGGGCTTCACAAAAGGCCCCTCTGGAACAGGATAAATCCTATCCCTGTCAAGGAAGGAGATGTGGACTGATGGTGCTGCCTGGCTGGGTCCTGCAGCAGGAGCACAAGGTTGGCCATGCAGCTCTATGTGCTCAGAGCCACCCTGGAGGCCACAGTCTTGCAGCCTTTGCTGGAGTAAAGCCTTTCCTCACTGGGATAATCTGCCATCGCTGAGGCAATCCCTGTGATGAGATCTTCCTCCTCAGGATGCCCTTGAGCACGCAGCTCCTCCCGGACACACTGCTTGACGTGTTTGTATTCAAGAGGGAGGAAAGGGATGAAATAATCAATCAGGTTCTTCTGGATCAATTGGCTTTGAAAGAAACCACCTGGAAGGAAGAGCATGGAAAGAGCTTGGCCATCTGAGTGCTCAGGGGGCAGCACTGCTGGGTGCTTTGCAGAGCAGAGGGGCTGCACTCACTGCTTGGGTTCCTGACGATGTCCTCAGAGAGCAGATCCTGGAGCTCCTCTGCAGGGATGTCTTCTCTCCTCTTCATCCTCCTCCAGTAATCAAGAGCAACCTCCGTTATCTTATCTCCGCCTGCATTGCTGTTGGGAAGGAGATTCAGGGGCTGGTTAGATCGTATCTTTGCTGTCTTTAATGGCAGTGATTTGAATGACTCTGCACTGGAGTGGAGGTGATGTTCCTTGCACAGAGATGGGAAGTGATAAAGACCACAGCAAGGGAGGGATCCTGAGCTGCTCAGCTGTGCTGATTCAACCACAGACCTGTCAGCAATGGGCACTCCCTGCTGTGTCAGTGGGGCTGTAACTCCCTCTTGGCCCTTGGCTTTCCTTACTTGAGGAAGATGAAGATGGCCCTGCCGTAATGAACCCCATCAATCTCATGGTGGTAGCCGAGGAATGGCAGGATGGCATCTATCAAACCATGCGGCATTTGATCCATCTCAGAGAAGATAAAAAGGGACCTTGGGCAGGCGCTGACATTGCCCCGAATCCAACTCTGCAGCTGCTCCTGCGAGAAGAAATAAAACAAGCTGCTGTTTGCAGCCCCAGCTGCAGATAAAGGGAGGAAACGAGCTGTAGGTACCTTATAAAGATGGACGTGAGAACTCTGTGAGAAATGCAGCACCGTGCTGAAGTGGTGCACAAACCTCCTCCTCCATGTATTGAGTCGGTAGAGGTTCTCTGCAATGATGCTGCTGACAAAGGATTTGCCTGTGCCAGTCCAGCCGTGGAAGGACATCACCAGGGGCTTCTTGGGCCGCTTGGATTGAAGGTTGGTGCTCAGAGCTCTCAGCACTATTTGAACAGCCAGATGCTGCCCAAAGACTTTTCGCTCCAAATCCATCTTCACAACTGGAAGGATGAGGGCACAGTCAGCAGGTGCCGTTTGTTCTAACCCTTTGGCTGCAGCTGTAGGGCCGCCAGAGGGAGCAGACATACACTGTGATGAGATGTGGGTCAGCAAAGAGCCAAACTCATGGAGCAGAGCCCAGCAGCATTGATGGGAACCAAGCGGTTTGCCATGAGTTTATATGGCTGTGCACCTCTGCCTCCTGTAAAGCCTTGGGATGGGGTCTTATCTGCAGAGATACATGTACTCAGTTCTTATTAACTATGTTTGTGTCCTCCAGCACACTCCTGTTACACAAAGTGCTTCTGTTGCTATATAATTTCCTTTCAAAAGAGAAACCCAACCGGTGTTTCAATGGCTGAAGTGCCAGAAAACAGCCTGTTTGTCACCATCCAATGCAGAGCAGCAGGAAGCTGCAGCTGAAGCATCAGGAGGCAAAAGAACCTTTGGGTTCTTTCAGGGTTTCCCCTGCAATTTGCATCCCAGCTCTGAAAGCAAACAATACTTGCATTTTTACAGCACAGGAATGGGGGATTTCTAAGCAGAGAACACTAGAAGGTGTGGTTAGAAAGTAGCTCAAGGGGTTTTTTCAGCCCTGTAGTTTCAGGATGAAATGAGTGCCAGACTGCTTGCACTGGTGACTTCTCATTCAACACAGATTACAGTGGCTGAGGTGTGGGATAAGCTGTGTTAGAAACCTTTGCCTTTTAGAGCTTCTCCTTCCATGAGCACCCAAAGGATGCTCTGGGAATCCCCCCCCCACCCCATAAGGACCATCACTGCCCTTCCCACCTCCTTACCTGTGAAATTCAGCGTGTCCTTTGCATTGCAGCACTCCAGGAGGCTGCACCTGAGCCAGGAATTGGGGGAGAAGAGCTGCCAGCCGATGGTTGCACCCCCCACAATGAGGTAAGTGCTGAGCGGGTCCACGGTGGGCATCAGTGCAGGGGCAAGGATGGAGAGCGCAGCAGCATGGAGAAGCTTCATGGTGAGAAGAGAAAAGAAAGGGAAGCAAAACTGAAACTGCAGGGGAAAAAAACCAACAAGCCAAACTTCCTGGAGCACGAGGCTGTTTGTGCAAATAGAAACCACTATTTTGGATGTTTATGGTTGTCACACCACGAAATGAAAGCATCAGAGCAGGTGTTTTGTCCTACCCACTTTGTGATCCCTGCCCTTAAAACAAGGATTGCATTGCACTCAGAGCCAAGCACATCAAGCACATAGGAAGCCATGGGGGTCTGTGTTTGGTGTCCGCTCTGTTTGAGTCCCATGCTGGGCGCTGCTCCTGCTCCAAGCTCCTTATTCTGGGCTGCAGTGAGTCCTCAAAGCCCCAGGAGCCGCAGCACGTTGCTAAAGAAGTGATGGGAGTTTTCTAGTCTGTGTTTCAGTGATGCACGGTCCTCTGCACTGGTCTGTGATGGACGCTAGATGGGGTGTCAGACAAAGAGTTTCATCTGGGATTTACCGGGCGGAACTTTGCAAGAGTTGGAAGCGATGCCTGAGAAAATCAGGAGGGGAGCACACATCTCGTGCAGAGCTTGTGCTATTAAATGTGATTCTGGGGACAGCAAACAGCGCAGCGCTCGCAGCTCTGGCTCCGCAGAGGGCGAGAGACTCACGGGCAGTTTCAGTCTGAGAACAATGTTATCTCAGCAAGGGAGAGTTTGAATAAAGAAATGAGGCTGATGGTTGCTCACCTGGTTGGATCTCAACAGGTGAAGGAACAGGATGTGGTTCTGAGAGTGCTGGAATGGAAAGGCAGCTCGGAATCTCTCTGGGATAAAGCGCAGTGCCAAGTTGTGTCTTGGAAAGGATGAGTGGCTTCAGACCTTATATTCTACTTTCTCTCCCTATGTCTGGCAGTGGAGCCTCTGCTGACTATGGGGACAGTGAGGTGTCTATAGTAAATTCTTCACTGTGATTTTGTGTCCTTCCACAAAGTCCCACCAACCTGCATGTGCGAAATGCAAAGTAATGTGCCAGAAACAGCAGAGAGGAGGAGGAGAATGACCTCATTTATGCGTAAAGAAGGAGCAGCATGGGACACATCTATAGATTTTTTTTTTCCCTTCCCATATGGGAGGGAGGTGGCATATATTTCCTATACAACAATAGGATGTATGCTGCCTAACAGGTACCAGATGGGTGTTTAAATAACCTTCAGCTGCAACATGTCATGCTGTTATCTCATTATCCCTTACAAGTTAAATGGGTTCAAGCTGGGCCTGGACATGGCTGAGATGTCTAATAGCTGTGGTGAGGCTGACACTGATGGCAATTTCCTTGAACAGCTGTCTGGGAGCTCCAAGTGGAGCACAGACCTGCAATGTACAGCCTGCAGAGCTCGTGCATAGTGCTCTTCCCTTCCCACCTCCCCATTGAGCCCCAGCACGATCCTGCTCTCCATCACACATTGGCACAGGGGATCAGTGGGCATGGGGTGGCAGTTGCAAAAGGGAAATCCAGAGTGCAGAGATGGGCTGCTAAAGGCAAAGGGTGTGAAGAGAACAAAGTCCCAGCTGAGAGCTCTGCCTGCCCTTTCTCTGCAGTCCGTGTGTTGAAGTTTTCTGTCACCCACCCGTGGTCTGATTTGTGTGTTGTTGGTTTAAAGTCAATGCTCCTGGCAGTCAGAGCTTGCAGCAGCGTGGCACAGAGCCTGGATTGGTGCAGCACTGGTCAGCACATATAGCTGGGAGCTGGAGAGCCGAGGAAGGATGCATGTCTCCAGCAGGGTGATGTGAATGGGAGCTGCAGGCCTGACATGGAGCACAAGAGATTTGCAGGTATGAGTTTTAGGGTCTCTGGGTGCCATATGGGTTTCTCCATATTCCCAAGTACTACAACAAACAGGTTTGGGACATGACGGCCCATTGACATGATGTGCTGGGCTGGAAAGAGGATCTTGTGAAGATTTCTTGCCAGAGAAGTGGAAAAATCTCTTTCTCAGTGTTCATTTTTACTCCTACCCAAGCGTATCTCCTTCCTTCCAACCCTGACTGGACACTCTTAGTGCTCAGAGTCTTTCCAATGGGAGTGTTCTTATTTTCTCCCTCCCCTTTGCATGGTTTGGGTTTGTTTTCTTTCCCTGCTTCAATTTCAGCATCACGTTCCAAGTCATCTTTATCCTAAACACCAAGACGAGGCAGCAACAGGAAAAGGCTGTTGCTCTGACGTACTTTGGGATCTGTTCAGAGCCTGGCTAAGCTCTGAGGACAGCATTAACGCTGTGGGAAGGCTCTGACTCATGGAACATGGTCATTTCATTGACCTTTCTATAATGTGATGGTAGCAATAACACCAAACACCAAAATCTACGTGAATGTTGAGCAAACATTGTCTAATCCTGGCAACACCCAAGGAGTCAAGAGGCCGTCATCCTCCTTTTGCAGCTAAGGGAAAACAAGCCTTAAAGATGATGAACGTTCTTAACTTGTGACATTTTATGGCAAAGGGATTGGCAGCTCTTCTCTCTCTCTTTGGAATCTTGATTTAAAAGCAGATTTAAAAGTCCTTGTCTGGGATACAACAGCCCAGAGCTCGAGGTGCTGGTGTGTGCGGCTGTGCTGTGTGAGGAGGTACAGCCTGACAGGGAAAGGTAGGGATGGACATGGGGTAAGGGTGGAGGGAAACGTGGTGCGTGTGGCCAGGCACATCTGTCCATTGGGAAACAGCTCCTTTGATCACAGCTGAATCCCTGTGAAATTGCAATGGACTCGCAGGGCTTTTGTTCTGGATGCTCCCTCTAGGAAACACAGCTGAGTTCAGCCCTATGGAGGAGAAGGATTTCCCATCTGGATGCCTCGAAGCCTTTTGCTCTGGCTGCAACGTAGAGACTCACTGCAACGTGCAGAGGGAGACAAATGGGGTTTTAATGCTGAACCAGGTGGTTTTCAGCAGGTGGGATCAGCCAGGTGGTGTTACCAGGTAGGGATAGGAGTGAAAGGAGTGGGAGAGGCGGTGCTTAATGCCATGCTGGGTCTGCAGTGTTGGTGTGGGTGAGTGAAGCTGCTGTCTCATGCTTCTCCCCTCCTGTGGGCACTTCCTTGAAAGGTAATGCTGTGTAGATAAGTGTAAGGTGGCAAGCTGGCAGGGCACCTCCTGCCCTTTATAGGGCAAGAGCTGCTGCTGATGTGTGTGTTTGATCTTTCGGTGGTATTAGCTCCATCTATTCAGTGCTAATGAAGGAGATAGATGGAGAGCAGCTCTCTCAGAACAAACACAGGGAGGTTCTTAAGTGCCTGGCTCTGTTTCTTGGATCATAATGTGCTCTGGAGGGAGAAGGGGGGGGCTGGGCAACATGATCAGTTCAGCTTTGGAGAAACTGAGGCACACTCAGCTCTTCTAGTTTGGGGCCAGGAATGATAAGGTTGAGATACAGCTGCCCTGAGCTGCCACTGCTCCCAACTAATTGCCTCCAGGCTCTGGTTTCAGGGCTGGTGTTGTGCAAGATTGTGGTGAATAATGGATGGATTGGAAGTGATAGAGCCAGTGGCTGGCTATCAGCTTGCACTTGCAGTTGAGACTCTGTTTTGGCTTGTAAACTAAACACAGCTCGTGCAGACATCTGTGGTTTAGTGATTAGATCTGGGGACTGTGCTGGGACTGCAGGGATCTGAGTGAGGTGGTGTCACCCTGCATGGAGCAGCACAGGGTGGGTGATGTATGTTAGCTGTGCTGCAGCCTCCTCTTAGGTGGGATGGGGATGCTGTGAGACCTGCATTTCACCCATCTTTGGCTTGTTGTTTTTTTTATTTTCTACCTTTTTTTAATTACTATTTTTAATTATTAGTTTATAAAAATCTATTTATTTAAACCAGAATCTGTTTGGCTTTCACTGGGTTCCAATCTGGGGCTGGGATCTGCTCTCTGGCTTTACTTTCCATCCAGGCTTGGAAGCAGCTGAAGCGGAGCAGCTCTCGTGTGAGCCAGCCCATGTGGCTGCACAGAGCAAGAAATAACAGGGAAACTCTACCCCTATGTTTACTTCTCTCTTAAAACTTGATTTCTGTTGCAGATAATAATAACTTAGAGACAAAGGCTGTGTGAAAGGGACAAAAACATTCTGCTCCAGGAAGGGTTGCTACAGGAATAGGATTACAGGCCATGAGACACACTGTTCCCCAGCCGTGGGCCCTCTGATGTGGCCAGTGGCTTGTATCTCATCCAACATGCTTACACCAGTGGGGTTATTAACCAGACATCCTCATCCAGAGCTTCAGGACCTTTAGATGAAAGAAGGTATGAAAGTGCCAACTAGGTCTGGGCTTGGACTGGAATTGGGCTGTGCTTGGCTTGCAGCTCACAGAGCAAAACACCGTGCTCTTTCACCCATCTCCTATAGAAGAGCCTTAAACACAGGTCACTAAAATAAGCCCTACAAAGCAGCTATTGCAAACAAGGGCTCCAACAAGAGCAAATTCCTGAGGTGATGAGCTATTGTGCAGCTGCTCCAGCTATGCGAGAAAACTGATTTGTAGGGCCTGAGGTCATCCCATTGGTGTGGCCTTTGGGAGCTCTGGGGCTGTGTCCCTGCAGCCTGCTGTGCTGGGCTCTCCTGAGCGTGCATGCAAATGCCATTCCATGCAAACTTTGGAGTTAAAGAATTATTGCTCCATTTTGGTGCATTGTCAATATTTACCTGGTTCTCAGGAGAGAAGAACGAATCCCAGAAGACTTCACTGTTCTGTTTCCATTTGCTGTTTAGAGACTACTCAAAGGTAATGAGATGTTCCCTTTTACTGCTCCTCACTGTGGTGTTGTGCTCCTTTGCCATCTCATCTCCAGCATTAGAGTAAGGCCTTTGGTTTTGGATTACTCCCATGTGTCAGACATGGAGACATTTATCAGTGTTGACCTCAGAGAGTCTGAAAAGTGTAGGTTCTCTTTCTAGGAGGTATGTTGTCTATTGGGGTGGGGGGATGGAGTTTTGTGAATAGAAGATTGCATGTAGGGCTTCAGTTTCCAGCTATTGTTAAGGTGTATTTGAGAGCAGGGAACCCTATGGCTAACAGTAAGCTGGAGAACAGTCAAGGACAGGAGGATGGACATGCTTCACAAAGAGCAGGGCTCGCTCTGTGCTAACAGCATGACAAGAAGGAGACCATGCTGGGGTGAAGGAAGACCCAAAGGAACAGAGCTGAGCAAAGTCCCCAGCCTGTCCTCTGCAAGAACACAGTTGGAATGCTTTCATTTTAAGAATAGACCCTCCAGAGCACTAAGCAGCTTGGTGTGGAGTCAACCTAGAGCCCAAAGAGAGAGGACCTGTGGCATTTAAAAGACAAAAGAGCTCAAGGGCTGCTGGAGTGTGGGAGTGCAGTGAGTTGGGAGTCATGTGCTGGTCATCTGCTTGCCTCAGCGTTGGGGGGAAATAAGAAGTATGGCTGGGATAATCAGAAGCATGGAGGAATCTCCTTTGAAGAGAGATGAAAGTGAATGGGGTGTGATAAAGCTGAGTAAGAGGTAATTTCACAGACGTGTATCAAAGGAGGAGTATGCTAGACAAAGCTGAGCAATAATCGCTGCTCTTCCTAACCCTCAGCATGTCTCCCCATGGCATGAACAAGAGGGGAGGCAGATCCTATGAAAAGATTATCGTCATCATCTGAACTTAAACCATGTTTTATTGTGGGACTCATCGTATGGGAAGTCATTTAATTTCCACATTTCGGAAAGTGAATCGACGTGTATAATTATCGAGCGCTACCGTCATCTGTGACAACAACTCAGGAAAGAGAATTAAACCTAGTGATTCAGAGCTTAAATTAATCCTCAGGTTCTGAAAGGTCAATGAACCAGGGTGTGTATGAGGCCAGTTTGCTGCTTCCTGCTCCCTATAGAGGCTGTGGAACCTTGTTGACACCATGGCTGGGTACCTCTGTGCTCTTGTTGGAGAGCAGCAGGTCCCTCCCAGCACAAACCAACTCAGCTCCTGTCTCTTTTGTTGCCTTATTCTCCTTATGGGACAGCTCTGGCCTCCATCCCACAGCTCCCATCCCTTCTCCCTTGCAGTGACTTCTTCCCAACCAGTTCCCATCGAATAGATGTGCGCTTCTTGTTCATCATTAGCCATGTTGATGGCACCGTCAGTAGAAATGTGCTGTGCTAGAAAGATGCCTTCTGCTGCTTTGTAAATATTTGTATGGAGAGCATAACTCCTCATGGAGGGCTGCGTAAAGCAGTCATGGTTCCATAAACACAGCATGGAGCAGATCTCTGAGCACACGTCATGTCCATGGGGGCAGAGCCTGTAGGTCAGGAGAGCTGTTAAAGCACAGGACTTGGGCAGGTTGCTGGTGCTGCTGGTGGTTCACATGGGAAGGGAATGCTAGGACAGTAAGTCCAAGTGCTGGACTCCATGATCAAGAAGTCACTTGCAGGGGTTTCTCTGCTTCATTGCACCATTCACACCACATTCTGCTCTTGCTAAAGATGGAATATTGGTCTGGACTGTTGTGTGGTCCCACATCCCTTTCTCTTTCCTCACTGTGACTTTTAATTGCTTCATAAAATCCACGTGCTGTGCTTCATAGGGCGTGCAATCCCTACTGCAGTGTCCAGAAAGCACCCTGTGAGCTGCATTCCTTTCTCCTTATCTCCTGCTCCAGCACTTATGATGTGACTCCAGCCCTGGTCGTGAGCTGTGAGTGCATAAGAAAAGCTCCCAGCCAGTGAGGGCTGTAAACAACACAGCTAAAGGACTCCCTGCTTTCCAGGCTGACTGCAGGGAGGATGCTCCTTGCGTTACACGTGGGAGGTGTTTATTAATAAATGTCAGCATTTGGGACCTGGATCACCTTTTTTCCTGGCTGCTGAGATGCAAACAGTGCTGCCAACATGAGACTGAATGACACGTTGCGCCACCAGCACAGGAAAAGAAAGGGAAAGTTTCAAAATGTATTGGGAACATTGCTCACAGGCTGACTTCATCCAAACTGCGGAAAGAAAACCTCAAACCACCAAGAAGTTCTTACTGGTCTGAGTCAGGCACCCTGGGTTCATAGCAAGCAAACTGAAAGACTGATGGAGGTCAGAGTTGAGAAGCTGGGAGCTCAAATGTTGGGTGCTTTGCTCAGGGTTGCTGCAAAAGGGCTGCCCGGTGCTTTGCTCTGAGAATTGAGATCAGCATCGGTGATAAAGAGATTTAGAAAACATGACCTACAGGGGAGAGGTGGGAGGGACTAGTGCTGTTTAGTCTAGGAGTGATGGAGGGGGCAAAGAACTCAGGGCTTTGAAAATGAGGTTTGCGTTTTTGGAGAGCATTGTGGGGAGAGGAAGCATGCCCCAATTCCCCTTCCTTTGTAATGCAGCGTGTGGAGGCAGGACTGTGCAGCACTGATCACCTTTGCTTTTGTTCAAGAGGATCCCAGCAGGGCAGCTGTAGTTACTTCGTATGTTTGCAAATGCTCGATGCAAGTTTAGGAAATGCTTTCCCAAGTTTGGAATGTTTGGCAGCAGGATTTATTTCTCTTCCTCCCCCCCCCCAGGCCTGGCTGGGAAACCCCCTCCTTTTGGCCAATGATAGAAGTGGTGTTTGCATGTTGTTTATTGGCATCGGATTCAGAGGAAGAGAATCCAATGCAAGTTGCTGCAGTGGGATGAAGTGAGAGATGTTGGTTTCCCACACACCCTGTCCCCAGCTCCCACCACGGCCCCATGGCAGCTGCAGGTGCAGGTCTGCCTGGAGCCTGTTTGGAGGGCTGGGTGGAATGGAGTGGAGCAGAGCATCCCTCCCAGCTGGGCTGTATCCCTGCAGCCTTGCCAAGGAATTCTTTGCCCTAAGAGGCAGCTCAGGCATGAATCCACGTGAAGCTCAGAACAAGAAATTATGACCTGCCTCCCACGTGCTCACAGCCTCACTGCTGCTTTTCTACTCCTGTCCCACCATAAGGGACAGTGACAGCCACACAGTTGGGGTGGCTGGGAGAAGGGCAGCAGCCTGACAAGGGCTGATGGATGGAGCTGGGGCTGGCCAAGGAACAGCAGCATGTTTTGCTCCTGCTGTGTCCCAGACCAGGAGATGCTGCACCCCTTCCCCAGGCCTCTCTGCTGCTGCCAGCATCTGGTCTTTGGGAGAGTCCCGTTGAGAGGCCTCAGACACAAGGAATGTGTGTAGCTCCTGCCAGTACAGCTGCAGGGAAGATGCTTTGCAGCACAACACAGACAAAAACCTCCTGCAGTTTGAAGAGTTTGGAGCTTGCCTGTTTGTTTTAGGCGCAACCTTTTGTGCAGGCAGAGGGAAAAAGGCAGGTGGAGCACCTTCCTCTTTAATTAAGGAGTATCTAAGCTGAGTCATGCCTTTATTTGAAGCTGTGGTTGCATTGGAGCAGGAGCAATCTGCCATGGGCTGCTGCATTTCCCAGGGCTGGGCACAGCAAAGGGCGAGTGATGGCTGGGGCAGGGCACGTCTGCAGGCTGCGTGCTGAAAGATACAGGAGGTGGTGGGGAAGGAGGGCACCAAATGGGCTGGGAGTGCAGCTGGGGAGCTCCTGCAGCCATGGGCTGAGCTGCAGCCTTAGGGAAAATGGGGAATTGCCCATTTGGGCAATGGGAAATGCTCTCTGTAACACTGACCGTGCCATCAGGACGCACACATCTGTGTCCCAGTGGGAAGGATTCCTGACACAAGCAGCCCTCTCACTTTTAGGTGCCACCAGGAAATGACCCAGCACAGCAGCGCTGGAAAAACACAGTTATAATGCTGTGGTGTAACTCAGCTGCTCAAATAAACAGTTCCCTGTGTGGGAAATGAGAGCAGCTTTTATCCCTTCTAAAGAAGGGTTGTTATTAGAACCTTCTATTTTTAAGCACTTCTCTCAGGCACTTCCCATGAATTTTTCTTTCCTTCTTCCTGCTCCTTGTTCCTCCTCCATCAAAACCCTCCACCCTCTTCCCACAGCTCCTGGGGGTCATTCTAACCTGACTGGTGCATCTTCACCCCTTTCAGAGCCCAACCCTGACTCCCATTAACCATTCACCTGCACAACACAGTGCTTTCCACCAGCAGCATTGGCACCGGGCAGCTTCTTGGTCTGAGACCTCGTGTGCTCAAGGCTCTGTGGCACAGCTGCGTTGTGTTGCCCTCAGGACCTGCTCTTGTTCAGGCAATAGCTCCATCCGAGCAGGATGTGCTCCGTGTAGGAGGATCAGCTGCCTTCCACTTCAATTAACGGGGTGGCTGAACAAGGTCCTGGCAGCTGCATTGCCGCAGGCCAGGAGGTGCCGCCCTGCCATGGACGTGTCCAACAGCACGAGGTCCCTCAACGTGAGGCACCCCAGCAGCACCACGTCTGCCCTCTGAGCTGCTCTGCCCCTCATCCTCATCCCATGTGGGTTCAGTGCCCGCCCCTCTGCAGGGCTGTACACCCAGCACATCCTATGCACGTAGATCTGGGGCTGCTGCTGGGCTCACATCTGGACTACAAATAGTTCTCCATCTCCACGTTTGCTGCTGGAGTGAACAAGAGGAGTCCTGGCTTGTTGGCAGGTGGTACTGAGCTCGTGTGTATTCCTGCTGCTCAGCAAGGTGTGCTGATCCCTGGGAGGTGCAGAGGCAGATACAGAGAGAAGGCTGCTGCTGTCTGCTCTGTACCATTGCTGAGACAGCTGCCCTTGTGCAGCAGGACCTGAGCCAGATCCTGGGCTGTAGCATTTCTGCTCATTGCTCTGGTTCCTTTCGGATCAAATCACGCTCATTTGGTAGTTAAGAAGCACTGCAGGACAGAGTCAGTCCTACAGGTTGCAATGCTTTGATGGATTCTTTTGCAAAGAGCAAACCATCCTACTCAGCTCATGGGCTTATTCTGTGGCTGGAAACAACAATTTTAGTCCAAACCAGAAGGAACTACTCACATACCCAGAACGTTCATTTTCCAGACGATCTCTGAAAATATCCATTTGCTTGAAATAGACCTTTTTTGTGTGCGTAAAGGAATTGAGTCCCCAGTCCAGCCCTTGTAAGCTCAGAGAGCTCCCTGCCAGCGCTGGGGCCGCGCAAGGGAAGGAGGAGTTAAAGGTTTGCAGTGTAGGAGCAGCCAAGATCCGACCCTGCTTGCAGGCTTAGATCCTCTCACTCTTCCCTCCTGATGGCTGGGAAAGCTGGCTCCATAATCAGATGCCCCTTTCTAGGCTAGGATCAGCCTGCATTGGGCTCTTCTGATTCATCTTCTGGGAGAAAAGCAAGCGGAGCTGCCCCAGGGACGGGTTGGTTTGTATTTCCCTCTGCAGGCTTGGGGGCTTTGGGGTCCTTCTGTTGGGTTTTGGGATCCTTCTTGGCTTTGGGACCCTCCCAGAGGCAATCCTGTCTGGTGGGCAATGTGTGTGGCTGGAACAGCTCTGTCCCTGTTCCCTTGGCAGGTGGTGCCCAGGGGAGGGCCGGATGCCTGTGCAAAGTGCTCAGTCCTTGTGGGGCGGGACTGGGAGCACTGGGACGCTGCCACGCAGGGCTGTGGGATCGGGGCAGAGCTGGACTGGGTGCAGCAGAAGTAGGTACCTTCTTTCTCCTCCCTCCTCCTCCCCAGGGCTGCCAATGGGCAAGGGATGCTCTGTGCAGCTCGGGAGGGGAGGTCTGTGGGGTGTTGTAGGGCAGGCTGGTGCTGTGCTGAGGGAGTTGGGTCCCAGCTCGGAGCATCCAAGGAGCAGAAGCTCACGGTGGGGTCCGGGTACCACTTCCAGCCATTCAGCTGCACTGTTTTGCTTGTGGCTGACCCCATGGGGACACTGGGGCTCGGGGCTGACAGCTGAAGTGCTGCCTTCCTGTCCCTGTCTGTAGGGCCAAGGCAGGAGCTCCGCAACCCCCACCATGATGGGGAACACCGTGTTCCTGTCATTCGCCTTCTACAGCACGATCCTGATTCTAAAGATGTACGTCGTTGCCATCATCACGGGACAAGTGAGGCTCAGGAAGAAGGTACGTCCCAGTTTCCTTTCCCTCCCTCACCCCTCTTGCCTTTTGCTGGGGTTTCTGTTTGGATTTAGTACAAACCTTTTCTTCTTTTCATCCTGCAAAATCCAACTGGGTTTTGCAGAAGCAAGCTGAGTTTTCTTTGACTCCAGTTGAAAGCGAAACAGGTTTCCTAGCTGTGGCAGATAGCCATCTCGCTTCTCTTTGGCTCTTTTTGTTTGCTTCCACCATCTGCAGCTTGATGTTTATCATTTCTGAATCCCAATCTAAATAGCGATTTCAGATGTAAAATACCATGCAGGTGAGCTGCTGCTCTGTTTACATTCATTTGCCTTGTCAGGGAGGAAAGAGAGAGAAAAGTTGAAGGACAAGTGGTTGAAATGCCAGTAAAAAAATAAAGCTTGCAATGTGGCAGCAGGCTTCTGTGCTGCAGCACTGCAGAAACAATAGCTGGAGGAAATGGCTCTTGGACGTGGGGACATTGGCGGGGATTGAGGCACAGCTCTAAAGTATTCGAGGCGTTTCCGACTGCACCAGCAGAAAGGGAGGGAGATGGTTCAAAGGCAGAAGCGGGTTCTCCTGTGCTGTGGCATCGCTGGAGCTGGGGATGTGCTTTTTGCTTTGTGTTTCTGAGTGATGCTGCAGCCCTGGCACTGCCCGTGTTGTAACATGGCTGCAAGGTGAAGCTGTCTCCTGAGATCCCTGCAGAGCAGCGTGTGTGTGCCCATCATTCTCTGGGAGGATACTGACGGTGGATCCCAGTAAAAACAGTAGTGCCAAAGAGGCAGCCAGGGGATTTGCTGCCTCAGTAGGGCAAAGCCATCCATCATTCACTGTTATCTTTTGGCTGCTGCCTTCGGTGTCTGCAAGCTCTGTTGGCAAAGTCTCCCATTGGATTTCATGGAGAGAAATGCCCACGCCAAAGGCACCCGGGGGATACCTGGTGTTCTCCATTCACTTTTTTCCTGCTCCATTCATTTCTTTTAACCTCCCCTTATGAAAACTGCATGAAAATAACCCCCAAAGCCCTCCCAAAGGGATCAGGAGCTGCATCCCCTGACAGCTCTGCATGGGGACACTCTCTTGCAGGCGTTTGCTAACCCAGAGGATGCACTGCGCAATGGGGGGCTGCAGTACTACCGGGAGGACCCCGATGTGGAGCGCTGCCGCAGGCGAGTATGGAGCCAGCATCCCGCCCCAGCAGAGCAGCAGGAAGCTGGAAGGCTCATTAATTAGCTAATTGCATAGCTAGGTGGAATGCCCTGAGGTCCGAGGCAAGACCCTGTGAACCAGGGCAGCTCAATCATTAATGGGAGAGTGCTGTGTGTTGGAGAATCAGGGTTTGGGGGTCAATGGGCGTAATGAGACTCAGTTCTCAGTGGTGAATTTGGGGTGACCCCGCTCTGTGCTTGCCTTTAGTCCCCTGGAGGAGGTGGCCGGGCACTGGCCCAGGCACTGTGTGGGCTGGTTCTGAACAGGAAGGGAGGCTGGAGCCATGCCGAGCCCTGCTGCCAGCTCTGCCCCACCAAACATCCCATAGCACCAAGCCCCAGGCTGCCGGGGGAGGAGGAGGAGATAGATGAGCTGTTCCTTTGCTACAAGAAGGAAAATAGTAGCGGCAATAATGATGATCCTCTTTTGATTAGTCAGAAAGGACAAGCTTCCATAAAAATAAATAACCGGAGCCGCAGCAGCGGTGGTGTGCAGAACTCTGGGGTTTGTGCAATGAGAACACGCCAGGTCAGACCTTGCCAATGTGTTTGCAGCCCTGGAGAGGGCAAATTACCCCTAAGGTCTGGCCTGAATGGGGTGTATCAGGGGGCTGAGAGCTATGGGGCCTTGCACAGAAGGAGAAGAGGGGTCTCAAAGCACAGCTCCTCTTCCACTCTCCAAGTCTGGCCCCACTTGCATGCAGGGGGACTCTGAGCCCTCTGGGGGCTGCACTGACCCCATCAGCAGGTTGGGAGCCAGGTGGGAAGGAGCAACCTGCCTCTCTTCACAGGGCACATCGCAACGACATGGAGAACATCTTCCCCTTCCTCTTCCTCGGAGCTGTGTACTCTCTGCTGGATCCCAGTCCTGCAGTGGCCAGGATCCACTTCTTCATCTTCTGCGTGGGACGCATCGTGCACACCATAGCCTACCTGCTGAAGCTGAGGGCTCCCACACGCTCCGTGGCATACAGTGTGGCACAGCTGCCCTGCTTCTCCATGGCCCTGCAGATCCTCCTGGCAGCTGCCCCTTATTGGTAGCACCCAACTGAACAAAGCACCCAACCCACCCCGTCCTGCTCTCTGCGGCTGTGCCAGCACTGAGATGTTCCTGGTGGGGGGGTGTGTGGGTGCTGCAGGGATGCGTGGGATGGCCTTGGTGAGGTCTCTGGGTCTGCTGTTGAAATTGGGATAGAGGGAGCAGGCAGGGGATGCTGAGCAGCTTTCCCTCTTTCCTGTCCTTGAGGAAGGGGAGTCAATGGAGGAAAAGAGGTTTTCTGCATCAGTGACCCAGCGTGGGATGGGGAATGTTGCACCAATGTCAGCAGCACCAAATCAGGAGGGAGAAGCCACCATGGTCCCACAGCTCTGCAAGAACTCTTGGTTAGTGGATGTGGGTGTTGGCAGTGAGGGAGAAAAGCTTTCCATCTGGTCCCAGCCTCAGCATGGGATGCAGCAGGGAATGGCCAGAGCAGCCTGCAGAAATCTCTGCCCTGCAGAGCTGTGTGCCTGCAGCCATGTGCTGCTGCTGCCTGGAAGTGCTCGGATGCTTTCAATGTGCCCTGACAGGGGGGTTCTGCTGTGCTGCATGAGGATGGCCAACCTTAGGGATGGCTCTGGGGCAGCTCCATGGAGGACAGGGCAGGAGGAAGGCTCTGAGGACAATGCAGAGCTTTGCTAAGATTGCAGTGAGAAAGGAGGATGAGCAGAAGATGAGCTCCCTTTCCACCTGTCCTAAGCACTAAAGCTCTATCCCTTTGCTGTGCTCTCCTCTGGGATCCTCTCACCAAGACCCCACTGAGTATCAGTGGGAAGAAGGGCAGCTTGGGCAGCTGCTCAGAGCCTCATCCAGCTCAACGAGGGCTCCCAGCCCAGCAGTGGCCTTGGCCTTGGGCTGAGTTCTTTGGGAGGTTTGGAGCACAGCACTCTGCTCTCCTGGGTGCAGAAGGAGGGCTGCAGGTCCCACAGTTTGCTCACTGTCCCAGCTCAGCAGATATCTTCATAATACTCCTTTCAATGAGCCCATGCTGCCTCACACGGTGCGCAAGGTCTCCAAACCCCTGCACGTTTCTCTGCTGCTGCTTATGCATCCTGGTGGCAGGAAGCAAGTATTCCCAATAAAAACAAATCATTGTGCTCTGCTACATCCTTCCTTCGGGAGCTGCCGATGCAGCTGGGCAGCAGCTGGGGCCGGGTCCAGCTGCAGGGAGCCCTGAGACCCATGGGGCCAGGAGTGTCCTGGGGCTCCTGGGGAGCTGAGCACCCTTCACCTGCCTGCAGCTCTTGGCATTATCGGGGCCAGCCCTTTAAAACCAGAGGAGCTGGGGCTTGTAGTGCAGCCATGCTTGGCTTTCCTGCCCCAAGCAGCCCAACGTTTGGTGTGCACCCAGCTCTCCTCCAAGCAGGTTTTTTGCTATAAGATGCTTTTTCCAAGCAAACTCTCTCTGTATTTCACTTGCATTTCTTCCCAATGGAGATGCTTAAATCATGGAGGTGTTCAACAAAGCCGTGGTTGCTCTTCTTTCTGTGCTTACAACTTCCAAAGGAGCTGCCTTTGTTTTCCATGCTCAGCAGTCCCTTCCTTCTCTAGGAAGCCAACACCTCGCTTCTTTGGTTTCCTCCTATTTTCTTCAGCTGTTGGTGTTTGGGAGGTGCTGCCCTTCTGTGTCTGCAGCCACATTAATGGCTGAGCTGGACAAAATGGTCCCACATGACAGATTTTACTTTCCCCCACCACTTCTTGTTTTCAAATAAGAAAGGCTGTGGCTTTATGAGATGGACTCCACCCTGTACATGCTGCTGTGGGCATAGCTGAGATTGGGGCTTTGGGGTGGGAAGGAAGCACTGAGAGCCCCCTCTAACCTCTGTCCAGTGCCTGGGGGTGATGCCCTGCTCAGGGAAGCCGAGGTTATGTGCAGAGCTCTGCTTGTTTCTTTCTTTATTAAAAAAAAATAAACCCTGCTGTACTGGCTGCAGGGGGAAAAGCTTGGGAATGTGAACTCTCCTGCCTCCAAAAAAACAAACAGAAAAGGCCCACGAGGCAAATTTCAAAGCGGCTCAACCATCGAAGCTGGTTTGGAAACGATGGGAGCCAGTGGGAGAATGGATGGAGCCCAACTTGTCCCTGCACAGCCAGGACTGGGGCTGGGGCTGCACCACTGCGGTGCATCGACACGAGGAGCAGCCTCATGCCCTGCTTTATTCCCAAGGGCACGTCAAGCTGCTGGCACACAAAGCAGGACGGTGTCACCGGTGTCCCCTGCAGCGATGCTGACTGTACCCACCAGTGCTTGATGTTTGTTTCTCATACCCGGCTTACATTCCCTCCGGCAAGCGTGGAGCTTCACATCTCTCACGGTGGGGTTTTACATGGCGAAACCACATTTGAGTCTTGCAGGCAGACCGAGAGTTGAACGCCCCACGGATGCACCACCCGAGTCCCCAACCCCGTGTCCCGCGTGGGGACAGCGCTGCGCAACGCGGAGCCGCAGAGCCACCGTGTGGCCGTGGGACGCACAGCCGGGACGGCTCCGACCTGGGGATGGGGAGCCCCTAAGGTGGCTTTGGTTGGGGTTTGGAAAGAAGTTGTGGGTAACCGGAATACCCGGCTTTTTTATCAGTAGGGAAACCACAGTAACGGGCTGCGGGATAGGGGACAAAGGGAGAGAGGTCCTTCCATCAGCTGAGAGCTCATCTGGGAGTCAGCTGGCTGCAAAGCAGCTGATGCAATGGAGGAAATGTAATCTGCAACCAACGTTCTTGAAGCCTTCCTACCAAAGCAGTGGTCTGTGGACAGGGACCAGAAAGCAGACGGTGGAGGAAAGTCCCTCTGTGCTGTGGCAAATCCACCTCTGTGATGTACTGAGTCAGAAGGGACACTTAAAGGCCACCTGGTTCAGCTCCCTGCAGTGAACAGGGACACCCACAGCTCCATCAGGTGCTCAGAGCCCCGTCCAGCTTTGACGTTGGGTGTCTCACTGCAGGGAGCTGCAATAGATGATCTTTGAGGGTTCCCTCCAACTCAAACAATCCCACCCCAGCCAGGTGGGTTGTGGCTCTCCATCCTCCTGTCTCCAGGAGCCCTCAGACCATGGCTTGGGACCTCCTGCTCTACCAGGAGCTGAAATGAAGCTGGGACAGCACAGGCAAGAAATTAATGACGTATTTCCAGCAGCAAATAGTCATGAATCAATGGAGAATCTGCACAGTTTCCACGTGCACCTCTTGCATTTTGCCTGCCACTTTATAGCTCATGTCCTACAACTCATTCCTATGAGGCTCACTCCTATGTTCCTGCCCTTCTGATCCATGTTAGCTTGTGAATCACCACCTGGTTCACTGTGGTGCTGCCCACCTCGGTGCACAGGATGGAGCCTGGAAGAGCTGCACTTGGTGCTGATGTGGGCTCCTGGCACTGCTGATGCTCAGCCATCACTAAGCACTGAGAGAAGCGTGTGCTGTGAGAGACCACCTCCTCCTGTCCCAAAGCAGGTCTACATCTCCTTTCTGTATTTCTTGTCTGGTTCTCAAGGCCAGGCCACATGCTGCTCTCTGCTGTGACTGCAGATGATTGCACATCCCAGCAGGACTCCTTGCCCATGACGTCTGTGGAGCACTACTGAGCTCTTAAAGGCTTTCACCCATATTTGTGCTGCGGGACGGGAGCTGACAGCTCAGCAAGGAGGAGCTCTGCCCCCATCCCCATCCCCATCCCCATCCCCATCCCCATCCCTCCTCAGCCCATTGCTGCACTGCTGGGGGAGATGTTGCTCTGACAGCGTGGATGCCCAGTACTGCTTGGGGGGGGGGGGGGGTGATCTCCTGGCTGTGGGGGGGGTCAGCACTTCCAGCCCCTCTGTCCAGCAGTAGGACTGGGATGTGGGATCAAGGTTCCCTGCCCTCATGGGACCCCAATGTTTTACCTCCACCCCCCCCAGTGGTGTGAGCACTGCTCTGCACACACACAGACACGTCCTTACTCAGTAAAATATTTATTCCTCCGTTATTTCACAAGAGTTGTTTTTACAAAAACCAAAACCAAAACCTTACAAAAATCTCCAAAAAACACAAACATGCAAAAAAAAAATTAATAATAATAATTATTATTATTATTTAAAAAAAAATCAAAAATCCATCTTGTTAGAAGCAATTGAAATGTACAAATGACAAAGGGAGGGAGCTGGGATGACAGACCACCATCCCTCCATCCTGATGTCCCTCTTGTTGAGGCTGTGATGCTGAGGGATGCTCCACCTTAAGCCAAGAGCGTGGCAAGGGAGGGACCCAAAGATGAGAAAGGCATGTTTTCCAATATATATATATATACATATAGATATTTAGTGAAGAAATATTTATTCCCTGCTATTTTATTTTTTTTTTTAATTTCTTTTAGGTTTACAGAAACAGCATCTGCAAACTATTACATGGGTTTATTTTCATTAATGCTCTCAAAGAGGCAGCGACATTTATATCCCTGTGGTTTCATCTTGTATAACTGAAGGGGGGGGGGGAAAAAAGGAGCCCTGTGCTTTCCATGGGAATGGGACCCCCCGGCCCAGCGCTGTTCCTTGGGGTGGGGGTTTGCTCTGCAGGGGCTCCTCTGCCTGCATGGCAGTGCTCAGCATTGTGGGATCCCCATGAAGTCTCACTCTGGGGAGATCTGCCCTCCCCACCTGGCACACACAGGGGACACCGTGGCCACCGAGGACCAGATGTGGCTTTCCCTGGTGGGAAAGGGAGAGGAAGCTCCTGTGGGCAGGATGTGGGGGGCTCTTGGGTGGGTATACAAAGTGGTTTGGGAGCTTTTGGCCTCGGCATCTCATACTGATGGGTGTTGATCTCGATGGCTGTTGTGGTCATCCTTGGGTCCAATGCTACATTCACTTGTTATCAGCCCCACTGTGCTGGATAGACAAAGCACTCCTAGAAGAACAGGGTTGGTTGGCTGCTCGGATGCTGCTCCTTGCAGTGGGTGATGGAATAGTGCTCCATTGGGTTTGTCCATGGAGTCAGTCCCCCATTACCCCAACGCCGGCTCATCCCACATTGCTGCAGTGCCACCATTGGAAGTTTTCTTCCCACCTCGCAACCAAGAGCCCCCTTGCTGGGCTGTGTGTTGTGGTTGGGAGTACAGCTTCCTTTATTCAGAGACACAGAAAACACCCCATGGAGCCTCCAGCCCTGCGCTCTGTGGCCCATCTGCAGAGCGGCCGCTGGGGATGCTGTGCCTCCGGAAGATGAAGCCTGCTCTGCCCTTGGCACGAAGCACAGGGAGCCGCCTACTCAGCTGAAACCAACAGCTTTTTCCAATTTTCTCTTTCCCTGGGCTGGTTCAATGACCCGGGGCTCTGCAGAACTGCTGGCAAACCCGCAGATGTGGGGCGGTGGTGCCTGGATGGGGTGCAGTGATGTGTTTCCCTCCCCACCCCCCTTCCACACTTTACAGGCATTGGGGACCCAGCTGTAGGCTTGCAATGGTCCCACTGCACCCCACGGCTGGCAGTGCATGAGGAGGTGAAGGCCCAGCATAAAGGGGGGCTCTAAAAATTGGCATCGTGCAGCATCGCGATCGTCCCAGCGCTGCGTGCCGTCCCTGTGGGAGGAGAAGACCCAATAACGCTTTGGCTCTCCAGGCAAGATACCCAAATTGGTCAAATCCAAAAGTCCAAGATCCTTCCATGTTTGGAAGCAAATTCTTGATCGCTTGGTAAGTCTGTTTGTCCTTGAAGAGCGCGTGGGGGGTATGTGTGTGTATATATAGCCTTTATTATAAGGGTGTGCAGAAAAGCGAGTTTCTAACCAAGTTTGCTCCATATGTGGCTATAGCGATGTGCCACTTCTGGCTGGGACTTGACTCTACCTTCAAGAGGGAAGAGGAGAGGAGAGGTGCTGGGACATCAGATGAGCACTGCGTGGGGCGGGCAGCGGGTTGGTGCCAATCAGTACAGGATCCCCACGTCGAGTCCTGGATGAGGCCATGGGGATCTTCCCCGGTCAGTTCACAGTCGGCACCTGGTTCTGATGCAGGCTGAACTCTTTGGCTTTGAGGCGCAGGCTGGCGATGCTGTTGGCCATGTTCACCCCTTGGGTGGGCGTCGCGGTCCCGCTGGAGCTGTAGGATGGCACAGTGCTGCAGGGGGAGCAGAGAGGGGTAAGGCACAGCCCATGGGGAGGCCCCACATCCCTCTGGCTTCCCAGGCTGCATTGGTGGCTCCCTCTTGGACATCTCCCATCTTTAGCACTTTTATGTGGCTAGACGCATGTGGGAACCCCACAAAGTATGTGCCAGGAAGCCATGGCCTTCACATTAGGAGAGCTGGGAGCTGAAGGGTCTCGCTTCTCCTCCTACACTGGCATGTGGGAAGGGTCAGTGCAGGCCAGGAGGGTCCCTCATGAGAACCAGGCCTCCTCCCATCCACAAAACACTTGGTGGGGACTGGCAGGAGCTCCCAAGGTGATCCCCAGTTACATCCCACCTCTCACTCCTTTAACCCTGCAAATCTCCTTGCATCCCCACCAGCAGCACAGGGCTCCCAGGGAGGTGGGTTTGGTCCCACATCCTGCACCCACCTGTATGGGGAGGAGCTGCTCCATGAGAGGTACTCGGGGCTGAGCGCGGTGGGCCGTGGTGCCATGGGCTGCTCAATGGCTGCCTCCTGGCTGTAGGACTTGAGGAGTGACGCCGATCTGTTGGCCAACATCGCCCTCTCATTACGGCGAAACTTGGCCCTCCGGTTCTGAAACCAAACCTGAGTGGGGAAGGGGAGATGTTAATGAGACCTGGGTTGAGCGGGGATGTCCCTGTGTCCATCCCACCACCCAGACCCTGGTGCTGTGTGAGGATGGAGATGGAGGGGTCTGTCCCACCTGGACTCTCGCCTCGCTGAGGTTCACCCTCCTGGCCAGCTCCTCCCGCACGAAGGCATCAGGGTAATGAGTCCTCTCAAAGACCCTCTCCAGAGCCTGCAGTTGGCTGCTGTTGAATGTGGTGCGGTTCCTCCTCTGCTTCTTCTTCCTCTTGGCCACCCCACGGCTCGGGCTCAGGCTCTCACCTGGGGGAAATCACAGCAAAAGCCCCATGAGACTCCACAGCAGCCACCTTCCTAAAGCTTCAGTCTTCATAGAAAGCAACAAATTAAACCCCAAAACACCTCAGAGATCCCCCATCCCCAACAACGTGTGGAGCCACAGCCCATACTCATGGTACCACCAGACCTCATCCACACACCATGAGCAAACACAACCACAGCCCTCGGAGTTCAGCTTCCTCCATGCTAATTTCTGCCTTTCCTTGCCCTCAAAATCACCAAGTGGTTTGATTGGTTTCACCACATCAACCTTGGGCTTCCTTCCAGGCTGAGATAAACCTGTTTTTTGCCACTAAGATCAAGTATAGGCAAATTTGTGGGGAAAAAATAATGGATACCCAATCCCTGCCTTCATGGGAAAGACATCTTGCTGTCGGTATTCCTGGTGGAGGTACTGGGTAATTATTTTTTTCCCATTAATAAAGCATCTGGATCCAATCTGTACCTACTGGTGGGAAAGTATTTTGGAATTATTTGAGATGTTAATAGCTTTATGGCATCGCTCTGATTCATAGCAGGGTTATATTGGGGTTTTCTGTTCTGTATCAGTGCAGAGGCCGCGATGGCAGGAATTACTGCTCCCTGAGCGTGCAGAGGAAATAAATACTTGCTAATAAACTATCTTGGTACTTATTAAATAGATGTGCAGCATTTCGGGGTGATTCTTGAGTGAGGAACAAAATCTGCTGGAAGGGATATTAGCTCCCCTGCTTTGAGGCAATATGAAGCAGGAAGAAAGTAGAAGTTTCAAGATTGTCTTGGCCTGTAATTCTGAATAACCACTAAACCTCTGCCATTAGGTTTCCAAGAGATCCTCCATTAACTTTGCACTGGGAATGGCCCATGCGGCCATAGATAGGACATGAACTTCTTGGTAGGGTGAGGGTACCAGGGCTGGTGCCTGAGATACACACGGGTTTGGGGCCTCTTTCCCAGCCAGGAGAATGCAGGCTGCTCTTTGCTGCAGTCCACATAAAGGCTCACTACTAAAATTCCCCAGATTCCCTCCAGCTCTCGTTTCTGCTGCTCCAAATGCTCTGCCAGTCTCCGCTTTCCAGTTGCCCCTTTTAGTTAAACTCCTTTTTTGGTCCTGTTTTTCCTCAGAGAGCTAACGAGCTGCTGGATTAAAATACACAGAGTCCAGCCATGGTCGACCCGGAGTTTCCTGGGGCTGGGACTGAGCTGGTGCCATCTCTGGAACCAAGGCTTGGGTCAGAACCTGGGGTCAGAAGCCAATGGTCCTCAACAGAATCTGATGAAATGCATAAATTAAATTTATTAACCCCATTTGATTTTCATCCTGGTTTAAATTCTGGCTGTTGGACCTGAAGCTCAGATTGGATAGCAGGGAAAAAATTGTGCCTAGGAAAAGTGATGATGCAGCGGCACAGACTGCACAGGGGTGGGGGGTCACTGTCCATGGAGGTGTTCCAGTGGAGATGTGGCACTGAGTGACACATCAGTGTGTGTGGGGATGGGGGGGAGGTTGGGGATGGGGATTTTGGGTTTTTCCAACCTGAATGACTCTGTGATTATGTGACTTTTCCATAGGTGATGGCTTCTCTTGCCCGCCCTAAATTGTCCAAAAGAAAATAGGATTTCTTAAGTTTCCTCTCCCTAAATGCCCGTGTCCTCTGCTGAGCTTGGAGATGAGGCTCAGTGATGAGCGCACATCTTGTCCCCATTAACCCCACCATGAAGCCTTTCTCAGACAAAGAACGGCAGGACCAGATAAACGCTGCCCTCACTGGGGGCAGTCATCACTTCTATAAAGGATAAAGCAGGGCAGCTTTACAGAGATGAGCATCACAAACTGCCCTGCAGTACTCACCAGGGGAGCGAATTTTACCACAACCACCTTCACCATAACCTTCATGGGGGAATAACATTTCTGTTCCCCGATGGGCTTCCGAGAGCTGTAATTGCCCAAAGTCAATAAGAGCTCAACAATGTGTCGCTTTCGACCCCAAAAAGCAATATTTGGGGAGGCTGGGGGGGAGATATTGGTGAAATCCAAACCCTTGCATTTGTCAGCTCTAATTTTGGGGGGGTTGATGGCAGTGTGGTGGAGGCATTGGCTTGATTGTCCAAGCAGAGGTCAGAGGGGACGCCTCAGCAACCCCTGCTTTCCCTTCGGTGTATTTACTTTCCACTGATTACAATTTCCGCCAAAGGGGAAAAAAGAAAGCAGGAGAAGGGGGGAAATGGGAGGGATAACGTTACTGAATAATGAAGGACGACATCAGGGATGGAAGGATGAGGGGGGCTCAGCAGCCCCATGGATCATGGTGGGACTTGTCCCATGGTTCCAGCCCTCAGGACACCAGGACCACAGAGAACAGCCCCGCAGAGGGGAGCAGGGAGTGCGTGGTCATGCACCATTTGCAAAACCAATGGCCCCAGTGCTGCTGGGTCAGGGCGTGTTGATTTAGCTGAGCACGGAGCAAGCTCGCTTTTCCAGCTCTTGCCCTCTTTCCCTGTGTTTTCCATAGGAATGATGTGTCAGGAGCCCCAAACCAGCCACCAGTGAGGGCTGTAAGCGGGTGATGTGCACTGCAGCACAGTGACTCACGCAGGATTTCCACCCCAGCTCTGCTTTGACTTCCAACCTCCACCAGCAAGCACCCAGTGATGCTGTGCCACCCCCAGCTCACTGAGATGCTCACGTCTTCCATTCCCAATGGTGTGGAGCTCCACACCAGCCACAGCTTTTTGCTGTTGCATTATTTTGCACGTTCCATTTGTTTGCCAAAGACCTTTAAGCCTGAAATTCCGACCCCCCCACCCAGATGATCCAATCTGCTGTACCATTTACTTTCCTGCTCCTCCTGGAATGGCATTTTTGTGTTGGCTTTCCCCCCCCCCCCCCCCCCCCCTTCCTTCTTTCTTCTTCTCGGGTATAATTTAAGGGTTGAAATAGCCTGGAGGGAATTAGCTGTAAATTCTTCCTAAGACAAATAAATTCAGCCCTCTAAGTTTCTACGTTTTTCAAACTGTTGAGAGACATTTTGGGTTTGTTTTACTTGAAATAATGATCATGGCATATCTGACCCTCAGGCTGCAGCCGGCTCTAACCAAATAAATAGCTTTTATTAATTAAGGTTTATCCTTAACAAATAAAACCCCAATTTGATCTCGGCCGGCTGAATTAGCAAAAATAAACAACTGGTTCTCCGGGCACTTGATGTGGATTTAACAAATTAACGCTGGGCCTTCATCAGGGAAGCCGCAGGGTGGTGGAGGCCTTTTACAGCCAAGAAATCCTTTGGAAAAACAATGTCTTTCGTTTCTCCCATGGTCTCTCTCGGTAAACATGTGGACTCCCTTCATCCCTTTATATACTCCAGGGAAGCGAGGCGAGCTCCAGCGATGACGTCCAGCGAGCTCCATGTGCTCCATTAACCGGTTCCTTGCGGCCATCAGGAGGAAGCGCTGCCCTTGGGGTCGTGATGGGGTTGAGCAGAGCTCTCTGCCCTGGGAATTCCCACCCCCAGGGGTTCCCCGTTATCCAGATCCCTTTTTCCCACAGCTTACAGGCTGAAGGTGTGGGCACATTGAGTTGGGTTTGTACTTGGCCACGAGTGTGGCAAAGGATGGAGACATAGCGGGGATGGTGTCTGACTCATATAGTAGGGCACAAAGATGGCCACGGGAGCAAAGATGGAAACCACTGGAAACCACCCACCCCACTGCAGGTGCTGATATCCCCAAACCACCTCCAAAAGCCCAAGGAAGGTAAGAAGCACACTTTGCTTGGGACAATGCTGCGCCATTCAGAGCCACCTCAGGAGCCCCAAAAAGGCATGGGGATGGGGGTCTGGGGCTGCCATCCTCCTCAGGGCCCTTCTGCTGCCCCATCCCATCCCACAACTCCTCCCTCCCCTTCCAGCCCAGCCCCAGCTCCCTATATCCCAATAAATCCAGAAGCTCAATGGGAGCAGGAGATCCTGGGGGGGTCCAAATGTGCTGAGTCCGAAGGAAACTTTCTCGGATCAAGTGGCGGATGTTAAAAATTTAAGAGAGGGGTAAGTCTCAGCTACCGGAGAAACATTACAGCAAAATGTTTCCGAGGATGTTTCACCTCATTAATTGTGAAAAAACTGAAACGCTGACACGTTTTTACAGGCTGCCAGTTTTGCTGGGGGAAAAGTGTCTCTGTTATAAAGGAGCAGCAAAAAGCCCGTACCAAAAAAAAGAGGCCAAGGCCGTCCCGGGAGGGTCTTAGCTCCGCTCACTGACAGGCAGCAGCTGGCTGCTTTATGGTCATGGGGTTTGCTGCTGCACCAGCCAGCAACCACCCAGCGCTGCAGATGGATGAGTTTGGACAGCATCCTGCACAGAGGTGCTCCATGAGCATCCCCCGTCGCTGGGGATGGTGTGGGCACTGGGCACCCATTGTGGCCCAAATGAACTGGGAGAGCACTGGGTGTCATTCTGCATCCCTGCAGGGCTGTGCTTGGAGCCCTGTGCTGGCTGCTGTGCAGCACCAAGCTGCTTTTTGGCACAGCCTGTCTTTAGTGTAGGAAGCATGATGGGGCCATGTAGATCATGAGGGTTTGGGGACCAGAATGGAGCTTGTTTGGTTTCCCCAGGGCCAAGGGCCTGATCTTGCCTTTCCCTTCACCAGAACAATCCCACCACAGGGAGAAAACCCCATCCCACGTGGCAGCAGGGTGGCACCAACCCAGGGCATCAACATCACACATCCCTTGGGCTCAGTGCTGCATGTGCCATGTCCCCTCCTGGAGCCATCAGCTGCAGCATCACATGAGGCTTTGGGAGCCAACAAGAGCACCATGAGCACACTGAGGCACCCACCCGGGCTGCAGTCTTGCTGTTTCCCAGCGCCCTTGCTGCTGCGCATTGAAATAGCTGAGCACAGAGCCTGGCAGAGCCATGATAGCTAACAGATGTGTGAGCAGTGCACGAGGAAACGCTCTGCTCAGGCCCTGTGGATGGAGGAAGCCGGGCTGCAGGAATGGACAGGGCTGTGACAGTGCTGGAGCTGCAGCGGGATGGGATGTGGGGATGGACTGTGCTGGGATGGCTGACACCGGGGTGGGAGGTGATGCTGGGATAGACCTCACCATACTGCAATAGCAAAACTCAGCTCTGGCTGCAAAGTGCTTTTCCCTGGGGGTGCCCATCCAGGTACAGGGAGGGTGACACGGTGTTTAGGACATACAACTAATCAGGCAGGGCTGCATAGCAGGAGTGGCTGGCTGCCAGCCAGAGGCTCCTGACATGACAATCCCAGCCTTCCTCCCCCACGGCAAAAAAACTGAAAACTAAAAAGAAAAAAAGGAAAAAGAAAAAAAAAAAGGTGATTTCTTGAAATTTAATAAGCAAAAGCCCATAGAGAGGCCGCCCCAATGGCATCTGGCACTGAAACCCAACACCAGTCCTCCAGGTTAACATGCTGCCCTAATTGCATCAGGGTCATTGCCAAGATCGAGGGAAGAAAGCATATGGGGACCAGGGGACAGCCCCACGGGGTGCCCCCTCAGGCAGCTGGAGGCAGCAGGACCAGACCCTGGCACCCACTCCCCCCATCTCCATCTTTTTGCAGCCAAAAGGGCATTTTCCAGGCGGAGATGCCACCGAGCCCCACTCCAACACCAATCACCTGCCCCAAACCCATCCTGCAGCCCACAGCCACCACTGGAGCATCCCAGGATGGGGTCACCAACACACTGGGGTGGTGTGATGGTGGCTGTGAGCCCCTGTCCCCATACCCCACTCTGAGCACCCCATGGGCACGCACGTACTCATCCCACAAACCCTCTCCAGCGAGCAGCATTGCCGTCCTTCGGTCTGGTTTTCATTTGAGGTCGGTGGCCCCTCGCCAAATTTATTGTAAAACATTCATTTTAATAAGTGGCTCGTATCTTTTCTCCCTCTTTTTTTTTTTTCTGCTTTCCCCCAGACCAAACCCATTTAACTATTTGTGGGTTAACACACAGCCCCGCTGGGCGCAGGTGTGATGATGCTGGGGGATGAGAGAGGGCTGTGTTGGGGTCCTGCTCACACACAGTACCTCAGAGCTGAGACCCCTCTATTCATCACACCACTGCCATCCCTCCTGTCTCCTTCTTGCCACACTGAGACCCCCGAGACCCACCCAGGAGCTCAGTGTGGTCACACTGGAATTAGTGCTGGGTGCAGCTCAGCCACCTCTGGGTGCTCACTCACAGATCCCATAAAGCACAATGCGCTCCCCCAAAGGCTTTGACAGATCTGCTTGATATGTCACGATAGGGATCTGACTGCGTGATGTCACGATACAGAACAGCCACAGAAAACCATGACACACAACCTGCTGGGGTTGGAGCATGAAGGGGATGGTGCCTGGTGGTTCCGTTCTGACAATTGTTTCAGGTTTTATACACCTCTAATACCAACAGAAACACTTCAGCCTCTTTTAATTCAAACAAAAACAGGGGGTTGGTTTCTTTTTGTTTTGGAAGGGAGGGAGCTGGGTCTTTTCCTTCAGTTAAAATTCCCCCCGAGGTCTTTACAGCCCCCAAATCACAGACACGTGGCTGCCAAACTGAAAATGGAGGGGAATGGGTGTCCCACATGGCCATGAAGCCGTGCTGATCCATGCACACCAGGGTGCAGCAGGACCCCTCCATTCATTCCCTGCTCAGAGGGGATGCCACATTGCTGTCCCTGTCACAATGCCCTGCACTGCTTGGGGTGCCCAGCCCAGCCCCGCAATGCTCTGTGTCCCCTGTGGGACCCCTCTGCATGGCTCAGGGTGCACTGTAACCTCCCCATCAATGTTTTGCACAGCTCACGGTACAATACAACACCCCCCCCCCCCATCTTAATACTGCAATGCCCTGCACAGCTTGTATACAATGCAACTTTCCCCCCAACACCGCAACACCCTGAACAACTTGTGTGCAATGCAACTCCCCCCCACACTACTGCAATGCCCTGCACAGCTTGAACGCAATGCAACCCCCCCCCCCCCACACCATCAATGCTTTGCACATCTCCAGGTGCAATACAACACCCCCTGAACACTGCAGTGTCCCGGGCACAATGTGATCCCCCCCACACACCCCATCCATACCTTGCTCAGCTGCTATGCAAACCAACCTCCCCTCCACCATCAACTCTACCCTATAGGGTGCAATTCAACCCCCCCAGCACACACACACACACACCGCCATGCCCCCGGGGAGGCACAACCCCTGCAGCAATGCCTTCTCTCCCCCTTTGTGCATCCCCCCCCCAACCCTGCAGCTGTGCCAGGAGGGCCGTGCCCCCCACCCCCTCCCCACACCCCTCCTGCCATGTGCTCCCCCGCTCCCCTGCCATGTGCAAGCCAGTTTCCTCGCGTGTGAAGGCGGCAGCCTCTCAGCTGCAGTGGCTGGAAAGGACGGCGCCTGAGCACATCTGGTTCAACGCGAGCGCCTGGCGCCTGGCTTAGCCGCAGTCTCCATTCGGAGACGCACAGACTTTAATAGACTCATACAATTCTTCCTGATCTATCACTGCAGCCGCAGCTGAAAAGCTGCTTTATTATACCCGCTCCAAAGGGGGAAGAGGAGGGAAGGGGAGGGGGATGGCGGCTGCCACTGCCGCTTTCTGAAGGCTGAGGAGCTCCACGGCTTCTCCCCTCAGCACGGGGGGCACCTCGTTCGGTCTCCAGCTCAATTAGAACCCGCCCGGTGCCATGCATCGCCCAGGGATGGGCTGCAGGGTGGGGGCTGCGCTCTGCCATCCTTGTGTCCCCAGGGGTGTTCCCAGCCTGTGATGGGGCAATGTGCTCTCCAAAGAGTCCCCTTTAGCCCCAAACCCATCATCCTCTTTTCCCCCATATAGCTCAGAAGGGTTTGATCCTTACCCCCCCCCCCCCCTCAATGTTTCTGATGCCCACCCAATGCTCCTCAGCAGTCTTTACATTGGATGACCCCTTTGGCCAGAGAGGGGTGCTGAGAAGGGAAGGTCTCTGCGTGGTGTAATGATGGGAACACATCAAGGGTTGGGGCTTTAGAAAAATATCTCCAAAATGTGGGGGTGCCCCTCTCCTGTGGGCACTGGAAGTTGCCTTGAAAGCCCTACTCAGACCGTTCCTATGGGTTTTCCCATTCCCATCCTCCCCGGACATTGCTGACCCCATGTCAAGCAGATCCATGACAAACCCAAATCCCTGACCCCTCCTGTCTCATTTTAAAGGATGCTCTAGGCTTCCCCACAGCACAGTGATGCTATCCCAGCCCCGCTGTCCCCCCACCCCCCCCCCATAGGATAAACCCTTCCAGCTGCAGATGGGAACCCGATGCCAACCAGGGGACTTCACCACAGCAAAGCAGCCAGCCCCATCCTGCCCCCAGCCCCATCCCTTCAGCTCCATCACTTCCCAGCCCCAGCGGGAGGGGGATGGGGGGTGGAGAAATTGCCCAGTGCCGGAGGAAAGCAGCGCTGGGAAAGGGGGTGACAGCCCCACTCCCTGGGAGGGAGGAAGGGTTCCTAACGAGGCAGCCTCAAAGCTCTAAATCATTTCATCAGCCTCCCAGCTACAGACACACGCCCAGGCTCTCTTAAAATGCTGATTCGTTGAAATTCACCCATCTTGGCCGCGTGGAGTCAAAATTTCATATTTTTCCCGTGAATCAGCCCCATTCCCTGAAATAACAGCCCGAAAGGAGAGGGGAAATAGTCTCGCCCTGAGCTGTTCCTGATCACAGCAGACACAACAGCCGGGGGGCAGTGAGGTGTCCCTGTGTCCATAGGGCTGTGGGGGCTCCTAATGGACCCCCACATCCCCACTGCACCCCTGTCCCCTCCATAGCACCGCAAGAGGTTTTCAGCCCTGTTCCTATGAGCATCTCTGCTCCAGGGGGAGAAAAATCACAGCACTGAGAACTAAGGGAGGATGGGGGGGGGGGGGGAATGGGACTTTCCTGGCCCAGCCAGGCATTCGGTTTAGGATTTTTCTCCCTCCCAGCACATGCTGCAGGGGGTGTCCTACAGCCCCTATGGGGGTGTTCAGCCCATCTGTGGGCAAACTAACCCAAGTCAGAGCCCAAGTGCTGCTGATCTACTAGGGCCTGAATGCAGCCCAGGGCATGGAGCATCCCCTGCCATGCAGGGAGGAGTGTGACAATGATCCTGTGGCATCCCCTGGGGTCAGAGGAGGATGGAGGAAGGTTGGTACTGGGGTGTTTCCTTGACAGAAACTCCATTTAGAAATGGGATCCCTTTTTGCCCACACCCACACCTGGCAGCTGTTTGTGTTGTTTCTGGGTTCTTTTTGCAGGCTCTGACCTACATCAGCCCAACCTCAGCCTCTCACCCTGCCTGTCCCATCAGAAGAGCATCGCTCCTGCCTGCTCTGTGGCTTTCCATGGACACCTGGGCACCAGCCCCAGCCTACCCACAGGGAGCAGGTCCCATGGCAGCAGCATGGGGTGACAGCGGTGGAAGGGCCCCATGTGGGGAGAGGAAGCCTTGCTGTAGGGCCTGCATCTCAGGCTGGGGGTCAGGGTTAAGGTGGGTCCTTCCCCAGAGCCCCTCATCTCTTTGACAGGGATGTGCTCGGATCCCCAGAGCGGCTGGAACTCATCAGTCTCTGCAATGGGACACGTCAGGCTCCCAGCCCCTCACATGTCACCAGCCCCACACTAAGTGCAAACAAATGGGGCAGGAGATCCCCGACAGCAGAGGATTAACGAATTAATTACAGGGCATTCATCAATGATCGATTAATCAATCAATATGTGTGACTGGTGCTGCACCATTAGGTGAGTGCTGGGCTTGTGCACTGAGCACAGACTGCATCCCCCTGCACAAAGGTGAGCTGCCTGTCCCGGTGTGTGCATCCCTCCTTGCATGATGTGGGCAATGTCCCCAAGCAGGCAATGGGAACAGAGATGGTGACACTGTCTGTGGGCATCATGGCCATGCAAGGCTTGTTCCTGTCCCAGATCTGTGTGCCACCCAGCATGGCCATACAAGGACTGAGCGGCTCTCATCCCTCAGCCCCCCCTTCAGTGCCACCCTGCCTGGCTCTGCTATGTGTGGACCATGCAGATGGGCACTCACAGCCGATGCTGTTTTGGGGAGCAGCACGGGACTGTGGGTGATGTAAATCCCACAGCTCAGCCCTGCTGCCTTTCTCAAGATGAAATAGGGTGCAAGCAACCCCAGCCCTCACTGGGCATCATCATTGTCTGGCGGGCACAACTGAGGGGTCCCCACATTGGGACCCCAAAACAAGCATTTAGGAAGGTAGGAAAAGCCCAGTGGAAAAGTGTCTCAGTGGGGGGCTGGGGGAAACCACTCAGCCCTGACCTCAGAAAAGATCCCTTGTCAATTTCCACTTTCATCAGGTCCTTACTTCACTTCTCCCTTCTCACCTGCCCTTGTTCATGACATTAGAACCAATTCACCATAGCATCGTCCCCTCAGTTGCACGGTGGGACCAAGGGGAATTTCTCTGCTCTGCACTCAGGTGATGGGATGGGGAATGAGCTGCTCTGCCCAGGGCTGTCCCCTCACCCCATCCACCTCCATCATCCACTACCGTCCCTTTTGGGAGCAGCCAAAACAGCACAGCCCCAAAGCGCCCATTGGAGACAGTGCCCAGCTCTGCTCCCACCCCCAGGCAGCACCAAAAGCAAGTTCATTGTTTGAAAAGCCATCAGTCAAGGCCCGCTGGCTAAAATTACCCTCCTGCTTTATCATCTTGAGAACATTAAGGGCTGTTGTTAACAGATGTTTCGCGTTACACATTATTTGTTAGTCTAATGAAAGGAGGTGAACAAGCTTTCAAGACCTCAGAAGTTGTGTGGAAGGGTTTGATGGGAGGCTGCACTGCTCCAGGGGATGATGAGGAGGATGAGGATGAGGATGGGGATGAAGATGGGGACAAGGATGAGCCCTCACTGCCCCTTTGGCTCTTCCTCCACTGCTGAGCTGTGCAGCTCTCGGCCTGCATCCGGGAGGAGGAAAAGATGAGATGGTGGAGAGGAAGATGAGGGAAAATGCCTTCACTTAAGGATGCCCATAACGGAGAACGTTACTCTCCTCTGCTGTCATCACACTGATGCCAAGAGCGTTGCAGATGCAAAGGCTGTGTGGCATTTATGATCCTTATCTTGGTTTAGGAAACTGCATCCCATACACTGGGCATTGGGTCCCACAAGCTGAGGTTTGCACCAACATCCTCATTCATCCTCCTGCAGGCTGCTTGCAGCTCCCATCGCTCAGGTATCTCCATCTGGGGTAACAAGAAATGCTTCCACTCTTGAGTTGCTCACATTGTCTTCAGCCCCATAACTTCACAGAAACAGGTGCCAGTGGGAAATATCCCCCCTAGTCCAGTGATGCCAAACACTGTAAGGCTTCTGCCCCATCAGGAATGGGTTTTTTGGGGTAAAAACTGGCCTTGGGAGGATCTGCCAGATCTGTCTCACTATGCCATGCTGCATGCAGCCCCTCCAGCCCCCCCAGTTGTACAGTCCCATTCACAGCCCCCATGGTCCCAAAGGCAATGCGGGAAGTGCAAACAAAACCCAAGGGAAGGGGAGGATGGATGGGAAACAACACCGAGAATCTCAGCTGCCAGCCCTGAAATCAGTACCCAGTGTCCTGAGCAGAGGGCAGAGCTGGGGTTCCAGTTGTGCTGGGAATAAGATGTGGTTGGGAAAAGGATGTTTCTGACCCAAATCACAACGTGAGGGCTGCTGGGGGGGACACAAGGATCCCTCTACTCTTCCCATGAGCCCCTCATTGCAGCTCTGTGGCTGGGGCATCTCTATACACCAGGTTGGCCCTGTGGCACGGCCAGCAGCGCCCCGGGGATGGAGCCCAAATCCCAGTCCAGGGCAGGTTTGGGGGTCCCGGGTCCGGGCTGGGGACAGGCAGTGGGTCTGCACCTCCACTCCCTTCTCCCTCCCACAACCCTACAGCTTGAGGGAGCTCTGGGAGCCTCCAGGTGCCCCTATAGCGGGTCTTTGCCTTCAGGTCGGGGCCAACCTTCTCGCTCGAGCCGGGATGCCGCCGGGTGGAGCGGGCTTGTCCCGTTCTAAGTTCGCCGGGACCGAACGCGGCGAAACCCAGAGCACCGGGGCACTCCCCGTTCCCAACCCGGCTCCTACCAGCCCCGAGGGGAGCGCCCGGACAAAGGCAGCTCCGTGCCGGTGTCCCGGTGCCAACGGCGGGGACCCGCAGCTTTCCTTTCCACCGGTCCCGGAGCCCGAGAACCGGGGCGGGGAGCGCCGGGAGGGCCAAGTAGTCCCGGGACAGACAGGGAGCTCGGCACCGTCCCGTCCCGGTGGCGGCGGGGAGGCGGCCGTTGCGGTGCCCGCGTCCCTCTGTCCCCACGGCGCGGTGTCCCCCTGTCCCGTCCGTCGGTGCTTTCTGTGTCCTGGCGGCTCCGATCCCACAGATATCCCAGATCCACCCCAACAACCCACGGCGACGGTGCCCCCACAACAGCCCCCACCCCACCTCGTGGGTACCCCGCGCCCCTTTGTCCCCCGCGCTCAGCCCTGCCCGGGGGGTGAGGGGGAGAGAGGGGCCACCCCACACCCCGAGGCTGCGGGTAGAGATGGGGGCCCATCCCGGGACTTCGGTACTCACCGTCCTGGGGTGCCGCCTCGCTGCCGCTGCTGCCTCCCGACGGCTCCGGCATGGCCTTACTGCCGGCGGAGGGTGGGGGGCCGGCGGGGGGGGCCCCGTTCATCCCGGCCGCCACCTCCTCCAGGTCTAGGAGATGGCTCACGCTGAAGTTTTTCCGGCTCTGAGGGTTTTCGGGCGGCTCCGGACCGCGCACGGTGCTGGGGGCGAACGGTTTGTCCATGGCGAAGGCTGACGGCGAGTCCATGGCTCCCACCCCCACCGGCCCGCAGCCCACCCCGAGGTGCCGGGCCGCTCTCCGGCCCCTTTCCCTTCTCCAACCCCCCACCAAATAATAATAAAATAATAATAATAATAATTAAAAAAATAATACAAATCCCGGCTGCCCTGCGAGTCCGGCTCCCTCCCCAGCCCCTGTTCCGCCTTGTGCTGACGTCTGGGGAAAAAACCACGCTCCCAGCCCAAACTTTCTTCCCCTGCTCTTTGCTCTGGAGCTGTTCAAACAAACGCCCCTACACCGAGCGGGGCGGCCCCTCGCCCCCCGGTACAACGACCCCCGGGGTGGGGGGGAATCACCCCCTGCGCATCCCCCCCCTCCAGCCCCGCTTTAAGTGCTTCTCTCAACAAGTGTAAGTGGCTGCGCTCCGTGGGGAGAGCCGCGCTTCTCCGACTCCAAATGGGGCTGCGAACGGGTCACCCCAAATGGTGACCCTCCGGGCCCACCCCTCCACCTACATCCCACCCTCCGGGCCCCCATCAACCCCGGAGCGAGGTCAGCTCCGTTGGGAACAGCCTGGCTCTCTCCCCTTAATGAGATAATTACGTCCTGCACCGCAGTTACGAACTCATAGGCTGCTTCCCTTGGGGTTAGAGAGAGAAACCTCCCTAATGAAAACCAGCCACCGGGCAGGGGGGGAAAAAGGAGCTTTTCCTCTTTAAAAATTCGACAGATAGAGGTGTGTGTGTGTGTCGATGTGTTCGTACGTAGGGACGGAGGAGGCGGCGTGTCCGGCTGCGGGGCGATGGGCTGAGGACGGGCTGAGCGCCGCACCTCGGACCCCCGCATCCCCCCCATCCCACACCCCGCGTGTCCCCTCTCACCGCCTCTATCTTCTCCACGCGGAATTTCCGAGCTCGCAGAACCCTTTCCCACCCATCCCAGCCCCCGGAGGAGCTGTTTTAACATTGGCCGTGAGCTTTCCTCGCTCTCTTTCCCTTCGAGCAGAGAGGGGAGCGCATTTCGATGCAATCCGCTGCTGCCAAATCTGATCTTCCTGACGGGGCAGCGGTTTCCCGGAGCTCCGCAGATTGAGGCTGAAGGCAGATTTTGGCAATCTACGAGTCCGCTGTGTGTGTTGGTGGGGGGGGGGAGCTCCCAGGGTGCTCAAACCCAACCCAACCCGTCCCAGCCTCCCTCTATTGAGGTTTATTGGCCTCAATGTTTGGCCCCGGGGTTGTGTTGCTGCAGCCCCGGCGTCCCCTCTGCTGTGTGACCGCGGGGATGGTGGCACCGCTCGGCCGCCCGCTCAGTGCCCGGGGGGGGCTCCGTGCACAGCCCCCCTTGACTCCTCATCGCCCTTTTCTCCCACTATAACCATCTCTTCCCAGCACGGAGGTGACGGAGCTGGAGGGACAACGTGGCCCTACGGCAGGAGGTGTCCCCTCAAAGCACGGGGTCCAGCCACCAATGTGACAATGGCTTCTGATGGGGGGCAGCCACGTGGACAGACCCCCCTCCTTCCCCTTCTGCTTATCCAGGGCCGACGTCTTTCATTCCATCCACGGCATTAAATAATTAAACGGAGGGGAATAATCACCAGCAAAACCCCCTCGGGTTCGCACTTCCTCGGGCCGTCTGACGGCCGATAGTTTCGGGGGCTGAAATTCGACCTTTTTAACATATATATACATCCATTCTGCAACGATCAAAGCGGATCGGAGCTCCAAAGGAAAGAAGTAGGAAGGGGGGGGAAAGAGAGGCCAAGCGTTTTCTTTACCCCGATCCTCGCGGCCGGCTGAAGTTTCTTTAGACACGCAAAGATTTACACACCTTTCTGCGGGGTGCCTGCAGTTCCCCGCCGATCCTCACGCATTTCCACGGGCAGGATAGGAACAGTAAAGCATTGAGAACCGAGGCGCCCTTCAGCCGTACCCCCGTCAGGCCCTTCAGAGGGGTGAGAGCCGAACGGCTTTAGTTTTTTTGATGTAGGGGTCAAAGTTGGGCTTTTTTTTTTCCCTTTTCCTTCCCTTTTGAAACCAAACAGTCGCTATTAATGCCATTTCCTTTGTAGCGGTAGGATTTAGCTTCTTTTTTGGAGGTGTGTGTGGGGGGGGTGTTGAAAAATGTGTTTTAAGTGCTTCAAACTGGTGCTGGCAAAAGGAGATCCCGGCGCAGCGGAGAGTGTTGGGTGGAAACTGAGCCAAGCACGTTCAGTGCACCTAACCCTGAGTGTACGGGCTCCAATCCCACTCTGTGGGGCAGAGCAGCACAGACCCCACTGCGATGCTGTCTGTGCTCCTTGGCGGGTTTCCCTCTTCGTTTTTCCCACCTTAAAACTGGACGAACTCAATGTAATCGAGGCGCAAAGAGAGACGTGGGGGTGATGCCCCATTGTGTCCTCCTATGGGGGGATCAGTGTCACACCATGGGGGTATCTTGAGGGGCAGGGGCTGCAGTGCCTTTGGTGGCATTACACACCCCAAGCCCACGGGAAGGTTTCTCCCCTAAACCCTTCATTCCCCACTTTCCATCTCCTTCTTTCTCTCCTTCCTTCTCTCTTTCTTTCCCTGCCAGCAATCCCAGTCCCAGATGAACCAATACTCCGTGGCTCTGCTATTTCCCTTTTATTCCCCCCCCCCCAAACCCCCACAACCCTTCAGCAGCGAGATGGGAAAAGAGTGAACTACAAAAAAAAAAAGAAAAAAAAGAAAAGAAAGAAAGCAAAAAAAAAAAATCAAAGCTGCACATATTGGATCCAGATGTGCTTACAGCCCTTTCCAGCAATTTAATTAAATTCCCCCAGACAGCCAGGAGGATTTCTTAATGATCAAATTTCCCTGGCTTTCCTCCTAAAATGCCCCTCTTTCTTCGGCTCGCTGCTGCTCTGTCTCCCTGATGGATGGCAGCTCACATTCCTCCCCGCCGCCCCGCCGGGCGCTGCCAGCAATGGCACAGCCATCCCGGTGTGAGGCTGGGCACCAACACAGTGATGGGGCACCGGGCTGTGGGTACAGGAATAGGGGTGAGGGGGGCAACATGTGGGGGGTTGTGACATGTAAAGGGGGGGAGGGCACCGCGGGGACGTGGTGGGAATGCAAGGAGGACACAACGGGGATCCAAATGGGATGTGGTGAAGACGAGGTGGGGACGCAGCAGGGATGTGGTAGGGACAGGAATGGGATGTGGTGGGCGCACAATGGGGACACAGCAGGGACGTGGATGGGACGTGATGGAGACACTGCAGGGGCATGGTGGGTGTACGACAGGGACATCATTGCAGGGACATGATAGGGACATAGAAAAGCCACAGCAGGAACGTGATGGGGACATGGCAGGGGTGCAATAGGGCCACATTAGGGACACGACAGGGACACTCACAGCATTGCCATCTAAATGACTTCTCCCATAACAGTGCCTGGGGCTGGACCTGCCCGGTGCCCCCTGGTGCTACATGGCTGGGGATGGTGACAGTGCCACGGTGTGGGGAACACGGAGGGTTTGGGGGTGGGAGAAACACCATGGGGGTGTGCATGGCCCTGACAGCCCCTAAATCCACATCCCAGGGAGCTGACAGCCAATGGGTGCACTATGGGGCACCCACAGCCCTATGGCTGCAATATGGGGCACTCACAGCCCTATGGCTGCAATATGGGGCACCCACAGCCCTATGGGTGCAATATGGGGCACCCACAGCCCTATGGGTGCAATATGGGGCACCCACAGCCCTATGGGTGCAATATGGGGCACCCACAGCCCTATGGGTGCAATATGGGGCACCCACAGCCCTATGGGTGCAGTGCAGGGGGCACCCACAGCCCTATGGGTGCAGTGCAGGGGGCACCCACAGCCCTATGGGTGCAGTGCAGGGGGCACCCACAGCCCTATGGGTGCAGTGCAGGGGGCACCCACAGCCCTATGGGTGCAATGTGGGGCACCCACAGCCCTATGGCTGCAATATGGGGCACCCACAGCCCTATGGCTGCAATATGGGGCACCCACAGCCCTATGGGTGCAGTGTGGGGCACAGTGGGATCAATGGGGGCAGCTGCACCTTTGGGTGCCCCTGGATGGGGCTGTATAGGGCGGCACCTGCTGTGCGCGCTCCCGCCCCTCTCCCATTCCCCCGCTGCCCCCTGGCGGCAGAGCGCGCATTAGACCACGCCCCCTTTATAGGCCACGCCCCCAATCAAACCCCGCCCACCTCGGAGGCAGCGGCTATTTCCACTTCCGGCGGCGGTGCCGTGCGGTGCTGGGTTGCGCTGCGTCTCTCGGGCTCCGGTTCCGGCCTGGTGGGGTCTATCGGAACCACCTCGAGGTTCTTTGCTTTGGGGGGCGGTGGGAGCGAGGGAGGCGATGTGCTTTTGAATGTAAAACTACCCGCAATCCGTCTTTGCTTGCAGGGGGTGGCTGTGTGGAGAACAGGCCTGGCTGGGCCTAGCGGGTTGCTGTGTGTAGGCCCGAGGCTGTGCCATGCCGGAGGGCCCTGCGGGGGGATGCCATTCCTGCACGGCTTCCGTAGGATCACCCTGGAGTACCAGCCCATGGTGGATGAGATCCTGGCGCTGCTGACACTGCGGGACGATGGAGGGAAGGATGAGATTGAAAGGTAATTGATTGGGCTGTAAGCAGAGCTATGGGGGTAAGGGGCTGCTTATATAAGGGTAAGGGTACTGCTGTATAAGCCAACAGTTTACAAGGCAACAAGATAAACTAAACCTTTTCCCCCTCCCTGCTTTGACCCATAGGAAACACATACTGCCCAGGTGAGTAACTGGTTGTTTTCATTCACATCCAGCCACACCTGCCTGGGGAGCAGTGGAGGTCAGCTCTCAGCAATGAGACAAGTGTTGCAGAGGGAAGCCCACTCCCCATTCTACCAGGAAGGTGTGAGTTATACCCTGCTGAAGGTCACTGAGCTGGGGCTCGTCCAGGCTGCAGAAGTACTGCTGGAGTTTGGTGCAGACCTCAGCTTTGAAGGTATGGCTGTGGGGTGGGTGCTGTGCTTGACTCTGCTGCTTGGGTTGGCTGGGAGGGTCTGGGTGGTGAGAAGGTGGCCCTGCAAGGCAGAGATAACTGGGACAGAAAGGGAGGGGTGCTGCTAACTCTGGCCTCAGGCTCCCACTCTGGATTTGATTAGATGTGCCTTGTCTATACTCTTATTATATCTCTATAAGAGCAGACTGGGAGATGGCCAGAGAATGGGAGCCAGCTGGCATCTTTGGGGGGGTTTTGACAGAGGCAAAGCCACTGCAGATACAGGACCTGGGGCATCTGTAATGATTGCTTCTATAGACAGCTATTCTCAGTGCCCACCCTGATGTGTTTTGTGTCCTCAGACCCAGTTACCTACTACACCCCGCTGCACATTGCAGTGCTTCGCAACCAGCCTGACATGGTGGAGCTCCTGGCGCGTCACGGGGCTGACATCAACCGCAGAGACCGGGTATGGAATTGACTGCTTGGACATGAACATGCTCCAGCTTCCTTGGGGCTGCACAGGGCCATTGTGTGGGGTCAGCCCTCTCTGCTGCCCCTTCCGGGGCCTGCTGCATGCTGCCTTCCATCAGTGGCCTCCAAGGCTGCTGCCTGTGCTGCTCCAGTGCTATGGCAAAAGCTGAGGCCGCCTTTGGCCAAGCAGAGCTGCCTTCTGCTGTAGAGCATGTGGTGGGAGGAAGCTGGGGTATATCAGCCTCTCCCTGTAAACATAGTGACACTGGGGAGGGAGCTTTCATTCTTGTTTTTGGGGACAGGATGAATTCTATGCTCTCTTGTTGGCCATGATGAAGCCATCAGTGATTCTCCAGCAGTACTCATAAATAGTCCTTTATACTTGTGGATTTTCCTCTCGCCCTGTACAGATCCATGAGAGCAGTCCCCTTGATCTGGCCAGCGAGGAGCCTGAGCGGCTGCCATGCCTCCAGAGACTGCTTCAGCTTGGGGCTGACGTCAACGCAGCTGACAAAACTGGTTTGTGGGGTGCTTCCAGCAGGTGGGCTGGAGCAGGGCATGGGATCTGTGTCCCTTCACTTTGCTGCTGCTAATTCTGCCTGCTTCAGAAATTAATGCAGGCTGCAGAACCTCCCTGGTGCTCTGTGCTGTCTCCTAGTATCTTGTCTGCATTAGATGCAGCAGGAGGCTAAAAGCAGCTCTGTACAGCCCATGGAAGATGAAATTGGGTGAAGAGGGGGGTTGTGCTCTAAAAACCACTCTGCCATGGCCCATGTGCCCTATGGGGCCACCACAGCTGTGCTCCATCACAGTGATGTTGGGAGCCTGCTAGCAGAAGGGCTGTCTCCCTCGTGTTTAGCTGTTGGGCTGGTGGGATGGATTCTTCTCCTTAGTTCTGGTGGGCTGAGCATTTCCAGGTGGAACACTGTCTCATCTGATTCGTCTTTTCCTACTGCAGGAAAGACGGCATTGTTGCACGCCTTGTTGCACTGTTATTGCAGCAGTGATGTCGTCCAGATCCACAACACAGAGAGCATCCGTCTGCTGCTGGAAGGAGGTGAGGACAACAGCTCCCTTCTCCACTCAGAACCCCTCTAGGCCAGGTGCTGCCCTCCCAACTCCTTTATGTTCCCATCTGAGTAAGAGTAAAGTCCAGAAGAGCACTCTGTTCAGGGTGCTCGGATTGGAAGTACTTTTCCACTAGGGAGAAGCACTGTTTGTCAGCCCTCTTGCTGTCAGCTCCATGCTGGGTTGTGCAGGTGCATGCTGCATTTAAGTACAGTGTTTCATACCTCCTGGTGGTACTAAAGGATCCACACCCCCTCTCCTGAATCCATCCTGATTGTGTCCTGCCTTTCTTTGCAGCTCCATTTATCTTCTGTTCCTTCCTCCAGGTGCAGATGCCAGGGCTACCACTGAAGATGGAGACACTGTCTTCACCTACATCATCTTCCTGCTGGGTGACATAGTCTTGGCCAGCACAGAGGCCGAGGTACAGAATCGTTTCTGCATTCGTGTCATGCAGCTGCTCATGGCCCACGGTGCCAACCCCAGTGAGTGCCCATCCCTCGAGTCCTTCACCTACCGCTGCCTCCAGAACTTCACGTGCCACTTCCCACTGCTGCGTTTCCTGCTGGAGTCAGGTGCTGCCTACAACTGTTCCCTCCATGGTCCCTCATGCTGGTCGGGCTTCCAAACTGTTTTTGACTGCCTCTGCTCTCACGTCAGTATCCTCAAAGACAGCAGCATCTCTACAGAGGTCATCCAAATGGGTCAGACTCTGCTGGAGCTCATGATGGCCAGTTCACAAACCATCCAGCTGCCCAGCGACTTTAAGGTCGACGTTAACAGCTGCAGGTACCACGAGGAAAAGATCAGGACTCTGTTCTGCTCCGTGAAGCAGCTGGAGCACACCCCACAGGCACTGAAACATCTCTGCAGGGTGTCCATCTGCCAGTGCCTTAGGCCTTGGCCAATAGATGTAAAAATCAAGGCTCTACCTCTTCCAGACAGGCTGAAGTGGTACCTCCTCATTGACCACACTGCTGTTGGGCACGAGGGCCTCAGCCTGACCGATGACTCTCCATCTCCTCATTCTGTGGTCGCAGTGCCTCCAGACAGTCAGCAAATCACTGCTCTGCACCCGTTATCTCTGCAGTGAGAGGTACTGCTGTCCCTGTGCCAATGACTCGACCAATTCTGCCTGTGGTGTCTCTGCTGATTTTTCAGGGGTGTCTTTTATTGTGCGCACTGCTGCATGCTCATCTGTGGAGGTCTTGTGGCTTTAAAATATGTTGCAGGGAGGTGAGCAGAGCCTGGGAGGGCTCATGGGCAGCAGGGAGTTGGACACTGTACAAAGGTGGTGGTTTAAAAGGTGGATCCACCTTTGCAAGGTGAAAAAGATTTGTAAGAAAAGGGGAGAGGAGGATGCTGTGACTGTACAGGTCTCTGCTCTGGCTGCAGGGTGGGTGAAGCAGTGCCATGAGTGAGTGGCTGCCCGGTGAGATGCCTCAGGATGCTGAGAGATGTTGGTTGTCCCAGCAACAGAGCGGCAATATGAAGAGGAATGTTGGCATCTGTGCCCTCCTGTTCAGTCAGTGGAAGCAGCCACAGTCCTGTATCTCTGCCTGGATGTGGGTGCCTTCCTCACTCACCTGGGATTCCAAAACCAGGAACATGGAGGGGATGAGGGGAAGCAGGTTTAGCAACAGCAGCCTGACTGAATCCACTCAGCACAGAGCACTGTCTACAAAGGGTGCCTCAGCAATGCTGGACTCCAAAGCAAGCAGACCAGTGGCTGTTCCTTGGTCTGTCTTTGTACAAGGACGAGGAATGGGCAGTTACCTCCTTGCTTTTCCCTGTTCCTCTTATCTGCTTCTCTTTCTTTTGGTGATTGCATGTTGAACTTTGATCTCCAGTGCCTCTTTCCCAGGGGAAGGAAATAGCAGCAGGGCTGCAATGGGAGTTTTCTTGCCAAGCTGCTACTGGAAGCCCCAACTTTTGGGGCTCTGCAGGAAGATCCCAACCTGTCACATCCATCTGGCTCCCCCAAGGAGGCATCTGCTTCCTTGTGAGGTGCAGAAGATGCTGTAAAGCTGAGAGCCCCTCCACGTTTCTGTTGGTTTTGTTTGTTGTGAGGAACAGATGCATTGGAGGAAGAAATGTGCTCTGAGCTGATATTTATAGCAAGTGGATCCAGGATCCACAGGCAGTTGGTTGCAGAAGTTGTCTCACCACATTGCCCCTCATGGCAGCATCTGTTTTTCACCTTTTCCCACTGTGTGGAATTGGAGCTGTGCATCTTGATGACTCCATGTTTTGGGGGAAAAACAAACAAACAATAAAATAATGTGATAAAATACTTCTGGAATGGAAAACTAGCAATTAAATGAGGCCTTTGAAATAGCAGCAAGGTGTTTGTTTCTTCTGCAGGAGAGTCAGGGTGGAAGTGAGGGCTCCAGCTGGGGAGGAATCATAAGGGATGGGTGGCAGCAGCTCTGTGTGGGTTCAGCCCTGGGTGAAGTGTTAGCAGTTGTGATGCATTAGGTGGGCACAAGCCAGTGGCTGGACTTGAGCAGAAATGCCCTGGATGTACATGGCAGAGGAGAAGTGTTAAAAGCTGGAAAGCAGGAGGTGTGGGGCCCAGGATGATGTCTGCCACCTGTTTTGCTGCATGTGTGGAGACCTACTTTGTGGGCTTATAGGAGGCCTTTTTCAGAGCCCCACAACCTACAGCTTACCATAAAGCAATGGCAGAGATTGAGATAAGCCACAGTGAGTTCATGAGTGGGAATGGGGCAAACACCCAACCGAGAACGGGAATCCATCCCATCACAGAGATGGACCAAGCTCCTGCTCACAAGCAGGGAGCAACCTGTAGGTGCTCGAGGAGCACATCTCTTACAGTGGGGACTCTGCTGCTCCCAGCAGTGCCAGGCATCCTCATACAGATCCCTGGGTGCAGCACGGAGCCATCTGACAGAACCCAAGCGCTTAAATCCAACAGCAGGAAAACAAAATGTATTTGGCAAACACCTCTTTTCACAAACAGCAGCAACTTGGAAGACGAAGCCCCGTCCTCACCACCAGCCCCACACAGACGGAGTCACGACGCCCTCACTGCCACGTGCAGCCCCGCGGTGAAGGCACAGTCCTCACCCCTCCTGGCCCCGGCAGGAACCGCTGTCCTGGCCCTGGACAGACCTCCTCCCATCAGCAGGTACCTTCATCTCATGGCGAAGGTGTAGACATGGTAAATCTCATCGGGGAAGTTCTCCTGGCGTTCTTCAGCCAGGAGGTGGAGCCCAGCCCTGCGGATGATCTTACGGACCACATCCAGGTCCCGGCAGACGCTGCTGTCCACATCATCCATGATGACTCCCTCCTGAGCCATGTTGTCCTTGATGACCACGATGCCGTTGGGCCGCAGGCCGGCACGGCACCGCTTCAGGAAGTCAGAGAGGTGGTTGTCAGTGAGGTGTCCTGTGGGGCAAAGCAGGTGTTAGTGAGTGCAGGACCCCCAGACACTGTGATGGATGGGCAGTGTGATGGATGAGGCTGTGGCTGGGATCCCTCCTTATCCAAGCAGACAAGTATTTGAACAGTGGGATGTTCAACTCGCATCCTGTGGGCTCAGCCTCAGCTCTATCCAGCCCACACCCCTCTGCCCTGGCCTTAGAGTTTGAAGGGAAATGATGCCACAGTGCAATGCCCCCCCACTGCCCCTCTGTGGGTCAGGCCCCCTACCCAGCTGTGCTGCAATGCCTATAGGAGCCCGAGCTCTCCTCAGTCCCCTCCCTGTGCATGTGGGGTAGCTGGGACAGTCAAGCCAGACTCTGCAAAGCCAAGAGACCCTCACCAATAACCCACTGGATCCAGATGACGTCGTAGGAATTGGGCTCGGGGCTGAAGTCCTGGAGGCCGCAGCAGAAGTAATTGCGCACCCTCCTGCCCTCCTCCCCCAGGTAACTCTTGGCCTTGGTGAGGAAATCCTCGGTCACATCCACCATGTCCACCGACTTGAAGAGGGGCAGCAGCAGCCTCTTGGTGATGCGGCCGATTCCAGCCCCACAGTCCAGGGCTCGGGTTGTTCCCGTTCGATTGGGGCCATCCTGGAGTGATAGTGGGGAGGGGGCTGAGCTCAGAGATATGGGACGACCACATAGAGGGAAAGCAAAGAGGGAAGAGCCCAGCTCTACACAGGGAGCTGTGTGTGCACACCCAGCCATGGCACCTACCCGCAGGAACCGCTGCAGGAATTTCCTGGAGCTGTTGATGTCGATGCTGGAGATGTGGCCGTAGCCCCCCAACATCCCATCCACTGTGGCAGGTACGTCCTTCCAGTACTTCTCTGCCTTGGAGTAAAACTCAAACTCATTCTCCACCACTTCGCTCGTCATTCTGGCTGCGGGGCACACACACACACCCCTATGGGACTCACTGCTGCTCTGGGAGGGGAGAAATCACACGTCAGGCACAAAGCCCCTCATTAAGCATGACTCCCAATGAGCCCCTAAGGGGCACAGCATCACCACCCTCCCCTTGTCAGTGTCACAGCTTACCATAAGGTAAGCTGTAGGACTGTAGGACTATAGGGCTTTAGGGCCGTAGGGCTGCAGGGCTGTAGGGCTTTAGGCTGTAGGACTGCAGGGCTGTGAGCACCCTGATGTGGGGCTGACACCCCTTTATCATCCCCTACCAGGGCTATTTCAGACCCTAAAACCCACCTGGGGAGCAGACAAAGGAGCATTGTGTTGTCAGCCTCCCATGCAGGGATGCTCCAGCCTCATTTAACACCACCCCATTTTCCCTTTGAGGGCTGTCCCAGCCTTTCCACCTTCCCTTCCTCCTCTCTCCACCTTTAAGCATTAAGTTTTAACGTGTTTATCTGCGCTGACAGCCCCATAAATCACCTCCAATTACATCAGGACTCGCTAAAAGTCCCCCATAGCAGCTCCCTGAGCGCTGTAAATCTCCCCCATTGACCAGCACTCAGCTCTATGTGCCATATAACAACCTCAAGCTATAACCAGCAATACAAGCCATAAATCCCCCCCCAGACATCCATCATTCAAAGCACTGCGGGGCTGATTAACAACACAGGGATCAGAATTGAGACTGAAGGTGCTCAGAGGCTGAACGTGAGGCCTCCAAACCCTTATTATAACATATAATATATTATTATAATATATAACAAGGCATAAAACCCCATTACACACTAAACCTTCCCATTGAGCTGTGCTGTGCCCTAATAGGTCCTAAATAGCCCCAAAGGGAGGGCTATGAACGCACAAAGGCCTATAGCGGCCTATAGAGCCCAGTGCCCCACACCCACACGGTCATTACCAGGGGGTCCCGACCCCAATTAAGCCCATTATGAGGGGTCTCCCCGTGTCCCCCCCCCCCCAATAGCCCCCATTGGGACCCCCCACCTCGTGTCCCCCCGTGTTACCTCGGGCCGCGGCCACGCGCCGGGAGGCGGCGCTGCGTGTGACGTCACAGCGATGTCACGTGGAAAGAAATGGGGGCGTGGCTTAGAGAACAGCGGGAGCTCCGCCCACATCGCTCAGCCGACCGCCCCCCCCCGGGTGCAGTACCGCAGTGTGGCCGCCAGGAGGCGCTGTTGTCCCGCTGTGCCGGGACGGACGGACCGAGCGCGGCTCTGAATCGGAGGGAGGTACGGTGTGCCATGCAGCCCTACAGCTCTACAGCCTACAGCCCTATAGTCCTATAGCACTACAGCCATACAGCACTACAGCCCTATAGTCCTACAGCACTACAGCCTACAGCCCTATAGTCCTACAGCACTACAGCCCTATAGTCCTACAGCACTACAGCCTACAGCCCTATAGTCCTACAGCCTACAGCCCTATAGTCCTACAGCACTACAGCACTACAGCCCTATAGTCCTACAGCACTACAGCCTACAGCCCTATAGTCCTACAGCACTACAGCCTACAGCCCTATAGTCCTACAGCACTACAGCCTAAAGCCCTATAGTCCTACAGCACTACAGCCATACAGCACTACAGCCCTATAGTCCTACAGCCCTGCAGCCCTATAGTCCTATATCCCTGCAGCACTACGGCCCTACAGCCCTATAGTCCTACAACCCTGGAGCCCTGCAGCCCTACAGCCCTATAGTTCTACAGCCCTACAGTCCTACAGCCATACACCTTGCAGCCCTACAGCCTAAAGCCCTACAGTCCTACAGCCTAAAGCCCTACAGCCCTGCAGCCCTGAAGCCCTGCAGCCCTACAGCCCTGCAGCCCTACAGTACTATGGCCCTACAGCACTATAGTCCTACAGCCCTGCAGCCCTACAGCCATACAGCCCTACAGCCCTACAGCACTACAGCCCTACAGCCCTATAGTCCTACAGCCCTGCAGCCCTACAGCCCTACAGCCCTATAGTCCTACAGCCTTACAGCCATACACCTTGCAGCCCTATAGTCCTACAGCCCTATAGCCCTGCAGCCCTACAGCCCTGCAGCCTTACAGCACTACAGCCCTACAGCCCTGCAACACTACGGCCCTACAACCCTACAGCACTACAGCCCAGCAGCCTTACAGCCCCTCCCCATCTATTCCTTGGCACTCCCCTCTCACTCCCCCCCATTCAAGGCAATCACCATTCCTTCAACATTCAGGACTCCCCCCCCCCCCCCCCCCCCAAAGGTACTTAATCACCCCTATTACCCTTTTCTGATTAATTAATTCTAATTAATTTCACACCACCGTTTGCAAGATGAGTTGACCAGAGCTGCATGCGATGTTCCCACTGATCATCAGCATGCTGCATACACCACTCAGGTACCAACAACCTGGGGGACATGGGGGACCCCATACACCCCATACACCCCATACACACAGCTCTGTGCCCCACACCTCCAGCATTACACTGCAGTGGGTTCAGGACATCACAACAAATGAGGTCAATGCTCTCCTTGTGCTGCTGGGAGCCACCAACAAGCGGGTGGTGGCACCAGCTGTATGTTATCCACTATATATTATGCATTACATATGTGCTCGGTGCTATATGTTGCACACTACATGCTATATACTAAACTAGATGGCAGGTGATAGCTACCAGATACTTATTAGCTACTACAGTGCACAGATATACATTCTCCCTATAGATTGTATAACATTATGGATATACTATTATAGAGTTTAACTGGACCATGTATCCATGTATGTACACATATGTATATGCTTACACATATAATACACGCACACAGATGTATGCCATACCACACACACCATACACGTGTATTTATACAGTAGTTAGATATAGGTGCATGGATATATGCATCTATGTGAACACGTGCAGACATAATTATATCTATACCTACAAGAAATACTTGTGATATGTCTATCTGTGTATGCACACCTGTATATTGTGTGTATATATCGGTGTCTATGTGTATCCAGATGGGGGTGACAGGGGGAGAAGAGGATGAGGAGGGTGAGATGAGGGTGAAGGGAAACCGCTCCGGGTTACAAAAGCTCCTTATTTGATTAATTGTACTTTTCTGTTTGATAAATGTTACTTGTGAGTATAAAATATGCAGAGCACTTAGCAAGTTCGCACTGTTTAAAGAACTCAACTCGCCAAATTAAAATTCCATGATAGGAAGCAAAGAGCAGCAGAACAGCACGGCGAGGCCATGGGCTGATACACAGAGCTGGGGCTTCCAGCCATGCACCAACACTCCCCTGCTCAGCCCTCATGAAATGGGGCTGGATATATGGGATGAAGGGACCCCCCTCAAGACGTGAGTCTCTGCCCTCAGCCCCCAGCCTCCCCTGTGCCCGCATGGGTTGGAGGTTGGCTGTAGGCAAAGGTGACTCTCTGGTTGCTCTTACAGCACTCTATGGTTAAAGCCATTGCTGGGTGGGGGCACCATTGCTCCAAGCATTGAGCGGGTCCATATCTCCTAGCAGAGGAGGTCATGGCATGGCACAGCCCAGCACAGCCCAGCACAGCCCCAGCACAGCCCCATGCAGCCCATGCCAGGCTGAGCAGCACACCCAGCTCAGCTTCTCCTTGCAATGATTTAACACCCATTAACCCATGTGGCTGTAAATCCCAGCACAGACAGGTCCCAAACATTCGTTTCAAAGCGAGGCAGTTTGTGTCATTTTGGGATTAGTGTTTACTCTCTTGTTAATTAATACTTGTTAAAGCCAGGCTAAAAAAGCACTCGGCTTCTTGCTTCGGTGAATGCCTCCGTGCCCTGGAGGAGCAGCGGGGCTGTGCTCAATGCATGGGGCCATAGCCAGAAAGGAGAAAAATGGGCTTCATCTGTACATGGGGAGGATGATGATGGAGCTGCTGCTGCTGCTGCAACACGAGGGGCCAGAGGGCATCGTCCCAGGTGGGGATGTGCTGGTGTCAGGAAACTGCAAGTCATGCAAGGGGAAACAGTTTGGAATAGGAATAGGAATGGGAATGGGAATGGGAATAGGAATAGGAATAGGAATAGGAATGGGAATGGGAATGGGAATGGGAATAGGAATGGGAATGGGAATGGGAATAGGAATAGGAATGGGAATGGGAATGGGAATGGGAATGGGAATGGGAATGGGAATGGGAATAGGAATAGGAATGGGAATGGGAATGGGAATAGGAATGGGAATGGGAATGGGAATGGGAATGGGAATGGGAATGGGAATAGGAATAGAAATGGGAATAGAAATGGGAATAGGAATGGGAATAGGAATAGGAATGGGAATAGGAATAGGAATGGGAATGGGAATGGGAATGGGAATAGGAATAGGAATGGGAATGGGAATAGGAATAGGAATAGGAATAGGAATGGGAATGGGAATGGGAATAGAAATGAGAATAGGAATAGGAATGGGAATAGGAATAGGAATGGGAATAGGAACGGGAATGGGAATAGAAATGGGAATAGAAATGGGAATAGGAATAGGAATGGGAATAGGAATGGGAATGGGAATGGGAATGGGAATAGGAATGGGAATAGGAATAGGAATAGGAATAGGAATAGGAATAGGAATGGGAATAGGAATGGGAATGGGAATGGAAATGGGAATAGAAATGAGAATGGAAATGGAAATGGGAATAATAGCAATAGCAATAGTTATAGCAATAGCAGGAATGGCAGCAATAGCAATAGCAATGGTAACAGTGATAGTGACAGTGATGGAGTAATAACAACAACAACAAGGAGTTAATTCTTCATTAACCTTTATTAAAGAAAAAAAGACACAAAGTCCACAACTTTAAGCAACTCTGGGGTAGCTCAGGGTGACCAGTTTGCAACCCTTAAAATGTGAAATGGTGCAAGGTTTGGATCCTACCCCCGGAGCACCTTCTGGCTTTCACTGTATTGAACAGCCCCACGTGTCCCAGCAGCTGCAGAGCAAACCCTGAGGCCAGGACCCTCTGGACACCTCCAAGTCTGAGCCCAAGGCTGGTTGTAAGCAGGGGAAGGGCAGCACTGCCTGGTCCTACCCTTCATTTTCCTACAAGAGATGGGCACAGAAATAAAGCAGCCCCTCCCTGGCTCGGTGGGGGTGAGGATGGTGCCAGGCCAAGGGCTGGGGCAGCTCACAGGGGTCGTGGTGCCCACATCCCACATCCCACAGCCGGCGATGCGCTTGGTGATGCAGCGCAGCTCGCGTGTGCCAGGAGTGAATGTTAATGGTGCCGAGCTCCTGGGAGAAGTGATCAAATTCTCCATCGAAACCAGCGAGGAAAGGAAGGGGAGGGAGGGGAGGGAAGGAGGGGGGGAACAGCTCCACAGATTAATTCTGCTGATGAAAATTAAAATCGGGCATCTCCAAACCCAGACCAGGAGCAGCCGCCTCATTCCCAGTGCCTTGGGTAACCCCAAACCTCACAGAGGGCATCATCGAAACAGGGGTCTATGGCCTCAAGGTGCCATAGTTGGGCACCCCTGGGTGGGACCGCCTGCACCCCACCTCCCTGCTCCCCTCCGTCCCCTCTCCCCTGCCAGAATGTGGGTTTTATCCCCGGCTGTTTCCCTCCTCCCTCCTCCTTCTCTCCGCCCGCTCTCCTCTCCTCGCTGCCAAGTCCGCAGGTTTCCCACTGTGACCTTGAGCTCGTGTTCCTGGAGCTGGTTGTGGGCTTCTTAAAGGCGCCATGTGGGCACTGAGGGCCCCGCCTGCTGCCTCCCCCCTGGGATCTATGGAGATGGGGCACTGGGATGTGACAGCACAGCATCACTGAGCCCCATGGGCTGAGGATCCAGCCCTGCTCGGACAGCCCAGGATGCACTAAAAGCTCCATCATCCAGAGAGGACCCCAATCAATAGGTGCCTTCAAGGCAAGTCATAAAACTTGGACATTACGCCGGCACCGCTCGGCACTCCGCGGTGAAGGCGGTGTTTAATTCATGGGATTAAATGGGAGAGGAAGGATGGAGGCCCCAGTGCTGCTGGGAAAGCCATGAAGGATGACCTTAGCCATGGCTGGGGCACACTGCTGCTCATGGGGGGAGCCCTGCAAACACCCTGTGTTCCTGAGCACCGTGGCCAAGGCATGATGCTAATACAAATCAATGTGTGCATGAGGGGTAAGGCAACTATTAACCATGGGAGACATGAGCTGGTTCACCAGAAGGACATGGAAATACCTCACCATGGTGATGGGGTGATGGAGGGGATGGGGCTCAGGGTGGGCTCTGTGCATCCATTGGGAATGTCTCCAAGCTGGGACAAAGCACACAGGAAGGGATGCTGCATGTTGCACTGCTCCTCAGTGCCTTTGAGAGGTTGGGACTCCAAAGATTGGCATGAGAGCCCAGCACTGAGCCCTGCACCATGTCCCATGAGATGGGGACTGGAGCACAGAGCCCATGGGTAGATCAGAGAGCCGTGCCAAGCTGTTAGAGATATGAGTGGGGAAACTGAGGCACTGCAGGATCTCAGATGCTGAAGAGATGGAGAAGAAGGGAGGAACCCAGCGAGGCTCACACCCAGCATCAGACCGACCCCACAGCATCCCAAAGATCTACCGCATCACTGAACATATCTGGGCAACACAAAGGCACCAGCTGGTGACCGAAAGGCACAGCTCCATAGGCACAGCCCCACAGTGCTCCTGGATGAGGACAGATGCTGCACCCTATGCTTGGCACGGGGTCTGTCCCATGGGAAATGGGATCACAGCATCAGGATGGGACACACAGCACAACCCCCTGTGTGAAGGGACGGAGCCGGAACCGCTGTGCCCAGGGATGGAGCAGTGAGAGGAGGAGGAGGCAGAGAGGAAAGAAAAGGAGAAAAATGAGTTTTCCTGCTGCCCCAGCGGTGCGGCGATTGATCGGGCGCAGGTTAGTGTGGAGCGGTGCTGAGAGCCTCATTCCCAACCACCAGCTCACAATTATTGGAAAAAAACCCCGCGCTGCTGCTGCAGTGAAATTAGTTATTGATCTCTTGTCTGGGTGACGAGCGCGGCGCGGGGCTGCGGGGCTGCTGCTCCCCGGGGACACAGCCCAGCACTGCGCTCACCCGCGGCCGCCCCATGGACAGAGAAGGGCTGAGTGCCCCCATGGGGTTCCCCCCATGCACCCACCCCAAAAAGCAGCTGGATGCCCAACCCCAACCCAACCTTCCCATTGCGGCCCCACTGGTTGTGGTGTCTCGGGGCATCTCCCACCTTTAAGGCACCATGGAGGGATGTGGGCAGCAGTTGGGGGCTTCTGTTGCCTTCGTGCCGTGGGGGGGTCAGGGCAGTCTGGATCTGGTTTCCAAGGCTTTTCCCCCAGCTGTTTTACCTGGAAGGAAACTGCATGAAGTGCCTTTGGGGATGCAAAATAACAAGTCCTTAATGGGCTCCTGGGGACAGTGGGCTCTGCCACACCCCCAAGCTTTGGGTTTGGGTCCCCCCATATGGGGGCTGGATGCTGGATACTGGCACGCAGTAGAGACCCAAAGGCTGCACCAATGGTGAGGTGCCATGGGGTTGGGACACAGGGACAGAAGGGACAGCAGGCTGCAGGGCTTAGGGGCTGTTCCCAGGCCCTATGATGGGGCACTGAGCTCAGCCCCACACTCAGCATCCCAGACCCCATCCACATGTGTGTCCTGGGGGAGGTTGGGGGGTCCCAGCCCTTTCTCTACACCCCAGACAAAAGCTTGTCAACAAAAGGCTGTGGGATGCGGGAAGGCACCCCCTGAGCCGGGGGGTGTTTATTTAACCCACAGGGGGGGAGAGCAAGCTGCATTTCAAAGCAGTTCCCCCTTTGTCAGCCCTTGGCAGCCCCCCTTGGTGCAACATTCCTGGCGTGGGGCTGCGCAGGGGGTCCTGATGGGCTCCGGTTACAAGGCAGCTCCCAGCCCCATGGCTGCTTTTCCAGAGGGGAGAAGGAGAGGACTGGGAATGGAAAATGGAAAAACGCAGCCAGAATGTGGCAGCAGATGGGCCTGGGAGCCCATTCAGGGGCTCATAAGGAGAGGGTCCCCCCAGCTCCAGGGATCGCTTTCCACCCCCAAGCTGCCCTGGCAGTCACGGCTCCGTGTCCCATAGTTAAAGGGATGATCATGTAGGGCTGCACCGTCCTGCTCTGCCCCACAGAGCTGGCTGAAACCCACAGCGAACACAGCGGCTGGGCAGATGGAAAGACCAAATGATGGCTTTGCAGGGGGGCCGGGTTTGTGTGAGCCATCCCTGTCTCGGTGAGCGACTTCGAATAACGGATACACTTGAGAAAATCACCATCTGCTCCCGGACAATTCGCAACCAGAGGAAATAGGTGAAATAAATGCAAGGATGGTGTTACCCACCCGGCCTCGACGCCAGCAGAGGGGCCGTGCTTTGTGTAACATCCCCAAAGCCATTTGGGCACAAGGGGATGGGTTGGGATAAGCAAGGCGTGAGCATCCCGGGTTCCGTGGATTCAGTAGGAAGATGGACTCCTGCCAGATTGATTCTTTCTTTCCTTTCCCCCCCCTCCCCATCTCTCCATTTTCTAGTGCCTCCTGCTTCCAGCTGGGCTGGAAACACCACAAAAACAGACACTACGATGCAGCTCTTCCGTGTTTCAAGTCCTGGAAGAAACCAGACGCAAAAGATATAGAGGCCATTGCATGGGGATAGTGATGGTGGGGCTTCATCTTTTGCTCTTTGTTGGGCTTCACCTGGGCACTAGTGCAGATGTAGCTGGAGAAAGCTTGAGTGTGAGCCAAGCAGAACCCTGCCATGCTGTCTGAGCTCAGACAAAAGCTGCTGTTTGGTTGTGATGATGGGCTGAAGGCGGGCAAGGCACCTCCTCAAAGCTGTAGCACAGAATGGGGTGTCCCCAGGGCCTGGGGAGGGCTGGGGGTTCTGCAATAGCCCCACACCCCATAGCCACAATGGGTTTCCACCAGCCAGGACAGCACCCTGAGCACAGCGCAGCCATATGGCGATAGGCACAATGCTGCGGTGTGGGTGCAAGCCCTGCCTGCAGGTGGTCCTGTGGGTGCTGCGACCACAGGGGACAACCCCACCGAACACCCCCCTGCCCCCCATCCTCAGCAAGACCCACATTGTGGCAGCCGTCCCCATGCACAGCCCCTACAAGGAGCAAACCCTGCTGGACACCCCAGGAGGAGGAAGAAGAGGAGGAGGAGGATGAAGAGGAGGGGGAGGCAGAAGGGCTGGCAGCAAAGCAGCCGAGCAGGAGCGATGCAGGCACGGCGAGGCGAGGCTTGTGAGCGAGGGAGAGGGAGCAGAAATCTGTTGCCCAGGATGTGTGCTTTGCTGTCAGCCGGCTCTGATTAACGGGCTGCCTTCCAGCTCCGAGCCGGCTGCGTTCCTGGCAGCAGCCGAGGCCCCACGGCTTCCTGCCGTAGGAGTGGCTTTGCTGAAAGGTTACATTTGCACAATGTGCCGCTGGAAAAGCGGTGCCAGAGGTTGCAGGCGGGGGAGCAGGGAGAGCAGGCAGCTCCGTTCTGTGTAATGGAAAAAACCCTCCGGGGGATGAGCGGGGAAATATCACGTTACGGTCCCCCCAGCACCGAATGGGGCCGGGCACTGAGCGATGGGGACAGGAGAGGGATGGGGGTGTGCGCCCCACGGCGCAGCTCTGAATGGGGACGGATGGGTTTGTCCCCCTCTCTCCCCGTAGTTTACTGTGGGTCACACGGCGGCGATGGAGGGCTGCCCCTATGGGGGGAACGTGGAGGTGATTGGAGGGGAACGTCCCAAATCTGGCAAGGGAGGATTTCCTTTGGTGGAGCCTTCGTTGCAATGAGCCCAATGCATCTGCTCCGTGCCCCACAGCTGCCCCACAGCCCTCTGTTCCACCCCCTCCATCCCACCCCATCCCAATGCTCTCCTGCATCACTGCCCCATGATACAGCTGATGCCACTCTAAGATGGGACATCTCCGCTGGAGCAGACATCCCAGCCCACCAAATGTTCCAGTTCCCTCCTTCATCGCCCCTTGCAAAGGATTATTTTCCCTTTTGCTTCCCTTGTTTCCTTGGTTTCAAGGCTTTTCTTCCTCATCGAGCCCCATATTAAGAGGGGATTTTTAGTTTCGGGGTGTTGGTGGGGTAGGAAAAGGGATTGCAGCCTCTCCAGCTTTTCTCCCCCTGTGTGTGGGACCCAAGAGTTGTGCCCCAGCTCCTCGGGTTTGCCCCAAAGCTTTACTGCAATCTCACACTCCCCCTGTGCTGCATCTCATGCTGGATCCAACTGGACTCCCAACCCAGCCACATTCTGCTGCACAGCACCGCCCAACCCCAGCCCCATTGCACCTCTGATGTCCCTGCCTTCCCTCTTTGTCTGTTTTCATTAGGATTTGGAGATAAGCTTCAAAATAAAGGCAGTATTTTTAACCTCGCTGCCTTATCAGCATCCTTCCAGTGGGGCCCTGACCCAGCCATGCTGTGTGGGATGCTCCAGGGAACAGAGACCCCAAATCTCTCCCCCTAGATGAGAAAGGGAGAGGGCAGATTTGCTGCCCCACATCCTGCAGTGGGGCTCCAGAGGGCACCGGTGGCTTTGGGAAGCTCTCACTGCACCTGGGGACAGCAGTGTTGAATGCACCCACGTGTGGGAATACAAACCCAGAGCCAGCTCAGCACACCTGGATTTTATTCCTGGCTCTGCCGCTGACCTCCAGCAGTTGTTTCCCTCCCCTGGGGCTGTCTCCTCTCCTCCTCTGTCACACCACCAGCACTGCTTTGCCCCAGCAAGGTCCCCAAGCTCCATCACCCCTTGGCTCGAGGCAGAGCCCGCTTTGAGGACACAGCCCTCCCCTGCCCTTTTCCCAAACAAGGTCCCCAGCCCGACAGAATAACACCACGTCCACCAAGCTGTTGCTCATGGACAGCAGAGATCTGGCTGGTCGCACGGGGTTGGCTTTCGTCCTCGTTTCCAGCTGCTAAATTGCATTATAGACAGTTAAAAATACATTGCATACTTTCCTAATGTGACTTTCTCGTGGTAGGCGAGCAGCACCGCCGCCACTGAGATGCTGGGCAATGCATGTGGGGCTGCAGAGCTGCTCTGCATCCCTATGGGGGGGACCTGCAGGCTGGCAGATGGTTGCTCTGTGCTTTGCCTCAGTTTCCCCTCCGGTGAAAGCATTTGACAGTAACCCAAACACACACAGGAGAACTCAGCTCCACTCAGTTGGGCTTTGGTGAAATAGTGACTTTTTGTGCAAGGAACAGAGATTAAGAGAAGTCCAGAAGTGAGCTAGAAATGATCTGTTAATAGCATTATAACACAATAAGGCCTGGGCATGATTGGAAGTGCAACACGGCATCCCACTGAAACACCAGCAATGCACGGACTGAGGCAGCACCTAAAGCAGTGGGGGTGCATGCATGGAGACCTCCCATTGCTTTGCTGCGGGTGGAAGGAGCAGCCCACCTACCCAAATAAGCAACGATGGGTTCCCTGTGGCTGGGACACATCTGTACCCCAGCAAATATTTGAGCAGTGTCTGGAGGCTGGGGAACAGCTGCTGCTCCTGAGTGCTGTGTGTGCCCACATGGAGGTATGGCAGCAAGGTGCTCTTCCATATATCCCACACTGCCTGCCTGCTTGTTGGGCACAGAAGTGATGGAAGAGCTGCAACATCTCCCCAACTCTGCACCACTGCAGTGCTGAAATGTGGGGGTCTTCCCATGGTCCCCCAATGGACACACCTTTGTATGGGTCCCTAGTGGACACCCCATCCCATGGGCCCTCAATGGATACCCCTTATCATGGTCGCCCAATGGACACCCCATCCCATGGGCATCCAATGGATACCCCATCCCATGGGCCCCCAGTGGACACCCCATTCAATGGGCCCCCAATGGACACCCCATCCCATGGGCACCCAATGGACACCCCATCCCATGGGCCCCCAAAGGATGCCCCTTCCCATGGGCCCCCAATGGACACCCCTTCCTATGGGCCCCCAATGGACACTCCTTCCTATGGGCCCCCAATGGACACCCCTTCCCACTGGCCATACTGTTGGCCAAGGAATGGTGCGAGAGGGGATGATTCCATGCCCATGGTATCAGGGCACAAGGCTCCATTGGGCTCCAGCACAACCTCACCAGGCACCTCCTGTAGGACCAGGGATGGGGTGGGCAGGGGCTCCCACAGCCAGGAGGGGGCTCAGCAGGAAGATTCGAGAGGGTAAGGAAGGAGTTAAACTCCTGCAGAGCCAGCCCCCACCCTCTCGCTTCTCTGCTAACTTTGGGAGGAAGGGAATAGCATAAAGGTAAGAGTGGAGGAAGGAGAGAGAGGAGACAGATGAGAAAGGGAGAGAGAGAGGGAGAGGGGGAGCATGGAACAGACGGCGGAGAGGGAGCGCGCGTGGGGGAAGATGCTGACGCTTCTCCTCCATCTCTGTGTGATGCAGATAGAGGGGAGCAATAAAAAAAAATTAAAAAATATATTAAAAAAGAAAAGAAAAAAAAAAAAAGAAGGCAAAGACCAAGGGAACATGGGAGAGGGAGAAGGAAGGAGCCCAAGCAAGGGAGCATGTGTGAAAGTCGCTGCGAGAGAAGGGGCCTCTTTGATTCCCCGTGCCTCATACCAGACAGTGTCTAGACTGCAGCAATTATTGTCAGCTCAGAACACCCAGGCATTGCCATTTCAGCTGAAAGGGAGCTTAACAAAGAGCGAGGGAGAAAAAAATACCCTGCGAGCAGTGCACTGGGCTGCCTGCAGCATGAGGGGCTCTTTGGAGGGCCCTCTGCCACCACAGCCCCCCGGCAAACCCCAGCCCTGTGGGTGTGCAATAGGGCGGGCGATGCTGTGAGCCCCATCCTGCTGCTGCTGTGGGGTGGAAGCCGTTCCTGGCCCATCCCCAAGGCCCTTGGGTGTAGCAATGTAGGGGAGCTCTCCACTAAAGGCCCCTGGTGTTTGGGAGAGGAAGAGGTGAGGATGAAGGCTCTTTTACACCCAGTGAGCCACATGTTCTCATCGACTCACACAATGGTTTGGTTGGAAGGGATCTCAAAGATCATCCAGTTCCAACCCCCGTGCTGTTGGCTGGTTACCAACCATCAGATCACGTTGCCCAGAGCCACATCCAGCCTGGCCTTAAGCAGCTCCAGGGATGGGGCACACGCTGCTGAGCCTTTTGGTGTCAAGGAGGCTGCAGTGTGCTGGGATGCAATGGGGTGACATTGCCTCATTGACCGAACCAGCACAAAGACCATCAGCAGCCCCACACGGAGCCAACAGAGCAGCAATGCCTTCATCAAGAGCTTTGTTTTCCCTGCAGTTTGAGGGGTGATCTCTGCCTCTCTGCCTTTGGGGAACAGGATCTATTTTCTCACCTGTCCTGGCTGTGTCTGCAAAACTAAGGGCTTCTCCTGCCTTGAGATGATGGTTTTGATGCCATCATGTGGACATCACCAGCCCCATCCAGGATCTGGGCATGGCAACAGAGCAGAGCTGATGACAGCAGAAGTCCCACAGAGATCCAATATGGAAGAACCTCCTCAGGGAGGGCCATGGTGCTGTTTCCATACGGTGTCTGTGGATATAGGACATTTCCTTATGTGGTGTTCCCCATGGAGCTCAGTTTGGAGGCTGGGAACAGCAGCTCAGGGGTCCCAGAACCACTCTGGGCAGCACAGTGGGGGATTGCCAGATATCTCCTGGAAGGTCCCACAGCTCGTAATGCTTTGGGCTGGTGTTACAGCCATGGAAGACATTGAGTTTCCAGCCAAGTGCAGGTTCTGCAGTCATACAAATACACGGGGAGGATTTGGGTCAGAAAGGGTTTGACCTTCACTGGGGACTTTGTGCACCGTGTCCCATCCGCATTGCGGTGCCAGTGCCCACAGTGCAGCGCTGGGTGTGGGGCAGCTGATCCCCAATGTATTTCCAGCTGTGGGGCTTTGGAGCATCCACTCTCTGCATCTCAGAGCCACCACAACAGTGTCATGCAGTGGGAACACCCCCAAGATGTCCCTGCACTTTGCCCAGTGCTGGACTCCCATCTACACATGGTTAAGCAATGCAAGACCTTGCTTTCTCCTCCACCCCACACAGCAGCTCCGCTGGGTTCAACAGGGGCAGCTCCGCTGGGGTTGGCACCATGTCGTGCCCCATCCCAGGGCAGCTTGAACCTCTCTGCCCCTTCTCATTGCAAAGCACTGTGCTGTCACCAACCTCACATTTCCCATTTCCTTTAGATTTACCCCCACTCTTTTTTTCTTTTTTTCTTTATTTTTTTTAATCTCCCCGCTTTCCTTCCTTCCTTTTTTTATTTTTTATTTTATTTTATTTATTTTTTTTTCTTCCTGGGTTAAAAATAATCAAGTTTCTGGGAAGCAGCAACTCCTGCTGCGCTGCCTCCCCGCACTCGCCCCGGAGAATAGCTCAGCCCGGCGCTGGGCTGCGGCCCCTCCTCGCTGCTCGCTCCTTCCTCCTCCCCACCCCCTACAGGGATCTGACTAATATGCTCGGGCTCTGCTTGCCAGCTCAGCTGGAAAGGAATTTAACCGTTGCGTGGTCTGGAGGGAAGAGCTGGGGAACCCAGAGCCGCCCCGCTGAGCTGCGACCCTCCTCGCATCGCTCTTGGTTGGCTCCGTGCATCACCACGTTGTGATGTGCGTGGGATGGAGGGATGGGGAAGGAGCGATGCACCACGCCAGAGCCCGGCAGCCCCATCCCTGAGCCCCAGGCGGGTGCAGCCATCTCCTCCCTGTGTTCCCTGCCTCCTGTTTGGGGCAATGCAGCACCCCGGGTGCCGTGCTCCCTAACAGTGGGGATGGTGGAAGTTCTTTCCCCACCCACTTGCATTCCCTGTGTGCCAAAACCCCGAAGCGATGCAGCCTGCCGCTCACCCCAGGCCTCAGCACTGGGTGACGGAGCAAAGCGGGACCTGCAGGATGTGGATGGGGGTCACGGTGGTCCCATATCCACGGCAGCAGTTCCACAGTGGGGCTGAGACCCTGAGCACGGAGCACTGAGCTCAGAGCTGCTGCAGTGCAGTGCTGTGGCAGCAGCCAGCAGCCCTCCTCCGGGGTGCTGGGAATCAGCCTCTGCACCAGCACAGTGAGCAAAGGCAGCGCTGTGTTTGGGTAAAAAAAAAACACAGAGAGAGAAAGCTGCCTTGACCAAGGTTATCCCAGAAAGTCCATGGCAGAGTCCCCCCCTCCCCACATCTCCAGCTTGCTGCTGTACTGCAGCATCTCCATGCTCCACTATAACTCCCCTTGAGATCTCCTGGCTGTTGCAGAAGCACTTGGAGGCCAGGACAGCTCAGCCCAGCACAAAGCAGTGCCAGCTCCAACTGCACCCTGCCAGGGCACTGAGTGTCCCAGAGCAGGATGTGATCCTTCCCACAGCATGTGGCCCCTCTGGAGATGGGGCTGCAGAGGAGGAAAGGGCACTGGGGACAAAGTGGGGACCCAGGGAAGAGCAGGGAAGGGCAAGGACCCCATAGGTGCTGGGATATCCCATGCTGCAGGGTCTTAGGGATGGAGGCTATGCCGGCAAGGATTCGGAAAGAGGAAGATGCCTCCTCCAAATCCTCCCTTAAATGGCAGTTCTGCTGTCAAACAGGAGAGGACGGAGCACGTCGATCCTAAATCTCCCTGTGTTCCAAGAGCTGCCTGCAGCCCTGCTGCCCCACAGCAACCCCAGCAGCCAGAAAGTGCTGGCAGGAGGGAAAGGGGTTGAGAAACTGCAGGCAGCAGGATGAGGCAGGAGCCAGCGCAAGCAGGATGTGACTAGGGGGTGACGGGGACGGCTGGAGGGGTGCCACGAGGAAGCGGTACCCGGGGCCATCCTGTTACCTCCCTCCCACAGCCCTCCAGCCCCAGCACCGCTCCCTGCACAGCGCTTCTCTGTTTCATCCCTGCCACCTCAATTCTCTCTCAGCAGCAAAGCAGCGCCTTCTCCTTCCATTTACCGTGGGGTTTTGCACTCCTGCCCTTGTTGGGTGCATTCAGGGCTGTCACTCTGGGCTTTCCCTGCCATAAGTGCCCCAACCCTGTCAGTGCATCCGCGTGGCAAACCTGCTATTTTGCTGGTCCTTTTTCAGCACAGATTTTACGGCGCTGTTGGGAGGTGTGGGGTTGAGGGGAGGCTCAGACCGTGCCCTTCTCAGTTCTCCAAGTGTTGTTTTAGCACTGCAGAAATGAGAGAAGAGAGAATGAAGGAGAAGGAAGCAGTATAAAAAAAGAAAAAATAATAATAAAAATGACTTTTTCCCTCACTGGAAATGATGCCCAAAGCAGCTTTGCTTTGTTTCCCTATAGCTCTGGCTGGTCCCAAGCTACTGGCACCTTCCCCTGCTGTCCCCTTCACTGAGCTCCAATTTCCTTGTCCCCCACCTGCCCTTCCCATCCACGTCCTCCAGAAATCCTCATGTTTCCCATCTCTGACATGGCCCAGGGAAGCCAGTGCAAGAGCAGCTCCTGTTTGGGAGGAGGGGTCCAACCCCAGGCACAAGCTGCAGCACTCACCCTATTGAAAGGCAAGAAGGGACATGCAAATAACCCCCTCCCCAGTCCTGCCACACTGAAATGCATTAAAAAAGAAGGAAAAGCAAACACCCTGATGGGCAAGAATGCATGCTGACGCCTTGGCTTTGTGGCAGCTCACCATCAGTCTTGCCTTCAGCTCATGTTGGTATGGAGCAGCTTTGCTGTGGGGCAGGATGACAGGGAGATCCCCCCCCCTGCTGCCCATGGGGTACGGGAAGTGGGCTGGGGCTTCATAGCAAAGGTGCTCCACAACAAAACCTCAAGAGCTCCGGGGTGCTGCAGCTCAGCTTTTCCAGCAGGGATATTGCATGGCGTGTATGCTGGGCAGGTCTGAAAATGCAAACCATCTTCCATTACTTGCATGACAAATTGTTTTGGGGCCTTTTCTGAAAATTTTCTTTTATTATTATTATTATTATTTTCATTCCAGCAAACCTACTGCATTCAGCTCAAAGATGAACTCAATGTAAAGGAGGAGATCTAAAGAAAATAAGCAACCTCCAAACACAATGAAACGAAAAACCTTTGTCTGAACCAAACATTATGGCTTGACCTAAAGTGAGCAGCTATGCTGGTATGGGGTATTTTGTGGGTCCTTATTTTTATCACTTTGCCTGAAAGTCCCTCCTACATCCTCATCTCTGTGCTGACCTGGTCCTACTTCCACACCCAAGACGTTCACTTTGGGCACCAACCAACACTCTGCCTTCATTTTCCTATCAACGTGGTTCTTCATCCATAGTCAAGACCCACTGGATGTTCTTCCATCCATAGACCCAGTGGATAATCTTCACCAAGAGCAAGCAACACTTCAGTTCCACTCCTTCATGGACCCATGAGCCTGCCCCAAGCATCCTCTAAAGGAAGACATGGCCAAGAAGATACGAGCACCCAGAAAAGGTTGGTTTCCCTATGGCTGCAATAGGGGAAGTCTATGGGGAAGAGGCTACACAAAGAGGCGTTGGGTTCCATTTCCAGCCCCCCACCCCTTGCTGGCTGTGCCAGGGCCGTGCCCTCCGACCTGAGGCAAAGAAGTGAAACCCCAGTAAAGTAGCAAACAAGTCGAGGCGTAAACACGGCACGAATCTGCGGCGCTTCACCGCGGTTCGTTATCTCTGGTTAGACTGGAGACGGTAGAGCTGGGTTTGAGGAGAGCAGAAATATCAGCAATTAAAGATATGTCGTGTCAAAAAAACTCTAAACTGATTAAAGTTGAAGGCTCCGTTTTCTTCTTTTCATCAGAGAACGGAATCAAAACCTGCCTGGAAAGACGCGCTCCCCCCGTTCCCAGCGCTCCGAAGGCAGCGCCTGCATCCGTCCTGCTGTGTCCCTGCATTTTAATTACCATCTTATTAATATTCATGAGGATAGGCACTCAAGGGGGATTGCAGTCTGTCATTCTCTCTCTCTTTCTTTCCCCCTCTCTCTCTCTCGGCTGAATCTGTGTGGTTTTTTTTCTTCCCTTTCCCAACAGTTGGCGTGCCGCAGATCCGTACCGCGTGCGTGTGCCGACCCGAGGTGCTGTGTGTGCAAGGGGAGGGTGTGGGGGCTTGCACACGAGTGAAGGTGTGAGTGGGATTACCCCCATGTACATGGCATCCAGAGACGAAGCTCAGCCGTGCTGCTTGGAGCGAACGTGTGTGTGCAAATGTGGTGCCATGCACTCAGCGCGGGATGTCGGCATGGGAGCGGAGCGGCACGGTGCTGCCAGCAGAGCTGATGCACGTGTGAGCAGGCGTGCGAGGAGCGTGTGCTCACACTTGTGTGCATTGGCCTGGCCGTACGGGTGTCTTGGAGCAACTGGGTTGATGGTGTGGGACCCCACTGAGCCACAGACTGGGCTGTGAGGGTGAAATGGGACTTGTTGTTTCAGGCATGCTCTGTGAGCCTGGCTGGTGGATGTGCAGAAGGCACTGGTTGGCAGTGGAGCTGGAGGTAAATTGATTGTCTCATGCCTAAGTTGAGCAGTATGGGGTTCACCTGCTGCCATGTGGCATGGAAACCTTCTTATGATCCCTATTGAACGTAATGGCCATGTAGATGGTGGAGAATTGCTCCCAACGCTTCTGGAACACATGCCCTGCTCCCATTTAGCTTGAGGAAACACAGCAAGGATTGGGCTATCCCCACTGGGCCACAGCCATGGGCATATCCCCCGTCACCCAACAGTCATTCCAAACATCCCAAACACCACCACCTGCACCTCTATTTTTAAGGAAGATGTAGTGTTGGTTTCCCCATCACTTTCCTCTTGGTTAATGCCACCAAGAGCTCAAAGCCCTTTGGGGAAGGATCCCACCACCCAGCACACAGCCCTGCCATTACCAACCACCTGCAGAAACCTGTGGAGAGACACTCCAACTCCACGGCTCCCCAACGCCCCACTTGCTCAGCTCCACAAATATTTGAATTAAGGTCCCCTGGGGAGCCACAGTCACAGAGTAACTGATTTCTCCTCCTTCATTATATCTCTGTGTAATTTACCGAGGGACGGCAGCGTGTGCCTCTGTTGGAGTGAATTCCCAGCAGGACTCCCCAGAGCTCACAAATCAGGCAAAGGCAAAGCATTAGAATATGAAAGGTGAGGCTGGTCTCCCCACCAAGACTCACCTCACTCTTCTCCGGCTCCAACAGTCCCAAATTACGTTAGATTACCTCCTGCCACCTCTGCTGGGTCATGCTCCTGTGTGAGCAGGGAGGTGCTTGGGCATAGGGCTCTATCCCTGCTTGCTCCCTCTATCTTCTGGGCAGGAAATGGATGAGGGTCACCTCCCTCTTGGCAGCATCTCAGGAACGAGAGATGAAAAGTGCCAATGGAGCCAACACAGCAAAGCCTTCCGGGTGGAACCGTATCACCGTATCACACAGCAGAGATCCCTGCCCCAACATCTGACTGTTTTCACTCACGTCTCCATTCCCACAACTGCAGAGAAGAGCAATCATTCCCTATGTTTGCTGGTTGAAGACTCTATCAATTAGATGTTGGAGGTCTACGGAAGCCAACCTGCGTTCTGGATCCATCTGCATTGCATCTCCAGCAAGGTGGAACCAGAGGACGAGTTTGACATTGTGTCTCAATAGTTCCCTGAAAGGTCAGAAGAGTTTCAAAGGAGAAATGAAAGAAAAAGGAGAAATCAAGGTCTTTGCTCTAAGGATGCACAACGTTGCTGCTTGGGATTGCTTATGGAACACGCAGTGTGAAGAGACATATTCAGCAGACCCAAATCTATCCAAACCTCTACCCAGTCCTGCATAGTGCTTGTGCTGAGGTGCCAGGTGTGTGTCCCAAGAGTGGGAGGCAGTCAAGAGGTCATAGAACCTCCCATGGGTCTGAACTGCACCTCTAGGGCAGGGGCTGTCCTTGAGCCAGCCCAGGCATCGCCAGGGATGTGGCACCAGAGTAAGGCACCATTTGGGCTCTGAGGCAGCGAGCTCTCTGTTCCAGATACGCTGCAAACAGCGGAGGGCAACATTTTGCTTCCTGGAAACCCAGAGAAAGAAGTGTATTTTTTCTAAGAGCTGCAGCTCGTAGGCAACCTGTAATGGAGGCTTCAGAAAATTGGGTGTTCCCCCTTACATCTCCTCTGCAAAGACAAAGCCTTGGCAGATGGTGGTGGTGCTTCACGGTGCTTGGATATTGTTTGGGAGCTGGGTGCATGAACCCAAACTCTCTTTCTTCCCTTTAGAGGTACAAGCAATGTGAAATCTGCCTATCCCTCGGATGTCTCAACTTCTCAGAGCCCACGTAGTGTCTCTTTGCACAAGCTGACTCAAGGACCTAAGGCTCTTCAATCTGTAACAAAGAACTCCTTTCTCCCAAACATTCCCCAGTCACTGGAGCTAAATAGGCTGTGCTGAAACCAAATAAAATAAAGCCCATGCGAAGGCAGCTCCTAATCCCCATCTCCTTGCCAGCACTCTGAATTTCCTCCCATGGACAAGCAGCTTCTCAGTGTGCCAGGGCTCAAAAACACAGTGATGTACTGGCATGGCAATGACAAGAGGGTACCTGGGAGGGAAACGTGCCATGGAGCTGCACCAAGAACTACACGTGCTCCGAGCATGGGATGTCAAGAGCTGTGGAAAGCCCGGGAGCAGCTCCTGAGCAGCCTTCATGGGCACCCAATGGGGAACCCCAAAAAGGGGGATGCGTGGGCAGCCAGTGGGAAACCCAGATAGGGTGATGCATGAACACCAGTGGGACCCTTCCACAGCCACAATGAGCACCCGATGGAGCTCACGCATCCCCCTGCTTGTGGTCCCCAATGGGAGCCTTCCAAACGCTCTGCCCAGGCCACCCCCTTGTTGTCCCACCCGGCTGCTTCCATCCCCTCCAATTTGGGGCCAAATCCCCACCGCAGTACAGGGGACCCTCCTCCCCCATCTCCCAGCACTAAGCACCATCGCAACAACCATCGCGCTGAAGCAGCTGCCTCTCCCCATCAGCGAGGTGAAGGCAGGAGGGGGTGTCCATGCTCCCAGGGAGGGGGGGTTGGATTTTGGCAGAGCGTATCCGGAGGTGCTGCCGGTTCCGGAGCTGCGTGCCCGGGACCTCACGAAGCATTGGGGGCCGGGGGCTTTCAGTGCGAGCAGCTCGTGATCAAAGCGCCGAGCGCAGCCCGGGGGCTTTCGGGGGGTGGGGGGGGGGGAGGCGGGCGGCGAGAGATGAAACGGAGCAAAGTTCTTCGGGTTCGGACGCGGGAGTTGGAAAGGATTCGACGGCAGCTTGGAAAAGGAGGTGGAGAGGGCCGGGAGCAGCAGCGTTCAGCAGAAAGGAATGTCCTGATGGGACGGCAGCCTGAACGCCAGCCAGGACCCCCCCTTCACCCCCCCCCCCCCCTCCTCCTCCTTCCCAAGGCTGTTTAAAAGCCCCGGACCTCTCCAAGCCCTTTAATTGGAGCTTTAAAAAACTTCCTTGTTCCTTGACGCGGCGAGGTTTGCGTTTCATGCCCAAAATGACTCAATTCCCCCTCTCCCCCTCGTGCAAAAAAATTTCTCCTTTGAAACGTTTGCTAGCAGCCAGCTCCGTCCCCTCCCCATTAGCCCCAGTACCCCCAGCCCTCACCCCACCAGCCTCTTGTGTGTATTCTTGTTCTCCCCTAATAATCCACATCCCAGCTGCCTCCCTCTCCCTTCACCCTCCTCCTCCCTGCCTCTCTCGCTCCCTCTTTCTCCCTCCTCCCCCCTCCTCCCCCTTTCCATAACTCAAAAGCTTGTCAGGCTGGTTCCAGACTGCTGGCGCCAGGCTTCACTCCAGGAAAAAAATAAAGCAAAAGAGAAAGGCATGCAAGGCAAAACAGCCCCGCCACATGAACACACATCAAACCAGCCCTTTATCTCCCCGGAATGCTCTCCCCTCTGCAGAGCTCCCTACCCCGTCCGACACACGCACACACTCGCTCCCATCGCTGTAACCCTAATGCAGCACGGTCGGGCTGCGAGAGCACACGCCCCGGCAGAGAAAAGCGAAGGAGCAAATACAAGATCTATTATTTATCAGTGTATCAATTATTTAGAGCCCCGTGGCGGGGAATGGGTGGGGAGAGGAGGCCTTCACGGAGGCGGCTTTTACTCCGATCATTCAGGTGAGGGGCTCCTTCCCGGACCTATCTCCCATTACCCACCCATGGGGAGGTGACCATGTGCCTCCAGCCCCATCCTTTGCCCTCACGTCCCACCTTGGTCCTTCCTCTGACCAGAGGAGCACTGTTCTTCTTCCTCATGAGCAAGAGAACACCATTACCCTGCTCTACCAACAAGGGAGCCCCATTATCCCACCCCACAATCAAGGGAACCCTGTTATCCCACCCCAGGAACATCCCAGTCCTGTAAGCACGAGACCTGGTGTGATGGCTCTCACAGGTAGACCTGGCCTCCACGCAGCCCTCAGCAAAGGGAATTTTGGCATCAAGCTGCAGTGCCAGCACCTGCTTTGAAGCAGCTTGCACATATCTCCAAGCCACCTCCCTTCCCAGGGAAAGCACAATAACACTGACAGTCATACCAGACCCTGGTGGGGCTGTGCACTGGACCTGCAGACCTATGAGTGCTCCTGTCCATAAGCTTCTCCTAAAGGTCTCTTCCCTGCAGGTCTTGCCACAATATGGAAGGTCCACAGCTCTTCACCTTATGGGGGTTTTAAGCTGGTCTTTACCCCAAAAGGTGAAAAATCACAGAATCAGTGGGGTTGGGAAAGACCTCTGAGATCTCCAAATCCAACCCCACTGTGCCCACTGACACGTCCCTTAGTGCTATATCCCCACAGGTCGGGGAGACCTCCAGGGATAGTGACCCCACCATTCCCTGTGCTACTGCAGCACCTAATGTTTCCTAATTTCCAACCTGAACCTTGTGCTGCAATTGGAGGCCATCACCTCCCATCCCACCACTGGGAGAGCCAACAATCCCAAAGGTGGGGCACAAGCTAAGCTGCGGGAGGAGCACTACACCAAGCTACACAACATCCCTGCATCCTTCCAGCCCTCTTTTCTCTTGGATTTTAGAGCAAAACCCCAGCCCACCATATTCATGATGCCTATGGTGAACAGTCCCATTCTCCAGCCAGGTGATGCTGCATAGTGCTGCACCGTTATGCTTGGGTTCACCCATGTGCCACTGCTCAGAGCTCCCAGATGGTGACCGCAGCCTTCCCTCGAGGTAGCTGCGTTTCAGCAGCAGATCACGCCGAAGTAGCTACAGTGGGAACGTGTGATGAGGTGGGTGTGCTAAGAAGATTTTTTTTGGCAGACTTCAGGATGACTTTATTGCTCACAAGTTCTCGAGTCATGCCTGAGTAACACACTCAGCGCGTGTCTCGAGCAAAAAGAAAAACCAACAAGTAAAAAAACCCCTTACCCCAGCACAAAAAGGGATATTTTTTGCTTTCTGAGGACATCAAGAAGCATGCAAGAGAGACAGGAAAGGGCCCAGAGACCCAATGATTGTACTGTGCTGTTCCCAAGTCTGGGCATCCACCCCAACCCCAATGGGTTCTGAGCATCCCTATAATAGAGAGGAGAGGGCTGTGGCATGGAGCCCTGCTGTTGTTGGCTTTTGGGTGGCAACAGCATCATCAGCTCTCAGGGCTCCTTACCAGCCCCTAAGGAAGACTCGGGTGGGATGGAAGTCTTCTCCCCTTGGGTTAAGAAAGAGTAAGAGTCACTCCTTGCATTTCACTGTCCCAACCCTTCCACACCAAAAGCTTAAAACAGATGAGAACTGGTCTGAAAAAGGGGGAAACTCTTGACCTTATTGATCCCAATCCATTCTAATGGGTTCAAAGAGGATGTTTTTGTGAGTTCTTCTAGGACAGTTTTCACCTTTTTTTTCTTTCTTCTTTTTTCCCCAAAAAGCCCAACATTCCAGAAAAAAACCAACCCACATTCCCTATAATTGCAGCTACTGAAAGAGCAAATCTATCTCTGGGAGGAGAGCAGGGCGAGCCAGAGAGGGAAGAACTTTCACTGAAGATTGAGGGAGGGGGAAAGCAAAGGGACCTGAGGAGCCCTTCGTTTAGAACCCATCACTAAAAGCACACCCAGGGACAGCAGCAGTGCCAGGACAGCCCCCATCACCACGATGCTGCTGGCAGGGGAAGGTACGGCTGCATCCTGCCATGTGCTGCCTTCAGAACAACCAAGGTGTGGGGAGCCAGGGTTGGATGCACTGTGCCTTTAGGAAAGTAGGAAGAAGGACAGGAGCAGAGCTATGGGTGCTGGTGCACAGGGACCGGACGGGGACGGCGGGTGGCTGCAGCCGGTCCCAGCTGTATCCTCTTCCCATTTCCCTTCCATGCTTGTGGTCAGGCTCCCACCCCACTCCTGCCCCGCTGAGGTCAGCTCCGGCTATTCTCTCCACTACTTCCCCTCCTCCTGCCATGCACTTCCCTTCTCCCTTTGATATTTCACCTTTGCTGCGTCATCCCCCCCCCCACGTGCCGGTTTGGGGCTCGGTTCCACGTGGACGTTTTGTTCCTTACTGTTGTCACAGTGTCGTGTCAGGGCTGTCTCTCACATCACCATGAGCCAATTGTCTCTGTACTTTTGAGGCTCGTGTCAGGAAGGCCAAACAGAAGCACTGGGATGGCCAAAAGGCAGCCAGGCCTCCCACCATTGGCACCCAGCAGCATCAGGTGCTCCCTTGGCTGCTCTCTCTCTTGCCCACAAGAAATAAGCCAGCTCACACAGAGGAACTGAACGGACAGAAGCTTTTAAGTGCACTGAACTACTCACACAGGGCAGGACACTTAGTAGTTTGGTGGTGGATTTCCTTCCTCACAGGTCCCTGTTGGAGCACCATCACCCCCAGCAGACACATCAGCTGGGCATCCCACCTGGACAGGACATCCCTGGCTCTGCCCCTTCCAAGCAGCAAGCTGTCACACAGCTGTGAGCATGCTCCCAAACCATCATAGATAGCACTGCCCATTTGAAGTCTCTCACATGTTATTTGCAGGGAAAAAAAAGACCTCAGTGCTCCCTCCCAGTCTCACATTGTGCCCAAACCACCCAGGAACCATCAGCACTACCCACATGAATTGGGATGGGGGCACAAGCAGAGGAGAGGCTTGGCACCAAAACCCAAGCAGTCCTTTTCACTAAGCAGGCACTGAAATGGCATCTGAGATGGTGGAAGAGGTACCATCAACACACAGGTACAGCCTCGGGCTGCTGGCATCCTATCCTCTTAAACCTTTCCCTCTGCCAATGGCACCAAGAAGCATTGACCAACATTTCCAAACCTTCTCTTTCAGCTCATGGATGCTCAGCCACCTGTCTGTACCCAGGGGGTCCTCTAGGAGCAAGGAGGGAGCTGTAAAAATAAGCAGCAATGATGACGTGGGGACCAGGCAACCCCATAGCCCAAAAGATGGTGATGGTCTACCCCCCCCACTGCAATGGGGCAGCGCTATTTTGTGGTTTCAGGCTCAGATTTGTCTGAGTGACTCACGTGGATTTTTGTCCCCCTCCTGGAGGTCTTCCCTTCATTGTCATTTTTGATAACCTGAAATATTAGTCAGCTGGACCAGAGCTGCACATTCTATTCAGCATCTCCAAAGGAAAATACAGCACTAGCACTGAAGGTGAAAAACACAGAGAGAAGAGTGCAGTCAACTCCAAGTACTCAGATCTCCTAAAGATATCCAGACTCTGGAAAAGAATCAGGGAATGGCCCTTAAAATAATGAGATTTGCAAGAGAAAATGAAAGGAGAACAGTTGGCTTGTTTTTATTTCCCTACTGGCTCTCGAGCCTTTAGGACACCCTTATGTTTCCCTCTCTGTCAACCTAAGGTGAGGACCCTTAAACAAGCAAACCCTACACAACCAGAAAACAGGCATTAGGGAAACCTTGAGCAGGAGACCAAAGACATCCCTGAAATCCCATCCAAAGCCCACACAGCTCCACCAAAAGTGCCTCTGTTGAGGCGTCCCATCCACCCCCAGCAGTACTTGTATCTACTATAGGCTACTGAAGCACCTGCCTCCTCCTTTGTGCTCTCCCCATGAGCCCTAAGCAGTAAGTATGGCCCCATGGTGGGTTGGGGTTGGACTCAGGGATCTGAGAGCCCTTATCCAACCTCAATGATTCCATGGTGAAAATCACCATGCACACGAGCTGACCCTCCCCAGCAGAGCCCTCACCCTGTCCTCCAAGGCCAAGCAACCCTTGGGCACTGCACATAGAGCTGCTGCCCTTGAGTTCAGGGCAGGAGAAGAGTTTGGAGATGTCTCTGTTTGCAGCTGCTCGGGGGCCAAAAGCAAACACACCATAGCAGTCCGGAACTGGGAAGAAGCAGGGTGCGGTGAATGCCCGGTTCCTCGTGCCGGATGAGGAGGAACTTGGCTTTGTGTTTCCCATGCAGGATGTTGCAAGAGGACACGGAGCCCTGAACCCACAACCGGGGGGGAGGAAGCCACCCCGAACACAGACACAGCCACGAGGGGGACGGCACCGCGATGCCATCGGAACAGCGGCTTCGAGCAGGCAAGCGATGCCAGCTGGTTGAAAACCGCAGCCGAGCAGCCTGGGGCTGATGCGGGGAAGCAGCCCCGTGCGTGGCGTGGGGCAGGGGGCTTCGCACCGCCTCGCTCCCCGGCTCTTAAAAGCAAATACAAAGGCTGGGCTCCCCAGCCCTCGCTGATGGTCGACCTCTCCGTTGTCCTCGCTGCACGCCTGTCCCAGTTCCAGCAGCCGGTTGCTACAGCAACTGAGCTCTGACTAATCATTTGCGCAATGACCTTTTTTCCCCCCAGAGAGAGGGAGGGAGGGAGATGGAGGGGAGGGAAGGGAGGGGAGGAGAGGCAAAGCAAGTGGAGGTTAGCAATAAAAAGCAGCCGGGGAGAATGGGTTTTTAGGAGATGCGAGATTTGGGGGGTTGCGTTATGCAAGGACCCCCACTCTCCTTGCAACCCCAATGGTAAGAATGGAGGGGAGCAGGCTGGGGGTTGTGGGTGAGGGGGTGGTGGATGCAAACCGGGGCTCAAATGCATTGCATCCCCCACCCCCCAACCCCACACCCTCCCAGCTCCCCCAAGAAGGGCCCGAAGTCAAGAATTTGGCTCTGCTGCTGAGCAACCATGAAGGGTTGGCCAGTGCCAACAACGAGGAGCCTGGCTCCAGCACCCTGAGCTCAGCAGCCGGGGGGCTGAGCCCCAAACCCTGCAGCCAGGTGCTGCTGCTGGGCCCCAAAAGTGACCCAGGCAGAAACCTGAGCCCGGCTCCAGTGACTGTCACTGTGTCACCATGATGGGCTCACCCCCACTGCTGGTGACCACAGCCCAGTGCGAGCAAGGCCAGGTCTGGCCTCATCTCTGTGATGCCATAAATAATGCACGAGCCTCTGCACACAGACCCAAGGAACACAAATGAGCTCGCATCCTTCTGACGTGGGTGAAAACAAGTTTAGAGGTTGCAGGTACTTTTTCTTCTCGTACCCACTGGAAAGTAGAGGTTGGTGGAACCCAAAGAGCACATCCAAGGGTGGATGGTTGTGCCACCAGCCCTGAGTTCCTGCAGCAAAAGGATTTGGGCTCATCTCCAGTCAGATCAGAAAGCAGCCCCATCTGACCTTGACCAACCACAGAGAACTAAGGCAGCTGAGACAGCCAGGAAGAGATCCCTGGTGCTGGAGAGCAGAAATCTATGGAGAGCTACAGAGAAATGGGGTGGCTATTTGGGAAGAAAAGGAATTGTGTAGAAAACAAAATATTTTTGAGGAAGGATAGGCCAAAACTGGGGGAAAAAATGGACAAACTCTGCAATCCTCCCTTGTGAATAGGAGAATGAGGGGAAGAGGAGGAGAACACGGAGTAGCCATGGGGCACAGCAGGGAGGAGTGAGGTGTGCCTGGGTGCTGTACACGTGCACCACAGTCAGTATCTGTCCCATGGAGGAGCTCGGGGCTGCTCCTGATCACATGGAGGGCTCTGGGTTGGGTGCACCCAGAACTGTTTTAAGATGCTGCAGTGGCCCATCCTTACCCTGCTGCCTTTCTGCACTAAGCACAGGCTCCGTCCTTAAGGCTGCTCAGACAAAAGCCTTGCTCCCAGCACTTCCAATACCTGGCTCAATAGCCAACATCCTCCTCCAACTTACCACGCTCCCTTCTGCTTATCAGACAGCCTCAAGGACAGGGCATTCTTAGCTACCCAGGCACCTACCCAAGTTCCCCTTGCAGCATCTGACCCCAAACTTGGCAAAACCAACACAGATTTTACACAAGATTCGTAGCACGCCCATAGCAGTGCATTGCAGGCAGCCACAGCTTGCCCTGCTCGAGCAGACCAAAGCCACATCAAGCCCAACGCAACAAGCACAGCTGAACAACATGAGACATGAACCCAGCCTTGGTGCTATGCAGTGTGGTCACACGGCTTCCAGATGTGGACTGCCAGAGCTCCTGCCTGCCCTGAGCCACCCTGCAGCCGGGGGCTGCCTCTAGACTGGAAGGCAGAGTGCAGAAATAAAACTGCTTTCCACCTCTTTTTGGTTAAATCGCTCTGCAGCTTGCAGAGCTCCACCAAGGACAATTATTTCCAGCATGTGCCGTGCGTGAATGCTGCAAGCAAGGCAGAGCTGGAGTTTCATCACAGCCCGGCTTTGTGCGCATAGCAGAGAAGGAGGGGGGGGAAAAGAAAAAATCAAAAAGGAACTTGGAACTGAAGGCCCCCCCAGCCTCACCCTGATCCAGAGGAGGCTCCGCTCTGCTCTTGCTCAACCCGACATCGAGAATGAGGAAGTGGAGGAGACAGGCGGGGGAGGCGGAGGAACGGTCAAGCTGAAGACAAACAGCCCCCGAGCTGCAGGGCTGGGAAAGAGCTCCATGAGCAAGAGGGCACAGGAGCAAAGAGTGCTCTGCAGCCATGCTGACCCCTGTCCCCATGCAGCAATCCCCAAGGTTTAGGTAACCAGAACCTGAACGGTCTCCTAGGAGCTGGTTTCCAGCACCCAGACCTGCAACCCCTGCGGCACATGGGGATGGCACAGCCTGTCGTGGCATGGTCATGCCGAGCTGCGCCAAGCCAGCCCCAGCCAGCCCACTGCCTGCCTTGCTCAGCAACAGCCAGCTTTCAGCACAGCCTGCAGCTCACTTGCTTGCCTCCGTGCTCCTGAATACCAGGAACCACAACACCATGTTCACTGCAAACAGGAGTTAGCATAAAAAATTAAAACCCAGCCAGGCGCGAGGTTCTGCAGGCAGCTGCTGCAGCCCAGAGCACTTGCTGGTCCCCTTGTCCCTGGTCTCACATCTCTGTCACCATCCCCATCCATGCACACAGTTTCTAATTCATCTTGCCCCAGGGGAGGAAGAAACACAAGGCAGCCCCAAGCTCCGTGGTCCAGGGGTGGTGGGGCAGCACCCAGGGGGGTGTTTTCCTGCTGCTTTGTCCTTCCACTCAGTAGAACAGCCAGGATTTGCCTCAACTTTATCCCTCTTACAGCAAAAAAAAAAAACCATAGCAGAGACATTAGGGGTGCATGGAAGGTCCCTAAAGGGGTCCCCATTATTGCAGCTGAGGAGACAAACAGGACCTGTGGTCTGTATGGTAAACCCACATGCATTTTCTATTCTCTTCAGGACAAGCAAGGCAGCAGCGTGGGTAAGTGGGAGGGAAATGAAGGGCTCCTGTCCCACCCAGCCTAGGCCAACAAAGATAGCAAGAACCAATGCTGGTGTTGGTAAAACCTATCCCAGAGATTTAATGTTTCCCTGGGAAAGCGGCAAATCCCATGGGAAGGAGCGCTGCATGAGGACCAAGGAAGGCAACTAAACCCAGACAGGGAGCAGACAGAGTGCAAACCAGCAAAGGCCTGAGGAAAGGAAAACCAGCAAAGCTTTGGGGTTTCTTTCATCCTACTGTGAGAGTTGGGGTGAGGGAGCTGACACCCAGCACCTTGGCCAAGGGCTCTTAGCCAGGAGCAGAGCCTGATGGAGGAGCTCATGGGAAGGCAGCTGAGCAGCAGGACCTGCATGAGCGCCCACAGCAAGCAGCATTTCCAGCAAGTCTACACCCTGCATACATCTCAGAAGCATTCTGCTTCCAGAGCATCCCTGAAAGGGAGATCTCATTGCCAAAAACTAGCAGCTCCGCCTGCCCAGAGTTTGCATTTTCATTTTGGCTGGGAATCTGGAAAAATACGGACCTGAGAAGGCAATTCCATCATCCCATCACTGGTCTTTGACCCTGCAGGGCTGGGCTGGCACTGGGAGGCATTTGGTTCCTGCAGTGCTGGGGGTGGCATGACAGCTTTTAGAAATGGGGCTGAGAGAATTGCAAAGTGTCAGTTCAGGGTCTGGGTGTGCCTGAACGATTTTGTCCACAGCTCTGAGTTACCCAGAACCATGGAAGCTGTCCCTGCCTTTCCCTGCAGCCTCATCCTCAGGACCCGGCCAGGAGCCGCTCTTAGCAAGAGCCCCGGATTGAAATAAATAAATGCAATTCTGCTGAGAGGGGAGGAAAGGAAAATAAAGGAATAAAGGATGTGCCTCTCCAGCTCCTCCTCCCCTCCCAGAAACCTGTGTGCTATGCAAATATATGCAAATAGGGCACCGAAAGGGGGATGAAACTGGCTCTCTACACCAGCATGGTTTGCGACTGGGAAGCATTGGAAGCAGCTTGTTGGAAAGTTGGGGCAGAAATAGCTCCAGGATGAGAGGGACGAGCAGTGACAGCTGGAGGGTACACGTCCCCAAACCCCTCCGGCGCTGCAGTCAGCTCCTCCAGCAGCACCCAGCCCCAACCCTCCTTCTCAACATCCCATTTCTGCAGCTGATGCCCAAACGCTCGCAAAATCCCCTTTATCTCTACAAGAAAAAGCACAAAACTTGCTTTGCTGCTGTTTACAATTCCCACCTGAGAAGAGACAGCACAAACCGTGTGCGCCGCATGTTTGCTGCCGTGGCGTTCAGCCCCAAGCAGGGACAGCAGCTGCGGACAGAGCCGGGTCCTTCCCCCAGGTACTGCCGGAGTGACACCTTTCTTACATGAGGAATGGGCTCCTATGAATTCCAGCTCATTTGTTCCAGGCAATTTATCCAGCCCGGCACTGCCTTGTTTGGTAGCGTTTTCTCTCAAGGGGTTTCTGCAGAGAAGCAGGTGAAATCTAGAAAGTCTGAAGGCTTCGGGGTGTAAACACCACTCGCTTGAGCAATGCTGCTCACGTTGGTAGTCAGTGCCTGAGCGTTTTCTGCTCAGAAACAGGAGGTGTTTTATGTTAAACACTCTCTGCTCGAGAGCAGACCTGGCTGAAGCTGCAGCCCCTTCCCTCCCTCTGACCCAGAGCAGGAGTTTTACAGATGCTCTGAACTCAGCAGATAGTTTCTGTGAGTTCCAGAGCCCTGGGCAGGGCTGGACCAAATCAGCATTGCTTCAGGCAGTGCCATTCATTCCCATCAGCATCCCATGGGGCACAGTGGGGAAATCACCTCCTGGGATTTTGATTTGATGCCATCACTCCCTTTGGAGTCTCCAACTCCAAAGTAAGGACTGGCAAACCTCGATGACTATTCCTATAGCACAAACCCAGCTTCTCTACTTGATCTGGTCCAGATCAGGGGACAAGGCAAATGTTTTCCTCATTGATTTATATTTGAGGTCACAACAAAGTATCTTTGGCTCTTCCCTCCGTTCCCACATCCTTTCACCTGCATTTTCCTCTGTATTTCCCTGACACCTTTTGGGGTGCCCTGCACCAACACACACCACTCAGCACAGTGCTACACAAACCTTCAGAGCACAGCCAGTGCCAGCAGCAAAGCAATAGGACATTTCTCCCCTACCCACACAGCAAAGCCCTGCACAAATCTCCCCCCACAGCAAAGGAGAAGCAGCTGATGCACATACAGGTTTGGGACAGACTTCTGATCAAATCATTCACCATATAAGAAGTATCTCTTTGGCTTCAGATCATACCATGGCCCCACAGATAGGAGTTGGGTAGGGATGGGAATGATTGCCCTTTCCTTTAGAGGCTAAAACCGGCCCTGAAAATCTGAGGAATAGCAGGTGCTGGGATTTCAGATTCAGTGATTAAGGACAGAGACAATCTTTCCCCTCCTGAGGCTGTGGAACAGGCAGAGGTGAGGGCAGCTCTTTGAGTGCTGCCAGCAGTTGCAATAGGTGCCTCTGCCATCACCAAGCAGAGATTATTCCCTAGATCTCCCAGGCTGTTTATCAGGAACACTCATTGCTGCAGCCACTAAACCAGCTTAAATACCAAAATTAAAAAGAAATAATAATTAAAAAAAAATAAAATCACTTCTGTAGCCTCACAAGGAGAGAATAAAAGAGGCAAAAGGGAGAAGGGGAGGGGATAAAAGCACCTGGGAGGCAGGTTGGGATCTTAGCAGTGCAGCTCTACACAGTGCTGGGAAGTCAGCAGGGAGGGACAAAGTTGGCTGTGCTCGTCTGGACTCTTTGCCTTCAGCACATCAGGGTGGTGGTGAGCCAGGCAAGATGCTCTGCACTGTGACTGGCACCCAAGGAAGAGCCACAGAGCAGTGCCCGCTCCCCATGCACAGGGCAGGATAATGAATTGCACGAGAGCCTGGATCTGGGGACTGCACTGGAAGAAAAGCCACGAGGTCTGATTTCCTTGGGCATTCAGAGCCTTTGAAGATCAGAAAGCAGCTAAGTGCAAGGCAGGCTTTCAAGCTGGTTAGTGGTGGGCCTGGGACTCCCTGGGGAGCGCAAGCTGCAGGATCCCAGCTGTGGGGTTGGATCCTGCCTCCGTGCTGCAGACTGAACGGGAATGGCTCTGCCTACATCACAGGAACACACTCCTCCATGGGTTGTTAATTAGCACACAGATGTGAGCTCAGAAGCACTAAGCTGCTTGCTCACGGCTGGCTGGGTGCCTATGGGTTTGGGATCATCCCAGCACTGGATCTCCTTTGTGGGTTCCATTGGCACAACTGGAGGCTGGCTCCTCTCCTGAGCATCCTCCTTGGACAGGGGGGCTCCTCCCTGCCTTTGTGTAGTCAGAACCTCCAAACCTCCCACTGCTCACAGGCTCAGGACAATTGAGACCCTTCCCGAGGTGTTGGCAGGCAGGGAACATCCCAGCCACTTGCATGAAAGGTTAAGACCACTTTCCAATTAGAGAGGCAGGAGCCATTGCAATAAAGCTCTTCTGAGGGGATATTAATCAGGGCATCTTCCTCTCACGGAAATGCAAATCAGCCAAATGGAAATGGGAATGATTAGAGCCAGCGATTAATGTGGGCACTTCGATCCCTACTCCACACACGGACACGAGGGTGGAGGAAAAATACACTGGGAAAGGATGGGCTCCACCTGGGACACTCAGCATCCAATCTCCAAGATGACAGAAGCTGGAGCTCAATGCCCACCATCAACCCAGATTTCTGGCCCCTCCTCTTGCACCCACCCATAGAAGGAGCAGTCTCATGGGGAAGTTGGCTGGTGGATGGGATGCTGCAGGAGATTCAGGCACACGGATCGAGGACTTGGGCAGGAGAAGTGGTGAAAGCAGGAATGAAGTGCTGGATATACAGGCTGGAAGGGGAGAGGATGAGGAGCAGAAAGCAATGTGGGAAGGGGCCAAAGCACGGGCCAAGGTGTGGGGGGCACAGAGTGCTCCCTGCCTCACCCGGGAAGTGCCGCACCGAGGCCGGAGCCGGCTCTGCTCCTCGCGGCAGGAGGCATTAGATCCAGCTGAGCTGCTTCAACGCAGCATGCATGTAAATCAGCCGGACAGGCAGCGAGGAGAAAAACAAGGGGGATGAGATAAGAGGATGGAGAGAAAGGCAAGGGGAGGAGGAGAGGGAAAGAGAAAAGGGGAGGGAAGGAAAGGAGCAGGTGTGGAGAGAAAGAGAAGAACAGAGAGGGCAACGGAGAGGGGAGAGGGAGGAGGAGGGATGGAGAAGCAGGAGGGCAGGGAGGGGGGCATGGGGCAGCCATGGGAAGGGGTGCAAGGGGTGACCACACTGTCATACTCCTGCATCCCTGCTCCTAGACCCACAGCACCAGGCCATGTCCCTCCTGAAGCTTTGGGGTACAGAAGCATTGCAGTGTTCTATTACAGCCCTGGGGGAGATTTGGGCCCCCATTTGCATTGCCACACAAGTAGCCCGTCTGCTGTCCTATAATCCCTTGCCTGGAAATGTGATTCCCTTGAATCACCTGCTCTGAAACCTGATGTGCATTTATTATGGAAGAGTTGGTGGGTACCAGCCTGAGGTACCTGCACCTGGGGAATGAAATGACAGAGCCACATCGCTCATTTGAGTCATGGCCACCTTGCAAAGCACAGTGGTTCTTGAAAAACAACATCTAGGCACCGTCCCTTTCGTCCAGGGAGCTCACAGGCAAAACATTATCATTTTAGACTCCCTACAATGAAGATCAACAGCTTCAAGAGAAGTTCCTGTGACTGGGCAGGACACAACAGTCTCCTGACATCAACGTGCAGTAAGCAACCAATGCTGATGCAAATCCCATCTGCTGTAATCATGACATCACCCCTAATTATATAATGAATGAGGATGTCACCACCTGCAGAGTCCTGACGTCACCAGCAGAGCTGGAGAAAGGTCCAGAGCTGGATGATCAAACAGTGAATCCATAGGAGGAAACCCTGAAACCAAGCAGCTAGAGAGGCACATCTATGGCCTCAAAAAGGTGAGCCAAGTTTGATCACTCACCGTGTCTGCCAATAAAACAATTAGGAGATATCCAATGGCATTAAGAGGCAGGGGATTCAAAAGGAACAAGAGAAAATATGGCTCTTCACACGGTATGTGGTTAAACAGTGGAAGCCCTCACCACAGCTCTCAGGGGATGATTAAAGCCTCTGTGTTTACAGAAAAGAAATAATAATAATAAAATCAACCAGAGAAATTCATGGGAAATCCATGGAGGGGCATTAAAGACAAAACACCACCCTGGCTGGGGAAGTCCCTGAGCTGCCACCTGCTTTGGGTTGGGAATGTGCTCAAGAGAAACATCCCTGCCTAGATCTGCACTGGGGATGCCCTCTACCATCCCTTGCACTACACTGGAGACAGAAGGTGACATCCCCAAGCTGGACCTCACAATCCCAGCAGCCTGCTGTCTTTCCAAGCCCCACCTTTGGGGCAAGGTGCTAAGCCCACAAGCAGTGGGGCTGCTCACTCCAGGACCCCAGCAGGAGCCAGGCTGGGTGCACAGCTCCAGTCCTCAGGACAGCAGCTGTCTATGTCCCCACAAGCAGCATCCCTCACACAGGCAGGCGCACAGAGTCCATGCACGTAGCAATCCCAATTAAACCCAACTACATTGCAAAGGGCCCTGGCAGTGCTGCATTTATCAGGCTGCCTGGAAGGGGCTTGTGCAAGCTGTCCCCCCGGCTGACGGATTAGACAGCAGACAATTAGGTTTCAGACACACACACATACACACACACACACACGCAAGCACATGCACGCACACAAATCCTTTTCTCCATCCATCTGCAAGGCCAAGGCGGCTGAGCACAGCTGTGTGGCTGTCCAGTGCTTCTGAAGCTGCGTGCAGCTGAATAAGAAAAAGCCCCCGCGCCTCGGCTTTCAGCGGCTGCTTGCAAAATGAGCGAGAGGTCCCCAAAGAGATGACACAATTGCAATGGAAATGATTAACCCTTCGCAGGTTGAGTTTTGTTGCTCCGTACAGCAGCAGCCGCCAGCCTGGCCACAAACTCCCACTCGTTGGGTTTCAAGGACAAAGCCAAAGCAACTCAGTGCTCAGCCAGCTAAACTATCACAGGGATGAGCGTGCTCCTGCACCCGTGTTTCATGGCAACAATCTGGGCTTTTGGGGATATTCCCATCTCCTCTAAGCAGGGATGCTCTCTCTGCACACACATCACTTCTGCAAACATCCCACCCTAAAGCATCCCCACCTGGAGCCCGAGAGGGGACACTATGGTTGGTACACCCAGATCCTAGCCAGCTTTGCTCTTCTGATTGTCCCTTCTGAGGGCTGCTCAGAACAATAATTCAATACCAGGAAAAATTAACTGCATAATTCAATGGCTGTGATAGAAAAGGAACAAACTGGGGGCTTCTGAAAGGCGAAGCGTGCATACCTGCTATGGGAGATTTCCAATGGAATCAACAAAACAACAGATAAAGGTGAAAAAACATAATCAGTAGATATAATTTGTTAGGATGGCCCTAAAGCCTTTGATAAAATCCCGTGTGCTACTGAGGAAGACAGGAATTACTGGGCAAGATGAGAGCAGGAAGCAGCAAAGTGCCAGCAGGCAGTGGGTGGCAGCATGGGGGCAATGGCCCTCTATGCAAGCAGGACAGGAAAGCCAACAGTGTGACCATACTCCTTGTCCAGCTTCCCACAGACAAGGGCCTGCCTGCCCTACCATGCAAGCAGGGATGAGAGGGCAGTCAGCAACTCCATCCCTCCATCATTCACATGTACTTGAGTTTGATAAGCTGAACATGACCGAGACTGTGTCAGTCCTTGGCCTCAGTCCTTGCACTCAATACCTTTGATCTCCCTGTGTCCTTCCAAGCCATCTTTCAGCTGTATGTCTGGAAAGAGCCCAAGGAGAGAAACCTCACATCTTACACTTGGTGTGGGACATGCAGGGAGGGAGGATCCTCCACCAGCAAAGCTCAGCTTCCTGGAAACCACACCATGCTCTTGTTTTGGAAGATCACATCGCAAGACCCCATCCTAGTATGTGTGATCTTATAGAGTCAACTCCAAGATGACAAACACTCAGGTAGAAATGGCCACAAAAGCAACTCAGCCCATTCTTCAAATCAATGAGAAATTTGAGGTTTCCTTTCACTAAATATAGATGCAATCCTAGCATCACAAGATACATTAACCACTACGGTAAGAAGAAACTTTCCAGATGTATCGGAGAACATCTACATGTTCACCAAGGAAGATTACTGATCTCTCCAAGCTCTGTTTATTAGTAGTAGCATGGACACGAGGATGGCTCTGACCTCCCAGAGCGCCTTGTACATGAACTTAAGAGTAACTGGAGGCTGCAGCTCTCATTGCCTGCGAGCAGCCAGTTACACCCCACATATGAACTCCTCCATCTCCAAAGCCACTGCATTTCCCACCTGTTCCAATGGGTCCATCCCAGAGCATCATTCCTCCCCTCCATCAGCTCCCACTGTTCTTACCCTAAGCATAATCTCAGGCAGTTTAAAATCATTTGACCTCATGCTAACAACGTCTGCCATTGAACAGCTCAATTCCCACCTCTGTGCTCTACCTCCCATGGCCTACCTGCTTTGCAAAGCAGAGTTTGCATAGTCTCAGGACATGGGCCATTCACTGCATCTCCTTGGGGACTCAGCCATCATATCTTGTATCAATCCACAAACCACCCCTTCAGATTTACCAAGGTCCTACAGTTTTCCTTCTGCAGCCCTAAGCATGGGATCAGGAAGAATTTTCTGTTAACTATGCCACATTTCCCTCTCCTTGTTTTATCCCATTATCCATTGTTACATCTCCTAGACCACTCTAAATAATTACTCAACTGTGTGTTTATGACCTTCAGATATTTGTCCAACCTTGGTTTATTCAAGCTACCCCTAACATTTAGGCTGCACAGAGAAATGCTTATGTTCAGAGACCTTCCAGGATGGGGAAGGAAGAAAGTAACTCCCCAGGCTCTGTTTTGAAGGCTGGGAAACTGAGGCATAGGGAGACAGCCACAGATTGATCCTATAACCCACCACCTCCAGACATCCAAGACATAGATGAGTTAGCAGAAAGGGCAGATTCTGCAGCTTACCACGGCTCTGGTGGGTGCAAATGGAAAGCAGCAAAAATTAAGCCTTTATTTAACAAGCCCTCCAGGAGGTAGGAGGTGACAGCCTTCATCCCTGCTCTCAGCCACTGGGGCACCTATTGTGAACTCCAGCAGGGTCACACAGGAGATTGCAACCCACAGAGCAGTCGATTGACTCAGCTGTGGTAAGGTGATGGTCAGAGCCACAGCAAGGAATGGTGAGACTGGCAAGAGTAATGAAGATTTACTGCACTGAGCCCTGTTAACTGGATATCGAGCGCCAGCACGAGTTACTGGAGACCACAGCCCAATGTGGTATGAGCATGAAGGCAGGGAGAAACAAGAGGCATTGTGGTAGGCTATTGTTGTGCTGGAAGGTGGGAGTTCTGGGGTGGGGGGTTCAGCTCCATTGAAAGGAAGGAGAAAGGGAAAATGCATACTATGCTATGCAGATGCTAACAGATACCTTAGGCTAAGCCAGGCACCTCTGTGCTCACAGCTCCAGGCAAACCAACACAGTGAGGGCATCTGCAGCAGTGGAAAGAAAGGAGAGAGGTGAAGAGAAAGCAGAAAGAGCTCCCCATCCACAGCACTGCCAGCTTCAGGCACTCACATGCCACTGCCAAACCCTAAGCAAAGTTAAGAGGGGGTTCTTAAAAGTATGAGCATCTACAGAGTACTCATTTCAGGGTGGTTATCGTGCACTATCTGCTTTCTGGGGGTTGAGATGACATTTCCCTTCTCTTGCCAACACTACCTTAACTTTGTTAATGAAATCTCAGTCCAAAACACCAAGCTCCATGACCTGGAATCTTGGAGCCTTTAAAGTAAGATGTTTGCCATTGATAACACTAAGGGCAGAGGTGGGTGACACTGCTCTACAGGCACAGTGACATGGGTTTCTCTTCCTGCACAGCAAACGTAGCTCCAACAGTCAGCCCCAACGCACCCTGCAAGAGCCTCTCTGACTCATGGAGAGGAAGTGACTCGCCACGATGACAGAGCATCGCTTCACTGAAAAGGAAGGAGAGCTGGCACATGAAACCAAGCCTTCTTCCTCTTAAAAACCAGGCGTCACCCATCAGGAGATGACAGAGGAACCGATCCATTGCACACACTGTCTGGATAACAAAACCCTGGTCCCAGTCAGGCCCTCCATGGGGGATGCAGGGAAGAGCAGCCTTCATGTGTTCCCTCCAGAAGAGATGGCTCCCACTGCTTGGAGGGGGACTGTTGTGGGCTGAGGAAGACCATATCTAAGGGAAGGAAAGCAGTGAGAGGGGAAGGAGGAGAGAAACGAGTCCAAAGCCCCCGCAGGTCTGAGCCCCACGCCGGGCTGTGTTATGCTGTTTCCTCATGCCACGTCTCCATAGCAACTCCATCAGCAAGCAGCTCTGCTCCAACTCCGCTTCCTTCTCCATAGGTGTTTTTTGGGGGCTTTTTTTCCCCCCCTCAACTCTCCCTTTTTCTCACCTTCTCAGCTTTCCATTCAGTGCCCATCCCAGCCCCTGTCCTAGCAGTCTGTTGGCCAGTCCTCCCCACACCAAGTGGGGATTTGCAGGGCTGCTCTGTGACTTTGCCATGCTGTGATGCTGAGGGGTCACAGGCAGGGCCCCCAGCCCCACTGAAGGACAGGGCAGGATTTTTGGGAGGGGAGGGATCTTATGGAACAGAGACTTTCGGGTCCCCTCACTCCTTTCCCTTGCCCTTGATATCCCTGCCCATTCAGCATCACCAGCAACAAGGACTCCAAGCACACCTCTGTTGCAAAGAGGGTCTTAAAGCCCACCCATTCCAACACCCTGATGTGGGCTGGTTGCCACCCACCTGCCCAGGTTGTCCAGGGCCTTATACAGCCTGGCCTTGGGCATCTGCATGGATGAGGCTCCCACACTGCTCTGGATAGGAGCACCAGGACCTCACGGCCCTCTAAGAAAGCACCATTCAGACTTAACTCACTCTGTCACAGGGTGCATCTGTTTCCAGGGGTCCCCTTCCAGCCCTGTTTTCTAGCACCAATAACCAGAGAAGGCTAAATGTCTAATTAAAACACTAGCTGAGCCAGAACCATGGGAAAAATCAGTGCTTATATAATTAAAAAAAGATTGGAAAGAGATGTAACAAGGCCAAAAGAATCATGGAGGACACAGAGATACTGGAAGGAGAGGGCTCATAAGGAAGAAAGACTCTTGCCCTCAGTTCAGACAGCCCATCCACAGCAACAAAAGAGCCATCCTTCAGGAAGAGGAGGGTTCTGAGAGCATCCCCCAGCATTAGATGCTTTCTTCCACTTAATATCACAGCTCTCCTTGAGCTCTTTGAAAGTCCCAACCTTAAGTACCAAGGAAAGCCACCGGTCCCTTCAAAAGCTGAGTTTGGCAATGAATTTGGCCTCCTCAAAGTGGGAGACCGTCTTCCTCGTTGAGCATCTGGCCCTGCTGAGCACCAGGTGGGTGTATCCCTGCAGCTCACACATCCCCAGAGCCTGCCAGCTCCTCGCCAGGATGGCAGAGCTCCTCTGGTTTGTTTTGCATTGTTTTTGGTGCTTTCAAATAGCTGTGGTTGGAAAGCAGAGGCTGGGTTAATCTGACCCTGTCACACGCATCAGATGTGCAGCAGAAACAGCCCTCCAGTAAATGTTACCACATCGTTTGTGGAGGCTTTTTTTTCCCTTTATAGCAGACATCTGCAGTGGGAGAAGAGGGATGGAGCAGAGAGGACTCGGAGGGGACAGCAAATCTTCTGACAGTCAAACCCTACCAACGCAAAGCTCCTCGGCCCTCAGCCCCAACGTGCTCAGCCCAAAGCCAAGCCAAGAGGAGCAGCCCAGACTCTGGGATTGTGCAGCACAAACCCTTTGCAGTTATTCCCACGCACGTCTGCACCAGGCTCAAGGTTTCTTTATGCACACAATCACACTGACTTCACTTAAGGTGCAATTTTGCAACCGCCGCTGCTTGCTTGGGAAGCCGAGCTTCTTTCAATGTGGTGTAAGTCAATTAGGAGCAGGTTGAAGCTGAAGTGAATTAAGGCATTCAACCCCAAATGCAAGTGCCTGCCTGGAGGAAAGGGGAGGGGAAGGCAGCTCTGCACCAGTTTTAAGTAACTCAGCGCGATTCAACCAACATAAAATCTGAGAACAGACAAGGCAGCATCCTTTCTCCCTCCTCCTCCCTGTTCTCACTTCTGCTCCCCCCTTCTTGCTTCCCCCATCCCTTCCCTGAAGACTCTCCTGCTGTTCATCCTTCCCCACTCTCGCAGCCCCCCCCTCTCCATGCCCACATGCACGAGGGGGCCAGGAAGCAGTTGGAGAGCAAACTCCTGGCAGCCGAGGCATCGGACGTGCTGAGAGCCCAAGACAGCTCCAGAGCAGGGAGTCAAAGGAGTGGGATGAGCGAGAAGCGGGTGGGTTCGGGTGTGAGCAGAGAACTGCCTGCAGCGTGTAAGGCTGTAAGAAGGCAGGGGAGAGCGTCTGCTTTATAGCACCGAGTGCACGGAGTCACTGAGCTTTGCCCCCCACACAGATCTGCCTGTACCAGCGTTTTAGAGCCCAAATTGTGAGCTGTTTGGAAGTCTGTAAGGAATTTTAATAATGCAGGAAGATGCATTAACATAGATGCCACAGGGTATTTTGAAAGTTTATATGCCCCTAAAATACCACCATCCTCTATCCCTCAAGAAACAAGTCCTTAATCTTCCAGATTGACATCCGAGATAAAAATCAGCGCTGTTTAATTCCTCCTAGACATCACCCAGCCATTCAGGTGTCAAATCCCCTGCAAGGAGGGCTGCTTCATTCTGGGGTCTCCACATCCATCCCCTGCAGCTACAAGCGGGGTTTCCCCATGAAGATGTGGGGGAAAGGAGGAGGTGGGCAGCACAACCCTGCAGAGCCACTATGGGGCTGCCTGGATGCCAGCCATAGGAGCCTGAAGCTCAATGCAGAGGTACCTGCCATGCTCCAGCTGCTACCAGGGACTGCACAAACAACCCACATCAATAAAAATGCAGCCATAGCAAAAACCCCCTGCAACACCCCGCTCCACACCGCAAGCTGAGTTGCAAAATCCTCATCCCTGGGTGCTTTGCTGCAAAAGGGCAAACGCACCAGCTATTTTCAGAGATCCCTGCTGCAGGTTGAGCGGGAGCGCTGTGAAGCTGCTCTCCGTGGTTCACGGCATTGGCTGCTGCCAGCTAAAAAAAAAGAGAGAAGGAGGAATTGTTGGGGAGAACAGAACAAACACAGTGGGGGGATGGATAATTAGAAGAGCTGCCTGAGATGCAGCCTTCCTGGATAAACTTTGGGACGTGCTTCTACTCCTCATCAATGCAAATAAAGTGGGAGGACCTGGGGGACATCCCAGGCTCCCCTTTGGGTTTACACCCAGGTAATAGTATGACAAAGCTCTCAATCCTCAGCCCCCCCCCCCCCCCCCAGACCTGTAGCACCCCGACCTGTAGCACCCCAACCTGAAGCTTTTCAGTCCCCAGCCAAAGACAGGGGAGCTGCCACATGCTGAACTTGCTGTGTTTCTAAATGATGTGACACCAGAAAATCACGTTGTGGACAGACCTACAGGAACCTGCACACCCCTCTCTGCTCATCCTGTGGCCATCTCTGCTTGCTAATTAGACGATATTTCACACTCTTACAGAAAGCATCCTTCAGCTGCTATTTCCCTTTATGTCCTGGGAGCAATGAAGAGAATTTAATAGATTTTTGAGAAAATATGACATAGATATACACCAACTATCTTCACTCTGGAGTATAAAGAGCAGAAAACAAGCGAATTATTGACAGAGAGTGAGGAATGACATGGGATGGGTGTGTGTAGAGGGCTGGAGTGGAAGGCTGGACAGGTGGGACAGGAAGCCAGACCCAGATCCTGGCTCTGTCACCAGCTTCCACACTGACCTTGGACAAGCTCTGGGGACAGCAGATTTTCAGGTGACTTTTGTTTAGGCACCGAACTGCCCAGGCTGGGTCCTCTGAGGCACGTAGGATGCTGAACCTGGGTCTTGAAGGGAAGTTTGATATCTGGGGTTCCTGGAGCCCCAGAAGTGGCCACATCTGTGCCTTACAGTGATGGTATAGATGCAAGGGATTTGGACAAAGCAGCAGTAGCAGAAGCCCGAGATCTGCATGCTGAGCCCTGGCATATGCTGGCCCCTGCCCTCTGCTCCCCGATTTCTGCTCCCAGTAGCAGTGCAGCTGTCGATCAGCACAGCTTTTTGAAGACCCTTTGGGTCAGGGCAGTCAGAGTGAGCCAGCACCTCATCCTGCAACATCAGCTCGGAGTGCTTCAGCCCTGACATCGGCTACAAGGAGGAATGGAAAAATACAGAAAGGACCTCAACAGAGCTTCCTCGCAGAGGGGCTCAGACCACACTTTGGACCCTATCTGCCACCTTTGCTCTCTCGTCTTGGCAGCTGCACAGTGTATCCATGCAGAGGGAGCAGATCCGAGCTGCAAACTTTAAAAAAAAAAGGAATAAGAAAAAAGGAGAGAGGGAGCGAGCAAGCGAGAGAGAGTGTCTGACTACAGCCCTAAGGGCTGTCACAACAGATAAAACCTCAGCCAGGCTTCGCAGTTGGAGCTCCTGCACGCTAATGCACAGCAGAGCTAAAAATACCAACGTGTGGAAAAGCAGAGGCTGCTGTTGCTGCGTTTTGAGCTCAGCGCGGGCTCTGGCTTCCCAGCAAACCAGATGCACGGCCACAGAGGGGAACACTAACCCAGGCAGGGGCAGGGGTGCCCAGGGATGTCCCCACCACAGCCACAGGGCTGGCTCTGTCCTGCTAAGCACAGAAAAAGGGTTGGCTTTGTGCTGATGTGCAGCAAATATCCAAACAAGGCACTTGCACAGTGTAGGCAAAGCAAGGGAAGGAGCAGCCTTGGGGAAAGGGAAGGATGGAGCCTGGATGAGGGTGATGCAGTGAGGATTCATAAGACAGCAAAGAGCCAGGGCTCTGTCCTTTGGGCTGCCAGACCTGGAGCAACCTTGTGTGAAACAGAGAGCTCATGGCTGTGCTGCAGCCCTATCTCCCAATGTATCTGGCTGTCTTCATTTCAGCCATCGTTACCCTATCTGAGGCCCATGAACATACTTCAGCATGCACTTAGATTCAAGCATGCACTTCAAGTCTATTTTCTTCAATGGAACTGAAGGACATGCTTAAGACTTGCACATGATTAGCTGCTTTCAGCAAAGGTCAGTTTTCCAAGTCAGGGCCTCTGGGTGCATTCTCAGGGCCTCCTCCCAAACCTGAGTGTTACTGAGCTGCTACGTTCCCATCTGTGAACTCAGACAAAACTCACTCAGCATCTCTTGGCCCCAAGACCTGAAGCTTAAGTTCAATACAGAGGCACTAAAGACAGAGCCCTCCATGCCCTCATCTGACTACACACACCACATGCTCCCCACCCAACACCTCCATTTCAGCCCTACTTCATGTCTCCCACATCAGCACTGACCCCACTGTACAGCTCCCAGCCCAGTCACCCCACTCACTCTTCCCTACTCACAATCGCATTCAAGACACCAACACAAAACCCCCGTGGATCCATTTCAAGTTGCATTATCAGCACATTTGGCATTTTCATCATGCTCAGGACACGGTCCCCTACAAAAGGCCAATTTATCTTGCAAGCAAACACATGCCTTGAAGGCTGTGCTTCATAGCAGCTGTACCAGCACAACACTGGCCACAGCAGGAGCCCCAATCTGGGCACACAGCATCCCCTTGGCATTTGCCACCCACCCAGCTTCACACTTCCAGCATTTCAAGGGTTCTTCCAGCCCATTTATTTTTTTCTGCACACAAGCATATGAATATTATAACTGCACACCATCCAATTATAACCCAACACTGGCAAATATCACAGCACTGTCACAAAGTAGCGTGAAACCTTCTGACTTCCACAGAGCCTCAGCTCACAGAGGCAAGAAGTTACAAAAGGAGAAAAACAAACCCAAATTCATAACTCTCGCTAAAAGCAAAACACAAACCAAGTCATAGCCCTCATGGCTAGAAGAAATAAGAGGGCTGAAAGCATGGATCCCAGCCACAGAAACTGGAAAGCACAATAGAAAGCAAGATTTTTCACACTAACCTTTTGATCTGGAGACAGCAGCTAGCATCGCAATCACTTCTTATTTGCTTGTGTTTGAGGAAGTGAAGAGGACAGGTCCCAGCAGAGCAGCATTCACCATCACAGCTCCACAGAGCTTCCACTTCTTCAAGAACCTGGATGTTCATAAAGAAACTTAAGCAGGAGCTGAGCCCATCTGACAACCAGCCATGATCCCACCTAACCACCAGCTCAAGAGCCCAACATCAGTGCCTTCATGCAAGCAAGAACCCCTACTATAGTCATACCCACAGCCCTCAGAAAGCAGCCCCCAGTTTCCTACCTCTTTGATTGAAAACCTTGGGTGGCTCACAGCACTTCTGCTAGACCAGCACCTTGCTTCATCATTGAGCTTTTAACTGAGAGCACCCGGAGGCAGTGCTGCCCCAGCTGTGGCCATTCATATTGTTAGCACTTTGGAGAAACCACTTTGCAAAAGGAATGGCTCAGCTGGTGATGAAGTATGGGAACTCCCATCTCAGGACCTCAGAACTGCCTAAGCTGAGGCCTGCATGCAGCTCTCCAGTAGGCTGATGTGAGACTGATTCCTTCCTGACCCATCTGCTCAGACTTGGGCTACAAGATCTGTATGACAAGAAGCATTACGTGCATTGGTCCTGTGCTCTGCACTGCCTGCAGCCCACAAGTGCTGCTCTAACAAACCCAAACAGCAGCTGTACTAGCTTCTAGGCAATGATATCAGGCCCACTATTGTGATATCCTTGTTGGTCTTCCTAACTGTCAAAGAGAGGGGCTTTGGGCTTCCATACCTCATGGCTGTGCCTCCATCAGGGTCTCATCCAGGAGGCAGCACAGGGAGCTCACCCTACAGTGCCTCTCTGCCAGGCTTTGGGGCAAAGCAGCCAACCCTACACACTGTCTCTGTGTCCCATCCCCAGCCTCACAACTGAGACCTGGAAAACCCAGAGCTGTTCAGAGTTGCACACAGTCACTGGGACAAAAATCAAGGCACAGAGCAATGCAGGATGCCCCAAACCATGTCCTGCTCTAAACTCCTGAAGAGGCTTCTGACTCCAACACTCTCCTGCCACGAATTCAGCAGGTCCTTCTGCCAGCTCCCACCAATGAAATTCTGCACACTAATAAAATCCTACCTCATTTACATCTGAGATGGGGAGTGAGTGGCAGCTGTTGCTATAGAAACCTTCTCCCGAGTCCTGGCTCCCGCTGCAGCTCCAGGAGGGCAGATCCTAAGCAGTTACCCCATACCTGGTGGCATGGGACATCCCTTGGTGCCCTGCTGAACCCAGCACTGCTACCCCTGATCCCATTGCAGTGGGTGTAGGGGCTACAGGGTATCCCCGGGTATCCCCTCCTCCTCCCCCTCCAGGCCCTGCCTGCTGAACCTTCGTCTCTGGAGCCCCACACTCACCATCCTTCTCCAAAACCACATGGGGTTCTACATGCCCCTTTCTCACCCAGAAAAAGCAAAATACAAAGGACAAGAAAGAACTGCTCACTGAGCTACCAGGCTTTGGGGAAACCTGAGCTGAGGATCTTGCCAATAGAAGAAAAACTTGCAGTGTGCTTAACATTTATTGTGGCTTACTGCTTTCCCTAGGATGGGCTGATGATTATCTAGTGCATGGCCCATGGACGCATTAACACTTCAGGTTGCTAGCAGCACCTTACATAAGACCTTCCCTTGTCTCTGACCAGGTTGAACCCTGGTTTCTAGCTCAGCTTCCAGAGTGAAGCCTGGACCAGTCACTAAGAGATTCACCATTCCTGACAACACTGCTACACATGGAGACATCACCTCTCCCCAGTGCAGCATCGGGAAGCAAGATTTTGAGCAGAAAAGCAACCAGAGGACAGGGTCAGATCCTGCTTCACTCACAGGCTGAGCACAAGGCAACCAGCTTGTGAGCTGCCACATCTGCCACACAGCTGCAGATGTGCTGGTGTGTTGAGGAGCATCACACAGCCTGGACACACAATGGTGGGGTGAACGTGGTGCCTCTCCATTGGACATGTCACTCAGGTCATCCAAGGAGCAGCAGTCCTGGTCTCCTTTTCCTTTGGCCAAGACATCAGGGCTGTCTGAACGCTGCTTTGCAGGGACATCTCTTTTATCTCCTGTATGTGTGCTGTGCCATGTGGGCACCATGAGTACAGGATGGAGAGTGGTACCACCACTTTTTCCCCACCAAGCAACACCCCCAGCGTGCCTTTGAAGCTATTTATTCCTCCCTCCAGACTTCAGCTGCCTGCTCCATCAGGGAAAAACTGACTCAGACCTTCCCAAGATAAGGAGACCACATCTGCAGCCCAGCTCCCCAGGAATGCAATCAAAATAGCGACCGGCAGGCAAGGCGAGAAAGCATTTTTCGCTGCTGACTCTGACCCCCTGATGGACTGTTGCTATGGAAAGGCAGCGAGCAGCCCCAGCTGGGGTTCTGCTGAAGGATTTTCCCTGTTTGGCCTGAGGCTAGGGCAAGGGGAAGGGGGGAGCGTGGGGAAGGAGCTCGCATCTGGCTGCGGCTGGGCTCCCCACTGCCAGGTGCAGGCTCACCTCCCTCTTGGCTGCAGCATCCTGAGACACTCTGCATCCTGCACCGGGCTCAGGCGCTGCTTGGTGGTGTTTGGAGACTGGTGCAGGAGCACAGCTAATAAGCCCAGCTCCTAATTGGTGTCAGAGGTACCAGGGAAGGGGCAGAGGGACAGTAACCCAAGCCTGGCCAGTCTTCCTCTGAGCCTGTAAGGTCTCTGGGACACTCATCCAGCTCCTTTCCCCTTCAGCCTGTTTCCAGTTCCTCATTCTGGCATGAAGAAATAGGACAGTAATTCCTCTCCTATGGGGAGAAACAATACAGAAGTTAGAGCAGAGGCCTTCCAGGCTGCATGAACAGGCTGACGGTTGGGTGAAGATTTACACAACTTTCTTATTGTTAAAAAAATGCTCAGTGACAGCATTGGGCCAGGAGCAGCAGGAGACCCTCAGCTCCCTCTGCAGATCCTTCCCATGACAGCTGCCCCTGGGTGGATGAGATTCATCTGTGAGAAGCCACGGGGACACATGTAGGGCTGCTCTGCCCCTCCAAAACGTCCCTGCTCTGCACATTGACAGTGCTGAGACAGCACCACATCTCCTGCCAGCCTCTTCCCCAGCTCCTGCTGGACCGTTGATGTTATTAAAGCCCCTTCCAGTTGATGGAGGTGGCCTGACAATGAACGCCGGTCTGGGCACTGCATGGCCACTTCTCAGCCAGTTCATTGAGATGAGGTGGAAAAGGCCAGAGTTTCAAGCTGTCTCCATACACCAGCGCCTGGCACCAGGCACCGAGGGAGCTGCTGCCAGCAGCCAGCACCCAGAGGAGCCATTCCCCTTCCTGCTGTCTCGCTGGGAGTTGGCAGGAGGGGACAGACAGCTGCTTTTCCATAATCATTTCTCCACTGCTGATGACATGCTGGAGCTAATTTTCAGAAGACACCTTAGGAAGAAGAATGTATGTACATCAGCTGAAACAACTCCTTCTAGAGACCAAACACGCACAGCAAAACAAAATGCTGCTTCTTGTTAACCCCTGACGCTACATATTCAGCACAAAAGTTGCTGGTCAGATTCTGCCTTGCTCACAGTCCTGTAGCGGTGCTGACAGTGAGGGGGGGGAGGAAGCAACTGTCTCTTCAGAGATGTCACTGATTGAAAATCCCCCCCGAAGGAGGGATCCTGCCCCAGTTATTGCCAAGGCTTGCTCTTTCAGATACCCCCTGGGAGCTCACTGTGCTGTGCCCAGCGTGCTGGTGTCGCTTGGATGTGCAGCGCGTGTGCTATGGCACGCACGGCAGCCCTGGGACAAAGCAAGAGCTGCAGAATGTCCCGGGTACAGAGCTCAGCCCCACACAGGAGCAGGCTCTGATGAGCATCCTTGGCCCAGGAGGAGAAAGATGAGTTGGAGAAGGTGAAAGGAAGGGGAGGAGGAACACCACCTGCTTATTGATCAGAACATACGAAAAGGGTTTTTCTTCTGGTTCCTGAGCTGGAGACAGGAACCTATTGGATAAAACCCTTCACTCTCCCGCTGCCCTGGTTTCAGCCACTCCAGGCTGCTGGTTAATTAGATGAGCATTAGCAGACAGGCAGCTGGGCAGCCAGGAGGGGCCAGGTCTCTGTGTCCATAGGCGCTGGTGCACGGGGCTGTGCTGATGGCCAGGGCACTACCAGTGCCATGCCGCCTACGTGTCTCCTGCATGCAGCCAAGCCAGGGACTAACCCAGGCACCAGGGAACCAATGACCTCAAGCACTGCAGCCATTTACTTCTTCCACCCAGATTTCCATCTGTTCTTGCACCAGCCCCATGGTTAACATAGCCTGGCCCTGGTTGTGGGGCCACCCAGAACCAGGAAGGCTTGAGTGCAGAGCGGGCATTTTTCCTGCCTACATCCTATCGGTGAGTAATTACAACAAAGTCGTGAAGGATTTGCAATTATTTTCGGGCTCCTTTTCCCAGATTAACACATGGATCCACTTTCTGGTGAGCAGTCTCAGAGTGTATTGTTTTGTCTCTGTTGCAACCTTGCACTCCCACATCCCAGGGCTTCCAGTGCCCCACCGAGGTGTACAGGATATGAACAGGAGCTCACTTTAATTAATGTTTACTTCTTAATTGGGCTCCGAGCTCCCCAGCAAGTCAGGTAGTATTTTATCTTCATTATACAGTCCTGGGAGAGAGAACACAGAGGGAAGAGCAAGGGACATGGGCAAGGATGGTCAGCAAGGTGGCAGGTCAATGGAGATACCCTAAAATTCTCCCCCCTCCATTCCCATTACCTGCACTGAACCCAACAGCAACATTGCCTGGTGACAGCTCACTCTGTTTGCAAGGATTATTATCCCAGATTACCCACCTGCATCAACCTGCCTCTCCCCCTTGCTGTCAACAGAGCGACATAGATTCAAGGAAACTGGGTTAGATCCACGTTTATATAGGGACACAGCACTCACAGGTTAAACAAAGTTCTTCTGATTGCCAGACTGCTGCCAAATGACCCCAGAGGAAGGATGGGGCTTTATGTCACAGCTTTACCAGGGACACGGGGTGAGCTAATATTACGTGTTGTAAAATAAACTTTCCAACAAAATCAGGATGCAGCTGTTTCAGCTGCTTTCAGCAAGAAGACATTATCTGCAAAACAGATAAACTCAGTTCAGCCTTACCTACAGCTCCACAGCCAGCTCTCCACAGCAGCGTCAGCATTCAGCATCTGTAACACATCCATGCCAGAGCAAACTTATGCCTGCTGGTTTTGGGGGAGAAAGCCAGAGATTTGCATTGTCCTTGTCCCACAGCACTCTGCCTTGCTTGGCCTGAACCAGCTGTGGTGGCATCAGGAACGCGGTGCTTTGCTTCCTCACCCTGCTACTGTTTTTCTGCCCTGCTCTCCTTCCTTAGGTACCCATTGCCAGCCAGCATGGAAAAACAGGGGATTGGGAAGGATGAGTTTCCTTGTAACAGTGGCATTCCTGGGGCTGCAGAATGTGGGACAACAACCAGTCCCTGGATCATCTGCAGACCAAGGAATGAAAGGCTGCAGATGCTGGTGGAGGCACGTGGGTGAAGGTATAGCCTGCAGCCAGGCTCACCGGGGAAGAAGACATGACAAACCCAGAGGGATGAGGGAGCAGAATCTTGGCTTGCATTGCCCCTTACTCTCTTACAGCTCCTGGAACGCACAGCTTACCATGGAAAACTTGGGGACCTCCATGTCATCCAGCAAGCTTCAACGAGCCATGTGATGTGCACCTCCATGTCTGAAAGCTCCGTACCTAGATCAGGAACAGAGTGAATAATATCTACTGGAACCATATCTAAAGAACTTTGGGGCAGCAGCAGAAAGATCAATGGAGCACAAGTACTGCTCAGTCTCCAAAGCTCCTTCCTTCAGTCAAGTCCAAAGGACAAATATTCACTACTGTGTCACTAGACCAAATGTAGTAACCTTCACACAAGCACATCCCAGGGAGCAGTGCCATACCAACAGCAAACCCCAACATGTAAACAGGCCCCTCTGGGCCATTAACGAGGATGTTTGTTTGTGCGGCATGGCCTGGACGGCACCTCCTTCAAATGAGATCTTCAAAAGAGAGAACGGAGTTGGGTGCCCAACTCCTATTGGATTTTGTTTCCTTTCAGATTCTTTAAGCTCAAAGCCTCAAAGCCGCCCATCCTCACAAAGCACTGCACAGAATTTGCTATGCACAGTGATCGATGCTGGAGAGGGTGCTGTGTGCTCACACCCACTCACACCACTCTGAACAAAGCCAGCACAAGCACACAGTGCTCAGCTCCAGCAATAGCAGAACCCAGCACACTCACAGGCAGCTCCTCTCACCTGCAGGTGCAGCATCAAGGCACCATAGGGAGGTTTTCAGCAAGCAACTTCCCAGCCCTGCAGCAAGAAAGCTGCTCCCATGGGCATGTGAAATACCCAGGCTTGGGAGAGAGGGGGTAATTATATGCCAGGGGAGCAGCTGATTCCAGCCCTCGCTGACCCCCAGGCTGAAGAGTTCTCCTGATCGATCACGAAGATGCTCTTTCATTTTCCTCAGGCGTTTCGCTGACGGATGGAAAAATCAATGCCCCACCGAGGAGTCTGGAGGGGGTGGAATGCAGGGAAGAGAGGGAGAGAAAGGGAATGAGGGAGCAGGAAGGGGCAAAGGGAGAGGAGACCCAGCCAGGGAGGCTGGGGGTCCTGACAGAGACATCCCTGATACCTGTGGTCAGATCTGGTGGAGGAAGCATGCAAGGTCCACGAGGATTTCCCTATTAGCTTGTTTTCCATGAATGCTGCTCTGAGGAGATCCCCCAGCTCTAGCTCCCTGTTTAAGTGCACTCAGAGCCCCACCTCAGGTCCCATCCTGTCCCCACATACCTGCAGGAACCCCCAGCACCTCTGTCCTGCGGGGCTCTACCATCCCAGCACCTTGCCAAACCTGCTGAGCAGAGATGCTGCCAAGAGGGACCGCATCCCTCCAGGGGGCTGAATCTTTGCTCAGCCCCACATGAGTCACTAAGCTCCTTGGTTTCTGATGGCTGTGGCTTTCAGAGGGACAGCTGAGCCTCTCCATTAAGATTTGTGCTCTTGCCGACAGCAGTCACGACAAAAGAGATCTGTGAATCTCCCCTTGGGTCAGGGGAAGATAGGCCTGCACTGCTGGACACAGATGAAGCAGCAGCTTGGCTCTATCTGTTGGGGTTTTCCAGTGTTTTCTTCCCCACATCCTATTAATAATTAACATCGCTGCAACAAGACTGGCTTTTAAGAGGCTTCTCTGCTATGAGCCGCATTAGTACCTCTTTCAGGCACAAATGTTTATCTGTAAGTACTGGAAACCAGGAAGGTTCTGATCTTGGCCAAGGCTGCCAGCCTCATGGGAACGCACCTCCATGTCCCCACCAGAATGAGTTAAACCTACTGTCACACTGCTATAGCCCTGCTAGGGCAGCCCATCCTTGGCTCCTTCCCCAGTTCCCACCCTTAGCTGGAGATGGCTCATCATTCCAGTTTAAAATCACCATCCTCTTCTCCAGAGTGCCCAGGGCATGAGCTAACTGAGCAGGAGGATAAGCCAGTGCCCACTCTCAACACAAGATGTGGAACTGGGTAAATTAATGGTCATATTAGAAATGGGATTTGGAATTCAGAGGGCAGAGTATGGGGATCAAGGTGTTCTCTGCCCCCTGACACACAACCCCTGTCCCATGGTATCTACAAAGCAGCAGATAAATGTATGCCACTAGAGCAAAAACAGCAGCTCACTGTGGGCTGCTTATTGGGGTGTTTTGCAAGATTTCCATATGGAGAACCTGGCTGTGCCATGCCAGGCTGGGGACAATACTCTAGACATCAGCTGGGAAGGGAGAGAAATGCTCAAGCCATGCTCAATGCACAGGGTTTGAATGGAGCAGTGTAAACCAAACCTGTGGCCAAGCCCCGGAGCTGTGCTTGCTCTGGCCCAGCCCCACGCAGAGCGGCTGCACCAGCCTGGCCGGTTCTGTCGGTCACAGTGCTCCAGGACCTTCTTGCTGCAACAGCCCTGGCAAGAAACAGCTTCCCCACGTAGGCTGTGTTGCCCAACCACCTGCTCCCCGCCCTGAAATACCAACAAACTTATTCATCAGCACACAACAGACATAAAGCAGCAGCAGTGCATGGCCATGGGCACTCCAGCACAATGGGGCTGGACAGTATCTGTGAGCAACATGCATCCCCAAAGAGTGCAGTCCCATTGCCCCTGCACCACCAGCTCATACAGTGGTTCTCCAGCTACACTACAGGAGCCTCAGGCTGGCCAGCCCCTTAGAACCTCCTTTTCAATACAAATCTCCCCAGTTTTCCTCCATCACTTTCACCGTGCTTCTAATTTCACTGATCCTGCAAACAGCTTCTAAGGCTTAAATACACCAGGCTCAAACCCTCAACAGCCTTTTCTCTATGGAAAAACCTCTCCCATTTGGATCTGGGATTGGAACACTAGGGAGGGAGGTGCTGTCCAAACCCATTGCTGCCTCCATGCCCAGCAGCCCCCAGAGATGACAAACCACCTCTGAAGGCAGAGAGCAGGCAGGGCTCCGGCTTGCTGGCATCCTGGTGGGTTTACGAGATTTTAGCAGCACCAGAACAGTCACTGGATTAGAGCTGCAGGCTTCAAAAGGAGCTGATGAACGCGAGAGCCGAGGGCTGGAGTCACTACGGCTTAAAAGGGAACGCTGCACATTATAAATAGCTGCCTTACTGGCAGCACATCTGTTTCAGGCAGCAGCTCTGGAAAGGCTGTGCATGCTCCGGTTTGGCTATTTTGGGGGAAAGAGATTTGAAACTCACTCATTATTATTGTTTGCCCAAGAGATGTGAATAGTGTGTGCTTTTTAAAAAAAAGAAAAGGAACAAAACGGTGTGTTGGTTCCCCAGGAGCTGCAGCTCATGGTGAGAAGTTGTACCAGCACCCTGCTATCACCAAGCCAATCAGCCATGGCCCTAAACATGGCAGCCATGGCCCTAAACATGGCCCTAAACATGGCAGAATGGAGTGGCAGAGCCCTAATGTGCTCAGCAATGGGACAAACGCTGGGTACTACCACACATAGCTCTGACCCTTCAGTACCGCCAAACCTCCATGGAACCAGTGTTGAAACAAGGCCTACAGGGCAGGACGAGGACTATGGGATGAGGTCTGCAGGACGGAGCAAGGCCTATGGGATGGGGTGAGGCCTGTAGGAAAGGGTGAGGCCTATGGGACGGAACGAGGCCTGTAGCCGCAGCGATGCTCCAGCACCATCAAGCCTGCAGACATCGCTCAGTCCCTTGTGGGGTTGTTGTCCCATAGGGCACCAGGCTGGGCAGAACATGGAGAACCCTTGTTGAACGCAGCAAGATGGCGGGGGCCCGGCCTGTGCATGGCCGTGCAGCCCAGCGACGGCTCATTAATCACTCAGCACCGCCGCGGGATTGAGGGCCTCGCCGCCCGCCGCCAATCCCTGCGCCGTTACCACAGAAACAACCCTTACCCTTCACAGGCTTCAAAGGGTTTTGTGCGTGTGCCTGTGTGTGTGTTTCTGTATTTCTTTCTCCCCCCCGCTTTTCTCCCCTCCCTCTCCTTCCCCAGTTGTTGTTTTGTGTGTGTGTGTGTGCACGAGAAAAGAGTTTTTTCTCCTTCCCGGGAAGCGTTTGGCACCGGGGCTCAGATCATGTGAAAAGCGAGCGCGGGAGAGACAGGCAGACGGAGCAAAGGCGAACAAGCGCAGCCGTGGTAGTTGCATGGCTGTCGGGGGCTTCGAAAAGGAAAAAGAGAAGGCTTGGAAGAAGGGAAAGGGGGGGTTGGGGGGGTGGCAGCTGCGGTGCTAACGAGTCAAAAATAAATATTTATATGGGGAGAGTTTTAAAACCCTATTTTGCATCGTTATAATAAATTATTCATCCGCTGGTTTCTCTCTGCCTGCTTCTCCTGTTGGGGAGCTGTGAAGGGGGCTGACACTGCAGGGTGAGAGAAAGGGTTGCAGCTGAGCAGGGACCAGAAATGGGGCCCCTTGGTGCCCCCCCAACCATGGGGAGAAAAGCTGAGGGCTTAGAGAGGAGAAAACTCTGTGGATGAAGTCAGACCTGACACAAGCTCAGTGGTATCAGATGGGGGAGGGTCAGGGGAGGTGGGTGTCAGGCTGAAGCACCCTTAGGGGGCCCAGGGACTTCAGATCAGTGCTGTAGGAAACACTGAGAGCCATGCGCTCATTTGGAAGGAGCCCACTGCAGCTCCTAGGCTCTCTGATTTTTGTTTCAGCAAAGCCAGCAAATTTCCACAAGGCTGGAGGATGCCCTGCAACGTCCTTCTGCAGTGGTGGGAACAAGCAGCTCTGCAAGGAGCCACCTGCACCAGCACTTGCTCACCCACATCCCTTGCTCCATGGCCACCCATGTCCCTGGCTCACAGCCCTCCTGCCCAGGAGCCTTTACACACCCACCAAAGCAGGATCACAGAATCACAGAACTGTAGGGGTTGGATGCTGGAGCTCTGCAGCACCAGCTGAGACACAGCTTCCAGAAACCACCTTCACCACTGCTTTCCCACCTATGTGCTAATACACACACAGCCCTCTGTAAAGCTCATTGCCTGCACCCACCAAGGACCTCCAGCAGCTTCTTCTTGGCTGTTCCAGGCTCAGTGTTAACTCTCCTGGACACAGCAAAAGATTTGGGCTCTATTTCACGTCCCTGTATTCTGATTGCAGCTGCTGTCATCTCCACTAGCATATGGGGTTTGAAAGGAACCACTGTGCACGAAGGAAAGGTTTTTGGAGGAGCGATTTGCTGTGGCTATTTCCAGGCTTGTTGCAATTGTGTTTGCCAGGACGACTGCAACAGAGACAAAAAAAAACAAGGAGAGAGAAAGCAAAGAGCCTGGCTGAGCAAAACACAAAAAGCTCTTTGCCTAGCTGGAGTCTTCTAGCACATGGAAGGGGAACTAAAGGGGCTGAAGAGGATGAAAAGTGATCACCTTGATCTCTCTGCTCCCCTTGCCCCCCCCCCCCCTTGCCAAGCTGCCCCTCCAGCAATACATAGGCAGCCCCCCAGAGCCTCACCCCAAAATCTCCATGTTTAAGCCCACAACTTCTTGTCCTCCCCACAGTAGAGCACGGAGAATCGTTTATTCCTCTCCTGTTTGCAGCAGCCACTGACATATTTTTGAAGGCTGTTATCACATTTCACCTTCAGTCTTAGACCTTTTCATGAAAGATGGAACAGAAACACAGGTTTGTGACGGAGAGGAAGGACGGAATAACAAAGAGGGTTTCTGGATCACACGTGGGAACCAGGAAACTCAGTGAAAAGGCAGAGAGCCAAGGAATGGGCAAGGGGCAGTGCATAACACTGAGAAGAAGCTTAAGTGCCTGCAGCCAAGTTCAGGACACAGGGAGAGCTGCTGGAGACAGATGAACAGAGAAGCAAAACGGTCAAGCAAGGGTTGTAGTGACCATGGCTGAGAGCACTGAGACAAAACGGACCCTGGGTTTCCATGCATGAAGATATGGTGGTGCCATGTAGTAGTGCTGTGACTTATCTAACAGGAGTAGGAGCTGGCCTCACTTATTCTATCACTGTTATTTATGGCAAGTAGTGTGCTGCATCAGTCCTGTGTGCTGTCCAGCCAAGCCGGAACAGCTCAGTGACACGAGCAGCAAGAGCCCAGCGCTGAGATGCAGTCTGCTCATCATGCCTTTGCAGGGCTGAATGTGTCAAAAGTACTTACAAGAATAAGATAATCTAATTTGATAAGGAAGAGGGTAGAGGAGTAACACTGCGGGCACAGATATCAGGAGCAGAAAACAAAGGAGAGGCTGCAGCAGGCATCTGCTACAGACCCCCAGGACTTCAGGAGAGAAAGAAAGAACAAAAAGATTCCTGAACCAACTATCAAAGAGCTCGCAAACACAGGATACTTGTACTCAGGGGGCACTTTAACCACCCAGACATCTGTTGGGCGACAAACACATCAAAACCCAGCCAGAATGGTTTCTTAGTTATGTAGAGGACAATTTACAGATGAAGGAAGTAGAAAGGCTCCATGAATCTACTCACCAGTAAAAAGAGACTCTTAAAAAAGCGACTGCAGTAGGGGAAGTTTGGAGCCTGTGATCACAAGCAACACAAATTCACCAGAGCGAGGGCACAGCGGCACGAGATATTTACTTCACAGCAAACATTACAAGGGGAACTAAGGGACGCCAACAGCAGCAGAGCTGCAGCAGCTCAGGGAGCTGCTTGCAAGCACCTTGCCCCATATGGCAGCATGTCTATAGGGACAGAAAGTTCTGAATAGGGTGGAAGGAAAAGAAGCAGAAGAACCATTCTCTGCACCAGAGTCAGTCCTAAATGTGAGCTGTGGACCTGGCTGGCAGATACAGTATGCCTCGAGGCTGCCAAAGGCACATTTCTGCCTGGAGCAAGGGGAAGTAAAGGCAGGACCAGACTGCCTGCAAGAGCTTAGGTGCCGAGACATTCCACGTCTTGTTGCATGAACAGAATCATCCCCTGCATGTCACCGAGGAGCTGAACACATCCAAACACCCAGCTTGAAAGGCATCCCCAGATCCCTTTGACACTACACCAAAAGCAGAGCACCAGAGAGAGAGCTGTGCATGGCCAGGCTATTCTCAGCTTTGGCTCCTGCTCTTCTCCCACGGATGCTGGGGCACATCTGCGCTGTCGCGTGGAAAGGGCTTTCACAACATCCAGAGACACAAAACAGTATTGCACAACTTGGAGATGCAAAAGTAAACATCTCTGACATGTCAGCAGAGGGGCTTTCCCAGCGTGAAAAGCTCATTTGGGCTTCTGGAAAGGAAAGTAAGGAGTGTATTGGAGGTTTTTGGGAAGAGTCTGGAAAAGGTGCTCCAGGCAGAGCCACAGACTTCAGGGCACAAGCAAGAAGGGGTCGCATACAGCCCCTCCAAAGTGCTCCCTCCCATGCAGCCTAGCCTGAGCAGCTCTGGAACAAGGCTTTGGCACTTTGTAATGGGGTTCAAAATTAAAATAAACATGTAAATCTGCCTCCTTTTGACATTTAAAGGACCTAAATTTTCTTGAAGGGGTGGGAGGCAGCATGAAGCTCTGTTTCTTTTCTAGAATGATCCAGGCGATGAAGGGATATGTCATCCCCTGCTTCCCACACCAAGAACAAGGACCTCTTCAGACCTCACTGTTACTTCAGGAAGATGCAGAACCTGGAGATCTGCAACTTCAAACAACAGTACTTAAAAAAATACTGTCACCTGGGGACAGGTAAATCTCTGCTTCCAGCCACGTTTCCAAAGGTGGTTCCCACATTTTGGTGTTAGCTGATACGCACGGTTTTCCATTGATGCAAACACAGCTCTGGATACACGAATGTCCATGTTGCACAGGTGCTGGCTTTCAAATACTCAGGAAAAACACAGCCATTAAAAAAGTAAGGAAAAGAAAGTAGTAGCAGCCATACACCACCCCTTTGCAGGGAGCAGCTCTGGACATCTTGCCCTTTATTTACTGAAAAGAAGACAACATCTTTTCTCAGGGCTGAAACCCCTATTGCAGTTCCAACACGTGTCTATTTATCAGGAGAAAAGCTGAATATTTCCACTATCACAAGATTATTGCCAGTGCTCGGATTTTTCCCTAACCTCCAGCTAAAATCCTCTGAGCTAACGCTCTGAAAATGGAACGGCATACAAAATCTGCGCTCTGGCTCTCAGAGGTGGAGGCCCACCCTTTCTCCAATAAACAATTTTGCATACGTTTAAACCTCCCTCCTCTGGTTTCCCAACTCCTCCTGCCTAACTCCCCCCAGCAAAGAAATTACGAATATCCGTCATTTCTCTCTTTTTCCCTTGCACCTCCATCTATCAGTGTTTCAAAGGCAGTCTCCTCAAATGCAGAGCGGAGCAGGAGATGGGCAGCGGTAATGGGAATGTGCTCCTGACTGTGCAAACCCACACAGAGAGTGAGGACAGGAGAGACTGCATTTGCATACATATTAAACGAGAGCAGTAAAAAATGCAGACGTGCAAACCATTTGGACATGGCTCGCCTCAGCAATGTGCCCTGCAAGGGAATCAATCTTCTGCATTCTTAAAGGGAAAAACCCGTTACGGAGCGCAAAGCAAAGCCAGAAAGATGTCCACTTACAAACACGGTCAAGGTTTGAAGACAATCTGACCTTCTGCCTCATCGACCACGACCTGCTGTGCAAAGGTATACATAAGAGGGTGAGATCCTGGCGTGAACCAGCTGCTGTCACTGGTGAGAGATCTCCCAGGACCCCATCCTGAGTGGGAACTGAAGCAAGAGTTCCTAGCTCCACATGTCCACTAGTGAGGGCAACGCAGAGACCTTCCTGAGATGGCCCAAGCCAGGCTCCAGGGAAGAATTAAATGACATCTGTATGGAAGAAGCCCAAACTCTGTGTCCCAGTGCCTTCACCTATTGAAAAGTGAGTATGAAGAGTCACGTCCAGCTTTAGCCCGAGGTGTGATCCCGTTTACTCCAAAAGAAAGGCACTGAGCAGAAGGAGAGCAGATCCCAAAAATGGCTTTGGTCCAAAGCTGCTGGGAGTCTTTGTTGGCCACATGGAGCTTTGCATCACCCTGCACAGGCTGGCCTATCTACCATGCCTGGGATATACCATGCCCCAGGAGGACCAAATCCAAACCCAGCTCCATCCATCTTGATGTCCTGGCTAAGGACATTCCCAAGATGGGATGTTACATCCAAGACAGTCAGTAAGGGCAGTGATGTTACAGCATAGGACATCCCTAAGTGCCTCCAAGGATACCAATCTAACAAGGCAAATCACGCAGGCAAGCCTACCGATTTCAAAGCCTGCAGGTTTAGATGCATAAAAAGTGCAAAATCAGTAACTTTTATATTGCCACTCAAGGAACCACAAAGATAAAAGCAATATTCTTGGAGTGAAGATGCCATGAATATTTCTCATCTGCACTTATAAGGGATATTTGGGACCAATGGCTTGATTCTGCGTTAGCCTTGTTCGAATGAGATAATTTACATTCCCTGCTGGCTGAAAACAGCCTGTCAACATATTTACTTGTGTCAGGTTTCACTTCGAACAACGATGCTGAGAGCACATGGAGGGCGGAGGTTAGGGTCAGGAGCAGCAGAACGGCAAAGACAGGGCCTGGGGTGGGCACCTGGGCAGGCTGCAAGGCAGCAAAGCACACAGTCCTGCTGGGAGGGCATTGGGACACACCAACCAGCAGCTGTTCTGCATCCTCTCATCTCCATCCTGCAGTTTCCCCTCTGCAAAGACAGGAGCTCACCGCACTTGGCTGTCTGTCCTTGAGGCTGTGGACAGACAGCTGGGCATACCTCCCACTCAAGCACTGTCTCCTGTTACTGCAGGAGAAAAGCAAAGCAGCATCTCATCATCCTCTGCTTCTCTACCAATCTCCAGAACCAACAAACAAGCCCTGAATGGAAAAGCAGACAAAACGCGCTTCCCATCCAGTGTGGATTCTCTGTTGTCTTGTAAAGGTTGGGTTCACATGCAGTTATTGAGCGCTCGAGTCTTTCTTTCCTTCTGTAGCCACCCACCCATTTTCACAAGACTTGCGGGAGCCGTACAAGAGCTCTACCCTTCAGCCAAACATAATTGAAACTCGTCGCTGGGTAGAAAAGAGGGGGAGGCGGGAACAAATGGATAGAGCGAGAAAGAAAGAAAGAGGCACGTACACGCACATGCACAGGCTGAAACACGGAGGCCTTATTCCCTTAAAAAGAAGAGAAAGGAAAGAAAGGAAAATAATGAAAAAGAAAAGGAAAAAAAAAACCAAACCAACAACAACTAAGTCATTCTGCAGTGGCCATGGCACCAGCTGAGCTGTTTGCTCGCACGCTGCACAGTCCCTCTGCGTCAGCTGCTGGGGATTTACCAGCACAACTGATCCAGGAGAGTTGGTTCACCCATGTGCTGGTGTTTATCCAGCACCCCACACAGGAGCCGCCCCGTTCCCAATAGTGAGAGGCAATACGTAAATCTTTTGCGCTGCTAATTATACGCCAATTACATTTTTGCCATAACAATGCCCCCAGGAAAGGGCAACAGCGAGAATCTCTAAGAGGGAACCTGGGGATTTCCCCCCAGAAGCTGGAAGACAGAGGAAAGCGGAGTTCAAGAGAACAACAGAAAGACGTTATTGAGCAGCTGTCATTTGGCAAGTATAAATGTATTGGTGATGGTGTTGATAGGAGGCTCGTATCAATGTAAATTAATTTGATAATTGCCCCTGCAGAGAAAGAAAAGAAAAACAACTAAAAGTCCATTGCCACTGACATCCGAAATGCCTCTCCTGGTTGAATGAATTTCCTTTTTTAACTTACCTTGAGGTAATAAGAAAGTTACGGTGTAGCCAGAATCCCAAACCATCCCCCAATGCTATTCCCTTTTTGACCTATCTCATTTTTGGCATCAGCCTGAGAGCCCAGAGCAATTGAGGGCCAGGGGCTTTATTTGTCCCTTTGGGGAGGATGAAAAGACTGTAGAAAAAAAATGGAAGCTGTTTTGCTGAGGAACAGCATGGAACCCTCAGCCTCCCCATGATGCAGCTGATGTTGGCTGCGGGCAGTGTGTGCTGGGACAGCACTCAGTGATGTCAAGCGCACCCTGCAAATGGCCCCAAATGACATTTTTAGAGCAGCTCTGTTATCAGAGCCTACAGAATTAGCACCATGTAGCATCCTTGGGCTGCAAGATGGCTCCTGCCAACGTCAATGGCGGTGTGGTATGGAGATCAAAGGTACAGCGCAGCCAAGGAACTGGCTTGGCTGGTGGGAGGGCATGGGGAGAGCAGCCCCACCGAACCTCAAAATGCTCCGGGATGAAAAATTACCCCTGCCACTTGCCTAAATTAGGCAACCTACGTGTGCAATTCTTCAGGAATACCCACCAGTTGTTCATCTGAAAATGCAGTGCTAAAAGCATTGCCCTTCTGATGAAGAGTTAATCGCCCTGGGAATAAATCAGAGGTCTCACCCATGCTGTGGAACTTCTCCCAGTGACACCACGTTCCCACTTGGAAACGAGTTTCTTTGTTTGCTTTTCCCCAGTTACATAAGGGACATAAATTTTTTGTTGCAAAGAGAACTCCGGGCAATCTGCATCTCCCTCCAAGGCGTTTCACTATGGTTCAGCTTGAACACTGTTGCTGTTGCTGCAACTTTCCAGCTCCTGCCTATGTCTGCACTAAACCCCCCAACCCAGGAAGTAACAGCCCGCATGAAACATCACTGCCTGACTCCAGACCCACAGAACAAAGTCCTTTTCCACCCCCTTAATCCCTATCCTACAAAGCAAAGAGACTGAGAGCAGACAAGCTTAGGCCAGTATAAGGACATGCCCAGCGATGCTCCCCTGTGCAAGAGCACTTTGGATGAGCAAAGCAGTGGAACCCAAGCAATTGCTGCTTTGCCACTTGACCCTTTTCCACATCTCCCCCAGCCCCCAGCTTTGCTCTCCCTGCAGCTCCAAGCTCCCCAGCCCCATCCCTCAGCTCTGGAGGGGAGGCCTTGTTGGGAAGGTCTCAGTGAGGGCTGGGTGCTCACGGCCAGCCGGCGCCGCATTGCACACATACCAACAAACCTCAGCAGCCCCGGAAGGGGAACGCGGATGCTCCCAGGCCAGGCTGCAAGGAAGCCTTAACCCCTTCCCCACTATGGCCAAGAAGCTCCTTGAGATCTGGAAGTCAACAGGAGAGAGGAAGCCACTCAAAGGCTGAGTGGATGCCACATCTCTCCCTTCCTCATGCTAGTCTAAAACATCCCTGGGAATGCATTCCCATATTCACAGTGCCTAAAATCGTGGCATCAAGGAGGGCTTCTCATCAATGGCGGTGGAGGAGAAATCCCCCAAATGGGGTTTGCTCTCAGGGGGGTCAATGTGATCCCACTGTGACTCAAGGCAGGTTGCTGCACGTGGCTGATTGCACCAGGCAAGAGCCACCCCACGTCCCTTTGTGCCCAGGGAAAATCCCAGCTACCTCATCTCCACGGCCCCTTTCTCAGCCATTTCTCACAACTTATTTAGTGCAGAAAAATCACACTTGTGGATCCAACATGACAGCAAAGACTTTTTTTTTCCCTTCTTTTTTTTTTTTTTTTTTGTTGTTCTTGTTCTGATTAAGAGGAAATAAATGAACCAAACCCTTCCCAGCACAGGTAGGATCCCTGAAACCCGTGGCTAAGCAGGCAGAAAGAGCAGCAGCTCTCAAGATTGCCCTCCCAGCACAACACAAGGCCGGTGCTGCCCTTCAGCCCCGCTCGGTTCTCTCCAGCACCACTGGGATCAGATCAGGCCCAACAGGATTAACCGCATAACAGCGCGAGGGGAAAGCAGATTTGCTGTTTGAAAAGAAAGGCACAAACACACCCAGCCACTGAAGCCGGCGTTAAAGGAACTTGGGTTCAGAAACTGCTGCTGAATTTAGGTCTTCTAAAATTGAGATTTCATATTTTCTTAAGATAGAACCGGACCCTTTCGTCATAAATTAATAACCAAAGGCCTGCAGAAATGTTTCCGTAAACTATTTCTTAATTCCAAAGGAAACCATTTGTTTAAAAGAAGCAAGTGTTCCCCTGCAGAGCCGGCACTCCAGCAACTGCAGTGTGATGATAGAAAATGGGGCCGGATAGTAAAAATAACTTAAAACTATTCTAAACAACCACGAAGCTGAGTAATCTGTTTCAAAGTCCAAGAGAAGATATCCCGGTGACAGGGCCCACAGCAAACGCGAAGGTGCATAGTTAAAAGGGGAGGGGAACAACCAAAACAAACAGTGAAAATAGTACAAATTCCTTCAGATACTATTGGTGACAAAAGATGAAAGCTGGGATTTTCATCCTCTTTCCAACATCTCTGCTGCCGCGAGGCCCAGAGGCTTCTCCAGGGCTCCATCACACTCCTAACACCAATCCCTGCATGTGGAGCAAAGACTGAACACCAGAGCACCGTGTTCCTCTAAGAAATCAAAGGAAAACACAGTCACCCTCTCCCAGCTGGTAGCAGCCAGTGCAACCCCATGAAGAACAAGGGAAGGAAAGGCCAAGCCCTGATCTCTTGGGCTTTTGTGCTCCAGCCTCACTTGTATACACTGCTCTCACGTTACAAAACGTGTAAGTCGCTGTATTAATGGCAAGGTGCCATGGGCATAAATACATTCGTATCTGGACAAAAGATCTGTCCTCAAGTCAGGATCTTCATTAAAAATGAGTCTGTAAGCATTTCCCCTCATTCTTTTGATTCATTTCCACAAAAAACAAAACGTGTCGTTGCGTCAGAGTTACAAGGATGCCCAACACGAGGCTGCCCCGAGGACTCAACACAAAACATAGATGTGGGGCCTTATTCTGGAGGCTCCACTGGACATTGCTGGAGATGGGCAGCCTCCAAGAGAAGATCTCAGTGCATTTCTTGGATGTGCTCCCATACCATCATTGCTCAGCAGTGAGCTAAGCAAACCTGGTCACAACCAACACAGCCAGTCCTTTGTGCCCAGCACCGCAGCTAACCTACACACATTTCAGTGTAGATGTGAGCGCACCATGGCTAATCACTCACATCACACTGACAACGTGGAGCTTGCAAGTCAACCAAAACATGCGTCAAAGCAGCACGCGGTGACTGACGGCAGCTCAGCCCTCCTGGTGCATACAGCCTGCAGGCAGTGGGGTAAAGCCTCCTGCTGGGGGTTGGGCTCCAGGGACAATTGCTTTGGAATTTCACAAGCGGTCGAGAGCCCCAGAAGGAGGTGCCAAAATGACAGTAAAGCCCGTGGGAACGGGCAGCCTGTTGTAACAGAGGGACAAGCGACAGTGACAAACCTTTCCTTGTGTGCGCCCAACAGAGGCACAGCAGAAGTCCAGTGGCTGTTCTTCCTTCAACCACCCTTCTCCAAAACACACTTCAGCCTTCACTCTTCTCTTCCAAAACATTTGAACACCTTCAATTCTGCCTTGTGCTGCTATAGTGAGGGAAGGGCTCCTGCTTTCTCATTACTGATGAGGAGCCCACAGAACCAAGGCAGACTGAGTTTGTGTTGAGAGGCCATAGCTTTCATCAGGCCAACTGACAGAGATGGAAAAACAGCAGGCTGTATTTGAGGCACAACTGGCTTTCTTCAGGGTCTGCCTGTGTTGTATGCAGGAGAATCCTGCAGTGCAGACAGGGTGGTTCCTAGGCTGCACCCGAGGTTAAAAACACAACTGGCCAGAGAGCTGGAAAAAAAAAAAACAATGAGTTCAAACAGGCAGGCAGCAAAGAGGGGGATTTCCAAAAAGGTGGGGAAGAAACCATCAAAGCAAGATTTCCAAAGGGCTGCACACGTGGGCTTCTCTTTGGGCAAGGAAAGCCTTCCAAGATCTGACTCCAGAACAACTTCAGACGTCAATGTATGAAGCTGCCTTGGTCCCCGCTCCTGCAGCTGTCTGGGCAGGCAGGTGGCTCCGTGGGGGTTTAGAACAAAGCACAGTGGCAGCTCTGAACCTTCTGTCCTTTTTACACAACGATCTCATCGCAAAGAAGCCATAAAGCAGAACCATTTTAACTCTTCTTCACAGCACAGAGAAGCATGGGAGGGACTCAGCGCGAGGAGAGTTGAGCCTCGCACCTGAAACACCAACACTTGATCCTTCACCAACCAACAGCCAGGCAGGAAGACTTTGGGTTTTATCCCAGGACACTGCAGGAGCATGGAGCCATCTTCTACATCAGGTGTTTGGTGGTCAGACACCCTCTGGGTTTGCTGTAGGGCTGCAGGGATGAAGGTCCCTTCATTTTCAATAGGAGTACAGAGAAGGGTTGCTTTGTTCCCTAATGGCAATCACCATGGAGCTTTGTTCAGCCTTGCCCCTCATACTTACAGCTGAGGCTCATACTTACAGCTTGCCCCTCATACTTACATACAGCTGAGGCTGTCATCAGATTCACAGGTCTTCTATCATGCTTGTCCTCCAACTGCCCCAAGAAGAGAGGCAGCACTTATCTGTGCTTCACAGACAGGTCACTGGAGGCAGAGAGACAAAGCCCCAGCTTCTCTCTGCTTCAGAGGGCCAGGGTTGAGGATTTCATGGTGTCCAGGCACCTGAACCTGAATCCAAGGTAAGGAACCAACCCTAAAATCCTAGAACCTGGGCACAGAGCCCTGGCTGCAGGCCCCCTTCACCGAGTCCCTGCTAGCTGGGATTGCTCTCCAAGGTCTCATCCCAGTTTGTGCTGCTCGCAGAACAGAACTCAGCCTTCTGATACCTTTGGCACTTCCTCCATGAGTTGCTTTGAAGATTAGGGCCAGAGCTTTGGCTTTGGGATCCGATGGGGAGCCAGTGGAGCAGCTGGAGCTCGTGGTGTCCCGGCCCTTTGGGGCAGCACACGGTCCTGCTCTGCACCAGCTGCTCCACCACCACACTGTTTCTACATTCAGCTTCTGCTCTGAGTCACAGCAATGCAGCCAGCTTGAATCAAGCAACGCAATCGATACAGCAACAATCATTCCCAAAATTGGAAGGGATAAGGCAGCATCTTTTGGAAACAGGTGTTACCTGGTCTATTGCAGCCAGCAAAGAGGCACACAAGACTAGGATGCACACAGTATCTGCCCTCCTGCTCCTCATTCCAGCCCCAGTGCCCTGCATTGCTGCTTGGCTTGGAGACAATGGGCAGCAGCAGGAGTGATATCTCCTGGGGGTAAGAAGGCATTAAGAGAGTTGAGAGCATGAGTAGTCTTGATGGGAGCTGAGAGTGGAAATACAGTGGCATAGTTTTTATTTCTCTCTGTATTTTTCAGCAGACCCCCAGTCTTAGGCACTGCATGTCTGCAAACACACACGGCAAAGGGACCATTTTTGGTCTAATCACTACTGATTACTGCCTGTAGAATCCTGCATAGAACTCAGCCTCAAGATGCTCACCAAGACATCCATCCCCATCACCACATCCTGGCTCTCCCAGCTGGGAGCTGTGGATCAACACAGCTGGATTTCTCCAGCCCCCAGCCCTGCAGCATCCACCAGCACAGCTCCCTTTGCCCAAATCTCCCCAGCCGCTTTGCAGACTGCCAACAGAAAGGCACGTGGAGCACGAAAAGCTACAGTCGAGCTGAATCCCCAAATGAGGGAGGAGATCCATGCCTGACAAACTTGCATCCGAAGCATCTCCCTCCAGCAGGAGCTGGGGCACAGGGGCAGCCAGGCACTCTGTGCCGCGAAGTGACATGCATCAAAGTAACATGTGGCACACTCACAGCCATTCTATTAATTTAAGTTAATTTCCTGCAGTTCTGTCTTAGTTTTCCAGCAGATTCGGGACTTAAAGGTTAAAGCATAACCTTGTCTCGGTAGCTTGCTATTCGCTCCATGCAAATGTCTACCTACAGCCTGGTAATTACATGCATTTCCAAAGAGCCAATCCGCTGTCAGCCTGACAGATACTGATCTTCCCGTTTTATTTTTAGCTCTGTGCTTCCCCCTCTAGATGCAAAAAAAAATTCTGTTTGTTCCATCTCTGCTACAGCCTCTTTTTTCCCCTGCTCACCAACGAGCTCCTGCCTGAGCTGGGCTGCAATCCTAGTGGCACAGGGCTCCCACTGGGACACTGTCCCTATACAGGGGGACAGCGGGTGGTGGGACCTTTAGGGCCACGGGGGGAATTTGTCTCCTTTTGGCAGTGAGGGTGTTTAAATGGAGAACTCAAAGGAGACGTGGAGCTGCATGCACGCACGTTTTGCTCAATGCAGGGCAGCTGAGCACTTTCTTTCTGGGACTTCTCTAGCACACATACATCCAGTGGAGAAAAGAGGGGACAAATCTGACCAAACCCAGCCACACGCTCCTCGCTGTGAGTCCAGGATCTGTTTGCCACCCAGAGAGTGGGCACGGCAGAGGTCAGCCACGTGCACACGAGGTTCTGCTGATGTTCCAGCCCCTAAAATGGGCACACGTGAGAATTAGCACGTGGTGCCATTGGTGACATCATGCTGCCCTTCTCCATGAGCTGCTCTGATGGTTTTGGGGTGTCCTGCAGAAGTTTTGCCCCATCTGCCTGTCCCCCACCAGAGAGAAGTCCATGAGGGTGGCTGTAAATCAAGAGATTGGGAGAAACAGGGATCGGGTTCTTCTTATTTCCCTTTCTTTTTGGAAAGAGTCACTGGAGTGGAGATGGGTTGGGCTTTGAGGGGTGAGGTCTGCATGCCTCTCTCTCTCTCGAATGCATATTTCACATTTAAACCAGAACAGACTCGTAGAAACTTTACTCACATGATGGAGGAAAAAAAAGGCACTGAGCTCCAGCAGCAACACGCTTGGAGCAGGCTGGATGTTGGATCACGGCACGGAGACCAAACCCATCATGGGCAGTGCTGACCCACGGGAACAACCTTGGGACTGGACAGTGCACGGAGCAGAGAAAGGAAGCCTGGATGCAAGGAAGACACATAATAAAATACGTGAGATAAACAGCTGAAGTAAAACACAAATAAATAAATAAATAATAAAAAGGAGGAGCTGGGGTGGGTAAAGCAGAGGGAAGGTCTGAGAGAGGCAGCTGCAAAAAGTGAAAGAGCAAAACTGGGTCTGATGCACCCAACATCACCAACACCGCCCTGTGCTCAGCCCTGCCACATGGAAAGTCCTTATGTCTCATGGCTGCAACTATGGGATTGCTTCTCTGGTTAGACTTGTAGGGACTTCCAGGTTACAGCCTCTTCTGACACTGTGCACAAAGACAGCACACAACACTGGAAGATGCCTACCTAGAAGCCTTCAAACATTTCCAACAGGTGGCTTTAGGTCTGGGCTCCACCATTCCAGTTTTCCCCTCCCACAGCCCTTAACCCAAAAGCCCTTCCCACACACCATCAGGGAGCATGAACCATCCCCACAGCTTCTCTGGGCTCTGGATGGGGCCATGGGAATACAGAGAATGCACCCATCCCCATCACAGAGTCAGAAGAGCTGATGAACGCAGACGAAGCTATTTATTCAGCAGCCCACACGCTTGGAATTGAGCTCAGCTCCCCAATCCCCATCCTTCTGCACAAAAACAAATAGAGAAATGAACGGACCTGCCTCCTGCTCAGGAGGGGTTGGGGAGCTCCAGGAGAGCTCTGCTACCCACCACACCTCCAAACCCCTCACTGACACCAGCAGGGGCTGAGCTCCACCAGGGCCGGTTCCTCCGATGCCAATGAGTTTGACCAAAGGGATTCAGTGCAAGCGATGAGCAAAGGCTGGTGTGAGCTTACCCCTTCACCACGTCCCTGCGAAACATCTTTAAATCTCAGAGCTTTGCATAATCACGTTTTAAACGATTCAAACCTGGCACTGCCAACGTTCCGTTTGCACATTGCTTTCTTGCTGCTGGCTCGTTTGTGGTTGTTGTTGTTGTTTTCAACCAACACAGCCTCCATTTTCCTTTGTGCGATTCAATCACACTGTTCCCACCTCAGCTTGATTTCTAAAGGCTGGGTACCCCCCAAGCCTTATTCTACATACCCAGGAACAGTGGCCATATAATGGGGGCAGCGCCCAGGGGTTCGTTCCCATCCCTGGCAGCCCTGCAAGCAGCAGCAGAACCCATCACCGTCACTCTTTTAACCTCTCCTCCCACACTCATCCCTCAGGCTCTGTGTCATTGTGGTGCTTTTCTCCAAATCCCTTCCCAGTGGGTTTACACTTGAATGTCATTGCAGTGCCCAGGCTTGGGCACTGGGAAACAGTGCTGCGAGAACAAGCAGGAGAGAAAGAACAAGGGGAGTGTCTCCAGGGCTGCCTGACACGTGGCCTCAGCATCTGTTGCCCCCAAAATATCAAAAGGCTTTTACACAAGGCATGCACAACACAAGGCTTCAGCTTCTCTGCAACTGGAGCTGGCTCCAGCGCTGGGTCCCCACCAATACCATTTTGGCTGGGGCTTATCCCAGGCACATGGGGCCATTTCTCCCAGCTCTTCAGCTGTAGGATCCCCCTGGATCTCCGTTTTCCATGTCACGTGGATATTTCTGCCCTGTCACAACCAGCCTTCCCAGGCTTTCTCTGCATGTCTTTCCTCCTCGGTTATTTTCAGTCTCTGCCTTTCTGGAACTAATGAACGCATCCAGCAGCATACAGGAAGGGCTGGAACAGCCACAGGGACTAAAGGGAGCAAAATCACACCCTGGAGGGTGGCACACAGTGGGTGCTCCCCAACCCTCAGCCTCACCCTGCCCATTTGCAGCTTTCCTTTCCAGCACTCCCTGCAATATGGACCACGCTTCCCCTGTTCCATCCCCAGCCCTTCACAAGACACTCTCTCCATGAGGACGGATGGAAATGACCCAAACCAACCTTCTGTTATCCTCCTTTGCACCCTCCTTGCTGCCAGATCCCATTGAGGTCCCCCCTGTGCTCAGTCCCAGTCAGACCCAAGGAGTCATCGCGAATTTCCCCCTTTGCTCCAGCCCTGCTCTGCTGTTCCCCATGGCCTTGCTGTTTTCTCATGGGCTGTTTGTCTATTTCGGAGCCCCTAATTGCATCTGACAAGGTCTCCTAATTGTCTCCACTGATTTTACCAGAGACTGATTTTAAAAGCAGCTCAGTAACTTCGTCACTTCAATATCACTGCTGAATTCAGCTCCCTCATTTATTAATGGGCCTACTCTGGCTCTTTCTCCCCTGATATGTTTGCCAAACCCCTTTCTATTTCTCTTAACCCCTTTGGCTAACATTAACAAGCAAAAACTCAGTAATATTTGATATTATATGTGTATAAATAAAAGCAGGAAAAGATCTTATTCACTCCTGTTATAGCTACTAAAGCAGGCCTAGGGCTCTGCAATAGCAGCTTTACTGCATACATTAAATATCTCCATTACTTTATTAATGTGCAGAACATTGGTATTTTATTGGATAGTTTGGTTATTTACCTTATAAAGTAACACATGCATCACTAAGCACAAAAAGAGGGTGTTTAATTCCCCCTCCTAAGGTCTGCGCCTCCACAAACCGAGTCAACATGAGACCACCAAACCCCAACCCCAGGTGCTATAAACGAGTTTGCTTTCTTTTCCAATAGATGGGGAGGAGAGGGAAGAACAGCAGAAGCATCACTCACTGGCAGGAGCAGCCTCCTGGTGCCAGCTTCTTGGAATCACTGAGTCATTAATTACGGTTGGAGAAGACCTCCAAGATCACCAAGTCCAACCCCAACCCATCCCCGCTGTGTCTGCTGAGCTTCACCCAGCCCACAGCCAGCAGAGGGAGAAGCAAAAACTAGAACAAGCCAAAAGCCAACACAAAAGAAGGAATTCTCTGTCCTTCATACATTCATGGACATCTCATCCATGGTTCAAACAGTGCACCAAACCATCAGCAAAACAGTAACAGCCAGACCCGCTCAGTGACCAAAAAGCACCTCCAAAAGTCCTTCAGATAGGACTTCCAAAAGGACATTAAAAAGAATTAAACTAACCTGGATAAATCAAGTCATCCTTGATGAAAGAGGCCAACTTCCCAGCTCCGTGGTCCGGGTTTTTATTTATCTTCCTTTAAATCGCTGCCTCAAAGAGTCCCCAAGCTGGGCACCCAGCACCACTTCTGGATCCCCACAGAGTGAAGATGAACAGCAACAGAAAGAGCTCCTGGAGGGTCCCATCCCCACAGCTCAGCACAGCAGCTCCCGTGGCCCCCCATGGAGGAGGAGGGGTCCTATGGTAGATGTAATGGGATGAGCAAAGTGAGCACGTTTTGGAGCTGTGAGACACCTGCACTGAGCACTCAAGCAAAAATTCACAACATTTGCTTTTCTGGCATAAAATGTGGAGAGAGATCTCAAAAATGGGCACATGGGGCTCAGCATAGCAGCTTATCCCCCTCCAACCAGTGCTGGTCCTGAGGCACCATATATAGGGCACCATAAAGGCACCATATGAGGCGCCATAAAGGTGGCCCATGTTGGACAAAGCCCTTCTCAAGGGGCCACAGTGCAGCACAGGGACGAGCACGAGGAGAAAGGATGCTCAGACCCCACCTTTTCCATGCACAGCACAGAGGGGCAGGGTGGCCACCCTACAGCAGGTCTGAGGGGACAAGTGGCATTTCCATCCCTGCTTTCTTCCCATAAACATTCTTTTTTCAGGGGCACAGCCCCCTACATTCCTATCCCCCTTCCCATCATCCTCAGTCACTCTCCCTTTTTTAAGCATCCAGCTTCCTCCCACCCACCTATTTTTAAACCCAGCCAAGCCAGAGCAGGGGGTCCAGATCTCCTCTTTTTATTCCTGGGGGCTGTGATTTGGGGTGAGACAGGGAACAGAAGCACCTGCTGAGCTCCCACAGAGCACCAGCAGCCAGAGCAGACCGAGGGCGGGAGAGCAGCTCCCCTTGCAAAGTCTGTCCTGTGCTGTCTAATAACACAAGGTGTCATTGTATACCCAAATCAGTGCCTGGAGCTTTATTTATAACAACTGAAACACAAAACCCAGCAGGCCAGAAAAGGCGGAGGGAGCGGGAGAGCAGAGAGGGCAGGGAAGCAGCCGGGCGAAATCTCCCGATTTAGTGGGATTTGCCTTGAGATTTTAAAGCTGGATTGAGGCAGGGAGGATGTGAGGGGCCACGGGAGGAAGAAGGAGAGATGAGGAGGGAAGAGCAAGCTGGTGCTGTGCTGTGGCTGCAGCAGGGTGACAGCACGGGGCCACGGGAATACTTTGACTGCAGCCCCCACCGCCCAGCACAGGGACATGGGGACAAGCTCCCCTGGGACTCCTGTGCTTTTACAGCTATGCCTTTCTAAGGGCCACTTGGGGGCTTTTCAGCCACTCTCTTACCCCAGGAATAGCACTGCAGCTGGTTCCAGAGGTTTCTCTCTCACCCTGTAACAGCTTCACACCACTTCTATCTGCAGACTTGGTAGGAGCCACCCGACAAGGACTCACCCAGCCCAGCAGGCAGCAGTCCCAGCGCTGCCTTAGGCTCAGCCCCAGCACCCACAGCTTGCACGACCCCATTGCTATGTACCCTTACCTCCTGCTGAACTCGGTGGGAGCAGAGGCGGCTCAGCACCGAAAGGTCCCAACCCTGCACTTACAGCACGGGGAGATGCTCCCTCATCAGGTGGGTCCAGATGTTATCAGCACCCCCAGGAATTGGCTCGTCTGCTCCCCGAGGCTCCTGCTGCTGGTGGCTGTGTTGGTGGAACAGCTCTCGTGCTCTGCTCCATGGCTCCTGGGCAAAGCCTGGCAGCTTCACCCAAACTCTTTTTCCCCGGCAGCTGCCAAGCATTGTACCGGAGTGGGTGAGGTGGGAGCATTTGTGTCCCATTCTTCTGAGTCAGGAGGTGGGAGGGAAACAGTAAACAGCTGGAGGGGGGAAAGGGGAAGGTAACCTGGTACAGTGCTGCAGCTAGGGATGCCGCTTGGTGTTCACCTCCTGTGCAGGCAGATATTTAAATCACCAGGTGCAAAAAGCCACTGAAAGTTCAGACTGAGTCAGAGCTTCAAAATTTGACCCATCAACAGGTGAGAGAATGAACAGGCTCATTAAGAGATAAAGCTGAATCTATTCTTGCAGCCTCTTTTGCATCAAATGCCCCTCTGGTCCAGCTCTGGTCCTGCTGGAGTCAATGGGAACTGAGCTCCTTGCAACAAGACACAGCCAAGCAACAAGAGAAATTCATAACCAGAAAGGGAAACAACTCCCTTCAACTTGACCAAGGCTTTAAAACCTCCCTCTCCTCCTGCCTCATCCCAGTATTGGTCTCAGAGGTTCCCTGACTCCATCTCATGTTCTCTCACTCATGAGCACCCAATGGCAGCAGCCAGCATTGGCCCCACCAGGCTGCATGCAGAGTTCCACCTGCAAAACTGTGTAAATACCTGTGAGGAACAACCAGATCCAGAGGGTGTTGCTTCCCCAGGACAACTTGTCTGTGTTCAAACCGCGACCTCCAGGAACTGGATTAATTACAGAGATGTTGAGCGTGACTTTGTCTGCAGGGGCAAGTCATGTTTGACATCCCTGCCAGCTGGTTTCAGGGCTGGAGGATGAGAGCAACCTGAACGATCTGTCTCTGTGCTGTTTACCAGCACAACTCATTGACAGTGCATGTTTTGGGGAGAACAGCCTGCAGCAAAGCTTCAGCAAGCAAAGCCTCACACCCGAGCAGCCACACACTGGGCAGAGAGAAGCTGCATTGCAGTGCCACGCTGACACACAGCATTTGAAGCAGCTGCCATTAAGCAATGACCAAGTTTCATGGAGCATCCAAGCAGAGGATGGCTTAACCTATTTTTTTTTTTTAAACACAGTACAGATCTCCTTAGAGAAAGGAAATGAAACAGCACGTTCCTCAGCCTGATCCCACTGATTTTAGCTAGCGTGCAAAAATCTGATATGATTTCTCACCTGCTGATGGGTCCAGACCGTGGGAGGATCACACAGTCGGTCCCACAGATGACCCTGCAAGACAGGGTTCCCCAAAGGGGCAGCTTCCCCTCCCCAGCCCCCCATGCACCTGGCTACATGCTGCCCACCTCCTCCCGCTGTGGGGCTCTGCCTCCATAACTCAGAAACCAAACAACAAAAAGACAAGCTGAACTTTGAGGCCAAAAAGAACCCAAAAGGAAAAGGAGGGGGTTGGTTAGGGAAGGAATCTGAAGTTGCATCACTTGGAAATACCCAAGTGTTTCAGAAATGTACTTACATGTTCGACTTCCTGCTGCCTTTCCAGGAAACCGCTTGGGAACAGCAAAGTGACACCAAAAGGAGCCCAGGGACATTTCCCTGCACCAAGTAAAAACAGCCTTGAGTTCCACACAGACAGGCCCACGTGTAAAATATTCCCCTCCTTGGAGGTAGGTGCTGTGGGGGTTTGGAGCTCCATGCAGACAAGCGGGGCTAGAGAGGTTTGAGATATAAACCAATCCATCACTTTTACCCTTTGGATGGCTTCAAAACCAATCTGTAGACTTTCTCCATGGTATTTCAAACACTCCTAAGGACACGGACTAAAACGAGGTTTCATTTTGTTCAACAGAAGTGACCGTGACGCTTTCACGACAAGGAAAATAAATCGGAAGGGGGGAAAATCTTATTGTTCAATACAAGTTATGTACTTTCAGGAAACCAGGCTGCTTCCCAAGCTGCTCCCATGCACACAGAAGAGCTGCAATCAGCTCTGAGAAAGAATGCTCCTGCCATGCATCTCACAGTGACTGATCTGGGTTTGGCTGGTTAGATGGAGTGGTCTTGGCCCTTCTCACCCAGCCTCAGCGTAACAAAACCTTTTTTTGTCCACTCACATGAATGTCAAACAGCCTTTTTTGGCCCCATCCAAACTGGTCTTGAGCACCTCCAGGGACGAGGCAACCATAACCTCTCCGTGCAACCTGCTCACCCTCCAAGGTCTCCCTCCTGTGATGTAGAAGCAGAAGGCAGTATCCAAACTACAGACATGATGCTTCAATCCCTAAGACCACTGGATCCATCCAGGACTGGCTCAGCTTGAGTCCTGTGCCCACAGCACCCAGCCCACCCCATCCATCCCCCTCTGATCTGCCTGGTGCTCCTCCTCCCTCCTGCACAAAATGGTGCATGGAGCAGCCAGGCCAGGTGTCTGTGCAGCGTGCCAAGCAGCTCTGCCTCACCTGCAGCAACTTGTTGAGGAGGGGAAGCCGCGTCTGCCCTTTCTTGTCGGGCTTTCATCTGCCTGGGGAGAAAGGAGAAAAGGGAACGGGGAAGGGTAAACACGGCTGAGGCAGCTGCAAGTCCCGGCAGCTGAAGGGTTGAGCAGGTGATTCAGAGCGCGGGGGCCTGCAGACACCCTGCCTGCTGCTCCCAGCAACGTCCCACTGCATCAGTGCTGCTCTATAGGGATGCAGCATGGTCCCAACAGCCCCTCTGCCCAGCTGTGCCACCAGCACAGACACAGACACAGAGAGGAGCACAGTTCAGCCAGTCTCGCATCCATCCATACCTCCATCAGCCTATCCACAACCCAATATAGAGGAAAGAACTGTTTTGCCCCTAAAAGGGCCAGACGGGCAGGGACTGCCTCAAAACTAGGCTATGGCTCCAGAGAAGCCATGGGACATCTCCCCAGGCACTGCTGCCTCTCCCACGCACAATGAGGGGCAGGAACCAGGCCGGCCCCACACGCCATGCTTGCCCCATGCCACCCACACAGCCCCGGCAGCCGCCGGCCCCGCAGGCAGGGCTGGACAGGCAGCCCCAGTGTAAGTAATTATACAGTCATAGAATTGCTTGGATTGGAAGGGAGAGCTGCTGGGCTCACACCCACTCTCCATCCATCCATCCTCCTCAGCTGCCACCTGGGGGCACAGGGTTAGTGATGGCAGGGTACTGTTTCGTGGCTCTGTGGGGACTTCTTGGTTGCTGGGTGAAACCAGAACACTGCAAATGCTTTCCCCTGCCTGCCTGCCCCCTCCTCTGCATTCAGAGCATGGCTGTAACCACTGCAGCCCGGTGTCTGCCTGAGCCTCAGCCCCAGGGAGATGGGCAAGCCAGTCCAACCAGGTGAGGAGCCATGCTCAGCTGGGAAGCATGGGGAGACCTGTGCTCCCAGTTACCTCCCAAGCAGGTCAGGACGAGGGCCCTTCATCTCCCAAGCCTTTGGCCTAGTTATTTTCATTCCTGTCCCCACACACCCTGCCTGTAACAGCAGGGATCGAGATGCCTATTACAGCACAAGAGGCACTGCCCTGTCTACCAGGTGTCTAGAGGTGAAGCGGCCAAGTCAGAAAGAAAAGGGCTCTGAGAGGCCAACCTACAAGTGGAGAATGGCTTGGGTTAGAAGGGAACTCAAACATCACCTACTTGCAACCTCTGGCACTGAGTCTGATCTCATGGGCTCAAGGCATATTTCATAGAGTCACTCAAGATGGAAAAGACCCCTCAGATTCCCAAGTCCAACCCCAACCCAGCCCACCATGCCCACTGACACGTCCCTCAGTGCCACATCCCCACAGCTCTGGGATGCCTCCAGAGATGGTGACCCCAGCACTAATAACCAACCTGAATTTGAGTTAGAGGAGATGAGAGGATGGAAGGTCCCAATTGCAGATGAATACACCAGGCTGGGTTTGCACATACACACGCTGTGCTCAGAGCTCAGTGCTGGCATCCATCATCGGGAGAAGGCTCTGAAGGGACAAAACTATCCCCAAAAAAGTCACATCAATTCCCAGCTGGCACTTCTTGGTGCCCCAAGTGGCACCTGCATGTGGTGAGGACTGAACATGCCTCCAACTTTTAACCTAACTGACAGAAGAGGGGTATGTAGGAGCGAAGAGAAAACCTGTGTGTGTAGGAAGGGAAATATCAGAGAATAAAAAGCACCAAAAGAATGAAACAGAGGGGAAAAAAAGGGTTGGGGAAAAGAAAAATGTGGGTAGAAACAGTCAGCTTGGCAGCAGTTATAACTTCCTTACGTTCAGATCCCCATATCGATGGCTGGAGATGCTACAACAAATGTCACCTTCATGCGAGCACCAGAACTGCAGTTTTCTCATCTATTTTCTTTTCCTCCCCACCCTTTTTGATTCCTTTTTGAAGCCTGTTCAGAGCATAACCTGTTGGGGGCAACCCCGGTACCCAGCACAAGCTGAGCTTTTCTCATCGCGTTCCCTCTCCCCTTCTCTCTTTGTCCTGCTCTGCCACACACCGATCCCTGTCAAGTTTCAGGCTGATCCAGAGGGAGATGCTGGTCCTGCCAGCTCCAGCATCCAACTGCTCTTCCCAGAGCCCAGGAGCTGCAGTAACCATAGAAACTGCATCCAACGCGCAGGCTCCGCTGGGGGGGCACGAAAGGATGCTCATATGAACACAAGGGGCAGGTAGGGAGCAGGCAGGGCTCCACCAAACCACCCCAAACTGGGGTCAGCACAGGGCGGAGAGGGATGCAGCAATGCAGGAGTTGTTTGGCTGCAGGCTGAGCGCTGGCTGGTGGAGCTGACGGTGCATTTTACGGCGCGCGGGGAGAGCGGTGAGGTAATTGGGAGGATTCTGTTGCAAAGCTTTGTCTTGCTCTGCCCTGCGCTTTAGCTGCACAAGAGATGGGTACCCGAGGCTCCCGCTGGCCCGAGAAGTAATCAGGCATTAATCCTTCAGCTCTTTTTGCACCATGAATATAAACAGGCCAAATCCCATCCCTGGCTGTGCTGGCGAGAGTCTTTATGTTGATGGCACTGGCAGCAACACGCATACCTCCAAGGGCAAGATTTGGACCGGCACAGGCAGTTAATGAGCTGATCCAAACCTTGCATTAATTCTGCACATCTCCCGACGCAGACGCAGCCCCGTTCAAGCAGCATCATTCAGAACAGGCTCCAACCGAGACCACCTCTACAGGCACCTCACGCTGAGCCCTTAAATCCACACACAGATACAAAAGAGGTGCGAGTTTCGGATGCACTGGGCACAGCAGATGCTTGATGTCTGCAAGAGCCAGGCAGCACCCACTGCTGTGCCAGGAAAGCAGATCAGAGGGGGCTGAGGAAGGGGAAGCACTACCTGCGGGCACAGCCCATGGACACAGAGGAGCCTGAGATTAGGAACTAGGATGGCAGCATAGGGAAATAGCAATTGGGTACAATGGGGACAGCTTGGCAGCTCCACCAGTTTATAGGGTGCAGTGCTTGTCCCCTTCACCTGCTCAACGCTTCAGCACTGAGTCACAGCACTGCTCTCACTGGGGCTCCCAGTCTGCAAGGAAGCATATGGACATACGGGAAGGTGGGGGGATAAAAATACCAATACTTCTGCACCATTTTAGCACAGAAAACAAAACAAAACAAAAATAAGTCTGCACAACTGCCAGCCCCTCCTCTTTCATTTCCTGCCCCCAGCCCCACTCCAAGACATAAATACTCCACGCAAACCCCACACGCAAACAAGCTGCGACCTCTGGATAAAGAGGCTCAGCCTCCAAATGGCCGCACTGCTCCTATTTTGGGCTCTGACTCTGCTGAGGTGGAACAAGCACAGCTCAGCTGGCCTCCCCATCCATAGCCCACAGTCAGCCAAGCCCCCAGCTCCAGCCCTCAATGGCCCCATTGTTTGGGGCTGGGAGCTGCTGGTCTGTCCCGTCTGGCTCCCCAACATCCGGCAGGGCACGGGAGGACCAAGAGCCCTACAGCCCCTGAGTGGGAGGGAGAAGAGAGGAGGGAGCTGCCCCAGCAAGGCAGGGCTGGTTGGGATCCCCTCCAGTGAGGCACTTGGAAGCTGAGCCCTTCTCTCTCACTCCAGAGATAGAGCTTAAAATCTCCCTTCTCCCCCAGCACTCTCACTTTGACTTGCTGAACTGGGGAGCGAACACAATCACTCCCAGCTCCAAAAAAGAGCCAGAGATTGCAGGATACACACAAACCCAACAAGCCACCAGGAACAGATACCAGCCCAGGCTGGCATCCAGATGGACACACTCGAGTGGATCACAGATCACCAGGAGATAGCAGCACCCGGGGAGCACTTGGAGACAGGCCAGCCCTCCCACAGCTCAGCATCCCATCGGCTTGGCTCTGCCAAAAATCAGAGCCCTTGAGATATAATGCTGAGCTGCCCAGGCTCTGCTTGACACACAGCCACCCCCCACCCACAGCTGATATTTTCCAACAGGTCAACATCAGTGCTGCTTTTGAAAGTCCCAAGAGTTTCCCCCTGAAAGATGCAAGCAAAGGGTTGAAACAATGCCCTTCCTCATGCATCATCCTCAGCAAGCTTCAAACACCACCCAAGGAAAAAGCTGGAGAATAAAGAAGCCCAAAAAGAAACCTAAGTCCTCCAAGGCATTGTCATTGCTGAGCCAGAAGGTCTGAAAATGCCTTGGGAGCAGCAGTGGAACATCACTTCCAATATCAGCACTGGTTGCCATAAGGGACTGTCCCTTTTGTTGTATTGCATCATTGTGATCCATTTTGTTCCTGCTGCCATCACTGCATCACCCCACTAGGGCCACTGTGACCAATTGCCCAGAGAGGTGATGGGTGACGGCTGCAGGCACCCGAGGGCAGAGCTGGACAGGGCTCTGAGCACCTGGTGGAGCTGTGGGTACCCCAGTTCATTGCAGGGAGTTGGACCAGTCAGCATTTAAGGGTCCCTTCCCACTGAAATGATTCTGTGATCCTATGATTTAGCCACAGCAGTTGGGGTAATTCCCTGCCAACGCCACATCCACCACATCCAACCAGCCCCGTGCAGCGGTGCCACCATGTACTGCTTGACCTGGCGAGTGATGCTTAGCGATACGAGACATGCTTGCTTTTTGCACAGCTCATTTCTCTCTCCTGCATGAGAATAGCTTTGCTGGCAGCGCTGGGAGCCCACGCTCAGTAACAGCTTGTTGGAGCACAGAAGTAGCAGGGCAGCCCGGTGTGGATGAGCCCTGCTCTGCTTCCTGCTGTAGACAACATCGTTGGTGTTTAAGCAGTGCTTGTCCTGGTGTGAGGCTGGGCAGCCCCGAGCAGAGAGCAGTAATGCAGAATCCTCAGGTTTTTTTGGATTTTCTCTCCAACATGTGCACACAGGCACCGATGGGGGCGGGGAGGCCGAGGCTGTGCTGATTTATTGGAGGAAATACAACTTTAAACCCATTCCCCCCTCCCATTAACTCTGCAGCTTTTCAGACGCAGCATTAGCAGCTCTCGTGCTATCCACACAGATTGTCGGCTGCTCCTTGATCCCAAAGGAAGGACACAACCAAGCCATCCCCAGGTCCAACTACAGCTGTTAGGCAGCTCCCAAAAAAGGGAGCACATTCCTCTGCCTGGACCAGACTCCATGGAGCAAAACCCATTGGTACAACACAGCGAGGGTCACACACGCAGCCCTCAGCCTCTTACCATGCTCTCCTTGCACTCCCTCAACGCCTGCTCTCCACTTTCTAAGTATCTCTTCAATGGATGAAAAAAAAGCCAAGCAAAAACGTAACTGGACTTTCTCTTTTGGAGTCTTTCCTTGTAGGACTTCTCTTCTGTTGACCCAACACCTCCCTGTGCATCTTCACTTAGCAATTGGTTCTTCCCCTTGTCTTGATCTCCTGTATCTTTTAGTCTGTTCACAGAGGAGGATCCAGCAGCTCAAGTCCTGGAAGAGCCCTGTGATGGGCTGTGCAAGCTCAGGCGATGCTTTGGCGAAGCAGGGTTTGTGGGTGTTCTCCCCCATGTTCTGCAGCAGAAAACCCTCTGGTTGCCCTCTGTGCTGTCAGCCCCAGCTCTGGGTGGCTGGGACATCCCAGATGTCATACAAGCATCCAGAGCTTTAGCAGCAGAGAGCTGCATGGTAACATTTGCATTCCTTCTCCAAGTGGTTTCAGCCTGAAAGCAATGCCACATCCAGCAGCGAGAGCCCTGTGCCAGATCCCTGTTCCGATAGCTCCAGAAGATGACTCACCAAAGAAGTATTCAACCCAGGATCTCCCCATCCAAAGGGAATACCCAGCGATCTGATCTCTCCAGCATTATATTTTACTCAGCGCTTAACACTGGCAAAACACTCGATAGGGCCCACGGGGATTTCTCTATCTGCAAATCCACTGCCTCTTCTCTCCATTCCTCTCCAAGTTTTCATTGTTGCTTTGGATTTGACTTCAGTCAGCTTTCTTTTAAAGGTATGAGGCTGATACGTATCTATGTAGAACTTCTAAACCTACTGACCCACTTCCAGCCAAGTTTATGGGGGCAGGTGGAGACACTGGAGATAACATTCCTGCAGCCACAGAGCGCGGCGGTGCACAGGGCTGGGTGCTCTCTGCTTACACATCACGTGCAGACGCTGCCATTTTCCCCAGCCATAGGGAAACAAAGCAAAACAAGCTCAGAACGGGAGCTTATGGTTTAAAACTCAACTGGTAGACAAGGAAAGCAGAGCACTCCTGGTGTGACAGCAGTCCCTGCAGACACACACTGTGCCTCACCACCGGGTGCTCTCCCAAATGAACCAAAAGGACCACAGTGCTAATGAGCCCCAGGTAAAGAGCAGGAGAGACCAAAGATGCTGCAAACATCTTGTGTTCCTGCAGGAGCAGGGTAACGTCCCTCAGGGATGGCTGGGAAAGCGACCGTGGCCCACACTGCAGAACAGGGCTCCTGCCAACACAGCAGGGTTTGGGATTATAAAGCTCGAGGCAGCGATCCCCCAGACAGAACCTGGGGCTGCAGCATCCCTGAGGAGCACCAGCACACCCCTCCCTTCACAGCACGCCTCTTGCTGTGCCCAATCTCCCCGTTTAAAAGACGGCAGAAACAATTTCAGGTGCCTGATTGCTACACCGAAGGCTGCAAAGAAAAAAATAATCATCTTTCCTTGCAGAACGCCTGGAGAAGCCCTGAAACACGAGATTAAGGATTCAACATCACCCCATCAATTCCTCTCCTTCAGCAGCTCCTCCAGCCACCCTCCTGTGCAGGAACAAGGTGGGAAAGGACACATCCCAGCCTGGAGGTGACCCACACGGCACCCCAGACATGAAACCACTTTGCACTGCCCTGCTGCAGGATGTCCCATTCCATTAGGGACAGTTCAGTGTGCCTGCTCACCCCACTGGCCACCTGATTTGCACTGCCTGCCCTGACACAGCAATGGGAGTCTATGCCAGAAGCACCACGCTATGATCTGATCAGCCCATTTGATATGGCAGTGCCTGGTTCAATGCCCATTGAAATCAAAGGCCCTTTGATCTCATCAGGCACCAAATCTCAGCCCCTCTTGTTCCAGCCGAGCACAACCATCCTGTTATCACCAGGCATTCCAGCAGCTTGGGCCACCACTACATAAACAAAGGGCGTAACGCTGGGTTTAACCAATGCACCAGCATGGCTTTTTCTTAACAGTTGTGAACGCCTTTGGAATTCCATTGCAGAAGGAGTTCAGTGCTATTCAGAGCTTCAGGAACCACTCATAAATGCAGATCTCAAAGTGCTACACAGACAGCAATGCACTGCACTGCAGGTCTCCCTGGAGAGGTGGAGTGGGGCTTCCTACAAAGTGAAAGTATAGGGAGAATACTTTGGGTCTATCCCAGAAAGTCTCAGCATCCAATCATCATCATGCTCTCATAGAGGATGCAAGCAAGAAATAACTACCTTGAGGAGGAGAGCAGGAATCCAACCTGCTGCATCCAGGCTGCAATTCTGAGGGACTATTTACTTTTCTTTTGCTTGTTCAGGAGCAGAGCCACCTGTGTTAGCAGACACATCAGTGCTTGGCTCTGTGGGACCAAAGGCTGAAAGGCTGTGCAGGAAGGAAAGCACGAACCAGAGATTGCTGTGTGCCATGCATATAGCTCAGGATCATTGCTGGGAGCCTGATGTATCATGGAGAGAAAGGGGACGTGGGATCCCAAACTCACAGTCCTCATGGAGATGTGAGAGGCAGCAGGAAGACATCCACCAGGATGGACTCATCTCCAGCTTTGGGGTCTGCTTGATCCCAGGAACCCCATAGGGTCAATAGAAGTTGCTTCCCATTCCACTCTGCTGTGAGAAAGAAAATCCCATCAACAAATAAAGAAATGCATAAAACAAAGCACCGAGGCTGGCAGAAAGGAGAAGAGCCCCTTGCCAAGCACACTCAGCACGTCTCACCGGACAGTAGTGTGGAGCAGCAGCAGGAACAGCAAACAGAGGACTCTGCAGCAACAGCACCAGGAGCCACAGGGCGGGTGGTTTATAGGCCAAAAAGTGTCTTTATAAAACCGGATCTTTAAATATTTGCTCCGACATGGCTTCCAAGTCCCATCTGCTGCAGCAGTTAAGCTCTTGCAGCCCTTGCACGTGGCGGTGCCTGTGTGCAGTGTGTCCCTGCTCCAAAGGCAATGCTGATGTTCTCATTCAAACCTGAGGAGCAGAAGAAACAGGTTATTCCTTTCCCACTTCTCAAAGGGAAGCGATATAGCAAGATAGTTAAATGACAGAATCTGTTCCTTTCAGTGACACTGGACACAGTAGTGTCTAAACAAGCAGTGAGAAGTGGGGCTTAAGGAGCCCACATCAGAGGGACAGAAGGACATGCACACAAATAAGCTCATGTCCTGCATAGCTCTGAACAGGAAAGATCTCGAGGTTCTGAATGAGGCCCTTCAGAGCCCCTTCCAAGCCCACTGGTCTGTTCCTTTCAGCAGCTCCAGACTTGCAAACCATGCGTCACCATGTAAGGAGAGCACACAATGCAACAGAAGAGCTCCTGCATCAGCCATTGCTGCTGACTCCTTAGCACGGGCTTTTTAATGGGATTTGCTGCAAACTCCCTCAGTGTTTTTGCACAATCAGCAGCCCCCAGCTCCACACAGCCCCAGATGCTCCACTCCCTCCTCCAGGGGGTTCTAGAGGGTCCTGTGATGACTCTCTGCACAGCCTCCATCCCCATCTCCTGAAGGCTCTTTGCCCCATTCAGGGGCAGAACCTCCCAGGAACAACCCAGCACCATGCAGGGAGCAAAGGAGAGCAATTCAGGCACAGTCTCCAGCCTCTCCAATGCTCTGACACTGCCCACACCCCAGCTTTTTCACCAACTCAAGTCACAATGTGCCTGATCCTCTAAGAGAAGCACTCAGCAGCATTTAGCTGGGTACCCATCCACACCAATACTGCTTCCCAACAACAGCCTCTCTGCAGCCGAGGGGTGTGGGCTGTGCCCCCCAGCACCTTCCCCCAGCCACTCCAGGGCCAAAAAGGTTCATTTGCTTTCAAAGAGCCTGAAGGTGCCTCTGCAGCACGACAAACTGCAGAAGCAGCAGCCAGGCTGCTTCATTTGCTGCTCCTCTCCTCCCCTATAGCTCTCCAGCAAAGCACAAGATCCTTCTGCTTTGCACCCGGTGCTGCCGAGCAGCCTCCATCTCCCCAGTTGGAAGAAAACCGCTGCTTCTCCCCTCCCGTTGCGCTGCATCTGCTGAGCAGCTCGGGAGCAGCCTGCATGAAAGGTACTGACAAAATAAAGTTGGATTGTACTGCATTATTGAAAAAGTGACCTCCAGTGGTCAATAAAGCCTTTGCCCACCGTTTCCAGGCAGCGGTGCCTGTTGTCAGGCTCTGCCTCTGTTCAGCAGGACGGCGTTCAGTCTCTCCTGGTCCCAACTCCCACGAGTGGCTCGTTAAAACTCAGAGTCTGCACTTTGGTAACGAGGAGCTCAAAGCACTTTAATGCACGGATGCAATCATGAATGCAAACAGGCTGCAGGCAAGAGAGCAGCATAACAGCAGTCTGTTCCCCCATCGCCATCCTCGCAGCTACTGGCTCTAGGCAGAAGCACGGGTCTGATAAGAGAAGTTGGCAGAAGGTGCTGTTCTAGGATGAGGGCTTTTTCAGTTTCACTGCAAACCCTCGTCCATGGGGAGAGGGAGAGTGGATTTGAGGGACACATTCCTGCATCATAGCAGCACCGGAGCAGGTAGCACACAGGTTCCCTTTGAAGATGCCCTGCTCTGCATCACTGCGATCCCACCCCTTTCACATTGGGATTCTGTGAACAATTGCACAAACAGCTTCCTCCTACTCTCCCCCCACCCCAGCTGTAGGAGGCAGATCTGCCCCAGCCACATGAGGCACCACAGGAGCAGGTTAACCCCAGAGTGGAGCAGGTGCACCATCTCCCCACCTTCCCCTCCCTTCACATGGCTGGGGGCTCTGGGTGAGTTTTTCTGCTTGGTGGGATTAGCTTCAGGTAGAACCCAGCTGCAATAAGCTGAGCTCCTTGGGACATTAGGAGAGGATAACCCTCAGAGAAGGGGGAAGGCCCTAAAGGCTTCTAAGGATCCCCCTTGCTTGCTGGTGCTGCCATGGTGAAGGCTGCCTCATCCCTTCTGCTTTGTGCAACCAGCCGTTCCATGTCCTGCACCATCTCAGGACCAGTGCTGCTTTGGGATGCTGTCCCACCTCATCCAGGATCCAGGCAGAAGTGAGGAACTGCCTCAACACCTCCATGAGCCAGGCCAGAGTGGGAAGAGCTCCCACAGCTTGGCAGATGCTCACAGTGTGAGCTGGAGCCTCTGCAGCATCACCTCCCCTTCCCACCAGGGAAATCTGCACAGGACAGATAACAAGCTCCACAGACACATTGCAGAGGGGGTCACCAGCCAGTGGGGTCTGGGAAACACAGGCAATGAGGTGGGGGAAAAAGCACTAATTAACCATCTCCTTCCCCATGGGGATTGGTGTAGGCAGCATGAAAGATTAAAGGTCTCAAGGATGCAAGAGGAGCTGGAGGGGAAGAACCTCCTCCTGTGCATGGGCACAGATAGGCACACCACAAAGCTCATAGGTACAGCCAAGAGCAGGGTGTCAGCTGTGGATATCATGCACAGGGAGAAGAGATAACCAACAAAATGGTGCTCTCCTAAATTCAGCATCCACCACGAGCATCATCCCCAACCCTTCACCCTCAAACACACCCCAGAGCTGTGCAAAGCTCATTGCCATCAATGCCTGCCCTTTCCATCTCAACCTATTTGCCAAACTCCCTCTTGTGCCGTGTGCCAGCAGCACAGACCAGGCTCCACTCCCAACCCAAAGCAACGCACCCAAAGCACAGGGACAGCAGTTGCCTACACAGACCCTGCAGAGCAGCCGACCATTGCATGCAGATGCACAAAGCACCAGTGGGTACGAGAGCAGGACCCAGCATAATTATTGCACCCTGTTGGTAGAACAGCCACATCCCTCCCTGCATTATTCCATGTTTCACAGCTCTGGGATCAAGAGGAAGGGCAAAGCTCATCGTCCCCCTCGTGTAGGCACTTACCGGTGCCTGGAAGGTGGCATTGCTCATGGAGGATGGCAGCTCGGAGCTCTCCAGCCCTCAGCATCTGGCACCGCTGCAGTACCAAGGGCAGCGCCGGGCTGTCGATCTGCTCTGCAAAAGGATGCACATTATTCCCCAAAGAGAAGTGAATTGTGACATTTAGAGGGGCAAAAACACGAGGCCAACCCACCCTTCACCTGCAATAAAACAGCATGGATTTGTGGTGGCCACACATGGACGGAAAGAAGGTAAGGTGAAGACAAACCACAGCTGGCACCGCTGCAGAGGGTGGTGGCCCAACAACTTGTGCTCCTGAGGACAAGGACCCTTCTCCTGGTGGGGTCACTCATGGTGAGGGCAGCAATGCAGGGCTGCCTGCTCCAATGGGATGGGATAAAGGAAGGAACCAGGGGTTGGGATTTTGCTTTGAGCACCTTGTTGCAGCAGCAAAGAACAAACAGACCAAGCAGATTCCCCTCTGCTGGGAGGACTCGTCTGGGCTGTGTTCAGTCACACAAAAAGCCCATTGCTCTCCAGAGGTGAGGATATGCCTTACTTGAAAACAGGATCAGAATCATGATTTGGGGGTGACCGAGGCAAGCAGCTTCACCTCTCCATTTCTTTGACTTCAAACCTACAGCATCACATCCAACCTCATGCCCACTGCTCCAGCCATGGCACATTGGGTCTGTCAGGTGAATCTGGGCCCAAGTTACAGCTCTGCAGCTTTAGAAGTTTTAAATAACAATAAGTCACAGCCCTGCATCTCAGACCAAACTCCATCCCAGATCGCCTGAGCCTCAGCCAGGAGCACTAAACCAGACAGGCAGGACCAGAATATGTTCCCATCCTACCTCTGCAGCAGAGCCCCAGCTCCACGCCTGCCCCTGGGGTGCCGTCTGGCAGGCAGAACAAGGCTTTGGAGGCAGCCTTAATTCTGAACCCTGCCATCAGTGGCAGATCCTGGCTCTCGATTCACCCAAGTTAGGCCCTTTCCTGGGGGCTGCAGCTTGCAAAGGGCAAGAGAAAGGGACACAATCAGGGGCCATGCGAAGGAAACAGGAGCAAGCTGCAATAGTTGCTCCCTTTCCTGTGCTTCCCTTTTGTCTCTGCAAACCCTCTCAGCTTCACTGGTGAGCAAGGCTTGACCAAAAAGCTGGCTGCAGCCAGCAGTAGGGCTGTACCTGCACGTGTTGGTGAGTCAGAGCCGGCTGGAGACACGCACTGAGCACTCCCTTTCCAACTTCTGCCTCCTTGAAATGCCCTCACCATCAGTTCCTGCTCTTTTTTTTTTTGCCTTCAGTTCTAATGGGTGGGGGAAGTCAGGCTTCAGAAGGGAAACCTGTCATCTTCCCATTGCATTTGTGCCCGAGGTGCAGCACCCTGTGCCAGGTACTCACCAAGGGCACAGCAATGTGCCTGGTAGCAGCACTGGGGCACAAAGCAGCCCTGCCACCTGCCCCCTGTGAGACATCTCAAGGGCAATGCATGCCCATAGGATGCCTCACATGGATTCTGCTTTGTGCATTTGAATTTCACTCTTGTTCCAGGCACCAAGAAGCAGGGCCCAGATCAGCACAGAGGCACAAGATGTTCTCTTCATTGCACAACCAAAACCCAGGCTGGGCTGCAACACATGGAGGCAGCTCATCCTCTTTGAGGCCTTTGGTGAGGAGGAACACCTGGACCAACGCTGCACCAAACCTGCTGTGCCATGCAGAACCCCAGAGCTCCCTGCACATCTCTGAGCCAACGCCTCCAGCAGCAGCCTCTCCATGAACCACAGCCACCTCCTTCACAGCTTCCCAGGTAACAGAGCAGGGCAGGCTGGACCTGGTGCTTTCATAACAAACCTGTTTTCTTTCTGTCAGCCACCTGCAACAAAGAAAACCAGGCTCACAGGCAGCCAAAGGAGATGTAGTACCTATTTGATTTTCTATTGTATTCCTGAATAGTAAGTTCAAGCCTATTCACAGCTGATTTGGTTCTGTTTTCGGTGCCATTTGAGACCCTCGTGCTTCACAGAGAGATGAGCAGAATGAAGAGCAAGGACAGTCACAGGGAGCCTAGAAACCCCACGTGGTGAGGAGCACAGAGGCTCGGAACAGGAGAGCCCACACTCACGAGCTCACCCCAGGAGCCCACATTTAGAGATGGGAAACAGATTCACTCCCTGCCAGGAGCAGAGGGAAACATCAAGGATAAGCAGGCAGTATTTTGCTGATAGGGGCTGAGTGTGGGAGGTTGTGCTGAAGCTCCCTCCCCAGAAGAAAGGGCACAGATGACTTACACACACACACACACACACCATGGTCCTGCTGGGTTGCAGTCCTGCTCTCCCTGCTGGACACCTGGCACTGCCTGGGGAAGGGCTCCTTCCCCACCTGCTTAGGAGTGCATGCAGACCCTCAAGCATTCATACGTAGCATAGGACAAGATATTGGGACACAGCAGGCACCAGACTGCTACAAGCTTCAAATAGTGGCTCCAAATACAGCAGTTTGGAGGACATGTCCAGTGTAGATGCTCTTGAGGTTCCTCCCCAGCAGCCCTCAGAGCCAGCAGGGCACAGAGAAACAAGGAGCCACACTTTCCCAACAATAGCAGCCAGGCTACAGCGAACACCCAAGCAGTTTAACTTGGAGACAAGACCTATTTGATTGCATTTTCCCTCTGCCCTCCCTCCAGGTAGGCAGAGGCCCCATGGCATCCCAGTGTACTGATGTGAAAAGGATGCTCTGAGCAACATCTGCTTGCAATGGAATAAGGAGGGACAAATCTGAATCACAAGGAGCAGGACCAACACACTGGGAGCTGCATGGGGAGCTCTAGAGAAGCACTGTCCTTGCACCCAGGTGGCAGAATGGCAGTATCCACTCTTCACTTTCCCCTGTGTAACTTCGCAGAGGAGGGGCAGGGCAGGAGGCCCCCAGCAAACCATTCAGCCCCATCACCCCTCTGCAAGGTTTTCCACTGCAGGATGAGGGCAGGAGGCCAGAGGAAAAGGGGCTGCCATTCTCCCAGCCTGTGAGCCAAGGGGATGCACGTGACTCGGTGCTGGCTTGGATTTCCAAGCCCTGCCACGGCACCAGCTGCTCCTGCCCGTCCCTCTCCCCAGAGAGGCCCACAGATGGGGTGGCTGAGGTGGCCACAGCCAGGTGAATCCCACAGACCCGGCCAGCAGCCCTTTCTCTGCAGCCACTTCACAGTGATGCTGGCCAGGTGGGTGCTGGAGCAGCCCCACATGCTCTGGTCAATGCATGGTCCACCTCTGCTGGCAACAGGGATGTGAGCACTGCACCGGGCAGAGACTTGCCCTGGTAGAAACTAGATCTGAGCTGTTCCAGAACCAAAAATAACCTGCCAGCTGCCCAGGAAGGAAGGAGAGCCAAATGCACACAGATCACACACGTCAGGAGGAGAGTCATCTGCACCCATCTTCAGGGATAACGGGGGGAGCACAGTTCTTGGTGCAGTTCAACAGAGAATCTGCTCTTCTCCATTGAGTCGCACCAAGAACTGTGCCGAACAGCCTGCAGGGTTTTATGGGCAGCAAAGCAGCAGACGGCTGATACCCCCAGGGCCCTGTTCTCCATCTGGGGAAGAGCTGCCATGCCTCAGAGCTGCAGACACCCCGGTACAGCTGTGCCAAACAGCAGAGACCACCTCCCTGCTCTCCTCTCCTCCCCCAAGAGGCAGCAGCCGGGAGCCCACAGAACCACACAGGAGCAGCAATTACCACGAAATGCCTCGATCCTCACGCTCTCAGAATACAGCTTCTTATCCTTTAAGTTCCCTCCCAGGGAATGTGAGTGATGGGGGCACAGCCCCACAGACAGCAACCCTTTGGGCAGGCAGAAAGTCACCACATCCCACACACAAACCCACTAACAAAGGACATTCAGCCACCAAAAACCTTCACTGTCCACACTAGAGAGGCACAGTCCCTTCTCCAGTACATCCTGGTGCTCTGCCACTCAAAGATGCTTTCCCTAAGAGAAGTACCCAAGCAAGTTTACATCAGCCCCCATGGTCACATGTTGCTCACTAATAAGGGTGTAGAGTTAGGCTCAACTACAGAAGCATCCTGCATCAACCCACACTTCAGGCAGCATTTTCTCCTGACCTTTCCCAAGTTTTCCACTTTTTCTGCCTCTTCTTGCCAGCAAGGCACCAGGAACACGTTGTGTATCAGGACTCGTCCTCTCAGAGCAGGTCACCTGTCCTGTAAGCCAGGCACTCAGAATCCCAGCTCCACCAGCACACCGAAAGCACCAGCATTGCTCATCCCCAAATACCACTGCTGCAGCCAAGGGAGGGCACTCACAGTGCACACCTTATGGAAAAGCTCTATAAAATGGTGCTGAGACCTCAGCAGGCACAATCTGTGCTCAGAGCAGAGCTGCAGAGGAGCTGGCTTTGGATGAAGCCCCCCATCCCCTCCAAATTAGTGCACAACCAATTTGCTTTTCCCTGCACAATCAATCGGCACTAGGAACAAAACCTCAACTCTCTTCTGCAATGTGAGCCCCTCGATGCACCCACCCAGAGCTGAGACCCTGCTGTCCTGAGCTCAGCATCCCAAAGGGCTGCGCTGCTGCTCAGACACACAAAGCGAGCAGGAGCTCCACGTCAACTAAAAGCCTTTCATTTCATTTTGCTTGCTCTTTCATTTCAAGCTAGCCACCAATACCTCGGGAAACCCAAGCTAAAGAGACTTAGGATTTCTTTTTGAGAGCTTAACATCCATTATGCTCTTCAAAAATTTATGCCCTTAAGCATCTCCACGGTGGCTGCTGAACACCCATTAAAAAACTCCATCCATTGCTTCATCCTGACAAGTCTCACCTTCGAGATACACCCATAAGGACCTGGCAACCAGCTCAGCTCATGCCCTGGGCTCCTCAGACCTGACTGTAGCACAAACTGCCCTGGAAAAGATGATGTCTCCATATGAAAGTGGGACACCAGAGGTGAGGCTGTGTCCAGGAGCAGCCACCATGTGCTGGCTCTGCTGCATACAGCTGAGGCAGGACAGCTTGATGGAAATGCAATTAACTTCTGTGCTGAGGGAGATAAGAGAAGATTCGAGGTTCCTATGGATGCGGTTGCTTGGCTCTTAGCTCCTCTAGCAATGCTGGCCTGGTGATGTTATCCACACTGCATTTCTGCCTTTGGCAGAGCAAGACAAGTTCCTTCCAGCCATGGGAATGCCCGTGTGAGTGGGACATTCCCAAAGCAGCACCTCACTGGGAGCTGATTGCACACAGCTCCATCTCCAGGACCCCACACCTACCACTGCTGCATTTCACCCATTGAACTTCTGCTCCAGCATCAGAGCAGGAAGGATGCAGGCTCTGGTGGGGAGCAGGGCTGTCAGAAGCAATCGGCTCAGGGCATGCAGAGGGGTGCACACCTCAGCACAGGGCTCCTTTGAGGCATCTGCTGCAATGCAACCATCATTACAAATTAGGCAGCTGGTACAAGGCACCCAAACAGCAGGCAAGGGTTGGAAAGCAAAAAGGAACTGGCAACAGTGCTAGATATGTGCCTGCAGGGGAGCTTTCCTCAGCCCTCCCCACCAGATATCACCACCACCAGGTCCCTGGGCAGCCCACCTTCCCCCTAAATGCAGTGTTGGGGCTCAGAGCTTTACAGGCTGGTTCCCACCAGGCTCAGCACACACATGCAGGAGCCCTATTCAAGACAGCAAGCATCAGCACATCACAGTACCAAGGAGAGAACAGACAGCAAGCAATGGGACCGAGGTGATGCAGCACGGGCTGAGCTGTGCCACACAGCACACACAGCTTCATGCAGCCCTGATATGAGCCTGAACCCCCTGCAAGCTGAAGCCTGGTCCCAGATTGGATTGGATGTGCCCAACGTTGTCTCCAACACCTGCAGGCAGAAAAGGGGGAAAAGGACCTAATTCAGCCCCTCGGTGGGTGAACAGCCAACCAGCACCCAGGGGAGCAAGGCGGGGGTAACAGCATCAGGCTCAGCACTGCCACCCAAAGCTTCTGCTTGCCTTCAGGCTCACGGGTGAACTGCAGCACGCAGCCACGGGCAACACGGGCAGGCCCGGACCGTCTGCCCCACAGCATCACCCAGCACCAACCGGCTCAGCCGCCAGCACCAAGCCCTCCCCGCCGGTTGCATTTTGGTGGTTATTCCTGCTTTTCCAGTCAGTGAGGCCCCAGCAGCCCCTCTCCAGCATGCATGGCTGCAGAGGGATTTCATCCAGTAGGGTGCAGAGGAAAGGAAAGAGCAGCAGGAACAGGAACAGCCTTTGGAGGCTTGACCCTGGGAGCACCAACACTCAGCTGTATCCAGGGCACGGCCGAGGGATGCTCCGGCAGGGATACAGGAGCGGCGGAGCAGCGAAGCCATTGCCAGCTGCCAGCGCCCAGGCACCGAAGGAGTTACCGAGCTCGTTAATCCCAAAGGCCACGCGAGCGATTTTTATCTTTAAAAAGCCCACAGCCCGGGTTGAGCGGCTCCGCTAGGGAGCTCGCTCGGGCACAGCCACTGCTCCTTTAAGGTATTTAACAACAAAGTGGGTGAAGACGCTGGCTCCTCCCCGAGCCCGCACATCCCCTCCGGGTCCCCCCGCCCCAGCCACGAGTGACAGCGGGGACCCCGCCGTCCCCAGACTACGAGTCCCGGCATCCCCCAGCGCATCGCTCCCTGCCACGGGCTGTAAGTGCATCTGGCTCCGGCCAGGGCAAGGCCACGCTCCTACCCGGCAGAAAGGGCTCCGCAGGGGGAAAGCTGCCATTACATCGCAGCTATTCACCGCTTCGGAGCAGCGCCGGCTGTGAGTCCTTCAGGTCACTTTTAAAGAGGAGAGGGACCAAACCATAGCCAGGTCCAGGAGCCCATGAGGATTCCATCCCGGCACCCAGACTGAGCTGCAGCTCCAGCTTTAATGTGATTCTTGCTCAACCCAGCTGCCCCGAATGCTCTCCGTGCTGGCTGGGCAAGCAGGGGAACAGGAAAGGACCAGCTGTGCTGGATGCTCTCGCACTGCCTGCACGGTGGGACAGGCAGGTTGGCACCTTTAAGCCATCAGGACAGGGTGGGTGTGGAACTGCAGGAGCTGACCCTCATTCATGCTGGAGGCTTTGCAGTTAGAGCACAGTCCAACACAGCTGCTGCTAGAGCTGGAACGTGGGCTCAGACCGAGCCCAGGGACCAACACTCAGCAATTAAACAAGGTCACTATCAGATACCACAGCCCAGCAGAGAGCCCAGGGACACCTCATTCCGCATGGAAGAGATGCTCTGGGGTGGCAGCAGCAGCAGCGAGTTCCCAAAGCAGCTCTGGGAAGCCAAGAGTACATAGTCCATCACCACCAGTTGCCTACAGAGCCCCCAGCACAGACCAGCTCTCTCCAAGGAACTGGTGGAGATATCCACAGCCTCCAGCAGAACCCACAGCAGGGACCTGCTCCCACTTGAAGCAGAAAAATTGGAGGGATCTTCTCTTGCATTTTCCCTGGGACAATCCACCTACAAACCAAACACCAGCATGGGGAGGGAGCCCGACACACAGCCAAACCAGGGGCCAGAGACACCTTTCCCAGGCAGAAAGAAAGCCCTGGGTCTATGAAAGCTCCCAGCCCAAAGTGCTCAGTGGAGGGGTTGAATGCACACTTCATCCTCCCCTTCCCAAAATGGCAGCTCCTACACTTACAGCAGCTCATCTCACAGCTTCAGCATCCTGCAGTGGTTTTATAGGGAACCCACATTCTGCAATGTATACCTGCACCAGAAACAACACAATGCCATCGCTGCAGAGCATCACCATGGCAGGTCTGGGTGCATGAGCAAACAGCACCAAGACCTAAAGGGATGCTGAGCCTTCCCACAAACAGCCTCAGCTCTGCTCACACCGTCAGCAGCTCATTTCCACCAGCAAGGAATAGATCAGCTAATACAGACCAAGCTGAGGGAACAGCAAGCCAGCAGCACAGACACGTAGGCTGTAAAACCAGCAGCACAGGCCAAGTCCAGTGCATGATTTGTGGTACCTGGGTAGGAGAAACGAAGGAAGCAAACCTGTGAAGGCTCAGATCAGAGTTCAGAGCATTGTTTCTATGCCCTGTACTGCAGTAGCGCTTGGGAGGCATTAAACACTTTACAGTTAAAACCCAGCACAGGGGATGGGGCGGCAGCGGCCAGCCTTGCTCCCAGAACCCGGCCTGCAGCCTTGTTCTGGCTTGTCTTCCCACCAGCTTTGGGTGCCTGGCTTGTAATAAGCAAGCCTGAAAAGCAGGCTCCTTTTCAGACATGCCAGGCACCCACAGCTCCATCTCACAGACGCGTCTCCAGGGATTCAGGTTCCAGGTGCACCCAAAAAACCCGCATTTCAGCCAATACCCAAATGTTTCCTTGATTGAGAGGAGCTCAGTAATGGCCAGGCTCGGGACTCTGAGGCTCAAGGGGAAATTGCTCTACAGCATCTAGTCTAATTGCACTGAAATTACAAGATCAAGCAGCAAATTCGTGTCTGTGTTCATAGCTTTAGGTGGCAAAGACGCACCAGCCAGCGCCTGATCTCTGATTGCTGCAACTTTCACGTTTCATTGGGAAGGGAAGGAGGGGGTTAATGAAGGAGAGCCTTGCCAGTTGGAAGTGCTACCTAAAAAGGGTTTCTCCTACTAGCTGAAGCAAAATGGTTTCTCTTGCCAGCTTGTTTACTCTGCAGCTGAGAGCAGCGGTCCGCCAGGTTGCTGCTGGAACGTGCTGTAGGATCGACAGCCACAGGAGCAGCGCTGGCACTGGGATGTGAGCGGGGCTGGAGCAGCCGTGGTCCAGCTGTGCCATCCCCATCCTGGGCCAGCCTGCCATTAACCCAGGACCGGCAGCACGTGTGCAGGGAAACACACAGCTACAGCCCCCCAGACAGCAAAACCTGAGCCCATCCTCCTGGCCATTGGAGGAGTGCTGGTGCTCCGTGGGTGAAGCTGCAATGACATGGAACTGAGGTGGTGTCAGACCTTCAGCAGGAGGGTCCTCGGGGCCCTTTCCCATGGGAAGGACACACAAAGCCCAGCTGAGACCAGGGGCTGGCGATGCTGGACAGGACTCTGTGATTCTCCTGGGAAAGGCAAGCTCTGAACAAACCCATCCTGCCCCAGCTTGCTGCTGCTGCAGAGACAGAAAACATGCAAGACTTGTTATCCTTTCAAAAAAAAGCAGAGCTTACAGCCATGTGCTGAGACAGGTATCAGCCGTTCTCATGTCTCCAGCAGATTTTAGAGTCCACGGGCCAAACTGGGGCAGCTTTCACAGCACGCAGCCCATCCCAGCTCCAGGATTAAAGCCACCGTGCCTGCAAACAGAATGCAATGCCAGCAGAGCCAGCCGGGGAGGAGGCAGCCTGCAGGCACAGCCAGTTCGCCAGCAGCACCCAGCAGCCAGCCAGAGGATTGGGCCCCTGTTTTATAGCTTGTATATTAATTACTCTGAATGTAAATAAGATTAAGGTTTTAATTCCATCTTCATCTCTTCGAGGCTTCTACTGAGCTCTTGGGTTTTCTGGTGGCACAAAGCTTTCTCAGGCTGCTGCTGCAGAGGGAGCTTCACATGCAGGTAGAGGCAGCAGCACCTCGTGCACCAGGATGGCCCATGACACTGCACAGCCCCCTGCACCTTATAAACACAGCACAGCAGCACACAGAGCCCCGACCCTTCCATCAAACCCACAACCTGCAGGGCTAACCAATGGTTAAAACAAGGACCAACACCATGCAGCATCCCACTGCAAACCCAAGGCAGGGCAGGATGGGGAGCAGGACGATACAATGCTCACCAGAACAGCCTTCAGCTACAGCCACACTCTGGGTAGGACAGTGATTATTCTTCCTCTTACAGCTCAGGAAAACAAGAGGATCCAAGTGAAGGTCAGCGATGCTCGGTGTCACTCAGCCCATCCCACACAGCTGAGAGCAGTGGGTGAAGGGAGCCTATAAGTGAGGATTAGAACCAGCTGGGGGTCTCTATGGGAAGAATCCACCTTCATTGCTCCCATTTAACCCACCACCCCCACAGCTGAGCCCAGCAGGGCAGCACAGCCCCCCCAGCTCCAAGTAGTGATAGGGACCCACCGCTACCCCAGCAACCCCAGAACAGGGGATCTGCAGGCTGGCTCTCCAGCACTATGAGCAATGGGGCTCACAGCCTTCCTGCCACCCCACAATGAGCCCCCCCGACCCCAGGACCCACATCAGCTCTGAGCTTAGGGGGGAACCAACAACCCATCACTGCTCAGTGAGGAACCCAGCACCAACATCACCCCATACACACACACAGCCCCCATAGGATGCTCCATAGAGCACGGCCCTATAAAGCAGGGCAGGAAGGAGCCCTTAATGAGCAGCCCTTGATTAGCCACGCCCCACACGTTGCCCTGCACCCGATTTGGGGTAAAAAACAACGAGATTGGAGCCAGTCCCAAGGATCAGAGCGTGCAGAACGGGGCTGAGCACGGAGCTGGGGGGCTGCACACGGCGGTCAGCACCGGAGAACACGGATGTGTGCTGTGGGTACCGCCGGACCGGGATCGGTACCAGTACCGGGACCCACAGCACCGCCCCGCTCACCTGAGCCCACGCCTCGCATTTAAACAGCGCTCAGCGCCCGCCTCGCTCCTATTGGCTCCCACACCCGCCCGTCATCTCACCTTTCCCTTTCCTATTGGTTCCTCTCGGGGGGTGGGCGGGGCGCAGCCGGCTCCGCGCTATAAAAGGCGGGGGTTGGTTGGGCGGGCGCTCAGTGTCTCAGCGCGACAGGTACCGAGTGCGGGGGGGGCGGAGCAGGGGGCGGGGCCAAAGCCGAGGGGCGGCGCCGGGGGCGCGCGCGGGGGCGGCGCGTGGTGGAGGGCGGGGGCGCGCGCGGCGCTGGTGGCGGCGCTGGCAGAGCTGTGCTGTGTGTGCTGTGTGTGCACCGCGCTGCTCCGAGCACTGCACGGCATTGCATTGCATTGCATTGCATTGCACAGCACCGCACGGCGATGCCCGCTCCGCTCCCACCGCTGGCCGCCCCCTGAACCAACCCTCTCTTTCTCCCCTTCCATCCTCCAGCTCCCCCCCCCCTTTTTTTCCCCTTTATCCCCCCCTTTTCCCTTCCCTTTCTTCCCCCCCCCAACCCCCTTTTTGCCTTTTGGAGCCGCTTTTTATTTTTTAATCTAGCTCTCTATATTGAATCTATTCTCTCGGATTTCTTGCACACAAACAAACCAACAACAACAACAACAACAACCCCCCCCCCTCCTCCCCTTATACCACCAACCCGACCCTGCAGCCCGTCCTCTCGCCCTCCCGCTTTGCACCGTGTGGATGCGGCCCGGGCTGCTCGGCCGGAGCAGATGCTGAGGGGTCGGAGGAGGAGGATGGAGTGCACCCTCGATGCGCAGAGTTTGATCAGTATTTCCCTGCGGAAGATCCACAGCTCCCGCACTCAACGAGGCGGCATCAAGCTCCACAAGAACCTGCTCGTCTCTTACGTTCTCCGCAACGCCCGTCAGCTCTACCTGAGCGAACGCTACGCCGAGCTCTACCGCCGCCAGCAGCATTACCCCGACGGAGCCCCGTTGCTCGCCGTGCCCCCTCCCTGCCCCCCTCCGGCCCCCTCCCACCCTGCGGAGATGCCCCCTTTGCCCTGCGATCCCCACGAACGCGACGTTCGAAGCTGCGCTGCGCTGCGGGGCGGCGCGGAACCGGGGGCGGAGGTAACGCTGTGCTCCGCTCCCCTCGAACTGCAGCACAGGGCGCCGTGCAGAGACTCCACGAGCTTCTACCGAGCGGCCCCAACCGGGCACGGAGCGGGACACGGGACCGGGGCGGCCCCCACTTATGCGGCCGCAGCAGCAGCTTCGTCCGGTTGTGACTTTGGGAGCGGAGGAGGAACGCAGCAGCACTGTAGCAGCCGAACCACGGTGCTGGATTTGGACACTCACGTCGTGACCACGGTGGACAACGGTTACCTGCACCAGGAGTGCTGCTCGCAGTGCCCGTGTTGCTGCCAACCCGCGGCTCCGTTGCCCCCCTCCCCGCCGCCCCCGCCGGGCTCTAAGCGCAAGTATTACCCGGGGCAGGAGGAAGAGGAGGAGGGGGTGGAGGAAGGGGAGCCGGGGGGAGGCGGGGTGGCGGGCGGCCCCCAATTCGCCCCGTGCACCAAACGAGCCCGTTTCGAGGAGTACGGCAACGCCGAACACCCGCAGGACTCTTCCAACATCTCCAACTTGATCTCCATCTTCGGCTCCGGTTTCACGGGGTTGGTGAGCCGGCAGCAGGCGGACTCGGAGCAGCCCCTCAACGGGCAGCTGTGCGGCAAGCAGGCGCTGGCCAGCCTGGGGGCCTGGACTCGGGCCATAGTCGCGTTTTAGAGCCGAGAGGGGAGCGGAGGGAGAGAGAGGGGTGCGGGGTTTGGGGGGGGGGGCCGCGGTGTGCGGAGCTCTGGGATGGGGTGGGGGAAAAGGGAAGGGGGGGGGGACACCCAGAAACAAAGGAGGGGGATGGGGAGTGGGGGAGAGGGGCGGGTGGGGGGGGCGGAGGGGGGGGGGGGAGCAGGGAGGGGGCGGGTGGGCAGCGCGATGTTTTATAAATTGTACAATAAAGACACAAAATCTAAATGTTGGGAGTTTATTTTTACAGAGAGAGAGAAAAGAATTAATAGTAATTAAGCAGCAAACAAACGGGGAGGAGGAAAAAAAGGGGGGGTGGGAAATAAGGGGGGGGGGGGGGGGAGATGGTGATAATTAAAAGCCAAACAGAAAAATGCCACCCCCGAAGCAGAATGAATCCTCTTTGTGTCCGCCCGGGGCGGCCGCGGGGCCACGTGAGAACCGGGCGGTGGCGGGGGGACACTCCGGGACCCCCCGGCAGCTCCTCATTGTGCGGCTCTATGAGAGATACGGGAGAGAGGAAAAAAGAAAGAGGGAGAAATGAAAACATTTCAACTTTGTTTCCTTCCACCTCCCCCCCCCCAATTCCCTCCTTCCCCCCATAGAAACGCGTGCGATGTGACTCCAACCCCTCCCCAGCGCTGCTGCGGGGTTATGGGGTCACAGGAGCGAGGGGAACGAAAAGCGGGGCCGCCCCCTCCCCGCTTCTTTCCTTAAGTTCAACTCTCGTGTTATCGGCCTTCCAGCACCGCAAACCCAACGCGCTTTGAGAGGAGATTCGGCTCCTGTAACCTCGTTTGGTTCCTAAGAATGTTTCTTCTATTTTGTTTATTTGGAAAGAAAAACCCTTTTGTTGTAAAAAGGTGGGTTTTCTGGTCCCCCCCCCCCCCATATGTGTGTGTTTCTGCCCACTCCAACTTCACGGGGCCGTCACTGTGTGTAACTGAGGGCGTCGTGTTGGGGTTCGGTTTGGGGTTTTTTGTTCCTTTCCTTTCCTCCTTTTTTCTTTTATCCCCCCGTTGTCTCCTGTTATTCTGACGATGCTGATTCTTCCCTTTGTTTGTAAGCTGTATTTTGGTGCAGACGGAATTGTAAATCACCGGCTAAAACTGTTCAGATTTGGTGAGAAATTTATAATCTTAATAAAAAGTCGCTTATCAACTTGCTGCGCCCTCACTTGCCTCAGCACCCGCAGCCCCCTCCGTCCACCCCCATAGATCCCCCTTATCCCCTTCCTGGGACCCCCCCCATCCCTCAGAGCCCCTCGCTGGGTTTGGGGTCCCCCCGCTTCCCCCATCCCGAACCTCTGCGGGTTCCTCGATGCGCTCGGGAAGTTTTTGGAGTTGGAGTTTGTTATCCCCGCGCGGTGCCGCTGGGTGGTGCGTGTGGGTGGTGGGTTCTCCTCCCCCCCTTTATTCCCCCCCCTCTTTTTTACGTGTGTTTCTCTTCCCCCCCCCCCAATACTCCTTCAAACCAAATGAATGAAAGCCGCGGGCTCTCCCGTCCCACCCCCGCGCTGACCGCGGGATGCGCCAATTACCGTCAAGATCTCTCAAAATCCCGTGCAAAACGCTCGCAGCTCCCATCCCTCCCCACCCCCCCGTACAGGCACACGAACACCCGCAGGCCCCTCAAACCTGCGCTCTTTTCCCTCTCCAGGAGACGAGAAAGTGGGGGGGAAGGACCAGCCAATATTGGGTTATGGACTGGGGGTGCTTTGGAGCTGAGCAGGGAGCACAACCCCCCCCCACTCCGTCTCTCTGCGCCCACCGCGCCCCCTGGTGCCCGCAGCGCGCCCCGCAGCGCCCGGGGGGAGGCGGGGGGCGGCCCCGACCTCAGTGCGGGGCAGGGAAGGGGCTTCTGTCCGTGGGAGCCCATAGCGGGTGGAGAAGGGCCGGGGGCTCCGGTACCGCACCTGCCATCAGAACGGCTGGGAAAAGACCCCCGGGGTCAGCGGGTCGCACCGTCAGTGTGAGCATCGCCAACAGCGCGTCGGGGGGCTCTGCCTGCGGATGGAGATGGGTCAGCAAAGCCCGAAGCCCCGCATCCCACACCCCGCACAGACGGAGGGGACGAGGCTGCGCCCACCGGGCACCAGATCCTCGCGTCGCCTCGCTCCCCCATCTGTGGCCATTGGGGTTCCCTGCAGGACACGGAGCATCACCCACACAGCCCCGTTCAATCTGTGAACTTTCTGGGGTTCCCATCGCAATTTTAAAGCCTGGAATGGACAAAAGCATCCCCGTAGGACAGATAAGCAGCTGGTGAGAGTCTACCCACGTCCCCATGGGGTGAAATACCCGACAGAGGGGAACGAGCAGAACTCCGAGCTCCGCAGAGCTCCGCGACCCCGACACTGTCCGGTACTTATTTATCCCCAGCCCCGGTACATGACATCTCTGTGCTGAAGAGGCGGCAGCAGCAGAAAACCCATCACAGCCTCTCCTGAAAGCAGAGCCTGGAAACCGGCACCTCATCTGCATATTCATAAGCACCTGATAAATTAATCATGATGGCAGAAGCGCTCGGGCTGGCAGGGAGGTGACAGGAAGGCTGAACCCCGACAGCCGTAACCCCCCCACACCACCGGGCTCCAAACAGTTCCACCCCTCCATAACCCACACCATAGTGCGATGCTGAGCTCAGTGTGACACCCGAAGTCCAGGACATCCCACCCTGACACCCCCCAGTTGTGCCCTATGGTGCCACACAGCCACGGCTGGGGGCAAATGAGTGTGACAACCCAAATCCCTTGGCATCCCATCTCCTCGCAGCCTGTGACCAAGCAGGGGTGGTTTAGGGCTCTGGGTGGGAGCTGGGATGGATCAAAGCTGCAGGAGGATCCTATTCTCAGGACTCAGGGCTGTGGTTTTGTGCTGAGCCCCCTCAGTTTGGGGAGTCATGGGCCACCCTCCCCACCCAGAGAGATGCTAAAGGGCCTCACATCCCATCCATTCTCTATTCACTCAGGGCCATGCTGTGTCCCACAGCTCAGCAGAGCCTTGTGGTGCTGTTTGGGGGCTCATTAGACTTTCCAGGTGCTCAGTAGGGTGTCACACATTGTACTGAGTGCCATAACCCACAGCCCAACCACTGCCAGGCCCAGGGCAGCATCTGCACACAGGGACATCACTGCACACCCATCAGCTCTGTGCTCTGCTCAACCCAAAGGACCCACAGCCCTGAGCCAGGTGCCCCCATCACACCAACCCAGCTCAGATAGGGACGAATAGAAACACATTTAGGGATGTGCACGTGTGAGCAGATGTCTGAGCAATGCTGTGAGCAGAGAACAGCAGCAGAGCTATAGGGGCTGTGCAGTCCAGACAGCAACTCCTGTGAGCAGCGTTTGGTGCTTTGGGTTTGGGCCCAGTGCAGGTAATTAGCATCTGAGTGGTAATTACTTACATTTGGCCTTCCTATGCCCTGCTCATGGAGCTGATGGTTAAGATGCTGCTCGAGTGAAACCCACATTGGGAAGTTAACAGGGGCTGCACTGCAACCAAAGGCACCATTGGAGACATAGGAGACAGCACAGGGAGCAAAAGGCACAGCAGCAACTTTGAGCACAGAGCAGCCACTGGCAGCACACAAACACCAACAGTGCAAAGCAGAACCTCCAAGCACTGACACCTCAGGGGCTGTGATGGCACCGCACAGATCTACAGCACACAGCAAAACCCACCGGGGGTCTGTGAAACAACAAGTCACTGCTTCATAAACACAGAAACAACACAACCCAGCTGCTCCCCCCTCAAAGCAGAGCTCAGAGCCCAGCACACCCCACTCACCTCTGCTCCCCACTGAGAGGCTGCACTGCTGGGGTCACCCCAGTCCTTCTAGGGGAGACATGAGAGCTTTTATCTCCCCTCTGCCTCCATGCTGAGCACAGGGAGCAGCCCCACACCTGCAAGGAGCCATCTCTGAAGTCAGTTCCCATCAGCCCTGCTCTTTATTGGCCCCAGGTGGGGGGAAGCCAACAGCCCCGCTGTGATGACTGACCAAGCCCAGGGTGTGCTCTGCACAACCCCTGTTTGGTCCATGAATCTTCCCCCAGTTTCATTTGTTTATTTCTGCTGTAATCTCACAACAAAGTGGTGCCTTCCCCCTTCTCCTCCCCACACAGCAGCTTTTGTACCTGTGAACTGCTGCTTTCTTAACCCATTTCCCCAGGTTTTACAGCATGGAAGTGGACACTGATGAGAATGGAAAAGCTCCGCGTGGAGGTGGCTGCCTGCTCCACACACCCCCTATTGCTGAGCTCCACAATGGAATCATAGAGTTATTAAGGCTGGAAAAGACCTCGAGGACCATCCACCCCAACCACCCTCTATTCCTCACCACCTCTGCCCTTCCCTTAAGCACCTCCATGGATGGTGACCCCATCCCTTCCCCATCCTGCACCATCTCTCCCCTTGCCCACCCTGTTCCCCATCCTCACTCCATGCCATGCTCCAGCCTTTGCCCCCCCTCCAGTCCCTCAGGGTCTCCCAGAGGGGTTTTCTCTCCCTGTGCAACACTCAATGACCCTACCCCTAAATTCTCCACGTCAGAGATACCCCAGCAATTATCAGACGCTCCCAAGCTCGCTCCATAAACCCTATAGCTGCCGCTATTAGTATGCATTAACATTTTATTGGTGTTACAGGATGAAACATCCAGTCGTGCAGCTCCAGTGGGCCTGGGGATTTCCAGCATCCTGCAATATGTATCCGTGCAGAGGAAATTAAAATGTGGATGGATCAGCAAGATACAGTCAAATCCTCTACAGTCATTTGGAGAAGACTAAACTCTGCTGCTAGAGGAGCATATTGCAGCCCATCGAACAGGGAGCTGATCAGCTCTGAAACGGCCTCTTTGTAAGTTTTATTCCTTCCTGCAAGGGAGTTTTATCGAAGGGGAGATGAAATACATGGAGTCGTGTTCCTAACGGTCTGAGTGCAGGGAAAGGCCGAGGTGTTTAGGAATGGCTGCTTGCAGCAATCAGCTCCTCTCCATATCCAATGGGGTGTCCACTAAGTAACACGCTCTGGTATCTTCAGATCTAGTTGGGGTTTCTTTATAGCCACCACGCTGCTCTGTGGCCCTGATAGGACACATTGATGCTCAGGAATGTTGGGATGGTTTGTTCTTCTGGCTGCAGCACATTGCATGCTCCTTTTGCTCTGGATGAGGCTCTAAGCTCGCTCCCTAAGCTCAGTGGATCCCAGTGCACAGCCATAACCCACCCACATCGGGACCCAGATCCAATGCACTGAGCACCAAGGAGCCTGAATTCTGGTGAGGGATTTGGATGGCCTTTATTGGTACCAGTGCAAGTGGGACCATGGGGAATGACTTGTTCTACATCTGGGCCAGGAAAGTCCTTCTCAAAGCAACGAGACCCCCATGACCCATTGCAGAAGGCTCCCACCAGCACATCGGCTCGGGTTCGGATGAGAAATGAATCCAGCAGCGATGCCACAACACAGCTCTGGTTTTTATTCCTACCACCAACACGTGAGGCTGCTCCTCTCAACTCGTACTTCATTTATTACCGGCTGTCACCAGCATTTATAAAAGAGGGCTGCAAAGACGGAGGTGGGGAAGGCTGATGGTGACCTGCAGAACACAAAGCAGCAGCAAAGAGCAGCCCTTGAGCCCAGGCACCGCAGCCCAGCACAGCCCAGCTCTGAGAAATGCATTGAAAATCCCAGCTTGTTCAATGGGGAGAAAGCAGCGCTCTGTCCGCTGTGCTCACCCCAAGATGAATGTAAAGATGTTTGACCCCAGATGACATTCCCCCACTCCCATCCATGCACACTCATACAGCCAGAAGATAAGAAGATAAGAAACCTAAGCACAGCTATGGCAGCTCCCACTGCTCCATGTATAATTTGCTACAGACGTCCAACAAAGCCGCTGAGTTAAAGTGATGCTGGAAGTGCTGAGTCAGCACCTACGGCAGGACAGGAAAAACAGCTGAAGGTAAAAGGGTTCCAGTTCTCAGCCTCAGAAACGTGGCTCAAACAGCTTTTGGTCATGAGAGTCTCTGATCTACAAGAGGAATTTGGTGGCACATCACCCAGGTGCCAAACCCCGGCCGGGAGGGAGGGGCAGATGGAGCAGGGTGGTTAAATAAAGCCATCAAACACAGCGTAACACAGAAAGAAAGAGGCTGACAGGGGTGCACAGCCTGATGTGCTTCATGCAGGTCAACAGCCAGTCGGCTTTGATGCAAAGCATGAGACCAACAACCAGGTGAGTGGCTCCACAAAGCATCCTCCCAATGCCACAGAGAGGGAACAAACCTCACGCAGGAGAAACCAACACAGGCACTGGTGCAAAACACAGAGACTTTAATTAAAACCACAATGCTGGGGGGGGTGGGAGGAAGGAAGAGCTGCTCCGGCCCTGGGTGCTGCTGATGGCGGAGCTGTGGGAGGGGGGCTGAGCCCTGAGAGCCCGTGTGCTCACTGCTGGGAGCCAGAGGAAGGCAACAGCCAAGTGCCAGACTACAGAGATACATCCCACACGGTGTAAGACAAGAACGAGCTGCTCCAAGTCCAGAAAGCCCCAGCAGGACAGAAGCACAGATACAGGCAAGAGCAACCCGTGAGCCTCTTCCACCTCCTCACTGGGTCCCAACCTGGGGCATTTCACATTCTGGGTGTCCCCCCCAGTGTTTACGGTGTGGATGTCATTTCCACCCATCCTTTTTTACGTGGAAACCCCATTTCCATAGTATTACTGGGAGAGATGCATCCCCAGCCCTTGGGTAGGTTTGGGAAGCCACAGGCTTTAGCTCAGCCCTCACCAGGCAGATGCCATGCAACCAAGTTACAGCGTGGTGACACTTGCCAGAAGCCACAGAACAAGGAGAAGGGATGCAGGAGGAGAAGCCTGAGGTCTGCACCAGGAGCTGGCTCCCACCCTGCTCCACCAGAAGCTCCCAGCAAGCACAGGGCTCCAGCCCTATTCCCTCTTGTAAAGCCAACACGACAAACACATCTCATTAACATTAGAACAAGACTTGAGTGTTTCATTATTTAAAACGCACATCTATAGTTGGCTGAAGCAGCTCAGATCCATTCCCTGTCCCACCCAGCTCAGGACAATGGCAGAAAGCTCTGCAGCCACCTGCTCTTTGCTGCCTCTTAATTAAGCAGTGCACCAGCAAAAGGCAAGGAACCAGAGAAGGGATACAGCTGCCTCCAGCCCCAGCCAGAGCTAACCCCAGCCATAGGTAACCCCCAGCCATAGGTAACCCCTGCCATACCCAGCCTGGGAACCCTAAGATCTCCCCTCCCCAATTTTATAGACCACCTCAGCCAAGACACATGGACACAAAGCTCCAGGTATTTCTGCCCTCTGAGTGATGCTGGTGCTGACTGGGACCACGGCTCCATTCATCCCCCCACCTCCAAGCTGCTGCTGGCACTGTTAGCGTGGTCCTGCTGTCTGGGATGCACAACAGCACCAGCAGGGAAGGACAGAGGGAAGAGAGCTTTCTCCAGTTAAAACCTGCTGTCCTGGGCTACTTATGCTTTTTGTTTCCAGCACAGGTACAGAAGTGCATGTTAAGCTGCATGCTTACCCCCATGCTGCCTTTGCTCCGGAGATGCCTCCCTAAAAGGACTGGGGATCATGCTGCTCTATGGGGAAATCCATTGCTATGAGGCTGTCGTCATAATTTATGACCAAGCAGTAGCAACCATGGCCACCTCAGGCCCCAGGCAGCAAAGCACAGAGAGGAGAGCAGAGAGGGCAGGCTGGACCTGGGTGATCCCTAGGCAGCAAGGCATGTGTGTGTGAACATATGATGCTTTGTGCCCATTAGCGATAGAGGGCAGGGAGCCTGAGCAGGTATCATTCAGCAGTTGTTGCACAGCCGTTCCAACAGAGCAAGGGCTCTCATCTCTAAAACCTGCTCAGGCATCACAGCCTCCTCACTTCACACAAGACGTGGTGTTGTGAAAGGAAGACCCAGGGAACCTTGCAGAAAAGATGGTGGAAGGAGGGAGGTGGCTTTCCTTAGTCAGGATAAGGGAGAGGCGGCACCCCGGGCTCCCTGCAGTTCCCCTTTCCCATTTAAGAATCCCCTCTGAAAGCAAAGGTGCCCTGCCCACAGACACGTGCAGGCTCACACCTCACCCACTGCAATGGTTTCCAAACCAAACAGCAACAGGAAACTTCAATGAAATTCCAAAAGGGAAATTGCTGTTAGCGGTGCCCAGCGCATACACACGTGCCTTCCTCCCCTCCACACCCCCTTCCTCCTGGGAAGGAAAGCAGAGGGTTTTGCTGCCAGGCAGCCCCTGGTGAACCCCCTTCACACACCCAGATCCGCACACGGCAGCGGAGAGCGCAGCCCCTCAGTCACTTGTGAGACATCCTCGTGGCAGGGACTTGCAGGAGGAGCTGCTCAGTTCCCATCTCCTGTGCAAGGCCGAGTGCTCCGGGTCTGCGGTTGCCGATGAGGATGTGCAGGAATGGATGGGCTGTGGAACGGGTGAGGTGATGAGAAGGGAGTGAGGGGAGGAGGAAGAGTGCTGCCACGCTACACCTCCGCTGCTTCGGCTCCTCCCGTGGCCTCCTTAGGACGTCACAGGCTGGATGGGGAGCAGGCTGCCGAACTTAAAGTGCTGGATCACAGGGAACTTCTCCAAGCACTGCAGGAGGGAAAACAAAGAGGGGTGAGTTCAGCAGATGTCCCCACTGCCCACAGGCAGACAGAGCTGTGCCCGGCCCCGGGTGTGAGAGGCAGCGAGCTCAGGGCCGCTGGCTCAGCTGTGTGCTTGTGTGGGGATCAGTCCCACATCCCTCACCCCACATTCCCAGCAGGCTCTTCAGTTCAGTAATACCTCGTATCCCCATCCCCATCCTTGTAGCCAGACTCTTTTGCTTGATGAAATTCAGGCTGGGAGCATGAGCAGAAGAGACGCGTTTATGTCAGCAGCTTTCTCTCTCACCACCTTCTCATTGCTCCAACTGATCCCTTTGAAGAGCTTCACCCTACAAACCCTTTGAGAACTGCAGAAACCCCCAGGGAAAAGGCTCTTCCTCTCCAGGCCAGTGCCCACGCTCCAGCTCTGAGCACCATCCTGCAGCCACAAGGCACTGCCCACACTGCACTGCAGATTATTCTCAAGCCTTCAATAAACGAGCACCAGCAATTTTGCTGCCACAGTTTAAGATGCAATCCTATACCCAAAGAGCCTTCACTCTCGGAATCTCCACTCCCATCAGAGAGTAATGATAGGAGCATGGATCACAGATCAATCTCACACACCTGAGCAAGGCAGCTCAACTCAGAGCCGCTTTCTCCAGCTAAGATGGGCTCAGTGCTGGAAAAGGAACATCCCTTCTGTTCACCTCCCTGCCAGAGCAGGAAGAGCAGTGACTGCGGTCAATGACCATGTCCAAGGTTACCAAAACTTGCCTGTCAGGGCAGCTCCGAGCTTTATTCTTTGAGTCATTACGGATTCAGACTGCCCAAAACTCACTCAGAGCATGGAATGGATTCACATCCAAACAAACAAACCTCAGCAGCACACGTGCATCAACTCAATAGCTGCATCTACACTAATATCAGCCACACGACCTGGGGCTGTGCTGACCAGAAAGGCTGCAGACCTCCTCAGATCCTCCCTATTCAACAAAACATCAGCACAAGAAGAGATGAGCAAGAAACTTCTCTCTCCATCAGGACTAGGACAATTTCTCTGGGTTAATAAAGGCTCCAAGAGACAGGACACTCCTGTATCACCTGCTATATGTTAGTTTGACAGGGGACGAGCTCATTCTCTTCTTCCTGTCATCCCAACTGTGCTGAAGTCCTGTCTTGAGACTCAACTGGGGAGCAGATTCTCGCATCGCATCCAACCTTTATAGATGGAACTGGGACTAGATTAGTTACAATGGAAAGTATTTCCCATCTGACTGCAGTGGAGAAGGAAAGGTCAGGAGACTCAAAAGCAGGCTCAGGGGAAAAACATCAAGGCTGCTGCTTTAACCACACTCTATTCTGTCGACTTCTTCACTTGCCTTTGAAGGAGAGAATAAGAAAAGCCCTTGCACTTCCAAGCTAGCACTTCTGCACCCATTATATTTATATTATAAATAGACACATCTGAGATTTCATAAATACATGGAGCAGAAGATCCATCACCTTGAACGTACTCTCTGTCCACAGACCCTGTAACAAGCATCCTAAAGTGCACAGATCCAGGCAAGAGCACATGGATGTGCTTGAGCTTTGTGCTGGTTGTTTAAAGTCATTGAGCCATCCCATAGAGGGGACAGAGCCAGGAATGCCAAAGCATTCACACTGCATTTTAAACAAACCAGACCTGGGAACCGCTGCACTTCTGCCAAGCAAGAGTGGGTTGTGAGCGAGCATCTGATTTTTGCTGCTCTGCTCCAAGCAACTGAGACTTTTGCCTTGCAGCCTCTGCACAAAAGCAGTCAGCACTGAGCACTTCCCAGTCACTGCAACGCTGCTGGTTGAAGACTCCATCCTGGATTTCATCTGATCTAATTATAGTGTGTGATCTGAGGGGGAAGATGCAGTAGGAAGAAGGGGGTGAAGAGGAAATCTTGCTCTCACATTAACTGGATGGACAAAAAAACAATACAAACCTAAACCTTCCACTTCCCTCCCTCCAACCCCAAGGACTGTCACAGATCTTCATCAAGCTCAAGGCAAACAGCTTCTGTGACACTACATGGGGCTGCTGGCTCACTCATCTTCTGCTAATGTTGGCAGTACCTAATTAGAGAAAGACAGCAAAGGTGAGGGCAATGCAGCTGGGAACATCCAGCACACACTAATTCTATGATTCTAAGGTGATGTCCATGCTCACCCTTCTTCACCAGCTGGGCAGGAACTGGCTGAGCCAGCATTGGTGAGTGAGGCTCCCCTAAACATATACCAGGAATCTATAGGAACTCCCCAGTAAGTTTCTCCATCCAAGTGAATGTAGGCACTGTGCAGTGCCAAGAGAAAACACTGCTGCGTGAGGACTTAAGATCAGCCCTTTAAGATCTACCAATGTTCTTGGAGCAAGAAGCTACATTTGAAGTCACACAGCAGTTCAGTTCACTCAATGTCTTCCACACCTTAGCCTAAATCTGTGCTCTGTTACTCTTCTCTGCAGCTCCTGCATTCTCCCCCAACACAGCCACATCTCCAGGTGTTTCTAGAAACCCACCAGCATCAGGTTCAGCATTTCCACACGGAATACCACCTGCTAATTAACACAAAAAAACCATGTTGTGGGTGCACCTATTAAAAACCATGGCCTGTCCCATGCCCTGATGGATTCCCACAGTTGTACCGTCCACAGAATGCCAGGTAAAACTGCCAGCACACAGTGACCCCAAAACATCAGTGAATGAGCCCATGCACTGTGGGCACATCCCTAACAAGCTCCAGAAGGAACCAACCAAGTAGAAACAAGGCACGCTGGGTCCTGGCGGGGGCACACAAACAGCACAGGACACCATGGGGTGCCTGGGGAATACCCAAAGGAGAGGGAAGATTAAAGGCAGTGCTGTGGAGAAGGCAACAGCCCTTCAGTGGTGCTCTCAGGACTGGGGGCTCCCCCTGAGGCCACTTTCTCTCACACCACAGCCTCCAGTTCAGGGTTCCTTGGAAGACAGTGGTTCCGTGATGGAGCTCTGAGCTGGGGCAGATCCAGAGGGGCAGCAAGAGACACCCCTTGGGGGTCGACCCCCAGCCCTGCTCTCCTCCTGGAAGCTGGGAGGAAAGCTGAGCTGGGGGAGGAAGGAGCCAGCGGGCCTGGGAGTGACACCTCGCAGATTAGAGAGGTATGTGGCCTGGAACCTAAACACAGGATGTGAAGCGCAGAGGAAGGGCTGGGGGAGGGAGTGAGCCAAGTTCGGCACAGTTAACCCCTTTGTGCGCTAGAGCTGCCCGCCCAGCTTTTGCCCCACGTCCCAGCGACAAACAGGAGCATGGTTGGCTTGAGCAGAGACCACAGGGTGCAGGAATAACTCCTTCAAGCCCTACCCAAGGGGACTGATGCACCTCCCACAGTGGGCAGCTGTGGAATCTGTTGCTCCAGCAGGGCCAGCACAGTGTTGGCCTTCCCAGCAAGAGATGCTGCCTCTCAGCCTGTTCCCACAGAAGGCCCAGATGTGGCAGTTCCCGTCCTACTTCCCCAAGCTTAGGGTTAACTCGAGCAGGAAGGAGATAAGAGATGGCCCAAACTGCCCAGTTCTCTGGGTTAGAGTGTGCCAGGAAAGCTGCAGACCCCATGGAGAACCACCAAGCCCTGCTGGAGGCTGCACACAGCCTCAATGGTCTGGTGCACTACGTGGACAGGACTCGGGCCAGCAGAGATGGGTTGGAGGCATTCAACCTGCTTTGGTGCTCCTGAAACCTGGAATGGGGGCTTAAACTGGGTGTCCTGCAACTGGGAAAACAGCAGTGTTAGCTTTTTTTTAGAAGGATGTCACAGTATTGGTCCTGACTTGGGGACCTGAGACTTGTACTATGGAAAGACAACAAATGGCAAAAGGTGTGTCTGGAAGAAGGGCTGTTTTGGAACTGCTTTGGGGGCAAACACTGCAGGCAGGAGCCGCCTTCTGGTCTGCAGCACTTTCTTCTGAGCCACACAGCACGGAGCACAGCTGGCTGTAACAGACCCCTGCACCAACAGGCACGAGGTGCAGGCAGCAAAGAGTTGATCCACAGTGAAGCAGACACAAGGACCTGTGTGGCCACTGGGAAAGCATGAGCCAGCATCCCTCTGCCCACCCACAGCACTCACCTCTGCCTTGTACATACGGATGAGACCCTGGTTGACCTTAGACCAGGAGGGTACGGCACTGATGTTCCAGAGCTGGTTGGAATGCTCAGCAAAGGGGCCTGTCTTCATCTGAAAGAGACCCAAGAGCAGGGCTGAGGAGCAGGGCCATGCAGGAGCCGTGCACCAGCAGTGACTCACACTCACCGAGCTAACATTCCCACCAGCCCTGTGAGCAACACACCAGCCACCCCACCGTGCTGTCCCTCCCTCCCTCCCGCTGCAGCCACAGCACATGAAGCCATGGTGCTCCATCTCCCCACCTCCCTGACGAAATTAAGCCTTTTCCTGCTGCACTCCTCTAAGCAAACCTTCCCATGCACACCTCCCTGTTAATGGCTTCGTTACAGAACCCAATGTAAGTCCTATTCTCCCTCCAAGTAGAGCTGGCTTAATGCTGTTCCTATTCTACCCAGAAACCTCCCTGTTCAGCACTGCTGGGCTTTCCAAGAAAATGACTCATTCCCCATTCAGATAATCAACAAGCAGCACAGACAACCACTGCTGCCTTCCCTGCATGCAGAGGGCAGTGCAGGTCAGCAGCAGCCCTGTGCCCACACCTGGGAGAGGAGGGGACCCACTGAAGCCCCACTCCAAACAGGCTCCAGAGCTGCAGCTTGCTTGCTTGCAGCACACACCTCAGGGTGGTTTTTTTGTTTAAGCACTCTGGTATTCCTCCTCCCAGGAAGAGGGGTGTGGAGGAGGGAGGGCAAGGGGGAAGCTGCAATCAGGGATGGTTGCACGCAGATTCCCTTGGTAGCTCTCTCTCCTCTTCTCCATGAACAAAAACAGACCCTGAGGGAGAGGAAGAAATATAACACAGCCTCTCTGAGCAAGCAAAGTTCCCATGACATCAGAAACCACAAGGCCGAAGCTCATGCTAGAAAGGAGCATGGGGAGAGAGGAATCTCTTGGACTCTTGCTTTCGGCTCCAACAACCAACTCTTCCCTCCACACACACACAGGCCTGGCATGAGGGTGGGAAAACAGCCTCCAAACACAGTGCTCTAAAAGGAAGCGAGGCTGCTCAATTCGCTTTGTGAAACTGCTGCTGCCCTTCTGCAAGGTCTGCATGGCATCAGCTGGCAGTAGAAAAAGAGAGGAGGAAAAAAAAAACATTACCTGGAGGACAACGTGCTTCAAACGAGCTGACCTCAGGCTGCAGCTGTTTTGCACAGACCTGTCCCCATTCCCCTCTATGGCTCTCATGAGCAGGGAAATGAGTGATGAGCCACCAAGCCATCCCTGCTCCCCTGCGCCGTGCATGTTTCCCTTGCAGATACAAGATGAAACGTGCAGATAGACAAAGCACAACATCACTTGACAGAGACAGCATGCCATCAGGCAGGAGGATTTGGCACCGGCAGGCACCACACTACAGGCTGCACGTGGCAGGGGAGCAGGGAACACACGCGTGGCTGAGCCCTGTGTGCTGGGCAGCTCAGTGGGCACAGAGCTTCCCCTGGTGAGGTTGATTTGCTGATGTGAATTTCGATGCCAAACCTTCCTCCAGCATTGCCATCCTTCATGTGGGTACAGCTCACAGCAGCCCTCGCATGTGTGCTTTGCTTTCCTCCCCATTCCTGAGCTGCAGCAGACTATTGGGGGCAGCCAGCTCATCCAGCTGGCCCCATGCTCCAGCCCTGCTGCAACCGTGGCCCACCAGACCCTGTGTGCCCAGCAAGGGGAGGCATGGCCATTGTTTCAAACTGAGGCGGAGGGGAGAAAGGGGATGAGGGAGAAAATGAGCTCATTCCACCCACAAAGGGAGAAGAGGGAGAGAAACAGAGCAAGCTGGGGGGGAGCGAGAGCGGCAGCGAGCACGCTGCAGTCCCGCAGTGACCCCAGGGGAACGGAGTGAGTCAGAGCAGCCATATTGAGCAGGAAATTACTCACAGACGCTGCGTTCCTGCCTCTCAGTTCCCAAGAGAATCAGCCTTTTGTAAATGGTTCCTCTGTCAGTAACTGGGGGAGGGGGACGGCTGAAGCTGTGCTTTCCTGTCAGCTCCTTCCCTTCCAGCCGAAACCCGAGCCCTCCCTTCCCAAACCTCCAAATTTAGAAGCCAGATTGAAGATGAAATTCTTGCTGCCTGCCCTGGGCTCTTAAAGCAACACGGCCCTGGCCGCCTCGCACCTCTGCACGTCTCCTGCAGGAAGGTGCCCAGGGGAGGCAATGCCTCCAGCAGCCTTTGGTTTCAGCAGGGTCAAGAGCTGGCAGCCTCTGCTCTGGGTTTTGTCCCATGCTGTGAAAGGGCAGCGTCTCTTTTTGCAACCCCCAGAATCCTTCCTCACATTCAGAGCACAGAAGCAGGCAGGATCCCACCATGGCTGCAGCACTGGTGGCTCCATCACACGCTGGGATGGTCCCAAACCAACCTCACACCCCTTGGGCATCTCCCAGCAGCCTGCCTTAGCAGAACAAGGTGACAGCAGGGGATAACTCAAGCTCCAGCCACCTCCATAAGCCTCCCATTCAAGGACTAAGCATTAAAAACACCCCTCAGGTTAGCCAACAACAGGCCAGCTTGCATAAGGCTTGCTGCCATATCCACGTGCAGTGGGGTGGCACTGCAGGGCAGAGTGGGTTCAAACTGGCCACCATCTCCCTGTTACTTTAAGAGCCTGAGGTTTAAATATACACGTGGCAAACACCACCACAGCGTACATTCACATCCCTGAAACGTCACCCAGGGGCTGAGAAAAAAAATATCTGCTCAAGAGAATATTCTGTTGGTTGAAAGAAAACAACGCAGCCTGGTCACTGCTTGAAACAAAACCTGTTCTCAGGTTGGTAAAACCTAACAGACCTACTATAGGAACGGCTGCAGTGTTTGTTATTTGCTCTACACCTTTACGGGAGAGCTGTTTCCAGATGAATAGCTCAGAAGGAAATCGTGTCATTCATTTATTAAAATCATTAAGCCCTCGTACCTTTTTTCCCCCTGCTATTTTGGTTTTGTTGTTGATTCTGGAGAGGAAGCAGCACTCAGGGCTGCCCCAGCCCCCCCTGGCGGCAGGAACAAACTTTCTGGGCATTTGAAGGGGAAAAAATCCCATTTTAAAAAGCAAAATTTTCAACAAAAAAAGAAAAAGGGGGGAAAAAAGGACCAGTGCTTGCACAAAAACAGCTTGCAAATATTACACGTTTGATAATCCAGGTTGTGGCAATCTCTCAGTGGCTCACATGGGAGAGGAGGCTTCCCTGCCACCAGGTGGCACTGAGGAACTCGATAGAAAAGCTTCATGATTCTGAGTAAGCTTGCAAAAAAGAAGATAAATCACTTATTGAAAATGCCTACTGAAAAGGCACCTTTCTGCAGGTAAAAGTGGAGCAACCTGAAGCTGTGTGGTGCTGTGTATTTTAATCTGTGGACTGCTGAATGCTCTGCACACATGAAGGGCTGCACACTCGCATTTTAACAGGGTAGTGCTCTGTCTGGGTAGCACAGATGAAGGAAACAAAATGCATCTTTGCTCCCACTTCCCATGAGGATGAAGCAGGAACGGATTTCCTGTCCTCAGCTCAGTCTCTTCACCATCCACAGCACGATTTAACTCCACAATGAAGGTTAAATCCTGCGAGGTGCTGAGCACCAACAAACCCTACTGGATTCAGAACGACTTGATGCTGCACCTCCTGGGGTTTGGGCCAAAGGCTCCTATGAACATTTCCTACATGAAAGGCTGGCTTCACGCTCCGTAACCTCCCTTCTCATCTAATTACTAAATGAGAGAAGCAAGGAGAGGGAAAAGCAAACAGAACAAAGGGGCAGAACCACAGTCTGTCCTTCAGAATTAATCCCATCAACCCCTCCTTGCCACAGACAGGAAATACACCACCACAACAGAGCATGTGGTTCTCAATGCCCCTGCCCAGACCATGCAGCAAGGTGGACAGTGGAAGCATGGCCAGCTGAGGGAAACCATCAATTCCTTCATTCAGAAACACTGCTGATGGTTTGCAACACACTGAGTATCAGCTGTCCCCTGCCCACGGGCCCTACAGAACTTGAGCAGAAATGTACTGCTGATAGAGGTCCTGGTATCAGTTGGACTAACCTCAGCATTGTCCCTCCTCCAGACTGTTCATGCATTTAATGGAGAATCTGCTCAGATCTGATGGGGATCAAACTGCACAAAGGTATGAGTCTGCCCTAAGCAAAGGGAGGCCCAAGCAGCACCCAAGCTCTGGAGGGACGCCAAGCTGTTCTGCAGATCCCACTTCATCTTGCTAGGACACTTGCTAGCACCAGTCTTCTCCACCCAAGCTCCTACCGGCTGATCCAGAAGGCTATTTGTTTGCTCTTGTTACAGCTCCCTTCAACAGTAATCTACAGCCCATCTTCCCTTAGCACACTTTCCCCTCAATATTCCAGTTTCAACTCATTCAAGGAGAGCACCTCAGATGCAACAGCGGTTCTTCTGCATAGCTCCATTACAGCAAACAAAGGAGGAAGAGAAAACCAGAGCGAGAGCTAACTACCAAGTATGAGCAGAACATCCCTGTGGGAAAAACCTCACCTCTGTAATGAAGAGGATGCACTCCAGGAACATGAAGTCCTTATGGTTTTCATTTACCACCTTCTCATCAACGAAGTGCCGAGGCTCCAGATTTGGATGGTCTGAAAAGAGTAAAAGACAATAGAAAGTAACCTGCATGACATCCCTGTCTGAGACCAAATTCAGTCGGGCTTTGTCCCATCCCTCTTTCACCAGAACTTTTCAGAAATCAGCACAGAGCTGCTGCCTTCCATCTCATCTCCAACACCTTAGCAGTGAAACTGGTAAACTCCCCAGGGCAGAAAACCATGTACTTTAGTGCCAAAAGCAGGACTTTCCTCTCAAAAAGCTTGCAGCCATTGCAACAAAGACAGATGTACTGTACGTGGAAGCTTTCCACCTCCTGGACTAAGCAACTCGCTTTATTTGGAAACCTGAGAAAAAAATCCAAGCCTCAAGCAAACTCTGCTGCTGTATTACACACAAATCTGACACATTTGAATTTAAAAGTCAGTCTCAAGCTCCATTATCTTTGCAACCTAGACAGACAGGGCAGAGGGCAGGCTGGGACACGAGCAGATTTTTATTAGTACCTATCAGCTGGGAACTGCCCCATATGAAAGGTAGAAACTGGAAGTCATCCAAGCCCCAGACGCCCTGGCTGCCAGCAGGTTCCATCCTGTAGGTCTTCTGAAGTTTTCGCATCACTTCTAGGTACCTGAGACAAAAGAAAGAGTTCAGACAAGGCTGTCTTCTGGACTCCAGACACAAGATCCAGATCTCTATCCTTTCATACAGGAGATCCAGACAGACCATCCACTCTTGGAGGGCCCCACACTCACTTTTGAACCCAAAAGCAAAGCACAGATCAGATTTAACAGCTGAATAAGCAGCAAAAGCTGGTCTTGGGACAGAGCAAATGGCCCAAGTTAACAGAAGTAAAACAATGAGCTCCCATATCAAGGCCCATTTTGATTAAGTTGCAATCAATTAAAGCCATCTCTATTAAAAAGCACATCTGCTTCCTAAATTTGTCTTCACTTTTCTCACTCTACCCTACTTGTGTAGGCCAACAAGTCCTTCAGCACTCATGTTCTCTAGCCATGCAGAGAAGGTCCTTGTTTCATGCAGCCAAAATCCCAGACAGAGGATCTCCTAATAGTTTCTCACTTCCAGATGGATGTGGATGAGTGGAAGGAAAAGGCCACAATCAGATCAACCAACAGGAGGAGTACAATACACAGAACAGGTGGGAGTGTCTCACACATCTCAGACTGCTGGAAGGCTCCATGTCTGGGATCTGCCCTCAAGTGGCCCAATGTTTCCAGCCCTTCTCCTTCTGGTATCTCACCTGTTAAATACTTTAAAGACAATGGCCATCTGGTCATCCACTCTGAGAACACCAATTTTGCAGAGGCAGCAGAGAAAGGCTGCAAACGCAGCTTCATGTCCTAGAGAGAAAAGAAATGAGATGTGACATGGGTGTTTCTGGTCCTGAAAACAAACTTACAGTGAACACAACAGCTCTTCAAAAATCAAAGCAGCCACATTCCCACAGAAAAAGCCCCGGCCAGCTGTCCTTAAGGTGCTGCCTTATCCTATTATGAGCTGACAATATTCCATCTCCACGCAGCACCAACCCAAAGCACACCTTCCAGATATTCATAAGGTGGTTATTAACTTTGAGAGAAAAGTTCTTGAGGAAACACAGCTCCAAGTGGGGGTGCTGGGAGCAAGGCAGGGCCTTCCCAGGAGCTCAGCACAGCAGGGGATGTGGAACACTGCAGAGTTGTCTGCTCAGAGGATATGAAAGAACCTCACATCTGCAAGTAAACAGATTTCCTCCCACTTAAAAATATCCGTGTCGGAAGGATGCGGATCCCATGATGCTGGCAGGAACAGACTGTCCCAGAAGGTACTGGGCTCTCTGGCTGACCCTCTGCAGCTTGGTCCTCCAGCTAACAGCGGGGAAAAGAAACAACCAGCAAAATCAGAGCTATATCTTTTGTGGAAGGAACCGCAGAACAAGGAAAAGATCAACAGCTCCATATAGTAAAGAAGCGCAGCTTCCAACATAGGAACAAAGTACATGTTCCAGTCACTCTTAGCTAGAACATGGGACACTTGCTTGGGACACATAGGAGGGGAGCAAAGGCTGAAAATCCCTTCCCTGAGCTGACAAAACCCACGCCTGTGGGTCCCTTTCCAAAGACAACATCTCCCCCTGGTGCCGGTGAGCAGCAGCTTTCCTAGCAAGCACTGCTCAACTTCCAGCTCTTCATCCTTTACCCAAGTCCTCCTCCTCTTCCTCTCCCTGCCCAAATCTGAAGCCATCTTTCCTTGTACCCACAGTGTCCCACTCTCCCTGCACTCTGGTTAGCACACCTGTCCTCCATACAGAGGAGCAGAGCATGCGGTAACCACATGGTTTCAAATGAAAGACTCTGCATTTAGGTCTAACTGAAGCCAGTGTGGTTACTCCAGCCTGCAGTTCAGTATCTTCACAGGTACAAAATAATTCAGTGTTCAGATTTTAAAGTCTAAGCAGCAGCATCAGCTCCAAAGAGCACAAGACCCTGAGACACTTCCTGCTGTCTATGACCTTGCTCCCCAGTCTACTTCCAATTTAAGCAATTACATTGTATTCCTCTAAGTTGCCTGTTGTGGATCAGCTGTGCAATAATGCTACATGCAGTAAAGCTACTCCTACAGTTCCCAGAATGGCTTGCACAGCTCGATTCATGTTTCCTTGGATTAGGCACATAAACGGTGTCACAACCCACAGTGAACATTGGGGTAAGGATTAAGTGTTTGTACCAAACTGACACAAAGAAAAGCCATTAAACACATTTAAATACACCCAGCACCAGGCTCCAAAGGGTCACTACTCAAAGGAGACCAGTTTCAGCCACTGCGTGTGCTCAGGTACCTGTGCCATAATCAATGCGGGTAGAGTTCCCCACAGACTCTTTCAGGTACACGGCCACTTCTGGTGCAGCATCAGCCAAATGTTTAGGGATCACTGCTGCCACCAAGTTTTCTGCTTCCTGGAAGACACAAAAGACTCCCCCAAGTGAGTGTAGATCTGTCACAGTCCCCACGGGCAAGACAATGCTCATACACTGACGCAGAGGGGGAAGCTACAATGGCGCATGGTGTAGTTCTACATATGTAAGAGCTGGCATGACAGAGGAAAGAATTTGCCTATTCTAGAAGTAGAGAAATGGAATAATTCTGGGAGAGCTCATCCTAACACTTCTCCAGGCCACACATATCCAACAGAGGGGGAAAAAAAAGAAAGATACATCAGCTCAGTTACCCACTGGGCCAAAGCATTAACAGAGGAGCAGACCACCTGCAAAAGGACATTCCTGCTTGGACACTGTGCCACCTCCAGAGCTTGGTGCAGGCATGTACTCTGAGTTGAAGAACATCAAGCAGTTTCACAACCTTCCTCTGATCGTCTCTGCTAATAGTTACAAAGCAAAGGTTTTCCTTAGTCTTGAAGGACCCCAAAGGCTGATTCAGGACTTGGAAACCGATCAAAGAGCATTTACATGAACCATATGGTCTTGTAAGAGGTGAAGACAGCAACAAATCAGGAAAAAGTGATATATATCAAGAGAAGGATCCTTCCCAGCTTATCTGCACAGCTCCTTTATAGACTGCTCACCTGCCACACAATGATGGAATCATTCTGTTATCCCTGCTGAACATGCTGCCCTTCCATAGGAGCTGCATTGAACATTGTACACGGAAGACATGCTCACCTGGTCTAGTTTGGCGTACCAAGTCCTGAAGGCTTTGTTCCCAAAGCGAGAGGGTTGATCCACTGGTGGGGTTTCATCGATCCATCTGTCAAGGGTGTTCAGAAGAGCCACCAGCTTTTCAATTGGCTACAGAGAGAAGGAAAATGAGGGGTCACAATGACACAAAACAGAGTGATCCCCCAGGCTCCCACATCTCTGCCCTGGTTTGGAATTACTGAAGCCCACACTGCTCTTCCCAAGGGTGGTAAGCAGGAATGGGATGTGCCAACTCTCCCCAAAATGCAGAAGGGCCAGGCAATCCTCCCTCCCTCAGATCAGCCCAGTACAAAGCCCAGCCTGAGGCAGTCTCTCCAGTCACCCACGCAGCCTTTCATCAGCTGCAACAGTACCATGCTCCAAAACCTCAGGGAGAAGAGCTAAAGCAAGCTCCTAGCTGTAGGACATGCAGGACTGAGTAACAGGGAAGTGCCACATGATTCAGGGATCTCCAACGACACTCAGTCTCTGTATCTTTAGGGTCCGGCGTGCCCCACACAGCACGCACCATACAGTCTCACCAGTCGCTGGCTGCAAGATCTTGTAGGTAAACTTCCCTTCTCAAGGCCTCCAATCCTGTCCTGGAGCATCTCAAGAGCCAAGATTTGCAGAGAGGTTGTTTGCATTTGTACAGCATTCAGCACAGCAAGACCAAATCTCAATTCAGCATTCTTAGAGTAACCACAATGCTCCAAACTTGCACCAGCCAGACTGCTAAGGCAGCTCCAACCCCACGATACCCAGTGCACGCTATACCTTGCAAAAATGCATAGGCAAAATGCAGTCCATCCCAAGGATGAGACAGCCTGGCTTGTCCACCAGCAGTCTCATCAAAGCAAGGATGAGAAGCTCTGGGTTCTAAGAGAACAATGCTGATGGGAAGACAAAGACAACAGCAAGGGAAGAGAGCTGATATCTTGCATCCAGTGCTGGAAGGAATAAGTAAGGAAAATGTGCAGGACTTAAGAGAGAGTGACTGGAAAAGGCACACCAGCAGGCAAAAGGGAAAAGAAGCAAGATCCGGAGAGCCACAGGCAACACAGCGTGGTGTCTCAAGCACCGCAGGCCACGATTTAAGAAGCTTCAAACAGTTTTATTAGGAGGCTCTGCTGACAACCCATGGAGCCTGCCAGAGGGTCTGGGATTCTCCTTGCCCAAATACAAGCAGCCAGAGAGCCATCAGATGCCACAGCAGCTGGTCAGGCCCTGGGCAGTGTAGGCTCCTCTGTCTCAAGAGGAGATTCCTCCTTCAAGGGGACAAAGAGGACAGCAGAAGCGGCGGCTGGTTTGACTTTGCTGGAGGCATCGACCGTGTGAAGCCGGCTGGTCTCCTGGGCTGTGGTTCAATTCTTCCCACTGCCTGCCGGGAGGATGGAGAAAGAGCCGAGACCAGCAAGTTTCCAGCCCTTGAAGTGCCACTTGAAGGGGGTGGGGAAGAGAGATAGGCACCGCCAAGCTGGTCAGCAATCCCTGTCCCCTCTGATCCCAGGAGAAACAGCCTCTCAACAGCACAATCCCCCCTCTGGCAGCACTCCTTGGAGCTGAGGACGTGGTGGGATCAGAGTGTGGGGACAGAGAGCAGGAAGGACAAGGATCCACTTATTTCACAGGACTTCAGCACTTGGCTGATGAGCGAGGCCAGGGGCTGAGAGGGAGGGCAACACTTCACCTGAGCACACCAGGAACGCAGAGGACAAAAGCACAAGTGTGCCAAGGGACAGAAGTATACTGGGGTGGCTGCTCACTTGTGCCAAGGATTTGCACAGACCAAGGCACCACAGCCCTCTTTGCTTCAGCCCTAATGCTGCAGAAACTCAGCACCTCCCCACTGCAATGGGTCGGGTTTGGACTCAGCTCCATCCCTTCCTGGCTACTGCATTCACCTCCAATTAAGCAACAGCATCCTCAGCACTGGGTTGCATTAAATAATTAAATCATGCTGGTGATTTATCCGCCGGCACCAGCAGCTCATTATGAGCAGCTCCCGTATTTCAAACCCCCTCTCAGAGAGCACTTGGAGCTGCCTGGATAAATGGTTGCTGAGGACGGGTTCCTTCCCCCTCCCCAGATCTGCCCGCAGGCCTCAGGGAGCACACAGTCCAACCTCCCCTTCCCCACTCACTTGCTTTAAAAGGATTAAAAAGCGCAGCCCCTCCGAACGCGGGTGAGCAGGACCCAGCTGCCGGCTCAGCCGTGCCAATAAATAATTAAAGAGATGCGGCTCGGTTTGGGCTCATGGCCCTTTGAAAAGGGGTTATTAAAAGCAGCAGCTCCCATTGTCCTGCAGAGGAAACTTGTGCAGCCGGGGCTGACCCCAGCAGGGGGAGGGAGGGGAGCAGTAGGGCTTACGGGAACACAACCATCAGCACCACTGCAGCCCTGTTTTGCCTGGCTGGGTTTTTAAGCTCTATTTTTGCTTTACCTTTCCAGTGATCAAAGCAAGGACAGCCACCGCACCCCCCCCTTGCTCTCTTTGCTCTTCCTGTTGTGCTGATTTCGCATCGCCTTGACCCTGAGTCGGCCGCCGGCCCCAAAGGAGAGATGCAGAGCCTCGTGCAGAACAGAGACCTGTCAGCATCACTCCGAGCAGGGGCAGGAGGAGGTGCTGCAGAGGCATCAGAGCAGCCACGGCCACCCGCAAGGAGCAAGCCTGATCCTGGGGGCAACTCACAGCCTACCAGAGTGGGGAGCTGCTGAAACTGGGGCATTTGCTGCTTCCCTTCATTGAACAGAGCAAGCCATGAGACCAGCCGGCTTCCTCCAGTACTGCTGGGCAGCAGACTGCTTAAAGGGAAGGTCTGCCCCTCGCACAGCCAGCATTAACCTCTCCCTTGCTGCACTGCTGCTCTGAGCAAAGTCAGCTCTGAAACCCTCTGCAGCCCAGATCCCTGCATGAGAATTACTCCCTGCAGGAGAAGGCAGGTCACAGTCTGCTGATGTCACACAACCCCTGCTAGATACAACACCACAGTCCCGTGCAGCCACCCAGCTACTGCTACTCATCAGATGTCTCCAGCTAAACTCTGGGTTTCTCAGCAGGAGAGGAGAAAGCTCAGCCGATCTCAGAAAGGGCTCAGCCCCCAAAGGACCAGGCTCTCACTCCAGCAGACAGTTTTCTACCGACACACACCACTACAGAACCTATTAAGCTGTCTCTTTGAAAGCAGAACAGACCATGCTTGCAAAGCAATACAGTAAGTCACAGAGAGGATACGCGTTCAGCAGAAAGGATTCCAGGAGGTCATTGCCAAAGGAAGGCATCTCCAGCATTTGATCAGGGAGGAAGATGGGACAGCACAAAAGCACATCAGCAGCAGGTACGGGCAAAAGAGAAGAAAGCAGAGCAGAGATGCAAGCAGAGGCCACAAGGGGCTGAGCCTTTAAAAGCAAAGATAAGCAGTTTGATCTACAAACAAACCCGCATGAACAGGCAACCTCATCAACAAGGCAACCCAGGGGATGCTCCACCTGTGCCTCCAGTCACGGGTTATTGCTCTCCCCCACGCGAGGGGAATAGGACATGTTCCCTGCCACATCCCCAGCAGCCGGGATCACATCTCTTGTTTATTGCCTGTACTGGGGCTGTGGGTGGATCAATTCACTCCAAGAGGGACCCGCTGCACAGACACAGCCCCACAGAGGGGGTGGAGGAAGAGGGATTTCTTTGCTCTTTCCTTTTGTTCATTTTTAATGCTTTGTTTCCCTAGGACTGCTCTATGAATGAGCAAGATTATGACAAAGGCAAAACTCAAAGGTGAAACACAAACAGTGGAAAGCAAGAGTGGCATTTGACGGCACATTCTACCGAATTAAAGGAACAAAGGGGTGGACACAAAGCCTGTTAGAGAGGCATTCATTATCCCTGATCCCCCCCATGAAGTACAAGCAAAGTTTCTCATTCACACATCGGCACCTTGAAGGGAAGGCTGAACTTTACATGCCTGTTCCAGACATAAATGGCTGGGTTAAAGATCGTTGTAGGCTGCCTTCCCACACAAGAATGTATCTATAAACACACAGGCCCAGTCTGCTTGCCATTCCACCTAGATCCTCTAGCCAGACTGTTCTCAGCTGTCCTGCATAGCTGTGATAAGCTTAAACGGTAAAAAGATACTAAAGAATCTCCTCATTCCAACACGAAACAAGGGAGGAGAATTCAGCGTGCAACATGGAAGCACAGCCAGAGGACAGCACATGCTCTGCAGATCACTGCAGCACCCATAAGGACCTCAGAACAGCCACACAGATGGCTGGGGGAAGGCAACTGCAGCAGGGAGGATGCCTTCCCTCCTCTCTGCCATCCCCACTGGCTCTGAAACACTACACCGTGCCCCAGCAAGGTGAGTGGACATTAGAACTGGCCCAGCACCATTTAGATGAGATCACAGAGAAGCAGTAGGAGAAACAGGAGCAGTACAGACTTCTCTGCCTTTTGGCTGCTGCCAGGAGGGAGTATCACATCTACAAAACAACCCTGGTTGAAGCCAGGCTGTAAAATCAGGGCCAAAACACATCCTTTCTGAAGCTTCCTTTCCATCACCAGTTTCTGTCCACCTATAGGTTGCTCCATTTCCTACCAGCAAACATACAGAGCCTCTGCACCAAGAGGGAGCACCACAGGCTGACATTTACATTCCCAAACACAGCCCAATTATATTCTCCCAGATAAGTTGTCGGCTCATCCCTCACTTAGGAGATATTCACTGTAGAGGCCAAAATAAAAAAAAAATATATAAGCAGCAAAAAGGGAGAAACAAGCAGATCTAAACTCCCCTCCTACCTCTGAAACGTTGTATTCGCAGGTCAGTTTCCTGCCCTTCACACCTTCGTTTAGGGTGAGGATGAAGCCCATGTAATCTGCATATGCCTGCAAACACATCCAAAAGAGCAAGTCAGTATGTACCCACAGTCTGTTTGAATTAGCACTGCAGCATGATCGTGCTCCTGCACACCAAGGGAACCTTTCCCAGAACACAGCACTGCTTTCATGGAGACAGCCAGGGCACAGGGCTTGCTGTGAGGTTACCGCTATTTCTGGCAGACCTTGAAGGCAGATGGTGATCGCACCAACAACTCTGCATTGCTGAAAAGATTATGGAGTGAAGAATTCTAAGAAAGCTCACGCCGCCCCTGAAATCCTCCTCTCAGCTCCCTGCCTCTTATCAGGTCAAATTCATACTCCCTGGCTCTGCAGAATCTCTATGGTGTCCAGACATCCCGCCCTGCACTGCTCCTCCCAGGTCTGTCATTATCTCCTTCTGTTCTCCTGTGTACACGTATGATGAAGTGGGAGACGGCCCAAACTCCTCACTGCTGTGCTCTTTATACGAGCTGATTCTGAAGTATCATATGCAGAACAGCTTGGTAGCTCTGGGTCTGTGGAATGGTTAGACTAGCACTCTGCCAACTCTTGCTCCTTGGGACCCTCACACATAAATCCAGAGAGGAGCAAGTCCTTAGTCCCAGAAAATTTAATAAGGGGAATTGCAATCCTAAGTTTACTAGAGAGCTGGCAACAGTTTAAGCTTCTCATAAGACATTAAGCAAGAGTTCATTCCTAAACAGCAGAACCAACAGGAGAAACAAGTCCAGCCCATCCCTGCTATGTCTTAAAGGCAGAGGACAGAGAATCTGCCTGTTCCACCAGCCCCACAGACACTATAAACAAAAATTACCCAGGAAATTAAAGGCTTTGGCTCTAGAGCCCTTCCCAGTACAGCACAGCGGGAAGGCACCAGGAACCAACCCACCCTGATGTTGTAAGGGCCAGACAGCCAGATCACAAATTCAAGCTGAGTTCAAACAGCATTGGGTAAACCCGGTATATCACAACATTCAGGTTATGTAGGGTGAAATAGTTACCACTTGGCATGTCGGCAGGGAGCAGTGATAATTCTTACACACCTCTTGTCCCCCTCAACCTTTGGGCTCTCCCTGGCTCCTTTGTCTGAGCATTTGGCTGCCAGACTCCACACCTCGCTGCCAAGTCATTTTCCTACAATCAGGCAGCAACTCCTGCTTCAACACACATCAGTTAATTTCCCAGGGCTTGCCCAAACCTGCTTTACACCTCGTGGCAGTTACCAGTCCAGACCCAGCTACCACTGTAACGTAATAAGCACTTACCAGCCTTCCCTGAACCCACAGACATACCTGAGAGCGCTTCCACTTGCCCATGTCAGAAACCATGTTTATCTCCTTTCTGGGGATCATGAAGCTCTGCTGGATGGGAGGAGCCATCTCCTCTGGCTTGCCTGGGAGATGCAAGAAAGAGGTAAAACAGGCAGTGGAGTAGAAGCAATCTTCTAACCTTCCTTTCTTAGAAAGCAACATTAATTTCCCAGGAGACTGAACGCAAACAAATCCATCTCAGCCCGTGCCTCAGTCTCACCAAGTCCTGCTCACCAAGCAGCATCCCCTCAATAACATCCCCTGGAGGACACTCGATGGCTTCAGAAAGGTTGCATTACGTTCACAGTCTCTACTGAAGATGAATTCCCATTCAGAGAGAGAAGCCTGCAGGAGCCAGCAGTGATATCACCCAGCTAGTTTAGCTCCTTCTAGGGTGAACAAGCCTTGGGTCATGCTGAAGCACTAAGCTTTCCTGACAAACCACCTGTTCTCGGGGTGCTGCACCTGAGCTGCAATCCCCTAAGAAGGCCAATTCCTGCAGAGACAACACAGGATCGACTCAGTAGATGGCAGCCCAGAGCAGCACTCTCCATTCCAGAAGCGCTGAGGATGCTGAAACGCAGCACCTTAAAGATCAGTGCTACCAAGATCGTTTTGATCCCAGTTTGATCCAGGACCCATGAGGATCAGAGTCCAACTCCTGCCTCCACACAGAGCCACCCAACAGCACGAGACAGCAGAGCAGACCACTGTTAAAGAAACCAAGGGCTGATGTGAACCCACGAATACTACCAGGATCACTCTGTTCACCATTTGAACCCCATAAAACGCACAGACCTCCGTCTGCTCAGCACCAGGAGCGACACCAGCAACAGCTCCACATCACACAGTGGGACAACTCCAAATGTTATTACAGGCTGCATGCTCAGAAGGCCTTGTACTACTGTACTACTGCACTACTGTACTACTATTCTACTACCCTTGTACCCCTGTGATGGGCACGGCAGGGAAAAGGGAGCTGGGAAACACACAGACCCTGCTATGGATGGAGATAGGGAAATGATTGCGGGCAGAACTCCCCCATGCCCTGAGCTCCCTGTCCCCTCTTTGCTGCTGACGGTGTCACGGCTCACCATAAGTTTAGGTTGATAGAATCAGACGTGAGGAACTACACAAGGGCCCGGCCCTCCCGGCCCTACAGGCCCCAGGGGCGGCTCAGTCCGCCTGCTCCCCTCAGATCCACACAGAGCCCCGTTACCCCCGTTTTAGCCCCGTTTTAGCCCCGTTATCCCCGTCCCGTCCCTCCCGGTTCTCACCCGCCGGCCGCTCGCTCTCTGCCATCTTCCCGTAGGCCGCCGCCGCCGCTCTGACTCCTCACCTCTCACCCTTCACCTTGAACGCCGATACCTCCGGCGGCCATCTTTGAGCCGGGCAAAGCGCCGCCCTGCCCTGTCTGGTTGCCGCCTCACACTCGCTCTCCTTACAGCGACATTTTGCCCTTTCCAAAAATGGCAGAACCGGCTTCGCCCCGCTCCAAGATGGCGGCGCGCAGCCCCGCCCCCTGCCGGCCGAGCGGGGCGGTGGCGCCCGGTGGTGCCGGTGTCCTTGCGGCGGGCGGCGGCGGCGGCCGGGAGAGGAGCCATGTTGGGCTGCGTGGCCAGAGCGGCGGTGAGTGAGAGCAGAGAGGGGCGGGATGGAGCGTGAGGGGGCAGCTGGGCCTCGATCACAGCATGAAGGGAGCGGGGGGAGCGGGGGGTGTCCCGTGTGAGGGGTGGGGAGGGGTGTCAGCCCGGCTGGGGCCTGGCACTGCCCCAATGTGGGGCCATCTCCTCTCATCTGTGAGCAGAGCCCACCCCACCCCACCACAGCTCCTTCATGGACTGCAGGGAGCCGTCAGGTCTCCCCATATGCTCCTCTGTGCTCTGAACCATCCCATTGCCCTCAGCCGCTCAGACCCACACATCACACTGCACATCTCTGCACACTCAGTGTCTTCCTTGCAGTGAGGGACCCAGAGCTGAGCACAGCACTGAGGTGCAGCCCCAGCAGTGACACTATGGGGGCACAGTCAGCTCCCTGCTTTGTATTGCTGATACAAACCACGATGCCTTTGGCCTTCTTCACCCCCTGAGCACACATTAAACCCCAGATCCACTCTGTCCCAAGCCAAAGTGCAGCACCCAACCCTTGGCTTGGTCAGAGCTCACTGACACCACTGATAGAGCTCAGGGCAGGAGGCAGCGTGGATTCACCCCATGAGATGGTTTCTCAGGGCTGGAGGAGGCTCCAGTTTCTAATATAAAAAGACAAACATACACCTGTCATCTGACACGACACGTTCTGGCTGTGCTGGGAATCAGACACCGCTCTGAAATTCCTCCCGCCCCCCCCAAGCCTGCAGGTGGACTTCCCATCGGCTTTATACACTCTGGAAAAGGTCATCGGTTGTGCTGGAACGTGGCCTGGGAGCATTGCCAGCCTGTAAGCTGGGCCCATCCACACACACAGCGCTCTGCTGGTGTTTGTTTCCCTGGTGCTTGTGGGGAAGAGGAAGGCGACTCGCTATCTCTGCTGCCAGCTGCCTCCTCTGTTCAGCTGTGATCGCTGCTCCTCCTCCCATCAAATGTTTGAGTTGGACCTCGATCCAAACAAGCAGAGGACAGACATAAAAGAGAAAACATAGATCTACCTGTTTTCAGCTAATTTAGTGGGGGGTTTTCCCTGTTTGCTCAGAGTCATCAGATGTGATCTTAGCTTTGTTTACACCCTGTCTGCCCCATGGTTGCTCAGAGGAGCATAATAATACTTGGGACTGCATCATTCTGTTGCTGCTCTGCTTTGGAGATACCTTTATATTTATAAGGGTTGTCAATCCAGAACTTCTCATAGTCTTGCAATAATGATCATACGTGCATGGAAGAAAGGCAGGAAAATATCACCTTTAGCCCCAAAAACCTTCACTTGTGCCATGGCTGGAGGCCTAGAGCTATTGATCGAAGAGCAGTCAGCAGTGCAGGGCTGTTGATCAGTGACCGAGGGAAAAGGTGCCTTCATGGCACTCGATGGTGATTACCCCCGGCTCTCCCTGACCTGTGCCTGGCCTTGAGCCCTCTGATCGGAGCAGTCATGTGGCAGTTTGCTAATCAGGTGACGCCCTGCATGGGCAGCCCGTTGTCAGGGGGAAGAGGAAACCAAGACAGGCCGAGGGAGAGCTTTACCATCATTTCAGTCCTCCCAGCCATGGATAGCGAGCAGAAGCAAGCAGAGAAGGTACGGTATCCTCATGCTGCCATGATTAACTTCTTTCCAGCCCCTCTCTTTTAATGCTTTAGTAATTCTCCCTTCTCTTGTTTTTAACCCTCTTTCCCCAAACCTTGATCACATGGTTCTTACCATGCCTTGCAGACAGCACAGAGCATTTTCTCTGGGGGCTCAGCACCATGCAGAAGGCTTTGGCACTTGGCAGATTTTCCTTCTTTTCTGTGCTTAACTCCTGGGAGCTGGGAGGTATGGGGGCACTTCTTATTGCCTTGCAAAGCAAAGGGCACTTGGCATCACTGAGGATGCAAAGTCCAAACTCATGTAGAAAAGCATCTGGTGTGATGCTTAAGGCTTTCGCTCTCTTGTCTGATCCCCAAAGCCTGTTGCCATCACCCACAGTTTCCTAAACAGCTCTCAGTGATCCTTTCCAAAGGTTCCTATAATTGGAACAGCTGCATACTGGTACAACAGAATAGAGGCTCTTCTAACATTGCTGGGGCTTCCACCACCTGGGAGGTTCACCAGCACAAGGAAGCACTGCCCAAAGGCCAACGCAGCCAGTCCTTCCCTGACCATCACTTGTGATAGACCATCCGTGGCCAAAGCAGAGGGGTTTTAATGCTGCCTCAGCTCACCTCAACTAAATACCCCTCCCCAAAGCCTAAAGTGTAATTTGTTTTGGCATAGAGCTCTGCTTAATTTTCTGGCTTAAGAAGTAATAAAATTGTTTCTGACTACCCAAGATTAAGTTTCTTTCATGACTTACTTCCCACAGGACGGAAGTTTGACTTGAGAAACATGTAGAGGGACTCAGCTAGAAGGCACGCAGACAGCAGGGATGTATTACTATCCTTGCAGTGTTTCTTATACTGAGATAAGAATCAGGATCTTGATTGATCAGATTTCTCTTGCAGCTTTTCTGAACGTCTTACAACCATACAGAGATCAGAGATTGCTAGAGCACGCAGTCATAGATGTGCACCTTGCATTGCTTCATGTGCTATGTTCCCCTGCTGACATAGCTGTGTACCTTCAGAATCTGGGATGGGGACTCCCAGATCTAAGCTGTCTGACTGTGTGCACATCAGGGGGAAGTTCTGTCTCAACATTTGCTTTGTGCTTTACAGGCCAGGCCCTATGGCCTGCTGAAGCCAACAGCATTAGGCAAGATCCCAGGCAGATTTCTACTTCATCAAGAAGCACTGCCCCATCTCCCCGTGCCACCACTTCAGCAGACGCTGGACCGCTACCTGCTGACCCTGCAGCCCATCATCAGTGAGGAGGAGCTGAACCACACGCAGGAGCTGGTGGCTGAGTTCCGCAAGCCAGGAGGTGTTGGGGAGAGACTGCAGAAAGGCCTGGAGAGGAGAGCAAAGAAAACAGAGAACTGGGTAGGTTGGGTCTCTGGCCCCAGGCTTTGTGTGTGGGGAGAGGCCTGATGCATGCTTTACCAGTGTCCACTGGGATCTGTGTTTTTATGGCACCGTCTTCATGACCAGCCTGCTGCTGACCTCCCTAAGATGTGCACGACCCTCACCAGGACTTGGGTGAGCAAAGATTTAGAGCAGAACAGGGAGTCACTACCCCTGGCTGTGGCTACTGAAGCCCTTAGTTTGTTGGCAACATACAGCTCGCTCTAAGGGGTTGAAGGAAACTTTCTTTTTGAGCCCTACATCAAGATCCCCCAGTGTCTCACTTCAATACCCCTAAACAAACATAAAACCCAAACAGTTTGCTTGCAAAGTGTGGGGCAGAACTGGGGGCAAGATGTAGCGTGCGTTCAGCTTGGCTTGGGTCAAACAGCAGCAGATGCTGTGCCTGCATGTTGCCTTTCTCCATGCCAGCTCTCGGACTGGTGGTTGAAGACAGCTTACCTGGAGTATCGCCTGCCAGTTGTGGTTCACTCCAGCCCTGGTGTGGTTTTACCTAAGCAGGATTTTCAGGATCGACAAGGGCAGCTCAGGTAAAGTCCTTCTCTGCCTTCCTGTGGGCTTCAGGTGGGATGAACTACCTCTCTTGGATTTGGGGTGGGTGTTCAGGCTGACTGGAAATAGCTGGCATGCTGTAGCCTGTCCATGCTGCGCAAGAGGGCTGTACAGATAAGGAAAGGGTGGTAGGTTGAAAGGAAAACCCTGGTTATAAGGTGGAGAGTCTGGTGATTCAGGCACAGAACTGGGACTCAAAACTTAAGTTTCTGTCTTTGCGTGACAGCCAGTTCCCTGAGTGGGGGCATTGTGAGGATATATCTGACACACTAAAAGCCAGAAGGCAGTAAGATTGTGTGTGCAATTAAAGGAGGCATAAAGACTAGCCCAGGTGTGTAAGTTTGCTAGTTTGGAGGGATAAGGGAACCTGCTGCAGGGACTGTCCCCAATTTTGTCATGTCATTCATGGTTTGGAAAACCAGCAGTCACCACTCTCTCTCCATGACCAGCTCCTTTTTGAAGTTCTGCCCTACTCTTTGTCTTCTGCCAATGATTATCAGTGTCCCACAGCTAAGAGCAGCCCACCACTGCCCATATGCAGCAGATTCTCTTGCTCATTCCTGAACCAGTGTCTGGTTCACATCTTCTCTTCCCTGTGGACTCCCTTTAATTTTTAACCACCGCTGTAGACGTGTGTTTCAAACTCCATCTGCAAAACTTTAGCACTGACCTTTACACAGTACTACCTTTTCCCCAGTTCCAGCTGCTCCCTGCAGATGAGAAGAACCAACCAGGGGAGCACTGCTGCAGTCATGTCTATCTGCTCCCTTGGATACACCTGACCAGTAGTGCAGAGGGTGAGCTTTACAAGGGCCACACAGAATTACACAAACATCATACACAAACTACCTTGGAAGACATGTGCTGTGTTTGTTTAACAGCCCTCCAGGTTCTTGGAGTTACTTTGATCTTTACTAGGGATGGGGAGGTCGAGCAAATCTGGATGACACTGCATGCAGATGCCAAATGCTGTTACCACTTTAAAGCCTTTGAAGTTCAGCTGACTGCAACCTCTTGTCACAGTGACCTCCTTCCTCTTTCCTCCCATGTGTGGGTGAGAGCTCCCAGGTCAGAAAAAGCCAATTTGTCACTCCCAAGCAAAGCAGTTTGATGTGGCTGGTCACAGCCTCCTTGCCTGCTGGGAAGTGTTTCTGTTGATCCTAGTGAACACAAAACCTCAGTGTCAGCATGCAGCATGCCTGCATTTGCTTCAGATCCTTCATTGCCAGAGGAGTGCTCCTAGGGCTGCATTAGCAACAGAACATGAAGCGGGCTGGAACTAGATCAGCACCTATGAGTCCTCAGTACAGAGATATACAGATGCAGCTTAACTTGAAACTCAGAGCTGGCCTCTGCCCAGGGAAGGGCAGAAGTCCCCTTCATGTTGTTTTAATGCTAAGATGGGGATGGGACAAAAATCATAACATGGCAGTAGAAAATGCTGCTTTTAGAGGGCTATTTAGGTATTCAGACTACACCCTATCTTGAGAGTTGTCCAGAATTCCCTAGTTATGTAATAATAATCATTTTTTAAGTGCTAAATGGCTGGACTATCCAGCAATCTGAAATCACAACCCCAGAGCAGCTGTATCCGCTAACCAGAGATGGACACAGCAGGAGTGTGACAGAATGGGTGAACTTCTACAGTACAGAGAAGGCTCTGCTACTCTTCTTCCTTATCTGGCCCCTTTGCTCCAGCTGTTCTGTGTTGGAATCTCAATTTGTTACATTTGATTTTTTTCCAGGTTTGCTGCCAAGCTGATCGAGGGCATCCTGGATTTCAAGACCATGATTGACAAGTGAGTTAGCAACTTTCCTGACCTCTCAGGTGTTCCTTACTGTCATAGAGGCTGAGCCTAGTCAGTAAATCTCCCTTCCAAATAAAAAGCTTAGAGAAAACAGCACATATTTGAAGAGATACTGTAGTCAGCATTGCTGCTATCTGCGAAGGTTACCACTGCTAAAGAACAGATTTACTTTATGTTCTTCGTTTACCTTAATGCTCTTGTTGGCGTGCATACGTGTTTAGAGGGTTTGAGCCAGACAGTCTTGTGGAGTTACATACTTCTGTTTGTCCACAGAACAAGTTACAGCTCAGGCTGCAGGAATTTGTCTCCCTCCTTTTGGGTTTCTGGTGTTGCTCATCTTCCAGCCAGCCTTAGAGAAACTTGTTCCTTCCCACTCCCTCTCTTCTAAGCACCAACTGAATACACCTTATTTATGTTCCCAAAATAGTATCTGCCAACACATTACCACCATCATACCTTTACATCTAAACTCAGATGAGGCTCAGGGCCAACTGTGGAAAAGGTAGCTTTTTTACTGGAAACAATATATCTCCCAGTATTATATGCCCTGGATTCAGCTTAGCAGACTACTAACATAGCAGGAATGGGAAAAGATGGGCCCTTTTTTTATACCATCAGCACACACATTTAGGTTTTGCTGGAGGAGGTGATAGTGGCTACACAGTGGCTGTCTTGTGCCTGGCTTTTGTGTGGGTTGCAGGCCTTCTCACTGCTATATTTTCTCTTCCATACCTTGCTGTACCTTCAGTGAGACCCTCCCAGTGGAGTACATGGGCGGGAAGCCCCTCTGCATGAACCAGTACTTCCAGATCCTTTCATCCTGCCGCATTCCTGGGCCCAAGCGGGACTCCATTGTCAACTACGCCAAGGGCAAGAAGCAGTCCAGACACATCACAGTGGTTCACAACTTCCAGGTAACAGCAGCTCCTGGACTTTCAAGGTTTGTTTAGGTGTATGTGTCCCTTTCAGTGAGCTGTGCTGACAGAGAAAAGGGAACAACAAAAAGTCTCTGCCCACAAGGTTTGCCTCAGCAGGGATTCACTCTTGCTTCTTTATTACCATTCCTCCCAAGCTTCTTAAAACCTGGGCTGTATTTATGTCCTGCAAGGAAAGTAGGACTTGGTTGGGTCTGTCAATTCTGAATGTCCTTCAAAGGTGTGCTTTCAGACTGCGTTATCTGATCAGGTCTTACTTGATCAGAGTGGTTGCTCCTTCTTTTGGCGGCTGGATAATTAAGATCTTTCATTTCCTATATCCTTGTCTGTTCTTCTCTTCTACCAGTTCTTTGAGCTGGATGTGTACAACAGTGATGGTAGCCCCCTAACCACCGACCAGATCTTTATTCAGCTGGAGAAGATCTGGAACACCTCCCTCCAAACAAACAAAGAACCTATTGGAATCCTCACCACTAACCACCGAAACAGCTGGGCAAAAGCCTACAACAACCTTCTGAAAGGTGTGTGCAGCTCCTAACATCCAAGTGCTAACAAACACTGCTAATGTTTGAATACCAGCCTCACCACTGTGCTGTGTTCAGTTCTCAACCTTTGGAAGATTTTTAAAAGCTTGTTCTGGGCACATACATGAACTTACCACCCCAAAGCAACAACTTGATTTCATTGCAAAGCATTGCTTTATCTACCTGTAGAAGGGTGAAGGCTGAAGTTTGGTGCATTAAACCTGAAATCCTGGAGCTTGTTGGATTGTAGGAACTGTGAATGGCTTAAGTTAGAAGGAACCCTAAGGATGGGCTGGTTACCACCCTCTAGATCAGGCTGCCCAGGGCCCATCTAGCCTGAGAAAACAGCATACCTTCATCTTTAATCCAACTGCTATCACTTTACACCCCTAAATAATAAGTATTACATTGACATACTGTAGGGATCCAACACTGGGTCCTTCAAACCTTCTCTTTCAAATTCCAATCTCTCTCCACTCAAAATGAAAGCTTTTCAACTCCCTCTTCTTATTTGTTGTTCCTTTTCTCTCCCAGATAAGACCAACAAGGAATCTGTACGTACAATTGAGAAGAGCATTTGCACTGTCTGCCTCGATGCACCAATGCCACGGGTGTCTGAGGACATCTACAAGAGTCGCGTGGCTGCTCAGATGCTGCACGGTGGAGGCAGTCGCTGGAACAGTGGGAACAGATGGTTTGACAAAACCCTTCAAGTAAGTGCTGATGCTCAGAAGATTATGAATATGAGTCTGAGCTTCTTCCTGAGACCAGAAGGGGACAAACAATCCAAGACACCTTCTGCAGGAAAGTTTCTCTAACACTGAGTGGAGAAACAGAGGAGATAAGCTAGGGAAGGTGACGGTATGAGATCCTTCGTTTCCTTACTGTCAACTCAAGCACTCCTCCTTGCTTCAGGGACTTTGCATTTCTTTTAGTGTCTCTGCCCACGCTTACTCAGTGTAGCTGTTCTTTGTGTTCCTTGTAAATCAATTTTCTGCCTGCGGTGAACAATGACTCGTCTGCTTGGAGGCAGCCCAAACATAGGGAGGTCTGTTTCTTTTATTTTCCCTAGGCTTGTCACTCTTCCAGTTTCTGCCAGAAGCTGCCCAGGTTTTTTTTGTTCTCCCCACTCCCCCCACCCAGCATCAGCTGCCATCCCACAGCATCCTGATCTGTTCTCCATTCAGTCAAGAATGTTCAAAAGCAGCTTCTATTTGAGCTTCCCCTTTATTAGTTTGTCTATCCTGGCTCACAGATTGAAGCTATGGTTCTTTAAAAGATTGTCATCTCTGCCGAGGTCATCATGTTTTCAGTTATTTTGTTTCTATTTGGAACTCTTCCTTGGTGGGATAAAACTGAGATGTTTGAGGTAATGGAAAAGTAAGGTTAAGTCAGCACATGGTGATATTATTCCTGTATTACATGTGCAACTGAAAAAATCAGACCCATTGAACCACTCTGTATTGCCAGGGCACTAAGCACACCAATATAGCTATCGGGCACACTTCTACCTAGTTAATTTTCCAGAACTCTTAACAGAAGTATCAGATCTTTCTAGGCCTGCTGAAATACTTCTATGCGTTACCTTTGAAGCATGCAGGAATAGGATCGCTGTCCAGTCTGTTACAGAGCAATGAGATATTAACATCTCTCTCTGGATAGCTTGTGCTTCAAACACTTGTCATCTCTCTTCTGTACTTTCCTTCCTGATCTCTCATAGTTCATCATTGCTGAAGATGGCTCCTGTGGTCTCGTATATGAGCACGCTCCCTCTGAAGGTCCACCCATCGTTGCTCTTCTGGATCATATCGTGGAATACACGTGAGTCCTGCCTGCCTGCTCTACTTTCCCTCAGCTTTTGAAATAAGGAAAATCTTTTATGGCACCTGTTTCCCCAAGAACGTGCATCTTCACTGCTCCACCAAGAATTTCACTCACGCTCTTCAAAACTCATTGCAATGGCATTGTGAGTTTTGCAGCATGTGGCAAATCTCCTGTGCATTTCTGCCCCAGTTCCACTATGCTTAGCTGAGTCTTGTGTCAAAGGGCTGGTTAAACATCATTATTTCTCTACGCAGGAAGAAACCTGAGCTGATAAGATCACCAATGATTCCTTTGCCAATGCCCAAGAAGCTGCGGTTTAACATAACTCCAGAAATCAAGAATGACATAGAGAAGGCAAAACAGAACCTCAACATGTAAGTACAAAGCACTGGAGAGGTTCTGGTGAGCGACTGAAGGTTTAACTCATGTCCCCATTTCAAACACATCAGCCTTCCACCACTGCTGCTAGGGACTTTCCAGTGACTTACTGGGTCAACATTGAGCCTACCTGGAAAGCACACTAAAGTCAGTTGCTAAAAGGAAACTCAAAGGTATGGAAAAGGGGCAATTATTTATCCATTCTACTTTTGCTAAGAAAGACCAAAGCTTCAGCAGATTCAGCTAGGGACACTGGAATATACATACAGACCATCTAACTCAGTGCAGATTTTCAGCAGTGACCAAAAAAAGTTCATCTCCATGTTGCTGCCTAAACAAACCTGAGTGTGATGGAGCTGTCAATGCCTGCACAGAAGGAATCCAAGTAGCTTGTTCCTTCTCAGCCTCAGGAAAGCCAAGCTCATACATTTATGTTTGAAAAACAAGCAGCAGGTGAAGGAATGCTTCCTCTCTCTTTCCTTCCAGCATGGTTGAAGACCTGGATATCAAAGTGATGGTCTTTCATCAGTTTGGAAAAGCCTTCCCCAAGTCAGAGAAGATAAGTCCCGATGCTTTTATCCAGCTGGCCTTGCAGTTAGCATATTACAGGTAAGACCTCCAGCAAGTAGCTTTGCAGCCTCCCCACTTTCAGAATCAAATACATGAGCTTGACTCTTCTCCATCTCCCAGGATGTACGGCCATGCCTGTCCCACATATGAGAGTGCCTCACTAAGGATGTTCCGTTTGGGCCGCACAGACACCATCCGCTCTGCTTCTATTGAGTCTCTTAAGTTCGTACAATCCATGGACAGCCCTGACAAATCGGTGAGGATTTCAGAGAAGTAGCATCTCATCTTCCTCCTAATAGTTTGTTTAGCCGCTCTAAATTTTACCATTGATGGATGGAAAACTCCACTCAGAATGACATAACACAACCAAACAACATGATTTTAAAATTAACATTATTTTAGTATAGACACATAAGGCAGAAATACCCATATCCTACAGGAACAGTCAAATCAAGGTTAGCTGTTCTGTAGGAAAAACTCAAGATGTGTGTGTTCCCTTCAGGACCAGGAGAAAACAGACTTACTGAGGAGAGCTACCCAGGCCCACAGGGAATACACAGATATGGTAAGTGACCTCCGTGCAACCATCATTGAGGTTTTACACAATAAATGAGGAGTCTGGTAAAAACAAACAAACAAGACCTAAAGAGCTTTATCTCTGCAGCACAGTGTTGTGGCCGTTAGTGCTGTTGCATAGAGCTCACTCTCTAAGCTACTGCCTGGATGCTTTCTCCTCTTTAACTAGTCATTTAAGTGTCCCTTGTGATAGGAAAAATCAAATAGCAAAACAGCTCCAGTTTTTACTGACATTGTTTCTGATTAATGCCACAGCTGCAGAAGAGCACCTTAAACCAGAGAAAGCACACAGGCAGGAACTGTAAGGTTGGTTCCACTGCTGTGTTTAACTTCACAGTCTTTACAAACAAGATGGACTCACTAAGGGCAATATCCGGTATTCTAGCTTTGTAGATGTATAGGATACTTAGAAGGATTTGGGGTGTTTTTGTTTGTTCTTTAACCCAGTGGTGATAGTGTCACTTTGCTGCAAGACAGATTCTCACTTACTCTTCCATCTATACAGGCAATAAGGGGGAATGCAATAGACCGCCACCTCTTGGGCCTGAAGCTTCAAGCTATTGAGGACTTAGTGAGCATGCCTGAATTGTTCATGGACACAGCATATGCTGTTGCAATGCACTTCAATCTCTCAACCAGCCAGGTAGGACTCATTTAAGCAAAGATGGAAGTGGTCTACATTTATTACCATTGCGTTTCTTCCCCACATTTTTCCCTCATCTCTTCACAATATTTTAAACCTGATACCAGTCCCAATAAAGTCCCTCTCCACTCCACAAAACAAGCATAACTGAGGCTGAGATAACCAAAAGCATTCGGTGCCTACCTGCATGTGGTACCAGTTGTAGTTAGATGTAGTTAGATTCTGCTGTGCTCTGGTTCTTACTGAACAAGTTCTGCTTGTGACTTATTAGAAGTTTACATTTTCTCCTTTGCAGAGGCACAAATCCCATTGCTACTGCACAGCAGAACCCAAGATGTGTGTGCTGGTAGGGGGAGCTGAGCAGAAGGTTCTCTTTCAAACCTTACCCTGAGTTTCCTCTACTGTTGACACAGTTACCGCTTGATAGCTACATTTTTGCCTGGCTTGTTATAAGTTTAATTACATTGTCTCCACAGGTCCCAGCAAAGACAGACTGTGTGATGTGTTTTGGTCCCGTGGTTCCAGATGGTTATGGAATCTGTTACAACCCTATGGATGAGCATATCAACTTTGCCATTTCAGCATTCAACAGCTGTGCTGACACAAACGCAGATCGCATGGCACATTATCTTGAGAAAGCACTGCTAGACATGAGGAGCTTGCTCCAATCTACTCCCAAATCCAAACTGTAAGAGGCAAATACAATGTAAAATCCCCAACAAGAGGGGCTGTCTTTCATGCACTGAAGTTCCCAGATCCTCAGAAAATTATTGAGGGGTCAGCCTGTCCTGACTGGAATCTAGGAGGGTATCATTTGTTTTCAGCAAGACAGAATCTAATATCTACAGATATTAAACTGTGGGGCAAGAGGAAACGTTGATAAAGCTAAAGCAGAACTGACTAGTCCTCTCCCGTCACTGCTAAGTGCACCTTCCTGTCCTCAAAGAGGACTAAAATCTTTTTATGGAACTTACTGTAACAGAATACAGAGAAAGCACAGTCCTTACCAGTATCTACATCACTTGGTGAAGAAGGTAGTTCTCCAGGAAAAGCAGGGAATGTTTATTATATGATGGGACTACTTCAAGACCAAGGCTTTTCCTGGTTTAGGCTTCTGAAGAGCACAGCATCTTTGCAACTTGTCTGAAGAGTTCTTTTACTCCAGCAAAACATCACCATTGAACAAAGAGAAGAAAGAAGTCAGAGCAGATCCAGTCTTGTTAGAAGTGCACTGTACTACCTATCCCAAGCACCTTATCGTTACATACTTTGCAACCCTGGAAACGTTCCCTTCCTCTATCTTTAAGATGCTGAGATCTTTCCATTGCACTGACCCAATGACAGCATACTACTCACTATAAGCTGAGGCAGCTTTGTTTGCTTTGTTCTGGGCTTTTTGTTTAAGCTTGCTGTTTGTGGGCCCATCCCTTCATCTTCAGAATGTGTAAAGCTCCCCACTCAAAGCTTCCACAGCACTTGTCTTGCACAGGTCTTGTGAACTTCACCTTTAGGTACCCCTACCCCTTGTTGAGATGGGAAGGAATTCCCTGTGCATTTAGCACAACAGTTGATTGTACCTTTACTTTGCAGCTGAGGAAAAGAAACAGATGCTGACCTTCTGTTCACTGGTCAAAGGGCCACGTGCCTATTCTCCTCTAGGCACACATGTTAAATCTAACATGGTTGTATAACTTGCTTTCAGAAACCACATATTTATGCAGAACGTGTTTGGCCTAAGTTATGGATAAACAGGAATATTTCTGACCTGCAATTCCAGAACGCACTTCTGGTTTTGGCCCACAGAATTCAAATCTGTTAGTGCCAAAGGAAAAACAGCTGCAGAATATCCCTTCTTTCACATTGTTCTGCTTTTAGAAAACACACGAACACTTGAAAAGCAGGAAGAAAGCTAAGAACATGCAGGCACCTTCTGCTGTTTGTCCGCTGGATCAGCCATTGTTCCTTCAATAACATTACTGCACCTTTACTAATACTCTTGCATTTTTCTTCTTACTGCAGTGTTACTCAGATCTGTGCCATCTCTGTTATGTGAAAGAATGATCTTGTAACAGTGTTTTCATGCTCATCTGAGACAGTAAAAGATGATACATGCATTCATTTTTTGCATAGGAACGTTTTCTAAGCACTACTTCTGATGAGTCTGCCAGAATCCAAGCTCCTTTCATTTGTATTTAGTAAAACTGAACGGTAACGAAGAATTCTATTGCTTCTACTGCTATTTCAGCAATAGGAATTTAATATTTAAACTGCACACCCTTCAAGACGAGACTGCTGAGACATCACAGTAAACAAGATGCATTGCAGATTGGATGGCTTGTACTGTTAGAGGGAAACATCTGATCATAATTGCTACTTTTATGATCTCAGACACGATCAAAGTGCCTTGGTAAACAGACATGAAGAATTTTGCACTAAATAAGATTAGAGAAAAATATTCTCATCTGCTTCAAGAAAGACATGAGCCAAAACTGCTTCAGTTCCTTCTAAAAGGATATTGTTCTAAAGCTTCATACACCTAAATAAACTTTACAATGGAAAATTTAACTGAAACTCACCTGCACAGCCAGTGATTGTATGAACTGCCACTTTCACATCATTTACATGGATTTAGTTGATCTTTGAGAAGAATACTGAATGGAGCACGACTCTAAAGGAACAGTGGGAGCACTACAAACCTGTGAACACACATTCCTGCTCTCTTACTCCTCTGTTGTGAGGTAGACTGGAAAATTGCAAGAGGATAAGCAGTATTATCAGAGCGTGAATGACTGTAAATACTGCACAAAAGACCACACCTTGCTGAAACAACAGCTACTTCTATACTTTTTACTTTGAAAAAATATGGGTTTGGTTTTTTTGCCAATGTAGTCCTCCCCCCTTGCTGGATCAACATCTGTGCTGGGGGATGAGTTACTTTCCCATCTGCAATGCCTTGAACCACTGATACTACAACACTGTCATTTCAGTACTTGCAAGCAGCCCTTTTCTCCTTCTGTCTTACCAAAGGAAAGGGCCTCAAATGAAAGTGCCTATTAAAGACTGAGCAGAAGTAATGCCCTGCTGTGGATCTGTCTCAGAAGATGGGACTGATATTTCCTGGATCTAAATCTAGATATCCCACTAGCTTCAGCAGGGCACAGCTGCAAGAAGCAGAGGATCACACTGAAAGACAAGCTTCTTAAACCACTCTGTGCATCATTAATGACATAAGAAGCGGAAATTCAGATGAAAACCCATTTCTGACGTGTTTGAAGGGACGCTGAAATCATTACAAGGTTTCTCCTTTAAAACAAAAAACAAACAAAAAAACCCAATGTATTTTATTGTGCAGGTTCTAAACTGTGATAGTGTTCTGATTCATACCTTCAGTTATTTCAGTGTAAACTTACTGAATACTGCTCTCCCCTCTGCTTTTGATTGTCTGATTGCTTTAGTGAGAGATGTTGATAGTCTTAAAGATGCATTCAGTACGAGAAACGTAACTCCTGGGAAAACTACTGATTTGGAGTTAATAAAGGAACACAGACTGAGAACATTCAACGAACTCCTGGGGTTTAAGTGCAATTTATGATACAGCCTGGTAGTGTTTGCATGCTTTGCTGGTTAGCTGTATTAAGTTCTGTTTTGATAACGTAATCCATGTCGTGCAGTTTTGAAATGTTCTTTGAATAAACTGAAACAGAATAAACAAGTAAATGCTACAGAAATACTTAAATCTCCTTCAATATTGCAGAAGTTACAGTACTGCCCTTAGAGCAGAATGTTCACATGTGGGGACAGCAAGAACAGTGAACCATGATGTTCTGTCACCTTCCTTTTATTTTCTTATATCTCCATCCAGCCCTTTTGTACAGGGGAGGAACTTGAAAGCATCTGCTTGCAAAGCCATGTATTCCAAAGGAAATATTTTTGTTTCAGAAAACTAGTGGCAGGAGACTTCATACAAGTTTAGAGTAAGGCAGAGCTTGAATCTTTTTCCTGCACAGCACCATTTAGTTAAGAAAATCCATGGGATCGCTAACAAATTTCTACCATCAAATATTGCAAAGACTCCAGGAAACAGGTACAGCAAGAGTAGATGGAAGATGCAGATTACAAACAAATCACAGAACAGTTTATTACAGTGTCTTACGAAAGCTCTTCTCCTCCCTATCACACTCCTAAGCATTACTGTAGGAAGCTTGGGTTTGAAGGCAACATGAAGAGGAACAGCTTTGTACACTGCATGCTCTCCATGAGGACACGTAATCCCCTCCCTAGTTCAACTTCTGCTTCCACGCAGTTTTACCAGCTGGCTTACAAGAAACCAAAGAATTGCTATCCACTCCTTAAGCACTTTTCAGCCTTTCCCTTAGGGAAGAGCCTGTGATCTCCCTTCTGGCTTTGTAAGTTAACTTCTAAGTAATGCAAGGAAAAAAATAAAACAGTAAGTCATAAGTGATGAGTACCAGCTTTCAAACTCATTCCTAAGATACCACTACATTACATGGCTTACGTGATGGTCTATCCTAATTTTAATAGAGCAAGTCCAGTTCCATGTTCTTGTGCAAGCTGTAAGATACCTCTTTATTTGGGTGCACCTTCAAAGCAGACCCAGTGCTCAGGTCCTTCAGATGGTAAGAGAAACAGGACCTCTCATATTATGCAAAAAGTTAGAACAGCTCCTAAACCTGACTCAATGCAACTGAAAAACAATTAGTTCACTACACAAAGCTACCTAAACAGAGAAGTTTAAATGGCTTCATTCCTGAATTAAATCAGGACTGCTACTTTCTACTCTACGGTTAATACTCTGGTCGTCCAGTAGCTTCTACAGCAGCCAACTCCCACTCCAGATGAACACACAGACTCCTATGGCAACAGGCACAGATGAAAACTTAAAAAAACAATAAATAAAAATAATTTAAAAAAATATAAATCAAGATGAGCAGAAACATCTCACTTCAAGCAGCTTTATAATGCAGGAGTCTGTTTAAAGCAGGCAGCAAGACTGAGATGTGACAGTCATTTTACCTCTGCTCACATGACTGCATTGAAGGCACACCGATGACCTTTGAGCCAGTTCAGAAGCTGTCCTTTATCTGTGAAAGTTCAAGTCAATTGTGCTTTGAATGAATATTTCTCTGTACTTACACTTGAACTGCTGCATTATATACCAGAAATACAGAAAGTGTCCATGCACAGCCCTGAAGCACGTTGAGTATAGCCCTTGCCAGGTTAACTCATGGATGGCTGAAGTTGGAGGCATCACCAGCACACACAGATGGCAGGCACACTCCCACAGAGACACAGCACCCAGAGAGCTGACGAGCCACACAAAGAATCCAAATGGAAGAAGGACGGAAAACAAAACGTGTTTGTAGGAGTTTGGTATTCAAAGTTACTCCTGCAGAACCCCGAGCAACCCACCATAAAGACTGGCAGGATAAGTTCACTACTTGAGTTCACAATTGGATTCCAACAGGACTCCCCAAAAGTTCACACAGCAGCTGAGCCAGCTGTTAGTTGTTCACCTTCTTTGTCTACAGTTGTTATTTTGTTCACACTTAAAATCCTTCTCTTTTAACAAAAAATAAAAAATAAATAAAAATCCAGTGCTTAAGACAGAGACAAGCAACTGAATTTTGTAAGGCTTTGGGCTGACTCTTACTGGAGCATAGCATTGCTTATAACCAATAGGTTTCTAGTGCCATCAGTAGCACACCAAGTACAACAACAGATGCTGTACAGATCCCAACAACCCTGAGGTAATAAAAGAATAAAGGAAGAGATGAAATAAACATGAGATATGTATGGTAACCTTGCCACCTAGAAGAGATTCTGAGACACCCCTGCTAATTACACACCAGGAGCAGCAGTAGAAATAATAATAATAATAATAATATCAGTGTATTTCAGTTTTCCTTTGTTTTACACACACACACTCACACTCACTCACTCCCCTTAACGGAATCCGTGCAGGCTTCCCCACAGAATCATCACTAATGTTTAAAAACCCTCAAATCTGCTGTACTTTCTATCTGTACAAAGTGCAGTTGGAATTGGTCTTGATCACCCAGGCTGGTTGTAGAAAGGGAAGAAACCCTCCTCTCCCTTTTCAGTTGTGCCATCTCTGCTCCCCCCCCTCCTGAGAAATGTTTAAAAACTAAAAGCCCCAATTAACCACCATCAACTGGAGATGAGTTTTGTCATCTTCTTCCAAAATGAAAAACCCCAAACAAAAATAAAAAGCAATACAAAACACACAAGGCCTCACCCACCCCAAAAACAATAGCTCCAGTTAAAAAAAAATAAATAAATAGTGTGTATATTTCATGCTAAAGAAAAAAAATAAGAAAAAAAAATAAGAAAAAAAGTCACAGAAATTATTCATTTTTGGTTTTCCCTCCCCCAAACATGACACCAGGCATTTTCTCCCCCTTCCCCTGACGTAGACATGATGGTACATTCCAACCGGCAAATGTGCATCTGTGTTGAAAATGAGTTTCTACTCCTGCACGGTCCCACATGCATCGGGGAGCATCCAGCTAGCTGCTAAAGCAGAGCAAAGGCTTTCAGGTTTTGGGTATGGTCCCTGCCTGTTCCTTTGGTCCGTCTGTTTAAAGGCTCCTTGCTGCTCCCAGGTCTCTGCTCTTGTCTGTCTCTGTTAAAACGCACACTCTGGTCCCCACACCTCCTGAGTCACTGGAGCTTCGTACCCAGCTTGCGCTGTCTGTTTCTGCAACACAACAGAGGACAAGGTGAGAGGCAAGCCAGTAGGTAAAAGACAGAAGGATTAAAGCAAGGCCTTGCGTAGGTCCATACAAAAATAAAGCCACCCCCATCACATTCTGCAGGGAGATCGGTCCTGCCTGCTCTCTACAGAACATGGTGGCTGTTCTAGGACTAAGTGTGCACAAGCTCACACAAGATGCAAGATCAAAAACACCTCCTTGCAAGAAACACAGGGTGGAAAGTTGAAATAATGACTTCATAAATTAAATACAAATCTCCCCAGCAGATTCACCTTCCACATGCATTAGTTGCCCACAACTTGGGGTTTCCTACACTACTCCATCCACAGCACCATTATTTTCTAATACATAAAAGCTACACCCCAAGTCAAGCTAGTGACAGCTCTTGCCCCCTCACCTCAGATCACTCACCTTGCTTCTGCTCTTGTGACTGTATATTCAAACCACAGGATGTTAGGAATGAGGCTGGTGTCTCGGATTAAAAAGAACTCTGAAATGGGCCTGAAAATAGACAAGGTGGTAGAAAGCAGAGAAATTATGTATTTTTTTTCCTCTACCCCAGTTTTGATCAGAATACAAAAACTAAACAACCCTAACACATAACGACACGGCATAAAATCTGGTTCAAACATAACACTGCTATTCTATTTTCCTTCAAGTCTGGGAAGAAGGCTCCTTGTAAAATCCAATCAAAGAAAATATTGGTTTTTCTTTCCTTATATAATATTTTTGGACTACGTTAAGTTTAAATGGCTTTATAATCTCACTTGGTTGTTAAAACTGATTAAGAAGTCACTCAAAGAAGTTACATAGGCCCCATCCCTGGAGGTGCCCAAGGCCAGGCTGTGTGGGGCCCTGGGCAGCCTGAACTGGTGGGGGACACCCAACCCACAACAGGGGTTGAAATTGAGGGGGCTTTAAGGTCCCTTCCTTCCCAAACCATTCTATGATATGAAAAGCTACTTCTTAACCAATACTCTGCCACAACCCACAACTTCAGAGGGGCCTTACAAATGTGTTTCTTAAATGTCCTCTCTCCCCCATCCATACGTGATCTTTTGTATAGACATGCAGAAGAAAACACAGAAGAACAAGTTATAAGCTGTACAACAAAGCCATTAAAGCTGGAACAGAACCCAGGTATTCCCATTTCTAATACTTATAACACAGTCCACAGGACTTTGACAGCCCATGGAGACAAGGCTTACGCAGCTACAACTGTTTTAGAGACTAAAGTACTTTTGCATTTGTTTTCCTTCAGATGAGAGGTACAAATTTTACACTTTTTTTTTCCAGGTACCAGGGAGTTGTACTTTACTGTGCAATCAACTCATTTCAAGAAGCTCATTTAATGAGCACCACGGTGATCCAAGAAATGCAGACTTGCAGGAATAAAACCTTCACAGAACAGAGACTCACCATGCAGCTATCCTTGGGAAGAGAGGAGTTAGTATCTCTTGTGTGAAGGCAAACCAGGCTATGGCCATAACACTTCCTGCCACACCTCCATATAAGACTTGGCTCCAGGTGTGGTAAAGCAAATAAACCCTGCAGTGGAAGAGAAAAGTCAGCAGACAGGCATTAAAGCAAGAGTAGGTGTGACTCAAGGGCTGATGCTTCACTGGACTCTCCCAGGTTTTGAGGAAGTTATCCTCCAGACGTTAGAAGTGGATGCTTTACTTCACGTTTCATTAGAAAGTCGACCAAAAACAAGTTGGAAAAGCTCGAATACAAACTGTGCCTCCTCTGCTACAGTAGGTTCAGCTTACAGCATTTCTACTTGGAGCTTAACTGAATAATTCACCACATATCTTTGGAAGAGCTGAAGAACTGCCACCCTGGGTTCCCACAAGAGACTTCTCCAAAGCCAGCAGCAGAAGTCCCCTCCAAGTCCTCCTTGAGGACTTAAAACAGATGGCATTCTTGTCTTAATTTTGCAGCTCTCAAGTGTGACAACTCACAGGCTACAACTGCAGAGCACCTACTGCAGTTGCAACCAACCAGAGAGCTGTACTAATGGTTCCTAACATTGCCCCTGCACACAACCTACGCAAATCATACCCCAAATTCTTCTCCCCCCATGTATGTGGCCATTAAGATCAACTTAGTTGACCTGCCTTGCAGAAAGATTTCAAGTTAGTCTCTATTTTAATTAGACCTTTTATGAAGTCATCCTGTCAGTTTTAAAAGTAACCAGTACTAAGGAGGCAGCTCTAGTATGTAGTCAACTGTGCAAACTGCTTTTCTGTGGAAGATACAGCGTTATTTCCAGCCAGAATCTGTCTGTTTCCACACGCTGGAGCTCATTGTATTATTTGTTAAAGGAGAAAAGTAAATCATTATCAACACTTCATTTTCTTTACTCGTCGTGTTAACATAACTCAATCTTGCAAGTCAAACAGCTCTAAATGTCTGTAGCTAATGCTCAAGCAAAACAAACAGTTTGACCGACTGTAGCAACCCACGTGCTGCAGATGCTGGTGTGCCAAGCCATGGTGCAATGCTTTCATGATTAGTGCTGGAAAGAGGGCTAGGCAGTGAGGCTGGAGCATGGCAATGGAGCCAGCAGGGGGTCGGGCGCAGGCTCAGCTGATCTCAGGTTTCATAAATGCATCGGTGAAGCACTACGCACGTAGCACCTTTGGTTTGTTATTTGAAGGGGCTCATGGCAACGCAGCAGCTTCCACAAAGCTCTCTCACTTGTACAGGGCAGTCGTGGAGAGTTACATCAGAAATGCAGGACAAAGAAGGACAGATCTGCTGGCTGTTAAAAGCCACAGGGGTGTATGAGAGCATAAGACAAACAATTGCTCCATACCTACTATATGAGACTAGCAAAGCCACTGTGACGAGGCAGATGGACAGCACATGTCGCCATAGTAAATCCAGAAACCTCGCATTGTTTGTTTGGTGCATTCTGAAAGAGATGGAGAGCCATTAGCACAGTGGCAGGAAGCTGAGGAGTCCTTGTAACTACTCTCACTACCTCTGAAACCCTAGGAAAGCTCTGCTCCAAGGGGTGATGGGCAGCTCAGTATCATCCCAGCATCAGTCTGTCCCACTGGCAGCACTTACAGAGAAGCCAGAAAGCCATACTTCTCTCTTCAACTATTTTCAGGGATCGCTGTGATGGAAGGCAGAACGCTCACAATTACCACAACTGATGTGAAAGGCACATGCTGAGCATATGCAACAGGGAGCCAAGACCTCAGAGTCCTCCGCTGCCCACAAAGCCAGAAGGAACTATGAGTTTTGTCCTTCACACTTGGAGCCACAAGACAGAGCCATGCCCAGCAAGAGCTTCAGAACAGCACAGCGCAAAAAGACAGTACTTGGTATGGGAGATGAACTAAAAGGTCATGCAAGTGGGCAAGAGGTATTACCTGAGATCACAGACAACCCCACTGACAAAACTGAGCAGATACATGAGAAAGCAGCTCTTCTTTCCTCCTCTCTATTCACCACCCGCCCCTTCTCTCACACTAAAAGGATCATCATGGCTTATAAAATACAAATGAGGAGACCTGTGCTCAGACAGGCATCAGGAAGCCCACCCCTACCCTTCCCTTTTCAGCAGTGGTAACCACAGCCCTACATTCCAATAGAAACACTTCATCCACTTTAGCCACATCAAATTGTGGAGGGCCTCAGATTTAACTTCACCGTGTGCTGAAGCAGCACATGGCATTGAAGCCATCTATCGGAGGTGTTTCAACATGTTAACAGCCAAAACCTGATACTGAATTTTTACCTTAAATAAAGGAACAGAAATGAATAGACAGAGAAAAACCACATGAACTGGGAGTGGCTGGACGGCATCCCATATTTTGTGGTCACTGTTGAATGGGCTTCTGGGAAGAGAAGAAGAAAGAGTATGGTCAAGGTCTGCTCTGTACACAGCAACAGGAACACTCCAAAGGTAAAGCCAAACGACTCCACTGGAGTCTGCGCACACAGCTTCACAGGACACATCTCTGCCAGCCTTCTTACACCCCAACATCCAAAGCCAACACGAGGCAAACAGGAAAGCACCTTCTAACACCCCACAATTATCATTCCACTCCAGGTCAAGCAATCCCATGTTAGCAATGGGCCGTACCGTACCTTCACAGGGCCGTGGCTCCCGGATAACATTTTTTATTAACCAGTTCACTCCCTCGTTGAAAGCCAGCCCTCCCAAGAAAGAGATCTGTGAAGGCAAGACAACCGTGTCATCCTATTTTAAAAGATTCATCTACTTACCAGGTTCTCTCTGTAGAAAAACCCCCAAGTCATGCATTTCTAATATTCTTTTTTTGGACTACCAGAATTACAACCAACAGCTCCATAGTACTCTAGCTGAGGAAGAAAAGCATTTATTTTTCAGTCTCCCTTGTGTATCTGTCAACATATTGTGCATTCAAAGCTTGTCAGCAGATAATTCAGAGGACAAGAATGACACTTGTTCAATAACGTTTGCATACCCCCACCAGTGAGCACAGAAAATAATACTTTTTAACCCAGCAAGTACCAAGGGATGGTCCGACATTGTCGGCCAACAGGGGGAGCACACACACCATTATTTGGGTAATTAGCTCAAAGAGCAACTTTTTAGGCTTTCTGGCTTTTCCCCTCTATGAATGTTTTCATCCTGAAGCTGCTGTCTTCAGTCTAAAATGAAGTTACATTATGAACTGAGACGGACTGGCAGCAATTGCTGTTTTTCTTATTCCACAGCCACATTGGCAGATGCGGTGGCAGTGGGTTGACGGTTGGACTTGAAAGGTGGAAAAGACTTCTAAGATCACCATGATTTCATACAGCCCTTCTAGATTAAGTCCTATTGCTGTGACAAAATCCCCATCTGGTGATGATGCTCTGACTCTTTAACACTCAGTCCTATTTGAATTTCCCATTCTATGTCCTGATCCATGGGCAGCTGGGGTCTCACACCACCCCAAAGGTGACTTTTCACATGAACTGGGAACCAACCTCAACCCTTGCTGCATCACCAACATCTAACGAGCCAGTGCACCCACAAATCTGTTAATTTTAAGGCAATAGTTGCTCTAGATTATGTTCAGCCCTGGGTCAGCGAAAATAAAGAGTTGGATTGCCTACATTTAACAGCTGTCTTTCCTTCAGTTTAGGAACCTACAAGTCCCATTCCCAGGTCCCTTGAGCTGCTGGTTCCCATGACACCATGGCCTCGTATCAGGAACCTGCTGCCAAAAAGTCTTCCAGCGACCCCATTTTATCTGTTTACCGAGGGTAAATTTTACAAATGCTTCATACCTCCTGAAGAGCATTTATCCATGACTGACCCCCAACCACCTGTCGGAGCAGACAAAGCACTAATGAAGAGTCCTTTATTGCTCACTTGGACAGAAGCAAGAGTCTCTTCTGTCCCTGCTATTCAATGCACAGCTGGGAAGCAGCCCTGAGACAGATCCAGTCCCGCAGGAATTTGTAGGTTTTATTTGGAATCTTATTTTGTGCTTCAGTGCTGTTCAAAGAAAGCACATCCTACTGAGTCAGACACTATTTCCTGCACATTATGCATCTTGCAAACCCTGTTAGTGCTACGACCCTCATGGATTTTGGATCAAGGTAAAACACTACTATATCCCACCACGAAGCAGCACTGAATCTCAGATCTCTCTCATCGATGTCTGTGCACAGATAGGGCTAAAACATAGCATGGAGTAACAGAACATCAGCAAAGACTGATCTTTTAGCCCATTACAAATGACAGCACCTTCTGCTGCTGACAGCAGATCATCTTACCTAAGCTTTTTTTTCCCCTGTTTATAAAGAGCAAAAGTGTGAAAACAGGAGCACCATGTCACAAATGACAAGATTTCTATGGTAAGGAGCTGGGAAGGGAGAGGAAAACTCACCGTGTGAAGCTCTCTCTTGAATATGATGAGCGTTACAAAGCCAACAATAATGAATATTGGACCAAGACTCAAATAAGCTAAAAGCTGACCAGAGAAATCACCTAGGGAAACAAACAAGAGACACAAATCAGCCTGAACTTCACAAGTACTTGCCACCAGGATGTGGGTCAGCTGCTGCCCTGAATTGCTGAGAGCAGAGGGGTAAACTCAGCACTGCAGCACGTCTCCATTTTGCTGACTGACAACAACTGCTGGAGCCCGACGGGAGCTGAGGCAAGGAAGGCAGCAGTGTTCACATGCAGGCTCAAAAGCAGGGATGAGAGGAGCTTGGCATCCTCCTGCAGAGATTACTGCCAGCCAACTTACAACAATGACCACGGGTGCGGGCCCAGTGCCACTTTAATCCAGTATAAGCACAGGCTGCTGTAAAAGAGGCAGCATCTTTCCCTCCCCGCATTCATACTGCCTACCCGTGCCAGCAATTACCAGCAAACACTCCCTAAACAAATCCTTTCCCACTCCCTTCCTAAAATGGGTTCGTTTTCAGCTGGATCAGCTTCCTAATCTGTCTCACCATGTGTCTGCATGAACACTAGCATTAGCAGCACAGGGAGGAAACAAACAGCTAAACACTGTAGATGAAAGGAGGAAAAAAAAAAGAAAGCCAAGGATTTTATTGCCACTAGTCCACTTGTGTCATACAGAGGGGATACAGGGCCTGCACCCTCACTAGCAAACAGTGTAGTCATCCCCTGCAAGAATCCAGGAGATCTCGCAAGAGGACATAAGGTACTTCAAACACGCATCTGCTTTATCCTGAACTTGCACGGACACAGGAAGAGGAAAGCAACAGCACAGAGCTAGAAAATTACAACCCAAATCTGTCCTGCTTCTGTTCCCTGAAGAATTAGATTTGAGAACAACTTCATCATCTATTCCTACATGTTTTAGTTTGTAACACCAGTGAAACGCAGGAGACTCTCAGGATAAACCCTTCAATAACACAGGGGTTTGGCTGGAGTGAGGTTATGTTTTGGTCATTACCTGAAAAGTGTTAGAAAACACTGAATTTGGAACTTTTCCTATGACACATGGCAGGTTTGCTCCGCAGCAGGTGGGTTCCAGAAGCCACCAAAGCAGAACTGCAACATATCAAGGCAATGTAAAGTGGATGTAGGTGCATCAGCTGCCTAACAACACAGCATCGTACCCCTTAGGGTTTCATATAAATCATACTCTATGAACTGACCTTAAATGAAGAAGAAATCCATTAGATAAGCTACCAGACAACCCAAACTGAAAGCTTTAGGAACACTTTCCATAAGCCTCAGCTCCAGCATTGTCAATAAGGGTTAGTTCCTCACTGAGGAATCACCATATTTCAGATCACTCTCTGTAAATGGTACATAAGCATTTTGGTATTCAAGACATTATTTTGTCAACAGAAACCATATTATTTGTCTCCTGGGGAAGGACAGGGGGCTGTCTGTTACCTGCACAGACAGAGGAATGCTTCAGGAAGTCGTCTTTAATGTAAATAGCACCAGTAACATCATATTGAGGATCCTCCACAGTGTTATCATATAGCACTACCAATAAATGAAACCACCAGCACACACTTTCCACCTTAAACCAATATTACAAATCAGTCCCCTCAACACTTAACTGTCCCTTTAATGCAGCACAGAGACAGTACCCATAGAATTTCCTATTGCTGTGGCCAACAGAAATCAAACAGAATCACATGCTGAAGCTGCTCTTTCTCCTTGAGGTGACAAAACAGCTGTGCATTAACTGAAGGCTGTGCCCTGTAAACTGCACCAGAAACTCATTAATACCATCCTAAAAGCACTCACTAGATTAGCAGGTTAAGGCAGAGCTACACTAACTGAACCAGCTCTGAAGTGACTGGAAGGGAGCTCGGAGAGCAGGGCCATGCTGAGCACTGCTCAGAGCCCCAGGGAATGACAACTTGTGTCACTTCTGCCCACTCTCACGCTCCAACACACTCAGGGACCTCATCCCAAAGAGTGGGGAATAGCAGGAGAGCCGACAGCTTCACGTCCAGTCAGATGGAGCAAGCAGGTTCCACGCTACCTTCTATAAAAAGAAGTCTTCAATTGTGCTTCAACTTGAACACAAAGCACTTGCTTACGAGCAGGGAGAACACGCCTGATGAGAAGCGCCAAAACCTCAGGAAACTACAAGAGAAAAATGTACTTAATACAGAGTTTGGGTTCTTATTTGTTGAGCTTGTTTTGTTTTATTTCTTTCAATAAGTCCAGCATCATTTAAAGAGGAAGATGAAACAATAAAGAACCTAACTACCTCAATTACAGGCATCCGAGGGATGAACAGAAGAAACAGCACTCGTAGCTCAGAAGTACATCATTTCTTCCGCCTTCACTCAGCATTTACTTCTGCTCTAATTCAACGTTTTCCCCAGCATTCTTTCAGGGGAAACATGCAAGGTTTGCCACACCAGCTCAACCTGCACATAAGAAAAACGTGAATCAACAGCACTACCCACATCCTACCACAAGACCTGGCTCTACCACTGCGGCTTCCTATTGAGGCATCTACTCGTGGCACTGCTGCTGGTTGAGGTACAAGCTGCGCAGACAGAAGGTGTATTTTGTTTCACGTGCATTGACACCAGTAAGTATTCATGTCTGATTTCCATTTCCTCTACTTGCACGTATCCTGCTGTCACAAGCTGTGGAACAATAAGAACGTTTTCAGGAGGCTTTAAACTACACCATGAGACACAAAGACGTCAAACTTCTGCAGAAAGACTGAACATAAAACGCAGCGTTGAAGGAACCAAATCACTGGGTTGCAAAGAAATACTGAGGTGTGAGATGAGCCCCAGTTCATGAGCTTCCACCCTGAGCAGAACACAGGGCAAGGGCCTGCAGCACAGACGTGCTTATAGGAGCATCATAGGCTTATTCTCAGCCAGCTCTGCCCACTTGTCTCTCCACCTCTGCCTGACAATAGCAAACAGGAAGATTCTCTGTCATCCTGCAGAGATAGGGTTTGCCACCGCAGGGTTCACTCCTCACTGCTTGTCCAGTGTGAAAATGACCCAAAGCTTTAAGGATCCCAGCTGAACCGAAGGACTCTCTGTTTCTCCTCCAGCGAAACTCATCCCACAGGCAGGAAGTCCCTGTAGATGTGTTTTAAGTCCCATGCAAAGTAACGCACAGGGAAAGAAACCCAACCCTAATTACACACACACAGCAGTGGCTTTTAGTTTAGTTAAAAATCACCTCCAGCTTAGCATGAGTCAATACCTTCTGAGTAGCATCCACTGCTCTGGAGCAGTCCAGAAACCAAGGAGAACATTTTAAGAGACAGAAGTTGCTGACCCAAAATTCTGTGATTCTTGATGCACTGTAACAGCAAACATAGCAAAGGCAAATGAAAAGTGGATGGAGATAACAGTAATGGAACGGCAGCCACACGTATCGAGGAGCTCCAGTTTTCAAGTGAAAAGGAACTGGCTCATGTATGATACAGAGAAATGGTAAACATTTGTTACATCTCACTGCACATGAAATAGAGAGCGTTCAATGAAATTACTGAGCAGCGGGCTTAAAAGCAGGAAAAAAAAACCTTAAGCTATTACAAATCTCAGTGCCATTGGTACTGTAGAGATCCAAAGTGGAAATGGGTTCAAAGAGCAATTAGACAAAATCAGAGAACAGCTTTTACGAAGCCATTAAAGGACATCACAATCCCGATGCAATCACCAACTCATTACTGGAAGATATACAGAAGGAGCATTACTCCTGCCCACCTGCCAGGGACTGGACACTGTGCCAAATGATCCCTTGGTCTCAACAAAAGCACAGTTGCTGCAATGCAAAGTGACAGCAGGACATTTTTATAGAGCATCCTCTCCAGCAGCATGCTTTAATGCATTGCCAAGTAGCATCGCCATCGTTCGCCTTTTCTCTAGCTTTGATTTTGATGTTTTCTACCACTGATTTTTCAGTTAGCTTCCCAAAAATGCCATCCCTCCATCCATTTGCAGATCATTTTAGCAGGTTGTTCCTCAAAGCTGACACTGCAGGAAGCCCCAGAGGCCATGCAGCCACCCGAGCACCTCGAACACACATCTGAAGTACCTGCATCGACAAGGAAACATTAGAGGAAGGCAGGAAAGATGAGCACCCTTCTGAAGGCACCTGCCCCTTCCACAGCCACTAGCAGATAGGCCATGAACAGGCTTCCTCTGTCAGACAAACAGCAGTTTTCAGCTGATCGCAGTGGAAGGGCACTCACTCGCTGCAGACAAAAGCTGGGACAACAGCAGCTCTGTGCTGAAAGTCTTTAAAGATGAGAGATTTGAAGAGTCAGTTGCCACCATGGCTCAGCTCACTGCATGCCAGGCCAGCAGCCCCAGGGCTCAGCCAAGAGCAAGAGTTTGTCACACGACGGGACGTGACGTGCCAAGAGTTTAATAATTTATGTTGGTAAAAGCAGGATCTATTTCTCATTCTGACCCCACTCTGTCAGCACAAGGTTACATCAATTCCACTGTACCGAGCATACCGCTCATCATTATTTTATAAATATATTATCTAGCAGCTTTAATGGATCTGGACTTAAGCCCTACACAGACAGAACATAACAGCTTTCTAAATAAAGTTAGAGCACTTCCCTTGAATCCAAGGCAAAACATCAGCCTGACCATCTTCATGCAACGCATTTCTCTGGATCAGTGTGGATGAAGAAACTTTGACCACCTGGAAATGTTTTATTCTTTCAGTCCTCTGTGTTTTGGGGCTTCTGGAATCACTTATTTGACCCAAGCCCAGCACAGTGCTCTTCCCTGTACCACAGAGCCCTTTGCTGGCTGTGATTTACCTGCCCCACACAATCACCTTCTGCACTGGCCTGTAGATAAAACAGTCAATGATGAGAGGAGATAATCACCTTGTCACATACCTCAAGGGTCCCTTTCCCATTCAGGGTCTCTTCCAACTCAAATGATTCTATGACTATGATTCCTTAAGGTCTGTCGGGTGACCCTTGCACAGCCAAACCTGCAGATTTCAACCTTTATTTCCCAACACAGCCCAAGGAGGAGCACACAGGACACTGTGCATTGCCAGGTTCAGATAGAGAGGAGACAGAGTGCTATGAGGAATGATTCCCTGTGTTCTCCTTAGCTTAGTGGGATGCTTGAGAAGCAGGTGAGCAGAAGAACACAAAGGAAAAGGTGAAGGGGGTGAAGGAAAACACATAAAGCAGCTTTAGGTACTACACTGCTGAGTAGTCAGTCAGACTTTGACCAGCTCAAAGGTTAGTTAAGACTGACACCCTAATGCTTAACGTGCTGCTATACCTTCCTGCCTCAGCACAGCTCAAAGCACCTGAGGAGCCCCCAGAGCACCACACCGGGACCTCACGGCTTCACTTAACCGCACCGAGGGGTGGCAGTAAGGCCGGGCCCTATAGCCCCACTGCACTATATGGCCAGGACCCCATCCCCATAGCCCCATAGGCACAGCGCCCCGCACAATGCGCATGCGCCGAGTCCCCCCTTTAGGCTCACTATCTCGCAGCAAGACCCACCGTCCCTCAGTGCGCACGCGCGCCCCGCCGCCTGCAGGCGCCCAGTCAATGGCTCACTATTTGGCAGCCGCCAGCCCGGCCCTATGAGGTGCCGTGGGGCGGCGGGTGGGGCCCGCCATTAAGAATAACGGCGGGGAGGTTCGGGCGGGGACGAAGCGGAGCGTTACCTGCGGGATATTCGACGTGAGTGAGGGACACCGGCCGCCACGGAGCGGGGAGCGAGCACTCACCGACTGCGGCCATCTTACCCGGATACCGGGCCGGGCCGCAACAGCCAATTGGGGAGCAGTTAAGGGGCGGTGCGACCAATGGGCGGGGGAGATGTGAGTAGCGAGCCAATGATGATGAGAGACAGGTGAGGTGCCGGCCAACCCAGGGCTACCCAATTAAAAATCGAACCCGGGGAGTGGCAGAGCCAATAGGCTGCTTGCATCGCCGCCCAATGGGATGGGGACGCAGGTAGAGGGAAAACCAATCGAGAGAAAGGCGGGCCTCATGCTCTTTCCTCATTGGAGGGAAGAGCTATGCAGATTAGCCAATCACCAGCTTCCATTGCAACCCTCTATAGCCAATCAGCTGTGGAGGTTGGCGCGGGGGGCTGAGGAAGGGGTTTAATGGCGGGGGGTCTTAAAGGGACCGCTGGGCTCCTCACAGCACGACGAGCAACGGAGCGGCCCTGTGTGTGGGGGGGGAAGGCCTGTAAGAGGTCACCGTGCTGTTATAACCCAGATTGCTGCAGCTGCACTGCGTTATTTCACTGCTTGGAGGCATAACGCCTCACTCAGTGCTGCACAAAGTGTGAGCTGTGTGGAAAATTCGTGTTTTTATTAGGGATAATAAGTTCCCCCCATTGCAAACCCGATCAAAATCACAGAGCAAAGCTTACCTGGAGAGACTGAGGACAGAGCAGGGAATACATGCAAAACCAGCTCCTAAAAGGCAAACATAGCTCAATGCAAACCAAATTAATTCCAGTTAAAAATAAAGACAAAAAGAACCTGAGAGCAGCATAGGAAGCCATAAACATAGGCAGCCATACACATAGGCAAGAGACAGGGAAAGGGTTGGGTTGTTTTCTTCACCTCAGGACACAGGTTGGGCTAAACGCATCCTGTGGTGTTCCAATAACGATTATACCCAGTTCATTTTAAAAGCCTTTTCAGGTTGGCACCGAGCCTGTCATAGCAAGAAAAATAGCATCGAAGACTCATTATTTTGGTAAAGAAAGAAGATATTTACTGCAGAAGTTCATTGTGTTATAGGAGAGTGATATAAGGCAGCAGGAGCGATTTACTGCCTTCACTATTGGAGCTAAATAATTCTCCTCCTTCCCCTGCTCTTGAATATAGAGTTGTGCTGGCGGAGTGGATTACATTTGATCTATGTACCATGACAAGTACTGCAAATTGTGGGCTTCATTGCTGTATTCACCCACTCCTTCCTGAAGATAAGAAGAAAGTGTCAATACAGAGAGCAGCCTTTGCTCCGTTCCGTCAGCGTAAGAAAGCACAAAGCTGCTCTGAAGATGTAATGAGTGTACAGTCTGACACCATGGAAACCAAGGTAAACTCCTTTTTAACTCTTCTACCTAACGTGCTGGGTGTGGTAAGAGACAGAAGTTCTCCTATTCACGAACATTATATTTGCATATATCACAGCTCATGACAGGCTTGCATTAATGCCAACAGAAGCTTTTTTTTAAAGCATATGGATGGAATTTCAATCACCGTGGAAGCAAGCGACTTATCTGATTCAATCTATTTTCTGTGTCACTCGAAAAGGAAAGTATTTAAACACATTGTAATTGCCTCAGAGGAATGAGATGAGTTTGCTGCATCTCTCAGCAGATGGTCATCTCTGATAGCAGCCCACAGTCTTTGCTTTTCTTTCACATAGGATGGGAGACTGATAAGGATACTATAAGAAGCTGGACAACGTCTAAGAGATTCTGCTCCTTACTGTCTCTTATCACTATTGCAGCCCGTTAGCCTATGCACAATAAATGTAAACATAATCAAACCACCAAGGGAAAAAGAATTAAATCCAAAAAAATGAATCCCTGGAGTTTCCACTCTCTGCTCAAAGTACAAGTTGTCATGTTTCTTTTATAGCTCTCTTGATCTCAGGGTAGACTATTGAATAGAACTTCATACAGACAAACCCATGAAAATTTACTTTCTCTGACTTCAGCATTTTGACTCTAAGACAAAGGAACTTCACTTTATACTTTATACTACTGCTCTCGTGTGGAGGGTGTTGCCACAACTGCCACCTGTATTGGAAACTGAGGTTCCAGTTGCTAGCAGGTTTCTCTAGGTAGGTCAAGAACAAAAACCAAGATGGTGAAGGAAAGTTTTATTTGACTTATTCAACTTGGAATGCCCACATCCTAAGATTAGAGGTGTTAGAAAAAAATATAGCCACAAAGGAAAGAAAGAAAGTAAGAAGCAAAACACATATTTACACCTTTAGGACATCAAGAAAATAAAATAGGCACAAGTTTACATTCATTATTTTCAGATATGGCAGAGGAACGTTGAACTGAAAAAGGGTAAATAAAATCCTGCTTTTCCCACATCCTTGTCTAAGACAGCACAAGTCATGCTCCTCAAAGCCACGCTGATCTTGTACATAAAACAAGGCAGATTTTCCTCAGTTTTTAATATGCTTTTGCTTTAAAGATCATAGAGCCATTCAGTTTAGTACATACACACTGAAGTACTGAGTATGTACTTTAAGCGCTAGTGAAGCTTGTTACAACTCCCATGTAGAAACTGAAAGTCATGCAAATCTGTTTTAAGTATCAGAAAGCAGTAAAGGATTTTATTTCATAGCTGCTAAGCCATTTCAAATCTTCTAAGTGTCCGCAGAGAATGATTTAACCCCTTAAGAAAAAGAGTGCGTTATAAAAGAGGCAAATATCTCATGAGATCTACCCAAATACATATCTCATCTACTACTAAGACTAAAGGACTCCTTTGCTAAACACAGTATGCTAGGGAAGAAGTTGTTCTGCTGTTCCCTTATGAAGCTGCTCAGGCATAACCCTGATCTAGAAGGGATGGGTGGAAGGAGCCCCAGCTCCTTCAGCTCGAATCTAAAAGGAACCGAATGCATTAGGGAACTCCCCTCAGGTCAGAGCTGTGAACCCACAGGTCTCAGCAGTACCACCTAGAGGTGGCGAGGATGTTTTGCATTTCCTCTAAAGCCACATTGGGATCAGGCAGCGATGAAATAGGAGTTGGGGGTTAGAGGGATGTAGGAAAGCGTAGCATTCTCCCCAGGCAAAAACAGTTTGTCTCAGCAGACATACTTGGCTTAAGCAGGAAGGATTTAGCGCTGGCAGGTGGAGAGGAAGAACTCAAGCTTCAAAAAGCTGCAGATGTTCTTCAGGAACATCCATCTTTAACCCCCTGCAAAGGCAGCAAATCCCACTTGGAATAAGGGCTAAGCAAGAGAATAAAACTGTAATAAAACTATCTTTCTTCCATGTCGTTGATTAGGAATTTCATAGTTTCAGAAGCTACAATGCAAGTCAGCATTTGCTTCATAAGGACCCTGTTGTAGTGTCCTCCCTTGTGATGTGAGCCACCAGTGGTCTCATCCATACACAAAGCAGGCAGGCTGCCCCGAGCACCAAGGCCTAAAGGCACCCAAAGTAGTAAATAAATATACATAAAGCACAAAAATCTGAAATGAATAGCACTGATTGTTTAAATTTACAGTCTATCTTATTACACTGAACTAAACATTATAGCATCCTTAAACCACTACACAAAGCTGCTGAAGTTACTCTGTTACAAACCTGCCATTACAAACAAGAGCATAAAGCACTAAAGTATTTTTTGGCAAAGCAACTTGCTTCCAGAATTTAACATACATTCAAATCACGGTGTACATACAATAGGCATGTCACACTAATACAACATCCTCTGTTTCCTCACAGTATATTCTGCCAGAAGCAAGGCACCTCAGAGACCTTTCCTCATTTCATTTGCTCTCTTAAATGCTTCCCATAACAGTTTATTTAATGCAGCCTCACTCAGCTCAGCTGCTCCTTACTTCTGCTTCAGCGTTGTCCTGTTTATTGCATTAATCTTGTCTCCAGGATAAGCCACATCAGTCTGATGTGCTTACAGAACAGATGTTACATGCTCTACTCTTGCCCTCTTGCAAGCATCCTGGGAGCATTATTTATGCCTTTTACATCCTCTTGTTTACTTGTTCCCTGCTTACTTCCTGCTTTTAACAGCAGAAGCCACATAAGGTTTCTAAAGAGGAAGAAAAGTTGTATTCTCTAAGTGCACATGCTGATTTTCCATTCCTATGGAAACCCCAGGTTCTTACATTATACCTCTCACCCACAATACTATAGGTCAGACTTGCACTTTTACTTGGGATAGACACAAGGGATAACAAATCTAGGGGGGGAAAACAAACAAACAACAGTGAATCTTGTGTTTTTTGTTCAAGTCTCCATTTTCTTCTCCCCAAATACCTCCTTGCTCTGAGTCCTATGTGGACAAAAACAGGAGAAAGGACAGACCGCACCTTCAGCCTTCAGCAGCAGCATTACAGTCACAGAGGACTCAGGACATCATTGCAAACCTTGCACAAAACCCACACATTTCTCAAGTCCAGCACACACAAACAGTGCTTTCCTAACCTGATTTCCTACCCAGAGAATGATCCAGCCAGACTTCGGGTGCCAGCTGTGCAGTCAGTATCACATTGCATGATAAGAACCCATCTCAGCACTATATACACATGCATTTACTGTATAACCAAAATGATACTGTGTTTCTTAGGATAAACAAAGCATAAAGAAAAGGTTTCCTCTCTAGCAGCTTGATCCCAGCTCTCCAAGTACCCGCACAGTCTCTTCTGTATGTCACATCCAACATCCACCTGTCTTCTGGCCTTGTGCCTAATAGGAGCAGGCACCATGCTACACCAGTTCCCTCCGCTTGTGTACTTCACATTGCATTCCTCTCACCTAGCAAGGACTGCTGCTGGCTCATTCTGAAATACAGCAAGGCACTTTGATGGATGTTAAAGACTGTGTGCGTGTACAGGCAGGATGCAAATCCACCCCCTCCTCACAATAGCTTGCCTTTAGGGCAAACACAGACCTCAGCCATCTCCTAAGGAAAGATGACCACAGCACAGCAAGTCATCTGGCCTGCAAAGAACAGAAATGTGGAGGGAACAGACCAGCTTCCTCAGAGTTACGGATTGGTTACAAAAGTCCACGTTTTACTTCAGTGCTTTACAGAACTACTACTTCCTCCCTGGGGAAAAAAAACCCAGCAATTTTGCACATTGCGCGTGTTAAAATATGTGAAGTCAAATCAGCAGCAATGTCTGTAGGAACACAGCAGAGAAATAACTGTAATAGAAATCCCAAAGCAACATAAACCTCTTTGAGAAGCCAAGGTTCAAGTGGAGAATTTACCAGTGATGTTCCTGCCCCTCCAACACAACCATAAGCATCAGGAACCACCTGCCAGATAACACATAGGCCAAACAGGTACATGGGTTGCCCTATTCGAGAGAACTGGGTAAAAGTCTCAGTCCCTTCAGTTCATGATTTATGTGACACGTTAAAAATAATAACAGGTACAGAAGGGTGGAACAAAGACAAAATTCAAACCATAAGCTGGCAAGTGGTCCTGGATCCATCCCAGCAAACAGTACTGGCTACAGAAAGCAGAAGGTCCCAGCAGGCTGCTGTGTGTTGAGATAAGTCTTGTGGCCACCACCGACCATTGCAGGTAGTTTAATCCAATTCTATGAGGAAAGAAGTCCTTGTACAAAACTGTTTTTCTCCTTTGATTACCATCAGATGAGCTCCTTCAGCAGCTCGTTTTCAATGGGAAGTGTGCCATTCATCTCAGGGGAGCTCTCTGTGCCCAGATATCCCAAGAGGATCTCACTGCGCCTCCGTGACAGCTGCAAGATGTCTTCTGCCAGCAGCTGCACAGTTGTGTATCTCACATTGTCCAGATCAAACATGTCCTTCAGATATTGTACTATCTGGTGCTGCAAAGAAGGAAGTTTTACAGTAAGACCTTCTTTCACACCTTCCAACACCACCAATCCCATAAGGAATTTTGTATGCCTGCTATCCAAGCACATCTGCTTCAGGCTGGATATCACTTTTGTGACCAGCTCCCCTCATGCCTCTGCAAGAGGACAGCGGAGCTCCTAAAATCATTAAAGAAATGCCAATATCCACAGCAATAACCATATAGCAGCATTTAATGGAAGCAACATCAGCACCTCATGATTTTATCCACAGACTTTAAGTACGTAATTTTTATCATCACATGCACCCAGACAACATATTCTTTCATTACATGCACCTTTAATCTTCCCCAGTATCGATGATACAAATTGATTTCACTGCATATTTTACTGCTATCAGTCACGGTCAATCGCATTGGGAATTCTCATCAATCTGAATTCAGAAATCTTCTCAAGGACCAGGGATTGTTTAGAAGGTTCTTGTCTACAATCAGATTTCTAATACCACATCAGTCAAAGCCAGCCAACAAAAGCACATCTGTAGCTTTAACCTAGAAGACTGCAGGACTCCCACACAGACCAGGCAGAGGAAAACCATCTTACCTTGAAGAAACTGCAGACTTCAGCAAGCTGCTGTTTGGGTCCCAGAAAACCAAAGGCTAGAACAGGACTGACATGCTCCGATACGGAGTAGAAGTGGGAGATAAAGCCATCCGGTACCTGCCACAAGGAAGGGAAAAATCAGTAGGTCTCAGTTCTCAGACAGAATTAGCAGCTTGTTTTGTATCAACTAACAAAGTCAGAACTGCCAGAAAGCTCTGTGCTTCAGGAACTGAAGAGCTGCTTAAGAATATCTCTACCTGTAGAATTACAGTTACCCGTCAGATTTCCTGAAGGACTACTTGAGCTTTCTATCTTTATGCTTCTAAGCCACTCTTTCAGGAGAAGAATAAATAGAATTAAATGGAAGGCGAATCAGGCAAGTCCTTAACAACTATTTGTAATCTCCAGACTAAGCCAGGAACGAGCACAAAAAATTCCAGATACCTAAGATGGTGATTCTGCATGGCAATACATCTTCCAATGTACTCATTACTCTTTGCATCACCTCACATGGCAAACCCAGTCATACCAGCTAGTTGTGGGACAAAAGGTGAACACATGCCAGAGACCACAGTCCCTGTGGTAGAAGTGGGATTGTGAAGTTGCAGCTTCTTGTTCTCCAGGTCCTCAAACTCATCTGCCGCGGTACTTATAGAAGCAATAGATTTGAGGGAAATGCACAAAGTACAAACTAGGCAGTGGTCAGCACTGGGAACAAAGAGAGCATGTGAGCCCACTCACAGGCAAACTGCAGTTCAGAGAGCAACTGAGACCACTTCAGAGCACTGTGAGCAAGGAGAGCGAATAACAAATGAAGAACATTATCCTCTGAATCCTCTCATTAAGAAAAAGTGAGAATAAACTCACAACTGTAAGACACCAATGTTGCACTGGTACAAAGAAATGAGAGCAGGACCCCAGCACACTACAGCAGAGAGAGCGCAGTTCAGTTCATTCTTATTGCACAAAGACTTCGCATTTCACCAAGATCTTGGTGAAATCTTTTCAGCTTCAAATGCATTTGATTCTTTCCCTGTTCATTGATTTTGCTTACCATCAGAAGCCTCCTTTTTGCTTTCAGAACGGACCAGCAGGCAGTTGCTAGGGCCTACAATTAACAAAGAGACCATAATTTGCTGGGATTACTCTTCTGAAGAAAACAGCGTGCCATCAAAATATCCAAGCAGTGGCCCTTTAGGGCCAACAACTCTAAAATCAGTTAGGAAAAATCTATATGAACTGAAAGCAGGTTTGGCCACTACAGATCCATTCTAGACAAACCAAAGTGTTTTTGAAGATCTTTAATACAGTCTGGCACAGCTGCTACATGCCCCAGGATACAGACTTTGAGCAGACAGATTTACACGCACTACAGGAATGCTGTTTAGAGTTTCAAGAAAACATGGCGTTTCTAAAGAGAAAACACCATTCAGCCAGGCTAATGTGATATATAACCTTCCCTAGCTTGGGCACAAGGACTGCCTGGTTAACCCACCGTCTCTTTGAAGCTGTCAGACAGCCAACGGTTGCGCAGCACAGCCAGCACAGAGGAGGGTGGATTCTCCAGATCCTCAAAAGCATCCATGAGGATAAAGTCCAGCACAATATCAAAGAAACTCATGCACACCACCTGTCAGAGAGCAAAGCAGTCTGTAAAGGAAACGGGTTTACAGAAAAAGGAGATGGACTTTGAAACAACAAAACCATGTTTGCCACCAGCATAAGAAGCTGAGTTCATTCAGCTCACCGGCCAGAACCCAAACAGGGGCTGGCTACAGGGCTTCCAATTCCTGAGTCCAGGAAAACTCCAGTCAAAAGAGCAAGCAAATCTGACAGCTACACATGTTAGCTTGTGCCCTCTTGAAAGAGGGTGTGGTGTTTTTTTCCTCATTATTTTTACTTTTCAAACACAGTAGTGCTAACATTGCTGAAAGCAAGATTTGCTATGAAGCTTAAACACTCAGCCAGCCAATTTTCCCCCTGCCCTCCACCACAACGTACAATTGCAAAGTAATTGTATTTCAGAAGCCATTCATTCACTCCATGGTTGTTCCTACATATCCATTACTCTCCAACTCCTCTCCAACTTCTAGTGAGAATGTCTTTACCAACCCCTCTTCCCTCCAGCTCCTGCTGTGTGGTCGGCCATGTCTCTGGTTTCAGTGCATAATGCAGCATCTCCTCGTAGCTTTCCAAAAAAGCTTTGGGATTCTGCAAGAGCAGAGAAAAAACACTTCAGAAGGTACAGCAGTTGTGGACACATTATATCAAAGGCTTACTTCTCTATTTTGGGCTAACAAACATCAACACTTGCCAGCAGGCTGAACGAGCCTGGGACAGCCCCAGGCTCAGTTGTGACTTAAAGCACATACTTAACTGGCTTCAAGGAAGTGGTTAGAGGCACCTATACACAAACCAAGTCCAGTAAGACTAACACTGTGCAAGCGTTAGTTTGTGCAAGCAAACTCTCTGTTTAGGAGATGATGCAGTTGATGCAGAGGTTTGATTATTGATTTCTCTTCCCTGTATTTGAATATTCCTATGATGCAGTCTGTACCTTCAGCTCTCTCTATAATGAAGCACAGCATCAAACTGTGGACAGGAGCTGCAGAGAGCCACTTTCAAGAGAATTTGGTTGAACAAGATTAAAAACATTGACATTTTATTTTTCACAGTGGTCACCTGTATACAGATTAAGTTTTCTCCTTCTGCAGTCCATAATTTGTCCAGTGCATTGAAGGAACAAGTGTCCCTACGCCCACAAGAGAAATAAGCTGCTTTCAAGCTTCCTACCTTTTCAGCTTTTGTCATCAATCCTATCACCATTTGCTTCCCAACCTCTCCAAAAAACAGTTGATTGCTTTCATCCTCCAGCAGCTCCTGTGAAGGGAACAAAAGAAGTATCCATGAATGGAAGTGACAACTTCTAGCCAGCTGTGCAACTCCCAAGCTTTCACATTCCAACACTAGATCAGCAAAGAGGCCAGGTAATCACTACTCAAGGTGGGCAAGGGGACCAGCAAATACTTATTCCTTTCCAAATCAAACTGATGATAATTACGAAGTTAAGTAACAGAAGCTTGGACTGTTTCTGTTTTCACTTGCTCTAGAGGAAAAAGATTTCAGTCCTACGTGGATGTAGGAAAAGAACACATTGCTGGAGGCAACGTGCTATGGGAATGCAGGAACCACAAGGATAGCCAGCCTCACATTCCTTCACCAAACCATTCTCACCTTGAAGGCCTGCCTGACACAATGCAGCTTGGCAAGGAAATCCTGGTCACTATAGCAGCCAAGGAGCTCTGTCCTAGAGGGAAAAGGCAACGAATGCATAAATTTCAGTTCTCCTAATATCTGTGATCCTAACAACTACACTCTTCTAAGAAAAAAATGCCCAGGCTCTGCCTAGAAGAAGGTACTACATGTGTTTCCTTTGTGTACTTCTCCGGGGTACCACAGTACCTCTGCAAAGGCTGTCATAGCCTAGAACTGTGCAACCCAGCCACACAGAACAGTTATGCTTATTATTAACTTCCTGGGATAATATCCTTTCTTACCATGCACCTAAAATCCAGAACAAACAAGTAACAAAGATGCCAAGGGTTTCCTGCCCCAAAGGGTTATTCTTTTTATAGAGCTGTTCAAAGGTAAATACTGTGTTCACATTGCTCAAAGGAGCCCTGACACAACTCCAGATGGCACTTCACCTCAATGTCCGGCACGCAACCTTCCCTTCTTTCACTAACTGCAGGGCTTCTTCATATGCCGCTACTGGCTTTGATAGATGGAATGGTATTTCCTCATAATGAAGAGAGTCAAAGAGCTGTAACAGTAGCAAGAAGGATGGGGAAAAAAACACCACACAATTCATTAAATATTTGTTAATACGTGGGGATTGCACACAAGTAAGACATTCCTTCTTTAGCTGGCAAACTTTTGTCAGTCTCAATTATTTCATGCAAAGATACTTTCCACCAGTTTCTCACAGCTCAGTATTCCCTAAAAATACACAACCAAGGCACATTACATTAGATATACAGCATTTTCCTATCCCTTTTAGCATGTCTTCTACAGTAGATTGGAAAACAACCTGCAAACATTGGTTGAAAAGGACCTCTAGCCTCCCACTTGAAGTAGAATAGTTACCCACGCTTAATCAGGTCAGTTATGAAAAAGCTTTTCCTAACATCTATCTGATCCAGTGCTCCATGTCTAGTCACCTTTATTAAGATGTTATTGGCTCCACTGTCTTTGTGGCTTCCCTCCAAGCAGCTGCTCTGCTACACACAGTAGGAACTTAAGTTACCTCTGCTGCAGAGAAGAAGGAGTCCTCAGAAATTGAGCTGTCTTCATCATCTGTCCGAAGCCGTAATGATCCATCCGTCAATGGAAGCATTAAGGTCTTCTCTGGAGGTGACAAAGAAGCTGCGTGTGTTGTAGTTCACAGACTACTACAGTCACTGTGCTCTCTCTCCCACCCTCATAAGAGCATTTTGCCAACACTTTTGCTTTGCTCACAGAAAAGAAAGACAGAAAAACTGTCTTACTAATGCATTTCACACCCAGCTCACCCAGGTCCAGCAGCATGCTGTCTGATGGAAGTGAAGACCCAAACTCCTCCTGGAGGTGGTAGGCTCGGTGCAAGAGGGACTCCAACTTCTCAGCAAACTCTCTTCTCTGGGTCTCCTCCTTGAACATAAATGCCATAGAGTTTACAGATTAAATTATGTGTGAGAGAGAAAGGGAGAAAAAGAGAGAGAACTCAGTCCTACAATACAGCAAATATTGTAAGGGGAAGAATGCTCCTATACAGCCTATTCAAATCCTCTGGCATTGTTAGCTTCACAATTTTGTATTCCTGTTAAAAAAGAAAGAACTTTAGTCTGCTATCCAGAGAAACAGGTATTTTTACAAGTTACAGATCACTTAACTCTCCTGACTTGTGAACCCAGATTTGACTTGCGTAAATACCCCAGGAGGCAAATAGCCAATACACTTAATGCACTAGGCCCTATTTACAACAGCCTTAAAACACTTTTTACTGCTGAGAACTCCTGGAATGTTTGGAGTTCAGCTCCTTTCACAACCCTGAGCTACAGCTGCTCTGTTAAGCTTCGTAATAAGTCATCATAGACCATAGTTTGGATCTCCTCTTTTATTAGAGGTCTGCCCAATGTAGTCATCAGGTCAAAGACAAGATGTTGTCCTAAAATACTTGTTCTGTAGGTGGAACAAGTTACACATCTCCCCGCTCCACTTGCTCTGTGTATGGAGACATTCTTAGCAGCTGCTTTGCTTTAGTCATTAATACACACAGGCAGCTGCATCCTGCTTCTCCACTCACCTCCCTCAGAAATGAGGCTGACCACCAAGCGAGGCGACCACCATCCACTTTCGATGTGTTAAAGAGTTACAGACACAACACTGCCAGGCAAAAAGCTCTCTCTTTCTCTCAGGCACTGCATTTATTACAACCTTTTCCTACTGCAGCCTCTGCTGCTTGAGCACTTGCATGACAGTTAGTGACATGATCTAGAAGGCGGGCAGAAAAGCTGAGGAATGAGGGGGAGAGACTTATTAGAAGGAAAAAAAAAAATAGTAAAAAACCACCCACTCACACTGTATAAGGAAGCCACAGATGTAGACAGCTCTTAAACAGTCTGGCCCAGCTCTGCCCTCAATTTTCTCTTCTTCTATCCTATTAGTTACTACTACCAGCATTCTGCCTGGCCTTTTGGCATGTTTCCCAGCTGCCAAATGCAAGAGGAAAGTGGGGACCTACCTCTGAGGCATTCTCAGACAAGTTCTCTTGGTGTTTCTTGCTGTCCCAGGGCACAGGAGTGTTGGAACTAGCACTGTCCCGCTGCCTGATGGTCAGCGCCTGTTCCCATTTCTGCAGGGCCTCCTCAAACAGCTCCATGCCTGGCAACGCAACCAAAGAAAGCTCTGAGATCTTGTAACCAACAGGTGACTGAGTTCAAGTCAAGGATGGGAGAAAGCTTGCTATTAGAGCACAAAGGTGCACCTACACTGCACAGACATACAGCTGCTGATGACCTATGCCATTTCATACCCTATTTTTGCTCTTCCCATGATAAACAACCCTCACAGGGTGATGTTAACTCCTGAGTTTGTTTACCTTGAACATAGAGGCTTTCTGCACTGGAATCACCGATGGCTCCTCCATCCCCCATTGCCTGGGCCTCCCACATCCCGGCTGATGCTGGTGTTGGACTTGAAGAGTTCACAGCTACCATCTGCAGGAGTCACAGAATTGTAGGGATTGGAAGGGACCTCGAGAGATCACCAAGTCCAACCCCCTACCAAAGCAGGCAAATATCTTTTGAAATGTCTCCAGGAGGGTCAGCATTGAGACCCCCCTTGCTTTGTAAGGGGCGGTATGAACAGTTACCAGCCCCTTCCCACACCATGTTGCCAGCTGCCAAGAGCTGTTCAGAGGGGACAAAAGAAGTTCTGCCCTTTGCCACCTGGCACCACAGCAGTGTCTTTGAAAGCACTGAAATCCATGTAGGAAATGCCTTCCCTCACCAATTTACAGTGAAGCTTCATTAGGAAACAGTGAGGTGTGCAACTGTGAGCACAAGTAGGACAGCACTTATGGAGGCAACATAAGAAAGCTTCAAAGCAACCACTACAACAGCACAAGCATTTTCATATGAAGTTTGTGCTAGCTCCATCTCTCCATACAAAAGAACATTGGAAGTGGGACAAGTAACCACAACCAAAAAAAAAAAGCAGCAGATTATCAGCAAAAATACAGATAAAGTCAGTGACCAGTACTGTCATAGTTGTTTTCAGATGACTTAGATAAAATGCCCAAATGTGAGCCTGATGCTAGAGAAAAAGCTACAGTAAATGGCTGATAGATAAGTCTTGCCATACCTTCATTGATTCATCTCTGTGCAGTGGTAATAAATCACTCTGAGATCCAGGACTGCAATGAGCAATTCACTGCTGCTGATTTATTTACTAAGTGACAAAGCTCAGGAAACCAGACAGGACAGCAGGCAAAACCTGCAGCTGTGTGAAGGATGAGCAGTTCTCCCATCACGTAACACAAAATCAACAAGGACAACATCACAGAAGTTCAGCTCCCACACAGTGAAGGGGTATTGGAACAGATTTCTCTGTATGGACATCGTTACTCAAGTACCAGCAGTAGAAAATAGAATTTAGATAGTTTTATGTCAAGAGAAACAGCCTTCAGCAATACAAAACCCAGCATCTGTGGGAAGGGAGAAGCCACAGGGGAATTCAATGGATGCGAGCCTATGGTACAAGGCCAGGGCTGGACACTGCGTGGTGTGCACAGGCACATCCCATCCTGTCCCAGTTCCCCAGGGGAAAACAGGCTGCACACCCAGCTCTGTGTCAGCACTGCCGCCTGCTGGTGACACACTTTGGCCAGCACAAATTTTTGTCAGCTTTCTGGTTCTTTAAATATCAAAGCATGCTAAAAATAATAATAATAATAATATATATATCCATCCTGCTCATTGTGGCTAGATACTTCCTCCCTTCTTTCCCCAGCACTGCTACTGTAACACCAAGCACAAGTGCTTCCACAGCTGATGCCAAGGGCTTTTGTGGCACATCACAGTGTTGGAAGCTGCTGTTCACTTGTGCCTCCAGTCAGCTTTGAGCACTGAGGATATCAAACAGGCCCTGAAGCCACAAACATTCCCCAGTGTTTCTGCCTTTGGTCTCACAAGACGTGGATTTACACAGTGACAGCTTCTGCTTTGAAGGACATAGAACTACTGGGCTGTGTCTCAGCCAGCTCTGTTGGTCAAACAGTGCAATCTGTTTTTTGGTAGTTAATGTGGTTTTAAAAATTGAACAGCCTGCCTGTATAGAGGCAGAGGGGCTGCAATGACACACAGGCTGCTGGTCCACCTTAATGCCCCACTACAGAAGGAAACAAACTTCCCACCACTGCAAGACCCAGCAACAACTCCAGACCATCACCATTAAATTACAACAAGCCTGCCCTCCAATTACACTGTAACCAAATCTACTCCAAGAATCCCGTCATTATCCATCAGCCAGCACAAGCCCATGGACTTGGTGATCTTGTTACATGGAGATGCACTAATCTCCCACCCCTGCTTCCCTCAACCCTTCTGAGAAGGTCCTTACCGAGGCAAGGCTGTGGGAGGAACTGGAATGTTTGCTGGGCTCGATGGAGGAGATCCCGCTGAGTGTGTCATTGCTCTTGCTGCTGGGACTCTGGACTCTCTTGCTGGAGTATCCTGAAGTTGAGATCACACAAAAACAGGATTTTAAACCTGGTGCATGCAAAGGATGAGACAGGCTCTCCTGTCACAGTGAGTGCTGTTGGGTGTGAGAACCTTGCAAGCTACAGAAAGTGCAGTAAGAAACTACAGCAGACAGAGGAAAACCTGATACAAAACAAGAGAGATTCACTGCAGCTGTGGTTTAAGGAGAGGAACAACACCCTGTCAAGCGTGACTGGAGATAAGTAAGGCAGCATCCAATACCTAAGAATGAGTCAGATCTCCTTTATGCTCTATTTTGCTCCTAGACACAAAGCAAGTTGCTATAAAGGGAACCTGAGGCTGAGGAATGAACATGTGTTGCCTTTGATGGCAGGAGGCGAGCACAAATGGAAAGCATCAAGGAGAAACTCCTCCAGCTTCCCTTAGGTACGAAGAAGTGGGTAAAGAAGCTGCCCATGGTCTGGGAGCCTCAGCAGCATGGGACAGACACTCCTGACCCACATCTAGGCCACAACCCCCTCCAGGCAGCACCAGGCAGATGCAGCTGCACACAGCACCCAAAGGCATCACCAAAATCAATACACAGCCAGGTCATGGTGTGCCCAGGGCCACTATTATCAGGGAGGCATGGCAAAACAAGTCCATAGGCTTTGTGTAGGCAGAGGAATGGGAACCACATGCCTTGGAGAAAACCTCAGCGTCATTCACTCCCCCCATCACCCAGTCACACATGTTTTGAGCTCAGCATCTCTCCCTTTCCTGCACTAACCCTGTGTTCATAGCACTGAGCTTCAGATCTTCCATTCCATTCTACATCAACGCAGTGCACAGAAATCACTTTTCTTTCCTCTCTGCCCACTTGCCAGGAACATTCCAAGGTCCCACTGCTGCTTGTACACCCCCCTTTCATTGAACACTATTTTAGCAATATTCTCCTCACCCCCTCACTACACAGTTTTGGGGACTCCCCTTTATTGCAAGGCCAACCTTTCTTCACAGAAGAGACCCTCCTGGTTGGCAGGATGGGCACAGTGACGCCTCCAGGCTTAAAGCCACACTTCTCTGGAGCAATCTGCTTCTTTCGACGCCGACGACGCTTCAGCTGATGAGCTGCCAGAGCCAACGCAACTGTCCCAAGAGCTGTAGCAAACAGTACCTTACGTAGGCCTGGAGAGAGCCGCAGCTGAGAGAAGACAGACTTTAAACACAAAAGATACGGAAGAGCAACAATGAAAAACCAAAGTCTACCATCCTTTGTTATATATGTGTTTGGTTTTTTTAATAGCAGTTCTAAAGATCAGATACCTGAAATGTACATTGGCATTTCCCCTCCCACCCACAGGACTCCTCCCATTATCTGCTACATAGCTGAAGCTTAACAGGAGAGAAAGTGCATAGCACCAACGTGGTGGAACCTGGGGAAATTGGCCTCAATTCTCATTGCCAAAACAAGCTGTAAAATTCACAAACAGCCCATAACAGATGAGACCTGAGTCACACAAGTTCAGCTCTGAAACCCTGGTATGTAGCTGAGCTTTACTATCCCAAGCGTTGCATGGAAAACACACCAATAATATTTAAAAATATACATGCACTTAGTGCCTTTGAAGAGAAGAAAGGTGGAACCCAGGTGTTGTCCCACAGAGTGACATGGAAACACTCCTCTCACCCTGCTCCAAATCCATCCCCACTACCCCGGCCACCACAGACAACCCAAATGAACTGACAGGCTCTCCCACCATCATGCCTCTATTCCTTTTAACTAACACAGATTCTTCTTTCTTGGCAGACAATCTCCAGAGACAAAGCCTAAAGAACCAGCTGGAAAAAGACTTTTTGTTGTACCTGCCCAAATGTCGTGTACACAAACACGGGGATCTCCGCCACAGTCATTGCCAAGGCCTGGATGATGGACATTCCCTCAGTCCTTCTAAATGCCATGGCTAAAGGATGACCTCAGCACCTTCAGGAGTCACAAAGGAGAAGGACACTTGTGGATGGATGCTGCATGAGCCACTCACAAGGAAATCCAGCTTTCATTTGACACTGAGCTCGGTGTCCTGGAGCCAGCCTTCATCCAGCACTCCTGAAAGAAGAGGGAAGAATAAGGTGAGTGAAGGGAACACACAGCCTGTACTTCCCTGTACTGCACTTCACAAACAGCACACTCAGTGCAGCAAGGCTGCTAGAGCCTAACCTGAGCTTTAAAGCATCTCCTCATCCATAACAGCTATTGTTGCTTCTCATACCAAGTATGGGGTAAGGCTCACAAGCTGCTCTATAGTGACAGCAATGTCCTTGCACTCAAAAGCTGAAGCTGTGCCAGAGATTTCCACATGTTCCACAATGGGCTGCACGTGGTTGGCCAGAACTTTTGGCAGCCTCCATATAAAACAAAACCAAAACCATATATAAATAACATAATGATTCCAAATAACCACATATGCACCTTTATTAGGAAAAAATCTGCTTGCCCTCAATTCTGTCACTTGTAAAGAGCCATTAAGCAAAGGCTGTTTCTCCCAGGAGGTTTCAAAGCAACCTGAGTTTAACAGAGCCTGGCTGTGCTGGAAGCTGGAAGCAGGGCCCTGCTTCATGTCAAGGACAGAGCTACAAAAGAAATAGGTACTGAAACCAGAGAAGTATCCTTTAACCATTACAGAGTTACCATTACACACCAACAATGAAACCCATCCTGTGTTCTAAAGCCAAGTGATAACCCTGCATCTACCTGACCACATCACTCACAGCATCCTTGCACCTCACAGCCCCATTAAGGAGCCACATTTGGCAACAATCTCAAGGGACCAGAGTGCAAGTGGGAGCTCACAGAACAAGGTTAAACATAACATTTCAGTTAGAGCAGAACAAAGATAAGTGCAAGGAATCTGGGGGACACTGCTCAGCCTGCAGTTACTGCACCTGAGTGGCACACACAGGAGAACCCTCCATGCTGGGCAGTGCAGCACAGCCATTGCACATCCTTGTCCTTCAGGATGAGGTAACGCTGGCCCTAAAAGGACACAGAGTCATTTACACCTCGAGCACTGCCCTGCTCCATTGGCCATCCCAGCACGATGCTCCCTATGGGATGCCCTATATCAGCACACTGAGGCCCTACAAACAGAGCTCTGTTTGCATCCTTAGACCAACCCCCATAACCCCATACACACACACGTACCCCATACACCCCCTATGCCCTTACACCCCTCAGTGCGCTCAGTGACCTGCCTCACACTCACCCCTTTGGCCCCACATCTCTCCCGCAGCTCCAGGTCACCCCGTGCATCCCTCGTGTCCCCGCACCCAGCACATCCCCCATCTCTGTAGCCGCTTTTACTCGCTCAGGTTCCCATCTCCGACCCCACACCCGCACACTGTTGCCGTGCTGCCCGCACTCACCGCACCCCGCTCGCACCCCTCCCCAATGCCGGCTCCTCTCGCCATGGCCGCGGAAGGGCAGCGTCTCCTTCCCCCGCACCGCAGCCTACCCTGAACGAAGGCCGAAGCCCCGCCCCTCCGCACTCCTAACCAATCACAGCGGCGATCGTCCCTTCGGCGAACCAATCCGTGTGCAGGTTGCGGTGCCGAGTGCGGTTGAGCGGTGCGGGCGGCCATTGGGCGCCGGGTGACAGCTCCCACCGCGGGCACCGCCCCCTTAAAGGGGCCGCGCCTCCCCGGGTCAGCCCCGCTGCTCCACCCGCAGCCCGGCCCCGCACACCGGCACAGCCTGCGGGGCACCGCTACCGCCCGGCACTGCCCGCTGGGTAGCACGCATCCCGCACGGCTGGCTGTGAGCCGCAGGGCCCCGGCTGCGAGGCACGGCCCTTTTAAGAGGCCGCGGGGCCGCTCGGGGAAAGCATCGATCGGAGCTATAAGGATCCGAGCGGCGGCCGCGGTGACAGCGGGGGCGGCGGCGGAGGTGGATGCGGCAGCGCTGGGAGCCATGGACTTCAACGTGAAGAAGCTGGCGTCGGATGCGGGAGTCTTCTTCTCCCGGGCCATGCAGGTGGGCTGCGGGATGGAGCGAGTCACCATAGCACTGAACCGGGGGGGGGCAGCCCTGGGGGCCGGGGAGTCCCCTGGTCCGAGGGGAAGCACCCAGCGATGCGCTGTTCCCCCTGCAGTCGGCTTCCCCATTCTTCATCTCTGCTTCAGGGCACACAGCATCCCGGCCTATCTCTGCTTGCTAAAGCATTAGTTTTAAGCGCTGAGGGTGTTTTTTTGTTGCTGTGTTTGGTTTTTCTGCAGCTTTCTTGGAGGTAGAAAAGAGATTTAAGGCTGGCATCTGCAGCGAGCAGTGCTGGGTAACATGGAGCAAGAGCAGAGCTGAGCCCTGCTGCTGCCATGTTCCTGGGCCGGCAGTGCTCCATAATGGGGCGATAGCACCAGGGATGCTTCTGGCTGCAGCAGGGACCAGGGCAAGGGAAAGGAGTGAATGCTGGTTGCGTTGTGGTTGTTGTCCTTAAGCTGTTTTAAAACCTCGTAGACAGCTGTTAACTGCACCTAGTGAGCCGGCCTGCTGGGGGGCTGTGCCCTGCTGTCAGGCAGGTGGGGTGGAAGTGGTGTTTCATGGTTGGTGATTCAGTCACCCACGAGGTCAGGCTGCAGAAGCTGCCAGGACTCGACAAAACAGCTGTCGGAGATGGGAAGGAGCTGCTGAGACCGAGCAGGCAATGTCTCACTGGTCTAAAGTGGCATCAAAGCATCCTTTAGATCAACCTTTAGATCATCCTTTAGATCCTTTAGGTATCAGGAGCCTGCCCAGGATGCAGTGATGTCCCAAAACCACAGACTGAAGAAGCTTGGCTACCTGTGATGAACAAAGTGTGCAGCAGGTGGTGAGAGGTGGCTGCTGAGCCTGCCTGCTCCTCAGGCACAACTGGGAAACTGCCCCTGGGCAGGTGGGAGAGGAGAGAGGTAAATCAGAGCTGGATGGCGTCCTGACCCAGTGCTGAACTCCTGCTGGTGATTCTAGGACTGGGCTTCTTGTTCTACCCATGCTGTGGGGGTTGAGAAACAAACAGAGCAGTGCTGTCTCGTTCCAAATGTGCAGTGGAATAATCCTGGCTCTTTTAGGAACTGGTCTCCTGTAAACAGATACCATCTCTTGTCATCTTGCCAATGAGTCATATGTTATGAAAAAAATAAATAAATATTAACTACAGGTGCAAAACAAGGAGCAGATGGAAGGTTTAAAGATGCTGTTCTCATGCAAATGACCTTGATAGCAGAAGAAAGGAAGAAATACTGTAAAGAAATGGCATGTTTAGAAGATGTATTGTAAGTCCCTGATAAGTGGTTTTTCAGCTTCAAGGCGTAGGAAGGAGACAGGCATGGGAACAGTGTCTGCACACCAATTCTAGAGCAAGGAGGCGTTTATAAGTAGTGGCTTCTGCTCGCTACACCTACTGCACATCATCTTGTATATGAATATTAATGTGAGTAGTTGCAGTAGTAATTGCTTGAAACAAAATGGTCACTGGTACTTGTGAACAGCATGCAGGTGTTTCAAAGAGTCCTCGTCCTGCATGAATGAGCAGTGCTCTGTCACTACCAAGAGCCAGCAATAGCAGATAAGGTCTGCTGTTGGTGGTGAAGATTGGGTTTGTAGCAGCCACTTCAGCACAGCAGATCTTCCAGAGGACCAAATAAGCTCTGTTTTCTGTAGCTCTGAATGCTTTCCCCGGCTCCAGGCGTTTAACAAAATGCTGCTTTACTGGAACTGCAGCAACTGGGAGATAAATGGAGTGGCCATTATGTGCTGTGCCACTCAGACAGCATTAGCTATTGCTGTCTGGCTGGGGTGTCTGGCCAGCACATGACAGTTTACCTTACTGAAAAAAGAAAAAGGGCTGTAGCACTGCTGAGCCCTCAGAAGTGAGGGGGGAAAAGGAGGCAGAACATGGGCAGATACAACATGAGGTAGGTGCTGGCTGAAGGGCAGGGAGGATTTGTGGCCTAGGCTTAACCTGGGTTATGGCAGAAGACATCAGCAATCTACTGCCACCTTTACATGGCTTTTCTTACCTCAGTCAGTCTCCTACCAGAGGAGAATCAGGCTCCTTGCTGGACTCCCCTCTCCTGGGGGCAACAGGAGCAGACACAGCCAAGGGGAAGGAGCTGTACAGTATTTCTCCATAGCTGTGTATGCAGTAACCATGTTAATAGGCTGTGTACACCCCCACAAGGCAGTGTCCTGTGGGCTTTATGGCATCTCTTATGCTCTCAGAAAATGCTTCATAAAAAACAAAGCAGCTACAAGCTAAAGCATAGGAAAAAGGTAGTTGTAAGCCCTGATGCCATGACAGTGGGAAATAAACTCCCAGGCTTGTACAACTGCATGGATTAAGAGCTTTTCTAGGATTCAGAATCCCAGATGAGGATTTACTATACTGACACTTGTTTCACCAGTCATTGCTATCTAATCAGCATCCTCCAAGGGTTGCAGTTACATCCCTAACAGCTCTGGCAGCTGCAGGACAGGCCTCAAACAAATCATTCTTACCTTCATTGAAGGAGAATAAGACTTTATTTTTTGGTCAGCTGCATCTTCCAGTTACCATTAAATGGGCCCAAACCTCCTCAGAGGAGGCAGTTCTGGCCTCCCTGTAGGAGTTAGCATCAGTTCTTCTGAAGGTGACACACTGGATGTCTCTGCTCTAGACAGGCTGCAAACCAGATTTTCTGAGGGATGTCTGGATATAATTGTAGGTGTCTGTCTTCTATCAGTTCTGATGGAAAGTCAGTGGGTGCTGGCTGAAGTTACCACTAGCAGCTGTATCTTGACTTGTTCCATCTTAAAGCTCCTGGAGAAAGATGGACTCTACCATCTCCCTGAGCTCTAGTGATAAAGTAGACTTTTCCCCTCTGCTTTCTGACCTTAATGGAGATAATGCCTTGGCTACTGGATACCTTAAAAAACAAGAGTACAGGAGGTGGTTTAAGGAGAGGGTTCTGAAGGCAAGAGGCACAAGACAGAGCATGTTTCCCTTAGAAACACGTCAGTTAATGCACAAGGGAAGAATTGCATCCTTTCTTCTCTGCTTTGCTCTTAAGTTAACAAAGCTGTCCTGTTAATGGCTTCCTCTGTCCTCTAGCACAGTTTTACTTGGCCCACAGCCTGGCTTTTCTGACTCTCAGTGACCAAACACTCTCTATATAGTCCAAAGCAGTTGAGATCCAGGTAACATTTAGATGCTGACTGAGTGGCAAAGGCTTCTTTCCTAATGCAGCTCTGTATGGGATGGGAGGTAGGCTCATGTTCAGCCATCTCTGATCACCAGAAGTGCAAATATTACAATACCCAGGGCATTAAGGAACTGTTAAGATGCTTCAGAAAATCCAGTGGCCCAAATACACTGGCAGATGCAGCAGACGATTCCTAGTTTAAGACTCCTGGCTCTGGTTCGATCCTTATGACCTAAGGTGGAATCCAATCACCCTATAATGATGGCTCATAAATAATGTTTGTCTGAAAGCTGGTGACCCTGCAAGCAGGACAAAGGCCTAAATTCTGCCACCAGATGCTCTGCAAGGGGTCTGCAGCCACCCTGACAGCCAGCAGCATACCAGCCTGGGCCTGCTGAATGGGAGATGTATGGGGAAATTGCACAAGCCTGGAAGACACCAGTCAGTCAGGCTGCACTGGGTAAAACAGATGTGGCAGCAGTGGGGTTTATTCCCTTTGGCTTTAAGGAAAGGGAGGTGCTAATGCTTTCAGCAAAGAAAACAATGCATGTGCTATTTTAAAGCCTAACCTTGGTGGCTGTAAGTAGCTAGGCTGCAGGCACAGCTGTAGTGCAGAGGGACACATCCAGCCCAGCTCTGCTTGCTCGCTCTCCTGAACTCCCAGCAGTGTCTTTAACTGCTCTCATAGGGAAAGAGCAGTTTTCCCTGAGCTGTGAATGCAGCTGCCCTAACTGCAGTACAATTCAGCTCTGCTTTTTGTAATCTTTGCCTGTTGCCCAAGTGTTGCTCTCCTGGTCTGCCAGCTTGTGTGTCCACTTGGTCTCTGGTAATGCATCTAGCATTCCTGCTGGCCAGCCAAGCCTCCCAGAGGAAACCCAACCTTTGGCTGAATTATTGATGCCCTGGAATGCAGCATGACTCTCTTCTTCCTGGAGAGTGAGAGTGGCACTCAGCAAAAGGCTGCCCTGCATTATTAATCACTTCATCAGCTTCCCTGCACAAAAACAGAACTGGTGCTCAACTGGGTCAGCTGCAAGAATGTCTCATTTACAGCAAAACCAGGGAGCCTCACAGCACCATCACCTGATCCCAGGATGTGGATCCTGAAGTTGGTTCAGGGCAGGCCTGTTTCTCCAGCCATCAGGTTCTAGAAAACAAGTGGGAATAGTTCTCTTTCTGAGGATTTTAAGGTTCTTTGCAGGCAACTGCAATTGCTCAGGCTTTGCACCAAGCCCTTAGGGCAACTTTAGTACAACCAAATAAGGCTCCCATTTGTACCGTTCTGATGGATTTGGAGCAGCAAGATCCAAAATATTCGCAGTCTGCCTTTTCACAGTTAAGAGCTGTGACTGTATGGTGAGCCTGTCTGTTCCCCAGCATCTCACAGCAGAGTCTTATATCTGTCCGGCGGGAAGGAAAAATGCAATCAAATTTTTTCTAAGTGTTATGAAAACAAATTCCTAGCAACAAAAATCCTTTGTGTGGAGAGAGTATGGGGGAGTTTCGCTTGAATCACTTGAGCAACCAGATTCCACAAACTGCTGTTTTTCTACCCTGCTTTTCCCTGGCAACACTGACTTGGGCAGCCAGGTTAAGGGGATCAGCAGCTGAGACCTGTTGCCACCTGAAAGCTCAGATCTCCACTTGCACCAGGCATGAGAGAAGCAGCTCACAGGATAAGGCAGTGTAACTTACCTCTAATCTCCTTTGCTGGTTGTTGCTTTCATCTGATCTTGCTGCAAGTTGCTGCGTAAAGAGGTGGTCCTGCTCTCCCCTGCACCCGGCAATGCTGAGAGTTCTCAGTTCCACCTGAAAAGTCATAGTAGGGAAAGAAATGAGCTGAATCAACAACTTCCTACGCAGTTCCAGGGTTGTCAGACTTTGTGCAGATGAGGAGATAAAAGTGTGCTGTGGGGGAGGAAAGAGGCACCTGCAGCAACCCACAGCAATGTGGACCCAGTACCCTGAGGCTCTGCCCAAGTTTGAACCTTGCAGCATAGCCAACTTTGAGGCAAGGGTGAGGGAGGCACGAAGGGGATAAGATGGAAGTGAAATAACAGCCACACTGCATGTGAGCTGCAGCCTCCCATGCTCTTGCACCCACTTCATAACATTTATGCCCTGTTTTTTAACCCTGAAACAAAGCCTGAATGATAAATTTTCTGGCCTGACCCTTTGGAGCTGCAGGCTGTGACTCAGATTCCTGCCCATCCTCCCCTTCTGGCATAGCCTAGGCTTGCAGTGACCATGATGTGTCCTCAACCCTTGTGCAAGACAAAGAGCTATAGTGTTTAATGTGAGATAAGAACAGAATGACTATGAATCCTGGCTGCTCCTTGGCCAAATGCTGTGATCCATATTTCCAGTGCACCGGGAGAAAGGGTAGACTGCAGAAAACAGTGAAATACAGTGATGCTTGGGGCTGCTGCTTGTGAGTATAGCAAAGCTCTCCAGGGCTGAACTGATTCAAGAGCCTGGCTATAGCACCGTGGAGGGCTTCAGCAGTGATCTGACTCTGCAGCAGTGCTGTGAGAAGCAGGCTGAAATCAGCTGAAGAGGAATCAGGGTTAGGTTTGACATCTCCAGGGCAGATGCTGTTGCAGGATGTGTCTGAACTGCAGGAAGGAGAGCTGGGCTTGAAAGAGATGAGTTCTCAAAAAGCCGTCTGGGAAAGGGGGGCAAGGGAGACTGTTATGCTTGCATCAGAGAGACTTGGCTTGTTTAAGAAAGCTCTTAAACAGATGACTCCACTATTGGTGCCAAGTACCTGGGAAGTCCCAGTTTGCTGCATGGCAGTGACTCAGCCCTGCCTGGCACAGTCTGAAAACAGCCCCGAGCTCCCAACAGTGACAGAGGAAAAGCTTCAGCTGCTCACGCATGTCTGATAGCCATGTGTGTCCCCCAGAGACAGAAGTTGAATACAAAACAATACAAACACCCTCTCACCTTGAATCAGCTTCTAGCCATGTCCAGCAGTAGCCACAGGGCTATGGCAAGAATGAGCTGAAAATAAACACTGGTAACCAGAGGCTACTGATGCTGAGAAGGAGACCAATGAAGCAATGCCTGGGTGAGACTCCTCTATCCTCACCAGGCTGCAGGAGGCAATGGAGCCATCCTTGCAGTTCAGCTTCCTTCACTACTTCCTTCACTACGTCTAACAAAAGTTTGCTGGCTCTAGCTTGAATGTTACCCAAGCAGGTCACTGTGCAAACATACCTGCAGGACTTACCTATCTTGGACATCTAGCAATATTTGCACATGGCTGATTTCAGGGCTCCTAAGTGCTTGTTTGCTTGCCTCACATGCTGGTCCTGGGCTTCCTTTTTCTGACCTTGTTCCCAACATTGTCCTGTGTATGCAGCTGGGGCTGTAGGGCAGCTCTTCATCCAATGCTATGGGAGCAGAGATTGCCAGAAAGGCAATCAGGAGGGTCAGGGGACATCAGAGCAGAACCCCATGAAGTGAGTTATTAGCCATCTAGAACTGAGCTGTGAGGTATGGGAAGAAGTTACAAGCAGCAATTAGACAGGAGCTGTATTTCACCTGAGAGTTTTGGCCAGGCTTTAATCCCTTGGCACCTGACTGTGCCAGGTGTTACACAGTACCACATCCTGATAACTGAACAGTGGCACCAGGAACCAGCAACAAGGGCTGAAAGGACAAGTGGAGCCTCAATGGGATCCCAAGTAGCACAAGAGTCTACTTATGTGATCTAACAAGATGCTGGTTCCATCAACAGCAGGAAATTATGCTTAAAAATGAGAAATTGCACAGATTCAATGGGACAAATGAAGTATGGGATTGGGAAGAGAGAGAATAGGTTCTTCTCTCAGAAAGTACCAGACTATTTTCCTTTATAGAAGTCACTTATTCTGGCACACCTCTCAAACACGGGCTCTATTTTTAGCTCAATGTTTGTTCTACTCTTGGGTTTAAAAAAAAAGTGCTCTCTTCCCCTGAAAGATGCCTGGTAACAAAGAATGGTGCTTTGAAGGCTTCGTGGCCTTCAGTGGCTCTTAACGGCACTGTAGCATATCACAGTTTTGCTTCAGTAGAGCTGACCTTATAATGACTGTCTCTATCCTGCAGTTTACAGAAGAGAAGTTGGGCCAGGCTGAGAAGACTGAGTTAGACGCCCATTTTGAAAACCTTCTGGCCAGGGCAGACTCAACTAAGAACTGGACTGAGAAGATCTTACGCCAGACTGAGGTTCTGCTACAGCCAAACCCTAGTAAGTCCAGCTTCTAATGCTTGAAGGACAAATGACACTTGCACCTCAGTGTTAGGACGTGCCCTCTGGCAGAAAGCTCTGTTCCAATGGGTTTGTTGGAGCTAGAAGAAGTGTGTCTTTGTAGGACCTGTCCTTCATCCCCTGTGTAGTTAGAAGTAGTGCTCCTGAGCACTGGGAGGTGGCTGGAAGGGTGGGAGCACCTTATCCCAGAGCTGGTGTTTGCTGTCCAATGCACAACTGAGGACTGTGTGGGTTTGCCACCATGAATGACAGTTCCAGGGGTCTCTCCATCTTCCATCCTGTAACCACTGGTGACTTACTCATTTCAGGTGCCAGAGTAGAAGAATTTCTCTATGAGAAACTTGACCGGAAGGTACCTTCCCGGGTCACCAATGGGGAGCTGCTGGCACAGTACATGACAGAGGCAGCTAATGACTTTGGGCCAGGGACACCTTATGGTAAGTCAGCCTGCCTAAGCCCAGTAAATCCATTGCTTCCTTAGAGGGTAGCCCCACTGCTGTTCTGGTTAAGACTTCCCCAGCATGCCTCTTAAGGCAGGGTGGCCTGCTCCACACATGGCATCCTGCCTATTAATTTATCAACACTATTACAAGAGGAGAGTCTGCTCTACTGCAGCAGCAAACAGCCCACCAGGAGGAGAAAGGCAGCCCTACTCTGCAGCAAAACATCCTCTGTTGATGGGGAAGGGGGACAGGGTTCTCCCTATCCCTTATACAGTCCTCAAGCCTGACAGAGCTAGAGAGGGAACAAAGACGTACCGATCCATGGTAGCCAGTAGAATTAGTTGCAGGAGGCAGAAGCTGTTCGATGCTGTTTCCATGACTTTCTGAATTAACCTGAACAAGGAGTTGCACTGAATGGCCTTAGCTTTGTTCAATCTGAGAATTTTTCCATTGAGTGTGTCCTGCAAGGGAGGGTGTTAATAAAATCTTTCTCGAGCAAGAGAACAGTATAACATATTTGGGAAGGTCAGTGTTTGGCTACAAGCCTTAACGGGCCCCTTCCTGATCATACAGCTCATCTTTCTGTTCCTAAATCATATTGGTTCCCCCTCTCTAGGGCTCCTTCAAGCAGCAGACCTGCACAGAAGCACAGCCTTAACTTCCAGCTGTCCTTGCTGTCTGCTATGAGCTTTGTTATGGCTCCCTAAATCAATAATTATTCAATAGCAAACCCTATTACAGGCAGAACAGCTGTAACTGCATTTATAGCCAGCAGTGCCTCAACTGGATCCTAATCAACTCATTTTTTCTGCTCTGGTGCTTTTAGTTTGCTGCTCTGTTCCTGTGCCTCTGTGTATAAGACAAAGATTGTACTGCCCAATCAGGTGTAGCAGTAAAAGAACATCAAGGGAATAAGTGCCTCAGCAGATAGATAAGATCAAAGCCGCATTGGGAGTGGCTGGGAGGAGGTCAGAAGTTAAAGGCAGACTGAAGCTAGGACTAAAGCAGCTGTGGTATGGGCATGGTCACCTTGTCCAGGCATGGTACACTGTCCTTTCTGTTCCCCAACACTGGAGCCTGGTCGCAGTGGGTGAGCTGGCTTAGGCCAGTGCAATGTTCAATGGTTTCTACTGGAGTTGAAGGCTCCCATTGTTGCAGGGAAGACCTTGATAAAAGTTGGAGAGACTCAAAGGCGCTTAGGTGCAGCAGAACGGGACTTCATCCACTCTGCCTCCATCAACTTCCTGACACCACTGCGCAACTTCCTGGAAGGGGACTGGAGAACCATATCTGTAAGTATGGTAGTAGGGAAGGGGAAGCTCATCACCTCACCAGAGACAAGGAGGGCAGGGGAACGGGGACGTAGTGCTGGAAAAATGCATTCTCCTTCTCTGTAAGAAGACCTCACATCTCTCCCCTTGGAGAACACAAGGAAGGGGGAATACCCATCCTAGATCTCCTTAGGGCTCCCATTGCCACAGGGAAGGACTGTTATTTGATCTGCATGAGGGAGGTGAGTCCTTTCTTGACCCCTACAGCTTAGTGGGTGCCACAAGCCCATAGGCTCCTCTCTTTCCAGAAAGTTAGCCTAACAGTATCCCTAAGAGGCAGGCACAAAACTCTTGCTAGTAAGATGAACACAGCAATTGCTTGTTTCTCACACACACTTTTTGATAAGAAAATAGGCTTGATTACCTCATGATACATTGGTCCTTTCCCTTCCCAGCAGCTCCTAATCAGCCTGCTCCTTTCCCCTTTTCTGTCTCTTCCAGAAAGAGAGGAGGATCCTGCAGAACCGCCGCCTGGATCTGGATGCCTGCAAAGCAAGGTTGAAGAAAGCCAAAGCTGCAGAAGCAAAAGCAGCGGTAACTTTTTCCCTAATTCCCTCTGTCCTTCTGGCCACAAGGTTTGACCCACATGAGCAGTTCCAAAAGATCTCTGGACATAAGTCAGGCTGCCCTACTATGCCCTGGCTCTGGCAGGCATAAGCGGGAGGATTTCTCATCTGGTATGGAAGGGAACTGTGAGCAGGCACAACGTGTCTGTTCCTCAGATACCCTTCCATGGGAAAGTTATTGAAAGAAATAGTTCTGAGCTGCCAGAGGCTGGAAACTCACACTTAAGCCATGCTCCTGTCTTCTGACTGACAGTGGTTCCTGGCAGTTCAGGTTGTAGCTGGGTGATTTGTGTTGGTAACTAAAAGGCCACATCTTCTGAGGACTTGCTAAATCTCCCTGGGGACCTGAAAGCAAGCAAAGAGAGAGCTGAGCTGGAAGGTGTACAAGAGGAAAGAGTGCTGGGGCTCTGAAGGAGTCCCAGGATTTCAGACTAGTTATGATTTGGCCTGTTTGGTCTTTGGAGAATTCATGGCTGGTAAACATGAAGCTCCCAGGACAGTGCAGAAAGGAACTGCTAAGCCAGTGTCCCACAGGCCTGAAAAATGGGGATGTGGAATAAGGACTGCAAAGTTCTCTGAGGCTGAGAGCTGTCAGCTCAGGGCTGTTCTCTGGGCAGAGACCAGGTAACAGGAGGCAGAGAGAATGCAGCTTGGCAGAGGTGGGATCCCTGGAGGACCCTGTTGAGGCAAATTGCCATCTTGTACTGTTGACATGAGGACTTGCTAGTGGAAGCAGTGACTACTGCTTTATCTTAGGCTTAAATCAGATTAGGAATTTAGAGAACTTGTATGCTTACTCCCTTTCTACTCTCTTCATTTTTACCTTGCTTCCACCATGAAGTGATCCCAAGGTCTCTCAATTGTAGAAAGACCCTTGAATGGGGATTTCCTGTAGCTAGAGAAGAGAAACCTGGTCTCCCCCTGGAGCTGCAGTGCTGATGCTCTCCAGACAGGATGCAGAGCCACTCTAAGGCTCTCCAGAGCCTTTAATAGCTCTGCTTCTTTGGAACAGATCACCACAACAGAAGAGCAACCTCAGCTGCTGTTGTGGGCACCCAGCTTAGCTTGAGGGTGAGGTCCCTGGCCTCAGGCCTCAAGGTCCTTTACTAACTACCAGGGGACAAGGCACAAGGCATGGAAGGGTGAACTGCTGCCTCAGCATCAGGCAAGTTAACTCATGATTAGGCCAGTGCTTCCTATAATGTGCCTGGAATCCTGTGCCACATCTCTATGTTCAAGCTGGCCTTAAGTACTGCACCTTCCCCAGCTCACCTCTCTCTTGCTGCTTTTCTCCTTTGTAGTGCAAAACTTGTGTTCCCACAGCTTTTGTCTTGTGACTGACCCTCCAAGTATGCTGCTGCCCAGTCCCTTAAGCTGCTGTATGGGGTTTCTGGGCTTGTGCATTTCCCTCAGACGTTGTGCTTTGTCCTTCCTGTTGATGCTGTTTTGTTTACTAACCTTTTTTGTTTTGTTTCTTTGTAATTTGCTCAGTGTGAGGGAGATGTGAGTATTGACTGTGCTAACAGTGCTGTGATTTTTCTTTAATACCTCTCATTGTCTCTTTCCCATTTTCAATGACAATTCATAACTCCCTTGTCCCATCAGTAGTGGCCCTGGAGCACGTACTGGTCAGGGCTGTGGTTGCCAGGGAAAGCTGTCCCAAAAGATGGGAGCATTTGTCAGCTGCCTGTAGCTCCTCTAGAGCAGGCACACAGAACACTGCTTGCAAGCAGTGCATGAAGGAAGCAGGGACTCACCTGGTTGCTCTCAGGCTCCTCTGGCTCCGGGCAGGAGGAGTTCATCTGAGTGGTGAGTCCCTCTCCTGGAAGGGAGGCAAGTCCAGAGACAATGACAGGCAAGTTGATCTGGTTGTGGTGCTGTTCTGGCCTTCAGGCTCCAGGGCTCTGCCCTTTCTCTCCACTGTAAGAAGGGGAAGGGGAGGGAGGTGTTTCTTTTCACCACTGCTTGCAACTACAACTTGCCCATGCACGGGAGTGCAAGAGTAGCTTGCCTCCTTCATCCCATGTGCTGTGGCTAGTTTTGGGATTCAGTGGAGAAACAGGAAAAGGGAGGAGAGATTTCTTAAATTGCTTTTGATTTTAAGACCAAAAAAAGAATCAAATCTGTTCCTGGGAACATCTCCTCTCCCCACAGAGGAGTCAAGCTTAGTTACAATGCTAGCCTCAGATTGCATCGTGCATTTTTCTTCCTTATCCTCAAGTTTGACTTAAAATATGAATCACTCCTCCCAGTTGCTTCCTTCTGCCATCCCCAAAACTCCTCAATGGTTGAAAAACCTCTTCTTGCTGGGACTGTCTGAATGCTCTTCCATACACCCGTCACTCATCCCAGCAGGCTGCTCTGGGCTGCTGCAGCTCCCAGCTAATCGGGTCAGTTGGTATAAGTAGGTCTGGGTGAGCTGCAAAGAGATTAACCTGGGAGAGGAAATGTGGGGCCTGAGAGGATTAGAAACGCAACAGGGTTACAGCTGATACGTATGCCCACCTTGTACTCCAGCCTATGGCACAATAAGGGGTGACCAGGGCTGGGCCTTATCCATAGCATTGCTGCGATGGCCCCAAGGTAGGCTAGCAGGTTGGCTCACCTCTGGGTGACATTACAACTTAGAGGCCATTCTAGGAAGAGACCTAATCTTTTCTTAACTGAAAAGATGATTGTTCCATGATGGCTGATGAGCCCTCACTATGTGTGAAGATGGACTGTTTCCCTTGCATTCCCAACAAGGAAAGCCTCTGGAGTGCTAAGTCTTCGTGTCCCAGGGGGGCTTAGCTGTTGAAAAGGTGACTTGGAGAATTCCTGACTTCTGGGCTGAAAACTTACACGTTGGCTTTGATGGCAGCAAAGCATTGGGCTAGATCTTGTTTGGTCATGCCATGCACCTCACTGAAAACAGATCTGAGCCTGTTAGGTGGAAACATGCTGAGAGGCTTGGTGAAAGTAAGAACAGGTAAATGTCTCTCCTTAAAAGACATTATGGAGAGTACATTGTGATGCTAGTAGTCATGTCCTCTTCAACGATGAAGCCCTCACATTTCTAGGACTATAGATGAGAAACAAGGGAAAAGAAGGTCCTGTCCACTGGAATGAGCCAACATGAGATGGGCAACATCATGGCTGTAAGGCAATGGGAATCATGTTCAGGACTGTGCTGTCTCATCTGCTCTCCAACTGGCTGGTATATGAACTAACAGCTCTAAGTACAGGGAGTTTATAGGAGCAGAAACATCTACAGTTCAAGTACCAGATGTGTCTGCATGAGCCTGTCCTCTTCCTCTTGCATAAACCCAACTTCCACCTGGGGGCAATTTCCAAGCATCACTGCCCAATCTGTTGGGAGATTTCCTTCCTGCAATCGTGGGAATTTGAACTAAGTTCCCAGCACAGAAGGGAAACAACAGCAGCCCCCTGTTCTAACTGTAGCCCAGCTGATTCCTGTCAACTCTTCTACATGACTTGTACATGAAACTCTATTCCCCCTATTAGGCTGTGCCTGACTTTCAGGAGACTAGACCTCGTAATTACGTTCTCTCCGCCAGCGCATCAGCGGTAAGATTGCTTCCTCATAGATGTTGCCCCTCCAACCTCTTCCTGCCCCTCTCTCCACCTGACGTTATCTCAGACCTAGTGCTCTGCTGTTTTCAACATTTTAATGTGACATGGGATGCCTGGAGTTCCTCTGACTCAATTGTAAGGATATAGATCACCCTTCTGGGAGTGCGTTATCAGGACCTGACACTTTTGTTGCTTGGTTTGCTTTCCAGTTTCTCTCCCTGTCTGTTTCCACATTTGCAATGGGAATCTTCTGACAGTGTTTTTATTGCTAGCTAGTAGAGCAACTGAAAGGAAATAAACCCTCAATGGTTACCCTTTTGGGATGGTCCCAACCTTATAAAGACAACACTGCATGATTGATAGCTGACCTGTTGTTTTGGTGCTTGGAGGCTTTCTGGCCAGTCAAGAAAAGCAAAGGTGGAAGAGTCTGCCACCCATGGTGCCAGTAACCTAGAAGGCTGACAGTACAGGCTTGTCTATTCTACAAATACAGGTCAATTCTTTTTATCTTCAGCTTATTCCCTACCCTCCTGCTGTCTGCTGTTGGTGGCTATTGAGCAGGCACACGCTGGGGTGGATTTATAGCCTGTTGTATCTCTACTGTGTTGCACTGAGTGGTTGTGGTCAAGCAATTGACTTTCTGTGCTGTGTTTATGGCTCCCCATTGCACAATGTCACATTTCTCGTTAAAATGTTGAAAACTGATCATCTTGCTTCCTAAGTAGAGTTCAGAACAACACTGATGCCTGTTAGTAGAATAACCTGGGACTGAAAGGGCTGGGGAGGATGATCTATAGAAATGCAGTAGGCCCAGCCTACTAGCAAACCAAAACCTTCATGGTAGCAAGTCTGATTTGGTTAATGGGGAATTCATCCCATTTGGAGAAACAGGTATGTCTGGGCTGATAGCATCAGTGTTAGTTCCCAGGGGGATGTCCTGACCTTCTTGGAGAGAGATGCTGGGATCAGAAATAGCTTTGCACAAAACTAGAACATTATTTCAACAGGTAACTGGCTGGGTGATGAGGCTTCCTGGGAAGAAGCTGATACTGGAGATGCTGCAGCAATTACTCAGTTTCCAGCTCTCCTAGCACACAACTAGCATCAGCCTGCTGCTTCTCTGCTGGAAAGGTCTGTTCGAGGACAGTGCAGATACTGCAGTAATGGACTAAAACTGAACTCCAGGAGAATCAGAAGATAAACTGGGTTTTCCTTGCCTCTGAATAGCTCTGGCTAGATCAGCATATCCTGATCATCCCTTGAAGCTTTCTAAAGCAGACCAGAAAAGCATTTGCAAAACATGCATTAGCATCTTGCAGAGTGCCCAGATGCTCAGTCAGATGTGTCTAGTCGTCATCTAACTGCAAGCTGGTTTGTTTGCTATACTGCAAAGCTGCTATGAGATCAAATGCAGAGTAAGGTAACACAACAGGGGAAATGAATTTGGGTTTTTGCTAACCATGGGTGTCCACCCTCTCACATCTCTGCCTAGATCAGTGATCCCTGTTCACAGCTCTGCTAAGGAGGCTCTGACAGCAGAAATGACAAAGGACAGTCAGCTCAGAGCAGGGCTCTAGTTCATGCTTGCTCTAGATAAGTAATTGGCACCAACTTTCATCGTGTTTGATGGTTGCACAAGTGGCAGACACCCCAGCTTAGCCAACAGTGGCTTCCAGAATGCCTCTTTCAGAGTTTGCAGCTGGTGGCTGAATGCCATCTTGCATCCAGCCTGCACTAGCAGGGTGACTTCAAACAGCAATTGGATTCTCTAACCAGTAAAACACAGACTAAGCCTCGACTGCTCCCCAGCTCAGTGCAGGCAGGACTGCTCTGCAACACACACTCTAATCCCAGCATTCATTCCAAGGAGTCAGACATTGCAGTGGTGTAGGAGCATTTCATACTGTTGCTTGCTTTTTCCCAAGCCAAAGTCCTTTGTACCACTTCTCTGTCAGTACACACAGGTTGTAGAGCAGTTGTTGCTGTTAACCTTGCTTTTAACCTGTTCTCTTCTGGAGGGAGGGATTGCTTATGCCCAGGTAACAATTTCATCTTGCAGGTGAGTAAACAGGTCAGCTCTTCCCTGGGCCAGATGACTTCAGCAGGGACAGCTGAACTCTAATTTGGATTCTAAACTCACATTGTTGCTGGGGAGAGGTTGATAACCTGGTGCTTTGATTTTCCCCTTCTGCAACAGGAGGGCTTAGCTGGAACTTCATTCAGCTGGATACAAGTCCCTTATCTCAGCCCAGTTTTATTTAAGTTGGAAGCCGAGGAGCAATTTCTCCTCTCTCCCACACTGACCTTTTGTTTGTGTGTAAGGTATATCCCTTTCCCTCAGACCCTGCCACTTGCCATGCTGTGTATTCCTATGAATGATTCCAAGAAAAACATATTGAGTACCTGAAGAGGGTTCCTCTGGCTTGAGCTGGGGTGGAGAAAGACAAGCACAGATCACAGCCATCTCTTTTGCTCCCTGAGCAATCTGGAATATTTCTGGCTAAAACTGCATGATGTGTGGTAGATCTGGGCAGAGCCAGACTGCCCCAAAGCACCTTAAGGTCAGAGCTGGAGAGCATCCAGCCTGACAAAAAAGAAATGAAAGCTGAAAGTTCAGCAGGTGCTACAAGGATCAGTTGGGTCTGAAATGTCTTTAGTAATGCCCATGCTATCTAAGTAGAAAGACCTGTGACCAAAAGCTTCCCCTGCTGCCCTCTAGTAAGCCTTGCTCTGGAAGCCTCACACCAGAGCAGCACTTCAGGCCAGGACCTGCTTCTCAGCTGCCTGCAAAGACATTCCCTCCATCACTGTTCTGGAGTGGGAGCTCTTAGACTGAGGAAGGGCAGGGGCTTCTTGTCCCTGTGCATGGCTGGAACTGCCCAGGCCTCATCTGAGTCACAGTGTGACTCAGTAATAAAGCATCCATCTGAAGGACAGAGAAAGCACCTGGCCTCACTGCACTGAGTGCTGCACCAGGGACAGCCTGCAATACAAGGACTGACCATAATAACTGCCCAAACAAGGAAGAGATGCCAGCCAGGCTACTCACCATGAAACAGGAGCAGGACAACAGGTCAACCAGCAGAAACCAAAGCAGAATCAACAGCTTCCTGCTCCAGCCATTCCCCCTCCATGGCAGCACTGGTGCTCCTTACTTTGCTGATGGGTCTATCTGTGCACCTGGGCTCCCACAGCCCACCTGAGAGCAGTTCCTGGTGAATGAACTGCAGCAAAGCTCAGCTGGGAGATCCTGGACCCAAACAGGGGGTGTTATCCTCACACTCCAGCATCCCACCTGTGCTGAACTTACCTGGTCTGCAAAGGGGTGAGGCCATCTCCTCCAGCCCCATGGATGGGGGTGTTGCTGGCAGGCTGCTGTGCTTCCAGGGAGCTTTAGTGGCATCTTTTTGTGTTGCCAGAGCTCAGGAGCCGTTGTCTGCTGAGGAAAGGCCAGGCCAAGGACCTCTGGGAAGGATCAATGTGTTTTTCTACCTCATTTCTCCCTTCCCCGTCGCTGTGCATGACTTCTGTCGATTGTTTCTTGTCCTGGAGCCAGATCCCAGCGAGCAGCTGTCAGTGTTGTGCTGCCCAAATGTGCCCCTGTGGGGGACACTGAAAAGAGATGGGAGACTTCTGGGTACGTCTGGCTGAGGAGCTGCCTGCTCTCACCTGCAGGGCTAAGGAAAGCACCCAGGGAGGAGAGTGGGAAGGAGTAGCTTAATGTTTGAGGGCAGCATCCAGCCATTGCTCCCTTCTTCCCATAGCTGAACATGACCACTGGTAGCTGGAGGCTGCCTGGATTCTGAACCCATTAACCTGAGCTCTCTAGACCAGTGGCTGAGGATTGCTGAGCTCACAGCAGTTCCCAGGCCCTATTTGTGGTCTCGAGCAGCTCACCCATCTCACAGCACTCCTAAAAGAAGGGCTGTCCTTCAACACCATGTTCAGCAGCCTTCAGCAAAGTAACCTGTGCTCTCCAGAGGACTCTGCTGCTTAATCTTGTTCTCCTGGAGCTCATTAAATGCAATTATCTTAGAAAGGCTGGCAGGGAGCAGAGCTGGAGTGTTGGCTGTGGTGGCACAGACTTGCTTTCCCATTGTGAAACCGAGCTCAGGAATGCAGGAGGGAGGGAAGGGGCACAGGGCTGGCAGCTGCTGCTGGGTGAAGGGCTGGCTTGTCCCTGGAGCTGGCCTGCTGCGTCCACGGAGCATCCTTGCCCATTGGTGTTAATGCCGAGTGCCTCTCGACGTCTCCAACACTGATCTCCTTTCCTGTTGCTCTGTGGTCCCCACAGCTTTGGAGCGACGAGGTGGAAAAAGTAAGTACCCAGCTGAAATGGGGCTCCAACCTTTTCGGGTGTACTGGTGGTGTTCAGTGCTGGGGGGGCTGCAGGCTCCTCTCCACCCATGTGCATAAGGGAAAACCAGTGCCAGAGCCATCAGCCCTGCTGTGCTGTGGCTGTGCTGCTCAGTGCAATTCTGACAGCAGCCTGGGAAGAAGCCACCCCTGGGCCAGCTGGCTGTGCTTAATGTGAAGGGCTTCCCAGGCAAACCAGGCCTGCTTGTGATTACGAGCATCTGGGAGAGCCCTGCAAGGGTGTCACAGAAGCAGAGTGGATGTGACACAGTGCAGCTCTGCTCCAGTTCTGCATGTGCCCTGTGTTAGCAGCCAGCAGCCCATCACCTGCTTGTTCTGGGCAGCAAGCAGGAGCTCTGAGCAGAGCTGGATGGGGACACAGGGTCTCCTTGTGAGCAGCCCCTGCTGATGGAGGGGTGGCTGTCAGGAGGGCAGGGCGGGAGGAATGGAGCCTGTCATGGAGCTCAGACTGGTGAGCTGCACTTTACCTGCTGAGGGATCCATGGGGCCAAGTCCCAGAGCTGGGTTTGTAACTCATTTATGAAGACGGATGGGCTGCTTGTGGACTAAAGACCAGGGTGAACTCAGTGTGGAGCTCCATCATGGCACAGGGCTTCCAGAGGCACCTTCCTGTTGCCTTTTGTCAGATACCCCCAATCAGATGGCAGCCTGAACTGCAACGGGACAGAATGGCACATCCCTGCATGCTGTGCATGATAGCATCCCATTGCTGCCTTACTCTAAATGCATCGTGAGAGCAGACCGGCTGTTTTTACTTTAATTTCTTCTTCAGTCCCTTAAACAAACGAGCTGGCAGCATTCAGATCCAGGCACGCAGGGCTCTGCTCATGTAGTCCTGATTGGATGGACTGAAGCGTTGCTGTTGTCGGTCACAAGTTGCAGATACTGAAGTCTGTGCTCAGCAAACTGAAGCAACAAAATCTTGGTGTCTGATAAGGTTTTGTGCTGAGATTTTCCCGGTATGGTCCCCCTCTTCTCCTTTAAATAATCCCTTTTATACAGAGGATGCAAGAAAATAGATCATTTGTGGCTTAAAATAGGCAAATCTGATTTAAAAGACACTCAAAGCATTTATTCCTTCCAGCCTATTCATACAGCAGTACAACTGGCACATCCTCCTTGGTGCTAAGGAACGATGCATGGAGGACAAATAAGCCTGTATGTCACCCTGTGGTGCATGGGGGGAGAGCAGGCAGCAGAGCCCCATAGGATGGCTGATAAGGATGGCTGATAAGGATGGCTGATAAGGATGGCTGGTAGCACAGCACTGGCTTTCCACCTACCTCAGGTTCTAATTTAGGAGTGTCCAGGCTTGATGTATCAGTCTTGAGCTGTCGTGCCATCAGCTGCAGTGACTCGGTGTATGATTAAGCAGGAATCAAGTTGAAATACAGCCAGAGGCTGCTGGGATTCCAACCTGGGGTGTCCTGTGCCTGACATTCAGTGTCATGGGTGCACTACTAAGCCATCAGTTCACTCATCTTAGTGCCAAAATGGGACTTGGAGGCAGTTAGAGGAGGAGCTGGGTATTGGCTTCCCTTGAAGAAGCTCCTTGCCTTTGCTGTGTTGAACACCCCATCCTGTTTTGCAGGCAGAGCACGAGCTGCGGCTCACTCAGACCGAATTTGATCGGCAGGCAGAGGTGACACGGCTGCTGCTGGAGGGGATCAGCAGCACACACGTGAGTCTTCCTTGGTAGCTGGGCTGATGCGTTTTAGAGGCTCTTGGATCCTTTGTAGAAGGCTGCCAAGGGGATGATGGTCCAAGTCAACCACGTAAATACTGTCCTACACACATCTGCTGCCCTCAGGGTCAGGTGGCAGCTGTGGGAAGTGCCCAGGTAACCAAACTCAGCCTGGTTTCTTGTCCTTCTCCATCCAGGTGAATCATCTTCGCTGTCTCCATGAGTTTGTGGAGTCTCAGACCAACTACTACGCTCAGTGCTATCAGTACATGCTGGACCTGCAGAAGCAGCTGGGCAGGTGAGACAAGAAGCAGTTCTTGCTTCCCTGAGGGTTTCTCCCTCATTTGGTCAATGCCAGTTCAGGCCTCCCTCCTCTTCAACAGAAGCTTAACAGCCCCCTCCAAGCTCTGACAGAGCTTCTGAGTTTATGGAATGGCGATGAATGCTACCGTATCTAGAGCGGGCTTTACCATTAGATTCATCTGAGATTTATACGTTCATCTCAAAACACGATGGTCCGGAGTCTGAATGTTCCTCTAAATGAGTTAAATGACACGGGAGACAAATTCCTGTTGCCCAGCAACAAGCCTGGGTGTGCTCAGCTGCAGCAGTAACCAGCTCCATGCTGCAGGCAGGGCTCTTCTCTTACCTGTTGTGCTGACCCAGGAGGGTTCTCTGTCTGATCACTCACTATTCCTGTTTCATTCTTTTCCATGCTTGCAGCTCCAAAGGAGAAATGTAAGTAAAACATCACACAGGACCAGTTCTAAGAGCTCTGCTCTACACCTCAGCCAAACCACGGAGTCTTTGCAGGCTCACTACCAAGGCCAGCAAGGCCCAGAGCTGCACTCCCCTACTGCAGAAGGGGAAATCTATAGGTAAACAAGACCTGGCTTCATTGCCATCCCTGTAAAGAGCCCCCAAAGTTGCACTGTGTCTAGTGCTATGCTCATACTCAATAATTTTGCTGCCAGTCCTTTAGCAGGACTGCTATGCTGTATTTACTTGCTATGCTGTATTTACCTGCTGTGCAGCCTGAGCACCAAGTGCACTTCCCTGCTTTAAGGGCACCACGGGTACGTGCCAGCTGTTAGTGGAACTCTGCAGCATCAGCTCTGCACTGTGGCCACTGAAGGGAAGATCTGTTCCTTGGTTCCTCCCAATAGATCCTTACCCAACTCTGCTCTTCTGTCCTATGTCAGATTTTCAGGCACGTTTGTAGGGAATGCAGAATCCACGTCTCCACCCCCAGCTGCTGCCTCTCCTCCAGCTGTGGCTGCCGCCACTCTCCCAGCTGTGCCTACTATCCCAGTTGTCCCCACCATTGTTGGGGTGCCCAATACTGTGGCAGAGAGTGTCCTGAACCCAAATGAAGTCAAGCCTCCCACCAGCGGGACGCGGAAGGCCAGGGTCCTGTATGACTATGAAGCAGCTGACAGCACCGAGCTGGCACTCCTTGCAGATGAGGTTCGTATCTTCCCTTCACACTGAATTTTGCTCTGTTTGCCCACCATTCTGTTGCATGCTCAGCAAGGTCTTGTTTTTTTCCTGCCCCTAAACCCTCTCTGTACAGAACTACTGATAGAATCTTTTCCTTGACATCCACTGAATTGCAGTGAGTTGGTGCTCATGGCCACGTTCACGCCATAAAGTCTTTTTCTTCCTATTGGAATATCCTGTTGTACCTGGCCAGCAAAACACCCCAACATGTGCAGTGTTCACTGAGACCCTCAAACCCAGGCAGCTTGTGGTCTCATCATGCTGAGAACAAAGGAAACTGAGCAAGCTGCAAACTGTTCTGGTGACTGGAGACTTGTGTCTTCAGACAGGATGACGTGGTGCTACCAAGACACCCAGGAGGCAAAAATGCCTTTTCATTCTCCAAATTGAATTAATGCAGCAGGGACTTCAGTGGGCAGCACTGCTCCTGGTAGAGCTGCAGATAGTTCCAGGGAGAAAAAACGCAGCTGCCTCCTAAATGAACTTGAGGAATCAACCTGTTCTTTAATCTGCCTGAACTCCTGGCTCTGTCTGCAGAAGGTCCTGTCTAATGATGTCTTCTCTCCACAGATGATCACTGTGTACAGCCTGCCAGGCATGGATCCAGACTGGCTTATAGGGGAAAGAGGGAACCAGAAAGGGAAAGTTCCTGTCACTTACTTGGAACTGTTAAGTTAAACGTCCCCCAGGAAAAAGAATGTACAGACAGAATGCACCCCTCACCTCCTGGCACTTCTAACGTGGATTTCTTCATCAGAGACCCATTGCTCTCTTCAGGGTTGGCACTCCATTGCTAATATGGGAATTGGGGGAAAACAAAAGGTTGTGGGAAAGGGCCAACGGCACCCAAGAATTCATCCATAGCAGTGCAGCCTGCTTTGAGGTTAGTCATGATGGTTCAGGATTCCTTGATTACTTTTTCTACCCTGCCCTAGTCGTCTTTATCACCGGGGCTTTCCCAGGGTCAGCAATTTGTCTCCCTCAGCTGCTGCTCATGGAGTTTAAGTTACACGTCCCTTGTGTTTGCTGTCAGTTAGTGCCTGTCTGCCCCTCCTGTCCGCTCTGTTCTTCAGCAGTAGAAAAACCTGAGTCAAACCACAGAGCACTGTGGGAAAGTGTCCCACACAAAGCCTCTCACATAGGTTAGCTCTTAAGGAAGCTGCGTTTAAGTCTTAAGAGCCAGTTAAATCCAACAGGGAGAGCAGGAACACGAGGCTTTCTAAGAGCTGTGCTTACTACAGCGGTGCCTGATGGCTGCCATTAGTACTGTCCTCTGAAGCTGGAATGTCTCTGAAGACCAACCTGGTAACGCAGGGCCTGTATGTCAGAAATCAAACCTCAGTGCAAAGGGACCATGCATCTTGCTTGCATTTCCTATCAACAAACTACTCGGACTGCAAAGAGTTTACAAGCCTTCCTACAAGCTTTGCTCCCTGTGTTAATTGTCCTGGCTTTTCTTTCAGCGTCTGTTCCAGGCATGTTTTAGCCTGACTTTACTTTCACCCCAGATGACTGATGTAACCAACACCTTCCCTCCCATCTCAGCAGTGAGCAGACTTGGTGCATCCCAGTACAGTAAGGAGCAGTCCCACATGCTGATATCTCCAAAGAGCCGTTCCTGGCTGCACACACATCCAACAGCTCAGGCTGCCCTGGTACATGTGCTGGGTTCCAAAGGGAGTGCTAAGGTGTGTTTGCATTTTAACCCTATAATGCTCTTTTTAGCTAGAGCTCAATTGAAGGACTGCTGTTGCTGTGTAACTGGTTTTCCACTTAAGCTGGATTGAAATTCACCTGCACCAGGCTTTCTGTTCACTGCCTTCCCCTCGGTATGTCAGAACTTTGCTTGTTTATTATCTATCTTTTGCACTTTCCCCAATGGCATTGTGACCACTCTAATGTAACAGGGCACTGAGCACCTGTGTATGTAGGGCTCGTGGTTTTCAGCACTTATTTGCCAATAAACAAACTGCCTGACCTCCAGCCTCAGTGTCTGCTGTGGGCTCAGGGCTGCTCCGGTGTTACTGCGGCTCGTAGGGAGGGGAGGGATGCAGGTCAGGCAGGAGCTGTGCCATCCTGGTCTCAGAAGCTGGGTGTAAAAGCAAAACAAAGCTCCTAAACAAGGCAGCAGAATGACTTCAGCTGATGAGAGACTGGGAAGGTTATTGGGCATCTAACAACCCTTTTTGTTGTTATGGAAACTACCTCTGCTCTAATCTAAAACCCCAAAGCCTCATCCTTAATTTCCAGCTTGGATAGAAGGAACTCCTGGGAGAAGCAGCCCTTACAGTGCTCTGTAATGTAGCAAATAGCCGTTTCTCTACAGTTAACAAAGTTAATGGGTGATCAGCTTACACTGTTTGAGTTTTACAATTGCAGCGATACAGCTTCACTGCAGATACCTATTCCCAAGTCCAGCTCCATCCCTGTTATTCCTCCCTGTGATGCGCTACAGAAACAACACTTGATGATGCACAAAATGCACCTCAGAGAGGCAGAAGGAACCTGCCCAGCACCAGCACTGCTTTGTCGTTAGGAAAGGCTCAGAAGTAGCACCGGGCTTTCCCTACTAGTTGGTGGCTCACAACTACATTTCAATTTGATTTCTTGCCTTAAAGAAGCCTGAATTGCAGGGATTATTTTATGCAATAAACACTCACCTCTTTCTGTCTCCATCACGTGTTGAGCCTCAGAACCTGAAAGAGTTTGTTGATCAGCTTGAGACAGACAACAGTGTGATGGAACATCGCTGTAACCAACTCCAAGTCCTAACTGGAACTCCTGCTCCAGCAGCACTGCGAACCTGTGAATGGGGCAACCCAGCAGAGGAATCATTCTGTACGAGTTTAAAACCAACAGGCTCCCGATATAGTGCCAGGAAGAGACAGAATGGGGTGGGAAAACCAAAGGAATCGACCTGTGGTGTCACCTCTTCATAATGGTACCTGCAGTGTCACTCAAGCCACAGCTCACCTTGCTGTCACAAAGTACTTCAGCTCAGCTGACACAGAACTACGCAGACGATGCAGGGCCTGGTGCTGCAGGATACAAAGCCACAAACCCAGCTGCTGTCTATAAAGGTTTTAATATCAGTATAAATAGGCCACAGTTACAAAAAAATTGCAAGACTAGAGCAATGGAATTTTGACTTAAAAACCTTGAGCGAGGCCTTGCTCTTCAGAAACACACACAACACACAGACTGCAGGGTGGAGGGGAGGCGTGAGCACACATACACCACCTTGCCTTGAACCACTCAGTACAAAAATAGGAGTAGAAAGATGGTCTCTGAATTGCTGGCTGATCCCTACCTTGTGCCTTAACTGGACTCTGACTGGGAGGGAGAGGCAGACTGCACCTTGTGTTAAGAGCACAGTTAATGCCCAGAGAAGAGTCTGTCCTCTCCCTCCATCAGCCAGAGCTTTGCCAGCTGAGGTACAAGCTATAAAAATAAAGGTTCTGACTGTTCAGCACTTGTACCCAGCCAGGATGCTCTAGCAGATGGAGCAGGCAGGCTGTGAGCTGGTCAGTGAGGAGCCCGTCGCAGCTCTCCTTACATTCACTGTGCTGCAAGAGCTAACAGGATCGTGCTGCTGATATTACAGCTTGGTATCCAACGCTGCCCAGACCAGGCCTCCCTCCCCGCCCCAGTCCTTGTTACAGGCTCTCCCAAGGGTGATGCTGTCTGTGGCGGACACGAATCGTTCTGGTGCGAGTCCTGGAAAGGGAGGCTGTGGCAGAACAGCATCTATCTCTGCACGTGCCGAACGAAGGCCTGCACGAGCTGAAACAAAGGTTCCTGCCCCTCAGGGCCCAGCTTGGAGGCTGACTTCCCCTGGGGAGAGGGAAGAACCCCACTGGCAGGAGAGGAGGGACCTCCACGGCGGAAATAACGAGACAAGCTGGAAAGCAGCGTACTCTGAAATGAGAAGATACGACGAGTTAGTTTCTTCCAAGCGTACATCCATCTACCTCCCAAAACGAGGTGCTGGCGGCACAGGAACAAACATCAGCTTGCACAGCCCACATACCAAGGGCTGTTCACTCACGCAGGGGAATGGGCCGTACCAGGCAGACAAGGGACCTTTTCCCACAGAACACACTTAGAATGAACAGGGAGAGAGAATGGTACGAGCTGCTCACCAGCTCAGAGCTGAGCTCCTGCTTCATCCGCTGCTTATCGCGGGGATGCACCGCTGGGTCTCTCAAGTACCGAACAGCCTGGGAGATGAGCAGGTAGAAACAGTTCTCCATTGTAAACATGAGCAGAGACCTGTGCAAGGAAACGCAGATCAGCAGGAGCCAAATATCCCAATTTCAGATCAACAGCCTTGGAAAGATTTCACCTACAGTACTAAGGGGGTTGCACTGCTGCTGCTCAGACTGGGCTCAGGCAGTGACAACAAAAGCTACAGTCAACAGAGCAGAAAGCCCCACTTGCCCTGTGTGCTTTGGAGAGCTTCTAACAGGCAGCTGAACTCCTGTTGTTCAGAGTGAGAAGTTCTGAAGCCACCCTAATGCCTATAAACATCAGCTCTGACCTGAGCAGCATTGGGTTCTGCCCCTTGGCCGCAGCTAAATAAAAGATCTAGAAACTTACTTGAGGGTTTTGGTTCCCTCTTGCATATTCAGCCCTGCAGCCTGAGGAAAAGGCTCCTTCTTCTTATCCAGCTGAAAAAAAACACAGCTATTGGACACAGCACATACAGGAGCTACTCTTCAGAATGTTCATCAAAGGAGTTCTCTGAGGTTACTGCAGGAGCTGTGCCTTCCCAAACACAGATGGCCAGTACCTCTCCCAGCATGTTGAGGGCCACATTGACTGTAGCAAGGAGGGTCCCAAAGGAAGGTGCGACATCCGAATCAAAGGCTGGTGTGGTGAAGCTCAAGACAAAGAGCACGTTGTACTCAGCAAGGTCCAGTGACTGTGGAGAAAAGCAAAGAGGACTGTGTGACCTCTGAGGACCCAGAACGTCACTTGGGACGACAGAAACCTCCCTGCCCAGGGTGCAACATCTCTTACCTGATCCAGGAGTATCTGGCAGACGTCAGGGGTGAAGTGGCGCAGCGCAGCAAGAGATTTGCTGAGGATCTTCAAGAGGCTGTACTGCACCATCAGCAGCGCCTTCTGCTCTGCTGCCTCTGACTCAGGGCTGGGGTGTTTGGAGGAGGCCTGGGGGTTACGCTGCACTCGTGGAGTCACACTTGACGGAAGGGAGTCGCCATTTTTTGTCTGCAGAGAAAAGCGTGTTAGATACATTCCTGATTGTTTTGCATTAAAGGTGATGCTTTCAGCAATGCATGATCTCTACCTCACGTTCAGCTGTATCTCTTAAACAAATTAAACCAGATTAAGGACACCAGGTCAGTGATGTCTTAATGGCCCTAGAGAGCACTACAGCAATGCAGCTTCCTTGATGCTTTGTAGGCAGCTCTAAAACGATAATAGCATCACTCAAGCACAGGCTGCTGTTTCTCAAGGTCTGACCTTTCACAGTCAGAGCTTTTCGTCTCAACTACTATCTGAACGCGTTTTTGCTGCAGAAAGATGCAAATCCCAGCTATTGATATTGCTGGTAATCATCACTGGGAACAGAGCCCAGATACTGAATAGCATTTGGCTTTCAGCATGAAGCATGAGCACACAATGCTCCCAACTTTCAGCCTTCGGGACCCCATCCTCACTCACCTGCAGGTAGTGCTGGAGCATTTTGCGGCTGTGCAGGAGGGAGGTACAGGCCTGACACAGGTAACACAGATTGACCTGAAATAAAGAAGACGAGGGAGAAATCTCTTCAAAAATCAAAGCCCATCCAGGCAGAAGAGTGTGACATAAAGGAAAGAACATAAAGAGCCGTAATAAAAATAACTGCAGTGCCACTTGCTCTTACCACATCCAATTCCCTGCATTCCACCATTAAGTGTTACCTATGGCAGTATTCTGACTCCTACCTGCATGTCCCTCATAAGCTGCGGCAGGTGGAAATGCCACTCCTTTGTGAAATTTGAGAGCTGGAGAATGAAGCCAACAGTGTGATCAGCCTCCTCCAGACAAGCCAAGCTCTGTACCGTCCGTACTGCATTGAGGCACTGGAAAGCAGAGAGAAGTAAATCAGGACATTGAGAGCCAAAGCATGAAGTCCATTCTTCTAGAGAAGAAAAAAAAAGACAGCAGCTGTGTCTGTTTAACACTTCTACAGTTACTGACCCATTTCCACTGTTGCTGCAACACAGAGACCAGGTAAACCATCACAGAGAAGGCACGTGACATACCTGAAGAATCCTTTCTTGATGGACACCAACAAAGTCCAGTGCTTCTGTCAAGAAGTTGTATCGGAGTGTCTTGAGAAGGCGCTCCATCAGTGACATGGAGAGGCGATAGACCCCAGGCCAAGAAGGAGCATCCTGAGACTTCCGAGACGAAGCAGATGTCTGCACAGATACAGAAACAAACAACTTGTGGCACACACCACAAACACTTCGCATCGTTTTCAAGTCTCCAGGTCCTACAGGAGATACGTCCCCCAACCCAAAGGGCTCCTGTTCAGCCACAGCCTGCAAGGCAGGGTACAGCAAGCTCTCCTGGCACATTGCTACTCAAAAGGAAGCAGCACCCACCTGAATGGCTCCATTAGTGCTGAGCTGGTACACGCTCAAGAGGGGCAGGCAGACACTCTGTGTGACACCAGCCCCAGCCACTGCTGCTGCTCCCTACAAGGCACAGAACAAACTACCATTAATATATGCAGGCTTCTCCCTGGTCTAAGACTGAAGAGGCTCCTCCTATTTCTGTCCCTTGCACTGCCACCACCCTTTCAGAGAAGCTTTGTCACACATACTGCTAAAAACTAGCAACAAGAAGAGCACTGCTGTTCTTGCAATAAAACTTAACCTGCACAACTGTACTGTCAATTCCATTTCCATGTCACCTGCTTTGGTAAACACCTGATCTTTGAGAAGAGCTAGCTTTGGAATGGCCTTCATTGCACTTAAAGCCCTACACTAAGTTGAATTTGTAATAGATAAGTAACGCTTTACCTCAAGTAATGAGAAACCAGGTTCCAACACTTAGTACTGTTTTAAATAGGGCTGGATAATCTGCATTGCAGAACACATTCAGTGAAAGTGCCTGTTCTAAATTACAGGTCTGCTCTGGCTGCCTCAGATCTTCCAGCTGAGACATCCCATCAAAAAGAAGCAGCAGGCAAAACAGGGAGGCGTAAAGACAGGACCCACTGCTTGCCAGCTTCTAACAACCCCTTTATCTACACACCACTGTGCAGCTGCATTGCAGGCAGAGTAATGAGATACACGGAGCCTATTAAAATGAATAGCTGTATGCTTTCTTTTCTCTGCATCTCTCACCTGTTGCGTCCTTGCTAAGGTCAGCAGGAGATGTAACGAGGCCTCTGTGAAGTGAAGGTTTTGTTTAACTCTCAGGCTGATCTCCAAAGCAGTAAAGATGGTAGGAAGCACAGGGACTTTCCTAGTAATCTGCAGCCAGTAATCTCCATCATCATCAACTTCACAGAGCTCTTTTGCGAGATGCAGACCCAAAACACAAACCTGGAGGGGAGAACAGGGTATATGCTTGACATGTACGCCATGAAAGAAATCTTGAAAGCATTTCATGTGATGATCCGAAGTTCAGCCATTCTCAGAATCATAAGGTGGCTGGTGTCCCTCACATTATACTCTGTGCAATTCCTGGCTCTCATATAAACTGTGACAATGTTTCTTAGGACAGATCTGAAGGAGAGACAGCAACAGCCAATTTCCCAGGCTGACATACGCCAAAATATCACGGAGCAATTCCAATGTAAGAACTGCCAAAGTTTCCTTTAGAGGCAGCAGGAAGCAAATGGGGTCCCCAACACACACAGATCTTTTTGTCCCTTTACCCCATCTCGCTGGTCCTTGTGTTTAACACGAGAGACATCATCTGTTTCCATGCTGTCCTTGTCATCTGTGGCATCTCCCAAGGTCAGGCTGTGTCGAGTCTGATCGAAGAGTGCAATGACCTCATCCTGGAGCGTTTCACACACACTCAGCACCAGCTGGGAGTACTGAGGGATCTCATTCACTGCCACACACATGGAATAGGTAACAGTTAGCACACCAGCTTAGGTCGAACTGGTAATATCACTGGGATACATTCCTGAGAGTTAATATTACTGTTTTTATTGCAGAACCCAAAAGACAGAACATGAGGAATTGTAACAAAGTCAGATGAACAAGGCCAGAAGAATATAAATAATTTATAAGATCACCATCTGAATCATATCAAACGTAATTTTCCCAAGAAGTCATTATCAGCTGATTACATTTCAAAGCAGAAATCAAGCACTGCCACGGACTGACCATTCTGTAGCTGCTCCCAACAGCACTGCCTACCCATTGCTCCAGATTGCTGGCCCCAGTCCATGGATGCAGCCTGCTGTCCATGAGCTGCTGTATAAACACCACACTCTCATGAAAACCCATCACAACAAACTGCACCACCTTTTACTCACATGACTGCAAATTCAAATTCAGCACCAAATACAAATATTAAAGAACAGTAATAATTCTCCACTTTGTTTATTTTCTGGACAACGTGGGCTTGCAGGCCCTGCAGTGGGACAGGGACTGCAATGGATCAGGTAAACTGAGACACTCCTCAACTCAGTGCCTTTATATCAGTTGCACAGCATAGAAAAATACTGTCCAGGTTCCACTGTATTAAGTGCTACTACAGTGTACACAGTCCCACAAAGGACTGAAGTAACAAAATAACATTCTACATCTTGCACTACAGCTAACACCATACACATCTTTATGCTGGAAACGTGGTAGTGTTAATTGTGTATTCAACCATGGCAGCACTGCTCTTGATGTTGGTACATACAGAACCTCACCTTTCATCTCCTTCATCTGCAGCACAGTGATAAGAGCTGAGAACACTTTGGCTTTGGTTTTCTCCATCATCTGCTGATCTGCCTGCAGAACTCCCTCCAGAATCTGCGTCAAGGAGTTTATGATTTTATCCACAGAACCCAACTCGCTGACAACAAAAAGGAAGAGCTCTTCAGATTAGACACGATCCCTCAGTAAATACACTGGCTCAACTGAGCTGTGTGCATCATTGGTTTAGGTTCTTCCAATGAAACCTAGGCAAGTCACTACCTCAGCTCACTAAAGACAGGCCACAGCACAGTACAAATGCAGGGCTTGCTATTACAAAAGCCTTTTGTCATACACTTTTCACCAGAAAGCAGAAAGTCAAACCATGTATGCATTGCTATAACATCTTTCAGCAACAAACTACAGATATTTGCCATCTCAAAAGGAAACTTCATTATAAGGCATCAGGTTCCTCCCCAGATCACTAAGGGAAAATCACTAGAGCAAAACACTTAAACATACTTTCCTAAGTTTTTATGCTTAGAAGTGATCAGTAAGTACCCATACAAAATAATACCTACCTCTTCCACTGCTTCAGCAGGATGAGAAGAAGTGTACACAGCATAGAGCCCAGCTGCAGACAAGATACCGACATGGGAACCAGAAGCTAAGAAGAAACATCACAAGAGTTAAAGGTGTAACAGTCAATTCAATGTATACAGTGCAAGAACTGCCCTGCCCAAGTACCACCACAAAATGGTTTTTCAGCAGCTGGCAGCACCAGGGGAACCAGAGCCCTCTGCAGGGTCACCCAGCTGCATCAAAAATGACACATTAAACATAGATGTATATGAAGCTCAAGGGAAAGACTCTGATACAGTCCAAATTTACAGGATCTGAAAGAAAAAAAACCTACGATGGGAAGCAGCTGCAGAAATAGAGCTCCTTACAGTACACATGAGATGAGCAATTGGAAAATTCAAGAACGTAGAGGAATTTGCACCTACCAAAGCCTTGGTCCCATCCAGCACATCCAGAAACAACTGCTGATGAACTTCAGGATCAGTGAGATGCATTATATCCGCCTAGGATCCACAAAAGCAAAGCTCAATCAAATACAATAAAAGATACACCATTTTTCCTCTCTAACATCAACTTGCTGTTCTGTTCCTTAAAGAATACACCCAATTTTGTATCAGCTGAACGATGCAATTTTGCAGAGATCACTGAAGTATATGAGCAGTTAACGAAGTTGGCAATGGCTGATTTCCCTGCTGGGCCATTCACTACACCAAGCAAAATCTCTTCAGGTCCATTTAATTACTTCAAATTGCTATAAATATTGTATACCACTCCCCCACACTCAAACAGATGAAACACTAACTACCCTAAGCCTACACCATCCTTGTGCCAAGTCCCATTCTCAGTGCAGATATATCATAACTGAAAGGAAACTAACAATGGATTTTCACTATGATGTAGCTAAACCCTGAGAAGCTGACACTGCATTATTCAAAGTGTTAATATCAGATTATCATGAGAGATAAGAGAAAAAGCCCACAAGGGCAGCTCTTACATGGCTAGTAGATATAATGAGCAGCATCCGCCAGGCTGAGATGAGCATCTGATATTCTGTCATGGAGGCACAGCTACTGCCCTCTGTCTCTGCCACATAATATGCCAGCGATTTCACATATTCTGACCAATAAGCAAAGCGATTTTTGGTGGAGAAATTCTTCAGAGTGTCTTTCAGGGACTGATCCAGGGAGCCCCTGACCAAATAAGGAGGAGAAGATATCTTCATTTATTCTTTGGTCAGAGAATACACTCCTTCTGAGACTCAGGTAGGAAAGCCAAGGGCACAGCTTGCAAGTGAAGGGTATTCCACAGATTAGACCTGTGCAGGGAATCCCACTTTTTGCATCATACTGAAGGAGAAAAGATGATCCCTGAAGAAAATCTACCATTTGTTTTGTTGTTTTTTAATGGAGATTTTAGTTAATCCCGACTATTCATTATATCAAAGCTGTTATGTTCAAAAAAACTAAACTCAGTCTGAGAAAATGACTGACATGCTATTCAGCAATCACTATGCACTTCACTTAGTTCACCATTTCTTCCATTAACTACCGTATATTCTGATTACAGGGTACAAGGAAATACCAGCATTCTCACCTATGGGCTACAGAAACAGATCACAAACATACATGTGAATTTCTTGCAATCACCAATTGCATAAAGAGATCTTACAAAGTTTTCACAGGATTACGTGTATTTACTTGCTGAAAGCCTGTGTGGTCTATCGGAACTAAGACACAGAGTTGAGACTTTAGTAGAGGGATGAAGGAGAGACTGCCAAAGACTCACTTGACAACATAGTAGATCTCCAAGCAGATGATTTTCATGATTAAGGCACAGGTATCCAAGACACTGAGCTACAAAGACAAGATGAAAGCAAAATTTGAGCATCTTGCTCCGCAGTGTGAGTGGAACTCTAATTTAACCTTACCCACCCACTCACAGTGACTGATAATCTGGTTTGGCAGACTTGTTTCTCCCATGATAGCAACAGTTATGTCATTTGACAGTGGACTGGTGATGATAAGGAAGGAATACTGGATTCAAAGTGGCAGTCAAACTGAGTGAAGGCACAGGCCACTCATAACGAAGGGGAAAACACCCACAGGAAGGAAGAATGCAATAAACCTCTCTGATTTCTCCATGACTCCAGCCAGCCTGAGCTGTGCCTAAATACGAGGAGTCAGACAGCATACACAGTACAGGTGCACTACATACAGCACATCTTCCATAGAACACAAACACAGATGCCAGATAACATCTATTTTGATTTCACATGTGAAAAAAGAGCAGAGAATTGCTCAGCTCCTGCCTCTGCTGAGACCAGCCAGTCACACTGCTTTTCAGAAAGCTGAAAGCACAAACAGCCACACACACTTAGAGACCCATCCGAGAACTACAAAGCTGCCTCCATTTTGCCCTGATGTAACTCACCTCTGACGTCTCTGAAGGCGGAGGAAGAGTCCCAAACAGTGGATTAGTCAAATTTTCCCAAAACTTTGGCCTAGGAGATGGATACAGAAGGAGTATCAGTCATCTCCCTCATGCTTAGCAGCATTTGGTCCATTCCAAATTCCACATCTATTTGCTTCTGAACACGCACACTTTGGCTTTTCATCTTCTTTCCCAAGGGACAGAAAACACACACACAGCACACCCCTCACTAGGATGCACAACACCTAGGATGCAATTGTCCCTCAACAGACCAAAGAAAAGGCGTTATAGGATACAGGCAGCAGAACACACTGTAGGAGAACAACCACTCACTTTGTCCTCAGAACCAGCATGGCACTGTCTCGGCGGTCCTGCCACAAGGCGTGCAGGAAGGCGATGGCAGCACGGTGCAGGAGGGGAGGACACCAGTACCTCTCCTGTTGTTTGGAGTCTATCAGCTCTAAGACTACTTGGAGGCAACTCCACTCCCCCAGACTGAACTCCTAAAGCAAAAGGAAACAAGAGAGGTTATGCCCCCACCAAACCACTGCAGAGATGTGTATTACAGCAGAATGCCCTCAATTCCTCTTCAACAGAATGGTAAATCTTGAGTACATGATGCAGTGGGAATACACTGTATAACAAATAGTACCAGTTTTTCACAGTACTTTTTTCACTACTGCTTTGCAGTTGGAGATTTTCTTGAGTTGGGCCTTTTTGCTCTGAATCATTAGAGAGGATCTTATGAAGACTAAGAACAGCTCCTTAATAAAGCTGAGAACACAGCACAAGCATTCACTGCAAACACGTTCTGCATTCACCTTTACATCAGACACACAGAGTTGCACGTAAAGACTCTAGAGATCCATGCCATAAAACACAGAGATGTTACAATAAAAGAGCAGAGAATCTCCAGGCAAATGTCAGCCATTCTACCTTTGAGCCATCACTGCCATCCTTCACTTCCAAGTTCAGGAAGAGCTCGATGAGCCCAGGCTGTGTCTCCACTGCCACTGTGAGGAATTCCAGTATCATGACCTTAATGCGCATGTCCTCGATCTTGCTCTGCAGGCGGGTGAGGAAGGCGTCGCGGATGGCAGCAGCATCACTACCAAGACAGGCATAAACAGACATGGGAGCAACCTGTAAAAGGAAAGAAACATCAGAAGCCAGGATAACCAAATGCTACAGAATGCCTCTTCTCTAATACAAATAGTTTTCAGTCCACACTGCCTTCAGCCGACTTGCATTAACCTCCCTGATACAAACAAGCCTGAAGAAACTGTTTTGAAAGAATTCAGTGGTGGAATCAGTCAGAAAGGAAGAAGCAAAGCTCTCGTGGGAGCCTCATCCTACCGTAGCCAGTCGCTTGAGCAGCTGGATGGCCAGGCGTGGAAGCGCAGGATCATGCTTGTGGTAGATGTATTTGGCCAAGACCGCAATAAGATTGTTTCCATGAGCACCTGAAAGGGCCACAATCAAAATCAACGATTAAGTGCAGCTATTTCACAAATAATGACTTCCATAGCAAAAGGTGAGAATTTGGTAAGTCTTCCAAAAAAATGAAGCATGATGGGATCTTAAAGACCACCCAGTTCCAACCCCTCCACCACAAACAGGGTTACCACACCCAGTAGAATGCCTTAAAGGAGGGAGAATTAGCCTTCACCTATCACTAGAAAGCACATTTTGGACATTTCAATAACTGACATATTGTCTGTAATGAGACACACACTGACTATTTCTAAGTAACAAAAAACCACAACTTCCCAGGCTGTCTCCATGGAAGAATACATACCATGCTGAGTAAGTGCCTGTTCCAGTGGAGATACCACACTAGAGGGGGGTTTCAATCGTATGACATTATTGGTGACTGAGAATGCCAGCTTCACAGTTTGTATCAGCAGCTGGCCTTGGCCTTGTGACTCATCACTGTGTTTTGAAAAAGAAAGCAAAGTAAGTAACTGTGTTGACAACTGAGGTTTATTATCTGCACAACATTCAAAGATGAAATTCTGCACTCTGTCAGTCAGAGGTTATAACACATTTTCACTCTGACTGTCACATCACCACCTAACAGCTGCTGAAATACAAACCCCCACACAGCCACAATGTGGATTGTCTGCTCAGCCCTGAATTCTCAGCATCAAACAAAAAAGGAAAATAGTCTGACAGCCTATTGTCACTTCTCTCCCCCTCTTTAGGAGAAGGGTTTTAAATGCATTAAGACAGAGGGAGACACATTTGCATGAGCCAATCTTAAAGAAACTATAACACATCCACGATAAACGATGAGACTAAACTGGCTCTAAATCCAGCAATTTCCTAAGGCTTTCCTTACAGGATAAACATTCTGGAAAGACATGAAAGCCAAAAAGCATTTCTCTCTAGTAAGTCTGGATTCCCTTCCAGATGTTCTAAAAGAACAAAAGGCAGGCTTTCTCAAAAACAACCTCCTGGCAAGTTTGGCTAAGCAAAGTAGAAAACTAAAGCAACAGCATGAAGCATAGAGTACAACAAAAATTAAATATGGATCCGTAACAAAGAAGGCTTGCTCCTCTAGAATATACAAGGCAGGCTGCCACAGATCCCCAGGTAAGTGCAATCATGTCAAAGCTACATTTCAAATACTGCCCTGTTGTTTTCCTTCTTACACAGAGATGAAGCATACGACTCACCTACTGGACTGGGAGGCCATTACCATGTCAATAGTGTGCACACCAATCCCCATGATGTTAATGACAGCTTGCCCTGCTTCAGTGTTGGCCAGGCTGAAGATGCACAAGGACTGAAGGCTGGGGGCATTGCTGTGGGACACAAACACCACAGAACATCATCATTAAGATCACTCACTATACTTTCCCCCCCCAGCACTTACTAAATAACCACAAAGTAATGTTAGCATTTCTACATGTCCACTAACTTCTACTTCATTCTCCCTTCTACTTCCTTCAGAGTGGATATATCAAATAGGAAAGTGGGTGGCAGTCTGCGCCATGGAATACATATGCTTTTTTCCCTTTCTGTATCAGATACTCTAAAAACCACCATGCTTTGCTTTGTCTCTTTTTCTACCCTTCCTATTCTCAGTAATGCAGAAAACCACTGAAACCAGCACTAAACAAGCAGGCCAGTTAACTCCAGGTAACTTGCATTCAAAAACTGAAACAAAAAGACAGCAACAGAGTCCTGCTGCACTATAAGCCAGGCAACCCCAGACCTGACATCCATCATCCACCTTACCTACTGCGAGGATCCATTTCAGGGCATAAATTCAGTATCGCATGAATCAATTGTAGAATGAGGCATCCTGAAACACAGATGAAAAGGAGCGCTCAGTTTTCAGGGTGACCCATTACCTAGTCCTTAATATTTTCAACCAAATCTCGGCATCTACCAATACTAGCAGGTGATGCACAAAGCAAATCTTAAACGTCTGCCAGAACAAAGATCTGATTAAAAAATGGGAAAAATTTATGTTTTCTCCCCAAGGCTGGTGATCCTTTTCAACCTCACCTGCCAACCCCCTCCATTTCCTTACCAATTTTCTCTCTCACTCCATGAGAGTTGTAACGCCATTTGTGGTAATTTGGTAACATCTCCTTCAGGACAAACACGATGCAGGGCACAAGCCCTTGGCTCTGGGTGCTACCAAGTTGTCCCTGGAAGAAACAGAAATGTTATTTTTTCCTTTCACGTTTAATGGACATCAAATCTTTCATAGGAAGATCAGCTATGGGTCCTTAAATGTGAGAAAACCACTGAAGATGGTGACATAGATATAAAAAAAATTTCTATTGTCTTGTAGATCAGATCAGAGCAGAGCTTTGAAAGAAGCAGAGAAAGCACAAAGCAGCAGCACATAAGGAACACTGACCAATGACTGATTACTCAGAGACACACTGCACAGACCATGTCAGGCACTGCTGTATTTCACTTTCTCAGCTGACTTCACATAACGACCACTCCAGAAGCACTCACCCGGACCAGAGTCGTGATGAGGTTCAGGAAGGAGATGGTAACTCTGTACTCGCCTTGAGGCTGCTCTATGCTCATCAGCAGGTTTCCATAGCCCCCAGCATTCATTCCCTCTGCACTGTGAAACAAGCAAGGGGATTCATTGTACAAATAATACAACTTCGACATGAGTGAGAAATGCCAGAGATGCACAGATTCCATAAATCTTAGATTTCAAACAGGCAGAAAGGTCTTATGGCAAATTATGAACAAATCAGGCAGAAAAAAACAACAACACACCAATACCTAACCATGTGATTCATACTGGACACTGGATTGGCAACAAATGGTAAGAAGCCCGTATGGTGAAGGTCAGTCCAAACCTGCATGAGAATAAGAAGAGATATTATCTCTCACTCACATGCCTATGTACCAGTTTTCAAACTTAGAAAACCAAGAAGGTCCTCACCTTGGCTGGCATCCGTGCAGCCAGTACAGTCAAACAATTGACACAAGAAGCAATAACATCCATAGGGGGAGAGATTACAGTTGTCAGCCTGGGAAAGACAAATATGCATAAAATGCACTGCCATTTGTGATCTAGCCTATATGCTGCTGTTTTGATCCAAAGCATCAAACCTACACTCCAGCACAGACACCAGAGTCCACACTGTCAATCCAGCCTTGCCAACTCTCCCTCTCCCTTGAATCAGATCAATTTACTGCACAAAGCAAGGCTCATCAGACAACAGGCTGTCACAGTGAATAGTGATTAACCAGCAGATGACTGGAGGGAGAGTTAATATGTGCCACAACGTCCAAGAAAAAAGTGAAGTAGGGATCGTTCTGCTGCACCAAAGCATTCTGTAGCCAGAACAGTCCTTACTGAACATCAGCCCTGTGAAGTTCAACCACTGAGATGCACTTCTTTCAGATCTTTTGGTAATGGGTAAGCAAACACATTTTCAGCTCATTACATCTTCTCAGGTACCCCTGCTGTTAGTGACTCTGTGCTGGTCAATGACTCACCTCTGCAGCAGCATGTAGATTCGTGATGTGATTGGCAGAAGGCAATCTGCTATGGACACATCAGTGCTGATGACTTTATGAACCAAATCAATGATTGGCTTGACCCTCTGACAATGCTGAATCACATCTAGGTAAAGAAAAGTAGCATTAGAATGCAAACATTATGCATCAGCAGTTATCAAGCTTAAAACAATGCATGTTCATCTTCCAGAATATCCCCAGGCTCACCACATTATATGCTCTCAGCCTTTTGCAGTGGATTACCATAACTAAAACCCCAAACCAAAACCAACAACAATAACAAAAACAAACCACGTTTTGGGTGAGTATTCCAAGCTCTTTCAGAAGTACTCAGGGCTGCTCAATCCTACTATTAACTTAAAATTGATAACAACAATCAATTACTTTATTCTCTCTTACACTCCCTGCCTCTCTCACCTGCTGTGGATACAACATGGAGCAGCATTTCGATCTCACAGGTAAACAGTGTCCAGCTGCTGTAGGAATACTCCCATCGTACTAAATAAGCTCGATCATCCAGCATCACTTGGCCCACTGTACCCTGAGGTATCCTCAAATTTGTCTGACCTAGTCCTAAAGAGTGAAGAAGGAAGTAAATCCGTAAGTCTCCCCACAAGTTAGAAGACAGGTAAAGAACTAAACTCCACAAATCACTTGAATAAAAAAAGATGAAATGCGATTTCCTTACCTAGAGGATAGAGGAGCTTTGGAGCCTGCCTTCGCCACAGGGTGCCATCTTCATGAGAGATCACATCAGGAGGTTTATGCTTGTAGAGTTCAATATAGAAGGACATTTTATCCAGGAAACTGTACACCTGTACAGAAAGAGAGCTTAAAAAAACACAGCCAAAGAGACAAACCCTCTTAAAAATTAATCAACCATGTCATTAGCATGCATTACCACACAGCATGCTACCCCTATCTTGAAATAATCTCCCAAACACCAAGAGAGATCTTGTACCTTCTTTGCAGTAGATTTATCTGACACAAGAGCCTGGAGCAGCTGAAGGAGAGGAGTAAGAAGGTGGGGAAACATCCCACATACACTGTCCAGGATAATACCCAGACCTGCAGTTGGTTCCTGGTGATGGAAACAGAACAAATGTCTTACTGCTAAAAAGAAATACTAAAATAGCCTCAGTGCAGCATAAGGATACAGCTCCTTTCAAAGTCGTACACTGGACATTAATCATGCACAGAAGTACCACTCCAGTCCTTGCACAGACTAAAGCATGAGGCAGTGTGCAAGTATAAGGCAGGAAGTAAGACTAACACATTACGCATCATCCTAATTCTGTAACAACAAAAAAATAAGCAGGATGCTTTTGCCAGCAGTTAGTTCAGTCCTTGCAATACCAGCCCTATTTTAAACTATCACCTATATTAAAACTTGTTCCAGTATCCTTCAAGAGGAAAGCCAGGGATGGACCTAAAAGGCAGGAAAGGGCAAACGTAAATATAAGATAGATACAAATGAACACGGGCTCCTCAGGGCCTCCTAGCAACTAACTAACTAAATACAATCAGTCTGTTCCTTTCCTAAAAGGGAATCTTTTTATCGGGTTTTGGTTATAAGCAAAGCAGGTCAAAGAAATTTCCAGCACACTCACTGTCTTCCAGAAGAGCTGAGGAATGCTGGAAGCTGCCAGAACTTCACATGCTGCATCAATTATATCCTTCAGAGGAAGAGAAGAGAAACGAAACAAAATGTTACTTTACACAGAGAATAATCATCAGAACCAAATTTTGTCACATTCCTAAAATTTAAGTTTCTGTGCTTACCAGCTAAGATGGAACTACTACTTCTGGCCAAAAGAGAAGGAAACACCACCCACAAAACCAATCTAAAGCCATGCTTCTTATCAAGGAATAGCCTGGCCAGGACAAACATGTCCACTACATTTACAAAGGACTGTATCATGTCCCCTCAAACTTAAAAACTGAACATGTGTTACTTCCATTGCTTTGGAAATAAAACATTGACAAGTGGCTTGAAATCCATAGGACTTCAAGATATTCTGTATTTCACTGTTATTCAACCAGTCTGCAGTGGTGTTTACTAAATGTGCATAGTGTAAGCCACACTTTTCTAATCTATCTAAAACAGAAATTCTGCTATTTGAAATCCAAGATTACGACCTAACAGAAGAAATTAGTATCTGTTATGATAGGTTATTTCAAATTAGCTAACAGACGCAATGAGCAATGGATGCTTACTTGCTGATTGCCCAATGTATGCAATTCCAGTGATGTCAGGACAAAGGAAAGAAGCCCATAAATGCACATACAAGCTGTGCTGGCAGTACACTGCAAAGAAAGAATACATAAGAGCATTACAGGAAAGTTTACGAGCTATAGAACATAGTGTAACAGCCACTTAGTCTCCTTTACAAACCGCACACCTCTGAGTAACTGAGTAACACCTCTGTCATGAATCCTTGCTACAGTACAACAAGCAGTCACCAGTTAAACCACACATAACTGAACTGAGAAATCATTCACTGCTACTACTAATATCATGAAAAACACCTTCAAAACACCAAAAAAGAATCATTCAGTGTTCAGAGAAAGCAGAAGATTTGCTTTCATTGGTTTCTGCCCACCAAGGTGATTGCTCTCACACACTGTATTGCTTAATGAAACCATATCTGAAGAACAGTGCAGAATTAAATACTAACAAACTCACATTCTTGCCCCCACTGCTAAGTGATTTCAGAAGCTTTGTCAGGTACTGGAACACATTGAGCTGGATAGCAGTGCTTCCCAGTCTCCTGATAACATTGGTTGACTCCTCAGGATTTATGGTATGACGGAGCAGAGCCCAAGCCAAAAGCACAGGAGCGTGATGTGAGACATCCCCTAACTGCAGCAGCTGATTGTCCATTTCCTGCACGGAGATAAGAGAAACACAACTGAGATCTCAGGGAAGCAGAAAATACTCAGTAAGCATATTGCTGATGGCAGCTTTCTGCTAACACTCATTGTTATATTACAGACCATTACTTCAAACATCCAATGGACCAAACTGTGCATGTGCAGTCTTGGTCTGTGTGCTTGTTTTACTGACTTTGTGCTCTTTTAACCTCAGAAGTTCTCTGTCCTAAAAGCCCTGACACTGAGAAGGGAATGAAACAGAAGACTTTTAAAGCTCACATTGCCTAACTCTTTGCACACACCTTTCTTTAAAGAAAGGCCCAAGATAATCAAGTATATAAGTGGGAGAAGAATTAATTTCCTTCTTATTTGTCCCATCAAGTTTCATGGATGCTAGCTCTTCTATTTGGCCAGCAAACACAAGAGTCAGAACCTTTTATACATAATCTTTTAACAGCACTGCTTCGATAACCAGAGTAAGTTTTACTTACTCTGTCAGGCTGAACACGGAGTTACCCTGCCTGCACTTTACCTGGTGGATATGTGAATTATTGGCTAACTTGTGCTCCTCTGTTCTATCATCCAAAGCTCGCTCATGGAGGGAGTCAATTTCCATGCCTTCCACCAGAATAAGAGCACTAAAGTAGCTGCAAGCAGGAAAGAGGAAAAAAAATCAAGTAGGTGAGACATTTTGTATCAGAATTCAGCTGATGTTTTTGTTCAGTTGGTTTCTAATGTAAAAAGAATGACAGTCAAAGAATAACATTCAGTTTGCATTGGTTCAGCTGCTCTTTAAAGAAATAAATTAGCAGCAGGTAATCCAAATTTTGTCTTGAAATGCTAAGCATAGAACAGATTAAAATGTTCAAAACTACCACTGAACAAACAAAAAGACCCTTCATTCCTTCAGGACACAGCCTAAGCTATGTCCCACACAGCAAAACTAAGACGCTATCACCACTTGTATAAGCAGACCCACAGCTTGTACTAGGGCAATTCAGTTCACACTACAGAACTGTGAAGATGCAGTTTCACTTTATAACTAGACAAGGTGAAACTAAATGGCACTGTGTCTTAATTGCTATTCTTACTACAGACAATTAAAGCTGGCATCTGGATGCCCCTCTGCTTTGCAATCACCTCTTCATTTTGCCACCAATGTCCAGTGCAATCAGAAAAGACATTCTCCCTTCATCATTATTAGTTCAGCTTCATTTTCAGAGTGGTGATTTTAAAGTGACGACTTAAGAGAGAGAAGAAATATAAGCACTTTTTTCTTTTTTTTCTATTACTGAGGAAAACAACTGCACTGTTCTGTATTCACTCCACAGATATACATTACTCACCCAATACGATCCACCAGGTGATCCATGCTCTCATCCACCAAATGCCTGTTGGTTTGTCTAGTGCCAAATCCCTGCTCCTTGAACAACTTTGCAAATGCCAGAAGCTCATCAGGTGCCATTTCAAAGTACGCATAGTAGAGGAAGATGACTTCCAGGAGCATGGACTGCTCACGGAGGCATTGCACAAACCAACGGGAAACCTGACGCTCTGTCTGCACAAGGAGAAGTCCCACCATCATGCATCAAAGCTCAGAGATCAGACAAATCAATCAGAAACCAAGAGGGGCTGAGCTATTTCAATGCTTGCATAGTTGGTGGTTTGCATTAATAACAAGAGAGAAAGAGACTATGAAGAACTACATGAATTGATCTGTTATAGTCGAGTGTTATCAACAGATTTCTTACATGGAAGAATGTGTTTCAAAAAGCTTGCTTTGGTTCTGAGCAAAAGTTTGCTCAATTAAAGAGAAAACAGTGGTTAGGTTCTTCAACAGAACCATCTTATAGGCTACATCTGCACGCAGACATTTCAACACACTATGCATAAAGAAAGACTTTCTAAGTTAGACAGATATACTTTGTAAGTTATATAGAAGAGCATGGAAAAAAAAAATACCATGAGATTTCCGTGTGTTTCCCATGTAGGAGCTTCTGCTTTGTACAGTTCTTCAAACTGTTTACGGTAATTAGGAACAAGTTCCTTGTCCAGCTTCTCAATACACTGGAAGTACTGTGCCTTAAACAAGCAAACAAATAAATAAATGAACTTCCATATACATTCTTGTGTGGTTTTTATAGTCACAGGTGGATAATTACTACACAGCTTACATATTTAGCTTATTTCAATGACATCCAGGAGAAGGTTCCTGTACTCACTGTATAAGGGTGCCTCTCATCCTGGAAATAAGTGAGCAAATGGAGGACACAGCGCAGAATGCAGATCCTCTCTTCATAGTAATAGTCAGCAAGCTGTGAATACATAACGGCACCAGCATCAGTTTGTTACTGCGTTCAACTCCAATTCACTTTCCTCTTCCAGTGCCTTCAGCACCAGAATACATAGTGCTCAAACACTGCTACAGATGGAATTTCAACTAAGCAGTTTTAAATTATCTAAAAAAATAAAAATAATAAAAAATAATTAAAAAAAAAACACAAGAATTTAATTTACTTAACAGAATTCAATAAAACAAGTTGTTGGGATGTCTGTAATTATACTATTCAATGAAACTTGGAAAAGAAAGGCAAAAATAAGATACAATCTTCTATTCTTAATCTTTAGTAATCTACTGCCAGGTGTGACGATCAGCCTCCCTTCCAGAGCTGTCCCTTCAGACAGAAACATACAAACCCACATGCTTTGGAATATGTGGAAGCATTTACCTGACAGCTGAACTCCCCAGCATTAATCCTAAAATTGCCATCATCCTGAGGCTTTCTGAACACAAAGTGTCAGTTCTCAGATCTTTTCAATAGAAAATATAAGCTGAAATGACTAACCTTCAACATCAGAGCCTGACTCTGCCTTTCATCCTGAAGAACTGTCTGTAAGCAAAGCATAACAAAATGATTACCCACCGCAGAAATACCTACTGACAAATACCATCAAAAACAAACAACAAATACTCCACAAATGAAAGAAATGAGAAAAAATTTCTTTCCATTTATTTTGGAAAGACTGTTTCCAAAACGACAAAACCTAAATACTTAATTGTAAGTGTTTGTTCTTCATCTCCACCCACTTTCATTCATACATCTGTAGGTTTCCTCTGCTCCTGAGACAGAGATGAGCCAAATCCTTGCAGATTCAAGCAGGAAGAGGACCAGAAAGTTAGACCTGAACTTCTGCTGACCCATGTCTGTACAGTGGTAATTGGCCACCGCAGGTTCAGAGAACACAAACTACAGTCTTTTCCAATTCAGAATGTACGGTTGTATATGATCATGTTCATCAACAGATTACTGGTATTGTGGACAAGCGTATAGTGAACAGGAAATAAATGGGAGCTAAGGACCTTCAGGGAGTCCCTCGTTCCTCTGTAATCTTCCTGAAGATAACACTGTAATAACTGCACGCTCTGCTCTTCATCCAGACCCTGGAAAAAAAGAGATGTTCTGAAATGAACAAAAGGTAATGGAATTCATTAAAGATTCTCTCCAAATATTTCCAGTTGAATTTCTCTTCAGAATAAATAAAAATAGCATATTTTTGCCTTTCAGGATGATGCTTGTTTCAATCAGCACTTCAGTTGAAAGCAAAATACACAAGCCTTGATGTCACTTAGGCGCAGCCAGATAAAACCTCAGCAGAGGAGCACCACAGTCATTTAAAGAAAGGTACTGCCACTGGTCACCTAACCCTCACTCCCAAAGGGGAATCACAAGGAATGTAACCTTGCAGGTAAGCAGCATTTTCAAATGTGGCAGATACCTTAAGGGATATTGGTTTTCAGCTGAGCAAAAGATGTCTTGAAAGAGCCCGAGACCAAAGAGGATCACTTCCGAAAAGCAGGAGGGGATGTAAAACAGGAAAAACAAATCACTTCATAGAGTCACTAACAACCTCAGGAAAAATTGATGTAGAGCCACTATGGGTAGTTGTAACCTTCTTTAGATTACTTTGAACAGAAAGAAACTTAACTTTGCCTCTCCTCAGCATGAAGAAAATACAAGGATAAGAATAATAATCAGAAAAGCACCTTCACTCACCAAAAACTTGCTGACCCTCAGGCCCAGCTCTTTTAGTGGAGCAGCAACATCTTTGTCAGCTTTTATCTTCTCTGCTGAAGTTGCACTAAAGAAAAAAACAGTTATCATTAAAAACACAGCAACCCCAAGGAACGAACTCAAGAGGCTTAATTTCCAAGTTATCAATTTTACCAGTTTAAACTGAACACTTGTTTGCTCTCAGCAGCCTTTCAAATATGTCATACAACAACAAGCAGCAATTTTCCTACCAGACAATACTCAACACTGTTCACTACTTTATCAGTATAATAAACACAGGCTATATTCACTCTATCCTTTCCAGTGAATAGATCCAGTTATCTTTCTGACACGAGTAAGTGTCAAGAGAAGCCACTTTGCTGCAGAGTGCAGACTTGCACTTGGGCTCCACAGTTGGGCAGAAGTAAGGATGGGTTAAGAGCTTTCCAACATTGGTAATGACAGTAGAAGCTACTGTTATTTCTTTCTGGCCTATATTTTATGCCCTAGAATAGTCTGGATTAAACACTTCACACTTTTGCACCTTTCCATAAAAAAATCTATTTTTACAAAATCAGAGAGAAATATTGAGTATGCCCCTCTACTTATTATTATATTCCATTTTAGACATTAATTTCTACAATCAGACAATTACTGTACCTTGGAGGTTTGTAGTATGAAAGCCCTTCTAACAATCTCTGCCAGTGCTTGTTCAGTTCTGATGCAATCTGTGCCTAAAAAAAGAACCAAATACTACTGAACAGATTCCTCAACATCTCCAGTCCAGTAGCAGATTTAAGCAAAGCAAAGAAATTCCACCATCACACAGACAGGAACAACACAAGGCAAATAACAGCATCTATGACTCAGACTGATTCAAGGTGAGCGTTGTAGGAGAAAGCTTGCTGCTTTGCCTAACATTAGGAAAGGAGAAGAAAGAGAAGGTGCAGGTCCAGGTTCTGATACGTTTGCATTTCCAGCCTCTGGGCACTGGCACACTCTGACACTGAGGACAAGGAAAAAGCAGCAAAACTAGTATTCAAACAGATGTGCAAGTGATGTATTTGGTCATGGAGTCCATTAAGTGACAGGTGAACAGGCTTATCAAGACACAGACTTACTGGTTCTCTTAAAGCTGATCTGCCCAGGAGAATTGTCCACAATTCTCTGCTGCTCCTGTAAACAAAGGGAAAACGTGGAGACTGTTTTAATAACAAACACCATTTCAGACTTCTACTTAGCACAATTATTATTAACGTTTTCTACCTCCATTCAAAGATGAATAAAAACCAGGTGAAGAGAAGAAACACAACATGTTTTCAAAGGGAAGTCCTGCTAACCTCAGCTCTTCAGAACATGCACCTGAGCTTCTTGTTTCTTCCTGCTCCTGAGAAACTTATAGGAAAACCAACCCGTGCTGGAAGGTGCTACAAAGCAACACCTCACCCTGGCAAATGCAACTGCAAAGATGAGTGTCCCTACAACAGCTCTGCAGAAGCACAGGTGCCAAGCAAGCTTAAAACTGACCATCTGTCAGCAATGTAATACAAATCAGGAGTGAAAACACCACAACTACCCTCATTCTTTAAAGAACACCCAATAACTTATCTTCAGATTGGCATCATCAAAATAACCCATGTAAAAGCAGATCACCTGTAACGCCTGACACGTGGTGCCATTAAAATGGCTTATGGAAGCCGCTACTTCCAATGCATCCATCAACCAGTTTCTTTCTACTTCCAAACTCAATAGGAGAACCTCCCTGTGTGGGAGCTGCACCCCATCAGAGGGAGAGCAATGGGAGGGAAGCTCCCTTGCTGCAGCCATAGGGAATAGAGCTGTTCTTGGCCTCACTGGGGGTGCGAGCTTTGCTTTAATACAACTTAGACACCGAGGGGCTAAACGGAGAGACAGAATAAACGACCAAAAGGGCAGGAAAAGCAGCGATGTGAAGGGGCTCATCCCATCAAAGGGCTTCCTTCCTACAGCTCCCACGTGGCTGCCGGGTGTCAGCAAAGGGCTCCCAAAGAAGCGAGGCCGAATGGCCACATTCCCGCAGGGATCTGCCGCCCAGAGCCGCCCTAAGGGCACGGCCAGAGCCCACCGAGCACAGCCCGACTGCTGAGGCGGCCAAAGGGGGGATTCCCTCAGCTACACCGCGATGCTCTGCACCAACCGAAGCAGCAGGAGGGCTGGAGGCATCCCAATGGAGACAGCCCGATGGAGACACCTCAATGGAGTCACCTCAATAGAGACCCCCCAATAGAGACACCCAGATCCCTCAGGGCCCCTCAGCCGAGGGACGGGGCGGGCCCAGGCGGAGCGGGAGGCGGGGTCGGAGCGGCGCGGGCCCCTCGGCCGTTAACTCCCCCGTGTCCCCCCCCCCACACACAGCCGCTCCTCTCCTCCCCGCCGTTCTCCCCGCCCCCCCCCATCGGCAGCAGTTCGCTCTCAGCGCTGCTCGCCGCCCCCTCCCCCCGCTCTCCGTCCCGGCCGCATCCCGCACCTCGCGCACAGCCCGCCCGCCGCCATCTTCGCTGCCCCTCTCACGTGACCCGCGGCGGCCGCTCCGCCTCCGCTCCCCCCCCACACACTCCCCGTTACGCTGGGTCATGTGACCGGCGACAGCGCCAAGATGGCGGCGTCCTGCCAGGTAGGGGAGCGCTGCGGGGAGCGGGCGGCGATGGGGAGGCAATGGGGAGGATGGGGAGGCCGCGGCCTATTGGGGGGCGTTGGGCAGCGCCTCCTGTCGGGGTCTAGGGATGCGTTGAAGGCTCCCAGCCCATTGCAGCCTGGCCCCTGCAGCGGGCTGTCCAAAGCCCCGTCCAGCCCAGCCCTGAAGGCTGCCAGATTTGGGCATCCACAGCTCCCAGGACCTCTCCGCCCTCGTTATTAATGGTTTCATCCTATTATCTAACCGAAATCTGCCGTGCTCTAGTTTAAAGCCCTTAGCAGATAGCCCACTCTCCGCTGAGGAGTCCCTTCCCGTCCGTCCTGCCCCTTAGGCACCGGCAGCGTTACCTGGCAGGCACCAGAAAGTAACGCAGCAGTGCAATACCTCGTGTTGCAAACCTGCACGTCAGCAGCCTTTGCAAGCTGGAACAGAAGATCTGCAGCACAGGTGGTGAAACTGCGCCTTGTCCCGTAGCCCAGCTGGCAGCTTGCAGCAGTGGAGCCATCCGGGAATGGTTGTGGCTTGCTTGCTTCATATTTCATGTCAAAGATGTAATTTGAAGCATTTCTGTTGCAATATCTGAATACCCGTGTATCGAGCAGTTGGCTTCTGTCAGCACAGCTTGGATTCTCCAATAGGGATAATAATTTTGGCTGATCCCTTCTGATCTCTGACAACGTTTGTCTGTTTGTTTTTAATAGGAATCACAGTAGCATAAAAGAATTCCTTCTAGTGGACAACTACTGAGAAGATCAGGACCCATAAGAAAGATCTTGAAAGCCAAAGCCACGTTGGACTGGAACCATGTTAAACAAACCAGTGCTGGTGGAATCCCTGATCGTCTTCAGCATCGTTCTGTGTGTGCATGCAGTGGTGTGGGACCGCTACTCCTGGTGTGCTGTAGCTCTCGCCATCCAGGCTTTCTATGTCCAGTTCAAATGGGACCGTCTGCTGCAGCAGGGGGGAGCTGTGTTCCAGTTCCGCACCACAGCGAACAGTGGGCTCCTGCCTGCCAGCATGGTCATCCCCTTGCTGGGGATAGCAATGAAGGAGAGGTGCGAGGCTGCTGGTATCGTGTACTTTGAACGCTTTGGTATAGTTGTAGCTTCCACTGGCATGTTGGTTGCTCTATTTTTGTCTGTAATTGCTGTTGGCATCACAAAACCTGTGCCCACCAACACTTGCATACTCACTGGTGTTGCTGGCAGTATAATTATCTATACCATGAAGCACTCTTTGACTGTTTCAGAAGTGATAGAGGTCCTAGAAGTGCTGCTAATTTTTGTCTACCTCAGTATGATCTTGCTTTACCTGCTGCCTCGATGTTTTACTCCTGGAGAAGCATTGCTAGTTCTCGGAGGTATAAGTTTTGTTCTCAATCAGCTCATTAAACGCTCACTGAATGTAATCGAGGGCAGAGGTGAACCCATAGACTTCTTCCTTCTGGTGGCAGTTATTGGAGTTATTATTCTTGGCCTTTTTTTCACTGTTCTCTTCATTTTCATGGATTCGGGTACGTGGATTTCCTCCATGTTTTTCCACATGATGACAGCAGTGCTAGGCTTAGGGGTCATCATGCCTTGGCTTTACCGACTGATCCGGAGGAACCCTTTGTTTTGGCTGCTCCAGTTTTTGTTTCAGACACAGACGAGGGTTTACCTTCTCGTATACTGGACTTTTTTGGCTGCTTCAGCGTGCGGCATTGTTTTCTACCAGAATGCCAAGAGATCGTCTGAATCTAAAAAACACCAGGCCTCAACCATAACCAGGAAGTATTTTCATTTCATTGTTGTAGCGACTTACGTTCCTGGACTAATTTATGACCTCCAGCTTCTCCATGTTGCTGCAGTCCTGTGTCTGGCAGTGTTCATATTCTTAGAGTATATTCGGTACTTCAGGATCAAACCGTTTGGCCAAACTCTTCGGTATTTGCTGTCTCTCTTCTTGGATGAAAGAGACAGTGGGCCTCTAATTTTGACTCACATTTATCTTCTTCTTGGCATGTCCCTCCCAGTGTGGTTGTTCCCCAGATCTTGTGCCCCTAAAGGTGCTTTGTCTGGGGCAGGAGCATTGGTGCCCTATGCTGGGGTGCTGGCGGTAGGGGTAGGAGACACCATGGCCTCTGTTTTTGGCAGTACCATGGGGGAGATCAAATGGCCGGGCACAAAGAAGACCTTTGAAGGGACAATGACAGCAATTTTTGCTCAGATCATTGCTGTGGCTCTTATTCTGATCTTTGACAGCAATGTCAACCTGAACTCCAGCTATGCCTGGATTCTGGTGTCTGTGAGCTTAGTTTCTCTTTTGGAAGCTTATACAACCCAAATCGATAATTTGCTGTTACCTCTCTACCTCCAGATCATGTTTATGGTTTAGAAGCACTTCCAAGAATAGAGGTTTCTCCATTTCTAGAGCAAAGCAGCAACAGAATATATGCACATCAATCACAGATGCAAGATGATCCAAGCACTGTTTTTTCTTTTGTTTAAAAACAAATGAGAAATAATTCTATTTAAAATAAAAGTTTTGTTTCAGTCTCTTTTTCTGTAGTTTTTTAAGAGAGCACAAGGTGACTTTTGTCAGCACAAAAAGAAAATCACTGGGGAGAATCTATTAAACCCTTCTGCACTGATAATCCCTTATTGCCAAGTGCCCATTAGGACAGAACACAGTAAGTGCTCTCTCTGCCTCTTCTGTTTCCCCAAGAACTGCCTGAGCTGAAGCTTTGCTTTCCAGGCTCGTGGTTTGAGGGATGCAGTTACATCCTGACAATTTATCCCCCACAAAAAGGCACCACACTTTGGGAATGGTGAGGTGCCACCACAGACACCTTACACAATTTTCCCCTGCAGTCCTGACTGTGCATTAGGAGCACAGGTGGAGCAGAAGTGATGCTCTGTGCCAACAGATCAGGTCCCAAGAACAAGCCAGGACCCGCAGGGAGGTGGCATTGCCCAACATCCCCCACCTGGGCCCAGCTCCACACCTGAGCCTGTCTTTCCCAACATGCTAAAATTGTTCAGGGTTTGTTTGCAGACAGATGCTGTTTGCAGAAAACAATTCATTCTAGGCTGCATTTCCTTCACATTGAACTGCAAAACCTGCAATTTCAGTCCAGCTTCTTGCTTCTGTTTATCCATGTGAATTGGATGTTTTTGCAAGCTGCAGATAATGGTGCATATAAGCAGAGGACAGAATCATTGCTCAGCAGCAGGCACTGCTCTAAAAGATTAACTCTAATAACGGAAAGGTACAAAGAAAGTTCCACTACAACTCAAAGCCTTCATCTCTGAAACTGTAAAACAGCACAAAACTACAATAAGTCACTTTCCCCTCCATCCCCACTTGCAGCTTTGAAACAAACCCTAGGAAAGGTACAGGGGGACACAGCCCAGAAACAGCAGAGCAGGAGCTGAACTCCAGGCTGCTGCTATTGTCATTCACCAGCCTCATTCCCACTGTGTCAGCCTGAGCTCTGCACCATATTGAACATATTCTGCACTGCAAAGCAATGCCCAAAGGGATAAAAACTCCTCTTACCATAAATTTCATTCTACTGTTTCACAAATGAGATGATCAGACCAACACCAGAGACGGGCAGTATATTTTTGAGAGGAATGAGTCACTAATTGGAGCCTTGCTTCCCTAATGATTTACTTCAACAGAGAACAACCAGATTGTTAAGTTCATTCTGTTTCTGTCTCATTCTAACTAGATAAAACTTAGTGCTCATTTAACAATTTTAAGAAGTGTGGGATATTACAGAGGAGCTGGAGTGCCTCACTCCATCCTGACTGATGCTCCCATGTTGGTTGGATTGAGCTGGTTCTGTTACTCAGCCACAGAGCTGCTACAAACACAACTCCAGGCTATGTGACTGCTTGAAAGCGGTTACATCACATCCACGACAGCATTTCATTCCTACAGACTCTCCCACTTCTTCATCCCAATCTACGACCTCCTGTGTACATTGGGAGTGATACCATCTACTGCAGTTCCTTAAGAAATGCTACCTGTGCTCTGTTCAGCTCAGCAGGCATGAGCTTGCCCCTGATGCAACTGGAGTTACTTAACGTTCCTAAGGTTTCACTGTGGTTGGGTTTTGTTGGGGTTTGGGCAGTCGTGGTGGTGCACACACCTCAAGTGGGTCATCGCAGAGCTGTGCTGCAGCCCCACGTGTTGGGAGGGGGTCAAACCGTGACAGCCTCAAAGAAATGAGGTGAGATTGAAATGAAGACTTATGATCTTTTATTTCTCATGAGGGGGGGGTTGTTATGCTCGTATTTTCAACATCTTTAAGAACAGTAATATTTTTAATCAGGCCTGGAGATCAAACATGCAGCTGCAATTTGCAAGAAGTACCCAGAAGAGTAATTAATTTTATAAAAGGAGACCTTAGATTCATTTTTGCCCATGGTAGCATTGTCTTTATTACTATCCAAACAATAGGACAGCGACCCAAGGCTAAAAGTCAGCCATCTTCACACCGCACATTCACCTGCACTGCCAATAACAGAACCAAGCACCAAATGAGCTCTTGACTTCAAATGCTACAGCTCTGTAACAAGAAATACTTCTCAACCATTGCCATGGTCAAGGTGGAACACTCCTTAATGGCCTATTGCAGAGACAGAAGAAATTTCCTCACCAAAAGGACTGGGCTACTACCCTCATAGCAGGGCTCATTCTGCAGCAGAAGCTTCTACCTAAGGCAGGCAGATTCAGCTGCATGAAGGGAGCTTGCTCTCAGGGGATAATTTTATCTTGAGCATTGATCTAGTGAGCCGCATTTAAAGAGAACACAGACAAGCAATCACAGGAACACCAACCAGCTAGTTGAGTCCAGAAGCCAATTGTGAACATCAAGTGTAGAGAGGTGGAAAAGGCAGTTCAGGAGTCGGCTGGAGCCTAAGTGGGAAGGAAGAGCAGAACAGAGAACTGCAGTGACTATTCCAGTTCTGGGCCATTAAACAGCAGTCAATACTGCTGCACCCAAAGGGGCTCTTCAACCAGCAGTTCCCAGGGCAAGACCTGATACAGTGAGAATAGACGTCAGCACTCTAGAACCCCTCAGTCTGAACACTAGTTACACCCGTAGTCATCTGTTCTTTCAGTCACTCAGCTGCTTTACTTTATATTTAGTAGAAATCCTGGTAACTGGGAGAAATCCCTAAGGCACACGGTTGCATATTTTGCAAAGCAGAAGCATAGCAAGGATTGCCAAGCATGGAATTTTTCCCTATCTCCAATATGCTTAATGAGCACGGCTTTAAGGAGTCTGCAAATGCACCAGGGTACAACTTAAAAGCTTCCATTAAACGGAATCTAAGAATCACAGCAGCCCTACCAGTTCTCCTTGCTCCAGCTGGTGCCTTCAGCCTCCATCACATGGAAGGTGTACACATGGCGAGAGAACCCCGAGCAGTTCATGTCACTCTTATGGACGACTTCTCCATGGATGACAATGAGCCCACCTGTTTGGAAGAAACACACAGACTGCTTTTTCCCCGTCCTGAGTGCTAAACTTAACATAAGGAAAGCAGGACTGTTGAAATACAATTGTATTTCCCTTCCCTGAGGTGCTTTTACCTTTACTTATGGGCACGGGTATGAACTTGCTGTCATCGTAGGCCGGCTCTGACCCTACAAACTCCACACACGTCGAGGCACCTTGGGCTGCACGCACCATTCTGCGGGTTATCCCACCTGCACATCCACAGAGTGAGCAAACATCCATAGCAATAACAACTCCAGCTCTGCTTTGTGCATGCCAAGAAACACCCTGTGGTCCCCCTTGGCACTCAGAGGAACAACACTACTCATGTATTCAGTTCTTTCCTTGGTGAGTTGGGGATTTTTCAGCATGCAAAGATTTGGGATCTTCCAGCTGTAGCAGAAAGTGATTATCAGCTGCTTTCTGCTTCCCCTCCTGGCTCTGTGCATTGCAACGCAGCCTGTTAGGAATACAATGCTCAAACACTTATGCAAAACCCCAAACCAACCTGTCATCCATTTCTCCTTCCTACAAGAGAATCATTTGCTGTCAGAGCGCAACCAACTCCAAAGCACATGAGATCTGAGTGATTTAAAGCATTAAGAGAGCTGTAATTACTGAGTAAATGCTTAGGTGAGCAGCATTGGAAGTCAAATAGTGTGACCTAGAGGAAGGGAAAGGCAGGAGACTGCAGTAATGATGCTGTGGTTGGGGTGAAAGAGGATGACAGAGCATTGATGGGAGTTTAGAGGTCACAGGCATAGGGGGAAAAGAGCATCTCTGTGAAGAGGATGCAGCTCGGAAAAGAAGCAGTTTTGCAAGTGGGTAAATGAAAGAGAAATAGTCTGTTAGGTTTGTTAGTGCATTCCCACTCCAGAGGGCAGGAGAACTGCAGTTTGCAGTCCAGGAGATGGTGAACACTTTCGAAGCTGCAGTCAGAACTCCAGAAGGAGCACCCACAGGTAGGAATGAAACATATCTCCACAAGAAAAAAGGAGTCAGTAATTCCAGATCTTCATTGCATTAAAAACCTGAATCTCAGCACCTGGCAAAGAAGAGCCTACGTTGCAGGGTGCTGTTCTGAAATGGTACCAAAGGTGAAAGAACAGATGCAGGGGTGGCTGCAATGGGCCTCATCCCTTCAGGCTCTGGAGTAAATACAGCAGCAGGAGAGTGCTGCATTCACCCTATAACCCTGGTTTCAATTTAAAACTAAGCACTGTCAGCCATGTACAGTAGCTTTTTTTATATATAAGAAAATATTGCTGTATTAAGCTCTGCTGGAGGAGTGGCCGCAACTTACTGGTGTGGGAGCCAGGAATGAACCACAAGCAGCCATTCTCCTGCGTGGCATCCTCCAGTGCAATCCAGAAGCCCAGGACCCGGCCCAGGGGCTCCGTGTGCAGGAATGTGGCATCCTGGTGTGGTGTCACTGTGATGGAAAGCAGCGGGGTCAGGGTCTGAGTGTGCCTGGGGCCAGCACTGCAAGGTGGGAGCACACACAGTGCTCCTCAGCCTGCCCTGACCACCCATCACACCATTGAGGCAGCAGGGGCAACTAAAGGCCATCAGTTCCAAATCCCTGCAGTGCACAGGGAAACACACAGCAACATCAGCACTCACAGCCCCATCCAGCTCTCGGGTGTCTGCAGGGATGGGGCACCACCACCTCTCTGGGCAGCCTGTGCCAGCTTTACCTGGTCACAGTCCTTCCCTGAAGGACTACCTGTGCTGTAACACACAGACACATGAAGCTCACCTTCCCCACCGATGCCGGGTTGCTGCAAGGAGAAGGGAGACACATGAGGAGGAGTCATGCCAGCTTCACTCCTGCCATGGCAGGGAGGCCCTCAGCCATACCTTGAAGATGTACATGCTCTGTACAACCACTGGTCTCTCCAGGCCCAGTTTCCTCCCCAGTTCCTGGAAAGAAACTTAGCAAAATATACATTTGCTGTTTTCTGCATGCAACAAAGTGCTGTTTTATTCTGTCCTTTTATGTTCGAAAACATTGCACTTAGCAGCCTAGAATACTCAAGCTGACCACCCCATCATTTAGTCTTCTGCTTACCTGCACCTTGGGGGAGTGAGTGATCTGCTTGAAGACAGGATCATGAGCGTGCAAGGCTAAGGGGAAAGACAAAGCTCAGGGTGAAGGTTTTGGTAACAGAAGGGAGCCCAGGGGCTGACAGAAGGGATGTGCAGAGGGCACAGCCAAGCAGCCAGGAACTTCCATCCCACCCCCATCAGCATCACACCATCCCTGGAGATGTTCTATGGAGATGTGGCACTGAGGGACGTGGCCAGTGGGTATGGTGGGGTGGGGATCTGAGAGGGCTTTTTCAACCTTAATGACTGCCTGAGGTGACACAGCCCCTCTGGGTTCGTACAGTCTTCTTCAGAAAACTGAACAGTAATAGAAGTGAGCGTTGTGATTAAGCAAAATGTATGAAAATGCAAAGCAAAAAGAGGTGCATCTCCCCCTCTGTTCATCAGGCCCAGCAAGAGCTGCCATTGAATAAGAGTTGAGGAGAGATCCCATTAAAAAGACTCATTATAGAGAATCAATCAGAGAGAAGGTGCTGAGACAGCAGGAGACAATTGTTTTCACTTCCCAGAGGAAAAGGCAATGTAATAGAGCCCAGCAGAGGCTGCTCTGCACAGGGGTGCTGGGAGAGCTCCATATTGCATTTCCAAGATCAGTGACGTTCAGTCTGAACAAAGTTCAGGGGAATGAGCTGAATTCTGCTCTTATTTTCCATGTATTGTTTGAAGACAAAAGAGATTCAAACCCAAGTGAGGGGCTGGGAGAGAGGTAATAGGGCACAAACTGAAAGCAGGAGATAAGAAAAGGTGCTGCAATAAGAAAGGAGGAAAACAGCTTCAGCTGTGCAGGGAGCAGGAGGGCAGTCTGAGCCACATGCAGTGGGAGGTTGCTCAAGCAATCTCTGACCCCAAGAGGTCTGAAGGCTGAAGTCCAAACTTTTGCACACCAGTAACTCAGTGCTATGTGCAACCAAAGAGCCTTCTGGAAGCATTCTTTGGGTTTTGTTTTGCTTTTTTCCTTTGCTTCTCTGAAAGGTTTATAGCTGAGAACTTTGGCAGCAGAGAGTGAAGAGCAGCACAGAGACAACTGCAGAGGCAGCAATGGAATGGTGAACTGATGAGCTGAAATTGAGATGAATTTAATACAGGAGAGGATGCAAAGGAAGAAGCTGCATGAGGTTTGTGGTATTTGGGGCACAGACAAGAGACAAAGCCACTTCTGGAAGATTTAGGAGACTAAAGAGGGTAGGTCTGGAGAAGTCCCAGTGCCCAAGAACTGTCTCCCTTCTGCTCACCCTTCTCAAAAAAGGAAAAGATGGATTGAACGTACCATGACCAACCTTACTGACAGATTTCTCCTTTGCAATTAGGAAGTTGCCTACAAGACAAAACCAGAATTTAACATGGTTAGCAAAGCAGGAATGCTTGCAGGGATGGAAGCTGGCCCTGTCTCCTTGTGTACACCCTTGACTGGGGTTGGGGCTCACCTCGCTCATCCAAAACACCTTTCTCAAAGAAGAACCTGATCTTGTCTCCGCTGGTGAGGAAATAATCAGAGCTCCCCTGTCAGAGAGAAGAGCCCAGTAAAGACAGCATCACCATGAACACACAGCCAAACCTTCAGTCAGAGGTAACACTCACCTGCATCTTTTTCCCACCAAGAAGCAGCAGAAACAAAGTACAGTCAATAGAAATCATTCCTACAAATACTAAATGCATTCCTTCAACATTAAACCTCTTGGCACTCCCTAGGACTCCAGCCTGGCACACACGGACTACCAACAAACACCAGCAGAAAGCTGGGGAGCCAATGCCTTCCTCCTTCTCTTCCAGGGCTGCATGGGACCAGCCCTGCCCTGCAGGTACCTGTGCCTGGAGCTGCTCCTCTTCCTTGGTGGAGAACTCAGTCCGGCAGTGTGGGGGCACCTCCATCCCATCCAGGATCCTCTGGATGCTGCTCCTCATGCTGTCACACTCCTCCGGGCTGAAGAAGTGCTCCAGGACGAGGAAACCATCCTCACGGAACTGAAAGGAGGATACGGGGTGGCTGTTCTCCTCCTGGGGTATTTCTGACATGATTCTCTTTCATCCACAAATGACAAAACTGAAATGCTGTTCTTTTATTTTTAAAGTTCAAGAGGGCAAAGCCAAGAAAGATCAGTCCTTAAACAGGCTCAGATCCCATAGAATTAAGAGGAATATATTTCACCTCCCCACCCAGAAACGAGAGTAGACAGCATTGCTGAGCCTTCATGGTTCAGGGATATCTTATTTTAACTATGTGACCAGCAACACTTAGATTACAAATACTGCTAAAACGAACAGAGCACTCCTTTCCAGATTCCAAACAAGAAGGAGATGCCTTTACAAGCCAGAAGAAAACAGTGATTTTCTCTAAGGGAAAAATCCCTGTGTGGTTCTCACGATTGACTACACAATCCTCTATGAAACGAAGCAAACTCTGCTGGCACTGCTTCCTTATATAGAACAGCACGGGGATTATCCTCAGGGACAGACCTCAGCCTCAGTGACAGCTGAGCTGGAATCAGAAGGACACCAGAGAAATTCCCAGAGGAGCTTTGCAGGGCATGCAGCCCTCTGCCAAGTTTGCACCCACAAACAGGGTTTTCACAGGCTCAGGATGAATGCAATGCACGGAGCTGAGCAGAATACAGAGTGTGTGCAAAGCAGATCTCTGCTGGACCCGAGCACTGGTTCAGCACGGAGCACACGTGCCTCGCAAATGGTGCATGCAGGTTCCTTGCCTGCTGCTCCCTTACCTTCTGCATCTGATGTTGGGTGACAGACGCCATCGCAGTCCCACCAGCCCGGCTGTGCACAGCTGTGCCACCTCAGCACGTGACCCTTGGGCAGCATGTGACAAATGCAAGCACAGCCAGCACAGCTGCCTCCTGCTCTGACCCTTCCATGGCTGCAGCTCCCAGTGCTCAGCGATGGAGCTCGGCTGCAGCTCTCGGTGCTGCTGTACAGAAGCGTTCTGCTCCAGTCTGTGCTTTGTGATCGCAGTTTGCTGCTTAACTCCAAGGAGGAATGGCTAGTTTAATAACCCAGATTAAAAACTGGTAAATGCAGAAGCAAATGAAAGAGGTAGAATAAGATTCAGGTTGGATGAAAAGGTCTCAGTGGGCACCGAACAGAGCAACAAATGTATAAGCAGTCATTCAATCTCCTGCAGAGCTTCCTTTGCTCAGCTGGAGAACCCTGCCCTGCCAGTAAGGAGCCCAACCACCAGGAGGTGACAAACATGAGACCAAAGGGTGCTAAAGCTGAAAGGCTTCCAGCTGCAGTTCAGCCAAATTCAGTCACCAGCTGGTCTCATTCACAGCTGCTGCTGGGAAAGGGGTTGTTTCTAAACACTCTTGGTTAGCAACTGAAAGTCCATCTGAAGTAGGTGGTGTTCAGGAAAAAGACTCTGTATTCTGTAAGGGAATCCCATTCAAATGCCCCCCATCCCTCACCCCCCTTCTTTCTGGTGCAGCACCGCTCCTTCCAAGAAGGAATGTTCCCTAACACCCAACTTGAACCTCCCCAGCACAACATGAGGCCACCACCTCTTGTCCTTTTGCTGTTACCTGGGAGCAGATGTCTATCTATCCATCTATATCTCTCTCAAAAGAAAACCATCATGTAGTTCCTCCCTCTTGCTTAAGAAGCGTCTCCAGATGAGGAAGCTGAACTGTTCTGAAGAAAGCTGTGTAATCAGTAGGAAAACAAAACAGAGACAAGGCAACAAAGGCAGCCTGCTACAGCTGCTGTCTGTAAGGCCACCTCACTGTGAGTGCAAACTCAGAGGTAGCCCTGCTCAGGAAGCAGCAATCCAGACAAACACTGTTTACATACATTCCCCTACCCCTCCCCTGTGTTACTGAGGTCATTCCTACCATCACTTCTCATTTCCAGTCATGTATTTCCCAGCAATTTATCACGCCATCTTCTCCACTCCCCACCTTACACACATGTGCTGACTTCAGAAGCCACTCGAGTTCACACGCACAACAGCAGACCACAGCTTCCATGTTTATGGATTGCATTGTAAACAAGCATTCCCAACAGCAAAGCAATCACACAAACAAGGGGACAACCACAGGAGCAGTTTGGCCTCAGGAGTCCCCCAGCCCTTCCCCCTTCCAGGCACACTCCTATATTGAGGCTTAGGGAGACATTTCCAGCAAGAGGAAAACCACCAACCCCACATAACGCCCCCAGAAAGTGAAAGGAGGACATAATCTTCAGAAATATCTTCTCTTCCCATAAGTTTCAACAGGGAGATACAAAGGGCACAGACAAAACTGGGAAATGAGCCCTTTTTCCTTCCTCTCTGAGAGCTCTCGTGCAGATTGCTCACACTTTCTCCTGCTCTAGAGGAAAACTGCACTTGTGGCTGCTCCATCACCATGGTACAGACTCATAGTACAGCACTGGAACTAAGTGAGCTACACAGAAAATCTGTCTTCTGAGGAGTGAGGTGGGCAGGGGCGAAGCACCTTCACACACAGCTTAAAAGAAAGCAGACATAAAAGGAAAAGGCAAATTAAAAAGTTCAACTTTTATTCTGTTCAAGTGTCCGGTCTTATACATCTCTCAGAGGACAACAATAGCAGCCTTCGGTGCTTACTGGGGAGCTGCTGCTCATCAGCTGCAATCCCACATACAGAGCCAATGTTACACCAAGCACAGGTCCTGCATATGCCAAACCACAGCCCTGCGAGTGCATCTACAGAATGGGAGCAAGCTGTTTCTAAGCTGGGAGTAGTGCCTTACTTAAATGGATGCATCTGTCAGCTGTAGATGACTCAGGCCCGTTAGCCCCCTTGTCATTAAGTTTAGCCTGGAAAAATTCTCCCCATTGTCCTATGAATTTCCTTTAAAGGAAAGATAGGAAAGAATGGAAGGGTATTTCCAGACATTCCCAATTAAGCCTTTGTGTGAACGCACACAGAGTTCACCTTCATTTCTGGGATCCAACATCTCAAGCACAGTTACTTTCACAAAGGGATTTCAGATGAGATTTCCAAAGGATTTAATGCTACCTACAGAGTTTAACATTAATCCAACACTGCAGCTGGAGGGATGGCAAGGAAAAGGTTCAAGTCTGATAGTGTCCAGTTCTGCCTCATGCACTGTTACAATGCAGATAGGACAGGAACACGTTTTGGCACGTTTTTATTAAGACCACTGAATGCATGGTAAGCAGTAAAAAGAATAAATCATTTTTAAATGCAATGCAAGGAAAAAGAAAATAAATCCAAATGAAACCTAAATGAGTTTTCCCATTTATCATTCACACAACCTTATTGAGGGTAACATTCCAAAGCAGATGATGCTACCACTTATGGTACAACAATGTTGGTCTGCAGTGAGAGAAGTTAACCAGTAGTTAAGAAACTTCCCCATGCCCTCAAACAAAAGAAGAGCCAGAGGGAACAGCTGGCTTCAGGCAGAGATAAATACAGGAGCACAAGGAACAACACCTCAGTAGAGAGCTCACCTTAATGTGCCTCTAAAGGCACAGCTACCAAGGAAAAGACTGTTGTTCCTCTGAAGGACTGAAAATAAACCAACCAGAAATCAAATCATGGGAGCCTCTTTCTGAAGTGGAAAAAGGGAAATGATGTCACAGCTGTTAAATGGCATCCTGGGGTGCATTAAAAAGAGTGTGGCCAGCACGTCAAGGGAGGTGATCCTCCCCCTCTGCTCTGCCCTCATGAGGCCTCACCTGGAGCATTGTGTCCAATTCTGGGCTCCCCTGTACAAAAGAGGCAGGGATCTCCTGGAGAGGGTCCAGCACTGGGCCACAAAGATGGTGCAGGGCCTGGAGCATCTCCTGTATGAAGAAAGGCTGAGCTTTGCAGGGTGGTTGGATTAGATGATCTCTAGAGACCCCTTCCAGCTCCTACAGTCCTGTGACTCTGAAATCAATAAGAGCTTTTCCCCCATATGTATCATCTCCTGTAAAGGATGTGTCATTGATCTGACATTCATACAAGAAGAAGAGGACCTTGGGGTGGTTCAGCAACAGAAAGCCACTTAATACTATTTATGGTAACGACACCAAGCGTTTGCTTTAATTAAAATGAAATTAGCTAAGTGGAGTGTAGAAATGGTAATAAGAGAAATAAAAAATGAGGTAGGACATTCAAGAAGTGACAATTAATACCAAAGAACAGCACATCACAATTGATACCTGTAACAGCTTGTATTGGGCTTACATTTCACCATTCAGACCGATGGAGTGAATTCATTCCCACTGCTGAGTTCACTACGGACCAAAACATGAAGTCAGAAAACAACCCGGAAGAGAAACTTCATCTAACATTCCAGTGCATAGTTTCGGAGATACAGCAAGTTTTAACACATTTAATGGGTTTGGTAGCACCCACCTTACAGGTGGTTCAAATAATCCACTGTAACTTACTAATTTTTGGGGGTAGTTGGAGTCAAAGGTAGAATTCTGTCTTACTAACCTCTGGTCATAGCATGGGGGGAGCATGCTCAAGATCAACAAGGGGTCCAAGAATTCATTCAGCTCAGCAGTGCTATTAAGGAAATGGTTTTAATTCAAGTTGTTTTATGATTTAGCAGCTAATAAATCTGTTTTGCTACCAACTAGAGTGCTTTGAAAAGACAGGCCAGGATAACAAGACACTGACCTGCTGATTGTCTGCTTACGGCGAGAGCTTTTCTTCCTGAACATACAGATCTATGTCAGAAAAAGCAAAGATTCAGTTTGACAGATTGAAGGAAAAAAACAGTATATACTGACTGAACACTTAGAAACGAGGAAGGATTGTTGATGTAAGCTCATCCCTCAGACTGAGCAATCCAGGCAGGTATGGGAAGTGGAGTGAATCACTTTGCTGTGGGTTGAGCTTTACAGGAGGTCTGAGTCGTAAACGTATTCAGGACCTCCCGTTTCAGATCCTACCCTTCATGTTTTAAAGCTTCCTCCATTTCATCATATAAACCAATGCTATGAAATCACTATATCTTTCATGGAAGACCAAGAAGCACGTGTCAGGAGCAGGTAAATATTGCTGTCTTCCAGAATGGCAATGTATTCTTGTGCCACCTGTGTTTCTGGTACAAGAAGCTATCAGACTACTTAGCTTTCTGAGTGGCAGCATTGAGATATCTCAAGCCCTAACAGCCACGACTGAAAAACTGAGCTCTGAATATTGAAAAAGGAGCATAAAGCTAGTGTTTCCATGCACGATCAATACTGGCCTGTCTTAAAATTGCTTTGTAGATCTCAGGCATAGGGCAGTTCCTACTCAGCAAGCAGCAGAAGTAGAGCTGTCATTTGATAAGAAGTCAGAGGTTCACTGGTAGCAGAATAGCCTATTGTCCATTTCTCCTATGGATTCGGCACTGAGATACACTGCAGAGCTCAGGAGATGGGCAAGCTTCTAGAAGCACTACAGCATAAAAGCAGGAGCTGCTTGCTTATAGAAACTTCTGGCCTAGCTGCACAAAGCTTAGTTTGTATATGTGACATATGTAGAATCAAGAGTTAATGCATTCATCTACAATGACCTAGACACACAGGAGAAAACTGTCCCTGTAAGCTAGGTTAAAATCCTATGAGGTACATTGCCTTTCAGCCCTGTCTAGCCTTTACACATGTTGTAAACAGACTACCCAGTGGCCTTGAATACAACACAGACCTCAAGCCTCTCCATCCAATTGCCATTACACTCCAGCACAATCTTTTGGCACAGAATAAGGAATAAGGTTTCCTTCACTATCCAAACAGCCCCTATGAGAAAGTGCCTGGAAAACAGTACTGCTGTAGCTAAGCCTAAAGCCATTCCTGCCTTACCCAAGCTGTGCTAAGTCCACCTTGCAGTTCCTGCCCCACCAATTCAAAATGCTTGTGTATATGAATGCAATCCAAAATGCAGCAGCACCAACACTTTGAGCAACAGTGCTTGCTGTGATGCAGCGCATTTTGGAATAACATTGTTTCCCATCAATTTGGCAGTGGCTCCAACTCTAACATAATTTGAACACTAACCCTGTTAGGAACAGTGCCTTGCCTTCCAGATAAAGAAAATTATATTATTCCTCTGGGCTGTTTAAAGCTTAACAGTGAACTAAGGGAGGCAGAATTTACATCTTCCTTAAAAGCAGTTTTATAAACAGATTTCCTAGATTTTAATACAGCTTTATTTAAGCATCTGAACATCAACAAATCCAGAGCCCAGTTAACATTGTTCATGGTTTCAGTATGTTTAGTGTCTATATATCATATCTTACATCTCATGAGGAAAACCATGGCGCCCTATTGCACCAACATCCAAGGGATCATCAGGCTTTGCTAAGCCAGCACTCCCACTGGCAGTTTGTCGGGAACTGCTTCAGAGATGGCTGCAGCTTCCTCCCTTTGTGCACACAGGAAGCCTCCAAACATTCCGTGCCTGTTTGCAGCACTCCACCTTGGAGACGACCTGTTGGCTTGATGCGGAGTATTGCAACCAGGACCTGCAGTCCACGAGCCTCCTATTCCTTCTGATGGAAAAGGGCAGACCCAGGGTGTGCTGGAGACACACCTTAACCACTCCACCTCCAGACATGAGTAGCAGCAGCTATCACAGGTTATCTACCCTGTGCAGGGTTTTGTCAAACAACACCAAACAGGTCAGACTTGTTTCAATAAAGATTGCTCTGTTCAAGGGATCTGGAAATCAGACCTCAGAGGATTCTCATACTGCTCCTTAACAATGGGGGAATAAAACAGGGAAGAATAGGACAGGTTACTTTTCCAGTATTAAGTTCAACCAGCGTTAGCCTCTTGCTTAACACAAGAGGTTAACAGGAACTGACATCTGCTGAAGGGTGAAAGACAACAAAAAAAAAAATTAAGCAGATCTGAAGTTTTTGTTCTTAAAAAAAAAAATTGGCAACAAATCTAACAGCTGAATGGGCAGGGGCAGAGGAAAACTGAGTTATTCCTCTTTTCTATTATCACTGCTAACCCCAGGGGATGCCTTGACACACTGGTTTTATGTTTGCATTTGTTAAGTTCCTGATACTCTGTCATGTAAAAGCAGCTTAAAAACTTTAAAAGCCAAGATCATGAAGCTACTCAGTGCTTCCGGGAGAACAGATGAGACTGCTTTCAATCCAGATCTTTCATATTATCCAGATAATTTGTATTCTAACCATTTCGGAACAGGCTACATGCCTGGAATTATTTCAGTTTGGGCCTCCAAAGCATCCACTGGAGAAAAGGATGCTATGTGATTAACTCGTCAGTACGAGTGACTTGAAACTGCTAAAAAAAAGTACAATCTCTAATGCACAGATGGAGTTCTGGGGGGAGAACTCCTTCCCCAGGGGAAGACAACAGGGTGTCAAACATAAGGGGGAAACGACAATTAGTAACCAAACACAATCCTGCATCCAAATTGATGGCTGAGATAAATTCACCCCCCAAAATCCCAGTGCCAGCATCTAGGTAAAAGAATCAACTCTCTGTATCCTATCCCAACCAGTCTGTGGGGCCTCACTTACTGAACTGCCTAATTGGAGGGGATTAGTGGCAGGTGTCACAGACATGGAGGTACAGGAAGTTTCCTAGACTCTTGATCATTGCTTGCAGGACACTCATTCCCTGACACTATAATCCCCATTTGAAGTAAGGCAGCAACCCCCACGTTTCCTTTTCTCCTCCATTCAGAGGTTTCACCAGCACCACCCACTTCACTCCGTTTCCTGTCCAAAACAGCAGCAACACCTCTTACTCCCACTGGTCCTTGCTCAGGAGCCATCTAAACCTGTCTTGATCCTCATCCTGATCCCAAGCTTTCCACATCCTGAGGCAAGAAGCAGCCTCAGAGTCATGATTGTTCAGGGACTCCTTGGCTAGTTTGATAGTGACTGGAGAGGAGGAAGGGAAGGATCTGGGATAAAGGGGACTGGAATGGCCTTGTGTTTCCTTCTTGTTGGTCAGAGGTTCCTCCCCTTCTTTCAGGGGCTCAGGCTTGTTCTTTGTCTGCCCTCCACAGCCGCTCTTTGACTTCCAAGGGCAGCGTGTTGAACAAGTCCTCCTCCACCACAAGCCCGCTGCGTTTCAGCAGAGGACACTCTCCCAGCTCCACTGGCAGGCACTCCAAGCGGTTCCCTCGCAGCTCTATCTGTGATAGGTTTGTCAGCTCTCCAACACGGGATGGGAGTGACTGCAGCACATTGTTTCCCAGGTTCAAGGTTCTCAGCTTCCTGCACTGGAACAGCTCTGGTGGGAGATTCTCGATCTGAAGGGAAAAAAAAAGATCAATTACAGATGAAGTTACCTAATAGGACACACACTCATAAGACAATAACAAGGGCACACATCTCACTGTTTACAAAGCTCTCAGCTGCCTTCCTTAAGCGAGCTCCTGCTCTCTACCATAAGGAGTGCTCCTGAAGTAAGGAGTTATACAGTATAAGGCCTCCCAACACAGCTCTCCCACTGGCCATTCTTCCCCATCTCCTCTCAGAGCACCACCACACCAGCAGGTCTCAACTACTTGGCACCTCTCAGCTTTGAGATCTTACTGTATCAACCTTTTTAAATGTTATTCTTTGCATCTCACAGGAAGGCTAAAAGCCTTCTTGTATGCTTTCATTACGTATTAGATATGGTAGATTTCGATGTACTCCATTACCTGGAGCAGACACTACGTGAGTACAACTGTCAACATGCTCCAATAAATTCAAAGCCTCATCATAAACATTATCATTTGCCTTTATACAGAACCATGTCTCTTTTTTAACCTTGAATTATGAATTATAACCATGACACAGCTAAATGGAATTGTAATTAATTCTGAATGAAGTTAAGTCCAACCAAAAGCAGGGACGAGTCAAGACCAATTAAAAACAGCTAAATTCAGCCATCGTTATTGGTGCTGTCAAGTGCTATGTGACACAGCAACACACAATCAAATGATCACAGATTGGGAAATGCCTTCCTACCAGCCCTTGTGCTCCTGAAGTACAATGAATAGTACTGCATTAAGACTAGTTTCTTAGACCTCCATTTTAAGACCAAAGCTGATATCAATCTAGGGAATACAAGCTTCCAGCTGCAGAGAAACAAGTGACAGGCTTTAGGAAACAGTCTCCAACTGCCACTTCAAAGCAATTTCCTGTAAGAAAAAATAATAATAAATGCTACAAGAGCTGTTCAACAAAAGAATTACCCCTGGAGTTATTTGCAGGAGATAAAACCCTCAGAAAGAAAAGCTAAAGCTTGAAAAATTTAAACAGAACAGCAGTACCAGGAATATCTCACACACCACTGTAACACATTGAATCCTATAGATAGCAAACGCACCAGAATTACCTGTGCTCACAAAGGAACATTCAGACTCCTGTGCACTTACCCTGTTGGCTGTCACAGCCAGGTTCTGCAGGTTCTGAAGCAGTCCTATGTCTGGCGGTATGGAAGTCAAGTTGTTGTGGCTGAGATCCAAATACCGAAGTTTTCTGCAATAGAAGAGCTGGGTAGGAATCTTTTCGATCTTGTTACGGTTCAGGTAAAGGCGCTCTAAATTGGTGAGGTTGCCTATTTGCATGGGGATGTAGGCAATGTGGTTGTACCACAATTTAAGGCAAGTGAGACGATGTAAGTGCTGGAAGCTGATGATTTCCTCAATGGTCTTGAGGTTATTGTCCTTCAGGTCTATCTCCTGCAGATTGTGAAGGCTAAAGATGGAGTGAGGAATGCGCTCCAAGTCACAGCGGATCAGCTCCAGCTCTGTCAGGTTGACCATTTTCTTAAGGCTGTTGAGAACAATGAGCTTGGTGCCCTCGTTGTTGATGGAAAGCTTCTGAAGATGCACACCAACATCTGTCACCACCTGTGGCAGCTTGGTGAGGTTACTCTTCAACCTCAACACCTTCAGCCTCTTCAGCTCCCTCAGTCCATCTATTACAATGTACCGGTTGTTTTCAGCACTCAGATTCCCCGTCAGATGAAGCTCTTCTAGTGTCTTCAGGCTATAAATCCAAAGAGGAATCTCCTTAATGTCTGTGAACTTGATGTGGAGAGATTTCAAATTCTCCCTCAAGAAGGCCAGGGCTGGAGCCTCAATTTTGGCAGCAGTGTGGTAAAGCCATAGTTCCTTAAGGCTGGTGAGCTGAGCGATGCTTGGGGGAATGGTGACATCAGGGATAAGCTCCAGCTTCAAGACCTCCAGCTCTATGAGGTCAAAGACCGTGTCAGGAATGCCACTCAACATGAACAGATGCAGTTCCAGCTTATCCTGAGAGTTCTTGGTGATCCTCTGCCGCAGCTTCTCCAAAGTCCACTCATTATTGAGGTTCAGCTGCCGCAGCTTGTTCTCACTCACCTCCGACAGAAAAACAGCAAAGCGCTTTGAATACAGGGGGTCATACTGATCGATCAGATGGAGCATAAAAGCAAAGTCATTTTTCACATCAGGAATGTCACTGTAACTGCTCTCCTCACGGATAGACTCAAAGGAGTATTTCTTGAGCGATCGCCTCAGCATCCACCAGAGGGTGTACATGCAGATCAAGCCATAGACTACCACCAAGCTGATATAGAAAGATGCCAAGATTTTAAAGAGAGTGGCCAAAGGATGAGCACAGCGATACATCCTGTAGCCAGTCAAGCTCTCAATGTCCACCTTACAGTCAACATCAAATGTTATGTTATTGACATAATAAACGGTATAGCAGATGATGAGAATGAACTTGATTACTTTGATGATGGTCTGTCTCATGTAGAGGCGATACACTATATCTCCCTCTTCCACATGCGTGCGGAACTTCTTCACTTTTTCAAAGAGTGCTTTGGCCTGTTCACCTTCCTTTTTGTCCAAGACACCTGTCTCAGATCGGTCCACAATTCCTTGTTCAATTCGAGACTTTGTTCTCTGCAGCATGGGAACAGTGGCTTCCACATCCTCACTGACTGTGGAGGATTTCTTGTCCATGGAGCCATTCATTTTCCCAAATGCTGGCTTGGTATCGCTCTCTTCCACCACCGTCTCAGATAATGCCCTTGTTGTCCATGGAGAGTCAAAACACTTAAGCAAAATAGACACAAAATGCTCCAGCTTGGAGCTGGTCCTTGGAAATTTGAACCAGAAGTTGCTGCAAGCCAGGAAGATAAGAGTATGTAGCAGCACCAGATAAGGAAAATACTTGGCAAACCAGTGAAGGCGGTTCTCATAACACACCGCATCCACATAGTTATACTGGTGCCGATCCAAATCATATTGGATCCCTGTAGGCCCTGTATCAGCAGAGGGAACGAGACTAGAGTTATAGTATATACGCTCTGGGGTTACAGCTGTCCATCCTCTGACAGTGTCATTGCAAGAGTCTTTGGTAATCCATTTACAGGGCAAACAAATCATTTTGTCCTGGGTGACCTGAAGTGTCCCTCCAAACACCGCGATCATCAGCATCACTATGGAAATGTAGTCTGTGAATACGTCCCACCATGGCTTCAGGATGCGGTATGCTGGCTGAGTGTCAGCAAAGTATCGCAATTCAGTGACTGGAATCATGATTCACCACCTGAAAGGAAAACAGAAGCAGCCATTACTAAAACTCTTGTTCTGTTCTTCTGGAGGGTATCAGGAAACTCACATTTTATGTGCTGGCAAAGCAAAACTGAATTAAGTCCTAGTTTCAAATCACTTGGATACAAACAAAACTGAGTACCCTCATAGGTGAGTAGTTACAAGGCATCAGAACTTGTACTTGTCATTAGCAGTCTGCAGGTGAAAAATTCACATTGAAAGACTAACTTTAACTCCTCCGACAGACGAGTCATTGGAAGCTTTCAGCTTTATCTAAGGATATCATGTCAGTGCCAAAGGAATTCGACAGCATACTCAGAGAAAATCCACACACACAGCACAATTGTCACGTGTTTGTTACTCTATCACAGAGCTAAGAAATAGCTCTACATCTCTGTAGCTCTCCAATTGCAGAGGCAAGGAAGAGGATTTACAAGCATTAGTTCTACTTCCTAGAACCGCTACATTGACGCAACTCATATTTGATTAAGAAAACTGGAAAAGAACAAGAAGTTGCTTGATATCATCCCTTTTCCTTCCACAGGAAGAAGTTTTGGCTCTCCACCTCTGCATCAACTTCCCAAAGAAACAGTACTTGCCTACAGACAGGCTCACTTCTGAAATCCTCTAACAGCTGCTCTTTGTTTTCTTCACTTCAGAAGCACAGGAGAAGGGAAACATACTTAATATAAGAATTCACTTCCCTGAGCAACCACTCCCACCTAGAGTTCATCTCAGCTGGGATTTAAGAGTCACAAAGGAAATGAAAAGGTTCTGGGAAGAGAGACCTCATGGCAGAGCTTGTTCTGTCTTCCTCCAGAAGGAACAAGCCACAGAAAACCCACACACCCCACATCTGTAAGTGCAAACACACAAAGCATCCCCTGTATCTGACAGGCAACACAAGTGAAGTACATGAAGTCATTATGGCTTGTTCTAATGATGCTGAAAAAGCAGTAATATCGCATTATACTTACTAGCAATCTTCAGGAGGACAAACACAAATCTTTGTCATTTTGAGACTCCTATCAACTGTAACAGAGGAAGAACAAAAGTTCAATCCTACTTCCTCAGCCCATGAGGCAGCATTCGTACAGGCTGTCCTGAAAAGCCCTGGGGAGCTATGGGCTTGATAGCAGCTTTTTATATACCATTGGCTGAGCCAAGCAGAGTGACCACACCATCTGCTTTTGTAGAACAGGAATTTGTATTTAAAATTAACTTCCAGACCAGAACTGCAAAGGAAGCCCCTCCTAACACAAACTCAAGCTCCCTAGAGACACTAAATAGGGAGAACTCTGGTGCTGTTCATTAAAGAACTGCTCCCTACTTAAACACCTTCCTACTCCTCCAGCCTTACATCAGGGGAAAAAGATTCTCATCCCCTTTCTTTCTCTTGTCTAAATACCACTTCTCCCCAATGATCCTTTCTTCTTCCCTCCAGTGCTTCTTCACTCCTGGCAGTGAAGCTTTAGCAGGAATTAGGTCCTTCACAGCTGTCCACAGAATGGTTATGAAATAGAGGTGAACTTCTCAGGAAGCAGAGTCTCATGGTTAAGGCATTTTCCAGACCCAAGCTGAGCGCTGCGTTACCAGTTTTTCCTCAGTCTAAGAAATATCTCATTCCTTTTTTGCAATAAACCTACCCTGTGTTTACTTTGGTTTGTATCTCACGACAGCTAGGAAGGAAAGCAAAAAAAAATAGGGCAACAGGCTCCCTAATCCTATTTACCATCCACATGGGATAGGAAATCTGCCTTTACATTGTGCAGCTACAAGACAGCTAACAAATCATCTGTTTGAATGTCCCACGACAGCCTGTTACAGCTCCGTATCAACAGTTAAACCCTGGTGTGGTGGAGCAGGAAATCCCCTGCCCTCCAGTAACAATGATAGGGTCACTGCGTGAAGAAAAGGACATTCTCAGCAGTTCCCACTCCTCCTGGCAGCCGTGGAGGTTCTGTTCAAGTCCCAGATGAAAAGCAATAAAGCAAAGGGTCATCTTACAGAAACTGGAGTTCCTCAGGTCTTATCTAATCTTACTTGCAGCATCTGTGGTAAAAGGGAAAATTGACCACCAAAACCTTGGGAAACCAAGGGAGAGAGTCACCACCCTCTTCAAGCAGATTTCCCACATATGCAATCCATTCTAGTTCCTGAAAGACCTGATGACTGTTCTGCAGCAAAACAAGTGTCATTATCTCGTAGACCCCATTTCATCATCGTTTTAAAGCGTGATTCTGGTTGCAACACTCCCATCTGGATTCAGGCAGGCAGTTTTGCTGCTGGGATTGATGACAGCAGACTAACTTCAAGAAGTCAGATTCTCAGGGCTTACCTTTGCTACCCAATGCTGCCCTGCACAATACAATTCTGCCTATAGGAACCATGCTGCATGAGCCAACAGGTAGGAACATCATATCTCAAGCCCTGTCTACTTATCAGAAGCATAAGGAAGTTTTCCAAAGGTATAATTAATTAGGCAAGCTCTAGGAATTGCACACAGAAGAAATCTTACAAGTGTGCATCTGTCTCAAAGGTGTTTCCGCTTTCACACTCCATACTGATTCACCATGCAACTTCTCTGAGCAGTCTCCCACTTCTCACTTTAGAAGTGCCATCACCTTTGAGGGCTTCAGTTTTGCTTAAAATAACAGGGACATCCTGAGCACACAACATCTAAACAATAAAATCATTCAGAAACAAGAATAAACTTATCCAGCTAACAAAAACCTTGTATTGTAGCATGTATCTTAAGCAGTAAAGACCAGAGCCGAGAGCACAAATCCTCTTCAAAAGATGCAAGACTCCTGTGATACTTAAGATGACCAAGGAATGAACAGAGCGACTGCAAGAGCACAAGGCTCCTCTCCTTAGAGGAATTTCCCTATTAAAACCAACAATCACCTCAACATGCAAAGACAGAATTATTGCTGACAAATACCTGGCTGAGCTGTGCTTGCAATTCCTGCCTGTACCTGCTGACCAGCATACTCAGCTAGAGACAAAGTGAACAGAAACATCATTGTTTAGTTTCACTGGCTGGTATGTCATCAGCTTGACTCATTATTTGCTGAATACTTTATCCATCCTCCTCTTTCCTTTCTTCCTTCTGCTGACCATCATGTCGCAAACAGCCACTGGCAAAACAGGATTACATGCAAGATCTCATGACGTGCCCAAGAATTTCCTCAGTTTCTATCTGTCACTTCCAGGACCTCTCCTTGAAAGCAGATAAATCCTTACCTTTAGTGGGATGCAGCACCCAAGGCAGGCAATCTCATAAAACAAATTTAAATAGCTAGACAAGATGTATTGTATACTGGACAATTGCAAACCTTTAGGTTTTATCACACATTCTTAAATCTCAGACTGCAAAGCAGCAGTCAAGCACTGCCGACAGTTCCTTACCTCTCAGAAGCCCAGAGAACAAGGGAGGTGTTTGTGTGCTGACAGTATCAGAGGGAGATAATAGTAAAGAAAAATGACTTGGTGCCCTAAAGACTATAGCCCTGATTTTGACGAGCTGCAACATGTTACAATAAGCTTTCAAAACAGCAGAGCTTCCCTCCCCAGCATGCTGCCACCTGAAACACTAAAGACGGGCAGAACACAGAGCTCTTTGTTCATGCACCAGGAAATGTAAAGAGCTTTGCAAGTCAGAAATGGGAATGGTAATTTGTGTTTTTCCTCTCACCCCCCCACCCCCACTTTGTTTATTAGGCTCAGAATTGAAAGCAAAGGGAGGTTAAAACAGAGCTGCTTTCAGTCACTCCTCAGAAAACCTTCCAAACAGGGACAGCCACATGACCAACTGGAAAAGCCCAAGATGTCAGATGGAATAATACTCCAGTGATTTTCTCCCTCACTGTTTATAGAAGTAAACAGCAAGGAAACCAGATGCCAGAGTCCCAAACAACAGCCTGTCATCTTTACATCTGTGTCTGCCTGCAATAAAGCCTCTTCTGTAGAAAATGCCTTCTGAAACAGAGAAACAAACATGAAATTTAAAGGACTGCACATTACTCAGACTGGCAGATAGAACAGTGGAATAGGGGCAGCCAGCACTTACGCTCCTCACCTGCTGGAACAGCCAGCAAACTGAACAGAGTAAATTATGTGGGTTTTCATATAACCACCAGCTGAATGCAGCATTCAGCCCCACCCAAGCCACAAGATACAGGAGGATGAAGCTAATTAACCAGGGAACACCTTTACTGAAGCTCACAGAAAAAACTCACCTATACTACAGACAGGACTCTTACCATCTTTACAGCTGCCTTTTAATTGACTCTTCCTGACAGATGCAAGACTCACGTTCTTAGCAAAGTGCAACAGCTCCTGTTTACTATCACACAAGCAAGCCTGTCCTAACAAGCACAGGGCAGAACATCTGCACAATCAGAACAAACCACACTGGATGGCCTGCCCATCTTCTGCAAGGTTTTAGCCCAGCTGCTGAAGTTATGAGCATCACTGATGCTGGCATCAGGGACCATGTCAGTGTGATACAGCTATGGAAGTTCAAATGCTATCAGATGACTTGCTACAGTGATGCAAACCAGAGAAAAATCCTGTGTCAGCTTATAAATTATGAATGTGTGTGGTCACAGGTTTGCTATCCAAAATTAATTTCCTTCATCATAGAAGAGATGCCTCAAGGACAGGGCATTGGAGCTTGCCTTTGAAAACTATGATGGCTTTACCCCAATGGGACACTGCAAAACACTCCTTTGTAACAACAAATGCAAGTGGTTGAATTAACTACTTAAGATTAAGAAAAGGACAACAAGAGTGTTAACTTGGAACAAGCAGAACAGCTTCAAGCACTCCCTCCGCTGCAGAAATCTATTCAGCATTTCATTCCAGCATTGGAAAATGACACAAAAAAGGGGTAAACAATTGTCTTCAATTAAGACTGAAATGGTGGGCAGAGCAGAGCTCTGACATTTCTAACAAGAGATTGAGAAATCGCGACACCAGACTCAAAGCCAAGACTTTTAAGCAAGGATCATCACATTTTATCCTTAACAAACTGACAACATCTACAAATTTATTAGCATGAAAACAGCTGTGGCAACACCCAGAGAGATGAACCAAAGATGAAAGAGGATTTCAACAAGAGCAAAGCAAGACTTCAGCTGTCAGCACAACAATATTTTGCCTTAGTCTGATGAAAGAGAAATAAGCATATATTCACCTGCTTACTTCTGACCCTGCAACCTTGTCTTCAGCACCATGGGCTTCAAAACAGTGACTGGGACTTCCAGCTCAGCACATTTTCTGACTGTATTCACTAATTGATAAGAGAGAGGCAATAAAACCACAACTCTAAAGCAGAAACTGTTAACTAGTCCAGTGCACTAATTTGGCACAGAGGAGCTTTATATTGCCCAGTAATTTTACAGCAAACATTAACAAAACCTAGTATAGGAGGTAAAAGCACTATTATTCCAGCAGGGTGGTTCTGACTGAATAGATTTTAGTTACAAATGCAGTTGAACAGCAACAGCAGGGCCATATGTAACCCATCTATATCAACTGGATTGCCATTTGCAATACAAAATGCATGCAAAACAGCTTAGGGAAAAAGCTGCCTGGAAGCATTCAAGATATTCTCTTCAAACAACAGAGACTGTTAAATGCCAGTTCAGCAATAACACACATCCTAAACTGAGGCTATTTTTGAAAACACTTACTTGGAAAAACACGCAGGAAGGAGGTTTGCAACATTGCAACAAAGTACGTCTGTATTTAACCTCTACCAAAACAGCGGTGAGACATCCCAGCGTGAAGGAGCCCCACATAAAATGTAGAAACCTTTCTGTACTCCACCACCACTCACACAACTTCACTGTGTTTTCCTAGACACCAGCAAGGCTCAATTCAACATCAGCGACTTTCACTTCTCTTTTAAATACTCAATTGAACAAAGTTCTCCTTTAGAACGTGGAAGAATTCATGAAGGCCTGTAGGATTGCACACAGCAACACAGTAACTCGCACTTGAATTCCATGACTTTTTGATACTAAGTCAGAGCACCCTAAGCCAGGAACTGGCTTTCTGAACATCTGCAGCACTTATGAGAATGTTGTAACTCAAAGCATTTGGGAAGTCATCATTAAAAGGCTTCAGGCACTCCACATTTCAAACCTGGAAGCATTAGATTTTAACACATGGCTTCTGGTATATCTTAAGGAGCTATTTATGCACATTCCTTTTGACCTACATTAATAAAGCTATGGCTTCCAAGTACCGTGTATGATCAGTACAACAAAGCAAATCCTCGAGCTGTCAGAACACAAACCTGCACCTCCCCACTGCTCACAGTTAGACCCATCTGGACTGCATCTCTCAGCCTCCAGATAAGCAGGGCACTCTGCACTACCTTTCAACACAGAGACCCAAAGAGACAAAGTTTCCAGCTAACAATACTTAACACTGCTTAAGTGCCACCCACAGGGGCAACAAGTCAGCGCTCTCCTAAGTTAACCATGGAAAAAAAACGTTTGAGATGTTTACATAGCAATACAAACATCGTCTTACTGGAAACTGAAGAATACTGACCAAAATAAACAGAAATCATACTGCCTTAAAGTACTTTTCTTAATGTAAGTAGTCAGGGTCTATGCGGCCAGAAGCTAAACGCACCAGTAAATGCAACAGTTTTACATACAACACATTGTTACTTGATTCTTTTTTCCCCCACCTTAAAACATAGGCCTCACAGATGTAAATGATACCACCACTGTCCCTGATGCACCGCCTTTCCTCCTTGCTCTTTTATCAAGCATCTGATCACCACCTTGTGTTTTGCAACTATATTTAAGCAGCGTTCTCATGATTTCATTTGTGTCTTTAACACACCACTCCCAAACTGGCCTGCAGCCCTTACCCTGCAGTTGGGTTCTGCTATCTGCACTTCAGCTCTCTGTGCTGGAAGTGGGTGATGTTCCTGTGTGCTGGATCCTGAGCAGGTGCTGAAGCGTTGCATTCCCCACACGCCATGGGAACAGCTTCCCTGAAATCAAGCAGAGATTATCAGCAGAGAGAAGGAAGATCACAGGGGAACCACGTTATGTCAAAGTTTGGGAGAGGATGTCTAAGATTCTAGGAACAAACTAGATGGTCATTGGGAACTAGGAAGAGATGCTGAGGGCTGGAAAGATGTTAGAAACTCTAAGTTTCAAAGAGGAAGCAAATCTCCATTTGTTCCAGAAGCCATCAAGAAGCAGGTGTTGCAAACCCATTTAAAGGAGACTTAGATCCACTGCTGCAACTAATAGAGACAAACTAACCTCCTTGAGGAAAGATCTAAATGCATCGGGACTCCCTGAAAACACACATCCCGCATCATTTGACACTCAATCAACTATCCCCGCTCTTCACAACACATCTACCAACATGAAGCTTTTTAAAGCAGTGGCAATTTAGCATCATCAACAAGAACTACACCAGCTTCTCCTTGCTTCCTGCATATCAGCATGGGGAAGCAGACAAGGGAGCAAGCCCTGGCTCTGAGGGATCCTTCAAGCCTTAAAATCAGGGAGGACTGCAGACCTTCAGAAAGCATTTTGTCAACAAGAAGCAGGAAAGACACTAAAAGCGATGGAAAAGGAAGAGGCATCACTAGAAAAAAAAACACATTGGTTACTATGTTCAGCCCAAGAACATGCTGGGATCAGCCAACAGGGCTGCCACATTCAGAAGGAACCTGCTCACAATCAAAGCTCTCCCACTCGAGCCGTGCCAAAGTGCTGCAAAGGAACAGGGTAAAGGAGAGGACTGGCTGACCTTCCTTCCCTCCCCACCCGGCTGTCAGGGCTCAGCACCGCCTCAAACCACAGCACGACACACCCGCATAGCACTGACAGCACATCGCCCCTGTGTGCCCACCGACCTAAAACACACACTAGGACTAAACGAGACGGAAAGAAAGTTAATTCACAAACCCCACCGGCCCCAGCCGCCCCCACAACAAGCACCGATGGCGGCCGCTCCCCACACACCCCCGGGCCGCCTCCCACCCCAGGCCGCAGCCCACCCCCGCCCGTACCCACCTGTCCGCACCGACCCTCCGCACCCCCGCCCTCCCTCACACCGGCTCAGGCTCCTTTTGTCCGCACCGAGGCGGCCCCACCCCGGAACTGACCTCACCCGGCCGCCATAGGCGGACACACGGGGAGCGCCCCGCCGCCGCCTCTAGCGAGCGGCTGAAGAGGGCGCCGCCATCTTGGAGGCGGGCGCAAGGGGAAGGACGCGCCGCCATCTTTACGTAGGGCGAGGCCGTGCAGGGTGGGATGGAATTTATGTGTCCGGATGTAAGGAGGGGAGAGGGGGAGGGAGGGAAAGTGAAGGTCTGGGCGCCATCTTGGTGCAGGGCAGAGCGCAAAATGGCGGAAATCTTAAAGGGGCAGCCACCCAGAGCTGAGGTGGGATAGAGATGCAGTGCCTTCATGTGTCAGTACATTGGATTCCTTCTTCTCCCTAAATAAAGAGATTTACCTCTTCATTACGGTTTTTGTGTGTGTGTGAATAGGAGGGGTATCAATATCGAAGCTATTCAGCAGTATTGGTTGTATTTGTTATTGTATCTGTATTGTACACGTTGGTGCTGTGAGGTTTGATCCAGCAGCAGATCTGTGGGAGCTGGGAAAGGCAGAGCCGTCCTCCCGTGGTTATTTCCATTCAGCTGACTCATCTGTCCAGCACTGTGCTTTCAAATATTCATAAAGGATGCTTCAAAGGCATTCGTTATAGGGTCATTAGTGCACAAGAAGCAGCATGGGGCTGTTAAGTGCGGCCAATTTGGACTTGTGGACAGCAGTGGTTGCTTCTACAGTAAAATAAGCACAGCTGTGGCTTTCTAGGAACCTGATGGGGCTCAGCAGCACAGCAGTGGGGATCTCTCCTGCCAGTCTTGGAGATGCTGATAAGCTCAGGGCAATAGTGGGGGGTTGGCAAACATCTTTCTGTCAGCAGGGCTTTCTGCTGTTATGGCCCTTCTCAAGGGTCTAACTTGGGGTCCAACAACCACTGCCAAGCTCAGCAGGAGGGATGGACCCAGCAACCATCCCAGGATGTGCTGTGTAAATCCATCTGGGAGCAAACACGAGCTGACCTGCCAGTTGTTTGTTTCAGTGTTGGGAAGTTTAGCAAACACAGTTTGCATCTGCCTGCACAGAAATTCCCTCCCTCTTAGTCACAGCAGCAGGGTGTCGGGTCAGGAACCAGGACCTCCGCACTGTAAACGTCAGCCCTTCCTTCCCCATGCCTCACTTTTTCCTACTGCAAGACATAGACAGTAATCACTTGGAAGAGCAACATGACCTGATTCATCACGGCACGCAAAGCCTGCTCACAAAAGGGAAAGGGAAGCTGAGAGGGGATGATTTACTCCCTATGTCTCACTTGAGCAATGGCCACCTCTCATAGCACTGACAGAGAACGCAGCTCCCATGTCCCTGCTGACCCTGTGTCTGAGGCATCACACAGAGCCAGACGGAGCTGCAGGGCCTGGCTTTGGGCTGGGTAGTTGGTCATTATCCTTTGATGAACCCCAGCTCTCCTTTTCCCTGCACAGTCCCCCCCATTGGTGTATTGCAGCCCGCAGACTCCTCCCAGGAAGCAGACGAAGCATTTCGGATCTATGGAGAAGCCGGAATGCGTATGAGTTCAGCCCGAACGCTGCAGCCAGGCTTTGGAAGCGTAATGCAACACAGTCCAGCTTGATGTAAGTCGGTTTTGCCCCCACTGCTGCCCCTGCTGTGGAGCCAACATGTGCTACGTCCATTGTTTTCCATAAGCCGTGCTGTTATTTCCCTCCTGGGCAAAGAGATGTTAAACATTGACATTACAGTGACAGCACACACAGCGTCTGGGCTGTGTTTCCTACCCAGGGTGCAATAACACAGCATTGGGTCTGGACTCACACAGGTACACAGAGCCTTTCCTTTCTGCCTGCAGCCCAGGAGTGTTTTTTTCTCATCCCTTTGCTTTGTGTCTGGGGGAAATGCAGGTCTGTGCTGTGAGACAGCAGGAGCCGTGGCATGATCAGGAGACTGGGACCGTTCCTGCGTCACTTCTTACTGGAGAGGAACTGCAGCGCTGGATACAGCCCGTACTGCAGCGAGGTACTGAGTGCCCAGCATGGCTGCCTCTGGCCTGCAGCCCTGTCCTTGGCTCAGACTGCTGCATGTGGAGCCAAGGAGTGAGCCGTGGCAGTGGCAGCAGATAGGGCACTTCTCAGTCACTCTGCTGTGACCTCCTCTGTAGTTAGTTATTTCCAGGTAGCCTGTTTAAAGGGAACACATCACAAACATGAGAGTGCACTTTATATGGAGAAAAGCTCATTGTGGGATTGCTTCAACTGGAGGTGTCTGCTACTAAAGCCTCGTGGGTTGCAAAATATTTGGGAAATGGAATATCAGCATCCTCCTGGAGAAAGAAACTTGCAGAGCAAGGAAATAACGTGCTTATAAGTGTTGTAGGGCAGAGCGTGGCTGCAGCTGCTCCGTCTTCTGCATTTGCAAAGCACTGTCCTGCCTGGCTGCAAATTGCAACTGGAGGATCATTGTCAAGTTGGGGGGCAGAACAAACAGAAATGGAGCTGGGGGCTGCATGGCCTTGAGTCTGTGTTGCTCTCCAGCCACCCACAGCAGCATCACACAAGCTGGGGATGGGACAAGGAGACATCAAGGGAAAAAACTTTGCCATTTCTGAAAGGGTGAGAACCTTTGCTCCAAACTGGCAGCTTATGGACTTATAACACTTTATTCCTGCTGACCCCATCACTCTTGCCAATGCTGTCACATTGTCTGACCTGTAGCCAGCAGCAGCCCTACCGTAAAAAATACAAGATTGGAGCTGTTAATATTTAATCCTCAACTATCTTTTACATTCCGAGCCACAAATCCTCCTACTCCCACCAAAAACAGCTTGGGGTTAGCACAGGACTTGCTGACTGTGATACTCAAAGGCTTTTGTAGCAAAGGAAGGGAATAGGGGAGAGGCATGGGGCTCCCCTCTACCCAGGGAGGCAGTGACTCCTGCTCACCCTTGGCCACCTGCCTGGCCCATGGGGGAGCACAGAGTCCAGCTGCTGCCCTCTGAAACACAGCACTCCTTGCATTCATTGGCAAAACTCCCCAGCGAGGGCTGGAGTTGCATAAAGAATCCAAAGACTTCAAGGGAAACGTCCTTGGGGCACTTCTCAAAGGCTGGGGCAGCTTTGCAGGAGCACGCAGGTAAGTGGGAGGTTACTGCAGAGGGGACCCCGTATCCCCCCATCATCCTGACAAATCCTCTTCCTGCACATCCTAGCTCCACATCTCACATCTTTGCTGTCCTCATGTGCCTTCCTTGTCTGTGTTTAAATGCATTTTGCTTTCTATGGGAAAGATCATTTTCTTGGCTCGGTGCTTTGCAGATGCACTACTCGTGTCCCCACGCTGGCTCTTCTTGGTGCATTAGACATAATTTGTCTCCAGTTTCCAGTCCCCTCCCTGTCTGGTTGCCTTTTCTCCTGTGCTGCTGAGTTATTAAATTCTACCTCTGCTGCTTTTCATCATCCTTGTGATAAATCCCCCATCAAGGACAGCAGACTTCTCCTGCCATGCTTATCCAGACAGAAAGAGGCTTTTGCTCTGCATGCTCACCCCTTCTAGCCCCATAACCACGATGCACATGGATATTGGACACCAAAGAGATTCTTATGTTAGGGGAAAACAGAAACTATTCAAAGCAAAACTCTGAGGTTCAGGGTTATTGGCCTGGCTGTTAGAGCCTGGCTGAGCTCATTTGACCCCATGCTTTATTCCAGCTGGAAACAAGGTGTAAAGCATTGCTAGTGGCCCAGTGAGGGTAACTCTACTGGGTGAGCAGAGGTGGGAGGGCACGTCCCCTTCTCTTGTGGCCCCACTGCCACTGGTGAAAGCTCCAAGCTCTTTTTCTCACTCTTTGCAGGCAAAAATGTCAAGGCCAGTGCAAGCCCGGAGGCTGGAGGGAATAGATAAGAACATCTGGTGAGTTAAGCTGCTACTGGGCAGCTCCTGCTTTACCTTGGTGGTCAGCGTGGCTTTAGGCAGCCTAACCTAATGGGCTTTGCTGCACCCAGCTTCAAGCTACAAAGCGCTGATGAGATGCTGAGTGTAAGGTGGGCACTGAGTCCATCCAGCCTTACCTGTGCAGAGCCTTCATGATGTCTGAGTGTTAATTTTTGCAGCTTGAATACCTCTGGTCTGATCAGAATTGGTATCTCCTTCAAAAGGATTAAAACCATTCCCAGTGAGATAGTGCAGGGCTCTGTTATAATTAAAACAAGTCTGAAATTCCCTGTGCTTGAGACAGGCAATGAGGATGGGACAGAAAACAGCCCTGCCATGGAGGCACCTTGCTCCCTGTTGATGGGATGCCAACAAGCAGAGCTGGTGCCAAAAAGCTGCCCCAGGCTCCCTCTGTAAATGCTTATTGTGCTCTTCCTTCCATCTCTCTAGGGTGGAGTTTGTAAAACTGGCTGCCACCTACTCCACGGTGAACCTGGGCCAAGGCTTCCCCGACTTCCCCCCCCCAGACTTTCTGAAGGAGGCATTCAGCAGAGCTGTCAGCGGGGAGAAGCACACGCTGCACCAGTACACCCGTGCCTTCGTGCGTGGACAGCATCCTGCTCGGCGGTACAGCCCATCAGATGGGCCATGAGCAACACGTATCTTGGCTGGGCATGAGGGCTGGGTACCTCCAGCTGCTGCAGTGGGCAGATGGAAGTGACCTAGATTTGCATTCACAAACATCTTCTTGCATTAGCTTCCAGCTTTGCTTCTTGTCTTCTTTCCAGAATCTTGTTTTGCCATTGCAGAGGTCTGGGTGGCAGTTAGTAGTTTCTGACAGTGCTGTCCAGGCAAGGAGTAGCTGCTCTCATTTAAGAAAAGGGAGAGAATAGTTTCAGGAAGGACCATGCCCCTGCTTTGCTTCAAAGCTATGTTGACTGATGTGGAGGACCAGCAGACACAGGGTTCATTGCTAAAGCTCCCATGGCACAAGGCACCTGAGTATGCGAGGTGCAGCCATCATGGTTGTGCCGTGGTGAAACCAGACCCAGGGCACTTGGCCACCCAGCCCCATCTGAGGGGCTCATTTCTCTTTCAGAAGGTTTCTACCAGCCCCTTCCCACCTGTTCCTCTCACCCCACAGGGTCACCCACCGCTGGTGAAAATCCTAGCCCAGCTTTTTGGGAAGCTGCTCGGACGAGAGCTGGATCCTATGACCAATGTGATGGTGACTGTGGGAGCGTACCAGGCCCTTTTCTGCTGCTTCCAGGCTTTCATTGAGGAAGGCGATGAGGTAACCCCGGAGCTGGGCTTGTCATATGAACAGCCTTTCCCTGGGTGAGCTCTTTCTAGACCTGCTGGCAGCTGCAGCCTGTTTATTTTAGCCAGAAAGGCTTTATTCCACACTTTTCAGTATCTGAGCTTTTAAAGGGAAAGTTGCAGCAGGGCACAGATTCATTTCTGCATAAGGCAAAATAATTCTTTTGCCCCAAGTGGTGGGAAGAACAATTCAGTGCCCCTGGTAATGCATGTTCTCCATATTACAATAGTTCAGGGATTGAGATCTGAGCAGGGCCAGGAGGGTGCTGACGTTCCCCATCTCTTCCAGGTGATAATCATTGAGCCCTTTTTCGACTGCTATGAGCCAATGGTGAAAATGGCTGGTGGGACACCGGTGTACATCCCACTGAGACCGGTGAGTGGGTCAGAGCCAGTGAGGAGAGAACAGGAGTTGTATCATGGTGAGCAGTGAGAGGAGAGCAGGGCCAGCAAAGCAAGCTGAGATTCTCCTCTATTCTCTCTAGAAAGCTCCAAAAGAAGGAAAACTGATGTCAAGTGCAGATTGGCAGCTGGACCCGGCCGAGCTGGCTTCTAAATTCAGTGAGCAGACAAAAGCCATCGTCCTGAACTCACCCAACAACCCTCTGGGCAAGGTAATGCCTCTGGCTAATGGGGACAGCCCTGAGGGAGCACTGGGCTGCTCCAGCTCAGCCAGACCCATCTGAGATGCAGCAGCAATTCCATATGAGGAAGAGGGTTCTGTGGGAGCACTGTGTGCTCAGAGCTGCTCGTGCTGCGTCTCAGCTCTGCTCCCTGCTGCAGGTGTTCAGCCGAGGGGAGCTGGAGCTCATTGCAGACCTGTGTGTGAAGCACGACGCCCTTTGCATCAGCGATGAAGTGTATGAATGGCTGGTGTACGATGGGAAGGAGCACATCCGTATTGGTATGGAGAATAGCATGGCTGATCCCGGGCTTCTCCTGTGGGTACAACATCTCTGGGTAGCTCCATCCAGAGAAGGATCTGGGAATATAACTGGGGCCTCTGGCAATTGTAAGGGCTGCCTGCATGTACTTCAATTTCAGCCACCACAACAGGGCTTAAACTGGAGCTTTGACTCCCAGAAACAGTAAATTGTGGCTTCGCAACATGAGATCTGGAGCAAAGAGCCTTTTGGCTTCAGTGAAACTGGATTTTATCCTCTACTGTGTAAAGCCACAGTTTTCTGGCTGCCTCTAGTTTTAGGACATCCATTTCAGCATGACTTCAGAGATCTCTTCTTTCTGTCCCTATAACATGCAATTACCTTGTTGAGGGGAAGTAATATTGGCACCCCTGGGAACCCTGGGCATGGCACAGCCAGCAGCATTTTTCTTGCTTTATTGCCAGCCAGTTTGCCAGGGATGTGGGACCGCACAGTGATCGTTGGGAGTGCTGGAAAAACCTTCAGCATCACTGGCTGGAAGGTAAGTTCCCTGTGCAACACCTCAGTGCCTCCCCATCCCTGTCCCTTTGCTCTAGGTCACATTGGGCTCAGCACTGAGGGCAGTTGTATGTGTAACTTTGAGCCCCAGTGCCACAAAATACCAACAGTACTTTACAACAGCCCTGTCTGGAAAGTGCTACCAAAGCTTGAGGAGGCACCTGATCTTATCACCTGATCTTATCACCTGATCTTATCACCTGATCTTATCACCTGATCTTATCACCTTCCTCCTCCTCTCCTGGCCATAGGTGGGTTGGACTGTAGGACCCAACCGGCTGCTGCAGCACCTGCGTACCGTGCACCAGAACTCGGTGTATCACTGTGCTACAGCTGCACAGGTAAAGGCAGCTCCATGCAGCCACACAGACCCCAAAGCAGCCTTGGCCATGTTTCCACTGCTTCCTCTCCCTTCACAGGATGCTGTGGCTCAAGGTTTCCAGAGGGAGCTTGAGCGCTATGGGAAACCAGACAGCTACTTTGTCCAGCTGCCCAGGGAGCTGCAGCAGAAGAGAGATCAGCTAATCCAGAGCTTGGTTGCGGTGGGGATGAAACCCATCATCCCTGAGGGCACCTACTTCTTGGTGGCAGACATCTCTGAGTTCAGTGAGTTCCAATGTTGCTTGGGAAGGGCAGAGTGAGGGGGTCAGCTCAGCCTGGTACTGCTGCTAAGGACAGGAGCCTGCACAAACACCATCCAAAGAGGGGAGAGACCACACGTTTGAGCTCCCGGTGGCTGTGGGTTTGGGGTGAGGCACCAACCACAGCCTCTGTGCTGCTCCTCCTGCAGAATCCGAAGTCCCTGATGTCCCCGACTCCGACGAGCCCTACGACTCCAGATTTGCAAAGTGGATGGTCAAGAACAAGGTAAATTTACCTGCTTCTCTTTCACTGTGGTGACTGTGGGTTTGTGCCCTCACGAGGAGCCAGTAGCAGCAGCATCAGCGGGCAATGTCCTCATCCAGGCTTGGTTCACAGCCATGGTGCCAGGCAGGGCTGGGGCTCTCCCATCCCATGTGTGCATCCAGCAGCCTGGAGCTGGGGGACACTTGGGATCTGTCAGGCTTCAACTCTGTCATCCTGAGCAGAGCACTAAGGGCATCTGTGAGCCCATCCGTGAGACTCGTGAGCAACAGGCCATAGTTTCACCCATGGCAGTTCCATTACTCCCCATTTCCCCTCCGCAGGGACTGGCAGCCATCCCACTCTCAGCATTCTACTGTGGGGCCCATAAGGACAACTACAACAGTTTCATCCGGTTCTGCTTTGCCAAGGTGAGACACACGGCCGGCCTGCACCCCTCAGGTTTGGCTGTGTCCACATTGCATGGAACACAGGGCAAGAACTGGGGCTTTTTTTGTACAAACAACAAGTGTAGTGAGGGGGGGGACCTGCTGGAGGCCACAGACTGAACTCATGGTGTTGATTTAGGAGGACGCCACACTGAAGGCAGCAGACGACATATTGCAAAGATGGAAGCTGGAGAAAGCTGCTCCCTGAAGGCACTGAGGGGCGAACCCGGCTCCCCACGGCTGCACTCCTTCCTCTTGTTTTACTGTGCTGCACACTTTGCTACATGATGATTTTTGTGCTTTCAGCCACGTTTTCTGTCAGACGTGTGGGTACAAGGTCTGCCAGGCCCAGGGCTGGGGGACACAGCTCTCACTGTGATCCAATTGCAAGCAGTGAGCCTCCATGTGCACTGCTGCCATTCAGCATTTTTGCTTCTTGTTTTAAAGACTTTGCTGGTCAGTTCTGAGCTGTGTCCATCAGGACACTAAGGGTGGCTCAGCAACCGTCCACCCTCAGGAAATAGGTCTTTAAATGGAGCTGGGCTGTAACCAAACCTTCCCTGTGCACCCACATGTAGTTGATGCCTGGCAGCATCCCCTGGGCTGCAGAGCAGAACTGCAGCCTGTGATGGGTGCATGCAGCTGGTGGGACAACAGGAGCAGCACTGCAGCATTGCAGCATTGCAGCATTGCAGCATTGCAGCAGGTAGTTCTGGCATCATTCTTCATTTCAGGCTGGATAAAAGCATAGGACTTGATCATCAATCGTGCTGGAGTTACATGCAACATTTGATAAGTATCTGTGACTGTTAAATTATTAAAGTTGAGTTAATTGAGGACTAAATGTGTCTGTAATTATGGAGCTCACATAGAGCTGCCCCCATTCCCTGGGTAACATCCACATTATGGCAGCAGCACCTCAGCAGTGCCCGCCCGGCGGTCACCCATCCGCTCACACAACACACCGCACCCTGCTGAGCTCGCCAAGCCGCGCGGGGGATTTAACACCAACACTGCACCGCCCTCTGCCCAGCCATTGGCTCAGGTGGGCGGGACCCGGCGCCCTCGGACCAATCACAGCAGAGGGGGGCGGGGCCAGAGAACGTGGTGGGGGACAAGATGGCGGACGGCAGCGAGGCCAAGCGGCCTAAAGGGGTGCGGGTATGGAGGGGTGTGGGTATGGCTGTATTATGGGGCTGTGGGTATGGCTGCGTTATGGGGCTCTGGGTATGGCTGCGTTGGGGGCTGTGGGTATGGCTGCGTTATGGGGCTGTGGGTATGGCTGCGTTATGGGGCTGTGGGTATGGCTGTATTATGGGGCTATGGGAATGGCTGCGTTATGGGGCTGTGGGTATGGCTGCATTGGGGAGCGTGGGGATGACGGCTGCTGTGCCCGCAGGTGGAAGACAGGGTTGAAGACAGGAAGGTGAACTGGCGGCGCTGGAAGCAGGAGAGTAAGGCTGGGGGCCGCTCGGGGTCGAGGAGGGGAATGGAGCTGTGGGGGGGACCCGGCCGTTAACAGAAGGGGCCTCGTGTTTGTACCAGGGAAAGCAGAGAAGAAGAAATGGAAGGAGCTGAACCTGCTGAAGAAGCTGGAGAAGCAGCGGGTGCGGGAAATGGCCGAGAAACAGGCGGAGGAGCAGCAGCAGCAGCAGGAGGATAAAGGTGAAGCTGCTGGGGGGGCTGAGCTTGGAAGGGTCCGTAAGTGCCATAAAGCCGTAATGCCGCAGCCCTGCTGACTGCCCTCCATCCCCAGGGCGGCACTACACGCTGAGCGTGGCCCTGCCGGGCTCCATCCTCAACAACGCGCAGTCGCTGGAGCTGCGGACATACCTGGCCGGGCAGATCGCCCGAGCGTGTGCCATCTTCTGCGTGGATGAGATCGTGGTGTTCGACGAGCACGGAGAGGATGCAAAGTACGGATGAGCTGTTCTGGTCTGCAGGAAGGTTCTCCTCTGTGCTCCTTCGGTCTTAGATGAGATCAGAAATGTCTTTATCCTAAGCAGGCGCTCCTAACACGAGGATTACAGGGCCCTCTGGGGGCAAAGATGGTCACTTACCTGTGCTGGGACATGGGGAAGATGGAGATGCTTTGAAGGAATGACACCTGTTCCTTCAACTTCTCATCTGGGCCTGTGCCTCTGTTCACTGGCCAAGCACTGCAGTGCTATAGGATCCATTGCCAGGTTGTATATAAAAAACCAGATACATAAAGACTAAATATGACAACAGCAACAAAACTGAGTAAGAGCTTTGACTTGGAGAGTTCCAAATAGAACTTAATAGTTTCTACCTCTGGAGCAGCCCATTTATTTCTGTAGAGGTTGAGGGTGGAGGGAGCTGCCATTCTTAGATTAAAAGAAGGTCTTCTGTAGACCTGACCCTTTGGGGCTGTGCAGTCTTGTACTGAGTTCAGCCTGTTCTCTCTCCTTCAGGAGCGTGGAAGGGGAATTTGAAGGAATTGGGAAGAGAGGCAAAGCTTGCGTGCAGCTGGCTCGGATCCTGCAGTACTTGGAGTGCCCTCAGTAAGTCCACTGCGATCAGTTCGTGACTCCTTTTCAATTAGAACAAAGCCAGAAGTGACAATTTTCATATTTGAACCTTCTCTCATAACAGGTACTTGAGAAAATCGTTCTTTCCAAAACATGGGGATCTGCAGTTTGCAGGTAATAATTCAGTTCTTTCTGTCCCAAGCTGTTGATTCCCCCTCTGTGAGCTCTGTCTCTCATTTTGCATGGAATGCACAGAACTTAAAGCCTTTTCCTGACCACACAGCACAGGTGAGATGCTGTGCTCCACTGGAGAAGAGAGGGAGGAGGTAGCAGAGCAGCTTACTTACACTTATAGTCCGTGTTCTGTCCTTAGCTGTTGCTTTCCTGTGCACTGTTGCAGGGCTCCTCAACCCCTTGGACAGCCCCCACCACATGCGGGTGGATGAGGATTCGGAGTACAGAGAAGGTGTGGTGTTAGACCGGCCGTGTAAACCGGGCAGAGGCTCATTTGTCAACTGTGGGATGAAGAAGGTATGGCAGCGTGCAACCTGCAGATCCCAAAGCAACTTACCCTGGCACTCTGTCCTGTTTGAAACAGTCACAGTGACTTTCAGGTACTGCTGGTTTTCTGAGTGCCCTGCTTCATAGCAGGCTGGGGTGCAGCTTAATGCTATTGCTGTCTTGTTCATGGCTGTCAAGGGTTGTTCATGGCTTCCCAAGTCCTGGCAGGCCCATTCCAGCACGTTACTGCTTTGTGCTGTGGTTTGAGCCTCTGAGCATCAAAATAAGTCCCAGGCCGATGACCCAACCACCGTGAACTCACTCAGCACAGACCCTTATTACAGAGCTCCTCATTCCAGCCCTAGGCCGGAATAGTTCCCGCCCTTTCTTCTTCCAACCTTCCTCAGTACCTCCAGGCTAACATTGCTGGTGACTGTCTCTGCAGGAGGTACAGATTGACAAACAGCTGAAGCCTGGTCTGCGTGTCACTGTGCGCCTGCAGGAAGCACAGAATCCAGGTAATTACTGCTCCATTAGCATCTGTGAACTCAACTCTGGCTGCAGTTGGTCCTTCTGTGTGACAGCCTTCAGATTACTAATGTTTGAGGATACTCCACTGTGTTCCCTTTACTACACACACAATTTAGTAACTCCCTCACCGCATCTCCTAGTTTAGTGCCTTAACACAGGAGAAACCTCAGGATGGGGCTGGTCAAATTCAGCTCTTCTCAGGTGATCATTGGGGTTGTTCATCTCCTCCCTTCCCTTTCAGAATCTAAAGTACGAAAAGGCACTGTGGTTTCCTCAAACCACCCTCGTACGGTGTCCGGTCTGTACTGGGGTTACAGCGTCCGCCTTGCCTCCTGCCTGAGTAAGTGCAGTGCCCAGAAGGGTTCTTTGCTTTTTACTGTGTGGAAGGATCTTAATCCCACCTGGGCTTCCACACCAATCGCAGCCCTACTGGGTACACTTCTGCTGCTTAACATGTCTCCAAATGGGTGACTGCCAGCCAGCAGTGCAGCTAATTTTCCACTGTCTTCTGATAGAAAGAAAATCATAAGCCATTCATCAAGGAATGGTTCTTGGTACCTGCTGAGCTTTAAGGTGCTGCACTCAGGTGCCAGGAGACTCCTGAAGCAAGGGAATTAAGCAGGGAAAGGGATCATTCTTCATTTAGAAGTTGCATTAGTGGCACTGGAAAGCAATCATTTCTGCTGCTACCACTCACCTGTGAAGTGTCTGAACTGCCCAGAAGGCAGCATGGGTGAGAGGACCGCTGTGATAACCACATTCTGTGTTTGTTTGCCAGGTGCTGTCTTTTCAGAATGCCCATTCAAGGAAGGCTATGATCTCTCTATTGGGACCTCAGAGCGGGGTAGCTCCGTGGACCAGGTCACCCTCCCCTCCTTTAGGTCTGTATCCAAGTGAAAAAGAAGCGTTTGCACACAGCCAATTCTTAATCTCCCTTAAGGTTCAAGTCACACAATATGCTCTCCTATGTAAAACTTGTAACATCTACGCAGGTGTGGACCTAAGAGCCATTCTCCCTCTCACTCTGTCCCTGTGCTCTCCCATAGGCACATCCTTGTTGTATTTGGAGGTCTTCAGGGCTTGGAAGCTGGGGTCGATGCAGACCCAAACCTGGAAGTCACTGACCCGAGCATCTTGTTTGACTTCTACCTGAACACCTGTCCCAGCCAAGGCAGCCGAACCATCCGGACAGAGGTAAGGCTGGGGCTGACAGCACGGGAGGCGCAGTGCCTGTGTGCACAGAGCATCTCTGTCTCTGGCAGGGACACACAGCCAACCATGATGTTCCCCACAGCGATGCCTCAGCCATTGCTTTGGCAGGCAGCTGAGTGCAGCAGTTCTGACTGCGCTTTGGTCTGTTCCAGGAAGCGCTGCTGATCTCTCTGTCAGCACTGAGACCTCACATTGATGAGGCTGCAAAGACTCCCACTGACAGCTGTGAGAAGGAAAACCACTGACCCTGTCCTCTGCCTTGGACTGCCTCTGGGAATAGCCTGTTGCTATTCAAACACAGAGAATCACTCCAGGAACCAGCCCTGGGGAAGCTGAAGACACAATGTGACTAAAGTTGGCAGCACTGCTCAACCAAGTCTCCAGCATCTCTGGACCATTCAGCTGCAACATCCAGCTAAAAGCTGGTCAGCAAACTGACTGTCAGCAATTCAGATGCCTTGGGTAGAGAATAAAACAGTACCAAACCTCTGCTTCCTTCAAACTCCCCATGTTTTGTGTGGAAGGCGAGCAGTCAGCATCCAGGTAGCTGACTGCATCCAGGGAGCTCACATTCTCAGTGCCCCTGCAGCAATGCAGCCCTCAAGCTTCAAAAGTAATAATTTAATCCTTGTGTCAAGCACGTGTTCCTGTCACACTGTTAGTCTGACTCCCCAGATCCCCCTCAACTCAAAGGCTTCATCCTTCCCAAGGCAGGAAGGGCTGGAACTGCCTTTATCTCGACAGGAAGGACATTCAAAGGCTTTGGTAAGAGCAGATAATAAAATGACCAATCCTTGGTGCTTTCAAAGCTTTACTGCTAAAACCATTTCGTGAAAATTATAAGCAAAAATGCACGGACCTTTCATTCCTCTCACAGTACCTGGCTTGCTCCCATCCTTCCCTCTAAGTACAGAAATTAACGCCCCTATGTGTCATAATGTGCCACGCACAAAGGGAGTGATTACAGTAACACCCACAGTACTGCACCTTAGGGGCAAAGTGCAGAGCACAAGGACCCATCAAGGACTCCGAAGCCTTCCCTACAGCCTGTCCTTAGGACACGCTTCACTGTGTTTCACTGTTAATGAAACCGGGGAAGGGGTCGAGAGAAACACCCCTCTCTTATTTCACACACCTTAAAATACACAAGGGAACATTCCGTGGGCCCCCACTGCTACCTGGATCTGGTTGGTCACAGTTCATCGCTTGTTTCCAGCTGTGATGGCTTTCAAGCTGCTCGTTCTCTTCAAGATGTTTGGGACAAAGAGGAGCCCTGAGGCTCGCTCAATGCTCTCGATGGGAACCAGGAACCGTTCAAGTGGGATTTTCTCATCCACGGGGCTGTTGGGCATCACATAGGAGCGCAACTCAATTTCTCCACTCTCCTTTTCCAGGATGAGCACCTTGAAGAAATGGGTGGGGACGGCCACGTTGTTCTTCCCAATCACCTGGTACTTGACGTACATCTTCCCATCAGCCTCCATCCTGCACCAAGAGCAGCATCCAACGTTACCTCCTATGCTGGTGTCACTTCCACCCTACTCAGCTCTTTAACACCACCCCTCTGCAAGCCCCCACCTCAGCATGACATCTGTAGTGCAGATGTAACAAATATTGCTGTACAGAGGCTGGGGGACATGGGGAAGGTGAGCTTACATTGGTTCTGCTCCTCCCAGACCCCTCCTTCACCATCTCCCCTTTTACATTAGGAGGTAAGAAAAGGCTGTTCAGAGAACTCGGCTTATCAAACTGCTCTTCATGCTCCCACATAAATATCATTGCAGGTAAAGTCATGCTCTAAGTGGACAAACAGTCCATGAAATGAAACCCAGGAGCTTTATTCCGCAGGGAGGTGTGCAGTTTAATCTGTTCATTCAATGCCCTACTAATCCAACACTGCTTAGACTAAAAACTGTAAACCAAAGCAACTGGACTGTTTTGCATCTCAGGAAACACACCCTTTGTACTCCCCAAATAACTGATTGAATAAGAAACACTGAAAATAATCGCAATGCTAAGAAAATACCCTCCTGCAGAAACCCTGCAGCCTGCTGCTCTCACTGGGGGTCTGAGCTGTTCACTCCTGGTTTGGGGCAGCTGGGAGCTGCAGCCCTCAGCCTGTTTTACCTTCCCAGCACAACAACATCCTCATTGTGGTCCCACCTGGCTCCTGGTGTTTACCTGGGCAGGTACAGAGGTCCTGTGCAGACATAGACATTCTTGTTGTTTCTCGCCAAGCTCCTGCTGTATTTCTCAAGGTTATTCCAGGCATTTTGGTTTAAATGAGGCACCTACAAACACAAAGATGGTGACATGGTCACTTCCTTATTGCTCAGAGCTATTCTAACATCTGTAACACTCCCAGAGCGCTCAGGGCGCTGTGAGATGAGCTGACCCCCACCCTGCAGCCATGCACTGAACACACAGGGACAGAACCCATAAGCCACACCATGACTGTTGTGAGCCCTACCTGGGGAGCAACATTACTGAGATAGAAGGTGTCCCTCATGGCTTTCTGGCTCCACTTGTGGTTGGCGGCAGCAGCCAGGTGGCCGCGGTCGAACCCGCTGCCCCGATAGTCGGCGTTGGTGGCTCGGTGATACTCGTGCACCGAATCGTCCTCCTGGAAGTCGCAGCTGGATCGATCCGAGGTTCCGCTCAGCGTCTCCTTGTTGAGCTGCTCGATGACCCACAGCGCGCTGCGGCTCCGCGGGTCGTAGCACAGCACGTAGGACTCGCGGCTCCGCAGCTGCGCCAACCCGGGCAGCCCGTACTTGGTCAGCTCGGTCCGTGCCGGTTCTATGGGGGCTGGAGGGCCCGAGGCCGCCGACACCACCGGTACCACGGGCAGGCGGCACAGCAGCCCCGGCACCTCCGTGTCCGCAGCACCGCGCTGCCAGCGGGCGGTCAGTGCTGCACCCAGCCCTGCGCCCACGGCCAGGGACGCACCGGGCAGCAGCCAGCGGCCCCACAGCATGGCACCGAGCACAGAGCGGCCCTAAACACAGCCCCAAACACAGACCGGCCCCAAACACAGCCCCAAACACGGCCGCTTCCTGCTGCAGAGCCGTTCCCTTCCGGCACAGACCATCGCCCCTTAAAGGGCTCCTAGGGAAGCACAGCCTGTAGCAGTGTGCAAAGAAACCATTTTATTTGGACAACTCAACAACAGCGTTAAATCAGAGACGCGGAGGGTCTCATAATAAGGGGTTAAAGTACAAAAGGAAAGAGCAGAAGTTGAGCAGGCAGCGCTGCAGGCCTCGCACTGATCGCTGCAGCCATGGGGCAATGGAGCCAGCACAGCTCAGGCCCCAAATGCCCTGAGGAAGGCTGAGCTTCGCCCCCCCACATGCAGCTGCCTGCTGAGCTAAAGGGAGCTTTATAAAAATAGTGTTTAAAAAGAACCATAAAAGTCGTCTCAGAGTGATGAAGTGTTTTTCCTCTCTAGACCCTGTTCTGGTGATTCTTTCCAGCCAAGGTAAAAACAAAAGCACAAATAAGTGTTGTTCCGATGTACCACCCAGTGAGCTCCTCAACCTGCTGGGAAAGGAAGGACGCAAAGTGGTGGGATCCAATCTCTGACATGAGGAAAAAACCCTCTGCTTAACCACAGAATCACCAAACCACCTTCTGGCCTTCAGCCCTCACTGCCCAAGGATGAACAACTGTGTTAGGTCACAGAACTCAAACAACCTGTGCTCCGTGTGACCATCATCACAGACTCCATCTCCTCTGTCCTCTCCTTTCCATCTCCTCACCAAAGCCAAACTTCCAGACGTCCAGGCTACAGTAAGGGGAAGGCAGCAGCCCTCCTGCAGGGCGGAGAAGCAGGACCACAGCTTCCTGAACTCAAAGGAAAGTAAAATCATTGTCACCAACAGCTTTTGAGGAATGAAGGCATGGAAACTAACGAGGAGATTCAGAAGCTGGTGACAGGACTTTTTCTCCCCTCCATCTTTGCTCTTAAAGAAACGAAGCCTCAGAAGAATGAACATCACTGCCAAGTAGAGCAGCTCCTTCAAAGCCCTTTGCAGCAGCAGAATAAAGGCCTACACACAGGAGGGGCTGAGACGTACAACAGCTCTTCATGTAGGATTCAGCCTGCTGGGGTGCATCAAAGTTGTTATGAGTTCTCCCCAGTAAACTCCAATTAACAGAGGCCCACCTGGATAAAGCTGCAGAACGTATCCCACAAAACCCTTCCAGCAGCCAAAGCTCTCATCCCACTGCAAAATCCTTTTCAAAGTGCTCCCCATCACCCTCCCCAAAGAGAACAGCACAACATAAGCCCTGTGACACCCTGAAAGGAGGAGGTGGCTGTCACTGCAGTGCTGCAGAGCATCCACACGCTGGGGTCCTCCCGCAGTGGCCAAGTCATAAGAATTGTGGTTATTCAGAGTGGGAACCCTCACTGATGCTCACCCAGCAGAGAGCAAACACAAAGGAAGCACTTCTACGCAGCATGAGGAGACCGCATGGAACGTGAGAGAGCTACAGCATTACTTTGGGAGAAAAAGTGTTTCAGAGGACGTCGTCCCTTTCATTCTTCTTGGAGGAAAACCCTGCCCTATAGGAAGGATTGCAGAAGAGGAAGATGCTGTTAGCCATAGGTACTGATTACATTGTTCTAAGCTTTCAGCTGCTCTTGTTTCATCATTGCAGTGACACTGGCTGCACCAGCATCTTCCATACAGGCAGACTTTGCTTGGGATTGCTAACAAGAAGAGAGGTGCGTGCACCAACCCACCCTCCTGTCCAGCCTCATAAAATGACAGCAGCCTGCAAAGAGGTGGCCTTCCCTGAACGAAGCAATACAGGTAGAACCAAAGGCTGACAACATGACACCCCTCTCCTTAGGAACACTGAGGCCATCAGCAGCTTAAGCAGATGACTGACCTTTAACAAATCAATACCCATAAATACTGAAGACTGCAGTGTTGAACAGCTGCACAGAAACGAGCCAGTGCAGCACAGAAGGATAAAGCATTGTGGATTAGTGTTCACTCAAGAGCTCCTGCACAACCCAAGCACCAGGATGCTGGCAGTTTCTCTCCTTGAGGCTTTTGGTTTCTGATCAGCTCAACACAACTGGCACATTAATAGTTCTCAATGCCCACCTGAGCCTGTAGTACTGTATTGAAATGCAGCAGTTCTGCCCTCAGGAGGGACAAGTGTCCAGCTCACAGTTGTTACTCCAGTCGCACTGGTGCACAGAAATGTGGATTAGGAGTCAGCTAATGACTGAAATGCTTGTATGCCCACTGGATTACATCATGAAAGGCCTCTTTCTTGTAGGTCAGACCTGTAACGTGTTTGCTCCAGTCAAGAAGTGCTATTGGACAATATCAAGATTACCATGACCAGAGCTTATGCAGGGTAATATCCTATGCAAGCCACTGAGGCAGGAAACCCCTGCGCTGTGCCTGTGTAAGTCCTTGAGTAGGGCTGTATTCATGCAACTAGATGCCCATTTCTTGTGTTTCAGAATCCTGATTGCAGCTAGATATGCTCCAGTTCGAGCCAGGAAAGCAGCCTGAGGCCCCAGCCTCCCTGCAGCAATGAACTCCTGCTCTAAGGCTTAGCGTAATAAGGCTTGACTTCAAATTACACTTCACTCATAGATGAAAACCATCACAGCCTGCTTTCCAGGAGATCTCTATGGTAAGGCGATGCAGGCAGTTTCAGTGCACAAAGCTGCCAGCTGTTATCACATCTTCCCATCACAGTTCCTCGAGGTCTTTCTCATGAGAAGGGGTCCAAACTGCTGGATGCCAGGTGACGTGCACCAGAAGCTGACACAGCCTTCTTTTTTTGCACGCCCCAGGGACAGCTAAGTGCAGGTATGAGGGAGAAGAATCCAGAAGCTACTTGAATGGCAGAACGTGTGACGTCCTTGGGATACATTCTGTTCACAGGAGAAAGATCCTTCTACACTCACCCATCAAAATCTACTGGATCCAGACTGTTCCTTCCCCATCAGAAGGAACTCCACGTGAGCTACTTTCATGATGCAGAAGGAATCCACCCCTTGATACGCAGATAGGTGGTTTCTTTCTCCACATAAAGTCATTAAAAAAGATACAAAGAACTGCTTTTGGCAGCACAGAGGCATTTGAGAGTTGAAAAATCTGGAGTGCAGGACCCGAGCAGATGGGAAGTAATCAGACCTTGACCTAATAAATAGAGAAGGAAGTCTTCAAGGTGGCCAGTAGCCCAAATGCAAAACCTGAAGTCCTGCAGAGATCCCTAGGAGTTTCAATGCACCACACAGGGCCATCTCCTAAGATCCTCTGCCATACAGTTTCTCCAACACCTTTAGTCAGGCTCATGGACTATTTGGAATCCTGCAGTTCCTTGGCCTTCTTCAAAATCAGGTGAACATCAGATATAGGATAATCCTATAGTAAAGAAATAAAGTGTGAGTTCCAACTTAGCATTTGACATTGCTCCACCTACACAGAACAAACCTTGACAACAGCACTGTTAGCCCACCAGAACACTGTTCAGTTCAGTTACTCCCTTAACAGTTTCCTGTTCTGTAACTGATCAAGCCCCAGTGCCCTTCAAGAAGCTTCTATTAACTTATCCTCCAATGGTAGCAGGCCAGCTGACTGCACAAGATCTTCATTCCAGGGGGCCTTATCAAAGCCAGCACCCCATAGAGCCTGAAGCAAGAACTGGCAGAGTCAGAGATACCCTGCTGTTCAGTTGTTCAGTGCAGGTGTTTCCAACCTTGAGCCCTCACAGATATCAGAGCTAAACAAAAGCCTCTACCCAACAAATTTAACAGTGTGTGTTTCAGAGCTTCAATGGAAAATGCTTAATATTTTGCAAACCACAGAATATCATAAGCCAGCAGTCTACAACAATGTCTCTGTAAGCCAGGAAGGGTGCATGAGCAAAAGGCTGTGTATCAGTGGTGGTGCTGGGCTCCAGACAGCAGCACTGTGCCCTGCCAGCATAAGACCAGAGAAGGAACACCACTGAGCCCCTTGCTATTGGAGCACTTGGAAAGGGGAGGAAGGAAAAGAAACCCATACAGCACTAGGAATGAGGAACAGAGAGCATACAGTCACATTCTGGATGTGAAAATGAAAGCCCAGTTAGCGGCACAGGGAGCAGACACCGCCACCAAGGTTAAAGCATCCAACCATCCCAAGTGAGCTCAGTTCTCCTGCAGTGGTGGGGACCACAGCATGCAAAGATTTATACTTTCAGTAATTAGCATACTGTATGACCAACATTAAGATTACTGCACACAGCCATCAGAAACCTGGCACCTCTCCGCAGCAAGACATGCCCATACCACAATCCCCTCTCACAGTACTATTTGAAGGTTCTTTACATTGCAATCTATGCCTGCAATACTTAATCCTTACCTGTAGCAGCCTCATGTTGAGAGTGAAGTCTCCTTCCAGCAATTGATCCCGGATTAGTCTGAAAGATGGAAATTACTCCAGCTACTTTCAGCTCTTTACAAAGGAACTTCAAAAACATGGACTACAGTGTGATTTTACAGACACTTATGAGAACACTTCGACTTAACTGTAACAAAGGACTGTGACATATTCATCAGATGCATTAACACACGCCTATAGAAGGTTCCTAGACCTACAGGTTTCATTAGAGGAGGGGGAGATAAGAGCTCAACGGCCATTTCCATACTTACGTCAACATGGCACAACACACGAGAAGCAGAAAATCGAAGCGCTTATCGTCAGCAAAGAGGGAGTCCCAGATCCGGATGACATCTGGCAGCAGGAACTCCTGGGACAAGAGCAGCGTCAGCCAGCGGAAGGCGAAGAACTGGGGCTTGATGTTCTGCTCTTGCTGTCAGACAAGGACCAGACAGAGAGTGAATACGTGCTCCCAGCCCACCCCACATAAGAGATGCAGCCCTCATTTCCCTCCCCATTTCCACCCTGAAATAGCTCTGTGCTGCCAACCCATGCTGGAACAGCAGCAAATCCACCACCTCCAATGAGGGCCACAGCCCCCCCCTCCAGCAAAGGTGCTGTTTTTCCAGGATTTCCTCTCCTTTCCAGAAGATCTGAATTGATCAAAGCTTTACCCTCCACAGAAAGAAACAAAAGATGGAGCAGATTTCACACTGACAGTCAGTGAGACACTACAAGCACCTCCGGCCTGTAGCTTTCCTGTTGTCTTTTTAACTATCAAATCCAAGAGAACTTTAAGCACAGTCCAAAAAACTCAGGATCCTGATGACATTCCTGGAGATCAGCTGCTGCAACGGCCAAGGCCATTTCCTGCCAGCCAAACAGTAAGTCGTTTATTTTCTCCCCTCTAAATCAGCCTTCGGCTCACACTGTGTGCTGTGTCCCTGCGCTGACAGATCACCTTTTGGATGACTGAATATATATATTTTCTAAATGCGAAACATCTCCAAACAATCTGCTGAAGGCTGCAGTAACAAGGACAGCTTCCCTTTTCAGATTCACCTTGGACTTCCACATTAAACAGGCTACAAGACCTACCGGGGTTTGCTGCCTGATATTCTACGACATCCACAGCAATCCATGATCCACAATGGGAGGAAAACAGTAGAATTACATGAGCAGGATTTTGCAGCTTTTCAGCTTGCTTCTGCAGGGAGATTTGTTGATGCTTTTGATGACAAACTCCAAGGAACTTTGCAGCAAAACTTGTGTTTCCATCTCCAGCTCGAATCCAGGTGACCAGGGCTGGTAGCCAAGTCACAGCTGGCAGCTTCACAGCAGCTACAGTTTGCACTCACACCGGGGAGGAAAGCTTTGCTGCATCAGCTCACTCCAGGCTTACTCCAAGGAGAGCTTGTTTCAGCTTACAGATAAGACAGCCCCTATGTCCTGCTGGCAAAGGCCTTCCCACAACTCCTCAACCTCTCTATTCAAGCCCAGGAACAGCTGAACAAAGTCGGCTGACATTTGAATCCTCCCTCCCCCACATTCCAACCACAACTAAGAGAAACACCCAGCACCTCACCAGCTTCAAATACAGCTCCACATCCTTTTCCTTCAGGGTGGAATAGACCTTCTCCATTTTGTAGGTTATACCACACTGAGAATCATCCAAGCTCTTAATGAAGTTGTCCCGAATTTCAGCCATTAGGTTGGTAAAGCAGAAAAACGTGTCAGCTTCAGCGTGTTCTGGGGGAATTAAGGAAGGAAGTGAATGGAAGCACAGAGAAAGCATCGCTGTCAGAGGCACACAGAGCTGCTCTGGGCTGATAACCTCATTGCTGTCTCACAAGACTTTGGCTGCATACAGAGCCGCTGCAATGCAGGCCCTGTGTGCACATTAAGGTCATCGTGACACTTATCTATGGCCCACAGAACACCTGGTCCTGCTGCCATGAGCACACAGCCACAAAGCTTTGAAGTGGGAGCAACACAGAACTCCCATTCCATTCTTCTTCTTGCCCCACCCTTTCTGTTGTCCTTGTTCATTAAGAAGAAAACAGAAACAAACAAAGCAACAGAACAAAGAAAACAACCCTGCCATAACCCACACAGGAGTATTTTTAGCACAAGAAGCAACAAAGGACTTCTATGGGGATTTCAGGTTTCAGTCAGGAGGAGCAACTGTGATTCAAACAAAACAAAAAGTCCCCAGATCTCCATTCCTGATGCCCTCAACACTCACAGCCCATCCAGTCTCCGTCAGTCTGCTCCCAGAAATGCACATCTCTTGCTGCACTTGTTGGTTTTTAGGGGGGTTTGTTAGTTTATTTCCTAATCAATCAAAACTGAATTGCTCAGAGTCTCCACCCTGATCCACTCCTTCACACAGAGAGCATGCAGAGCAACAGCCCCTACCCAGCATCCCAAAGAGCCTCTCACCTTTCCACTCGCTGTTAGGATCTGTAGCAAAGGTGTAGTAAAGGGGCCCCACTATTTCATTCATCCCCTGAACGTAGGCTATCCCGGGGTTCAGCTTGGCATAGATGAAAAGGATTCGCTCCACCACTTCCCAGTGAGCTTCACAGCCATTGGGCAGAACTTCGTACTCACTCAGAGAGTTAGGAGATGATTTAAGAGGGGAGCTCACCTGAAGAGCAAGGCAAGACTAGAGCTGATGAACAAAGCAGTCTGTGCTGCAACAGAGAGTTCCCCTGAAGCACTGCATCACCTGACCCCATGCAGTAAGAAAACACAGTGGTGCCACTTCATTGTAATGCAGGAAAAGGGGACAGACTGCAGCCAGCCACCTTGCCCAGCACCCAGTGTGCAGCACTTAATGATCCAACACCCAAAGAGGAAAAAGACAACACACGTTTCAGCCATTCCCCAGATCTTTTCCCAGTTACAGTTTGAGGAGATCCAGCTCTGGAAGACTCTATCAATTCAGCTTCAGCAAATTAACCCTTCAGTGCTTTGTTCCCATGCAGGAAGGCACATCTCAGGCATAACACACCTTCCTGGACCTCAGGAAACAATAACCCTTACCATTAAACATACCTATGACTCCTGCCAGCTGGTTCTCTAAAGATGTCTAGACACCAAATATCTGCTGCTGCATTCCCATAATTCCATCACACAAGCACAAAAAGCCCAAGAACCACCAGCATCCCTTATCAGGGAGCACACCATGCCCCACGGGCAGCCCACACCTTGACCTCACATTTGTAACCCCGCTGCGGTTCCGTGCCACCGTCTGTGACTTCAGCGTGGTCTGCTCCACCCGCTTACGCAGCGTTTCAAACTCATTCTGGGGGTCCAGGATTAAGAGGCAGGGGTAGTCAGTTGGGCGCTGGAAGAATGCCATGTCGGGGTACAGCCTCCTGGGGTGGATGCAAGAGGAAATCAAGCATAAGAAGGAAGGACGTGCCCAGTGCTAAATAGAAAGCTCAGTTTAATATTAAACTCGATTTCCAAGGTACAAAGTATTAAGCAAAGCACTCAGGCTCAGAAACCTGAGTCATTACACCATACACACCTGACGTCTTTGTCTATCTGGAGGAGCACTTCGTTATCCTTGAAGTAAGTGTTCCACCGGCTGTCTGGGTTTGGATTGAGGGGCTAGAGAAACAAAAAAGACAAAAACAAGCATCCTTCACATGCACCAAAGCCCTCAGTAAATGCACACCTATGGACCATTCCTGCTGGAGGCCAGAACCAGCACAGGGCCCAGTCATTCTGGCACTACACTTAGTGCTGTGTCTTCAGACAGCACACACATTGTAGGAAGCAGATCAGAACTTGCAAAGACAGTGACCATGTTAATAATCATCTGACAGGAGAAAAGAAAACACCATAAAAGGAACATTCCAAGAGATCCAAAGATCACTGCAAGCTGCCAACGCAAGGGATGTTACAAACGTTATAGTTTTACAGCCCTGGTGGATCACAGCAGCAGAACATTAATATACAGGATAAGCCATGGAAGCAGCTGTAGCATTTACAGTCCTTATCTTCAGTTATATCATCCCCTGCCTTGACACAAAGTTACCAGTATTTTCAAAGCAGAAAGGGATGCAATAAACAGTCAATCAATAATAATTAAAGAAGTCATTAGCCAGCAAACTGGAGATAAATCAGCCTTCTGCTGCAGTTTGGCTGCACCCTCCTGCCTTTCAGAGCAGCCTATGCACACATACAGCACACCAGGAGAGTGTCCCCTTGCTGGAGGGACCCCTCATGGCCCCCTGCCCTTCCCCAGCAGACTCACAGGCCGCACAGCCCCAAAGCAGGAGGGAAGACACACATACAGCTGCACAGTTCCCTGCACAGTTCCCATTGCTTTGCCAGTAACTCAGCAGCTAAAGGCTGCTCAGACACACAGGCTTGGCCCCTCCTGCCAGCACCAGGCCAAGAGCAGCACGGGAGTGTAGGCTACAGAACCACAGCTCCCAGCTATGGGGAATGTCCTGCGACACAAAGGTTAGCAGCACTTACATGATCCTCTAAGGTCACATCTTCCCTTGAGACACCGAGGTTGGCTTTGGCGATCCCAGGCTGAATAATCATTTCTTTTAGGAACTGGGAATACAGCTCCCTTAAGGAGGGAAACGAAGCAGATAACGTCAGTGTAAGCGCTCAGCCTGAGCTCAGACAGACACCCCTGCACCGCCCCACTCAGCCTACATCTCAGAATCACAGAATGACCCGGGTTGGAAGGGACCTCAAGGATCATGTAGTTCCAACCCCCTGCCTGGCAGGGCCACCAAACATACACCTTTACTAGATCAGGTTGCCCAGGGCCCCGTCCAACCTGGTCTTGAACACCTCCAAGGACGGGGCATCCACAACCTCCCTGGGCAGCCTGTTCCAGGGCCTCACCACTCTCCTAGTGAAGAACTTCCCCCTAACATCCAACCTAAATCTTCCCTCTTTTGAATTAAAACCATTTCCATCCCATTTCCAACCATCTCATCTTCTATTGAGTTCAGTTGGAATCCGCTGACCCCAAGAACAGCACAGCAATTCCTTTTAAGAAGGTATTAATTATTTAAGGCTCTCCTCCCCTTCTCCACAGAACCCATCAGAACGAGAGGAGCGAGCGGAGCCATCCTCACCTCTGCTTCTTCAGCAACGAGCTCCATAGGGCCCGCTCTAAGGGGAGGTAGTTGAGCAGGATCTGTGCGGGGAACACAAACAGGCGTTAATAGTCTGAGGAGAACACCCAGCGCTCTGACGGACGCTGTTTTGGGGTGTTTTGGGGTGTTTTTTGGCCCCAAAGCCCCGCCGGAGCAGCACCACACACACAGCAGCAGCACACACAGCAGCACACATACACAGCAGCACACGCACCTTCCAGCAGAGGCAGCGCAGCCCTCCATCAAACGGGATTCCTGCGGGACAGCAGAGACAGGCCGTCATTGCCGGGAACGGCTCAGCCCCGTTAGGGGCCGCCGTGCTGAAGTTCGGGGGTCGTTGCGGGGGGCGGCCGCGGGCACACGGAGCGCCGAGCACACGGACCCCCGGCACACTCACCGCTGAAGCAGAGATCGCGGAGTTTGCCCAGAGCCACCGTGGGTTCGCCGAGCACCTCCTGGAAATCCGCGATCCTGAGGGAAGCGTTGGCCGTTACCGAGCGCTGTCAGCAGCGCCCCGCGCCCCCCGGCCCCGCACCCACCTGCTCCGGTGCAGCCGCGACATGGCGGCCCGACCCCGCGCAGCTGCTCCGGCTGGAAACGCCCGCGGGGAGCGCGAAGCACCGCCCGCATCACATCGCCCCGCCCCGCTCAGCCCACGCCCCCTCGTTCTCTCCCGGGGCGGCGCGACGCGGCCGTGAGCCCCGCTCGTGTCCCGTGTCCCGTGTCTCGTACCGTCATTGCCCCGCACCTCGTGCCCGGTGTCCCGGTGCCCGCGGCCTGGAGCTGCCCGAGCTCCGCCCGGTGCCGCGGGGCGGTCGGAGCGTTCCGGCCCGGCCGGTGTTTCCGAGGGGGAACGCGGAGCATCCGGTGCTTCGGCCCCGGCTGGCGGAAGTGACGGCGGGGTTTGTTGACAGCGGAGGCCGAGGCGGGGGGAGCGGGGCCCGAGGAGGACGCGGAGCCGGGACGGCCCGGGACGCACCGCCGGCCCCATCCGCAGCAACGGGCGGGGCTGGGACGGGTGAGTGCGGCCGGTCCGACCCGCGGCCGGGACACGGGACGGGGGGGGGGCGGCGCCGTCACTGCGCCGAACAGACCGGGACCGCGGGGACGGCGCGGTGACCTCTGGGCCGAGCGGGGCCGGGGCTGCGGCCGTGGGGCTGCGCGTGTCTGTTCTGCAGCACGGGGCGATCCGGCCAGCACGGGGCTCCGTGCGGTGCCGCTCCGTGTTGACGTTCCCGCTGGAGGCAGCGCTGACATTTCGCACAGCGGGTCGCAGTGTGAGCTGCTCAAGTGACAGTGCGGTTTTTTCCTTCGGGCCGTGCCCCGTTCCATGTTATTTGCGTTCAGTCGGTTCTCTTAAAGCCGTTCCTCGAGGTCGGTCACATCCACGCGCGTTGTTTGGACGATCCGCTGGTGCTGGAAGCTTTGCCGGTTGCGTTTGTGGCGATGTGAGCGCTGTGCTGATGGCACGGAGCCACAGTGAGTCAGGGTTGGAGAGAGACCAGAGAGAAGATGGTCTGAAGTCCAAGGTAGGGATTGGCACGGGCAGAGCAATGCCAGCCTCGTGTGCCAGCAATGCCAGCGATGCCTTAACACTGCAAACACAGCCTGCAAAGGAGCAGCAGCTGCCAAAGGAGTTGTCTGGATGTGCTGGTGGAGGAGCGAGGCTGCGTGTCACAGCGCTGCAGTTTGCTTTGGGTGCTGTCACTGCACAGTGGGTACGTGGGGCTCCATCTTTGGCCCTTCAGAAACACACGTGCACTGGGCGGCTTATTGCCCATCACTGGTGGCAGGCTGCAAGGCAGGCAGCTTGCTGATGGATTGCCTGTGGAAAGCTGCCTGAGGACAGTGATTAGGCAAATGCTAATGGTTTGTCAGCATCTCAATCTTGTTTATTTTTATCAACAAAGCACACCGAGCTTATAGCTGGGGATGATATTGATCAGTGCAGCTGTTGGCTTCATTACTTCCCTGCCCACATCGTATCTCGAGGCTGGTTAGAAGAGGCAGGGAGCAACCTGTACAAAAGGACCAATGGTCACAGCAGCAGCTGGATTGCTCCTCAGATGTGCACGGTAAATCGCGAGGATGAATGTTTTTCTCTGTGTAATTTGTTCCAATCTGGGATTTGGTTGGTGCAGTGCTGGGAGCTCAGAAGTTGAAGTGTAGCTCATCTCTCCAGGGCTGGGATCAAGCAGCTGCATCGTGCTGCTTGTATTGGAGTTGTTGGAGCAGCAGGATGCCAGTCGTGGCCCTCAGAGCTCTAAGCTGCTTGGACAAGTCCCACACACCGACACTGTCAGCAGCACCTGATAATAAATTGTCACTGGGAATTTGGTTTAGAGCTCTGTGTCCAGAAGCAGTAAGAAGTGGTAGGAGGCTGGATCCAGCCCTGCTGTCTGATGGCACGGGTGGACTGGTAGGGATAGCAGAACGTGTTTCCCTCCTGGTTCAGATCTTCCTGTTGATCTGGCCTTTCTGGAAGGATTCTGTCAAGCAAGCTCCAGGCAAAACGTGTTCTGGAGGTGAAGCAGTTGCATCTGAAGCATCACCATGCAGCGTGCAGGACAAGCTTCCTCCCACATGCATCCTCTTAGGCAGGACCTCGCTACTAGCAAGGCAGTGCTGTGCTCTCAGTTGCCCATTTATTCCTTGACTTTTCTCCTTCCAACTATAGAGGGGAGAGCTGTTGTTATGAATTTCTTTCTCTTTTAGAATGAAGCTTACAGATTTGTGATTGCTGAGTTTTTATTTGTTTTTTCCTCTGCTGTTGCTTGGAGACCTTCTCCTTCTTGAGCCAAAACCAGAGGACGTGCCCGAGATTACACTGAAAAGGCTGCAAAAGTTCTAGGTCAGAACACAGCAGGTCAGGAATTTGGGATTTAAACATGATCTTTAGAGTTATTTACAGGAACAGTTCCCAAAGATGTTATAGGAAGGAGAAGTTACTGATCTGATTCAAGGGAAGTCAGATTCTGTCCCAGGTTTGTCTGCTTACACTGGAGCAATATTTGGCCCAGGGAGACACAGCCTGGGGTAGGTGCACCTCAGCAATGATGCAGCACTGCAGTTCCTCCCATTGCTGTGCACAAAGTAGCTCTGCTCATCTTATTTGCTTCTTGAGAGGCTCCTTTCTGTCTCGGGTTTATTCCTTGGCCAAGTCTTTGTCCCTGGCACTAAAGCACACTCTTAAATAAAGAATTAACGAGACACGAAAGGAAGAAAAGCGCTTCGATTTGCAACTTGTGCAGCATAAGGAGGCACCAGAAGGCTGGGAGCATGGGCTGCCAGGCAGGCTCAGTCACAGCTGTGCCCTGTTTCCCACAGAGACCATGTGGTGCCTGAATCTGAAAGGTTACCTCATCCACAGCTTTGACTGATCCTTCATCCTGGTGGCACAACCCAGTCAGAGGCTGAACAGAACATCTGGAAGGGGAGGGAGGGTGCCTGAGCCACCAGGGGTGTCCTTAGGGACAGTGATGGAGGTGAGGAAAATGAGTTAAATTCTGACAGTGCAGGAAAGAAAGGAGAACACCTCTGGCTTTCCCAAGCTAGAGAGCTATCTCTAGATAGATAAGAGGCAGACACGTACCCTGATCTATGCAGCTGTAGGAGAATAACAGGCGTTTTGCAATGGTTTCCCCAGCTATGGTGCACAGAAGAATAACTGACTCCATAGCACTGATGTTCTCACTGCAGTAGGAAGTTACCTATTGAAAAGACACAGGTTTCACCTCACAAATAAACATTCCAACGCAATTTGTGTCTGCTCATGGAAATAAACTGACGGGATCACATTAAGGCTGCTCCCAATATGATTTGGCCCTGAAAAAGTGAAATGGTTTTCAGTGATTTCTCCTAAATGCCCTCAGTGCACTCTGCTACTTCTGCTTCAGTGCCAGTGAGCAACCCTGAAAACCAGAGCAATGAGAGTTCTGAATCAGACAGGATTAGCTTCCCCTAACTGTCTGCCTCACTGTCCTCCTTTATTCAGTAGTAACAACCAAGGAGGGCAGAAGCCCCTTGCTTTATTCCGTGTCAGTCACTCATACATTTTATGACAGAATTTGGAATGCTTTCATGAGTTCCAGCCACCTGCACAGTGTCCAGCATCCCCTCTGGCTTCTGATCCACTTCATGGTCTAGTTCAAATACCTGCATGGAGCTTCTGGCTTGGAGCTGCAGAGAGACATCCAGCTTGAACATGAAGCTTCACTTGGAATGATGGCAAACAATTACAGGCACAAGGTATGGGGTCACCGGATCCCATCGGGGCTATGCAAAGGATCTTCCCAGCTGTACCTTCTCTGGCGGTTTATTCAGCCCACTCTGAAGGAAACCAAGCGATGTGGTTTCCACCACTTCCCCTTCAGAAGCCCTTTGTCAGCCAGATAACTTCTGCAGTGAGGAAATATTAGGAAATGAGGCTGTACAGCAAGAAAATGTTTTACATTAACTCATTCCCCCAGTTTCCCCGGGGGGAATTAAGTGCATACCCCCAGAGGGACCAAACCACTGCAGGTTCTTTGGAGGTCAGCAGGTGGCAAGCTGTAACCAGAACCATTGACATCCTGCTGGTGCAGCAGCTTTGCAGCATGCTTTCCAATGCGCCTTTCTTAATGCATCCTTTTTTTCTCCTCCACTTATAGCTGCCCTGATGTCCCTGTAAATTCATCCTGGAATTTCATTTGAGGAGAAGATCTTCTGAATCAAAAGCTTCCTTCTGTTTTCCCCTCCCCGCTGCTTCCCTGAAGATGGCATCCGACAGCCCGGAGTCACTCATGACCTTGTGCACAGATTTCTGCCTTCGCAACTTGGAGGGGACTCTCTGCTACTTACTGGACAATGAAACCCTCCGTCTCCATCCCGACATCTTCTTGCCGAGCGAGATCTGTGACAAACTCGTCAACGAGTACGTCTGGGCCCATGGAGGAGCTGTTGTCTGGTTTGGATGGGAGTTGGGAACTTAGGGAAGGGGGAATCGTAGTTTTCTAAAGAAATGATGGAAAGGATACAAGGAAAATAATGGGGAGGAATTCATAGGGCTGGGGTTTATTTCTGATGAGCCTCATATTGGAAGTAAGGATTTGCATGAACTTCAGAAGGAAGTTATTGTATCCCACCAGTCACCATTTCCATATAGGTAAACCCAGAGTGAAATGAACAGTCCCTGCTTCTTCCAAGAACATCAGTAAGCAATAAAAGAGCCCTCCTATTTCCCACCACTGAAGCATTACATCTCTCTCTCAAACCAGAAAAATAAGGGTACAAAGTGCTAACAGATGATGCATTTTAATGCTGCTACTCCCATAGCTTTACAAAGCAATCTGTTCCCAGGGCTTTATCATTTGGCTATTACAGTTTCCTTTGGCTGAACCTTTGCTTACAATGTGTGGCAGAAAACTGCCCAGCTGATTTTTTTCTTAAATGGAAAATCAAGTTAATAGCTTTAAACAGCACTGAGAGAAAAATTCTAGAGTCTGTGCTTGCCAGAATCCAGTTTGCTCAGAAATAAACACGTGACCTTGCACAAATCTTTGCCTTAGATTTTCCTAAGGACTGTGAGTGTTGCAGAGGGAGAGCTAATAGTCCAGGAGGGAGTCTGTGCTCATGCGCTCAGTAACATCTTGCCAGAGCCAGGAAAGGTGCCAGAGCTGTAGCTGAGCCTTTGTCTTCTGTTGTGCTGTGCTAACACCATTACCCCGATACAGGTATGTGGAACTGGTGAAGACAGACAGCATCTTCGAACCCCATGAAAGCTTCTTCACCCTCTTCTCAGATCCACGGAGCACCAGGCTAGCTCGGATCCACTTGCGGGAACAGATCGTGCAGGACCAGGACCTGGAGGCCATCAGGAAGCAGGTGGCATTGCAGTGACAGCTTCCAGCTGATAGCTGCCATCACATGGCAGCACTATTGCATGGGGACCAGCCAGAATCCCAGAAACCCAGACATTCCCAAGATTCCGTCCTTCACCATACAGGTTTCTCTGGGAGAAGCTCAGCATCTGCCTCCTCAGCTCCTAAAGCTGCTGTAGGGAATGGGATGGGGATACTGGTCAAGCTTGGTGGTATGGGTTCTCAAGCTGTCCCTGAGAGGTGTTGTATGGAACAGGGTGGGCACTCTACCTTTGAAATTCTTCTTACTGTTTAATTTCCCATCTTCCAGGATCTCGTTGAGCTCTACCTGACTAACTGCGAGAAGCTGACAGCCAAGAGTTTGCAGACTTTGGTGAGCTTCAGCCACACGCTTATTTCCCTTAGCCTCTTTGGATGCTGCAATATCTTCTATGAGGAAGAGAACCCCGGAGGCTGTGAAGATGACTGTCTGGTGAACCCCACTCGCCAGGTTTTGGTCAAGGACTTTACTTTCGAAGGCTTCAGCCGCTTGCGCTTCCTGAATCTGGGCCGCTTGATTGAAGGGGTCAATGTAGAGACGTTGCTTCGGCCTTTGACCTCCCTTGCTGCTCTTGATCTCTCTGGGATCCAGCTGAACGATGTGGGATTTCTGACACGGTGGAAGGACAGTCTGGTTTCCTTAGTGCTTTACAACATGGACCTTTCAGAGGAGCACATCCAAGTGATTGCGCAGCTTCACAAGCTCAGGTCAGCAGATCTTCCTTATTTGTCATTTTCCCCGCTGATAGGAACCACGCAGGTCTGTTAGGAAAGGGGTTAACTTCTGAAGTTAATGCCTTTTCACAGAAAGCCATCCACTGCTGGCTTCAGCTTATAAACATCCCACAAACAGGCTCACTCACTGCCCCTCTGACGTGGTTAAAGCCAGACCGAGTTTTCTTTGCAAAAATAAATACACACACACACAGAGCTTCCCTTCCTCTGTACCCCCCAACAAACAAAAGAAAACCAGCAGAACACCCAAGAGATGGCAAAAAAGTGGCTATAGGTGTACACAGGTAATGGTATAATGGTAATCATACTGAAATTCAGTCCTTCAAAACAATTGTTAAACAGGAACATCCAGAGTTTAAACTTTGCTCTGAGGTAAAACCAGAACAAACTCTCAGCTCAGAGCATCTGCTCACTGCACACTGTGTAAGCGCATTGTATATGCATGGCACAATCAAGGAAAGAAGCAGTGCAAAGAAATAGACCCTCCTGAGCTGACAGCATGGACAGCAGAATGACTTCCTGACACAGAACTGAGACAGTCACTGTTCAGACTGCACAGTGGTATCAGAAAAAGGATACAGGACTTTCTCAGCCAAAAAGAAAGGCCTTACCATTCACATGAAGGATTGTCAGCAGTGATTTAGTGCTGTCTGTGCAGCCCGCAGACACTAGGGGGTACCACGTTAATGTCTGACCTCGGAGTGTCAGCCAGCCATCCTGGGTAACACTGGCTAAATCCAAGTGACTTCAGCTCCTGCTGATTTGCAGAGACTCTTGGTCTATAATATGTAGAAGATACTTCTGTAGGTATGATGTTGGCTCCTGTCTTAGGCAGTTTAGTTTCTCCCTAAGGATCTTTGCTTGGCAGACAAGAGCAGGCTCTGTCCTGTAAGGGACGCTTGCACATTATAGCCAGTGAGATTCTCCCACAACTTCCACAGCTTCAGGGGTTTCCCCAGAGCTTAAGCATTTAAATATCTGAAGATACATGAAATAATTAGAGAATAATAGCCTGGGGCAGGAAAAAAAAAAAAAGAGATCAAGAATGCAGACAAAAACCTGTGTCAGTTAATTTGTGGGATGAAGCAACAGATGTTCCTGGGAATGCAAAGATCCTCTAGTGCATCTCAATCACCAGGCAGAAATGCTCAGGTGGCTGCTTTGATGGAGCTTGGGAAAGGCAGTTACTGAGCCTAGAGCAATTTCCTTTGTGATGGTATAGCCAAATGACTCACTGTGCTCCATTTTAAGTAGACCTCCGCCAGATACCTGTGTGATTCTGTTAGACACAAGGCCAAATCCTGCTGCCTGATCCTACGGAACCACATTCCTGTACCTTAGGAAGGAAATAACAATCACCACCACACTCTGCTTGTCATTTTCCTTTGGCACAGCCACAGAAGCCCCAGTTGATGCTTTCCAGGCTCTGAGCTGCTCTCTGTCATTTGCAGACACTTGGATATCTCTCGAGACCATCTGTCCAGTTACTATAAATTCAAGCTGACCCGCCGGGTTCTAAACCTGTTTGTGGAAAACTTGGTAAACCTCACCTCGCTCGATATCTCAGGGCACACTATGCTGGAGAACTGCACTATCCCAAACATGGAAGAGAAGATGGGCCAGACAAGGTAAGGAAACAGCAATTACTGAGGTCTGCGTGGATTAGCAGTCTGGAGAAGGCAGGGTACCAACATGAGTCATCTCTTTCTTTCCTCAGCATCGAGCCAGCAAAGAGCAGCATTGCTCCCTTCCGGGGTTTGAAACGACCACTCCAATTCTTGGGCCTTTTTGAAACATCTCTGTGCCGCCTGACGCATATTCCAGCCTATAAGGTAATGAGGGTGCCAAAATACGGGCAGTAGGAACTTGGTAGAAGTTCAGAGAACTGCCTGTGATTAGAGCAGAGTTCTTAGGGTTTTGTGTGGGACAATTTAGCTCTCACCTTTCAGCAGCTACTTGATAACACAGGAGAGCAGTCAGAAGGCAAGACCCATAGCTCACACAGTTTTTACAAGTGCTAAAGAAACCAAAACAACAAAGAACCATCAAATGCCTCTTAGAGAAAGGCCTGAAAAAATCATCCTGAGTGAAGGACCAGGATGTCTGTGATTACCAGAAAGACCATTTTGTGTCCTTCTGGGCTGAGAAGTGACTCAACTTCTTTGCTCCCATCATGGGCCTAATCCTACAAACAGGACAGAGGACAGTTGCACCCTCTGGCCTTCCAGGCCTGCCCTGGAGTTCTCACACCAGCTTGCTTTCTTCATTCTTTCTTCCCTGTCTCTTGTTCCTCCATACCAGGTGAGTGGAGACAAGAATGAAGAGCAAGTTCTGAATGCTATTGAGGCTTACACTGAACACCGGCCAGAAATCACTTCTCGTGCCATCAACCTCCTTTTTGACATTGCCCGTATTGAGCGTTGCAGCCAGCTGCTGCGAGCCCTCCAGGTAAGCACCATGTGAGCATTTACCTCACACTTATAAGGGAAACTTTGCAGCCCCAGCCTTTCCTTCACCCTGAGAAGCCACATAATTGTGGAGGAAGTTCCAGTAGTACGGTGGAGCTAAGCACCTTCACCTCAAGAGCATCTTCCTGCAGCACCTGAGCTGTGCATTCCTTGCAGCCTTGTAACAGCCTTTACCACACACAGCCATAACTGTCACTCCAAGACTCAACAGAAAGCCAGTGGCACTGAAGCTTCACATTCCTTCCTTGCAGCTGGTGATCACAGCCCTCAAGTGCCACAAGGATGACAAAAACATCCAGGTGACAGGCAGTGCTGCGCTGTTTTACCTGACCAACTCCGAGTACCGCATGGAGCAGAGCATAAAGCTGCGACGCCAGGTCATCCAAGTGGTGCTGAACGGCATGGAGTCCTACCAGGAAGTCACAGTAAGAGCTGCCCAGCTTGCTTTGGCTCCCATAGTTCTATTTCCCCATGTTACATCTTTAGCCTGGTGTTAGGATTTGTGTCTTATAAGCCTTATACATAAGTTTATGTATATTTACATACGTATATTCATTTATGTATATATATATATATATATATTTATATATAGTTTATATATAGACAGTGAAAAACTGGCTTAGAAAGTGATACGCACTGGGTGATTGGGTGGCCACTTGAGACCAGAGCAGCAGTAAGGAAGAACCTACTGAGATCATAGCTAAAGCAAGGTTCTAGGGAGGAGGGTAGCAAACTGTAGTACTCAAACACTACTGCTGTGGTTTCAATACCAAGCATCAAAGGAACACAAGGTGATTAGGTCATGTTTTCCTTGCCACTTGGTGCAGCATTTGCTTCCTTACCCAGGTACAGCGGAACTGCTGCCTGACACTGTGTAACTTCAGCATTCCTGAGGAGCTGGAGTTCCAGTATCGCCGAGTAAATGAGCTGCTGCTGAACATCCTCAACCAGAGCCGGCAGGATGAGTCTATCCAGCGTATTGCTGTGCACCTCTGTAATGCTCTGGTCTGCCAGGTGGACAACGATCATAAAGAAGCTGTGGGCAAGATGGGTTTTGTTATGGTTGGTATGGTCCCAAGGTGTCTTCTTATCCTTAACCCAGGCTACCACCATTTCCTTGCAGCCAGTCACCAAACTCATCCAGGCAGTGAACCAAGCTTACTGTTATCACAAAAGGGAGCTATTGTTCCAGCAAGACTAACCTATCCTGAACCCTGTTCCTCCATGTGGCATCTTTTACTGGCTTGCCAACACTAGAAGTCATGGTCTCAGTGACAGGCTGTCCATGAAAGCAGTGTGACCTGACACACCTTCACCACACCATACACTTTCCAGAACTCGTAAAACCTTCTGACTCTCTCCTTCTGCATCTCCCTGAACTTGCATCAGATTTCCAACTTACATCAATGCATATCTCACTCCTTTCAAAGAACTGCAGAGGCCGCTGCTTTGTTGCAGTTACACCACATTCCAGACATTGACTACAAACCCATCAGTTCAGGGACTGTGACATGTTGCTTTGAGCCCTGTGATTCTTGAACTGTTCTCACTGTTCCCCTTCCTCTGCCCACAGACAATGCTAAAATTGATTCAGAAGAAGCTGGCTGATAAAACGGTGAGTGTTACCCGCTAAAATGTATGCATCATATTTTCTTTACTCTGACTTAAGCATAGAGATAGTCTGGAGTGCCAGCCCAGCTTCTCTACCTAATATGGGACGTCCCAGCTGGCACTGCAGAATTTGCTGTCACAGAGGTGAGGGCTGAAGGGACAAACATGGCAGGGAGGCAAAAATAATTTAAAAATAAAAACCCACTTGCAAACAAGTAGAAAGTAAATAAGATTTTCTTACCTCTGAGGTTATCTGGGGTGGTGTTGGAGATGAAGCAAGTATTTGGTTTGCACCAGGCTCTTACATTAGCAAAGCTGTTTCTTCATCTTTACAGTGCGATCAGGTGATGGAGTTCTCATGGAGCGCCCTCTGGAATATTACTGATGAGACTCCTGACAACTGTGAGATGTTCCTCAACTACAGCGGTATGAAACTGTTCTTGGAGTGCTTGAAAGTAAGTAAGGCTGGTTTCCTCTAGATGAATGCTGATGTTAGCAGTGGAGATGAAAATAGTTAAGCTAACTCATAAGCAATACTTCCTATATTGCATAAATGGAAAAAGGTTGCATGTTTCATTCTTGCTCTGATCCAACCACCCAATCAGAACAGAGAAACTTAAACTCAGCACATCTTCCTTTTTCCCGTCTTGTACACAGTCTTCCTTAAGCAGGGCAGCAGTGAACGACAGACCCCGGCCTTGATTTTCTCATATCACACATATCTTGAATGCTAGATATGCCATTAGAAATCTACTAAAAAACCACTGGTAGCTACCCAAAAATCTTCATCCTTTCTAGATGTGCTTTCTGCATAGTTTCCCATTCTTACTGTCACTATGTCTCTGCTACTGTATAATCCTATATCTTGATTTCTTAGGAGTTCCCAGAGAAACAGGAGCTGCATCGCAATATGTTGGGCCTCCTGGGCAATGTGGCTGAGGTTAGGGAACTCCGTCCTCAGCTGATGACCTCCCAGTTCATCAGTGTGTTCAGGTGAGTGCTGAGCTAACACACAGCTGGGCTGAGGCAGGGGGGTGCTCTGGAGCTCTGCTCCCATGTCACCTGGAGAGTTTTCAACTTCTGATGCATCAGATTGGGATTTTTCATCATTCAAAAAAAGCTAAAAGGAAATAATAAGATACCTTTGTGAATGCATTGGACTGTAAGGGTTTGGTTGTGATGTTAATGCCACTGAAAAGCTGTTATCTCTGAAGGTCACAACTCCTGTTTCAGGCTGGAGATATTTTCCTCAATAATCCTCTCTGATTGTAGATTAAAGACGTGATGGTTTTTGTTTTTGTAAGATGCTGAATAAGGTTATTCTGGCACCTGTAAATGATTTCTTCTCTCTTGGCAGCAATCTGCTTGAAAGCAAAGCAGATGGGATTGAGGTATCCTATAATGCCTGCGGTGTGCTCTCCCATATCATGTTTGATGGTCCGGAGGCTTGGGGTATATGTGAGCCCCATCGGGAGGAAGTTGTAAAGAGGATGTGGGCAGCCATCCAGAGCTGGGACATCAACTCCAGAAGAAATATCAATTACAGGTGAGAAACAGAGAAGTTTGGCCCATTCACCTGGAGCCAGGATTGTCACAGAAAGCAAACGCCAACAGGCAAAAGGAAAGAGACACAGCTGAGCATGAAGGCTCTGCTTAGAGTGAAGGAGAAGCTCTGATGAATATATTCTTTAGTGAGAGTTTCAAATCTTCCTTTGAGTCAAGGCAGCATGTTACACACACTGTTGAAATAGAATACCTTGCCTGGCAGTTCTTACGGGGGGAGAGTGGGAACACAGCAGAATTCATCCTGCATGCTTCTGATGGAACCGTATAGTTCAGGAAACCCATGATCTGACTATCTGCTGAGACTGACTCAATAATGTTCTCTGAGACTTCCACCCTTTACACCCCTTCAGTGCTGTTTAATTCTGAAAGTCACATGCATTGCTGTAGCTTTCACTTTCCTTTAGAGAATATCTAGACAGAGTGTCCAGAAATCTCTTAACGGGTTAATAGAGCTGGTGGAACACTCCAAAGCTTTTCCTCTATAAGGGTATCAGGTGCTCTGTTTTCCCATAGTGCTTGGCAGGGATCCCAAACAAATGACATTCCACTGCCTTAGCTACAGTACGCACACGTTATTGTTGTCATAAGAAACAGAGCAGCTATTGCATGTGAGCAACCAGCACTGGATAGGTATAATTTTGCTTTGGACTTTCTGCAGAGCTCTCAGTGGTGCTGTTTCAGCTGTCATCATAAAATGTCTGATAGAGAATAGACATCAGCTGACTTCCTTGTGGCTGTTTATTTGGACAGCATGTTTATGCTGAAATGGTAGGGCCTGTAAGCCTGCCAGCATTGCCATGTGACACAGACTTGCTCTTTGATGCCAGAATCTTTAACATGCTAAAGGATTTACTGCTATGGTATCTATGAACTCAGACTATGTACTGCTTTGAGTGACAAAGGTGCTGAAAGAAGTTGTTCTTGGATTTTTAACAACTTCTGCAATGTTTCCGTGCAGGTCATTTGAACCAATCCTTCGACTTCTTCCACAAGGGATCTCTCCTGTCAGCCAGCACTGGGCTACCTGGGCACTGTATAACTTGGTCTCTGTTTACCGTAAGTTTTAATATCATACCCACTGCACAAGTTCACACAGTGGATCTAAGATTCTTAGCAGAAAAACTTATCCTAGTTTAGCTATGTAGTTAGCAAGAACCTTATTTGAATAATTTAATGTTCAGACAGTATAGCCAAGCTAAAACCAACATGTAGTGTATAGGAAATTCCTTCAGTGTTTAGATCCCTCTGGCCACGCTCTTATTTCTCAGTCATTTTGTACCTTATTTTTATAGACAAGACACCCTTAATGGGCTGGCTACATAAAAAACTGAAGTTTTGTTACTTCTCCAGCAGCATCCTTCCCCTCCTGCCACTCTTTATACTGTTTTTGGAAAGATTCACGAGGACCTGTCTTATTTCTCTGCAGCTGACAAGTACTGCCCACTGCTGATCAAAGAAGGTGGGATTCCCCTTCTGAAGGACATGATTAAGATGGCCTCAGCACGGCAAGAGACCAAGGAAATGGCCTGGTAGGAAACTAATGCATTGTCATCAAACATTCAGTTTAACTTCATGTACAGTGACAATAATGGAAAGATAGCGGTAAATACCCAAAAGGTTATTTACAGGAAAAACCCATATGGAAGCCTTCAGTCTGCTGGGAACCGCTGAGGCAATCTCCACTAAGCAGCAGTCTCCAAGAGATGCTGCCTTAGGGCTGGTCAGCCCTTAAATGAGGTCTGGAGGAGGTGGAGTCAAGCTCCATCCCATCCAGGAGCACAGCTCCATTACTCTCACCTGTGCTTCCACAGCTGACCCAACACTTGCCTCAGCTGATTAATCAGAGGCTCAAGATGTGATTACCAATTTCCCATACACTTCAGTTTAGTTTCCTGTTCCCCTACATCAAGGAAAGCTACCAACGAAAGGCCTGAGCTATGTATGATGGGTGAAACAAACACAAGCAAAGAGCAGGAAAAGATAGAAGTTGAGAGGTGTTGATATATTTGCAATAAACACTGATAGTCAGTGTTTATGGATACCAGGCAAATAGGTTCTAGAAGTGGCTTTGTTGGGCAAGAAAGCCATGCTGCTTATTGTGTCTCTTACCCTGATAGTCCCCAGTCATCACTGTACTTCATCACTGAGGTGTATCTTAATATCTGCAGGATGAATATTAAGGAGGAGTGTAGATCAGTTGGGAATGTGTACCTTGTAGGGAGCAGCTGAAGGGCTGCTAAATACTGGAGGTGGTAGAAGCCTGCAGAAGACTATCACAGGTTAGGGGGATTACATACGGTGACACAACAGTCCAAGAACAGTGAATGGAAAGAATAGAAAAAGCGAGGACAGGTAACAGTAGGGTGCATGGATAGCATTTGTGTGCATGTTTTCTGGTATAATTCAAAGCTGTCTGATGATTGAGGCATGGGGGTCATGAATGAATGATCTGGAGATATAACATGACTTGAAATTCCAAGAGGATGAAAATTCAAGCTCTTAAGCTGATTATGTGGAGTGTACTGGGTTTTATACCAATATTGGTTGATGTATATCAGAAGAAACTGCCTGCTACTAACAGCAGTTCTTGTGTTTCTGTCCCACAACCATAATGCAATAAGCATTAAACTAAACCCTCTTTCCTTGTCCTGTTTTATCCCTAGGAAAGTTATAGAGCACTGCAGTAACTTTAAGGAGGAGAACATGGACACTTCCAGATAGAGGCAATCATCTAATGCCTCTTGCCAGCACTGTATCCAGCTTCTCTCTAATTCACTGTATATAGTGAGGACTCTTTCTTACCAACTCACCTGTTGGAAGGAAACTTTATGTGTGTGTGTGAGACCCTCAGTAGATGAAGGTGAACAGGGGAGGGGGGGGAGGGACTTTTTGCACAACAAAATGCTTTCCTTAAATTAGTGGACTTTTTCGTTATGAAGTTTCAGATTGAAGTTCTGTGTGTATGATTTCTGTATAAAAAGAAAACAAAAAAAAGACAACTACATTATGTATCTTTTAACCTTTTTTTTGTTTGTTTGTTTTAGTCCATACAGCGAGTCCCAAATGACCACAAGCTTGAAAGCCCAGTTGGTTGTGTGATCACTTGTGTGACTTTCTTATTTCCCACTTTGTAGAGAATTCCCTTTTGCTGTATAGCATGAGGTCCTGTAATGTCTGCAAGAACACCGGTCCTGAATCAGCACTGGCCACTCAGTGGGTTTACAGGCAGAAATGAGTTAGTTGTTTGCTCTGAGAGGTTGGGGGACATGTTACAAGTCAGACCAAAAGATCTGAACTTTTTAGCAATATTTTTAAGTACAGAAAACAGGGAAGAATGATCTTTTAAGTCAATTCACTCTCTTAAGGGTGTTTTATGGTAGACTCCTATTAATGGAAACACTGCTGAATGTATTTGGGTTATTTGGAAGTAAGGCATTCCTGTTAATGTCGGGAATTCTGTTTTTGTCCCCTTTGGCAGTTCAGTAGGATCTGCCAGCCCACCCTGACTCATGATGACCGGTAAAACCAGGTACACGTCCTTGGCAATGCAGAGCTTTCCCCTTTAAGGGAGCTGGTGCATAAAGGAACAAGGTTTGTTCACAAAGGGCTACAGATCTTCATTCCAGTTTTTCACCACCCTTTTAGTTTTGTTCTGCTTCACAGAGAAGGGCTACAAATGCCAGAGACTGGCATAATAACCCCTACCAGGCCCTGGGCCAGAGCAGCTCGTTCCACTTGTACAATAAACAGTAAACGACTGAAGCTGTCCTATTCTTCTTCAGTCTGCACTGGCACAAGCCATGCTCAGTGGTAAAATAACCTCACTGCAGCACAGATGCTCATTTGAGGTGCTAACGTTTCCTAAGGCTGAGGAGCCTCTAGGAACCCTTTGGAATACCAGGATAGCACCTCTTGTTCCAGCCCAACATCTGCCCACTCTTCTGGCACTACTCTTATCCTCCTGCTAGCACTAGCCAGTGCAGTCCCACTGCCGTCAGCAGGATCACCCCAATTGATATGGTGTAGCAGAGAGGAGAGTCCCTACTAAACTGGTCTTCACCTGTAAAACCCCAGGCCTATAGAGTCTTAAGAAGCCAAGGGCCAAAGGTTGCCTCACAGCCAGGCACTCAGTTCATGCTCAGAGCCCCACTTGTCACAGCTCTTTCACAGTTTGCAGTTCTTCCCTTAAAAGTGGTTTTGAAAAGATTTTCCTTCTGCAGTGAGAGGAAACCTTGGACGTGTGTGTGTGTGTGTGTGTGTGTGTGTGTGTGTTAGGACATTGCAGGCCTCTGGGATAGCACAGTAACCGTCGCTGCTCTCTTCCCTCATTTACACTGCTTGCTGCTATGACCGAGGTCCTTCTGATGCTCAGAGTTAATGCTGTCGTTGCTGAGCACATTATGGACAGACCCTAGAGACACAAACTGACACTTTAAATGACAGAACACAGCTGCCCTGGGGGGGGGGGGTTCCTTTTTTCTGCCAATACGGTATTACCCAATGTCTTTTCTTCTCTCTTTTTAACCATGTCATGTTTTGATATTGTAAGATCTGTACTTTTTCTTTAAGTATTTTTCAAACTTTATATATATTTTTGTGTCACTTTTGAATTGTTTTCATACCGTTTGAAAAACTTGACAAATTACACTTTTTTGTGGTTGTTTGATTGAAATGTACTTTTCTCTCTTTTATTCCTGTTCCCTGAGAATTTCTGTCCCTACGGGCTTTGAGACAGAGATGTTTATTTCATGATGTTTTCTGTGTAATGCTTGCTAATCGTTCTCCTAGATGCAAAACTAAGAGCAGCTGCATACACTGCTGACCAGCCTCCATGCATTGCAGGAGTCAGGCTTTGCTCACGTTATTCTCTATTTAGTGCTATCCTTTTGAAGTTGTCTCATGTAACAGTGCCACCCACTAGATTTTCTTCCATTCACTTCCATGCAGTGTTATAACTTCCACCACTAAAACCTTGAATCGAGTGACAAAACACTAATGATTCTGACAATGTCAGCAAAGTGGGATTGGAGGAGATGGGGAAACATCATGGATACACTGTCAGAAAACTGTATCCTCAGAATGCAGCTGCCATGCAGGAGACGCAGCTAAAACACACCTCAGCCTGGCACTGTAATCAGCCAATCAGGCTTTACTCTGAGATTTTGACAAACCTACTTCAAGGTTAATGAGCAAATGATGGCTTGGCTCCGTCAGCCTGATGGACCCCAAAAGTTCAAAGCAGTCCCTGTGTAAGTTGAGCTGTTACTGAAGTCACACCTGCTGCAGCTGCACTGTGGTATCACAAACTAGCAAACCTTGGTTTCACATAGCAAAGATAATTTCTGTCCTCATTGCTCACATATCCTCATGTACCTGAGCCTGAAACAGATTCCTGTTTCCCAGGAATGTGGAGATTAATGGAGTCAGGACAACCTGCAGAAAAGTTTAGCTCTATGAATCTGCCACTTAAACGTAGGGAGTGGGGAAAACTATCACCTAGAAAATCTCCAGAGATGGGGTGATCAACCACAACACTAGGGGTAACCTGTTCCAGTGCCTCACCACCCTCATCGTAAAAGATTTTTTCCTTATATTCAATCTAAATCTACCCTCCCTGAGCTTGAAACAGCCAGTTTAGAAAAGAACTGCCCCATGTCAAGCCCCACACTGCAGAGGAATGAACCAGGAGATTTCAGTTCCACACACAGGATTATAGAAACTAATCCTGCCTAGAAACTCCAACAGGGTTTCCAAATGTAAGGTGAAAATACGGCTGGAAAGAAGCTCACAGTGTGACCAAGTATAGCAGAGGGACTCCTTATGATTTGTAGTTGTCTCATTCACACTCTCATTCATGTTTTTCCGTTTACATTCCCCTTGATATTCAGAAGCTGGGCAGGCAGAACATGAACCAACTCAGTAATTCTATGCAGAGACTGTTGCCACAAAGGAACCCTTTACCTTCAGTGCAAGTAGTTTCCTGGCTGGCTGGAAAATGCCTCATGGTTCAGTGGCCTGGCACAATGATGCAGCAGTCCTGTGCATGCGGGGTGTCAGGTCTCTGCCATTTCCCCTGGAATAGATATGACAGCAAGTTGGTGGGCAGCGTTCCACAAGTGCTTCCATTTTACAAGATCTGTGGGAGGAACTGCTCATACAGATTGGCAGCTGCGTGTATGATGCTTAACACCTTGCAGCACCAGACTTTCTCACTGAGACCAAGCTAGAAAGTTTAGCACTCATGCTTGTGGCAATTATTAACAATGCAAATAATTAATCTGACCCTTCTGCATCATAGCTGTTATCACCCTGCATCTCTCTGCTAGCTCAAATGTTACCTATTCAGCACTGAATCTGACCTAGCTTGTCAGCTGGCCTTCTGTTTGAGTTGCTTTGGTCTCTGCAAAAGATGAGGGGAAGAAAAGCCTTAGAGCTGTGAGCTTATTCTGTTCATCACCTGAAGAAGATGATAAATTATCAGGGCAGCAAAGGAAGGGGCATTGCATTCAGGCCCTACTCCACAAGAAAAAATTTCCTGAGTCTGTTTAGGAAGAAGTCACAGCTCAGGTGTTAGAGGGTGGCATGCACTGGGAAAATGATAATTAATTATTATGAGAAACAGCTGATCTCCACAACAAGCATCTGTACAAAGCAAAGAGGGCAATGGTTGTCAGCCAAGGATGAGAAGATGGCACTTAAGAACAGGAACTGGGGAGATTTCCTGCTTCACTGAAACATTTCTGCTCTAACAGACTATTTTGGCTTCAGAAAATTGTCACTGATTCTGTAATTCCTTTTTATTAAAAAAAGAAAAAAAAAAAAAAAGAAAGAAAAAAAAAGCTTTTAAGCTAACCAAATATATATTTCCATGTTTTGCATACAGAAAATAATCTCTGTAATGATCTGCTTTCACTCCTTCCCTTCACCTGCCTGTTGTTGAGGCCTGGTTCGAACATTTGTACGTGGTGAAACCAAGCAAAAAAGAATCATGCACAATTGTTGCTTCCTTACAATTCTGAATGAATTAACTTTTCTGTTGTATCCATTGGGATACCCTCTGTGTATTAAACCTAGTGCTTAACAATGTCTTTTTTCCTTTGGTCTATGAATGTGGATTATTTAGGTACATTATCAGTCCATTTGCTGTCACATGTTTCATTAAAAACAAAAGGAACTGCCATGTGTTGATTGTGCAGTTCAGTGGCTTTTGCTTTCATTGCTTTGAGGGATACAGCACTGTTTGTCAATGGAAAGGAGGCATGGATGGAGGAAGAGAGTATTGTTATGAAATAACATCAGAGGGGGGAAAAAAGAAAATCAGAGCAATATTTGACTGTACAGATGGCCTCTGAACTCTGTAACAGATCTGTGGCTGTAGCATTCTGCAGCCTTAGTGCTGTGAGTGGGCAGAAGACAAATACTTAAGGAAAGACTCTTTTTTTAGTGTCAAACAGCCAGCCTGCTTTATGGCCAGCAGGACTTTCTTCTTAAGACACTGATCTCACAAGAGTTCAACTCCCAGTTAATCCAGTGGTCACCATAAACCCTCTGAAGGGTCAGACTCAGTGGATGAAGCAAGAAAAGGAGTTACATGAAACTGAACCACACACAGTGAGCTGAAAATGTACCACACTGCAGAGAACAGAGACACTTTATGCTTCCAACAGCACCACGTTCCTCACCTGGAACGCCATAAGAATTGAGATCCTCTGCCCAAAAACTTACTCACAGAGGGTCTGTAACAGAGCCTAACTTCAACCAGACAGCCCTGGGGGTTGGAACCCTCCAGGTAGAGATAAGCTCTCATTTAAGACAGGTTTCAAAGCATAACACACACCAAATTATTCTAATCACAAAAAGAGGAAGAATCCATCCCTTAGGACAGATTAATTCTGGAATATCAGAACGTTTCTGCTTTGAAGAGGGTAATACTGTTACTACTCAAATTGCTTTCATTCAGCTTTAACGTTTACACCTCTCCACAAAGGAAGGAAAAAACACTTCCCACCTTTTTTTGCCTGGTTGCAGACAGAGGCTGATGTTACTGTTCTGAGCTCCCTGCTGCTCTGAAAGGTTTTCTTTGAACAGAAGGATTTTCATGATATTTAAAGCACGCAGACAGCAGCAGGGCCACCTCCAAGCTCAGTTTTGACAAGCGCTGATCACATTTATGAGGTTTCTGAGGGAGGATTTCTGTCGGTTTTGTAACTACCTAGAATAATTAAAAAGAAATGAAAAAATGATTTGAATGACCACTGAAAAGACAAATTCAGGCCATTCTCATAGAATCATAAAGGTTAGAAGACACCTTCAAGCCCATCTCACCCAACCATCAACCCATCACCACCACAGCCACTAAACCACGTCCCTATTTTGATTAACTGTATTAAATAAGTAATTTGTGCCACCTGTGCAACCAGATGCTTCCCCAGGATCAGCAAGTGGTCACTGACTCACTTAACACACACTGAAATAATCAAAGTTAATGGTCAAACAACACCATGAAGCAGCTGCTTTCCAGGGGGAGGAGGATAGAATCGCAAAGCGTGGGGCGCTTCTTTAGAGTTTAATGGGAAGGTAACGAAAGCAGCAAAGAAAGCAAAAAAAAACCCACTGATTTCAGAATTTCGACAGGCTTTGGGTGAGCTCCATCTCCTCAGAGCAGACACACGGTGTGCATCTAAACGACCAAAGGCAGGGCGCAATGTGCAGCCTGCAGATGGCTGAGCTCGGATCAGGCCGTTCTGTAGGTGCGGTATTTCCTCACACAGCTTCCAGGGGAGCCCGGGACCTCCCAGACACAACGCAGAACCCCCCAACACACCTGTACGGCCCCCAAGCATCGCTGTGTACATTTAGCAGCCTTGTTCTCAGCTCTAACAGCTGCGTGTCACCGCAGGGCTGCAGTACCCGGGGAAATAGGGCTGAGGGGCCGCGTAGGGCAGCGCGGTGCGAAGGGACACGGGCTGCGCCTGAGCGCTAACGGAAGAACCGCAGGGAGCAGCCCGGGGCCGCGCTGAGGGGAGGGCCCAGGCGGGCGGGCCGCACCCCGCCTTCCAGCGCCGCTCCTTCCGGGCATACGGCGCCATGGGAGCCGGCGGGATGTGGGTGAGAACCGCACACACCGCCCTCAGCGGGGTCTTAACGCTGGGGCTGTTCCTGCACCGCACAGGTGAGGCCGAGCCCTCGCAGCGCCCGGCCGGGTCCGTGGTGCTGTAACACGGCCTGCCCGGCATGGCCCTGGGGCGGTCAGGCTGTACCAGGAACCACCGCGGTCTCTATATCACGGAACTATCTTTCAGACCTACAGAAGGAAGCGGAGCGTGGAGCCGTGCTGCAGCCAACGCTGTTCGTAGCGCTGCTCGGGTGCTCCGTCCTGCTGTATTTCAAGGTGTCCCTCATGGACCCGGGCTTCGTTAGGGCTGAAGAGGAAGCAAAGGTACATCGCTTCGGGAATGGAAGATGCGCTGGTTTATGCGAGCCGTGGGCTTTTTGTCTTTGCTATATAAGAACAGCTTGAAATGGTTTATCTTATGCTTGGCACAAGGAAAATGTGTGCAGTCCGTTGGCTGCAAGGCTCTGACTCGTTCTTGGACACAAAGCACGGCCAGTTTTAATCTCCTGTTGTTAATGTTGACGTTGGCTGCATTATGAGTAAACAGCACTTTCTGTACTGCAAAGACATCGTGATTGTGTTTGGAAGTGAAGTCTAACAGTGTATATTTATGTCCTGAATTGTAGTTGGGATCTGCGTGGAATCTTGTCTGCAATTATTTCCTCCTCTACACAAGAGTTCTTCTATGGTTACAGTGGCCTGTTGGCTCTGCACGTACCCTCAGTATCTGCAGTGGAATTTCACACCGCTCTATTAATGTAGCAGCTTCTGTGCTTTGCTAAGAATTGTTTAATTTTCCTAATGACAGAGATAACCAGCACTACAGAACCATCAAGTAGAAGGATCCAGATAGCTCAGTCTTGCCAAGCAGGCTGATAGCTGCCATACTTCAGGCAGCCACACATGATACATCTTTTGTCACTCCATTTTTTTCTTTATAGGCAGAGAAAAGTGAAGAACAACGCACGATGATACCCCAGGTTTCAAGCAGTGTTAAGATGCGGCGTTGTGGCTACTGCATGGTGAAGGTAGGCATCAGTGGTAGCAGAGAATGGGACGACTGATTGTCAAGCTTGCATTTTTGGCAACTTCTTTGTACAACTGTCGTTTATGGCCTTGCTTTTCTGCTCAGTCCTTGCTCCCTCCTTTGCATGCTCAACTTCCTATATACAGGTAGATAACAAAATACAGTGTGGGAGAGTCATTTAATTTGGATCTCACTCACTGGGATCTGTACTAAGGGAATCTTGATCCCCCTTCACTTGTCTCAGCCATGCTGATATTGTTCTGTTATCTCAGAACAGAGTGCTTTTGGGAAGCGGATCTGTTTGCATAATGCTTTTACCAAGCAGAAAGTTTAACAAGACCAGGTTAATGCTACTGTTTTGGTTTTGCTTTGCAGCAACCAATGAGAGCCAAGCACTGCCAGCTGTGCCAGCATTGTGTTCGGCGCTATGACCATCACTGCCCCTGGATTGAGAATTGTGTAGGAGAGAAGAATCACCCTCTCTTCATAGTCTACCTTAGTGTACAGCTCATAGTTCTGCTGTGGGGAGGACACGTTGCTTGGTAAGGCCTGGAAGCAGCACTTTGACCACTGAACTTAGGAGTCCTGATGCTCCTGGAGATCCCCCTTAAGGGGTTTGTGCAGAACATAGCACTGACTGGATTGGCTTTGTACCTTCACCCTGATTTGTATCCTGAAGATCAGCTTGTCTGAGCATTCTGATCTGCTGAGGAGCAACACAGCTGATCAGTAGCTGAGCAGAATCTGATAACTTAGGTTTCACCGCTCATCTTTGTTTAGAGGTTAAATGAATAGAATTAACAGTAGACAAGCAACTAATTTTGCTTCAGTTATTGCAATACAATACTTTGAGCGTTTTGGAAACTCCAACTGGGTTTCTCTATGGACCTGTTCAGGAGAGGTGTCAGCTGAAGATGACTGCATTCTTGAAGCTGTCTGGTGAACCAGTGTCCTTTGAACTTCTTAGAACCTAAGGCACTGCTGTTGCAGTCTCTTAAGAACTTACAATATATAAAATTACCTGCAGTACATGATGATCAGAATCTCACCAGTTATGGATCAAATTAAATGTGACCCTAGGTTTATATAACTAGTTTTCCATGTTTAACCTTGACTTTATTTCTCTTTAAAGGTCAGGCCTTTACTTTAAACAGTCCTGGGAGTGGCTGCGGCACAACATTTTCCTCCTTGTATCCTTCCTCCTGATAGTTGTATTCACCATTGTTGTCTTGCTGCTGCTTATTTCACACCTCTATCTGATCTCATGCAACACCACCACCTGGGAGTTCATGTCATACCACCGCATCTCCTACCTGCGACACTCAGAGCTGGAGAATCCCTTTGACCAAGGAGTAATTCGCAATCTCTGGAGGTTCTTCTGTTCGTGCCATCTCACTGCATGGGAGAAAATCTATTTTCACAGGAACAATGAACCTGTCTAGTCAGTGGTACCTGATTAGTAAAATGCCAAAAGACATCTGCAGGTTGTTGGACAACGTTTTGCTCACCTTGCATGGAACTGTAATACATCACGGGCTATGCAACATGTTCCATAACATAACCTGCTCATCCATAAAGGCAAATCACCTCTCAAGAAGGATCATCAGGGCTACTTTTTATATATGAGTAACACTGTTAAAGGGGAGACACTGGTTCCGAGGGGATCAGAAGTGCTGATGTCTTGACCAAGGAGAGGTATCTCTTTGAATCCCCTTCCTTGTGTTAACTTGCATCCACACCTGAAGATATGCAAGAATCCCCGTGGCCTTTCTTCAGCATAGCTCTTGCTGTGAGAACCACAGTGCCTTTTGTCAGTAATGTTGGATACATAAGAGAAATATTTGAGTAAGTATTTGTACAGTCAAAAGCAAATTTCATTTTGTCTGCATGCCTAAACTGCATGCCTTGAGATTTCATAGCATTAATGCGTATGAGAAACAGCTGTAAGACACCAAATTCAGTCAACATCATTACCTTGTACCTTATAATGCCCTGATAGCATCCTAACAGGTTGTTTCTCCTTTAAGTTGATGGTGCTGTCAAAAAATCATAGAGTATTTTGAATTAATTCAGCAACGAGTGATGTCAGACACTTTGGACAGAAGAGCAATGTTTGCCTACAGGTACTTCTGCAAATAACCCTCACACCCTTCACCTTTACTGTATCTAGTGGGAAAAGAGCCTGTGACAGAGGTGAGCACTTCTTGCCTAGCTCAAATAACACCAGTGGTAATGCTACTACCTCAGCATATCAGTAATGAAATAATACAAAGTGTCACTGGAATGGAATCTTGTAAAGGAAAGGTTCTAGGTCCTATTTGTTTCTATGGGGTTGGGGTGCTGATAGCATTCTGGGATGGCAGCAGCTTTACTTGTTTTCCATTGTAATAGAAGGTCATAGTTCAAGTTTCCATAAGGAAGTTAGGATCAACAGTTTAAAGTAGAAAAGCCTGTGGTGTGAATCTTAGTGCTGACCCTTTTCTGCTTTAAAAACAAAAAAAAGCAAAGCACATCCAACAACTTAGTTATTGTGCCTTAATTGCTGTGACTCGGAAATTAACAGCAGCTCAGGAATACATCTGGCAAGCTGGCAGAACGCACTCAGGGCTTTAAAGTGAATGAGCACTCAGGAAAGGACAGTATAGAGTCACTAACACAACATGATAGTCTAAAAGCAGATTGAAAACACAGACTTCTTTTTTGACTAAATCCAGAGTCTGTAACCTGCATCCAGGCTCGTGTGTTCAGAGAAGGAACTCCTGCCAGAGGGATATCAGAATGTTAAGAACTGTCTTCATAATAATGATGCACAGTCCAGGAAGGACCCTGCAGTTGTGTCAGCGTGGTGCCTGCTGCAGGATGGCTCATTTCCTCCTTAACAATTACTTTTTCTTTAGCTATCCCTCAAAAATATGCCAGCAGGTAATACAGTTCAAAACACAGCGTTGTGCTCTTTGGTAATTCTCTTGTACGTGCACTGGAATGGTAGTTTATGGTATTTTTACTATAAAAGTATTAAACAATTACATACACCTTGTTTGTTTCTTTTTGCCTTTCTTTCTGAAACCCAACTTCTAGGTTTCACCTGAACTAACAACCTGCTGTGCTTAACACTCTAAAAAAAGGTCCTTACCTTAAAAAAAGACAAAGGAAAATCACAAAACAACTGCAGGGCCATAAACAAGCCAACCATTACAGTCAGCTGGGAGAGGAAGATGTGTATCCTGCTTCTGCAGAGCAGAAGGTTGAAAGTACATTTATATGCTGGAGCTTTCAGCAGCAGTTATACTTAGCTCTGAAAATAGGAAAACAAGGTTCAGAGTGAATTATTTGTTTTGTACAAACATATGCTCTTACTAAAGCTCTTCAATGTCTCTGAATTCTGAAGCATTTAACCCAGGCAACTCACAAGCTGCTTCTTATCCTTACCTCCAAAAATAGTGCCATTGTATTAGTTTGACTTTTATCTACTGTTGCTGAAAGAACAAGAGCTTTGTGTCTCTATTTGCCTTCAGTGGAATGCTTCATTTCTGTACAAGCTTTCCTTTTTTACCCAACAAGCTAACATTATGAATTAAAGAGAAGAAAATGCATCTAACCAAGTTTAATTACAAAATATGTTGCTAGGCAAATTAGATCAGCTTAAACTTCCTGATTTTCCAGCACTAACACTGTCAATATTTAACCATTCCAAAAAAGATACAGGAGATACAGATTGATAACAACTGCAGACAAGACTTGACTGCAGTCGTTTGGTTGTGACAGCTGATCATACCGTGCAATATGTACAGACAACTTGAGATGGAAGGAAGGAGCAAAAAAAAATACTGCCATGATTGTTACAGAGAAAAATAAAATCCCGCCTATGGAGTTTAATATGGGCAGCACTGATCTGAAACATTCACCTAACACCAAGGAGATGAAAAGCTGAGATTTCATTATAAAGAATAGTATCTTTATTTTCAAAAATAAAGGAAAAGAAAGCATGTGCAAAATTGTGGCTTTTTGATAATTACTAAAAACAATCACTAAGATTTACTTAAAATACATCACTTGGGTCATTACCAAACTCAAACATCATTACCTCAGTTGTGTTAAAATCCATTCCTTCTCTGGCATACACAAGTGGGAACTGGTATAAAATCATTACAAAGAAGGAGCACTGCATATCTCTTCTAGAAAATGGGTGAGAATCGGCCTTTCTCCCTGGTATTATGTAACCTAAAAGAGCTGCATTCCTTTGGCTTTTTGTAAAGAGCAACCTGGGAGGCAGAGATGACTTGATTTAGTTAAAACCAGATTACATTCCAAATTACTATACATATTCAATGGCAGCAGAAGACACATCCAGTCAAAACTGAACTTCTCAAAGGTAATTCATATCCAGTATTCCTCCAGCAAGCAAGGCTGAAAAAAACACAGCAGAGTAACTCAGCTTGCAGGGCGCTTCAGCACTACCCGTTCTATGGAGCTTATTGACTTTTCCATCGCCCATGCCAAGTCCTCTCTATGCCCTCTGAGATGGTAACAATCTGTTTGTTCATGTTTCTTAAGCACAGGAATCAAGCATACAAAAGGTGTTTGGAGACAAAGTCAAAGTCCTTGAAGACAGCCTGCTCCTTACGGGTTAGGACAGCAACCTCCTCTGGAGGAGTCAGAATTGGCTTCTGTGATGTAAACTCTTCATCAAAGTTGCTAATGTCCGTTGGATCTTTTAGAGTGGGCACAAAAGGGGGCTTCAGAGTCCTGGCATACAAAGCATCCCAATCCATTTCCTGTACGAGAAGGAAGTGAACAGGACAGGCTGACATTATTTATGAAATGAGAAGTTAGAACGAAGGGAAAAAAACCTTTCTGGTGCAGGCCGGGTAGTATAGAGAGTCAGCATCACCTGGAGGAGTGTAACACCCTTGCCTAGAGCAAACATACACCACTGACCCGAAGCAAGTGTGTCTTTAACCTCAGCTTCTCTTAGGATTATTGTATATTCTGCAAATATAGGTGCCACAACTAGACTGGACAGCACTATCTGTCATCACTAAACCACATCTTTGACTGCTGCAGTTTAATTTATAACAGTGTATTTGGTGATGGCTTAAAAGAAATGTATATTGGTACATAGAAGCAGCACAATCTGGAATAACAAGCTGGCCCTGGAAGCTTACAGAGCCCAGAAAACACACTCAGGGGTGCCAGTGCCAACATGAATTGAAACGTTAATGCCTGAATAGAGCAATAAGATGCAACAGAAGCTGCCACTAAGATCTCACTGATAAATAATGGAAATCTGCCTCAGCACCAACAGAAAAAGCAAACCACTCTCATCTCAAACACAAGAGCTAAGAAGGAGGGAAAAAGTGTATTCCTACCTTAAAAAAGGGCTGGATTTTAATCTCTTCTGCATCTTTTTGCCCTGCTCCTAGCCTACGCTCTGGACACTTTCGAAGAAGCTGCAGGAAAGATCAGTACAGAATTAAAAAACTGGAACAAAGATGGACAAAACCAACATTCTGGAGATAAAAACGGAAAGAGATGAATCAGCTCCTCAGTATCTTCTCATTCACCTTCTCTTCAGCAGTCAAACTGCTAGTAATAGCTCAGACATTGCTCCTTGTTAACAACTTACCAACATCAGTAACATTCCCACTACAAACTGTGTGCATCTCATCTTAATTGTGCATCTTAACTACCAGATTACACTCAAAAAACTGACTCAAGCCACCTTCAGTGAATGACTCAATACTTCTGTCTTTAAAGCAACACTTTGCTGTTTCAGAGTGTGCAGCAGCAGACGCTTCCTTAGTCACTCTTAAGCTGAAGAATAGCATTTAGGTAAAGAGAAGGAAAAACATGAATTTTAAGTGTTAACCCATTACCTTACGGATTATAGAAAGTGCCTCTGATGACAGGAATCGTGGATACTGGACTTCATCATTGACAATGCTATCAAAGACTTCTTCCTCATCATCTCCAGGAAATGGTGACTGCAATTGTGACAATTTTTAATTTAACATACGTGGCACCCATTCCTTGCTAATGTATAGGAACAAGAATAGCACGGAGTTGTACAGATCAGTTACTATTTGGCAAGCACAAGAAAAATGATCTAAATAGTACAGTATTATTAATAACTAATAAATAGTTGGCTACTTTCATCAAAATTTTATCTCAGATGATCAGGTGCTGCTCTGCCCAAGACTGTTCCATGAGATTTTCTAAGAGATGTGTGGTCTTACCTCACCAACAAGCATCTCATAAATGAGTACACCCAGTCCCCACCAGTCTACTGCCCGAGTGTATGAGATGTCTGTGAGGACTTCTGGAGCCAGAAACTCAGGAGTACCGCAGAAGGTGTTTGTGCGGTCTCCAAAACCTATTCCTGTAGGACAAGAACACTCATGTCAAAGCCAGCACAAGCTTCTAAATAAATCTCACGCAGCCTCATCTTCTGAAAGCAATAGATTACCTCTTGATAATTCATTGTTGTTAACTGTGCAAGGGCTCTCATCAGTGCTTGCAATTACTAATGAGAAAGTATGATACCTTAGGTCCCCAGCAACTCTGAATAACAACTCAGACAATGCTTACATAAGCAACTCAATCAAGAAAACCCACAGATTCTACTGTTTATTTACTTAAGTACATATCTTGTAGAATCCTACATATCCTTGCTTATTCCAGCAGAGAAGTACATTGTAAACTCCTTCATAAGGTTCCTGAGGAGCAAAGAGTACTCTTTCCAAGTTCATCATGGCCAGACAGGTGACATTTAATTATTTTAAGTGGAGATTAATACATATTTATTTTAAGTGGAGTTGAAGTTACATACCTGGTACTCCTACTTGTGAACACCTTACTAAGGCCCAGACCCTAAACTTTGTTCTGGTGGTTTAAATTGGCTTCATCAAAGGAACTCACCTTCCTTACACAGCCCAAAATCTGCAATCTTCACAAATCCTTCAGCATCTAAAAGCAGATTATCCAATTTCAGGTCCCTGCACACAAAGAAGGGAGCAAAGAAAGTGATGGATGAAGTCTGAGGACTGCCATCCAACAGACTCTTTCACATGAGGCAGAAACTAGATGCTAATAAAAAGAATAAATATGTACAATCAGTCTACATTCAGTTTAAACTAGATACTATTTGGAAGATTCCCCTCAACTCACTGTTGTTTTCCTCTTAATAAAAGCCTCAAAAAGCAGCTTAGAGCTGGGTGGGGATTATTTTTTCTGAAAAGAATATCCCACAACAGCATGACAAATTATTGAGCTGTTCAAATTAACAAGGATAGCACTAAGGTACACGTGCCACCAGAACATACTGACATGTTACAGAGGATGAACACGCTGACAGCAACAGAACATGGGAAAAATAAAGACAAACAGAAAGACTAGAGACCTCAACAAGATAGTTAGCTCCAAAGATGTAGCTACAGGACAGAATAAAGTTTCAAGTTGCTAAACTGTCCTGTATTTGATTTTTCACTGCATTACCTATAAATAATTTTCTTCTCATGCAGAAACTGGAGTCCCAAGACTACACAGGCTGTGTAAAACCTAGTAAAGAGGAACAGATATCGGGAAAGATATATGAAAATCAAGTTAAACACTTTCAATGCCTGGAAACTAGACTAATTGTAACTCACTGTGCTGTGCGCTCTGGAAAAACATCTTCATGTATGCGCATCATGAGATCACCTCCCGGGGTGTATTCCATCACAAAACAAGCATGATGAGGTGTTTGGAAACACGCAAACATGTTCACAAGGAATGGATGATCAGAAGAATTGACCACCTCAAATATTCTCTTCTCACAGTTCAAGCTGCCAGGATTCAAAGAATTAAAATGACAGTGTTAAAATTTGGCAGAAAAAACGGTTTCAAGAAAGACAGAAAGAAGATGAAAATCTTTGCCTTTTATGATATGGAAATAAAAAGTGTGGTCAATTACAATATTCATCTTACATGCTTCCAAACCTTGAATTTTAGATTGTTCTTCAGGTGTCTGATTGCACCAGAAGCTAGATAATAGAACTGTTGTAAGTTCCCTTATTCCTGATTTTAGTTGCCCTGGCCTTAAGGTCACCCTTAACATTAACAGCACTAAAACTAGTAGAACACGTCATACCTATGCACCGCAGGTGTGATAATATATCATTGGCAATTGTACCACAAAGCTCACCTATCAATTTCATCTCTCCTAATGATATCCTTTTTCTTCAAGGCTTTGATAGCATACAGCTTCCCAGTTGCTTTGTATTGGGCCAGCAGTACCTGAAAGACAACAGAAATGCTGTACTCCAAACAAATCTGTTATTTCCTTGTTCGATTACTTCAGCTCCCATTGACAAAAACTATTTCCATCCACTTCAGACAGCCATTCTTAAAACCAGGCTCAAGCAGCTCTAAAAATGGAGCTCTTTTACTCTACAGCTTGAGCTGCTGCAGTTCAGAATGACAACACTGTAAGTTATGTCTTTTCAGAAATGGCAGTATTGCAGCTGGTTGTGTGTTTTAAAAGCACCTCTTACAGCAAGCACCTGTACGCACACTTTGTGGGAATCACACTATTCCACCAACGATCACAGTGACAATGAAAAGAATGGTAATATTGTCCTCTACTAGATGGTCTGGCACTTCCTGTAGGGCTTCCTCCATGTTTTGAAGCCATAAATCTTCAGGAGTTTTGGCTGCTATCAACAGCCCTTGATTAGGGCTGTTATCAAGAACTCTTCTGTTATCAAGAGCCTTCCCCACAACCACAAGCTGCTTGTGGTTTTGCTTTGTATATCTACAGTACAACAAATCTCTGCAACATTTCTATTCAGACTCTGAGGCAGAGGCCCACCTTCACAACAGCAGCCCTACTGCCCTCTGCAGAGAGAGCACTTCTATACTACCTTCCCAAAGTGGCCACGTCCCAGCATGGCGATGCAGTGAAAATCCTCAAGATGAACCACCCCTTTCCTGAAGACAAACAAACAAGATTTGTTGAGACAATATACAAAAGGTGCAGAAACAGAATGCAAATGAGTAGGTATGTGTGTTAGAGGAAGAAGCTCAGTACAGCAAAAGGCAAGGTGAACACATGCTACCTAGGCTGAAATCCTGAGAAGGTAGGTCTGCTGTTCTGCTACTGAAGAAAGAATCAGGTAACTATGAGGTAAGAAAACAGCTCCCAGTGGTAGCAGCCTCTGCTTTCCATCTGTACAGGCAACAAGAGCAGTAACTGTCTCTCCAAGGCTTGCTCTCCCAGTTACATCCCATAACAGAATTAGTTCTCTTGCATTCCCCATCCTTGGGGTGTAAAATTCAGATTTGCCAACACTCCTTTCAGCAGGCACATCAGCAACTGTGATAACCAGCCACGAACATGTATATCAAGTGCCAGGAGGACAAGGGAATAATATGAAGAGGAGTTCTCAGACAAGAATTGGAAATGAAACAAATGGAGACAACAGACATGAGATGTTGCTGGGGAAATAAAATAAAATTTAAAAACAAAACAAAAAACCAACACATGTCTGAATAAAGAGATTTTACAGAACATTACATCAGCTACAAGGTGTTACCAAGGAAACTCAGATCACAGAATTGCTTGGAAATCATTTAAAAAACAAAACACCCACCCCTCAAAAGCTTTACACCAGAATCACCTCTAAAAGGAAGCAGATGCTTTATACTCCTCCAGAGAGTGGAATGAAGGGCTTAGAAGGCATTCATGAAGGACCCAACTCCCTCCTAAGCTTTCTCATAGAGAAGGCAGGTAACTGTCTGAATGCACCCCGACTCCAGCATTCTGAAGACGGGACCCCTCAAAAGTGACTATGAAGTTATCAGAATATTCTAAGATCTGAACTTCAAGTTCTACTTAGACCTTATTTGTACTTTTTTGGTCAGCATTTGTTCAACAATAGCAATTTTTTACTTGTTTTTGGTATATATACTACTGTGCATCTTTTTCAGTATACAAGATACTTACTTAACTGCCACAGACTATAAACAACTTCCTGTTTTGTGCCTCCTCCCTACGTAATGAAAGACATTTTATCTTGCATATCGATGAAAACAAATGAGTGAAAGGGGTGCCAAATGTTTTTCTGAAATACATTTCTTACAATTCTACTTTGGCGTGTCTAAATGCACTATACTATAAAACTTTAAACACAAGGAAGCCCTGGAAGACAGTTAAGTGATTTCAGTTCCTACTAACATCAGTTATTACATTGTAAAGTTTATTAATAGGCTAAGTAATGGGATTTAATGAGTAAGTAAGGTGTAGCAGACGCTTGGAGAAATAAAGTTCAGAGCAGACTTTTCATAGTATTGCCCACTCACAGCACTAAGAATCTGCTGCTGAGAAACCAAAGCATATTTTAAGTAGAATTTTTGTACTCTATGCTCAAAAATTTCAACCCTGTGTTTCTGTAATCTGTGACCCAACACATCTCGTGCTGCCCACTGTTACCTTGGAGATGCCTGGATTGCAAATTCTGTTAAAGCAGGGCTGCCAGTCTTCTCCTCAACATGCAGCCTCTTCAGACACTAAGGAACAGAGAGAAGGTTGCAATATGTTATTCTCTGGAATCACCTAATCAGGCGTAGACACCTTCATCCAAATTTGATACATACAATAGAGTATGACAAGTATTTGAAGTTGGTCATCACTTCTGCTTGGAGGAAAGTAGCATCAACAAAGGTTGCCTGTGGTTACACAAAACTACTACCACGTACACTTTAAAAACTCTAAGAAAAAAAAGACAGTTCAAGTACCTAGAAGAGCTACAGTGATTAGACAATGCAGTCTCCTCTATTGTGAAAGGCAAAGAAGAAATGGATTAGACATGGTCGAACACAAGTCATTAGGAATTATATCACTCAGAACAATCTTCCTGCTCCTTTTTCTCAGAAAATGAGAGTTTTTCTTCCCTTCTGCCCAATTCCTCTAAGGACAAATATTTTCATCTGATCCTAAAAGCCTGTTGAACTCTACTTTTTATTCATACAGTTATCTGTTTTGTACTTCTGTCCTGAATTCCTAATGCTGACCTACCTCACATTTTGCAAGAAAAGTAGTATAAAACTAAAAAAGAGCTGCAAGACTTGTGAAGACTCCATGCCAGAATAGCTTACTGGGCTCTGAAACCTTGGAGGCCAGTCAGCTCAGCTGATGAGGAGGCAACTGTCTGAAGTACAGCTAATTTGTCCAGTAATAAAGCAAATTAGAACTGAATCTCAAATGAATATCAACCAACAAATAAAAGTCTCCTTATTGGCCCAGATTACCGGAGAATCTGCAGGAGATGGTGTTGGTTCTTTGGACTTGGCCATCAGAAAAAGACGTGGAGGCTTGGGTGGTGCTTCATCATGATATGTGAGCTTTGCCACAGGAAAGTCACTGCATTCGTAAGAGGAAAAATAAATAAGAGATTGCCTTAGAGCAGAGCACTGTATGGAAACACAGCTATATCACCTTTAACATCTAAGCAAAGTTTATTTCAGTCCAATACAGTGGACAAGAGGACCAAGTCTGTGAAGCATCGACAAGAAATATGCTCTTCTAAATAAAGGAAAACTATCTATGAAGTTGCTGATGATTAGACTCGTGCAACTGTTTTTTACTGTTTTCTGCATCATAGTGCTTACTTATGACCACTTCTATACCACAGTTCTCACTGCAGAGGAAGACAAAGTCACTGAAATTCCCCTGTGCTGGAGCACACTGCTTATTAGGACAGCAATTTTGGAAACTGGTTCAGCTGCCAACAATAAATCAGAAGGAACCACAGAACACTGAACAACCCACCAAGCCCACTTCATTTCAGGCAGCACCAGCTTTACTTAAAATCCTGAATTAAGTTCTACAGATCCAATTTTCATATCAATATATTCTTCCACCTCAGCAAGGTGCACTAAAATTTTAAGGTGTATTCTATGCCCATTCCAGACTGTCATAAAGCAATACTCAGAACATGACTTACCCACTCAGCTTGCTTATTGAGTTAACATGATTTTGTATGGGAACTGGAGAGAAGTCTTCATGCATGGAATCATGAAGTGAGGGGCTCAGAGTGCTAATGGAACTGCATGGAGGGAGGAAGCTCATCATCAGGCGACCCCAAGCAGCAACACTGATGTTCATTTGAGGAGCTCGGAGAAATTCTTTCCCTGGAGGAGTCATGGTCAAAATATCGCTGAGATTCCAACATATGGATTACAGTCTGATGAGCTGTTAAACTACCACTATCATCCAAACACCTGAGGGCTTACTCAGAAAAAGTAATGCACCCAAGAGAGAATGAACCTTCTTCTAGGGAATGAAGTCTAATCACGATGATGAAATAATCCATATAACATCATAGCAATCCTCAAACAGAAGCTTCATAAACTATATATTTTTAATTATCTTACTTCAAAGCCAAGTTTTCTTTTATTTGTACACTGTATTTTAATCATTCAGCCTGTTAACAGAAAGCTTCCAGTCTGACATGCCAGCTCCAAAGCCTTGATAACCAGTAGCCTGTTCATGCTACAGTCTTCTACAGTTTAGATTTTTCCAGCATGTTTCCCAACACCTGTTCTTTCATCAGTGACAGCACTGCTGGGCAAATCAGTACAGCACAAGCCCTAGATCTTGCTAAGAAGCCTGTTAAATAGTAGTAATTGTATCTTCCTAACACTGTTAACTGTGAATAGAAACACTGCAAAAACATCACATTATACGCTACGCTGCAACCAGACAGCCTGTGTTTTTTTGCGACTGAACACTATAACACAATAATAAAATCCACCTACTTGCACACAGTAATTAACAAGCATTTTAATGCGTCTCACAAATTTAATGAGATAGGAGTGCATGGCAGACTACTTGTGCAAACTCCTGCCCTCACCCACCCACCCCAGACAGTCAGTTACCTTTCTGTTTGGGGAAAATACGTTTCTGTCGCTGCAGCTTTGGCTTTCTCTCAATGACAGGATTACAGAACATCACCTGTCAGAGAAGCAAAGGGGATTTTTCAAAATAGTGCATTTATAGTGCAAAAGCAAACTTGTACACATGCTCTCTCATCAAATTCTCCATTCATATCTTTTTTGTAAACTAGGAGTCACTCCCACAGATTCCAGATCATGTTATTCTAACTTCACTGTCTAAACATCTGTTATTTCAACCGTGGTTGGAATTTTCTATGTCCTGAAATGAAGAAAAAACCCAAAACATGAGACCAATTCATATCCTAAATAATATTAATCTAACTCATAAAGCTACACATAAAAAGCTGCTTTATGATGCAGCCATTTGTAAGGTGAAGGAAAAAAAAAAAAAAAAAAAAAAAAGTAGCAGTCCATGGCACAAAAATTAAATTAAAAACAAAAAGTCAACCACTGAATACAAAGGACAGGAGGTAAATTTTGGTATGTAAGGTCAAGATCCTGCTCTTGGAAAGTTAACCATGGGATCTCTCATCACAACACAAACAAGACAGTAGTGTAGCACATAAAGGATTATCTGGATGATCTATTCATGGATTGCATTTAACTCTTTATTACTAACCTCAGAAAGATGGTAAAATAAAATATAGCCAGAGGGAATTCTGGACTCTGATTCTATAGCCTGTGTAATTCAAACCTGACCATTAAACCCTATGTCTAATTAAAGTGTCACCAATGACTCATAAAGTAAGCAAATGAAAAAACAATGGTTTTCACAGTGTACACACACAATTACAGAGGAGTAGCTGAAGTGTCACTTCAGGGTACGTCTTATATGAATAAGGAGTAATGTGATATTATATGTGATTATATTTTAGGTGCCACTCTACCCTTCTGGATTACTGCTCCTTCTGTTCCTTGTATACTGGATTGAACAACTGCTGTCAGGGCAGGCACCCTGAACAGACAGATTTCTCTAAAAAAGAAACAAAGTTGACGTTTTTACCTCTGCAAAAAGCATTCCCTGGGGCTCAAGCAAGAGGCACATCCCATGGCGTTCATTATCAAGGAAATCATCCAAACGTAAAAACTTCACTGCACACAGTTCTCTCCAGTCTCTCCAATAAATTGAAATTTCGAGCTCACGAGACTACAAGGAATGGGTGACGGAGACAAAAAAGCAGAAGAGTTACATACTGCACCATGATCTGGATATGCCACACACATGTTGCTGTTAAATTCGGTCAACTAGACTGTATGCATAAGAAACTTCTTCATCCTTCTGCTCCCCGTATGCCTCTGACATTCTCAGATCTTTCCACCTACAAAACCTTTTGGAGATAGCTGTCTTAGCTCCACATTTCGGGAATCTTTCTTAGAGTTGTTTTGCTGGTAAGATGAAATAAAACTGCTTAGATACAGAGCAAAGGACAACAGATGTTGTTCAGGCTGAATTTCTGCCAGAGATGCACTGCCTTGAGGGGAAGACTAAGATAACTGGTACATAAAAGGACATGGGGACAGTGCCAATACAGAGTTGAATCAAATGGAAATGCAACTAAATGAACAAATTGCGTAAGGTGAAATAGGAAAACAAACACAACGCAGGAAATCTTAAGTCATCTTACCCTGTCTAGCTCAATGATAAAGCTCTGGTCCCATGCCTGGTTATTTACTGGTCCCCAGTTTGTTTGGCCAACAACTTTATTGTCAACTTTAAGCACAGCAAGGACTTCATCTGGACAAAGGAGAAAATGTGGATTATAGCATTTTACATTGCTATAAAACTAAAGATAAGTCTTTCAAGCTGAAGGTGACTATCCCAACCAAATATAATTTCCAGGAGATAGTTAGGAGGATTAGGTATGATGTGACTCACGCTCTCTCTCAGCTTTGCAGCCTTGTACTAGGCTAATGTAGGACTCAGAAGAGAAGCCCCTTGCCCCCAAGTGCAAGGATCCTCATACTCACTACATAGCTCTTCATTACGCAGGTACTTTCCTGCAACACTGCGGCCATGGATACCCAGGCCAACTCTCGTCAGGGAAAAGGACTTCAATTCGCTTGGGCTGCCGCAGATAGGAGAAGAACCAGCCATTCGGGAACGGCCTGGAACATTTTCCAATAGATCCTGACATCCCATCAGCCTCACTTCCAACGTTCCTGAAGAATTTTAGGAGAGAAAAGAATGTTATTCCATAAAAGACAACAGTTAATTCCAGTTAATCTGTCCTCATACAGGTCCAAGAATTTCTCAGATTCATTATTCTTTGGCTAATATAGCTTAGATCTACCCCAGGCAGGAATAACAATATAGAACAGCCCAGTTGGAAGGAACATACAGAGATCAACAAGTCCAAATGCCTATTTAATAGATGAGAGATATTTAATACAATTATTTAATACAACTACTAACTTATATGATCAGAAAGCTTTTAGTAGCCTAGATGAAATAAGGCTCATTCACAGAAGATCAAATGTCCATGTAACAAAAGGCATTACAATAATTAGAAGAAATGCAACTCATTTTTAATTTCATCTTCTCCACAACAACACGCCATGCAAGATTTACACACCTGTAAGGGCTGTAGGTTTGATGACTGAAGTGGGTTGGATAACGCCATGCTGAGCTCCCAGGGAAGAGGTATTTACTAATTCCTGCTTGATGAGTGCTCTTTTTGGGTGATCTGGAGAAAGCCCACTAAGCTGACGTTCCAGGGACAAGCGCAACAGGTCAATCTTCTGAGATGACTCTTGCAAACGACCCTGAGCCTAGCAATATGAAGTAGAACAGAAAGCAGGCTGAAGGTTTCAAAGGAACAGCTCCAGTTCAGGTACTATTATTCCTTTATGAACAAAAAGTGTTGGTCTTAAAAAAGAGCTGATAACATCTTAGTAACAAAAGACCCAAGGGAATATTTTCTCACAGATCCTGACTGCCCCATCAGTGTCACTTCTGACATTTCTAAGAAGTTTCACCAAAGCAAGGAATATTACCCCTAGAAGAGAAAGTGATCCCAGTCTGTCCTCACAACAAGAATTTGCCAAATTCATAAGTTATGGTTATTTCTGCTCATTCAGGCTAAATCACTGGTGTTGAGGCATGAAACTGCTCTTTAAGGAGACCTGAAGAAGTGCTTACCTCAGCCAAAAATTTGCGATCTTGTACCCGACTCCCTCCTAAGATCTTCAGCACATTTTTTGCCCCTTCAGCTACAGCAGCTTCAATGCGCAGACGATGCCTCAGCTCCTCAATGCGCAGCTCCACAGCACTGATGGTGGTTCCCAGCCTCACTGAGTATTTGGGAGATAAAATACAGCGAGGATCAAAACAGACTATTCTGGATCTTAAGGCACGGATGGCCACATCTTTTATTTAACACACCCTACCTGCAGGATCCATTGCATCTTCCATCCCTCCTGCTGACTGAGATACCTTCACAATGTGCATGCGGATAATTTCAATCTTCGTCTTACTATCCTGAAGCATCTGCTTAGCTGTAGCCAGCAGCTTCCGCTCCTGCCAAACCAAAAGCATGTGCAGAGAAAGGACCGTGATCATTAAAAATAGATTATGGTGATGGATTCAGTTAAGGTGTGAGATGCTACCTGCAATAAGGATCACATAAACAATCACGTAAACTATTAAAGCACTGAAAATTTCTCTCAAATAATGGGATATCACATGCTGAGCTCCGTCCTAAATCACCTAGTGATATCAAAACATCACACCAACTCAATGAACAATACCTATACTTTTTAACTTACTATGCATTGAACTTGTTGCAACATGTTACTTTCATATGATTGGTTGTCTCATGCAGTATCATAATCTGCTGTCACTATGCTGAGCACCAAAACGCAGAGCTAGGATTCAGTCAAGCATGCTTCACAGATGAATTTATTTCACACACCAATCACCAGAGAGAGTTTGTATATGGACTTATGTATATATATAAATTCCAGGAATTGATATTCCCAAATTGTTGTTTATTCCTGCTTACCTTGGATGTTGCACTTGAATACATCTGGATCATATTCTCAGCTCCTTGCTTGACTTTCATTTCAACGTGCAGCTGCTTTTTCAGAGCTTCAACCTTCCTTGCCATGGGATCTGGGTTTCTTTCCCAGAGACAGGGGTCAGGAGATAAAGATCCATCTGTACAGACTATGTCATAAGCATAATTAGTCACCTTTTCTTGGGTCATGTCACTCTATGGTTCAAAATGATTCCACAAAAGAAGGTTAAGCTACAAAATAACACATAAAAAGGTCTCTGTTCTCTACAAAACTCAGCAAAATATTGTTTCAAATGAAGCTTAGGTTTTAAGTGTTTCTTTTTATCAGTGAACCACTCCTACCAAACACTCTTTCAATAATATACTCATTCACATCCCATAAGGTACTTAAATGTTCAACTGCCTAGAAACTCTATTCAGATCCCTTCAGTTTCACCTACAACCTGCTCCTGAATGTTGTTCATGTCCAGCATTCTTCCCTCTACACTAATCTCTCATGTTGCCTGACTCCTTTCACCTCAGTTGCCTCCATTCCCAACCTTTCACTGCACAGATTATTTCATCAGCTGAATACTAACAGGTAAAATCCCCACTAGCATTGGAGCACCACAAGATTTTCCTGTCAACTCTGACCCATGACATACCTGTCTTATTGTCCTCTTTGTCAGTTACTACAATCCTCGCATTGAGCTCCTGAAGTTCCCAATGGAGTTGTTCTAGTTTGCGGTTGGAGGATTTCAGCACATGCTCTATATGAGCAAGATTTTTTCTGTCTGTTGTTGCTTTACGCAGGTTTTCTGCTCCCTCTTTAATTTTCAGTTCTTTCTGTATAGCACGACGAAGTACTTCCTTCTCACCCTCCAGCTTTTGCTGGAAGCTCGGATCCATTAAGTTCACACCATTGCCCAGCTGCAAGAGACAGCTGCCCTGCAATCAAGCAAGAGGATTTCAGAAATAACAGTTTAACCTTCTTTTTAAGGATGACTTAAAAACTAAGTTTGCCTTCACCCTGATCACCTTTTATTAGTAGCATACAGTAAATGCAGATGACGTGTCCAAAGACACACACCAACTAACCTGTTAGAGATGTTACAGAATGTCACAACCATGCATCAGCTCAAAGCTGTTACCCCCAAGAAGAAAGACATAACCCCTATAGCAGCTGCTTACAAACGAGCAAAGAATAAGCTTAACTTTCAGCTGTGTCTGAAAGGGGAAGCAGCCTGCTGCCTCAATCTCTGCTCTACCTGTGGTTTATAAGCAACAAGACCACTTAACACATTGCATTTCACAGCCACCACACTTGCTCTGGACTTTGTACCGTTTTCAATACACCTTGTTCTGCTGAGATATGCCTCAGCAGCAGCTCTGGACAGAGATGTTCTGTATACAGACCTTGAACCTGCCCACTATAGGCAGAAGCATCTAAAGTCTATCTCATTCACCAAAGCACTGAATTCAAACAGGAGCTCTTAAAACTTTATCCAGAAGGCTGCTGCCCAACACCTACAGAAACAGATCAAAACAAGAGGCTGCACTTCTCCCTTCCACTCAAGGGGTGGCTTTACAGCATTAAGAGCACTTAATATCTTAACAACGTAGCATGATCAGTTCCCCGCTTAAATGGGAAAGACATGGTTGCACAGCCAAACTCCACCAACCAACTCCATTCCACATAACCACACTAAAGACAGAACTCAGGAATCCTGACTTGCTTTTAAATTCTTTAATTGGCTGACCACATTCCCAACAATAAACCACGCTGGTTTTGCATTACTCACATACATTAGTGCACTTCAAGCTCACACAGGAACACATAATTATCTAATCACACTCTTTGTATATTTTGTTAGGCATCTCAAAGACCCAAACCAACATCCCCAATCAGTTTGCAGTACAAGTTCATCCCAACAGCAAAATAATTTAAAAAACCAAAAGGAAAAACAAATCTATTTTAAATTTGGCCTAAAACCAAGTTGGGTCTGTGAGGGATCCGCTATAGCCATAATAGGAATTGTTCAGATTGGTAGCAAAACAAAAAGGTTCAGATTAACATCCTGAGTCCAGGAAGTTCTCGCCCAATTAATAAAGCCAGGAACTAAAGCCAGAGCTTTGAAAAACATCCAGGGTTCTGCGAGGAAGAACTTGAATCATGGAGTTCCTGAGTCACAGGCAGCCTCTACCAGCTCCACAGCTGGAAAATCAAAAAGCTCTTTATCCACTTTGTAAAAAGTGACTGAAATTAGTTTGCTGCTTCAGATTCGTTTAAAATAAATAAATAAGAAAAAAAAATAATCAAAAAAAGCAGATAGATTTATTTTCTATCCAAACTATGCAAACTGAGGTAAGCGATCCACATCCTCTCCATCTGCCCAGAGCAATAGAATGAGTGGCTGAAGCAGGAGTAATGCTGACAAGGGGTATTGAGTCCAGAAACCTGGATACTGATTCAGAGAACAGGAGCAGTCTGGGCAGCAGTCAGCTCAGTTTCCCTTCAAGTCACTCTGTCAGAAGCTGGACAGAATGCTCCACATTCACTTTCTAAATACAGTTAGAATGTAAGCATGGTGTTTTACTGGGCCCTACTACCCCTGTATAGAGCAGGGATGTCTTAACATAGCTACAGTTCTCTCCAGGAACGTAGAACATTGTATTACTGAGGTTAAGAAAGCTGCATTTGCTTTTGTGTTGGTGCACTTTGCATTCTGACTGAGGAATGTCGGTGGGGTGTCGGGATGCTGCCACAGCCCACGTGCAGCTGTTCCTGGCTGCCCAGAGGTCAGCCCTTAGCACATGCCAACAGCACAATCCACATTCACAGCTTGCACAGAAATACCCCCAGCTAGCTGAAATTAGCTCACTTTTGGTACTTTTGGCTGCTAGAACACACCCAGGGCTTCAGCTGCACTCGGGCTGTGCTGAAGCATCCAGACTGCTTCCTAAGATCTCAGCAGAGCCCAAACTGCCCTGAGCCCTTTGGATTGCAGCCCCTGGGCTACCACCCAGCCCAGCCATCAGCTCCACCTGCACAAAGCCCAGCACAGAGCCACCCTTCAGAGCCACACCACAGGCTGAGACTGATAAGTCTGATGTAAGGAGCACGTAGTGATGAGAGCATCCCCACTACAGACCACATGTGTTCATTGGAGCATTTTAAATCCCTTCTTTCACAGCAGCTTTGTGCCGAGGCCCACATCAGGCAGACTCACATTAACCACATTCACTCTTTACAAGTAAAGGGCACCGTTAGGTTTGGAAAAAAGCTCTTGCAGCCCTGCCTGGGGCTGCTCCTGTTTCCAACACTGAACGATGAGATTTTTGGCAAGATGAGAGTCCGTGCGGCTGCAGGATGGGGCACACCCGCAGCAATGGCACCGAGAGCTCTTTGTGCCGTTTCTCCATCACTTCTTGCCCAGATTCGGCTCGAAACGCCTCAAGGAGGAGTTTGTACCCGCCGTGTCGGGGAGCTTACCCCAGAAAGCAGTGATCTCAGCGGGGAGCTGAACAGCCCATCATCTCCTCGCACAGCCCATCATCTCCTCACACAGCCCGTCTCCTCACACAGCCCCTCCCGTGCCGAGGAGGACCCCGGTTCCCTGAGTTGAGCCGGGCTCTGTGTACTCGCTCCCCTCAACCGCCGCCTCTCTCAGCGCACGGGGCGCGGTCCCAGGGATTGAGCCTCGATCCTTTGAGCCCATCGCCCCCTCCCGCGGCTCTGGGCTTCCGGCGGAGCATGGAACGAAGTATCGCAGACGAGAAGATGGGGAGACTCCCAGAGAGCCCCCAGGACCGAGGGACGCCTCGGTGCCCCCCGCCTCAGTCTCGCCCCGCCCTCCGCCCCGCTCACCTGTGGGGTCCCCGCCGCCATCGCTCCGTGCGGCGCCGTCAACAACCGGCACTTTTTCAAACTTCAGCCTTCCCGGGAAGCAGCACGGCCCCGTCAGCGCCCTCTCGCGGGGCCCGGAGCCGGGAACTCCCTGCGGGCGGCCCCCAGGGAGCGCAGATCGTCCTCCAAGTCCCGGGCTGAGCTCGGCGCTTCGCCGCCGCCCTGAGGGAACGGCCGGGATGGCGGCGGGAAGGAGCGGCGCGGCCGTCGGATGCTGAGGAGACCGAGGTAACTCCAACCCACAGCGGGTACCGGCACTGGGATTCTGTGGTAAATCGGCGTTAAGGGGACACCGGGACAGAGCTCAGCTCGGGCCGTGCTCAGTTCGGGACATCGGGCTGAAACCGGGCGCTGTTGGTTGTGCTGGTTCTAGTTTCTAGTTCGCATGTAGGGCAATCTACAGCTCTCTAGGGATGATGCTGCCCTGGAAAGGGGACGATGCCCATCTGTCTGCGGCCAACTTTTGCTCTGTAGAGATGCCCCTCTGCAGGGCAGGACGGAGACAGCGCTGAATATCTGGGACAAAAGCAACCCGAATCCATCGGCATCACCACAGAACTGCCAGTGCTGCCTCAGTGCCACGCAGAGCTGACATGCGGTGTATCATAGGCTCGATTGGTGTATCATAGGTTTGATTGGTGTATCATAGGTTTGATTGGTGTATCATAGGTTTGATTGGTGTATCATAGGCTTCCCATCGAGCGAGATGCTCCATCACTGCCTTCAGGTGGCACAAACCTCCCCTCAGGTCCCTCCTCAGCAGCACCGTGTATTAATTTTGCACTAATGTGTTTCTTCAGCCCTGGAGTCATCCTGAGTTGGTTGTATTCCCGCATACATACTTAGAAATAGGCTAATAAACAGAATGCTTTCCTTTTATTTAATTAGAGCCGTTTTTTTCTTACAATAAGCCCTTTGTAAATAGTCTACATGTGAATAATTAGTATAAGGAAATCACCAGAAAATGTAGAATTTAAATGTAGCTTAATCAAGTTGAATTAATGAAACCTTAGACTTCCATAAAGCCTTTGAAGGTGCTCCTGTTGTTAATAAAGCCAGTGTATTAGATTAATATAAACCCTTCTGGAACCCGCTTGCTATTTGTAACGTGGGCCAGGCTCTGTTTAGCATTTAAGGAATGATTTTAATTAGACTCTTCATTCAGTGGGAATACTAGGAAGGGAAAAGATGAATTAGTTGGCTTTGGAGTTTCATAGGTGCGGTGGACAATCCCTGTGTATGGAGCAGCACAGTCACTCAGATGTGGGATCAAAAGAAAAGCCTTAGAAAATTCTATTTTAATTGAGGAGAAGGAGAGCAAGAGATTAAGCAAAGATTTGCTCCCCTACTAAAGCAAACTTCTTGTTCAAGGGTCGCTTGTTTCCACACCTTTCCCACACTGGGCACCTGCAGTCCATATTAGTGAGCATACAACCTCCACCCAACAACAGATTGGGACTAATAGCTGATTCTTTTGAAGAAGACTCTTAGAAATGGTAACATCAAGTTACAGTTCAAGGTACTTTAATTCCTTCCAATAGAAGGATAGCTTGAAGGTACATCAGAAGTGATTTCAGGTTTTCTTTTGGAAAGAAAAGGAAAAAAATATAAGACATGGCTTCAAAATTCAGGAACAGCATCAGATAAAACAAAGTGCTACCAATATGCACCTGTTTTGAAGTGGTACAGAAGAGAAGCTTACAGGTTCAAACAAATGGCATGAAGGACTGAGAAATCGATTCAGATAACGCTTGTCTTTACAGGGACAAAGCCTGTATTGACAACTATGGATAAGCATACATGTTAAAAAACCTGACTATTTACACACATTTGCTTTCGTTTGGCACTAGAAATTACAGACAAAAGATTCCATTTTATAGCAATTAAATTTCAAGCTTAAAATAACCTTCAAGTCGTTTAAGTCATTTAAGTACAGTAACTTTAAATTGCCACCAATTTCACATTTTAACCCTGGAAATTCAAGCCATAAAAGCCTAAATTCAGCTTCCACCTGTGACAAGTTTCACTCAGTAGGATCAACTGCATGTGAGGAGCTCAAGCAGCACTGGAGAATTAACAAGAGATACAGATGCTTCATAGAAATTAATCTCCCATTCCTATCCAAGGTGGACATTACCTCTAAATGCTTATTTTTTTGAATGCATACAGATTAAATCAAGTAAAAATGGGCACCCGTTACTTATATTCAGTCAAATTAGACATCACGCCAACAGTCAGAGTGCACGATGCCCACCTGCAGTATTTCTTCAGTGTTGGTGTTAATCCCTATTCACTTCTATAGTTAGAAAACAGTATTTAAGATTACACTTCAATATGGTTTACTTTTTCAGTACATCACTTTACTCTTCAGCTGTTGCCAGCAGCAAACCCTTCTGTTTCACAGGAAAACCAGCATCAGAACAGCAGCAAGAATGTTTTGTCATCCTGTAAAATCCACGTGTAAATGGATAAGGAAACCTTGAAAGAAGCATTTGAATATCCACTTCCCATTTCCTGCTCATGGCATTTTGACTTTTCAGAACAGTTCTTGGAGGTTTTCTGATAGTAACAGACACATTAGCAACAACGGCACAGTTGTGTTTTTTTCCTCCACAAAGCATTAAATGAAGACTAGCTAGATTCTTCCCTTGAAGATCTACAATCAATTAGGATGACATAAAAATTAACATTTGTGAGGCATCAGGGCAAGTAATAATAGCACATCAACCCGTCACCACAACAGGCGCTGGACTTCTATCTTACAGCAAAAAGGAATCTAACGAAGTACAGCCTTCTTAATTTTCATTTGTTTTCACTCTAGATTGCAAAACAAAACTTGACAAGTGAACATTTTCATTTGCTTCGCAAGCAGCAAGACCTGAGCAGAAGCTTTTGTTGAGATGGAATAAGGTAGATGGTCTTGTTTTGCACTGATCGCATGCAGACGGGATGTTGTGTTGCCTCCGGTAACCAGACTGAATCCGAGATGGACCCAACGCTTATAGAATGCTCTCCCCTTTCCTATGTTATCTGGGCATGTCTCAAGCAGAGATGAATCTTGCTCTGCTACACGTATTCTTTAGCATTAAAAAGAAAAAAAAAAAAAAAGCAGAATTTGATTACAGCAAATTCTGTGAGGAAAAGGAATCAGAGAATATAAGAGCAAGTCTTCCCAGAAGACAGTCTCCTCTACACATCCAAAGAGATCTAGCTGTTTGAATTTCAGATTAGCTAATACAATCCTTTAAATATTTCAAAAGCACAGCATGTTAAAACAACTTTCATTACACTTTGTGAAATACCAACAACCTCTATGTGAAATCATTACAAGCCATTCAAACACAATCTCTTAACATGTTGGGGGGGAAGTGTCTCTAAAGCATATTTACATGCTGCTACCAAGGAGAAAGCAGTAAGCAGCAGCTTCTTTGTACAAAAGCTCCAAGGAATCTTGCTAACTGAAATCACCCAAAGAGTTTCCTTGCACTATTTATTTTCACCTCAACCGAATATCCAGAACCACAACAAATCTTCCTAGAGCACATCCCATCTTTTTACTCTGAGTTTGCACGGTCTTCTCATGCAAACCCATCTACTGGAGGTACATCACTCCAAGTTCCTACTAGAACAGCCGAGTCAAGTGCTTCTTTGTTTTGCAGAACGTGAACATACACTTGATCTTCACACAAGACATACATCCGCACTACAGCCTCAGCTTATGGCTGCCACATAATTCACAAAACAGAGTGCACAGCAGTAGCTGCCAGATGGAGCATTTCCCAAGTACTGCCATAACGGAACCTAAACGAACTGCTTATCAGTCCACGGAACCACAGGGTTGCATTGCACTACAGAAACACTGACCAAACGCCCCCAAAAATGCCACGAAACTACGTGCAGGTCCAAAACAGAATATTACAACTGTTTCTTTCAGTGAAGACCAACCAGTCCCTTTGTGTACACATTTAGTTTTATTGTAACAAAGCAACTTGTACACTTTAACGTTTAAAACTGAGCATCTTTCTTTCCTTTCCAGTGAAACAAAACAAAAAAACCCAAAAAAAAAAACCAAAAAAAAACCAACCCCAAAAAAACAAAACAACAACAACAAAAAAAAAAAGAAACCAAAACAAACAAAAAAAAAAGAATTTAAAAATAAACAAGAACAAAATTACAATAGAGAATGTCAATTCCAAATAAGATCCTACAGGTTCTGCTGATTCTCCATCAAGTGGCAGGGCTCAAAGTCATCATTAGGAGAAGATTTTATTTTAAAAGTGTCATCTTAAACTGCAAGGATGTTTGTTAAACATCACAATTAAACATGCCAAAGGAGAAGAAGCCATGTTGTCAAAATGCCCACTTACCCCACCCACACATCCGAAACCCACCCCAGGCTGACCTTCTATAACCCCATTTTTTTATTTTTATTTTTTTTTTTAGCTTTTTCTTTTTTTTTTTAAACAAGAGAAAGTAGACAGATACATGTTGGTAAATGCTAACTGTCCATATTCACATAGAGACACAGTGTAATCTCTGAGCCCAATATACAGAGAAAGAAGGAAAAAAGCTAGATTCTATGCACTACTACACAGGGGCCTAGCACTCTTCAGCTTCCAGCAGAGTGAAGGGAGCAGAAGGTTTTCTTTTTTCCCACAGAATATGGTGTGTTGATTCCATAAACAGTTTTTTTGTTTTGAGACAGAAAGGGATAAAAATGAACTTGAAACAGAAACCGGTAGATTCTTCTCCACTGCATTCTGCTCAAGGTATTTTCCCCAAATTAAATTGTGAACCATGGTGTAGAGGAGAGAAAAAGAGACCTCAAGAGAACAAGGAGACTGAGCACAAGAAAAAAAAGACAGCAACTTGCTCCCAGGGACTGGAGAAAAATTAAAAAGGTAAAAAGGGAATTTGGAATCCATCAGTGTTCAATTAGTCATCTTCTCCTTCATCCTCCTGTTGAAAGATAAACAACAATTAAAAAAATCTGATCTCTAAACTCCAGATAGCATGAACTTTCAAATGCAGTAACCACAATGTTTTGCTACCCTAGAGCCCACAGTCCTGCAGCATTACTCATAGCACTTGTGTGATTATCTGTCCCTCTTCACTAACAGTGACACTTGTGAGTTACGTATCTACACAGAAGTCAGGCAGCACTGAAAAGTGCTGCTTCCCACTGAAAGAACAGTTCTGAAGAAGTTACCGTGACTCACAATCACTCACATTCATTAGTTAGAAAGTGAATTATTTCTTCTTTGGTGTTTCCTTTTCAAATCAGAAGAGCAAAATTCTGCAACTTTCAGACTCTAATGTTCTAAGTTGCTGCCCATTACTCAGCATACAGTGCCTGGTACTCACAATGTTCCTCCTGCCAGAATCAAGCAGTCAGTTTCAACTTCCCAACACCCTGAGTGCTGTCTCCAGAACCCCACTCGCTCTAAGCAAAACTTAATTCCTCAACTCAACCAAGAGCCTCAGCTAAGATGCCAATAAGCCAAAATGAACCAACAGGCAAGAGAGTTACAGAACTGGATGCATCAACAAAAGCTATTTACAAGTAAAGTTTTGCTGTAATGCTCGCTAATTAATGATTTGATTAAGCTAGAGCAGATACTAATATCTAATTCATCCAGAGCGCTTTCCTTGCAGGTTCACTCAAACTAGTTTATTGCACACTCAGATACACAACCGTACTTACCACAACACTGAAATACTGTAAGTGAAAGCAGTAATAGTCCTGCTTCTCTCCTAAAACTTTGTCAGTGTCTGTACAGAAAACTACCTTTATATCAATGGCTCAATATTCTCACAAGTCCCTCTTTTGAACTGATTTGATTTCCATAGATCAAAGAGAGGGAACAGGTAAAAGCTGAGCGCTCACCTCTCCTTCCTCTCCCTCATCATCATCTTCATCTTCTTCTCCCTCATCTTCATCTCCTTCTTCATCAATATCCTCCAATCCTTCTTCCTCTTCATCATCATCATCATCTTCCTCTCCCTCCCCTTCTTCATCATCCATATCAGGAACCTTTAAGACACATACAATAACTACAATGATCAAATTCACTTTTACCCGCACAGCGCTTCTGCGGGTATTGAAGTACAGCACAGCACTATCCTTACCAAGTAGTACTGTAATGGATTTGGCCAGATGTCATCCTTGATGACCTCCCCTAGTTCATCTGCACCTGCATCAGAGTGGTCAGTGAACCAGGTAAAGAAACTTTCTGGCTCTTCATGCTGCCTCTTCCTACTGGCTTTGTTCTGTGTCTGGCTTGAACGTTTTGTCAGATCCTGAAAACAAATTTAAGAAGTTCTCTAAATACATTTTTACACTTTTGTGTGTGTTCCCCTCCCTTCTTCCCCCCCCAAAAAAGTAAAAACATGAGCACCAGGTAGAAACATGCTTGTCTAAACAACCTAAATATGTCATTCAATCAATCTTTCAGGGAAAAAATCTTGAAATAAACGTTTGGAACCATCGGGATTCATAGCAAAAGGTACCACTCAGCAGCAAGACTACTCGCTTCTTCTAATGACTTCCACTGACACACTGCAGATACACGAGAACGTGCACTTCCTTTATGCCTCCCTGTCATGGGAAGTAAACAAGTGTTTACTGAAATACCAAACTTAAAATAGCTTAATAGTGCTCTAGAGTTGCTGTGATTGCAGCTCAATGCTACAACTACCACATAAACACACAGTTTAAGTTCAGTCTCCACACTTCAAAGCTGTCTAACTTAACACTGAGATGCAGACCTGCTTGGTGTTCTTATCCTAACACGCTCTGCTTTGAAGCCTTCAGGACATTCTTTGTGGTAAGCAAATAAAAATGCACACACCACTGAAACGTATGGTCACAAGAACATCCATCCAGTACATCAGCCCAGAAGCTTCCTAAGTTTGCAACAACCTGATTCCTAAGTTTGAAAAAAATGCAACTATCTTGGATTTAACCCGTTCTTTCTTGGGTTATAAGGTAACTCAAAACTTCCAATGTCTGTTTTCTTGATAGAATCCTAACATTTATAGGCTGATATTATTTAAATGAAGAACTATACCAAAGTTCACATCAATGCTATGGTGTATCTTAAAGACCATTCAGCTACTTCATATTAAAACTGTAATTTCTGTACAACAGCTCAGTCAAGCTACTGTACAGGATGGAGAGTTACCTACGTATCTCCAAGCAAGTGTTGCAAAGCATGAACTACATGTCATAGAAAAGAGGGAAAGGGATGAAAAGAGGAAGAGACAGCTGCAGTTCTGAAAGGAAGTCAAAGGAACACAAATGCAAATGATGGTATCACAGCAGCAATTCCTCTCCCAGACACAGATACGCACCTTTCCAGATTTCCATTTGATCTCAGTTGATTTTGAAGATGGGTCTCCGCTTTCATTCAGGTGGAACTCTTTGGAGAGAACTTTATTTTCGAAGTATGGATTCTCATCAAAATACTGCAGGGTTGAAAGCAAAGAATTACAACTCCCAGATCGTGATCATATCGTGCCAAGTCAAATCTGGGACTAAATAGACAACTGAATAGATTAAGTTACCAACTACAACCCCATCCACAACTACACTCAAAAAGTAACAAGCAAAGGAAGATTCCAAGTACTTACAAAATCTATTCTGTAACCTGATTTGATGTCTTCAAATTCTGTCACCTCAACTCTGGTCAAATAATGCAGTGCCTCTTCATCTTCTTCTCCCAGCAGTGCAGATACTAAGGTAGAATTAGGAATACCAGGTTAACAAAGCTATTAAATGTATGTCATGGACATGAAATAAAGGAAATTTACACTGCATACAATCTGAAAAGCAACACGTTTGAGCCAACTTGTTGTGGCCCATTTTTTGATTCAGAAGCCAGAGAACAGACTATTAGCAGCTGTATTTTCTTTAAAGGGGCCGATCATTTGAGGAAAGTATGAAACTGGTCATTTAAAATACAGGAAGAAAATTGCCACGGAATTCTAGTGACCAACATGTTCCTTTGGTCAACAAATGCAAGAGCCAAAAAGCGTATAAAACATGTCCTGTGACAAAAGGAAGTGTTTGCATATGAAGCAGGCTTCTGTGTAAGTGCATGAACTGCTAGAAAACACTCAGAACTACAAGAGCCTCACATTACAAGGAAGCATTGAATGTATGGAAACAGAGGGCTACGAGCAATATACCTTGCGGGTGGTTGACAAATGTTGTTACCCAGAAATTTGGGATTTTGGCGATCAATTCTGACCTCTTCTGGAAGAATGGTTGGCGGAGTTTGTTGTATTTCTGTTCTACTTTCAAGATTTCCTCACTGGCTTGTTCATTCAGTCTGTAATACAAAGAGCCAAGCTAACCTTACAAGAGAAAACTTAAAGATGCATCACCAGTAGTTAGCAGCAAACTGAACGGGCTTAATTAGAGTAGTCAGGAGCTCAAACATAAAACAGAGGCTCAAACCTGGTAAGAAACACACTGCCATAAGCAATCACACACATCTTAATCAAGCATTCTAAGCACATTTTATGCTTTGAAGCACTGCATGAGAGGCAGACCTTTATTTATACAACACAAAGTAGTATTTGATGCCTTACATGTTTCATAGGCAAGACACCTGTTGATGTGTGCTGCATAACACCATCACCTGCCATGTATAATTTCAGGGCAGGTAAGCAGGACTATAGCAAAGCAACCCCACATCAGCAGAGTCTTAAGGCAGAACACTTAATTGGCTTCATAAAAGACAGAGCCCTGAAACCACAACTGTTCCACACAGCCCAAGCCTCACTAATCACCTGCACTCTTGGCAGGATGGTGTGCATGCAGATGGGACCCAAATAGTGACAGAGCCCCCCAATGCCTGGGGAAGTTAAACTAAGATTTCAGTGAAGTTTTCTAGCTACAAACACACAACTGCAGGATAAAACTACTTACAGTAACAGTATCTTTTCAATCTCACTGCTTAAAAGTATGAGAATACTTCTGCAAAACGGCACACGCGTAAACAAGCAGCAAGTAATAAGGCTCTAAACTATCACAGTGGATTTAGAAATACAGACTCAAGTTGTGTATTACCAGTGAAAAACTGGTAACCAAGAAATGGAGGTACTTCCACATGTTGGTCATACAGCAATAACTGTTACACCTGGTCAGGTCAGAACACACTAGAACCATGGGGGAATCTGAAGGGACTGGGAACCACTGCCAAGCACTTCATGCAATGTTTTTAGTCTTTGAAATCACTTTCTGCTAAAGAAAAACGAAAGCTTTGTAGTGTTTACCTGTCTATTTCATTCTGTACTTCATCAATGTGTTCAATTGCTTCCTGTTGCTCTTTTTCTGAAAAATAAATGAAAATGCATCAAAATCCCTCAATTCTTGAACCTGGGGAATCTTTTCCAGTGACCGACTGCACAAACACAGCGATTCCTACCTGGTGCCTTGAGCACTACCAGGCCTTTCAGTTTCACCTACTTTATGGTGAGCTATGGCTGCAGTGCCAACAAGTGCCCACAAATGGGACTCCTTACGAGTTCACCTCCAAAAATCACAGCTCTAATTCCTCAATGTGCTTTTAGGAATCAGTGGAGTAAGTGAACCAGGAGAGAATACTAACAATTTCACTAAGGAGCTGCAAGCCTAAGAGCAATGGATTTCAAGGAACGTGCATTCAGTAATTCGGAAGAGACCGAAATATCGCTGGAAATAGCCCAAGTAGGAGCGCTGTGCCTTCTAAAAACCACACAGCACAGCGATGGGCGAGTCACGAGGACACGGCTCCGAGGTCACGCTCGGTCGGCTCATTTCTCATCGCTCCGTCCCCTCGGACACCAGCTCTGTTCAGTGCCGCCCGTTCCCCCATCGCACCCGGTGATGAATGACCGGCTGCGGGCAGGGGCCGGCGCGTTGCGTTGAGCGCCTCCCGCCCGGCTCAGCAAGAACAGGCCGCGGGGAGCACAGCACGTGTGTGAGCGCAGCGTGCGGCGGGACGGGAGGAAGCGGAGCGCTGCGCCCTAACACCGGCGGCGGAGAACGGAGGAAACCAACCCGCGGCGGGGAGCTGCAGCAGCGCGGAGCCGCCGCACGTGGGTCGGCGCGGGCGGTTCGCTCGACCCGCAACCGCGTGGCCCCGCCGCTCCATCCCCGCGCGGCGGAGCGGCACCACGCGGCGGCGGCGGCGCCGAGAGCGGGAGGCCGCCGAGCATCATGGCGGCGGAGCACAATGAGGAGCCGCGGATGGTGCTACGGGAGGGAGGGGAGAGCCGCAAAGGGAGGGGGGGGCGGGGGGGTCCCGCCGCTCCGCCGAGGCCGCAGCGCCCCCCGGCCGGCCCCGCCTGCGCCCGTGGGGAAGGAGGCCGGGCCGGGAGCGGAGACAAAAGGGCGCTAACATGGCTCCTCTGCCGCCTCCTGCCGCCGCCGGGGCCTGCACATCCGCCCGGCCGGCCCCGCGCTCTTCCCGCCTCCGGCCCGGCCGCGGCCCGTGTGCTGGGGAAAATGGCGGTCGGTGCGGCGCGGTACGAGCCGGAGCCGCCATTCCCCGCCCGCCCCCGGCGCGGCCTCACCTGAGGTCTCGTCGGCCCCATCGTGGTTGGAGTTGAGCTCCTTCTTACTGACTTTGGCCGCCGGCGCCGACATGGTGATGGTGCGGAGCGGAGCGCGCAGGGAGGGAGGGGGCTGTAGCGGGGCTGAGGGAGGGGGGGCCGCGCGCAGACTCCTCCTGCTGCCGCTGTGCTGCCGCTGTGCTGCCGCTGCTGCCGCTGTGCCGCCCTCCTCCTCCTCCGCCGCCGCCTCCTCCGCCCGGTCCTGGCGCTCCCGTTTCACAGGGGGCGCAGCGTTGCTCGCAACGCCTCGCGCTGCCCGCAGCCACAATCGCCTCCTGCTGCTGCTGCCGAGGGGCGGGCGGCGCGGGGCGCATGCGCAGCAACCCCCCCCTCCGGGGCACGGGGGGGACGTAGGCCGCATGGCGCATGCGCACCGAGGCCCCTGCCGGGCGCTGTGCGGCGGGCGGCGAAAGGCGCATGCGCGGTACGCTCCGCTCCCAGACAGAGGACGAGCGCGCCGCCGCGCGCATGCGCAGAGCCCGCCTCCCGCCGCGGGCGGCACAGGGCGCAGCCGCACACAGGCCCCGCCCCGGCCCCGCCCCGCTGAGCGCCGCACGCCGGGCGGACATTGGGCGCAGCGCGATCGGCTGAGGCGGGGTCGGAGCGGAGACACTGAGCGGGAGGAGGAGGAGGGGGAGAGGGAGGGAGGCGGATATTGGGGGGCGACAAGGGCGGCGGCGCGATCAGGTGTGTGTGTGTGTGTGTGTGTGTGAGGAGCGGCCGGGGGCGGGCTGCGCATGCGTGCGCGCCGCCGCTGCCGTCACCCGGCGCACGTGGCCGCGCGCCTTCACCGTGAGCGCCGCGATCGAAGCGCGTCTCCTCAGCCCGGCCGTGTCTGTCCCCTCAGCCCGGCTCTCCTCAGCTCCGCCCCGTGTGAGGCGCCGTGTGTGGCGGTTGGATCCGCGTCCCGAGGCGCTGTGTGAGCTCCGTGTGCCGGTGTGCGAGCCGTGGTGTCACACGCGGTTCCCCGAGCAGCCTCAATACATTGAGCTGGCCCTGCTGGCCCGGCCCCTCCTGCACTGCAGGACGGATGGCGCTCACACATGGCGGCCGCTGCCCCTGTGCCTGTAGCTGGAACATGACTCAGAGCAGCTCAGACGTTCCGTCCCGAGGACACACGGGCCCTGTCAGTCACATCCAGCCCACTCCATTGCAGTGGGAGCGCAGCCCCAGAAGGTCACTGAGCCCCAGCGCCTGCCAGCACACCTGCCGCTGCAAGCAGGGAAGCGGCCTTTAAATAACCCTTTGTGTCCCTTTCCACCTGTTGTGGAAGAGCTCAGAGCAGCCTCACAGCTACACGGAGCCCCGTTTTGCTCTTGAAGTAACAGCTGAGCTCCTCTTTTCTACCAAAAATGCAGCTTATCGCTAGCAAATGAATATTATGATGCAGATCAAGCTAAGAAACAGACACAGCTTTGATGAAGCAGGAACTTGCCCTTTGTGGTTTGCTTTCCAGTCACACCACATTCTCACATTCTCCCTGCCTCCCTTTCCCTTCCTTTGCCACCTCCTCCAGTTGCCCTTCCAGTGTGCTCAGCCAACGAGGCCTGGATCAGCTCCTGCCTCCTCAGAGTCCCCCTATAATCCCAGTTCCCACTCACAGCTGTTGCTTCCAAACCCCAAGGTTTTCTCCTTTGTGTTCCTCGCTGTCACTTCCTGCCAGCTCTGTCTGCTCCCACTGTCACCCACAACTGTGGCACAACCACAGTTTGCACTGTGCTTCCCTATGCAGACAGGAGGGGAGCTGCCATCTGTGCCAGACAAAGCAACAAAGCATCACAGCTTAATGCAAGATGATCGACGACTTCTCCAGAGGGTGCTCTCAAGGCCTTCCTGATGCCCAGCACAGCAACAAAGCTGCTCTCGTGCTCTATCCATGTCTCCCAGGATTGATTAATATGGATGTTTCACATTCAGACAAGGTAAAGGTAAGCTCAGGTGTGCAGCATGATTTTCTTTCTTCTGTTTTCATTTAATCTCTTCTCTATGCAACAATGTATGTTTGCCTTTCCCCCCCTTTTATCACTTGTAACATACTATTCTGTTCTAGATTGGTCTTTCAGGGTCCACAGTTTGAAAACGTAGGCTGTGTAACTGAAAGCCAGTTCTGTGACGATCAGAGGGACACGTGCTTACTCCCTCCTACTTCTTCCACACATCAAGCAGCCTGTATTGCTGAAGCATGATCTGTCAGTTCCAATGATGTATACATACCCTTTCACCCAAGCTGACCGGTTGTTTTTACAGCCTGTCTATTCTGCTTTTCAAAGGAGAACTTCACTTTCAGTTCAGCTGCAGTCTGACTTTTGGGTATAATTCATAACAGGTCTCCCACCAACAGGTGCTTCCATCCTTCTGGGGCTGGGCTCAAACAGTTTGACAGCAGCTCACAGAACGATGCCTTCCCTGCTCTCTCTTCATTGCTTTATAGAGACGTAATGAAATAAAACGAAGCCGCTGAGTTAGAGCAGTTGTTGAGAAGGAAGGATGGGAGCAGAGCACCCAGTGGCTGTTGCTGCTGAATTGATTTGCTGTTTGTTCTTGCTGCATTGTCAACATGTGTGCTCAGGAGGAACATGACTCAAGTACTTGTGAAAAAGCAAGCAGCACAATTCTCAACCCAGTCTGAAACTGCTCCTCTCGGTAGGGATCCTAAAGCCCATGTAGTTTCATTAGAAAGGAAGGAAAATGGAATCTAGGTGATAGAAAGCCTTGTTACTTGAGTTATCTGTTACAGGAGGTTTTCCAGAAGTTAGATATGATGTTCAGACATAAGACTATGCTTAATTTCATGATAACACTAGAAACAAACAGCCCACTTAGAAGAACTTGTTTTGTAGTTGATAAATATTCAGTCACTTCCCTTCACTGCTATCTAATGTTTCTCATTATCTATAATTAACACCTAAGGCAGTTTCGGTCCTTGATAGGGTGAAACACGAGATATGGAGGATACGGTGTCCTCCTTCCCTCCCCTTCTCCTATAGATGTATATATTACATCAAATATAATAGAAAAGTAACACTTTTTCCTAAATGACCCCGTCCAAGTAGCTCTGCTGCCTGTATCACAAGCAGCTTTTTTCCATTGGTGTTACAGTTTGTGTTCCTGCTCTTCTCTGAACTTCAGGTTCTATGGTTGAAGTTGCAAGACTCTCTGTGCTGTCTTCCCAGCTGAGTGCACGAGTCCTCCCGTGTTGTCACATAAAGGAGTGAGATCTTCACAGCCTGCAGGGTGGCAGTGGCTCCCAGATAAGTGAAGAAAACTCATGTTTGTTTTCCTCTGTGTATAGATGAACGTCTGGGGGGTGCTGGCAGCACCTGATAGTGATTGATAGCCTTACAGTTTACATAGTCTGCAGTGGTAGTTGCTTGTCGTTATCAAGAATGGAATAAACAGGGCCTATTCAGAAAGACAGTCTCCTCTTTGATGCAGGAGTTCTGATCTCCCAGTATTTCTTTCTTTAGATAGATACGTTACTATCAGACAGAGACATAACTGGTAATCGTGCCTGGTTTTTGTAACATCAGCTGTACCTATTAAACACGGACCCTTGATTTGGCAAATGAAGCCAGAAAATGTGCTAAATCCTCACAAATACAATGTAATGATGTGTGAAAAAAATGGAGGATAAATTTCCAGCTAAGTATTCCAGCTATACAGAATGGGCATACATAAAATCATGCCAGTCAGCGTGATTAATAGCAACTTAACATGTTTATAGCCCTCCATCCAGAAGAATCTCACAGAAATTATGGTATAGAAATAGAAAACAAGGATCATGTTACCACCAAACACTTTACAGCTGTACATCTACACTGGGAGCCTGCTCTGCCACTGAAGCCCTGCATGTTCACGCTCTGTATTCAGAACAAAGATCCCCCCAGCAGTGCAAGGCAACTTTTTTTTTTTAAGAGTGTATGAAAGCTTTAAATGACTGAATACAGCAACGAGTTGAAGGCTGAACGACATCTGAAACGCACATAAGCTCGTACTTGATAGTAAAGTCTGACTGACATATCAGTGCTTACTCTAAGCAGCAGGCAGAGGCACACCGGCTGGTTTGCTGCGTGTAATCAGTTTGACAGCCCCCAGGAACTGCCGAGTCTCCATGACCCTGGAAAGACAGTTTGGCACATATATTAAACAGTCAAATACCTCCCCTCCAACTGTTTATTCATCTCCACTAGCCACAGACCTTCCCAGCCTGCGCTCACATTAGCACCGAGTGCTTAGATAATGATGGAAGAATCTTCCACGTGTCCTCGCAGTTGTTGCAGTCAGAGCCCTCAGATGAAAATACAGCTGGATTAAATGCTGCCTTTGAAGCAGGATGGTGCTTCAGTAGCACAGACAACACAGTGAGTAATGTCACATAATTGAATAAATCCGATGATTCTGTTGGGGTTTTTTTATTCCCTTAATTTTTGGCCACATTCCCATTAGATGTAGTCACTCTTTCATGTACCAATGCTTTTAACTTAACGCAGTGCTCGCCTGTAATCTAGGAAGAGCTGGATGGTCATGTAACACTTTTTCTCATTCCGAGACACTAGAGACAAAAAGGCAGCCAAAATATATGTATATATAAAAACAACGTCAATATAAATCAACATTTGAAGTCAATGAAACCTGAGACACTTGTGAACATGAGATGTAGAGCTCTTCAGATCTGTGAGTGCTTATGAATGTTTTGTTCCTTTCTTTCACATGAGGTGAAGAGCTGTGAGCAATACAGGGAGCTGAAATGATCTGTTCCTTCCAGAAGGTAAGGGGAAAACGCTTATTGGAAGATTCTCTTAAAGTTACATTAGGAAGTGTGAAATGAAGAGTCTCTGATAATCTGATCATTAATTAATACCTCTTCCAGACAGTTTGATATTTGTGTTTAGGGCTCTTCTACTACACACACTCCTGTGTAATGAAAGCTTTGAACAGAAGCTGTTGGACAAAGTGACCACTCAGAGGAGGTATTCCTAGGTAGAACAGTCAGTCATTAATAAGGACTTTCAGACTGAAATGCTGCAATATTAATACTAGGAGTTACTTGGAATAGCTGTGCCAGCCATGCTTTAGTGTAGAAGGCCCTGAAATAATAAACAGAGGAAGGAGCTATTTGCCTTTGCTTTCTGCTCTGTCCAGAGGAAGTCTAATTTCCTTGTAGCTGGGGCACAAGATCCATTCCTAGATAGAGTCCTAAATAGACACAGTAGATCTGGATCAAAAGTACTCAAATAATAGAATGGTGTGGGTTGGAAGGAAACCTCAAAGATCATCTAGTCCAACTCCCTGATGTGGGCAGGGTTGCCAACCATTAAACTTGTATGAAAGCTGAATCAAAGGTTTAGGATATCTAAGCAGAAGGGATGCAGCAATGCTGAGGACTCACAAAACCATACTTGGTTCTCCTGTAGTTTCCCTTCAGAGAATCACCTCTCGCTTCTCCACTTATGGGGAAGTTCAGATTCACACACCTCTTCCACAAACAGAATCCACAAACATTTGCTTTCCAATACTTTATGGCCAATTTTCAATGTACAGTGAAGAGTGAATATGTTATTTGCGATCCTTCCATCTCAGGTTGGTGTTATTCAGACATTCACAACACATCCTGAGCGTTCTGTACGAGTGCACTGACAGAATAGGTGAAACAAAAAGGAAGAAAATACCTAGAGATGCCATATACGGTTTTTGCTATAACAATACATTGTGCACATTATTCTTTTCATCTGAGAATGTCAAAGCTCATAAAAAAACCTACCTAAATATAAAAACTCTGTGAGAAAAGTAATTCTTGTATTGATTGACTAAATGCTGGAGTTATCCAGCTATCCCTCATTAGAGCCAGAGACAGAACATAGGAACAGAGCTAAGCTTCAGCTTCAGCTACATAAAATGCTGCTCGAGTTGCCAACAATGAAGATCTGCAAGTGGAATTTGGTTAATTGTGTCAGTCTGTAGGAACGCTCATTATTTGTTGGTATTACAATGGCTCTGAGAGTCCCAAGAGCTCTGAGACTGCTGTCCCTTTGCACAAGGTGCTGTCTGAGCACAAAGCAAAGAGGTGGCTTTGGCTTGGAAGGATCTGAAGTCTTTGAGGACGTTGTTTAATTCATTTTTCTACTAGAAGGTCCTGCTTATACATTCCCCCCCCCACTACATTCCTCCTCTCTTCCCCATCGTGCTGGCCTTGGATTGTGCCAGTGCTGTTTCTTGTGCAGCCTCATGTTAAACTGAATTGGGAACCTGATTTCAATTAAAAAATAATCCTCAGAAAAAAAACATTTATTTTTAACTCAGACCCTGATCTGTTCCCTGCTGCAGATGCTCAAAGAAGATGCCACGAGAGACAAGGTCACATAACGACAGGAATGAATGGGGAAAGGGTGAGGAACAGGTTGCATCGATCCCACTGACTTAGAAGATGTGTCTGTCAAGCACGGCAAGGCTGCTGGTGTGAAAAAAACACACTATTGTTAGTTCTGTTTAAATTAACACAAGCAAGTGGGCAATCGATGGACTAAAGAAGAGAACTTCAGGTGGTACAGTGGAAGTTTTCAGTGTAGAATTTGACATCATGGCCAAAAAGTCATCCTTCCCCTTTGGATTCAAAACTAATGACTCTCGAAAACACACAAAGGAAACAACCTTTCAACTCTATGTTTGCTTTTGCAGTGGCACGACTGGAAAATCATTTCATCTGCCTTTACAAAGAAAGCTGAGGAGGGTGTAAAACAAAGTAGAGACCATTTCCCTCCCACCACAGCCGTACATCTATTATCTGACTCACCACTTCTGGGATTCCTTCTGGCAGTGCTGGTTTTATTGCAATGAAAACTCAAGCGTGTGAAAAATATTCCCTATTTTCTGAGGCCCGTTCTATTCTCTGTTCACTGTTTCGTTCAGGTCAGTATTCCTTCCTTTAAAGGTTTGGAACTAAAGATTCAGAAAGTGCCGTTCTTAAGCCTTGTGAGAAGGAGCGGCACAGTGGAAAGGAAGGGGGAAGGGGGAAATGAAAGGGGAGGAGAATCCCTATCTGAAGAGAGACTCCAGAGTAGAGAAATTTTACTGACATCCATTCAGTATCCAGCAGGGTCTCCTTCAAGGGCTTTTACTGAGATCCAAAGACTCTCGCAATTCACAGAGGCATTTACATGCAACGTTGCCCTCTGGGAGCTAAGGTATAACTGTACTCCTGGATAATAATAACAAAGAATACCACCAGATTCCCATTGAAATGTCAACCAGGCACTACTGTTCTAAAGAGCAACAAAGAGATGCTAATATAATTAATTATGAAGCCTCAGTACCCTCATTAACACTTCTTTGGTGCCCAGATCTTTGAAAATCAGCTGTATAAAGTGACTGTCAGAGTTAATTCCTTATAAATTGCCTCCTGTCACTGCAGCAAGTTCTCTCAGGCCTTGGTGATGCTGAGAAATCTGTTGTGTGGGATTCTTTTTTTTTTTCCTTTTTTTTTTTTTTCAGTACTGATGCAGTCGTATTGGTTATTAAAAGTACAATATATAAAGGCTGAATGAGCAGGAGTTTGTCAGGATAGAGTAGAGCAAAATCAAAAAGCCTTTAGATAACACAGTTTTGATAGATCGGTAACATAAATAGGAATAGTTTGAATTGCTTAAATGGAAAACTAAAGACAAAAGAAAAACAGGATCCAAAGGTGTGACATTTGGCACGAAGATGTTTCCGGACCTTTTTAAATATGAGGACAGCAGCCAGTTTAGAGCCTTTTCTCTCCTCCTACTGCCCTTACGACAGCATTTCAGCTCCAGGCCTCATTCCGATGCACCCTCCCTCCCCACCACTCCCGCTTACAAATATATATTTCAATAGGCTTATGCTGCACGGAGTTCCAAACCCAGCATGTAATGGGTACCATTGTTTTCACGCTTTTCCGCAGAGAGCCACATTCATGCCTTTTGGGGCTCTGCTTTGTCATCTTCTTGCTTTTTTCTTTAAGTTAGACCAGGATCAGAACCCTACATGAACACTAACAAAACGTTCAACAAACCATCTACGTCTGTAGTTCATTCCATTACATCCCCGTACCATTCAGTCTCCTAAAGGATATAAAGAAGATCTCTTAGAGAAGATAAGAAACCTGCTCATTAGAGATCACTTTGCATTTGTTGCAGCAGTAGAAACACTGAATGGCGACGTGGCAAACTGCACACAACAGCCTGCTCAATCTCTGTGTATTTCTGTACTTTTGAGGAGATTTTCTGCAGTCCAGAATTGCTTGGACTTATCTGTGTTTGTACAACATGCTCTAGGACCCTTTGGGCTCCTTGCTATGTGTGGGATGTTGGTGATACAGCAGAAGCTGAACCTTCTTACCACTAACCCAATTCTATTGCCCTGTAACAGATGGCAGCAGAGGGGCAGTCTGACAGAACGGCATCTAACATGGAGGTGTGTTTGGAGTGAAGGTATGGAACTGACTCGCCTTCTGAAGAGCAGTCAAGAACTATCACACAGCTTGTGCTTGCTTTACATTTGATAGGACTTAGTAGAATGTAACTATCTATCTCAGAATGGCCTTTTAGAAGCAGCTTATCTGCAAGGGAGAGCCGATCCTCCTCAGACAAATAATACCTACCTGCAGTGCTTTTCAAGACAGTTGGGTGCTTTACACATGCAATTCCAATTTGAACAGCTGTTTGAGATACTATAAACACAGTATGAATTGATAAATTAATACACAGAACAGATAAATAATATTTAGTCACATATGATGAATACGGAATTAATTTAACAGATCTCAGTGTTTTCCTCCATGCTGTCAGCACTGCAACGGGTCAGCAACCTTTTAAAGGTGGGATGCCAGATTGTACGTTTATTTCTGAGATTAGATGGTGAGCGTGCTGATATCAGCTCAGCAGGAAGAAGGGGATGCTGTGCCTACAAGGAGAGAGCTGCTGCCAGTCACATCACTAACCCTATCTTGCCTGTGTCCAAAGCAGAGGCTCCCAGCTGCCGTTGTGCTCAGAGCACCATGACAGCCAGAAATTGGGATCCCGAGCCTTTAATGGATCCTTTTGACATTCCGTGGCTCATGGCCCTGTTCCAGTTCTTCCTCACCATTCACAATCTGCCAGCATGGAGTCTTCACACTCCTGTAGTGGCAGCTTGCTGCAACAAAGCCAGCTTTCCCTATGCTCCTTCCCATTTGTTGGACTAAAGTCTCTTATTATCGATGTGGAAATAGCTATGGGATATGCAATACCTATACCGTGCAAGAGATCCTACCTATAACAAGGTTTAAAAGGGCCCCCTCCCCCCCATGCTAATTCTACAAACCCTAACAGATCTGTGACTAATGGGGATGGATTATTTTTGTAACATATCATGCATGTATGTGCAACAGAACTTCAGAAACAAGCCAACATATTTTCTGCCAAAATTTCAAGTATGATTTTTCAAAGCAAATGGGATCGAATTTGCAGAGGGAAATTGGGCAGGGGGAGGGGGAAAAACGAGGTCAGAAGTTGGAGAAAAATGTACGAGCTCTGTATGAATGAACCAGCAATGGACTCACAGCCGGAGGGTACACACTTGGAATCCACACAAGGACCTGAGCCCTGTGAAGCTGCTGGACTCTGAATGCAGGTGCTGTGCTCTGAATGCAGCTCAGCTGGGCTGACCTTCCCTCAGTGAATGTCTGAACACCTGGTTTTCAAATCAGATTTCTAACAAAAAAGAGCTAAGATCTGCACATAGCAATGCACCCACACAGCATTAATCAGATACATTTCAAACAACGCTCTGATTTAGGGACCTGGGTCCTGTTTTTCCTTCTGCCAGACATTTTCAGCATGGTGTAACTTACAACCCAAAAGAGCATCCTTTTAAATAACTCAGGGCATTCCAGTCGTTCCCTGTTGGGCCATACCTGCTTATTTGCCTTCTTGCCTTCACATTTCTAAGTCCCGATTATATTTCCCCAGGAATATCCCCATTTAATGCAAAGCTCAGGGCCTCACTGATGTCCAATCAGCAGAGCAAACAGCCTCACTCTAAAGCAAATGACCTCAAGGCCCAGTTCTAAAGCAATTGCATGGCAGTAACCCATCAGGTATTGCCTGTACCTGGATACCAAGCAAGAAACACCAGCATTAAGCCCATTTAGCATCTGTGCTGCATTCAGAAGCAATACAAACAAGTACCCACAGGCTTCAGCCAACCCAAGCTGGGTGCTGAGTAACCAGTAGTGAGTAATTAATGGAACAGAACCGGGGCCGGGGCTGCCAGCTCTGTGGAGCGGTGCGTCGCTGTGGTACGAGCCTTTGTTAGATGGAAGTTCCGTTCCCTCCCGTCCCCAACATGGCGGCCTCGCAGCTCACTCACCGCGCGCGTCGTGTCGTCATCCCGCAGCGCCTCTCTGTTTCCGTGGCAACGGGCGGGCGCGGAGCGGCAGCTCTGGTGGCCACGACCCCCCCCCGCCGGCGCCGCCATGTTTGTGGACCAGACGGTGCCCGGCGCCGCGGTGCAGTCGCTGTGGAGGAGCGCCCGGAACGCGCGATGCGAGGCGGTGAGGGATGGGATGGAGGCCGTGAGGGATGGAGGCGGCCCCGGCCATGCGCCGTGCTTTTATACCGCCGGGACGGGCCTGGCCGGGCCGGCTGGGCGCTGTGCTGGGCTGTGGTGGCGGCTCCTTCCCGCCTCGCGCTGAGGGACATCACCAGAGGGGCCGCTCTGCGAACGGGCCGGGCCGTGCTCGGGGCAGATCAGTGCTTAGTACTGCACAGCTCAATGCACTGCACTGCTCAGTGCTTAGTACTGCACAGCTCAATGCACTGCACTGCTCAGTGCTTAGTACTGCATTGCACTGCACTACACACTCTGCCTGGCACTGCTCAGCCCCCCCAGCCCATCGCTCAGCCTTTACCACATACCCCTGTGGTGCCGTGACAGGGGTGAAGGCTCCTCGTGTTGCTCTGGGTCTGTTCGGCTCACAGAAATTGTCTTCTTTTACCAGAAAAGCTGCCAGACTGTGGAAGTTGTAACGGCGGAGTCTGCGGTGCAGTCCCGGAGCAGCAGAGATGTGGCTGTGCAGGTGGATGGCAGCGCTGTGCCAGACATCCAGCAAGGAACCCGTGTGGATGATGAGGGCGCTGTGCTGGCGTTCCTCCGCAGAGTGGAGGGGGTTGTTATCAAAGAACTGAACAAGAACGTGACAAGTCGCGCCTTCGATGGCTTTGACGTGAACTGGACGGATCAGAACACAACAGTAAGCTGGCAGCACTCGGATCCTTATCATCACCTGGGACAGCTGCGCACGGTGGCTGTGACTCTTTAGTTCTGTTCCTTACCGCTGTGACTACCCTCACCAGATTCTAATTGCTAGGAATTAGCAGGGTTTGGTGGATTTCCTGCAGCTCTCCCCTCTGCCTGTGCCTCGCTCCTGCCCACTAAAGCAGTTCTTCCTGCTGGCAGCTGTGTTGCAGCAGCTCTATGAGCAGGAAGCTGCTGGGGGTGCTCCTGTGTCCTCAGCTTCCAGGAGCCCCTTCAGAGCGAGCAGCTGAAGCCAGCGATTTGGCAGCTCTTTAGGTTATATTTGTTTGGTGTATGGAGCAGGAGCAGGCTGTATCTTGTCAGTACACGTTGGTACAATCATTTCCAAACCGTTTCTTGTGAAGCTCAGTGAGCGCTGGGCTGCTGCTGGAGGGCTGTGATAAAACCCAGCTCATCCTGCAGCCCCTGGGCTGTGCAGTCCAAGGGAGGCAATAAAGAAGAGGCAATTGGTTTGGTGGGATCCCACCAAAATAATTCTTTTATTCCAGTAAGAATTCACCTTCTTTTTTCACATACGCCTATAAGATCCATTGACAGAGGGGAAACCTGCAGTGAGACCAAGTGTTTGCACCCAGGCCATGCACAGATCTCAGGTCTTTGTCTTCAGAAACGATTCCTTCAGTGCTTGAATTTAATCTCTCCTAGGTGCTGTGTTTGCATACACTGTCATACCCGGAGGCTCAGCATCAACACCTGCAGGTTACTGGTGTCTCATGGAATGCAACAGGATCTGTCGTAGCCTGCTCATACGGCCGGTGAGTATCTGCCTGGCTTTGGGAGCACACCTGATGTTCGTGTGACTTCAGTTTTACGTATATTCACTTTCTTTGCAATGATGAACTACACAGAAATGTACCTTAGTTCTGTTAAAAGAACTCTGCCTTTTTGTTGCTCTTACTCAGTTTTCTTTCTGCTGTGGTTTCCTTGGATTAAAAGCCCCAGCAAAAAGTGCAGTGAATGTACAGGGAGAAGTAAAACCGGGCCAACCTGTACGTCCCAGTTCACAGCTATTTCCAGATTAGAACACGCTTTCTATGTCTGTGGTTACACAGAATTCCCTCCTGTGAACATACACAGTCTGTCTTAAACTTTTAGCCTCTGCCACCTCCGTTAATAAGGAGTTTCACAGCTTCAGGTAGTTCAGACCCCGGTTCTTCAGGTCCTTGTTTGAGGAAACCTGCTTTGCAGATCTGCCTGTTTGCAAATCAGCAGCGATTTGGTCTAACTGGGTTTTCATTCCCAGATATTCATAGGAACTTTCTGTAGGTGCACTTTAGGCTGTTCCCAGCATTTGGATAGTTAACAGACCCGGTAATAGGGAATCATATATGGGATTTCCTGGCAGGCACTTTGTTCAGTTGGTGCACTGAAACATTCTGTGTATGTGCCAACATGCAGAGAACTTCCATTGCTTCACAATCCCTTGATTTCAGTTTTCCTTCTGGCCACAAAGCAGCACATGTATCAGTGCTGACTGGGTTGTACCAGAGCTCTGCTTGAGCTGGGGTCGTCGTGTATCAGGCACAACATGGTGCAGCTTTCTCTTCATCAGGTTGAATGATGGGGACTGGAGCACAGAGAAATCCTATGTCTGCACCTGGAATCTGGATAGAAGGAGGTTGGATCCGCAGCGCCCCGACCTTGTGGTGGACGCTCCCAGTTCTGTCATGTGCTTGGCCTTCCATCCCTCCCAGCCTTCACTGATAGCTGGTAGGTTAGATCTGATTTGAAACATCCCCCTGGTTCTGTAGCTTGCATCATTTTTCTCTCACCTCAGCCTGAGATTTCTTGCAGCAGTCATGCTATTGCGGCTGCACAACTGAAGGAGCTCGTGCTCACCAGGACTATGTGCGCTGCTGGTTCTGAACTAGAAACTGATACATACAATTTTCAATGGCATCTGCCTTCTAATAGAGGGAGATCTCAGAGAGGTGACAGAGGCAGATCCAGCAGGAAGCGTGTACTGCTTCAGCAGAGGTGTATTCTCCTAAAGCAGAGCGGAGGTGCTCTTGTGTGGCTGCCAGTCCTCTGAAGCTGGTGGGCTGTTTCCAGCCGAGATTTATTGATGCATCTGCCCCTCCTCTTCCTTGAGATCTGCTCGTCCCAGCGCTCTGCTCATTCATGACAGCAACCAGAGTTACTCTAGTTCTGTCATGGTAACAAAGCGCTCACTGTGCTGCTCAGCCTGTGCACCTTCCACATCTCACTGTTACCTCTGTCCTTGCAGGCGGTCTGTTCAGTGGGGAAGTGCTGGTGTGGGACACCAGCAAACCAGAAGACCCCTTGATCTGGCGGACAGGGATGACAGATGACACTCACACTGATCCAGTCTATCAGGTGAGAGCTTTCCTAGTAGGCACAGCTGGAGGAGAAGAGTTATCAGTGCTGGACTTTATCCCTTCAGTTCTTACCTTGTTGGCTCTTCAGCTGAAGCTCTCAGACAAACTGCTCCATTCCAGCTGTTGTGCTCTCCTTTCATTTACCATTTTCCTCCAGAACTGCCATGTGCTGAACTGGGTGCTCCTTTACAACAGGTTCACTGGCTGCCTGATGCCAAGCATGGAAACCACATCCAGCTCATGAGCGCATCCACGGATGGGAAGATCCTGGTGTGGAGGGAGGAGCGAGATGGGCGGCTGGCCGTGGCTGAAGGCTTTGCCCTGGTGGCTCAGCAGATCCCTCGCAGCGCTCAGCTGAAGAAGGTGAGTTCACGAGTTTGTGTGCCAGCTGTGATGGGGCTGTAAAGGCTGGACAGCAGGCCAGGGCCTGGGGGAGGACCAGGAAAAGCTCCTGTTTGAACATAAAGAGTAACCCCTGATCCCTTCTCCCTCCCATAGTGTAAATTGTTCCTTTGGAGGCTGGCAGCAGCTGAGGTTTTGCCATGGTCTAAAGTTGCTGGGACCAAGAAGAGAACTTGCTTACAGCGCTAATAATTCCCATTGTAGGTGGATGCTGCAGGGGTTGAAGGCTCAGCGGTACCAGGACCATCACGGCTGGTACAGGCTGTTTGGAGAACAACTCCTTTGGTCCATGACGGGCTGCCTGGTGCTGCTCTGACTGCATCCCCACAGCAGCAGGCCCCCATCACTTACATCTCGTGTCTTTTTCTCCCAGCTCCTGTGGGGAGAGGTGGCAGTGGGTGTGACATCGTTCTCCTTTTCACACTTCGATCCCCACGTGTTCATTGTTGGTGTGGAAGGCGGCTACTCACTCAAGTGCTCCACCACAGCAGACAGCCCAGCTCCCCGCCGCACTGCAGGTTCTGTGCCCCTCAGAGCACCAGCCGAGCTCGCCTTCTCCCCACACAGTGGGCCGCTGTACTCCCTCAGCTGCTCCCCCTTCCACAGGTAAGAGCTGCACACAAACACCAGCTGCACACCAGTTACAAGTTGTTACTTAGTTCTCAATGTGAATTTTTCACACAGTTCTGGGGTTTTGGGCATGTAAAAGTTCCAAATAAGTCTCAATGAGCATCAGGAGCCTGACTAACTATTGCAGGAGAACCACTGCCCATTGGCTGTGGTGAAGCTGCACGTGGTCAGAACACGAGTAAAACAAAACAGCGTTTGCACTCCAGGCTGTGTAGAACGTGAGCAGCTTCCTTGGGTCATCCCAGAGGAATATAAGCAATTGGAGATCGAGGGGGGAAACAGCTGAAAGTAGTTACTTAGTGAAGCAGTGCTGCCCATCGCATCTCACTGGCAGCAGCCTGAATTCCACCCCCTGCCCACGGAGCCCATCTCTCCATCACACTGCCTGGGTTTGCATGAGACAAACAGCACTAACAATGCCCGTCTCCAGATCAGCAGTTCTCAGGCATCTCTGGCCCACACAACCCATCGTACTCAGCGGGCAGCGTGAGCCCTCATTAACCCTAATTGAGAGCACCGACAAAGCTGTGTGTCTACAGACCACATCCCGGAGTACAGCGTGGAAACTGCTGCTATAGGAAATAGCCAGATACTGACAGAGCAGGAGCAGCGTGCAGGACTGCGCTCCTTGAGTGAGCTTTGCTCTGTACCTTCAGCACTGCAGCCCATAACGATGTTTCTTGCACCCCCCTCTACCCAGGAATCTCTTTCTGAGCTGTGGGACTGACGGACGCGTTCACCTGAGCTCCATGTTGCAGACACAGCCCCTCATTTCTCTTCAGCTGTCTACAAAATACCTCTTCTGTGTTCGCTGGTCTCCCGTCCGACCTCTGGTCTTTGCAGTGGCTTCTGGGGAAGGCAAGTAACGGGAGCTGCCTGTTCTCAGACTGAAAATTAAGATTTAGAGCTGGCTATTAATTAATACCAGTCAGTTCTGATCATCGTTTCCCACAAGCAGGGAGCAATAACCACTGCTTGTACCCAGCAATTAGTGCAACGGAGTCATTCTGAACTCAAGCAAAGTGCTGTCAGTAGCAGTTATTGTCAGTCCTACCTTTCAGGCTACAGCTCCAACAGCTCGCAGGGATGTAACACAGCAGTTACCGAGGCTAAAACTCTCCTCCAGCTTCCTGGCCTTTGACATTTACTTCTAGAGCCAAAACTTCCCAAACACGTTTAGTGACAGGAATGGAGATGACACAGAATCCTGCCAGCTGCCTTCAGGTGGCAGCAGAATTAACGTGTGCTGTCTTACAGCGATGGCACCCAACCCATCACAGCCCGCACCCCATCCAAACACAGAGCACTGCAAAGTGCCAGACTGAGCAGGTAACGCTGTGCACATCAAGTCTGTTACTATAAGAAGTGTTTCTGTTTTATAGGAGATGTGCACCTGTTTGACTTGGAGAAGAGCTCCCAGAAGCCTGCAGTGTCCATAAGGCAGGCTGTGGATGAATGCCCTGTGTACTGCTTAGAATTCAACACCAAGCAAACTCAGCTCCTGGCAGCAGGGGATGCTGCTGGGACAGTCAGAGTCTGGCAGCTGAGTTCTGACTTCACCGAGCAGCGGCCCAGGGAAATGAATCACCTGGAGCAGCTGGTGAGTGAGCTCACAGACTGAGAGCAGCACAGCAACTGCACACAGCTCCTGAGGGCTCTGAGTGGGGAAAGCTGCTCACTGAGCCCACTGAACACCCGACTGACTACAGTGGAGTTTCATCCATGTGCCAGAGCTGCGTTTCACCATTAAACACAAGATGTGGTTCAACCAGTAACTTTTATTGAAGCACACTGCAATATGTTTGTCTTCCCTAAGAGTTTTAAGCTAAGCGGCTTAAGGTTACATCATAAAGTAACATTGATTATTGTAGAGCACAAAGAGAGACACATGCAGAGCTTATAGTCAGCAAACGTGAGCATGTTCTTTGTATCTTTTGGTACCAGTGTTTTGGATCAGTTCACAAAGAGTGAACGTGTGAATTCAATGTAGTCATAGGCAGAAGGAAGTTCTCTGCCCTTGCCATCCATGTAGGGCTTCATGTGAGAAATGCAGTAGTCGGCTTGTTCCCGGGTCAGGTTCTGAAAGATAAAGACACGGAGCTGGGGATGGTCGCTCTGGGGCTGCAGGTGGAGCACGGAGCAGCAGCAGAACTGCAGGAAGGAGCTGTTTGTTTGCACTCTGCTTGGCTCAAGGCTGGGAGGTCTGACCTGCAGCCTCCTAACGCAGGTTAGACTGAACAGGTAACAACTATGAGGAAGGAGAGCAGCCTCTTTCTTTTCCTGCCAACTGCTTCAGACAGGAAAAACTGGCTGTGGTGGCAGTGGGAGGGAGGTGGTGGTCTCGGTGTTTAAGCACAGACTCAAATTTCTCCTTCAAATCACCTCAAAACACCCCCCTCCAGTCTCCCACATGATTATAGGAAAGCATGAATTTCTGAGGAGAGAAACAGTGACTGCAGCCCGTCCTGGGCCGTGGAGGAGCTCTCGCTTTACTCGAGTAACTGCTCTGGCAGTGAAGTTAAACCTCTGCAGGGCCAAGAAAGCAGATGGGCAGAGCTGTTACTAGGATTCCTTCCTTTGCTGCAGGGGTTATGCCTGCAGGTTCAGAACTGGCTCAACCAGAGCGACGTGAGCTCCCGAGTCATCAGTGCTGCTTTTGTTAACAACCTATGAACAAAACGCCTCCCTGTGTTCCTTCCAAGAGGCCACAAGTGGCACTTACCTGGTACAGCTCCTCCTTGGTCACATAAGGCTTCCCCTCGGAGCTGAGGGCACGGAAAGCGCTCTCAATCTCCTCGCTGGATTTCACGTTCTCTGTTTCCCTGCTGATCATGAACGCCATGTATTCCTGCAGCGAGACGTGGCCATCCCTGCCAATGAAACATCAGCACGTGAGCACTGCTCTGCCTTCATAACAGCGCGCTTCCTCCTGAGAGAAAGAAGGGCTGTGACTCTTCTGGGAGCACTAAAAACATCATCGCAGGAGGCTGCATCAGCACCAACCATCGGAGCAGAGTACATTGATGAACGTCATTCTTACCTCTGTGAGAGATTTCTTCACATGAACTGCTGTGAAAGCAGCCCTGGGAAAGCCAAGCTCTCGGCCACTAGGAGGCTTTCCAGCTGAGCCCCAGAAAGGCACTGATAGAATAGCTGGCTATAGAGAATGATGCACGTACCTGTTGGGATCAACGGTGTCAAGAATAGACTCAAATTCAGGGTCAGGCTCTCCTTCCTCAACCATGGGCAGGTCGTAGCCAAGGGAGCGCAAGCAAGACTTAAACTCCTGGTGATTAAGACGTCCAGATTTGTCCTTGTCAAAGTGCCTGAAAAACACGAAACCAAACCCCACATTCCTCAGTGTTTAATTGCTGAGTATCTCATCCAAAGTGACACAGCGGGCTGAAAATGAGAACCTTACGGACAGTTGAATTAATGGACATTTCCTACCTACCAATATAAACATAAATCCTTTGCTTAAAGAACACCAAAGAAGGGCTGCGTTCCCAGCCAAAACTCACTCAGTTCCTACACAACTGTGCCCACAAGTGACCATGCCCATGGAAAGCTCCCATGGCTGCGGTGCACCCGGCCAGCAGTGGGTGTGTGTGGAGGCTTTGCCATCTGGCAGAGATCAGAGCAGCTCAGAGCAGAGCTGGGCAGGCAATAAAGGAGCTACAAACAGAACAGCCACAGAATGCTGTGGACGGGGGCCATCCACGTGCCAGCAATATCTCCCCAGTGACCCACTGGCAGATTTCCCCTGCAACTCACTTGAACATCATGCTGAACTCCTTCAGGGCCTCCTCTGTGACTCCGGTTGTGTTTCTGAAAGGGAAGAAACAAAGTTATTGAACAGTTCCTAAACTGCAGAACTGCCATGGGGCCCATCTGCCCCAAACCAGCAGCCTGCGTCAGCTGAGGATGAATGAGCAGACAACACATCGTGTCATCACAGCTCGAAGGAATAGATAGAGGAGGAATAGCTCCTCCAAGGCACCAACAGCCAACAGGAACCATTCCAAACCCTGTGAACTTCATCCCCATGAAGAGAGCTAGGAAACGTTGTTGTTCAGGTTTGCTTTCAGGCAGCCAGCAGGTGCTGCCGTTCACCTCCCCCCAGGCCGGACACAGCACACACTACATGCAGGGCAGCCAGTACCGAGCTTGGATCTGCTGCTCCAGATTGTGCTGCATCCTCATTCCCAGCTGGTCCAGCTGGTCCCACTGCTGCGCCAGCCCCACGGTGCTGTGCTCCGTATATTTGTTGTCCAGGATAAGTGCCTCTTCCATGGCTGCTCCAAGGTCCTCGATCTTCTTCAGCTGGCTCCTCATAGCCCGGATCTCCTGGTGTTTGCGCTGGGAGGAGCGAGAGAGGAGGAGAAAATCAAGGAGTGCAAAAGCCAAAACAACCACAACCAGCCTTTAGGTGAACACCCATTAGGAGGGAAAAAAGGAAAACTATGTTGGAGTGTTGTTTGATGTCCTGTTTATAAGAGGACATCTGACCAAGGTTCCTTCAGCGTTCAAAATGTATAAAAATCAATTCAGATTTTACCGTATAATTGCATGGGGGAGGTGCTTTACAGACAGGGGATCAATCATTACTTACTTTTGTAGCTTCCAGCTGGGATTCCAGTGTCCCTGACTCCTCCACCATACAGGACCTATGTACAGAATCACAGTGAGGCACAGGACTCCTCCCATAACCAATGGCAGGTGGGGCTTGAAATTAACAGTCCTTCCTTCCAAATGCTCACAGCAGCATTGATCTGCAGGTATTTCAATGCTGGCTTCGTGTTTCATTTATTCCAACTCGCTATTTCAGGCGGACACGTCACATCTTGTTTAATTCTCGTTTTTGTACAGTTAATTTCTAGCCCCATTTGAAAGGCAACACGCCCAGCAGTCACACTTCATGCCAGATCCACAGCACCCGCTTTGCTGGGCCTCATGAGATCAGATTGGTGCAGTCCCACCCCAGCACACACACACACCAACCATGGGGGATTCACTGATGGGCTGCACTGGGACTCTATAGAGGTGTGTTACCGGGGATAGAACAGGGGGAAGAGAACTGAGAACTGCTGGTTTGCTTGGGAAGTAATGGTAGAACAGTCAGAAAACCCCGGAGCTCCCCTGTGTAGGATGATGGAGAGGTGCCTTCCTGCCCCATCCCAACCAGGGGGAACTGAGGCAGCTCTGCTCCATTCAGCCCCATCCTCACACAGCAGGGTCCCACTGCAGGGATGGCAGCAGCATCTCTCTGTAGGGACCAGATAAGGGATGTCTCTGGTCGCTGCCCCCCCAGGAACCTCAGCAGCCCTAAAGCTGCAGCACTCAGGGACCTCCATCCTCCCAGTGATGGTGAGAGCCCACACTGACCAACCTGTGTGTGGACACAGCAGTGTGTGCCATACTGACTGCTAGGGAGGGTCCTGCCAGGAACCGCAGCTTTGCAGCCCCTCTAAAGCCCATCCCACACGCTTTAGAGGAGGGGACTGCGGGTGCTGGATCGCTCTGCAGCCACACAAACACCCTGATCCCCAGCACAGGGTTAAGGCCACACTCAGTGCACACCCAGAGCCCTGGGCAGGGAGATGGGAGCCAACCATGGGGGGGAACCGGGCAGGGAACACACCTCCAAGCATCTCTAAGCCGTGAGTTAGTCGGAAGGAAAGCGAGCCTTGGAATTAACGAGTGCATTTAAAAACCAAAAGTGAGGTAAGAAAATAAAGAGGAAAAAAAACCTTCCAGATAGATCATCCCCAACTTCATACTGATAGACACGAATGACACGACGGTAGGCTATGCTAATCAAAGGAAAGAAACCAGGTAAATTCCAAAGGAGAAGAAGAAAGAACAGCGGACAGCACACAGCCAGCCACGGCCACTGCAGCACCAGCAGCAAACAGCAGCCATCACTTATGGAATCAATCCAGATGCTGGTTGCACACACAGGAAACTAACGGGTTATTTTTGTGTAAAGCTGGGATAAAACAATGCATTTTGTTGTTAGCTCATCTACAGCTTCTACAAAGGCGTTCTTTCCAACCCCACGCTCTCCTTTGCTCCCCTCTCCCACACAGCCAGCACCACACCAACACTGCTGCCCTGGAGCCTCCTTGGAGCTCTGCTTTCCCCATTGGCAGGGCAGCGCAGGGCTCCCTGAGCTCAGTCTGTGTCCGTCACCCATTCACGCAGCATTAAGGACACAGCATTAAGGACACAGCATTAAGGACCCAGCATTAAGGACCCAGCATTAAGGACCCAGCATTAAGGACCCGCTGCCCCGCAGACCAGCGGCCTTGTGGCAATTTGTTGAACAAAAGCTCTTGGCTGCTGGTCTCCAGCTCTGCCCCCGGTGGCTTTCAGTAAATGGCCCCTTTCTGTCAGCTCCTTCTTGGATACAAGAACTCTCTACTACACCAGTTTACAAAGGAGCACAGAATTCAGCAGCTGTTCCAGGAAAATCTGCTCGGTTCCATTAAACTGCTCAGCAAAAAAAAATGGGGCAAACTATTTTTTATCTGGCAGAAACAGCAGAAGGGGACACTGTGGTCATTACAGAGCACACAAGCAGCATTTCTCTGCACAGAATTCCACCCTTTTATTATGAAAAGCCATCTATCTTTGTAAGAAAGGCCCCTGGCTCCCCCCAGCCCTTTGCACAGGGCCCACAGCCTCAGCGCCAGGCCCATGCAGTGTTTGTTAACCTTTTACACCATGCCTCGTTACAAAGCTTCTATTGTGTTGCAGTTGTTCCAATAGTGAAGCGATGTAAATGGGCAGACACACTCTGGGAGGTTTTGGCAGCCTGGAGGCATTTAAAGACCGTGTTGTTTCCTTTCCTCTTCCTGTCAAATCCCCGACCTGCATCATCATGGGGGCTGCAGGAGCTCAGGCTGCAGGCAGCACCCAGCTGCCAAACCTGGGCAGCGCTCTGTGCTCCTCCTGGGATGCTTTCTACCATCAAGAATAACATCACAGCAGGGTAAGCAGCTCTCCTGCAGCACGGCCAATCAGCAGGTGAATAAGTTCACACTGTGTATGATGAAGTCTTAAAGATACCTAATTTCAGCCAAGGCTCTTCCTAGGAACACCTCTTCCTCCTCCCAGAACACAGAATGGTTGATACTCTGGGGATTTAACCATGCTGAGAACAGTTACAACAGAAAATCCATTCTGCTGAACTGAAACCTCTGAATACTGGAGAACTGTTTAAACACCAGGTGAAGATGGACATTCTGTTCTCTCCCACATCTCAGAGCAAGAGCTGTTCCTTGTGTGAGCAACCTGCCCCAGGAGCTGACCCAGCAGCTGGCAGCCCAGCTGATGGTGGGGGAGCTGATGGTCCTCCAGGTCCCCTCCAACCTAAGCTGTTCTATGGTTCTGTGAGCAGAACTCAGCACTGCCACGGGATGCCAGTGCTTCCCCATTCATAACTTCCTCTGCTTTTGACTGGGAAACAGTTATGGTTCTCATTGGTTTCTTTGTAATCCACCCCAAACTCGTTTCATGTGCACCTCAGCTAGATTGCTCTTTTCAAATAAAAGGGGTTCTGCTGTGGCTTTCATAAGCAACGCAATGACAGAAGAAATCACACAGAGAGCAGAGCACATCACCGCATTGTGAACGATATAAAATTCAATACTGACCCATCTAGCAGGTAAGTCCTGTGGAAGGTGAAGATCCAAACATCAGGCAGCAGGACAGAGACAAGACAGTAAGAGAGGGACAGATTTGGGTGGGAAGTAAACATCAAAAAGTTAAATCATATTTAAATGGCAGTATTTCATGAAGACACGTACAGAGCTATTTGTAAACACACACAGACAGAGAATCACAGGATTAAATGAAAATAGAACTCACCTCTTCTAAACCACAACCAGCACAGATCAGAACTGGGCAACAGCTCCATCCCCTCTGTTTAATAGATACACACTCTCCAGCTCACTGCACTTCTCAACCCTGAGATTTCTTATTTCTAAAGCGTATGTTTAATATCTGCTCTCTCTCCCCCAACACGGCTGTTATCAGACAGCACCTCAGACAAGTGCTCACAGCACAGGGCAGCCCTCGGGTTCTTTTCACAATTTCTTTCTCTCCTGGAGCCCAAGTGAGATTCCCAATGTGCCCCAGTGAGCACAAGAGGCATGAACAGAAATGCCAGCAGCAATTCCTGCAGGCTGCCCCAGCTGTCTGCTCCCCACCCCACCAGCTGCCCTGCAGTTCAGGTCAGGAATAACTGGAGGAGAGTCAAGTCCTGGATACCTGGAATCACTACAGAAACGTGAATTCAGAAGCAGGATCGCTGCTATCACCTGCTGTTCCAGAGCTTCCTCTCCCTGTGGCTAATTGGGCTTCCCTCAAATCCCAGGGGCAGAAAATGACCAAATTCTCAATAGCTGCTTTTCAGCAGGAGACATTTACAACTTAGATGGACTAAGCAGACGTAAGATGGATACAATTAGCTGCACAGTTCCCCAGGAGCTGCTCCTGGAAAGACAAACTGTACCTGGTCTCCTGAATCCACTGGTGGAAGGCATTAGCGTGCTGAGCAAACTCTTGGCGTAACTTGTCGTTTTCTTCCTGCCTCCTCTGCTCCTTCTGCAGCTCCAACTCACGCTCCTGAGGAACAAACAGAAACAGTTTCAAACAGGGAAAAGGACGATTGGCTTTATCCTACAACAAAGCAAAACCAACAGTGCATTCAAGCACAAATCTGGAAGTCAAAAGACTGAGGACTCAAGAAGTGTCCTCCATACCCAACCAAGGTTACTGAAGAGCCCAGTACTGAACATTCCAACCAAATCCTTGAGAGTTAGAACTGAAGCAACCATTACTTGACTGTATAGCCCGGATGTGAAACTTCCTCTACAGTCAGGATGCGGGGGACATGTGCTTTGACTTTGGAGTGTGAAAGGTCATGAAAAACCTGAACAACAGCACAAGCTAATGGATGATTTTCTTGGCTCCCAGAATTGGAGACATTTCCACTTTCAGTACTGCGACAAACTTTTGCATTGATTATCTGGAGGACAAATTCCAAGGAAGGCTCAACAGGTCACAAGGTATGAGAAAGCCATAAGCCATGAGAAGCAGCTCTCCAACTTGCCTTGATAATTTTCTGCAGATTCCTCCAAGTTTCTTCAAGAGCCTCCATAGTGAACCAAGTGTACGGGTTGGAGGCCACACGGAAGCTCTTGATCTGGCGATCGAGCTCTGCCAGCTGGTTGAAGTCGGCTTGTGCAGAGCTGAGCGATGAGCGGAACGCATCGTGGGCTTCTCGCAGCGCTTTGATTTCTTCCAGGGAATTGCAGCGCACAGGATCTGTCAGGTCCTCCTCAGCATTCTCAAACCAACTGTTGAAGGCAGAAGCTTTCTTGGCAAAAGTCAGGAAGAGATCCTCAACCTTGGGAAGAAAATACACTGGTTGTTCAGTTCCATTATGCTGTGATGCAAATATTCTGTATGAGATTAACTAAAGTTAATAAGATCAAGTGATAGTTTGCCTTTATTTCTTATTTCTTGCAAGTATATAAAACATTCTTACGCTACGTCCTCTGGATCTACGTTATCATTAGCTGAAATAAGAAAGCTGCCTAAGTGCCAAGTGTTGTGCTGCTTTCCCTCCAAAGAGGACAATTAGATTTTAGTAGCCCTGTGGTTTGGTGACTCACCTTCCTGAAGTGCTCCTGAGCCTCCAAGAGTTTCTTTTTCCTGGCTGCAGAATTAGCAAGTAGCTGATTCCAGCGTTTCATCAAGGAAGCGTGTCGAGCCTCGATGGCCTTTGACTGGATGTGTTTGGCTGCCAGTAGCTGGTCTTTCAGAGCAGTGATGTTTGCAATTCCCTCCTGCTGGAAAGCCTGAAGTCCAGCATCAAAAGTTTCCTGAAGCAATAAAAAAGAAATATTTAACACAGAAATATATGCAAGATTATAAAAGAACGGATAAAGAAAGATAGAAATACGAATACAAAAATGGTGTATTAGAGAAGTGTTGACCCGATCCCTTGGCCACTTACAGGTGGATGCAGCATCAGCACTAACCTGTTTGGTGAGCAGTGTTTGCACTGAGGAGAGGTCGCGGCCATAATCATCTGTTTTCAGACTGTTTTCCTTCTCGCCTGGAAAATGAAGCACATTCAGTAAAAATGAAAATATTTCTATCTCATATGCTCCCTCAGTTCCAAATTATGGTCTAACAATTAGCCCACAAGCATCTACCAGGTATAAACCCAAAGGGATGAGCAGTATGAAGCCTATTTACTCTAATAGAAAGTGAGAAGCTAGAGAAGATATTGAGAAATGGAGGTGCATTTAAGCTCCTTTGTGACAGCGTGCTGTGATCCAGCACAGAACATACCTATCCAGGACTCCACCACATCTGCTTTCCAGTTGAACTGGAGGAAGGCAGAGTTCTCATCCAATTTGGCTTTCCTCTGAGCTGCGGCTTTCTCCAGGTCTGACACCTTGCCCTTGAGGCCCTTCATCTTAGCAGTAATGTTCTCCACGTGGTGATTGTTCTACGTACCAGGAAAAAAAAAAACCTTAAGGTCTTCTACAGCATCCAGTAAGCAGGGGACAGAGCAAGGATTTTAGCCAAAAGACTTAGTTCTCAATGTACAACACTGCCCATGAGACAGCTCTGCAATTGGTTAACACCAATAGCTTATTCAGCAGCAAAAAACTGAATAGAAGTCTTTTCAAAGAGATGACAAACCAGTCCCAAGAGCAGAGTAAGCCTATTTTGACATGAAAACGTCCTGGGCAGCTTTTGAAGGCTTTTCTTTACCAGCTTATGCTCACCTTTTTAATGAGATCCTCTCCATTAGCACAAACATCATTCACTCTGTCTTTGTGGACAGTAAAGTCAGTCTCGAATGCTTCATGCTTTTTCAGCAAGCCCTGCAAATACAACAAAAATATATTAAAAAAAATCTTCCATATTTGAATAAAACAGTTACAGCAAACGTTCACGAAGTTCTCATCAATGATGATGCCAATGAAACCACCAAAGAGCCAACAACTTCCTCCATACCTGGATAGCAGCAAGTGTGTCTCCATAATCCTCACTGGCTACCAACGTCATTTTCTCATTGATCCACGCTTCCTCTTCCTCTACATTTGCTACAAACTGTTGGTACTCCAGAGACTCCTCCAGACGCTGCCCCCTACATGGGTAAAGAAAGGTAAAATGAGCTGCAGTGTTACTCTACAGCTTTAGATATAAGATGGAAACAAATACACAAGCAGCTGGAAACTTAAGAATATACAGAGCCTGAACACACATCGCTCACACTTCTCTCTTCTAGGCCTCAAAACCTGCAGCACAGAAGGACTGAAAGGACTCTCTCTCCCAACAGCTTCCATTCAGAAAAACAACTGGTAGTGGACTTAATTAATTTCAAGTCACTGGTTTTCAGCTGGTGCAAGAAGAGACTGATTGCAGCACAACTTCAAGGAAAGAAACAAAAAACCCAGCCCTCGTGTTTCTGTTGAGAACCATTATCACAAACTCTTTTCCGTAGTTTCACAGAACCTATGACATGATACTACTGATTAATGAACCATATCTAACACCCTGAAATTCAGTACATATGGTCCTTACAAGCCCATGTAACTGCTTTATTTAAATTGTATGTTATAACACACCTTGCGGCTGCCAGCTGCTTTAACTCTTTCCAGTGGTCCACAAACTGAGCCAGTCTCTGCTGTATCTCCTCCTTCCCAATTGTGTTATCATCCGAAAGCTTCTTGCCAGTGTCTAAAACACCCTGCAAAGCAGAGAAACAGACAATTAAGAGCAAATGATAATTTATTATGCACTCTATTTGCATGCTTACAAACTAATTACTTGCTTTCATACGTGCTGCAAAGAATGGCAAAGAATGGCACTCTTTACAGAGTAATCTGTTGAGGGGAGAGGTATTCACCTGGATAGCGGGTTCATGGGCAGCTAATTCTGCTTCCAAGCGCTTATGCTTCTTCCTAAGGTTCTGCACACCAGTCAGGTCCCTGCCATAATCCTCTGAGCTCACCAACAGTTTCTTCTCTCTAAAACCAGAAGAAATAGAAAATGTGAAAATCACTTACTCAGATCAAATCTCACAGAAGGAAAAAAATAATCATTGCCAATAAGGAAACGCTCTTCACAACACGGAAGTGTCTGTGTGTGTATGAGCTACTGTCAAACAGCAGCCGGCTCCTGACAAGGGGAATGGGTAGGGAGAAGAAAGGGAAGGCAGAGGGTCCATCATTTCTCTATGAAGGAGAGTTTATCTGCACTGTTTCCTAAGATAGTTACATTTCAAGAAGTTTACCTGCTGTTGACAAATTACTGTCTTTTATTTTCCACAAGCAAGATGACAGAATTAATCTAATCTGAATGATTTCTATGAAGTTCACTTCCTTCAGGGCACTAACACCAATGAGGAAAGGACATTAGGTTCATTACTACAATTGGCTAAAGCAACAACAAGCATTGCTTCAGACTGAAAAGGGAAGGTCCAAATTTCTTCTGTCATAAGTCAAGATTAGTCACACTGCAGTTATCTGGTTCAAGGCTAAAGTGTGCAACTTCCAGCACAGACCCTTCCCTCTGGGAGTCAGACCACAGAGCACTGTAGATAAGAAACCACACCCAAACTGGAGTGGAAGCCATTCTGAGTATAGTTTTCCTTGACTAGAAGGCAAAGGTGACTCCTTGTAGAGACACATATTTGTGCTGTAAAACCATACTACAAACTGAACACTGCTGACAGAAGTGCAATGACCTTGTGTCAGAGCCTCAAACTTCCAAAATACGCACTTGATCCAGGACTCCTCATCATCCATATCACGGAAGAACTGATGTAAGCGGTGGGACTCATTCAGCTTGGCGCGGCGGGCAGCTGCCATGCTCTTGATCCTCTGGAAGCGCCCATTGATAGTTTCACGTTTATCCTTTACTTGAGAGGTATCGAAAGCACTGCTGGTCATCAAACTGTCAGCCTGGCTGTTCAGGTCCTTCAGCCGATCCTGGAAACATGAAGAGAAAAGGTGTCCATAAGAGCTCATCGTGATTTCTATACTGACATAAACACAGAAATCTGACTACTGTGCTGAGCCACAATTTCATTAAGAGATTATGTTTCAACAAGTACATGTCTGCAGAACTGAAGCAGCACCTGCAGAATTTGCCAATTACTATGATTTCTATTCCAAAACTGAAAGAGAAAGCAATACCTCATGAGCAGATATATCGGCCTCCAGTAACTGGTGCTTCTTCAGAAGGTTATTAACTGATGCCAAGTCCTTCCCGTAGTCTTCAGATGCCAATAGAGCTTCCACCTGGGGAGAGGGGGGGAAAAAGGGAACAGGGAATGAGCCTTTCCTAATTGTTGCATTTTCAAGAGAAATCTACACTCAACCAGAGGTGGCCGATACTCCAAAAAATCACAGCAAAGGGATTTAAAACCCTAACCCTAACCCAACCCCTGCAATAAATAATCCCCATCTCAACCAGTTACCTCTGAAAGCCAGAAATCGAAGTCCTTGATGCCGGTATTGAAATTCTGCTGTTTATTTGCTTCTTTCAGTTTCTGACTCTTCTCTGCTGACTTCTGGACCAGGAACTGCCATTGGTCAGCCAGGGCAGCCAGCCGTGCCTATTGTAAAATGGAGAGGACAAATGCTACAAATGACAAATGCAAGTTCTGAGAAATGTTAACACGAATAAGGCACGAGTTTGGCTGCCGATTCCACACATACAAACCACACAGTAACTATTTAACGCTGCTGAGCTGTAATTTGGTTCAACATTCACATCCTTCTTATGGGACCTGAAAGGTTCTCTCTCCCAGAAGTGAATTAAAATGACTGTTCCTATTTCTACCGCATTCCCACAGAACAAGATTTGTCTTTAATGCTTGTTTCTCTCGCCCAGTTACACAAACAGTTCAAAGCTGCGCACAAGCAGATATTGTAAGTACATTTATTGTATCTACCTTCACAGCATCCTCACTGCCAGCACATGCTCCTCTTTCAATCAGAGAGTTCCCCATATCAATGACTCCACGGATCCGATCTGCGTTGGCATGGAGCTCAGCTTCAAAGGCTTGGTGCTTCTGGTGCTTGCTCTGCATGTGAGAGAAAGCACAACTGTCAGAAACTGGACAAAGGGCTCCTACATTGTTCTCATGGGCTGAGAGGAGAGTATGGCTGTTGTCTATATCTGACCTAAAGAGGTTCTCCCTCAGTAAGAGCCCTCTCATTAATCTGGGTAAGCATCAAGATTTGACAAAGCAAAACTTCCAGTGAGCTGATGTAGATAACTCAGGCAACGTCTTCTGCATTTTACAGATGCTAGGGACATTCCTTGCACTAACCTTCACTGTTCCTGGGGTAAAGCTCTCTCCTGTACAGTGCCATCACCTCCAAAAAGCAGCAACTATACAAACTAAGCATAAACACAAAAATGGACCACCCTTTCCATTCCCACTGACATTTGTGAAGCTACTATTTCTATCCCTAACCTATAGGCAGCTAACAGAAACCACTGCTGCAACCTGACGTACACCTTTGGATACCTGTCAGTCATACACGATCACACTATGCACTAAAATCCAGGATTAACAACTACAAATTCTCATAAATCTAACTAGGAAAAATTGATTTTAAAAATTTTCTGAGTTGAGAGCACCATGAGAACAACAGGAGCCTCAAAGTGAGAGGAAATACTCAGAACTCTCTCTTATATACATGATAGATCCGCCCACCAGAAAGAGAATAGCACAAAAATGACACAACAGAATTGACGAGTATTAACTGGAAATGCTAGTAGCATTGGACATGGGTATGCAATGCCCTGAGAGAATGGAATGAAAGGAAATGTTAGACTAGAAGTAAAAGATGAAAAATACTACAGCGTTGGCATGAGAAATTCTGCATGAACTGCTTTATTTTGGAAACTGCCAATCCTGACTGCTGAGATTATAAAAACGTATCCTTTAAAGCAGTATTTACCCACAAGTTAAACTCAATTTAAGAGCTGCCAATTGTGTACCTCCATATAATTACATTGACAACAAATCTAAGACGAGCATTTGCTTTAATATGAAATGTTTGTTTGTTTGTTTTTCAAATAAGGACATCTAATGTACCACAGCCTAAAGAAACAGACAATTATTCTCCCCTTCTTCAGCCCAGTTCCTTCCCTCTCTTCGTTGTCTTCTCCTTTGATATAACCCCAACAGCTTTCTATGTGGTACATCTTTTTCCAGAGTGTTACTTCTATATTACTCTCTTCTACTTCTCTTGCAGCTACTGCCACAAGAAGTAAATGCTTCGGGTCTATCAGTTGCATTAAATTCTCCATCTTTAGCATCTGTTGCTGAAAACTTAACCTACATCCTTTATGCACCATGAATTAAACAGATCATGCAGAACACCTGCAAACAAATAAAGAAATACATGATGCTTTATATGCATTAATAGAAAAGCCACATCCATAACATGAAGACCGATAGCTGCACCTGCATGAAGGTCAATAACTAATAGAAAACAAAGAGACTGCATGAACTGATGGATGGAGCAACAAACTGCAACCAGACCTTGTGCTCACATATAAGCTATACAAAGAAAACAAATTCACATACCAGGGCTAGTCCAAACTACTTACCAGCAGTTTGGAAAGCTATAAAATAGATTGAGAGAAGAAGCAGTTCAGTGCATTCATACTACTTCATAAGCCAGCATTTCAACATAGGAGGTAACTGTCATTAGTACTTAACACTGAAGAATGAATAAGACTTCTTATTTTAGGACATAAGGTGGAGATGAGACCCAAGAACTTAGTTTCACTACTCTATTAGGAGAAAAACAGAATAGCTGCTGCTGCTGCAGATACCACATACCTTATTAATTACATACATCAATAATTACTGAACAACTTCTGCTTTGGGCCTCTTTTCATGCATAATGCAATTTCCATTTTCTCTTTGCTAAAGGAAGATCATGTCCAACACGGTGCATTATCCTCCCTCACTAAACACAAATTCCTCTGAACTCATTCTTTCAAAACAGAGCATTCTTTGTGAAGCTAAATACCTCTTTTTGATCCCTAAGCTGAGATTCATATTCACCTGGATGTTTGTGGGATCCTTATATGACTCATCACTTGCAGTTTGAAGCTTTTCACTGATCCAAGCTTCTATTTCATCAACATCACGACTGAACTGTTGGAGGGTCTGAGATTCTCCCAGCTTGGATCTCTTCTCAATCATCTGAGCTTTCAGACGACGCCACCTGTATGCAATTAAATACATGCGTAGAATGAAAAAGCAGGACTGCATGAGTCATTGCATGGAACAGCTCGACAGTAACAGTGACGCCAAATGGCACCTCCTTTACAGCTGCATCCCATCTAACAAGGCAATCAATGTACTGACCTGTCCAGAACCTCATTGCGCCTGCTAGCAATGACTCCTTTCGCATAATGATCAGCAGCGATCAGTTGGTCAGCAAAAGACTGCAAGACAGCAATTTTCTCTTCCTGTTCAAAAGAAAAGCCATCAGTTAGAACTGTGGTATTTCAAACTACATCAAGTGATGATGTGATTCAGCCAAACGGCTGAATATTCAGAATAAAACTTGACAAGCCAGATGCAGTAATAATTCATTTTGTTAACAAACCACATCAGAAAAGATACTTTCTCTTAATTCAGCTCTGCCCCTCACCTGGACATTGATTGCTTTATCGAAATCTTCATGTTTCTTGATGAGTGCCTCCACACTGTCCAAGGAGTCTCCTTTATCTTCTGTATTCAGGAATGCCTCTCGGGCAGCCATCCAGTTTTCAGCTTGTTCACAATCCCGATGAAACAGCTAGGGAGGAAAAACTCCAAAGCATGAGAAGGACAGACCATGAACATCACTCATCACCATGAATGAACACGTATTACGAGAGGAGAAATTATCTTTCTTTTTAAAAACACAGCAGAGTACCTGTAGTTCTAAGCACTGGTCTAACATCATTCTACGCTGGACCCAGGCCTTCTCCAGGTCTGTCCGTTCTTGTTCTAGAATATCCAGTTTCTCCTTAATCTCTGGGCTGGCATAGTGTCCGCGAGCCAGAAGCTGCTGTCCAAACTGTTCAAATGCCTGGAAAGTGCCAGCCCGTGCATCTATTTCAGTACGGTGCTCCTGCAAGGTACAGAGATTTGTTATTACATGAAGGACAGAGCAGTGACTAATTTTTGGAACTGTAAGTGGAATGTGTCAGAAAAACAAACATCTATTGATGTTTGACACTCGCTTACTATCTTACACATACCTGATGCCTTTCCAACAGAGCTTCAGCTCCAGTCACATCTTTTGCAAGTTCATCTGAGGAGACCAGACCCCGGATTCCATTGATCCAAGACATAAGGTCTCTGTGAGCACAGATTAATATAAAAATTATTCCCTTCCTCCACCAAAATAAAGCCAGAATAGGAAAAACAGTCCTTTTAAAATCCCTCCCGTGAAATATTTCTCCAAAACACTGATTTAGATGAACTCTTCTAGTAATAAAGCGGACAAACTGGGGAGGAGGGGGATAGACTCCCCACCTGAAATCACTAAGGAAACGCTGCAGGTCATGAGAATCTCCAAGCTTCTCTTTGCGTTGGTCAGCACGTTTTCCCAGACTACTCCAAGCTTGGTTCAACTCAGTACATTTCTCTTGAAGATCTTCAGCTGCTTCTGGATGTGACTGGATCAGACGCTGGGCAGTTTCACCAAGAGAATTCACCTAGAATAAAAAGAAGGAAAATAAACACAAAGAAGACAGAAAGAATCCTTCCTATACAGCAATCACCTCTGCTAGATAAAAGGAAAGCTTCTGCATTTCTTGCCCTCTCATCCTCACCTTGTCTCCAAGAGCTGCCAAGTCTCTCTCAAATCCTTCATGCTTGCGCTGCAGAGCCTGCACACTGGCCAAGTCATGTCCATAGTTGTCAGTATTTAAAGCTTGATTCTTCTCTTCTATCCATTCTTTTGTTTCATCAGCATCTCTGATTGGAGAGGCGAAAAGAGAATTAAAATGGAGGCCACACTGAGATCTCTGTTACCCACCACACCTTCTCATTTCTAGGGAAGCACAAGTAGTTGATGGATTTATTAAACTGCAAGACAGAAATGAACTCTGGCAAAATAGCACAGCAGTTCATACTTCCCAAACCCTCAGCAGTTCCATGCTTCCCTATTAACAGCTTCTCATTTAAAAAAGATCAAAACAAACAACTTGTTTTACAGGTAGCCCAACTTCCACTGAACAAATTGAGGGCTGAAATATGACTTGTGTCCTGCTATCTTTTAGAACTCTTATAAACAAAGTATTTCACTGAATGAAGATCAGATATGATATAAACATCCCACCTGTGGAACCTCTGGACTTCATGAGCGCTGCCCAACAGCTGGCTTCGCTCCTCTGCCAACTGCTGCAGAGATCTCCAGCGTTCATTCAGTTCCTGGAACAACAACAAAACTCCATACTGATACTGTAAACCACAGCTCTATTAATATTTCTGCATAAAGAAATTCTTGTATGGCACTGGAGCTACTGATAATAACTACACCTGTACTATTTAGAGAATGCAAGCAATTTTTAACAAATGGTCATACGAACGAGAAGTTGAGACTGGCCTTTCACTGAAGGTGAAAGTTACTGTTTCTGATTAATTCCAGAGGGAGCAGAAATTCAATCAGTCTAGATCACAAGAATAATTTTAAGGGCTTTTACTGACATAGAAGAACAACTAATTCCACGTATATAAGAAGATACTGATGTAACTTGAGAATAAAACGCTATATAATTCCCTTGATAAGTTTATTCAAGATGGCTTATAAAACTTAATGACAGACAGAGACTGGAAATGGAAAGGAAGGTAGAATAGTTTCCAGCTTTTACATAAAGGCAGGAAAAGTTGTACTGTTACCTTGATGGAGTTGAATGTTGCCACCGTGTGTACCATCATACGTGCAGACTGTGAAAAGGCAGAAATAAAAAGAAAGGTTTCATTAAAGTCAACTTCAATCAGAGCCAAAGTGAAACTGAAAGAAAATTCCTTATTAAAAAAAAAATAAAATCAATTGGCCTAAGTAAAAACAACAGACTTTATACGATACAGCTTTAGAAAATGCAAGCAGGGAACAGAAAACAACTATCTGAACAGTTTCACTTCTGATTGAATCAGCAATTAATTCAAATATTTCTAGAATACAGGGTAGCCATCAAAACTGGTGAAAGCTAATTAGAAAAATTCTGAGCAATTCCTTCCAACACACCATCTTTCTTCTTTTATAACAATGATCAATTACAGCAAAAAACAATGTTGGATAATGGTAAAAATAGTCAGAATATTTTGGTGCATCAGTAAACAGTGGAAGGCAAAGATACTGCATACAGACAGTGTACTCCTCACTGAAGGAATATTGGCAGTAGTGCCTTTGACTTTCAGGAATAAAAACATTCCCTTCCATTTGATGTATTACAATAAATAAACATAACGCTAAGTGGATGGGGAGGGTTTGACATCGATAGTTCTGGTAGTACCTAAAAACATTGATACAACAACTACAACTTGTTTTGATTGTATGAACTCAAAACAAAAGGCAGTTCCCCTGCACAGCTCAAAAACAGAATGTCAGCAAATTCTCTGTTGGGAATCCACTGGCAATGAAGAGCAGTGCAGGATGACCTGTTTGTATTGACAGAGAGCGGGATGGTAAGTATATGATGGCAAAGTCCTGCTTAACACTCTGTGGGTTCAGCAACAACACTCACCTTCCAAGGAGAGGCCGTCTTAGAATCAGTTTCATCCTGTTTAAAAATGTGAAGAAACGGCTTTAAATATGAAGCAAAATCTGGAACTACCAGAAAATGTTTAGGAAGTCTGAGACATCTCCACGTTCAATCTTTAACAGCATAAATCAACTACGTTTTTGTGCCATTTTGGGTTATCCTGCTCAGCACTGATTTGTGATGTGGAGTACATCACCCAGTAAATGAGCAGATCTAAGGTGAGATCATCTTTCTACATCCACTCAAAATCATTAATGAGTTCCTTGACACAAACCAATTACAATCATGGCAGAACTTCTACATCCCAAACCGTTAAAACTGCCACATGGAAATCAACACTTACTCTGGGCATCATTCCATAGACTTCCTGCAAAGGAAAGAAAAACAAAGTCTGGTCATTTCCTACCAAATAAATAGATATTTTCTTACAGAAAGAAAAAAAACTGCTTTTTTTTTTTTAATAAAGGGAGGACAGAAGACATGCTCTGAGGCAGCTTCTTCTATCAGACAGTTATCAGCACATTATGAAGCCAACAGTGCTCTCACAGCCTGCGTGTGCAATAGGAATGGGAGTCTGGCATTTAATTGAAGAAGCAAAGCTAATGCATGGAATCTCCCTGACATTTTGTATTACCTTAAAGAAAATTCCGGTCATAAAAAAAGGAAAAAAAAGCTCTAGATGGTGCAACTTGCACTATTTCAAAAGAAACATTTCAAAGGTTACCCCTGTGATGGCCATTCTACAGAACAGGCACTAAATGTCTCTGATCAGACAGACAACAAACAGGAACAGCCAGAATGTTTCAATGAAACACCAAGCAGGATAGGCTAAAAAAAGGAAGGAAATATTTTACTTCTCAAGAGCATTAGACTAAGTCAGAAAACCAAGCAGACCTGGTGCTCTACTGCTTGCACTTCATCTGCCATCAGCCCTTCAGATTCCAGGTCGTTTGCAACCTTGTTTATGTCCTTCAGTCGTGACTCGTTAGCTTTCAAATCCTGCAGAGAACAGTAACATCCACAGCATTAGCATTCACACTGCAAAACATGCGGATCAAGTTGGAGCACCAGGGGTGCCAGGAAGTAGTTTGATAACAGCAGGAATTTAGCACACTCAACCTTTAGAGTTATCAGTGAATAAAGAATGTGCTGAGAAATCCCAGCTATCGGAGCCAAGTGTCAATGTGTTAGAGAAACACGCTATCACAGCTTTCCATACACAAGTTAATTAACAATCTGCGATGGAATACGCGTTTGAACTGTCAGGTATACAGCATTACCAACACAGAGAACAAAAGCTGTCATCCATACTACTGTGGATAAGTAATCTAAAAAGCCAGTTTTAAGAAGCACTTATAGTACAACACTGTCAGCCAAACAGACTGACAGAGACCTTTCCATCAATCAGGAAGGGAACCCAGTTAAAAAAACAGCAACGCAAATAAATGGAGATCTTGCATTTAAATGTTATTAGATGACACATCTTAGTTTCAACCATTAGCGTTGAAAAAAAAAACAACCAAAAAAAAACAAAGACACCACCACAAATCCATTAACTGCTGTCATCTTCACACCTACACTATTAGGCTGGCTCAAGTTGTGTTAGCCAACTTTCAAGCCGTAAGTGTGATAACATACACAGAGCTATCAGGTCACCACCTTTTCCACCGTTACAGTCATGCACTGTTGCATTTAAGTATCCAGCACCTCACTAAAGTGGACAGAACAAATGTGTGTGAAAAGAAATTCCTTCACCTCAAGCAAAGTAAAGAAATTCTACACGGAGGGGGGAAAAAAAAAGAATAATCAAAAGCCTGTTGGTATTTTGAAGCAGATAACTATTTTTATGTATCTTGTGAAATGCTCTAAAGCTGAAAACTAAAACATATTTTTCCTTTCAACAACAATAACAAATACAGCTTAACTGAAGGTTATGTGTTTCATAAAATGGAATTCTTCCTGAACTTGGTTGGTGCTTTTCTGCTATGCTCAGATATGAAGAATTAGCACACAGATTACACAGTGTTACAACATACCTTCTGAAAATCATCAAATTTCTTCTGTAGCACCTCCACCTGCTCCAAATCAGCACCCACTTCCTCATTAGTGAGTGCAGCTTCCTTCTCATTGATCCACTGTTGGAGCTCATTAGCCTCACGGAAAAGCATAAACTTTTTGCAGCTTTTTTCCAGCATGCCTTTACGTTTTTCTCCCAGCTCGAGAAGGGAATGATACCTGGAACAAGCAGAAAAGGAAGGAGGGAGCAGTCAGATTGAACTGAGCAGAGTCACAGTCATTAAACAAGTTCAGGCAGCACCAAAAATGCTGGAAGTGCCTGCAATCTACACACTGCTACTCTACAGAATGACTTCGTTGTTCATGATCAGGTAAGTCCAAACTGTGCATGTCTCCTTTATGAGGGTAAGACCTCCCACTTGCTATGCTTCAGTGGGCAAAGGCAAATCCAAATCACAGCTCAAGGCTATAGCAGCAGTGCAGGAATCACACACTAAACTTGTTTTCCATGTGCTGCTTGTATATATCTGTGGAATTACCAATGATATCAGTGAAATTATCCCTTGTTTACCCTAAAGGTTTTACTTCACATTTATTCTGAAGTGCTTAAATTGGCTTCAACAAGCAACTAAATCATATAAGACTAATGTGAAAATACAACAGCATCATTTCATTTAAGAGCACAAAACCTGACGTTTCCTGTTCGATTCCTGGCAATGCAAATTGTCCATCTTCAAAGAACCTGTGCTCAGAAAAGCCTCTAACACTGCAAGATGAATGGGGCTGCTGCCAGAAAGCCTTGACACCCCGGGCTGCAATGCCTGTACATCCAACTGATAAGTAGCTCTAAGTCTCTTCACAAGCTGAGACTTTGTGGTTTCCCATCTATCCTGAATTCAATACTGGATATAAGGAACCAAGAACCTTTTGTATTAAAAGGCAGCATTCTAGTCTGACTTGCATGAGCTACTGTATGCAGGAAAACACTTTTTTTTTTAAGGCCTGACTCAACTGCAGATGTTTGATTCAGAACAGTTTTAGATACTGAGTAATTGCAAAACTCATAAGAGGACCTGGAGCAAGATTCTACCAGACATTTATGTGACATTATATATAAAACAGATACACCAAGTTTACTTATATGAACCAGTAATTGTACCTGCACCTCAGTAAAAGCAGCATATGCTTTTTAAAGAAACAGTCTAGATATCACTGAACCCTCACTTGGCAAGTAAAATCAGTATAATGGAAAATGACACCATCACCAATCTAGCAGTGCCGACGTGACCAAGATAAGCAGCTGGCAGGATGGCTGGCTGTACACAACACATGAACACACATCACGACACAATCATCTAAACTAAAATAACACACATTGCAGAAATTGCTTCCTTTGTGTCCCTCTGGAGCAGCTTTCCCAAAGAAAGAAAGACACAAAGAGAATGAACAGTGACAGTATGGAGACAGCATGGTTTAGAAAGGGCTAATCCTACTCACAGTTCTTCGACCTGTTTCATACGCAGAGATACACAGCCGACTTCCTTAGTTATGAGAGTCCTGCACAGACAGAGGGGGCACAGCAAATGCATGCAAAAAATTAGTTAGATTAACAAAAATAACGAAAGCAGCAGCTCCATCCATGGGTCGTCTGTGGTAGGAGATGGTTAAAAGTTCACATTTAAATGGAGAAATTTAGATGTCATTAAGAAGCAAACGAAGCAAATCAGACCAGAGTGAAATTCGTGTGAGGGAACCTCAGCAGTACAGTTGAACTCTCTCTATAAGGTCTCCTCATTTCCTAATCATTGTGCCATTTGATTTAAAACCAAAGGTTAGCCCACTCTCCTTTGCTCTCAATTAAGCCATCTCTAATAACTCTTAAAAGCTGCAGGCAAACCCACAGAATAGTTACACGTTATTAAAACCTGAACCATCCTTTCCTCTAATTGGTATACGTTACTTTATTAATTCAGTTTAAGTCCTAGAACTAAAGCTATTCATTATTGTATGTTATTACAATAACTAGTGACTCAAAACAACTGAGCAGAAAGAAATTCTCACAGAATAACTATGCAAACAGATGGGAGTGTGCATTGAACTGTCAGCTCTGGCTTCCAAGTGGCTCGATAAGAAGAGCTGGTAGCTCACAGCTATCACTGCCAGCCCTTGCCTGAACTAATCTACAACTACCATTTGCCTCAGGAGGTCGTTACCAAGCAGTCATGCAGTTTTCTGCATTTGCGATGGCATGTATGTTTGTCTTTATTAAAGGAGAAAGGAGGTAGGTTCTAACCCATGCAATGGCACCACATCTCAGGAAAAACATCCAACAAAACCAACGAGCTGATACTAAGAGAGCTGCAGCTCCTAAGGAGGCATCTCAGGAGGCAGCCCTATAGGGAGGGTACTGTACTTTTGCAGCCAAATTTAAGAAAGCTTTTCAAAACAGATCACACATTAAGAAGTGACAACTACAAATACAAGAGCTGCTTAGAACAGATATAACTCACAAACAAGTTTAAGTAGTTAGGTACAACAACAAAAGGGACATGTATAATAACTCAGGTCAGACAGTAAGTTGAGCTCAAGTGTCATGAATTTTACAGTTAAAAAAACAGAAAAAGCAACAGGAATATCTGGAATAAGAATACAGTGATCCAATATGGTGCTCCTAGTAAAGGAGCCCCTCTGTTTTGCTCCAGAGAATTACTCCCTAGCAGAAGTGGCATCGACCTAAACTTATGGCATAGGTGAGACAAAGGCCAACCCAGCAAACACTGGATTGGTGTCAAATCTCATTAATTAGATCTTACTGGTTGTCAATTTGCTCCTGTCGCAATGCTATGCTGCCTTGCTCTTCCAGAAGATTCTCCCGAGATGCAGACTGGGCAGGATCTAGTTTTTTCACATAGGCAGCTGGTACAAAGCCCTGACGATCATTAACTTCAACCTTCCACCAGTCCTGTAGTGAAAAAGTAAAAGCAACTACTGAGAGGCAACCACAAAGCATTAAGTAAGCTGTGTACCTGAATGGTGGCAAAGTTAGGGGTTTCTTTTAACACAAGAAAACAAGAGTTTGCCCTTTTTACGGAGGTCATTTCAAACCATCTCTTGTAAACATCCAGGTTTTGCTTTCAATTCTCCCCTTGTGTTTGGTCAAAAATTCTTCAAAAGAAAGGGAATAAGTTTTCTTGCAGACAGATGCCCTGTGGCAGATGGTGTTTATGACTTAGAAAAAGCTGGCAGCCATAAGGGAGTCACAAGAGTAACAGGAAGAATGCAAAAGTGCTAAATGGGAACATAGACTGAATGTGCAAATGCTTTATCTTGTTTGAATACTCTTATTCACAAACAAAACAAAAAGAAAAAACAAAACTCAACGCACAAAACCAAGTAAACCAAGCAGCTCAGCGAACTGGCAAGCAACAGCATACCTTGTTGGTGCTGTTGAGCAGGGTTAGAATATCTCCTTTTTTCATAGTCACCTCCCGAGGACTCTTCTCTTGGTAATCATAGAGTGCCAGCACAAGCTCTTTTCCAGTCTCATCATCAGTGGGAGCGACTTGTTGCTAACAAAGAAGGAATGAAAGGAAAATGAACACAGATGCAGAAACTTTTGCACGGTTATTACAACCAAAGTAGCGATCCTGAAAAATACTTCAGCCTTAAAGGTACTGTAAATGCTCTGAAGTGACTCCTGTTGAAATAAATATAGCACAGATGGAGTTATTTTAGGCAGTCTCTGGGCTCAAACATTGGAAACAATCACATCGTTCTGTTTTCTTCCAATGTAACATAGCAGTTAGTTACAATTATAAAAAGAGATAATTTTCTAATTAAAAAAAAATAATAATTAGTTAAGTGCAGTCTGCAGTAAGTTTTCAAAAGCAACAGCTGCTATTAAGCTGAGCCTTTAACTTCTGCTGACCCAAGAATTTCAGCAACATGATTAGCATCCTTCCTTACCCTGCAGGACTGGGCCTGTTCCCTTAATGCCTGTATGCTACTGCCGTAAGCAGAAAGATCAGACATCAAAGCTTCATGCTTCTTCAGGAGAGCCTGAAATCAAATACAAACAACATGTACACCGAGCCATTTTTACAAATGCTATTTTGCTTAAAACATATTCTTGGGCTCCATACACAGGGAACGTGGGTTCTTCAGAGCTGCCAGACCTCTGACTCTCAAGAGAATAGCTACATCTATTTAATAATAGGCCTCGTAGCTGTCTAAATGCTTCTAATCCTTTTGCTCTACCTTATTTCAGAATCATTCTTTTCTTCTTACCAGGAAGGAGTACCAAGTATTACTCCAGAAATAGAGGTAAGTTTGAAAGAATACCTTTAAACTGCAGTTAATTTCAGCAAAACATCAGTCAGCAGTATCTGGCCACAGAAATATACTTGTATAGCAACTTCTGCATTAGAAAATACTTCAAAACTGATCAAGTAGTCAAAGCTAAACTCCTACTGAAATACAGCACTGCAACAGGCAAGAGTTTACTGATATTTACCTTAGTATGCCATACAAATTCCCTATAGTACAGAGAAGACCCTGAATAGCAAAATGACACACACAATAATAGCTTATATACAGGAAAAACAGCCATTGTACTTTGATTCGAAGTCAAAATTGAGATTGATGCAAAAATCTTCCACCCTTTTTTATAAGAATCCCCAAAGTAGCAGAGCTCCTTATTTCCTCTGCTACTGAATAAAGTCTTCACTCTGTTTATACAGTGTCAAATACCTCAGCAGAGTCTTCATCCTTTCCATAGTCTGTGCTGCCTACAATGGGCTCCTTTTCCCTCATCCATGATTCTGCCTCATTAGCATCAGCAAAATACTGCTGAGCTTGCAGAGAATCCTCCAGATCCTGTCGCCGTTGAGATGCCTTGGCTTTCAGAGTCTCCCATTTTTGGTTCAGTTCATTCAATTTGATCTTCACATCTTCAGCAGCAAAATGTCCTACAAAGCAAAAAGAGGAGACGGAAGGACTTAGAGACATAAATAACACAGACTAAATGGTCAGCTGTACTCCTTGAAAAAAAAAAATCACCAACGTAGCCTACTCTGACTGCAATTAGGCAAGCATAATTTAGTTTATCCTTTGGTTCAGACAGATGGTACCTGTCAATTAAACTGCTCTAGGAATATTTGAATATATGCGTCTGCCAAGATCAGGTGAAGATCTGTGAATATGGTGACAGGTTCCCATCAAGGAATCTATTTTTATTTCCAAGTGAAAGAATGACTAGCAGCTCATCCTGCTTGCAGGTACCTGTCTAGTTCTCAGATAAATCAGTCTGTAATCTTTAACGGTACAGGGCTAGAGAACAAAGTCCTGCACAAAGACTCCTGTATTTCTGAAAGACAGAAAATTAAGAAATATTGAGACATACCTTCTTCCACCATCGCATTTCCTTTCTGTGTGACTGCTTTAATGCGAGGTTCATGGCCTGCAATTTCTGCCTGCAAAGCCTGGTGCTTCTTTAGCAGATTCTGGACACCAATTAAGTCCTTCCCTGAAAAATGCAAGACAGTTATAACTGGCTTATGTCTGATGACTCAAACTTAAAAATGGCAAGGAAGCTGCAACAAACGTCAGAAAAGCTAAGTACCACCACACAGCACTGCAGAAAATTGAGTTACCCAATGAAACTGCTGAATTACCGTAGCAGAACAATTAAAGAACCACGGGTAAACACGTAAATGCAGGCAATTATAACTGCAGTAAACATTATATATATATATATATATTTTTTTTTTTTTAAGAGAACTTTCTATTAAAAAAATAAGCCACAGCAATTATGACACCTAAATCCTGCAGATATCAGAGTGGACCAACCTCGGTTTGTTGAGGCTGCAATAGGTTCCTTCTCCCTAATCCAGGTCTCTTCATCCTCGATGTCACGGAAAAGCTGCTGCAGGCGAAGAGAATCTGCAAGTTTCTGCTTGCGAGCTACCATAGGATCCTTTAGAGCTTCATAACGAGCTACTAAAGCTTCTTGTTTCTTCTTGATATTGTCAGCATCAAAGTGCCCAGCATCTTGGAACTGGCGTGCCTGGATGGTAATGCCATCTATCCGATCCTAAAATTAATTTAGTAACAGTTTTATGTCACAGCCTTCACAAGATTTCAGGCTTTCTGCTTGATGAAGTGAACGTTTAAAGAGTATTTTCAAGTTTTAGCAAGTAAGTTACATTGTGGTAGACAAAAAGAAACTCAGCTGCACACTGTCAGTGCAGCAATAATTACTGATTAAAATTCTATCCTTGATTATATTCAGCAGATTACATGAATTATATTTAATCTGTCAAATTCATAAAGACAAAAGAGTTGTGCAGTTTCATTTGCTCTACAGGTGTGCCACTCTAAATGAACTATTTCAATTTAGACTTCTGATCAACAAGCTGTGAAATCCAAACATACAAAACATGAAAATACAGATTCTTACTGTCATCTGATTAAGTTTCTGGAGTGATTATTTTCAAGTAAGCACAACTCAAAGGGCAGGAAGAAAAATTATTCCCCTCACCTGATGGGCAGCAACGTCTGCCTCTAGCAGGGCATGCTTCTTCTGAAGATTCTGAACACTCGTAAGATCTTTTCCATAATCATCAGAAGCCAAGTGACCCTCTACTTCATACAGCCACAGCTCAATGTCTTCTACATTGCGATTAAATTGCTGCTGTTGATTGGCTTCACGCAGTTTTATACCTGAGTAAGATAGAGTGATTTGAGGATGATTTAAATTTTTTACTTCATTTAACTCACTTCCTTGTATTTTCCCAGCTAATGCTGCTACAAAAAGCATTGTTTAGATTCTTATGAGCAGATCTTACCTTTGAGCTCAGTGGCTTCCAGAAGTTTCTTCCACAAGCTGATGACTTCATTCATGCGAGCTGCCACCTCATCAGATGCATAGTGATTGACATCAATCAGCTTCTGGCCAGCTTTCTCCAGTGCATCAATACGACTCTGATTAGCAGAAAGCTCTGCTTCAAAAGCCTGATGCTTCTGAACTTTACCTTGCAAGTTGGATGGATCCTGCAGATAAAGAAAGAAAAAACAAACTTTCAGTCCAGAAGTAGCATCTACAGATATCAGGAGAAATTTTTAAATTCAACAACACTTACATACGTGCCAATATGCCACAAGAGGAATTGGTGCCACAAATACACCTTTGAATTCACAACATTTAAGCTATTGGATTGATTACAGCATGCGGGGACACAGAGAAATTGCAGTTCTTCCTGTTGCTGTTAATACTGCCTACATCAGCAAGATCTGCCTGATCCTGCTTCATAACATTATACTGATTACATTAAGCTTGGCATTGCCTTAAAAATACTCTAACACTGATTTTTGTTTTTACCTTGTAAGCCTCATCAGTAGCAGTTTTCATTTTTTCATTAACCCAACTCTTTAGCTCATCAGAGTCTCTGAAAAACTGCTGGAGATGGAACGAGTCTGCCAGCTGAGCACGGCGGTACATGGCTCTTTCATGAAGAGCATTTCGGCGGCTCAGTAGCTGAAAAAAAATAAAAAGAAAACATTTAAGTAAAGATTTTTAAGTTCTTCAGTTTATAAGAATGTCTACTGTATGCACTGGAAGCTCCAGTGATTTATCCCATATCGTAGTCATACTATTTATAATAATAAAGCAGAAAACATCTGTATTAAATACTTACAGCATCTCTGCGCGTAGCAACGTCATCCATGGCATAATGGTTATTCTGAATCAATTTAGTAGCAAACTCATCCAATGCCTGAAGTGAAAAGATTTTCCATTTATTTTCTGCAACAAAAACTGTTTGTGCAAGTCTACACGGTAAATTATATCTCAAAAGCTCATTGCATTAAAACTAACAGTCATTAAGACATCTACTGTTTAAATCCTTTTAGTCTATACCATCCTTCTACATGTGTATGGATGACCATTTATCAAACCGCACTCTTCTCTGTCAGTCCCCCACCAACATTGCCCCTCCAATCAATAAATTATTTCTTGCTTCTTTAGTGATCACCCAATATAAATGTCTTACTGTGATTTTCTCCTCCTGAGCACTCAGGGATTTCTCAAAATCTTCATGCTTCTTTAGAAGAGCCTCCACACTATCCAGAGAATCACCAAGGTCTTCATTCAGCAGAAAAGCCTAAAGCAAGGCAACAAACATCAGTGGATTTTTATGTCTGCACCCTCAGCTTCTCTAAAAAACAACCTAAGCATGCTTAGTGATGTTTCCTACCATATGACTGGAAAGGAAGGATGATAATTACTGGGACGGTGTTCCCTATACACCTCTAGCAGCCAAAGATTCCAAATAATTATTCTTAGCTTCTTTTTCAAACTATTTCACAAGAGGTATACAAACATAAAAGCAACACGAGTCCAACTTGTCCCAGCTCACAGTTTCAACACAAGAAAGCAGCAGTCACTGCCACTGGTAACTAAAAATGGGTTGTACCTACAGAAGACTAGGCATTAATGAATAACAAACTGGAGAGTTCAAATACATGCACTCACTTCTTGTTTGCTCATCCAGTTGTCAACTTGTTCAGTATCTCTGTAGAAAAGCTGCAGATCCATGCACTGTTCATACTGTTGCCTGCGAAGCTCCCATAGTTCTAGCAAGGCAGATCTTTCATCTGAGAGGATAGTCAGCTAAAGGATTGGGAAGAGGAAATGTATTTAACAGACTGGCTCGTTTACTTCCCAATGTAAAATCAAGATGGATTGAACAGAAACTGTCAGTCTCAAAAGCTCTGTAACCTATAAAAAAGATACTTTGTAGCTTAAAATCTTCAGAAGAAATTAACTTCTAAAGTAAGGGACACAGAGGAAAAAAAAAGCCACAATTTTTATTGGAGTTCTTGCTCTCAAGTTGCCCAACTTACCTTTTCTTTAACCTCATCAGAAGCATAGTGCCCAGCTGCAAGCAAAGCCTGTCCGGACTCATCAGCAGATTTGAAGCTATCCTCGTGAGCATCAATTTCTCCCTATGAAATGGAAGTGAAAAAGTTATTTTCCACAATATAGCTTACAATATAGTGCCAAAGTACTACTACTGAAAATAAATAAACGCAACAGCCTGGAGAGTTTGAAGTTTATCATTCAGGTATTTAGATACATCATGCCAAACAAGAAAACTAGAATCAAGTGTGCATCACCTTATATTGCAGATAAGGAAAACGGTGAACCGTGTGGTACAACCACAGGATGCTACCGATATGGTATTAGCAGCCCTGACTCAGAGAGTGTGTCAGACACACACTTCAGTCTTAAAGAGCTGCTGACTGGATTTGGCTCGCCATTATACCTTATGCTCCTGATGTCTGTCTAGAAGGGCTTCTGCTCCAGCCACATCATTGGCAAGCTCGTCAGCATTTATCAGAGCCTTCATCTCAGTTACCCAGCTAGTGAGATCCCGGAAATCTGCAAGGAAGCGCTGCAACCTTATGAAAACAAGAGAAAAAATGTTTGGGAATCATTTGCTTGCATATTTTCGCAGTCCTTAAACCAAAGATAAAAGTTACAGACATGAAAGCAGTTCCTTGGAAAAAAACAAGGCAATAAAATACCACAATGCAAACAGAATATTAAATAATTAAGTTTTCTATCTGAAAGAGTCTTTTAAAATTAGGAAAACACTAAGTTTAAGAAGTAGAAACCTTTCAGTGTTCCTCCAACGCATGTTTTTCATGTGACTTAGGTAGTAAAAGGAACATTAGCAACAAGTCTATATGTTGAAGACAGCAGAAACCAAAAGATAGTTCTCAAGCGTTTCAAGACAGCCCAGGGGAATGCTTCTGTCACAGTCAAACCAGTGTGTAGGGGGAAGAACTGACAGAAAGTTTCAGCTGCACATGCCTCAGCCTTAGAACAAATAAATTCTCAGATGACTTTCAGCATGTTTTTACAGTTATTGCCTTTGGCACGTGTTTAACACTTATCAGGAAAAACCATCAGTTTCTGTTTCCCTTTTAAATTTGATGTTAACTAAAGAGAATATAACAGTGAAGGCAAAATAAGAATGACTACTTGGTGCAAGATTTATGGTGGTGAAGACACACAGACTGTGAGGGAACAAACAGTAGAAACACAATAACAGAAAGGACAAACTAACCACCACATTAGGCTAAGTATCTTATTCGCATGGTTTCTTAACAGTGATCTAATTGTCTAGTTTTCATAGAGAACCAAGCTGATACAGAAACAAGAATGGATGAAAACAAATCCCACAGAAATAAGGCAACTGTCACAGATGAGTGTAATATTTCTTTTAGTTTAGGACAGCACGCCCAACAATACACCATAACTTAACAACAAAATCACAAAGGCTCGACAGTGAACAGATTTATAATATGCATATTAAAAAACAAAGTCGGATAGCACTTCAGAATGCAGACATCTCTGATGTAATAAAAAGTGAACATGCCCTAAAAACTCAGGGTGTCTTCATAACTGATGTGCATTCAGAGAATGACAAAGAACTTTAAAGTATTTATATAAACTGTTCTTTTTAAAAGAAGCTGATGTGAAGTATCATCTGGTGACTAAGTCTACTACTGAAAACATCAGTATCATCCTTTTAGGAACAGCCTCCCTTTCTTCCATTTCAGTCTTATGTCAAATTTGAATATGGAACAAAGGAAAAAAGGCCATTCTAGCAAGACAGTGCTCCTACCTGTAAGAGTCATTAAGGCGAGCATGTCTCTCTGCTGCCAGAGTTCGGATCTGCTCCCAGTTGGCAATCAGTTCCTCCCGTTTCACTTGAATTTGAGAAGCATTTATTGGGTGAGACTGCTGCAAACGGTCAGCTTCTGCACAAAGTGCCTTAACCTAAACCCAGAGAGTCACAAACAGTGAATAAGCTTCTAACCTTTTTAAAAACAGGTTACCCAGTTTAAACAGTAGGTAAAATGCATCTCAGATGAGTACCTTATCCTCCAAAGCTGCAAGATCTCTTTCCAGGCCTTCGTGCTTACGCAGTAAAGCTTGCACGCTGGCCAAGTCTCTGCCAAAGTCATCTGAGGCCATCAACTGCCCTTTCTCTTTAATCCAGCTGATAGTTTCATCCACATCCCTTCAAAACAAAGCACAAATTGAAAGTAGTAAATCTTTTAGGGAAAGGGGAAGAAAGCAGGACACTTTCACTTATTACCGGCATACCTGCAATGCAAACTTGTATACAAACACCACAGCTGATGACAATAAAAAACTAATAAACCAAAAGCACCTGAAAATATACATATACATTTTTTTTTTTAATTCCCAAAAGCATTCAAGTGTGTTGGCAGGACATTCTTCAGATGGTGTCACCAAATGCAAATGATGAATTATAGCACTACCAGTCAGTTTTCTACCCTAGGCCCCTCTCCAATTTAGTTACAGCAAACCTCAAAATAACAAGCAGCAGATAAGATAGAAGGACACTGCTCAAAGACACCACCCCCCCTTCCTGCCCTGAACAACTGGACTGACATTAGCCAGCAACAACAAACTAAAACAACCTCTTTAAAGGCTCATGTAGGACAGAACAGGGGGAAGCTCTCAGACTAAAGAGAACTGCTATGCAAAATAATGAACAGAACTTTCCAGGTGTTGAAAACTTAGAAGACTGTTTCAGAATTCCCTTTGAACAAGTCTCTCGGTGAGGAAAAATAAAAGAAAACCAGAGAGTGGTAGCCCTTCTCACAATACTGTATGTAGCTAAAGAATCATCAGACTTTTATACACAGATATGACATCATTTCAGCAGATCCAGCCACGATCATACCTGTTGAAGCGTTGAACTTCAGCTGCCCCAAAGAGTTTTCCTTGCCTCTGTTGGGCAAGCCCCTTAAGACGCTGCCAGCTTGCATTTACTTCATCCTGTTTGGACTTTATAAGTTCCTCCTCAGGGTGCTGTTCCTAGTAAGCAAAGGAAAAAACGCAATTTTCAGATGTTCCATTCTAACAATTGACAAAACCTTGAAAAAAACAGTTTTCCAAGAAATCAATTTATAATCGCTGTACTTTCCAAATGATCTCTCAGTTCAGTAGTTTTCCTAAAGTGTCACTGTGTAAACATTGAATACTCATGCAGTAGTCTCTCTATGAGCTATTTAGTCAACAGGAAGAGGCCTGTAAACCAAATACTAAAATCTAGAACACAATACATCCTGCCCTGTCTCCAGCCATTCAAATTGCCAGGACATGTGCAGTAAACAATACAAATTTCCTACCAAACTGCAGGAGTTGGTAGGGAATATTGTAGACAAAAGGTTGCTGCTATATCACACCAGCCAGGAGAGATATTCAACACACATAAACATTTACCTGGATAAGTTTGCCAGCGAACTGGTTCACTTCATTCACTCTTTCCTCATGAGCTGCCAGGTCTGTTTGGAACTCTTCAAATTTCTTCTGCAAAACCTCAACGTGCTCTAAGTCTTGTCCAAGCTCTTCTGAGGTCACTATTGCTTCCTAGCACAATTAAAATACATACATATTTCAGTATAACCTACGAGAAATCACTACCAGAATCCAGGAAGCAAACTGGGCTAATCAGATTTTAAACTACAAACTTTCTTACTTCACAAAACATGAATCTCTCCCACCCAACAGCTCTCCATAATTACAGAAAACATCCTAGGTCACTACGAGTACTATTTTTTTCATCCTTGCTTTTCTTCAATTCTCAAATCATTAAATCAGTTCCGTTATCATAGGCTCATAGTTCTGTGGGTGCTGACCAACGCTGCAGCCATCAAAAACACTGACACAAAATATATATGGAAAAAACATGATTTTGTAACAACAAAATAACTGGCCACGCAGCATCTGAAATTTATCTTTTTCAGTTACTTATGGATTTTGTTGTAGTCTTCTGATATGAGACTTATTTATGCAAAGTGCCCTACCATACTCTGTAATGGTTATGCAGGGTTTAGGGTTCAAACCCGCAGTGACACAAAACCAAAAGCTATCATTACGAAAACCCAGATGATCATTTTGTGGCTTTTCTTGAGATTGTGGTTTGTGGTCTCTTTCCTCAGAGTTCAAAGAATTCAAAGCCAACAGTTCTCTTGCAGCAAGCAGCCTTACAATGTGCACCTGCAGATACTGCAATCTTAAGTAATTACATAAGTAATTAGGTACACATGGCTTGCTGGTTAGGCTGGCCACTTTTCATAACAAATCGTTTGGAACATTTGTAACAAAAATTTGCTTTTACATGTTGTAGATTTCCCTTATAAGAAACCTGAATTTGATTTCTACAAAAAAATACAAAGTTCTTCCTAGAGCAGAACCTAATGCTGGTTAAATTTAGCTATGCTGTCCAACATGCAGCCTTCACCTTACTCTAGTTCCCATTTTTTGTGGCTGCCAAAGGAAGAACAGTGGTTTGTGTACCTACTGCTCACACAACACAAATAGCCTAAATAAAACATACCAATAAAATGAAATGCCTTCAGAAGTTCTCTTGGGCTACCTGAACTCCAGCTGCTATCCAAAGATGGAAATTTCCACACACATTAATCCAGTTTCCCAAGAAGAACACAGCAAACATAGGTAATAATGTACCTTGTCATTGATCCAGTCCATGACATCTTCACACTCCCGTAAGAACTGCACCAGCTTCTGTGCCTGCAACAGCTTCACTCCCTTCTCTCTCATTTTTTCCAGTAGTAACTCCCATAGTCGGTGCAGCTCCTGCAAACGAGTCTAGAACAACAGGATGCTGATATTAAAATCCCATATCAGACAAGAACAAATGTGTTCCCTTCCTGTCCTTAGGATGAGGCTTTTTCCAGGGTGTCATGCTCCTAAATCTTACTAGACAGAGAGCAAAAGTACCTTATCAAATCTTCACCTCCAGTAATTAGTTTAATAGATATAAAATAACAACATAAAATTAGAAATTACCGAACTGAATATTTAAGCACTTACTATTAATTACTGAAACCATTATACAGTTATATTCATAGATGTGAAGTAAGCATTTTGAGATATAACTGGGTCTAAATTCTACAGTAGTGTGAAGTCAGACCCAAAAAACCCCAACAAATCACTGATGTTCCCAACTTTTAAAATGAAGTCAACTCCTAACGTGTAAATCTTGTTCTCATTTTGGCATATATTTATATTTGTGAACACATGTTTTGTTTCAAGTCAAATTTGTGCCACTCCACAGTATTTTCACCGTTTGTCCTAGCAGCAGTCAGATAATAGACTTAGCCAACACTGTTACATATTGCAATACTTAAATACTAGGAGCAGTTATTGGCCTTAATGTTGAGTCTCTGTGGCTGCATTCAGCCTTCCAAAACATTTGGGAGCAACTGTAAATTTTACAGACAATAAAAAGAAAACCACACTCCCACACAGGCACACAACTTGCAAAACAGGAAAGTATCTGCTCCACCCATCACCTATAAGGCTTTGCTCATCTAGATGTGAAACTTGAAAGTCATGCTAGAGAAGCTTTTGAACATCCAGCATGGGTGGATACTTATTTAATCCTTTTAGAAAGTTCAGTTAGGTAGGTTTCAAGGGAAGAGAAAGCTCACACTGCACGATTTTTAAGTGTTGCCCCAAAGGATAATGCAAATGTCAGGCAAGGAAGACAGAAAACATGGCAAAAAGAAGTTGCACTGCACAGCCAGGAGTTTCACCTACTCGTATGTGGGACCCAACTTGGGTGGCTGTTACTATTGGGCGCTGTGCAGTCCTGTACGGCGTGAAAGACTGAACCATTAAAAAGCAAGTTATCACTCCAAGCATAACACAAGTGAGAATTTACACAGAGCAGCACAGCCAAGAAACATTATTATTCAACATCACTCAACCAGCAAGTTATAATGTTCTATCTAAGCAAACAAATGCAGTGGTTAATATCCCAAACATTTGGTCTTGTGAATTGGCTGCTTCTTGATGCTGTGCCTTTTTTGAGAAGAGTCATTAAGAATCATTCATCATCTGCATTGTGACTTTCAACACATATTGGAATTACTGGAGACTTTCCAGGCCAAGTTCCTGGACTCCATGGGCAGAAAGTTCACTTATGAAGCAATGGTGCACTCACTATGAGCTTGGTGCTTAACATCTAAAAGGCTCCAAACGCAAATTATCTTGTGATTTCACTCAGTGTTTGCAGAATTGTAAAACATGTTCTAGAATACAGAGTTATGCACGCAACCTACGAAAACTGCTCAACAAAAAGTCTGTAAGAGGAAAAACGTTTTCAAACTCACTCTTATTGTTTCAGATGCAAAATGGCCTTCATTGATCATCTGATTTCCAGTCTCATCCAGCTTAACAATAGCCCCTGAATTGGCCTGTACTTCAGCTTCAAAGGCCTGGTGCTTCTGCAGCTTCCCCTACAAGCAAAACATCAAAGAACATGGTTGAAATTCAATGCACAGCTCTCCTCCACATACCCCAGCATCAGGATTTTTCACTCACTGTTTGCTATTTTGTACTGAAAGCAAACCAGACAATAGCATAGTTGAAGTCACAGTTGTATCACGTTTTGTGAGTAGATGCAATACTATAGGTATGTCACTGCTGTGTTTGCTCTCGTGCATCTGAGAGTTCTAACATCTGAAAATTCATCTCCCACACAAGTTGGTTTTCTTCAGATATCCTCTTACAGTGTTTATTCACAGAGCTGAAGCACTCAACACATTCTAGGATTAATCCAAGCTGGTTTTACACTACACTACAATAACTTTTTCTATATTGATTTAGCATATAATCTGCTATTAGAAACATCCCAATTGTGTCAAAGACTCAGTGTTCTTGGCGAGTACTTTGCAAGGGTGCATGTACTTGCATCCAACTTCTGTTTATTGCTCTCAGATCAAGTTACACTAATGCATTTGTTCTGTCTGCTCCTATTGACATGGTATGTCATAATATTAACAGTACAACGCCACAAGATAGCAGCAGGACTTGCCTGTAAATTGCTCGGGTCTTTGTAGTTTTCATCAGACGCTATCTGGAGTTTCTCTTGGATCCATTTCTCAAGCTCATCTGCATCACGCTGGAAGAACTGGAACCGATAGGAATCTTCGAGTTTTTGGCGCCTCAGAGAAGACAGCTCCTTGAACCTGTGGTAACGGTCCAGAACCTGCTGACGCCGTTCCTGGATATCTTCTGCTGTTTCCAACACTTTTACCCCACTTGGATCCATTTTCTGAAAGCCAAAAAACACTCAGTTAATGTTTGGTTTGCATTATAAAACAAAGGTATGAAGAGATCCATGAAGGAAGAACCTGTTTTTTTTTGTTTGCTGGTCATTGGGGTGTATTTCTTCTTTAAAACTCACATGTGGTTTACTTACAGTAAGTAGATATGTATACTGAACATAAATAAATAGAGACACATAGCAGGAAATCACAGGGAAAGAGAATTTACAACAGCATTAAACATCTGCTTGTCTTGGAAAGCTATGGCTGCCACTGCCTGCCCAGCAGTACAAAGGCCATGCTACCCACATCTCACCATGCAAGCATGGAATAGATTGTAAAAGGGTGCTTCAGGAACATGTCAGTGTGCACTTATGCATATATGTGTGTATACATACATATGTCCACGTGTAGATATATAAACATCAGATCTTTCCTGGACAACATGAAAACTTTATTTAGTTAAAATACCGAATAGAGATAAGCTTCAGTAATGATGTTTAACACTGTTCCTCACAGAACAGCTAACTAACCCACATAAGTACATCTATATGCATACAGACACATACACAGGGATTATACATGCATATGTTGATACACACGAGTGTGTGTGTGTGACACAGCCACCCTGCTCTCTCAATAAACAGCCATAAACCCACCCTGCCATGCCTTACACACATCTGCAAAAGCCAACCCAGAGGCTCAGGCTCCGTTTCACAGATCTGATGTTGTAATTTGAAGGAATTGAAGGAGTATTTTGTATTTGCAATCACCTTTACTTCTCAGTTCCTAAGCTTTCAGAAAGCAGTGATTTTCAGTAAGGAACCCGTGCATTACAATAGAAGTGTGACACAAATGAAGAAGTACCATTACTGTCAAAGAGTTTGGGTACTTACATGCTCTTTTGACAACTTGCTATGCGTATCAAGCAGCTGTTGCAACAAACAATCAGTGCTTGAGCAATTATGCAATTAATGTCTGGATGTACAAGTGTTCACATGTACAGCTTGGTTAATGCTTTAATTATAAATGCTGTAAGCATCAAACTAAACCTACCTCCCATCAATCCTACAAAATAAGAAGTGGAAGAGAAAGTGTAAAACTGCATGGAAAGACACAGGCAACCTCTGAAATATGCTGTTAAATACAAAATTAAGTTCTTTAGGCACTAGCTATAGCTGCATGCTTTAACTAGATGCATATCTTGCATAATGACATGAGAAACTCACCAATTTGGAACAGTATCTGCATGGCTGTGTTTGCTGTGTGCATTCCAGGCACTTGCAGTGGGGCAGAGCCCCCTGCCCAGCACTGCTGTGTCACAGCAGCTGTTACCTGGCAAACTCTGAACTCAGCTGCAATGCAGCAGTTCAAGGAAGGAAGGAAGGAAAGCTCAGCTCTGCTCTCTCTTCCAGGTGTGGCTGTTCTGCTGTTAAGAGGGGTGTGGAACAAATGGGCTGTGGAGGCTGAATGGCAGCAATGAAGCTTGGGGGTCACTGCAGGGGGACCAAAAGCTCCACTGGATTGGTATATCTGAGCTTTAAAAGATCAAACCCCAAATATAGCTGGAGGCCAGCTATGGGTCATCTCTTGCAGAAGACAGCTGTATGAAGGGCTGCTTCAGACTGTCTTTCCCCTCTAGGAAGCAAGCCAGAAAAATCAGAGGAAGTTTTTAGCAGTAACTTCCTTCCCCGAGCTGCTACATTGTGTAGCAACTCCAACAACTCTTTCTTGTTTCCGTTTTCCATTTTGAAACTGAATTCAGCAATAACAAAGGGGCAGTCAGCCTAACCCCAATGGACCACTCCTTGTGGATAAGGGCATCACCAGGACAAAACAGAACCCTCATTATGTTTCAGAACACCACACATACAATGCCAGACCAACTGTCAGCTTATATATCAGTAACCTCCGCAGCCCAAATGACCTCAAATTACTTTAAATTGTTATTCTATTAAATAATTAAAATATTAAATTGCTGAAGCTAGTTAGATCACTAAATTAATCTTCATTAAAATAAAAGAAGCCCCAATGCAATTTAGGCCAGTGGCTGGTTTGCCTCTCAGCACACCAGTTATGCAATCTGGCTCCTCTTTTTGCTGGGATCCATCAAAAGAAAGGCTCCCTTTATAACTACAGCAAGTCGAGCTAGTCCATTGTAAAAGAAGTGCTTTGCTCTAGCAATAATAGACTGTTCTTTCCTGCAGCAGATAGCTGACGTCAGCAAGGCGAGATGGTGCCAGAACACGATCAGCAGTTGCTGGGGAACTCTGTGCTCTGAAGTCATGGATGCTGCAGAACACCACCCCTCAGTGCCAAGGGACCGAGTGAGATGGTTCCAAGGCTTTTTGGTTCAGTGCACCATCTGCATTTCAGCCCAGAGAAGAAAAGGCTCCAGGGAAACCTTATAGTGCAGGGAATGTGGGAAGGGAGGGTGCAGTGACAGGACAAGCAGTAATGACTTTAAGCTAAAGAAGTGTAGGGTTAGGTGTTTGGAAGAAATTGTTCACTCTGAGGGCACTGAGGTCCTGGCAGAGGTGCCCAAGGCCATAATGGGGCCCTGGGCAGTGGGGGCTGTGCCCACAGCAGGAGCTGGAACCAGACGATTCTTAAGATTCTCCCAACTCAAACCATGCAGAGGCCTCCCCTCCAGCACACCTCTGCACGCCCGACAGCAGATGGGATGAACAGAAGCTCTATGAGAAGCACAGCTCACCCCGCAGCCAGCTGACCCCCCCCCAGCCTGCAGCCCCACCCTGCAGTGCCTGCACAGGCTGATAAGCTGCATAGAGACAGGCTGCGGGAGGCCACGCTGGGGGTGCAGTGTGCTCCTCATGCTGCAGGACGTGGCTCTGAATCAGGCCTTGCTCCCCTGAGAGTATCCGCCGTTCTGTCCGTGTGCTGTGAGACTGCACTTGGAAAGTCACTGATTGGCTCATGGTTAGCTAAAGGGCAGCCCAAAATGCTCCGTCACGCCGCACTGCTGCAGTGGTACTCAAAAATAAATAAATAAATAATAAAGCAGATTTAAGAGCAAAAAAAAACCAACCAAACAAGAACAAGTGAAGTCATTGCTCTCCTCCTACAGGCCAAAATGGCCAGCTTGCCCCGTTCTGCACACTGAGCATCATCAGCATTGCATATCAGCAATAGTGCTGGGGTGGGGGAGGCAGCGAGGTGGGCTCAGCAGGAATGACAGCAATGCTGGCAGGGCAGAGGTCAGCGTTTTCCTGACCTAAATGTGGTTTCAGGGATTGAAAAACTCCAATGCAAACTACACTGAGCGCTGCACAGCAGATTTTGGCAGCTTTTTCCAAACAGCTACACAAAGTTGAAAGACAAAAACCACCGTACTTGAAAAGCAATCAGATATCACTATATAGAGATCATGCACCCAGCACTGGTGACCCCAGCAGCAGCACTGCAAGGTTCTGTGCTGTGTCTCACTTGGCGATGCAGCCCCAAGCCATGGGGACACCATCACTGCTTCCATGGGATCCAATCACCCCGTGGCTTTACTCATAGAAAGGAATCACCCTGCCTGCTGCTGCCAGGGCTATGGCGCAGTGGGTGCACCTAGAAGTAAGGTGTCCATCATACACACCATGCTGCAGATCTTAAATGCAAACGAGGGATAATTAATGCTCAGTCATTTAGCTTGCTATTAATTTAAATCTAGAAAATAGAGAAGTGCCAAAGGCAGAATGCAGCAGAACCCCAATGCTCCTGGCTACCAACGTGGGTCAGCCAAGGACTGCACAGCCAAGCCAGGTGCTGCAGCATGAAGCCCAACATGTGCTGGAGCTGCCATGCAGGGCTGTAGGATCACACAGACCAACTGCAGCACAGGGAACGTCCTAACTCTGGGGACACATTAAGTTTGCATTGCAGGGACACAGAAAAAAGGTCTACTTTGTGTTTGAACTAAGGCAGGCTGCAAATGCACCAACACGGGCTGATGAGGGCTTGTGTACAGCCACCCATGTTTCAAAACCTGCACGGCAATTAAAGACCTGCTCATTTATAGGCATGTTAACTTTCTCATTCTGCAGCCAAACCAGTGAAGCTGCAGAACAGGGCTGAACTGCTGCTCTGAATTTGGTGCCTTGATGCAGAACTGGGTTGCTCTGCTTTTGGTGTCAGTGCAGCACTGCTCCAACACAGCACAGCACCCCAACCGCACTGCAGAACCGCAGGGCGACAGGTAATGGGATGTTACATAACTCCCCCAGCATGCTCCGTTCCTGTCAGTTCTTCATTATAATGCTAATCCCAGCACAGACATTCACCTGACTCATTTCCAGATAGAACCTGGCTGCTGTGTCAGTTTGGCCCCCGTTTTACCATCTCCAAACTGCAAACAGCACAGACGGACAGTGAGAGCGCAATGCGTGGGCTGTACGTCTGTGTGAGTGGATCTAATAGGAACCAGAACTGACTTTAAACGTACAATGTGCTGTGATGTAAATCCATCATTGATTTCCAGACGGCTAAAGAGACATCGCACAAGAATCCTCTAAAACAAGGAGCTCTTGGAAAATTAATCCACAGCAACAGCCAATTATACTGAACTACAAGGTGTTCACACATCATGCATCGTAGAAATTAGGAAACTCAAAGTATTAAGGGAAAGCCAGATGAGAATGAACAGAGAAGTACAAATAAAGCATTTGCTATGTCATACAAACTCTCAAACCAATGGGGTTTTGTTACAGACAGGTCACTGCAATAAAGGCAGGCAAGTATGGCGACAGCAGCACATGCATTACGTAGCAATACCTGGACTTTGACTTTACGAAACGATGACAACATGATGGAGGAATGCAGAGTCTAAAAGGGAGGGGGAGAGCGAGATAACATTCAGCTCACTATGAGTGCAAGGACATGGCTTTGTTCTTGTCTTCTAAAACACAAACCCCATCACAGCACACATCACACGCTTCCCCCTTGGTTCTGTGCCACACACAGCAGTTCAGTGTTCCACAAGGCAGCAGAACCCCCATGCAAACAGGTTACCATCACCAGCAGGAAGAGTTAATGCGGTCAGTGCTAACCTTTCTGGTTAACTGAGACAAACCAAGCCCTGCCATAATCTGAAGGTCAAAACAGACACTAAAGGAAGTTCTCTGGACTTGGCAAATGACGCTCCTTGTGACACAGTAATCAAATGGGGTGGCTTAATTTCAAGGCACAAACACAACGAGGTCTCAAATAACTCCAAAGATATTTCATTCCAATTGCCACAGTTGGAAAATGAAAACACCAACAGTTGCAGCAGGAGATACTTCTTGAGATGGCTCATTATGTAGCTGTTAAGTATATCTAATCCAATACATTTCCAGCTGAAAGCTGCCCTGCTGCTCCCAGCTCTATTTTCCCTATGAGTACACACTGCAGTCCCTGGAGCAGCCCACAGACAAGCGCAGTTTGCTGTCTTTGTGCTCGCTGAAGCCACTGCATATCTCCCATGGCATCTGCATAGCTGAGCACGGATCGGTGTCAGCAGGGAAGGCAGCCTGCCACCCGTTTGATCAGCAATATCGCCGGGCTATGCTTGGCAATCCCCACCAGCAGCATCTGCAGTCTGCTCCACCCCATTCTTCTGCTGCCTACACTCCAGGGCCAAATGGAACAAACAGACTCCCACACTACATGAACACGCAGGAGAGAAAAGGGAGGAATTGGTGTCATTTCTTCCAACGCAAGGGGAGCGATCCATTTCACATCAGAAAGCAATGTATTTCTGAAGCACACAACTGCGTGCCATAAATACATGATGTGGATAAAAACAAGCCGACAGTGACACTGAGCTATTTGCATTGAGTTACCAGGATGAGCTACGTGTGTAATAGTTGAGAAACAGGGATTTCACAGCGAGGTACCACCCTGCCTTAGGAGATGCACGGCTCCTCCTGCCTTCCTCCTCCTGTGCAGGAGAAAAACATGCAAAGATGGCTTAAAAAGACAGCTTAAAGAGACAGCCCTCACCTTCTGATATCCTTGTTATGATTGTTACTTTGATATTACACATACATCTGTCCAACTCCATTCACCATGGACCTCAAGGAAGCATCACCCCTAGATGTGATCTTACAGATGCAGTTTCATCCCAGTGCATTCAGATGGAGTTTCTCCCACCCCCAAGCAGTGACAGAAATAAACAATTCAATGCAAACAAGGGAACCTGCTCCTTTGCTGCCAGCACTTGCACTGCTGCACTCAGACCCTGCACGCAATGCAGCACAGCGCGCCCTATTTCCAACCTTTTGTTCATTATTTATAACCAGTTCAGCACAAACAACCACAACCCATCGTTAGGTGCATTTCAAGGCAATGGGAATGAGTCGTACATGGCAATTTAACCATAGCTTTGGAAATAGAAATGTATATTAAAGAATGGAGCCTGTGAGCAAGGCCATCCATGGAACCCAGCCTTTGGAATCTTCTGGCACTTGGCTCCAAGCACAATGCCAGAAGAAAACAGATACGATGTTTTCTTTGCCAGATAGATACAGAAGCATTTCAGGCAGGTTGGGGTTTGTTGTTGTTTTTTCCCTTCCCTGATGCGTTCATTTGCCATCTCCAGACAACTGCAGCTCAGAGCCCACACACACAGTGCAGTGCGGATGGCAGGGCACACACACTGCCATCCATCCCTCCATCCATCCATCCATCCATCCATCCATCCATCCATCCATCATCCATCCCCACACCCAGCAGGGAGCTGCAGTGGATTGCACACAGCTCCGTTCAGCCCTTCGTGTACAGATCTCACCTACCGAGGCACCAACCACTGAAACCTTAACAGAAGGGGAAAAAAAAACCAACAACTGTATTTCTGGTTGTTGTTTTTTCCCCTTTTTTTAACACAAAGAGGCTGCCAGACGAGGATCGGGCCCTGTGGTGCCGCAGTGCCCGCATTGAGCTGCCGCCCCTCGCTCCCCTCAGCCGCTGACCTTGGCGGGCGCTGTGGAAGCCATTGCTGCCGGCGGGGCCGCCTGTCACCGCCCGTCCCCTCCCCTCCCCTCCCCGGGGCTCTGAATGGAATTCCTGCCCTCGGCCGAGCCCTCCCGGTCGGATCTCGCGGCTCCCTGCTCGCCCTTTATCCTTTATCCCCCCTTCTCCCCCCTCCGTGCACGGAACGCGCTGAGATCCCTACAGGGACAGCGCTCAGAGGCCTCCCCGCGGCTGAGGGGAGCGCACCCCTGTCCCCACAGCGCTGGAGCGGGCTCTGCTCGCTCCAAGTGAAGCGGAGGAAGCCGCCCGCCCGCCTCAGCCCGCCGCCTCACCGGCTCCTCACGCAGTCCGCCTCCACCGCGCCCGCCGCCCCTCCGCTACGGACACCGCGCGCCGCCGGCGCCGCCTTTTATACTGCGACAGGAGATGACGTCAGCGCCGCAGAACGGGCTCCCGAGTGGCGGAAAGTGCCGAAGGGGTTCGGAAAAAATCGGCGGGGGAAGGGAGGGCCCCACCCACCCGAGAGCAGCAGAAGGGACAGAGAGCGCATGCGGACAGAGCCGAAGTGTTCCGGAAAGTGCCGAGTGGCTCCGGAAAGAGCCGAAGGGCGTGGCGGGATGCCTGAGTGAAAGGGCGGGGTGCGGGCGGGAGGCGGTGACTCGCTCTGTGGCCCTTCAGTGAACCTTAAAATAATATTAATTAACAAAAGAAAAACCAACGACAAAAAACCCAACAAACCAAAATGGGGCAGCAGCGTTAATTATTTACAATACCAACACAGCACGGCGGAGATGGGGGTCTCTGCTGCCTCCTCAGCCCCCGCCGGGGCCATCTTCTGCTCCTGAGGCGCAGAGCTGCTGAGGGGCTGAAGATCCGCTGCAGATTTCACTGTTAAAATCAATAAAAGTCGAAGCAGCCTCAGCAGTTCTGCGTTATTAAAGGTCTGAACCATGGAGGCTGCCGTTCTGGTGTCAAAAGCTGACAAGGCTCCCCACAGCTCAGGCTCCTCACCTGGCACAAACCATCTATTTTTAAAGGCATAAATCCAAAGGAAAACGAGCCCTTAGGATGAATAAGATGTTTGGAATAGACACATGAGAAAGGCTTGGCCGAGGCTCTCAGGTTTTGATAGGCAGAACGCCATCAGATCAAAGCACTGAGGGGGATTCGGTGATGTGTGAGTTAATAACACTTCTATTTAAGTGCTTAAAGGAAAAAAACACTGTTGCATCAGAAGCCGTACGACTGCATGGAACCATTGTCTCTAAGGAAGATTAGAGTGACTCACAGCAATCTTAGTGCATCTGGTCCTGAACACACAGCGCCTGCACATGAGATGCTGGCATTTGGGACTCAAATGTGTGTATGAAAACAGCATTTTGGTGTGAGCACAAGACCTTACCTGCACTGGGTCACCAGCCACCAGAGCCACATCCAGCCTGGCTTTGAGTGCCTGCAGGGATGGGGCATCCACAGCCTCCTTGGGCAACCTGTTCCAGTGCGTCACCACCCTCTGGGGGAAAAACTTCCTCCTAAGATCCAACCTAAACCTGCCCTGTCTCAGTTTCAAACCATTCCCCCTTGTTCTATCACAGAAACCAAAGACTTGAGCATTTTCAAGAGTACCGATTCAGATGCAGCTCTGGTATGTGATACAAGGAAACTGGGGGAGATTTGCATCATACTCAACAGCCACCAGTAACACTAACCAAATTAATTCCAGCATCAGTTTACAAAGACCGAATACAAACAGGATTTATTACCAATTTTCAAGTCCAAGTTCAGTACTTAAAAAAGGCCCAAGTGCACCATAATTCATTATAACCTTTTATCAAAAAAACTTCAGATCTGTGCATTAAAAACCCCAACCATTTCACATCAACGTACAGCACTCAGCTCCACTTTTTACAGCTTCTAATTCTGAAAGCCTTCATGAATATCAAAAAGCTATCTGATAAAAATAACACTTTTAATTGGCAGTTGTCCTGTGCAAAACCATGCAGCGCCTTCCTGAACTCTGAAGCTGATTTTCTCATCTTGGAAACCACCAAAATAGTTCAAGAGCAGCAGTGCACACCAAAGACACCTCCTACCACCCTCATCACCCACATCCACCCTGAAGGAAGCCATTGGGTTTACTGCCATCTCCCTCCAACACCTATAGAAAAGACATGAGCTGCCTCAGATTAGCACGAAAGAGAAAGTTAATACATATTTTAATAGCAAACAGACATTTAAAAATGAATTATTCTCAGAATAATCCACCGCTGGTATAAAAGTATTACAGTACTTGATAAAAACAGCATGAAGTCGGAATGAATATGCTGACATTAAAAGGCGCTTGTAAGATGTGATACAGAGCACTGCAGGAACTCAATGTGCCACCTCCCCCTAAAGTGATGGCAGAACATTGGACAAAGTGCTGCGAGGAATGCATCTTTCCACTGCTTTTTTTAATAAAATAACTATTAATTTCCATTCACTCAGCGGACAACAGGCATTTCTGTAGCTCCAGGAACTCACTGAGTTACATTCACACACAGCTTTTACAACCTCTCTTAAACCAAGAGCACTTGGAGCAACGTTACATTCAACAGAGATAAATGTCAAGGCTGATTGGCCAAATACCTTTCACCAACCATCTCAAGATGTCGTTTCTAAGAAACAAAATGCAAATGCATCACCAGAGCTGAAAACAAATCATAAAAGCGAGATGCAATAAATAATAAAACTTAAAGTCTCCCCAGTGTTTCCATGATTGATTGCTTGTTAAGACTCCTTACGGCTTTGAGGTATTTTCATTTTGTGAACAGAACAGCACCAAGCAAATGTTTCAATTCTGAAGTCTATTAGTAACCAGAAATGCTGCATTTAAAGCATCTTCTGCACTTCTAAAAAAGGAAAAATCCTCGGTGGTCCATAATTTACTATACAAAAGCTTATAAAAACACAAAGAACAGCTTCCATCACTTCCAACAAATCAAACGAGACTCTGTTCTGTCCAACATAAACTTCTTATTAAACTGAAACCAATGGATGGAATGTGAACTCCCTGTCCATCACAGTCCAACGCGTGCACTTAAGAAGCAGCTCTGCCAGCATTGATATCCAGGGAGGATGAAGAGTGCAGCAATTCAGGACCTCCAAAAGGAAGGCTGCAGGAAGCCCTTTGGTAACGGGATGTCCTTCTTCTGGAGGCTTTCCTGGTGGAGAAAAGACAACGAAACAAAGTGAGGAAAGGAATAAGAAATAGATCTCTCAGTTTGCCATCCCTTGTATTGTTAATGAAGTGTACAGAAGTTTGTTTGAAATGAAAGTGCAAACTGTGGTGTATTAAAACGCGATAGCTTCGGTTTAAGACAAAATTCACAGAACAAAATGCAGCATTTAACAGTTCTGCAGGCTTCCTCTAAAATAACCTGTGCAAAACACAAAGCTGCACAAAGAGCAGCTCCAGACACCTCCTTCCTCACACAGCTAATCAGGGCAACAGCAAAAGCAAGCGAGCTGCTGCTGAAATTCAGCTGTTAGAAATGACTCAGCACAACCCTCCCCAACCTGTCCGCCTCCTATCACTGCCACCAGCCTTCACTGAATATCCATTACATCAGAATATATCAACACTGAGAAAAACACACCTGAGGTAAGAAGGAAGCGAGATGCCGGACATCACAGTTATCATTAAGAGAATTCAGTGACCAACAGCCAGGTTACACCGTAGTTACAAGGCTGGACTATCAAGTGTGCTGCTGGCAGCACCAGCTTCATTATTGGAATGATGCACATATTGAACAGAGCAAAGGAAAGAAAATGATTTGAGAACTGAAAAATGCTGTTTTACCTCCAGGAATTGCTTGAAACGCGTTAAAGAGGCCTTCTGTCCAACGTTGGTAATTGCTTCAATCCTGCAGGAATAACAGCGTGTCTCAAAACCGACTCAGCTGAGTTTGATTTACAAGCAGATAGAGAGCGAATGTCAGAGATGGGAAAAGGTGGAAGAGTCTCTTAAAAGCAAGCACTCAAAGGTGAAGAGCGGGACTATTTCCCATCCGAACACAACCATCGTACCGTGGGATGTAGTCTTCTTGCATCAGCAACAACAGCTTCCAGAACTGAACGTGGTATTGTTTCATCAGAGCATTGCCACACACCTGCGGTATGGAAACACACAAAGATCACATTGCAGACCTGGGCCTCAGATCAGCGTGACACCTTCCATCACCTTGTTTGATATCAATGAGAAAGAATCAGCTGCTACATGGGCTCACACTGCGACATCACTGACCTCCAGGAAATCATAGAGCAGCGTGGCTGTCACCACCACCAGAGGTTCCATGTTCAGCATCTGAGCGAGCCAGCACCACCCATAGTTCAGCCCATGAGGATGTGCCTGTAAAGCAGTAAAACAAGTTAATGCTACACAACATGCAAAACGCTATTAGAAAAAGACATTGCTTTTAACTTCCATTCTCTTTCATAGAGTTATTTTACAACAGCCTTACATACTGTGATACATAGTGATGAAAACACTGCGAAAGTAAAGGTGTAGCAAAGTTCTGACTGTGCTGTTACACATCCATACCCCTTGTTTGTTCCCATAAGGCCAGCGGAGCTGAATGAGAGCAGCGTACAGACGAATCAGTCCTGACATCCGCTTAAGAAAATGATCTTCCTCTTCCATCTTAGAATCCTGAACATGATACCCCAGCGTCCTAAATAGGAGACGTTGCATTATTAGTACAACTCAGTGCTTCACATGAATCTTTGCAGCTCTCAGCTTTAAGTCAGCTGTGCTGAGATAAGGGATACTCTAAAACTAAGAATTATTGCAAAGGCTGATTGTTACATTGTGGATAATATTTTCCACTGGTTTATATCGTGCAGAATCTTTAGGTTCTGCAGTGGATATTTCAGCCGATATCAAGCAGTGGCTGTTATCTGCTATTTGAGGAGGACAAGGAAGATGAAGCAAAAGAGCATCCATTATCCCTAAAAATACTTCCAAAGGACACAGCACCCTCCAGGGCTGCACACTTCTGAGTAAACCTTCAGAGCCTCTGCCAACATGGCACAGTGCCTTGTAATCAAAGATGGAAGAAGTGGAGTTCACTCAGGAGAATGCATTCTTTGTCCTTCTAGAGCAGATGCTGAAGAACTAAAGTCATTAATTTACCTCTGATATTCTTCCATAGAAGTCCCCTCCTTGTATGCAGGGTAGAATGGCACGGAATAGGGGCACGCCTTGTGCAGGTGAGCTAAGAAGAGCTCTCCGACTCGAGGGTGCATTTCCCAGATCCCTGATATCACCAGTGCAATCGGGAAGGCTGACTCACGGTGAGAAGCAACCTCTTCTTCTCCTTGTTTCTGGAAGGGGGAAAGAAACAGTTAAAGAAGGACAGCAGCATCCCAAAGAGCTTCCTAAAGCACCAGTTACATTTATCTGCTCGATAAAGAGAACAGTGCCTCACCACAAATTTCTCTGCAAGCTTGTAATAAACAAAATCCAGGCCTTGTGGGAGCTGAGTCACCAATACAGTTTCCCCTACGCTCTGAACAGGCTTTCCAGAGAGCAAGTTATTGAGCTTGTCAAAAATCTGTCTTAGCTGAGAGCCTGTAAATAGAGCAGAGATGTACAGATAGGTCAGGAAAAAGCAGAAAAGCCTTAATCAGATCCCATCAACAGATCTGCGCCCTGAAGAACGAGGCTCCTCCAACTGCTGTGATTAAAGAAACTGAACCGTGATGAAACAAGGTGTGTCTGAAGGAACTGACACACTTGAAAACCATGAGCAATGCTGTGCTCCAAAGAATTGGGAGCTTCCTACAGCAGCTCTCTCTCATAGGGGTAATCATAGAAACTGTGGATACTTGGTGTCCTACTAAAATCACGGCAGCTAAAGGCATTCATTACAGTTGGGTTCTTAGCGTTTTCCTGACCTGCAATGGTCGAGATCTGGCTCACAGGGATGGTAACAGCTTTCTGCAGTTCCATTCTTATCTTCCTGACCTGCAGAAGAACAACAACAACAATTAAAAACCCCACCAGCACTCTGAAAACCTTCACAGAGCAAGAGGGCTGACCAAGGCTGAAACGCCTTCAGTGACACCACAGTGTGAACCAGCACACTGAGCAGAGGCTGCTGTTGGAAACTGTGCTAATGAAAGCTCCCTCTTATCTACAGGAGAGGAAGATAACCACCCTTCAGCAGTGTTATCATTGTTCGTACCTCGCTGTCTTTGGAGCTGCTCATTGCACTGAATGCAGCAGCACACTGGGCTGCAGCATCTTGAAGCTGTTGGTACCGTTTCATAGTGTCTTCCCCTGCCTTAACTGAAAGTGCTATGTAAAAAAAAACAACAACAATTGGAAAAGTTAGATAAGTTGTGTTGTCACAAGAATAACATTCCAAAATAACATCTGGCTAAACAGTAAAATAGACCAGAAACAGAAAAGGAGGATAAGGAGAGAAAATAAAGCCCAGCCAACCGTCCTTCTGCTGCTTCCCTCCCGCTGGCTGTGCAGGGGCAGGAGTCTGAGCTTCTGCCTGTTGCTTCTTCAGTAACTCCTCCTGCTTCTGTTTCTTTTCCTGCTCATCTCTCCTCTTCTTTTCTTCCACTGCTGCAGCGATTTCCTGCTGCATGTTGGAGACCAGCCCTCGCATTTCCTTCAGGGCTTGTTCGGTATTGGCCACATCCAGTTGGGAAGGGAAACCTCTCTATCAAGAGACAGAGAAGGCAACGTAGCATCAGCCATTGGTTCTGCTATATGTAGACTGCTACATCAAAGAGCCCAGAGCCTTGAAGTGCTGGGCTATGTTTGAATAAGCTGCTTTGGAAGAGAACAGTGGGAAGCTTTAAGAAGGGACAAGCAAAAGGAAGAACAACTCCCTACCTCACTCGTGGTTCGGATGAGCTCTGACACCAGCCCACAGATCTGGTTGCCTCGATTGCTATATGCAGAAAGGTCAATTTTTGGCAAGTCCTTGTGCTTGTAATTGGGATCGATCTGCTGGTTCAGCTGCAGCAGTTCCTCCTGAATGGAATAAAGGCGACGTAATCTTTCCTGGCCTTCTTCCCTACGCAGCCGCTCCTGCTCCTCCTGGCGCTGCCTCTGCTGCTCTGCCTCGCGCAGCTTTAGGTTCAGTATCTGGAGAGAGGAAGAGGCAAAGTTCAGTAAGGGCAGCTTTGGGGACCTTCCTGCCTCAAGGAAATGAAGATGCACAAAAATGCCACCATTTTACACCAGTTATGGTCTGATTTCCCCCCATAGAAGTACTACAGAGCCTGGAATAGCAATGACTTACAAACTGTCTGATAAGAACTATCACACACCTTTGCTCTGTGCCGATGCTCCTCTTTCAGCTTCTCTTGCTGTCCCTGAGTTTCCTTCAAACTAAAACAGGCACAGCAAAAGCACTCCATTAAAGACACGAGCAAGGAAACACAAACACGCATATACACCCCCACACAGTACAATACAAGCGTTGTCAAGCATTAACCCCCCTTTGATTAAACATTATAACATCCCGAGGATACCGGAGTCGCTCTCACCTCTTCTCCATCACTTCCCGCAGTTCCTGGATCTCCTGACGCCGCTTCAGCTCCTTCATCTCATCGAAGCGTTTCAGCTGTTCCCTCGCCATGTCGTACGCTGCTCTCACCATCTGCTCCTGCTGCTCCTGCCGCTGCCGCAGCCTCTCCTGCAGGATGCACCTCCATGGAGCAGCCCAATTCACACCAAGGAAACACACATAAAGCCACCCAGAGCCAGCGATGTGATCTGTGTGACGCTGTCCTACACCAATATCCCACACAGTGGTTTAGGCTCAGTCATGCTTTTATTTCTACTTACCCTTCCCTTCATCCTGTATATCTCCTCATACATCTGAATGCAGCCTTCAACTTTCGCCATTTTAGATACGGGAGGGATGGGAAGGACTTCGACATTCACCTCCAGCACAGCGGGATCGTTGTGTCCCTGCAGAGCCGGCACAAGGTGGGATCAGTGACTGCCCCTCCAACACAGAGCTACCAACATTCATCAGGGCTTCACCAACCTCACAGCCCCACAGCTCAGCCTCCCTGCCAGCCTCCCTCCTTTCCATCAAAGGGAACGATGCTCTTTGTACCCACTTTATCACCCCGGTTATGATACATAGAGCTGGAGCGGAGCAGCCTTTGCCCCGCACATTAATGGAGCACAACACAAAACGCATCAGCAGCTCTCAGTAATTAGAGTTACCTTGGTTTGGCTCCTCGCTGCAGCTGCGGATCCCTGCCCCTCCTCGCAGCCGGACTCCGAGCTCTTCTCAGCCGCCGGATCTGATCGCGGAGCGGCACCTTTGGGTGCAGAACCGGGCGGTGCCGCTGTCTGGGCCGCCGAACCGGCCATCTTGTCCAGGACCCACCCGGCGTACGAGGTCAGCATCAGAGGGGAGATGCATCCCTCCAAGATGTCCTGCGGAGAACGGATCGGCAAGGTAACGGTAACGCACGGCCGGGACGGGCTCCGCCATCCCCCAGCAGCCTCACCCACCTCGTCCCTGTCCGAGTGCCGGCAGTATTTGAGCCGCCCTTTGCTGGACGCTCGCAGCGCTTCCAGCGTCTCCCATCGCAGATCCCTGCCCTGCATGGCCGACCCGGAGCCTTCATAGGCCGCGCCGTCATCCCGCTGGGCGCACAGCGACTTCCGCTTCCCCAGCCGCGCCGCCATCGCCCCCTGGCGGCCGGGAGGAGCCGTGAGCCCGGCAGGGAGGAGCAGCGGGTCCGTTACCGGGTCGGTTGTGCCGCTGCTCCTCGCGCTTTGCACCCAACAGCCGCTGCGGGCGTTGCGGGGCGGGCGGTTCGTAGGGCTGTGTGCGTGCACTGCTCCTCCAGCCCCTCCAAACAAAGCCCAGATGCCTTTGTGCGCAGCGCACTGACAGCAAACACTCCCATATCATCAATCACAATTTATTATATTGTTTTTTCTCCATAGCACCTTTAGGATTTCCTTTTAAAAAGTGACACACCAAATAACCGCGTTCTCAAATAACGATTATCTCAGAAAAGCTTTATGACAAACAACACCCCCCGTGCACAGCCATAGGATAGAGTAGGGTTAAAAACAAAAGCAACGTTGGCTTTAATCCCCACCAGGAACCAGCCGCAGGGAGGAGCAGAACAGGGCACAGAGCATCACAGGTTGGTTTGATGGAGGCACTGAGCAGCAGCTGATCAGTGCAATGGGCTGCCAGCTGATCAGTGCAATGGGCTGCCAGCTGATCAGTGCAATGGGCTGCCAGCTGATCAGCGCTTCATGCACACACTGAATTCACACAGTGAGACCCGGCTGAGGTTGAGCTGCAACCTGCCCTTTGAATTCAGCTGGTCTGGGCACAAGTCCTGGGGCTGTTTGGGCTCAAGGAGGGTCAGGGTTGGGGTGTGGGGTAAAGCAAAATGAGAACACACTAAATAAAGCAAAGATCACTGAGTACAACACGAGTCAATGTAACAAACAAACATAAATCATCATTTCTGCTATAAAACTGTTTGCAAACACTGCAGTGCTTCAGAAGAACCTCTTGTAAGCACAAAGCCCCGGCACAGCCCCCATTTTCAGCTTCTCGCCCCCCTGAGGGGTGGGTGGGCTTCCACCATCCCATCCATGTAATAACAAGAAGCAGAAATAGCACATGATCAACCCCAGGACACAGAACAGGGGGAAGGAAAATAATGAAGTGTGGGAAAACAGCTCTGACAAACATGAACACAACTAAAAGCACTGCTGGGCTGAAAGGGCTGAAACCAGCCAGAGCTCAGAGGATGGAAAGGGCCTTTACCACTGTATGCAAAACCATCTGGTTTTGGGCACAGCTTACAGAGTGACACCAACCTCCATCACCATCCAGCACCAGACCAGCGCTGCTAATGCTCTGCATGCTCAGACTGCATGCCGTCACCATCCCATCACCTCCTCCCTTCAGTGACCCTGAAATTTCTCCATTTTCAGCCCATCTTCTACACAACGCATGGCTTTGACACAGTGCTCATTTTGTGCTTCAAAGCAGAGGTGCAGAGCAAGCGCTGCCCTCATGGAGAAGAACGAGAGCGGCTGGGAGAGCCCAGCAAGGCACTGTCAGCAAACACGTTGGCATAGGAAGACTTGAGGAACTGGACGTAGTTCTGCATGCTGCGGTTTGTGCTCTCCGACTGCTCCAGTCGGTCCTTCAGGTCCTGCAGGCGGCTCTCGTAGCGGCGCTCTGCCTGTAACAAAGCACAGAGCGCAGGATGAAGGACAGCACAGCTCACCCTGTCACTCCTTAAGCTGTTCCAAGAAATCCCTGCAGCCAGCAAAGATGAGCACAGCAGTGGATGGCGTTGCCATGGGTGCTGCTGTAGCCTTTACTATTTGTTGTGCTCATTCCCAACATCCCAACTGGACAATGAATAACAAGAGACAACTGCTGCCAGCACAGCCAGCACTCCTCGCAGATCACTCACATCATCTTTGTTCCGCCGCAGCTGGCTCAGCTCTGTCTTTGTCCTACTCAGCTGTGTCTCCAAATCCAGCACCTTGGACTGGGCTGCCCTCTCTCTGGATGTTGCTCGTTCTCGAGTTTGTTCGACCTGCACGTAACAGAGAAACAACCTTGTAGGAGAGGTGTCTGTGGAAGAATGATTCTGCCCTGCCTTACTGCCCGAAATCCCCTGCACGTTTACTTGGACATAAGCAGCAGGTCAGCCCAGGGCTTTTCTTACTTCTGTTGCAAACAATAGCATGGGGTTCCATTTCTCAAAGGTTTGAGAGCTACCAAACAGTACCAAAACATCTTTTGCATTTCATCAAATGTGATTATTTCAATAGTTTGGTCATAGGCTGGGGAACGTTTCCACTTTACAGCCTGGGTAGTTGCAGGGACATAACAAACAAGAACCCCTTACCTGTCGTTTGGCATCTTCAATGGCCATTTCCAGCTGACGAGCCACAGAGCTGCACTCCCGGGTCTTCTCTTCTAACCGCAGCTGGCACTGATGGATTGACTCCTCACGCTTTGCTATGACCTGCAGGAACTCCATGTTCTGGGCACTCGTTGTTTCTAGTTTTCTAGGTTAAGACAAGGCAAGAAAACCTATTCATTTTAAATGGAGAGCATTTCAGACTACGTTTTGGTCAGGTCTTGGCTGGCCCCTGTGCCCTATTAAATACTTCTTCATTTCTCTAATCAGAACTCCAAAGACTGAGGGACACTGAGGATTCACACACACACCTTTCTCCAGATGTTGTCACTAAGAAGAACTGATAAACATGGATAAAAACCTCCAATATTCAGTAACCTCAAAACTGTCCAGCCGGGCTGGTACCACAGCTGTTATCTGCTGTGCAGGCACAGTCCTTTCTAACAACATTTGTCAGGTTTGCTGCAAGAACCTACAAATCCCTCTCTAGTGGACAGTTACTGATTAGAGATCCCTGTGAGACGAGTAAATGTGCAGAACCTGGAGACCTGTGGGGCACTCGAACAAGACTGGAGATGTTTCAATTCTGTGAAAAGAAAAACACAGAGTACAGAAAGGAAAAGTTAACGGAACAAGAGAGCCTCATGTTTCTAACCTTTCTAGCTCCTCCACCTTCAAGGTGAGCTGCTTTTTCTCCTCCTGGGCAGACAGATACCTCTCTCTTGTCATCTCCATTTTGTCCCCCTGGAGCTCAATCTAAAAATCACAGCCATTAGTTACTTTACAGAACAGTCACTGCACACACACGACCAACCCCCTCAATAAAACACACGCTGCTCTCCAGGAAGGAAATGCTCAGTTCATATTTCTGGAGAGTCCTAGAAAAGAAACACTGGATAGAAGGCAAAGCTCTGAGCACGCAAAACATCATTTCATTGGAGCTTCCAGCTAACAAATATGATAGGTATTATAATATTTCTCATATTGGGTATGAGAAAGTTCTTCACTGCTTCAAAAGGGAAAGCCAGGTTGGTAAAGCTTGCATGCAGAGCAGACACCTCTAAGTACAGCAAAGCACACGCATTAAGAACAGCCACATACCTGACAGGAGCCCACAGAGACACCACAGACTTAAACACGAGGAAGGTTTACCACTCCAAGCCAAGGAGAGTAAAGCTGTCAAGACTATAGGATTATTTGCTGCATCCTGAGGCACGACTGTAGATGTCCTGCCTGTCTACAGCTGTCCTGGAACACCTACACAGTGCTCCTGGGAACATAAAACAGGGACTGGGAAAACAACCTGAGACGAGGGTGAGAAAACAAGGATGGGACAGCATTATCAACAGAAGACCAGAGAAAGGAAAACCAACAAGGTGATGGAAGTAACAGAAGGGAGCGGTGACATCTGCAAGCGTTGTCATGCTGCTGTTCAGGTCCCATGATGGTTTTGCACCATGGGATTCAAAACCTTCCAAGCAGTAAGGAATGCGGGTAGCTACGCTGCTAGCTTCTCACACAAAGACATGGCACACACCTTTATTTTGCAGTGCACGTTTAATCTTTTCAACAAGAGACAAGAACAGAGACGGAGCGGCTCCAACCTTCCTGCGGTCAGCGATTCATCTTGGTCTCAGGGTGAGAGGTCTCTGTAGGAGGTGAGGGATTCTGCGCTGTAAGAGGTTTCTGCCAGTCCCTTACCCGCTGACGAAGATCCGCGATCATGACAGACAGGTCCATGTTCTTCTTCTCATAATTCTGAAGCTGGTCCTGACATTCTGCCAACTGTGTCTCTGTGATCTTCAGGATCTCAGGCAGCTTTTCCAACTCAGAAAGCTGGCTCTGGAACTGCTGGCGAGCCTAATGAAAGCAATAAGCAATTTTCAAATGGTTAGAACCATTTTAGTCTAGACAGAACTCCTCTGAAAGCTTCCTTCATTTGCACTATGGTGACATTGTGGATATTTGTCAAGTATTGGAGGTTAAAGTGTAATTAACGTCTTCTACCCCCTTTACAATCTGATATCCACGGATCCTGGCCTTCAGTTTTACTAGAAGCACGAAGCTATTTTACAAGGACAGCTGTTCCATGGCAGACAGCAGTACAGTTCTAAGCCACTATTTCTGCAGCAAAAAAAAGCACTACATGATTTAAAGATCCCTACAGAACGTCACATAGACAAGAAGTTGTTAAATCTTCAGTAATTTCTGCTGAATGAACAAAGCTAATCAAAACAAGGCAATGAATGTATGCGACATATCAGCCTTTAGAGGAATTAGTACCAGTTCGATCTCCTTGTTCATTTCATCCTTAAGTTCCTCCTTCTCTTTATCACACTTCTCCAGTTTTGCTGCCACATCATCTGCTTCCATGCGGGTCTCCAACACCTGGGCATACAAAAAACAAATGTACTTTACCTGTTATATATTGTTTTCAACACACATGCTGTGATTTGGAGTAGCTAAAACTGCTCAAGAATCAGCAACAAGTTCCTTGCCATCCTGACTATCAGTGCAGGCTAAACTTGGAATGGAAATTCACTTTTTGCTTCTCCTGCCACATATTCACCCTTTTTACTTTATGTTCCGAAATACCCAAATATCCAAATATCTCACTGTGTTCCTTTATCTTTTGAAAAGGAGCAAGGAAAAGAAAAATAATTCAGGCCTATGTTGGGTTTTTTCTTTTTCCCCTCTCCATTAATCAAGATCTCTGCCGTAGCTCTTCCTAATGATAAAGTTACCAGCAGATACTGAGGAAGGGAATTCTCCCACATTTCAGCACTAAAGCACACAACAGTCTGAATGCCAAAAGAATCAAAACCACAGGAATCTCCAAGAGCAATGGGAAGGTTAACAGGACAGAATAACCCACAATGGTAACAAGAGAAAGCACATCTGTGTGAGGAAGGAATCCGAAAGGTGCCCACCTGTGACTTGTAGGTTTCAACCAACTCTTCATAATTCTTGACAGAGCTCTTGAGCTGCTCTACTTCCAGATGCGCTTCGTTCAGCTTCTCCTCCATTGGGGCCAAACTTGCCTGGAAAAAAATAAAAGCATCTCCTGCTGAGTGTGTGAATGTAACTGTTACACCAGCTGTCTAACATGGTCTAGGTTGGAAAACAAATAAACAGTGTGAATTAGCAAAACCTCCCTGGCAAGCTTTCCCCATCAAATTCAGGATACAGTAAAACTAGTTTGAAACAAAGCAGCAGCAACAAGGCAATTCACCTCCATTGTCAGAGGCCGAGAAACTCATTATAATTTCTGCTTCTTTGTGCAGCATTTCAGCTTGGAGTCACTGACCTTCAGTCTTTCATTCTCTTCTCTGAAAGAAGTGTTCTCTGTAGTTTGTTGATGCAATTTATCAATCAAGGCATCTCTGTCCTCTCGCATCCTGTCCTCCATGGTTGCCTGCTCTTCTAGCAAATCTGCAACACGGCTGCCATGCAGAAAGAAAAATAACCCTTCAATGACATAAAAGAATCAGACTCCTACTTATCCCATATTAGCTTCAGAGACGTGGCTTTTCTCTGCCCTGCCATCCTCCTGCTTTATTCACATTTACACATTAACCACATTCTGTTCAACTACCTCTATCTTCTCCACTCACTGAAAACCAACATGAATCGTCCCCCTGGAACTCAAACACATTGCCTCCAAGACACACACCATCAGAAGATGCTTCTCTCATCTCACATCCCTATTTTTTTTCCTGCAGCAACAACTGTACTGCAGTGATACACATTTATTTACTATATGTCAAAAGTGCCATGAACTAATCTCTTTTATTCAGCAATCTCAAAAGAAGGAAATCCCTTATTATTTAAAAGCATTAAAAAAGGCAAAGGATCACAGAGATTTAAGCTTGAGCAAACCCTTACAGCCCACCTTTGCTGCGGCAAGTCAGCAGCAGAAGCCACATTTTTGTCTCTTGATCCCTCCAAACTCTGCTACCCCATTGACAGGGCTGCTTTTGCTTGGATGTTTACTGACAGCTCAAATTAAATAATTACTGTATTCAATTAAATCATCCCTGAACTACGAACTCATTCACACCCATGTTAGTTTCTCCATACTGATTTTATTCTAACCTGTTCACTGTAACCATCTCCATTTCAAGGTCGCTCTTATCCTTCACTACTTTGTTGTAGCGACTCCTCCAAGACTCCAGAGTAGAAAGTGCTTCTGCAACGTAACTGTCCTGTCAAAAGGAAACACGATGAAAAAAACATTACTGGGCTGGATGTGGGATACCCAGGCAGCATGCAGATGCTGATATGAATAAGCATCCTATCTGCAGAGACTTCATTAAGACTTAAAAACATCAAAGCAATTATTTTTGCTCTTCCTGATTCTTCACAGAGAGGTCTCCAGCAACGCTGCTGTTAGAAAATAAACATAACAGCATGGAAAGGAGAATCCTCTTTGAAGACAGAAAATAAATTAGTATAATTTAATTATACTAATATACTAATATTATATTATAATATTATATTAGTATATTATAATATACTAATTAGTATAATTAGTATAAATTAGTAGTCCGGTATTCTCAAAACAAGGAAAGGATCAAGGAGCATAAAATCCACGTTCCCTTCTGACTATCTGACTTTTCAATATTTCCTTGATATCCTTCAGTAAGTTTTCAATAGGTTTGTGGATTAACAACCCACTTCATTAGAAATTCTCAGCCAAAACCAGCAGTCCTTATTTTCATGGCTTTTGTCAATCCTCAGACAGTTCTGAATAACAATGTGGAAAAAAACAACACAAAAATCAGACCTGCTGGTTTTGTGATGGCAGAGAAAACTGGATCTGTTCTAAACTTAGCACAAATGGGCCAAGGCACTGAGACAAAAATAAACCTCATTAGTTGAAAGCAGAGTCTCTCCCCCAGGGCCGCTTCCAGAAGCCAAAGGTTTAAAGGCACGACCTGAAATGAGGTCTCCCCTTGTGTCTCATCAGTACCTTCTCTGCCAGCTGTACAGCCAACTGCCCCGCACACTCCTCGCACCGCTCTGCCCGCTCCTTCTGTGCACGGAGGGCTTTCTTCAGGGCATCTTTATCACGGTCTGCCTTCTGCCTTAGTTCTTTCAGTTCTTCCTTGACACGTTCCAACTCTGCCTTACGCTGAGCTTCACTGTGCTCCAGATTCTGCAGTGTGGGGAGGAAGCACACCACAGGGAATCATGTCCTCATACCTACATACCTAAAGCAGCAACACATTTCCTAGAAACCCTGGAGAAAGATTGGCACTACTCAGTCCTGCCCTAACATGAACAGACATGCCAGCACTGATTCTAAGAGTGAAAAAGGCATTCATGCCCACCTGGATACAGAAAAAGCAAAGCTATACATTTAACCCTAATGCACTCCAGCATTTGTCTGCTTGTAAACAAAAAGCTACAGCCTACTCTAGCTACACAAATTATTTCACTGCACATTATAAAATGATAACGTAGGACAAAAACTAGTTTAAGATGCCAAAATTAGTCCTCTGAGTTTTTGTTTCTGGTTTCTAGAATGGCTTAAAACTCTGAAATTATTTCCAGTATTCCACCTCGAGACAAAAGATTTCACAAACCAGAACTAAAAGTTGACTCTCAAACATCCTTTAAAGCTCCAATGAAATGAGGCAAATCTCACCCTAATTTAAAGGGCTGTAACTCGAATGGCCTCTTGGTACTTCAAAGCCAACCTGTCCTTATTCCTATTTGTATTATTTCATTTTCTCCTTCACAAACTGCTCTCCAGAACACTGACTTCAACCTTGACCAAGGGAAATACAGCTCTATGAGCCTTCTGATCTGCCCAAGAACATCCTTTTTATTGACTGATATACTTACACCTAACACTGTTACTCTATGCAGCTGTAGAGCTTAACAAAATGAAATTCTCTTGTCAACCACTTGCACAGTCACATGCAGCACTGAAAACATACCTGGACCTGCACTGTCAGACGGTTGTTCTCAGCTTCCTTCTGTCGTAGCTGTGCTTGTAAATGGCCTTTCATTGATTCCAAAGATTTTGAGAGCTCACTTGCAGTCCTTGCCTGATCCTAAATAAGATACAAACAAGACACCCATGTGTTTCTTCAGTAAGCTGGTGAGAAGGAGCTCTTTCTAATATGTAGCCATTTGTGAAGAAATCTGATGTTGTCTCTTGCCATCTCCACCTTGCTCATATGTACCCTCACAGCTCCACTTTTCCAGCAAAATGGGTGACCAATAAATAACCGTTTATTTTATATCAGATGTAAATGAGTGGCATGGAAGATTTGTTCAAGTGAAAAACATCCTCCACATCTCATCCATGACACTCGCCTTTTCCTTCTTTAACAGAGGGACAAACTGGAATTTGATACCAGGAACCCACCAGGCCTTAAACAGAAAAGTAATTCAACAACAGGCCCAAACAAGGAGAGAATAGCACCTATTCAACTTGGTGATGTTTTCTCAGCAGAATATTGGGCACACAGCTGTGTGGGAATAGGTAACTGCCTATTTTCATAAATATATACACAAACAATATATGTATTGTTACTTATCAAGTAACTGTCTGCAAGTACAAACCCATATTTTGGGCTATTTGTGAAGGTGGAGCAAGAACTGAAATACAGAATAAGGAAGGTACCTTTTCTTTCTGTATCTGGATAGAAAGACTGTTGACCTCACTTTCTTTCTCCTGAAGTCTCGTCTGAAGTTGCTGTAAAACAAGCACCACTCAGATTTTAAGTACCAAACACATTCAGGTTAGCAGATGACTGAATACAGACAAAGGAGTTTGCAATTTTCTGTCTTCCTGCAGAAGAGGATATTTTGGTTTGCGTACCAACTTCTCTTCATCTGAGTCAGCCAACATTTTCAACAGCACACCTTGCTTGTCCAGTATCTTCTGAGCATCCTTCTGCAAAATAAATGTGCGAGAAATACTGTTAACTAAAAATCCTTCTTTTTACAGATGGAACTGAAGAAATCAACAGGTCTCCCCTTGTTGCAGTAGCAATTACCAAAAGATACCAAGCACAGAATTTGCTCAGTCTTTCACATATCAAAACCTATCTCAAAAACTTCCCCATTTCCCCCATACAAAGACAATAACAAGAAGCACAATGGCAACTGAAGAACTCTTAGAACTCTCTCATTACTTGGGAGAAGTCACACAGAAGAACTCAGCCCTCTCCTCCTGTCTCACTGGTGGCTGAGTGAACACTGGTTAACACTGGCCTGCTTTTGTTCAAAGGGAATAAAAAATACAGGAAGAAGAGCAATTTCCGGATGAGCAGGTTGACAACACAGTGTCTGTACTTCTTAAAGATGCCAAAGGCCTGGATGCTGCGACAACCCCACAGCAGAAAAGTCAATCTTATTTTAGAGAAGTAGGTAGGAAGAAACAAAACCATCCCTTGTGACACAATGGTCAAAGGCAGCACTGGGATAAAGAGTTACAGAGTTCTCAATCTCAAGTTCCATTTTCAGTCCATTATACAGCACTGCCGTCAGTATTCATCCAAGCTGAAGCTCTCAGCCCTGCTCACCTCCCTCTCGTGATGTTCTCTGAGAAGTTCCCGGAGCGTACGATTGGTTCCTTCAAAGGTGCTCAGTTTCTGTAGCAGCAGCTCTTTCTGTCTCGTCAGCGTGTTGACGTCTGAGCTGCTCATGTTCTTCTCCTAGTAGAAAAAAAAAGGGGGGTATTGTTCACATGCAAACCCTGGAATTCAAGTGTGAAGCTGATAAAAGCACAGTACTGCCACAGTCAGCATTACATGGACAGAAGGTGACCGGATGCTGCAAATAAATACCCAGTTTCCAAAGAGATTTAGCAAACATCTTCAGCAAGTTAAATCCCTCAACCTCTTACATTTCTTCGGATCAGCAGCTGTAGCAATATTCTTATCAGACAGACATAGAACAGTACAGAGCAGCAAAGGCAAGAACAAAAAAGCCAACACCTACAACGTTGAGTCTCTCTATTGTACTTTTCAGGGCACGAATCTCTTTGGCGGCTGCTGCTCCATCTCTCTCTGCCTCACTCAGCTTAGACATCAGGCACTCCTTCTCATGCTGCAAGTAGGTCTTCTGAAGCCTGCAATGAAAATTCAGCCATCAGAGAAACATGAAGCTTTGACAGCTGTACCAGACAGTATGAACATACAGTGATTTGGGTTAGAACAGAAAAAAAACAACACTAAATAAAGGATAAAAGCTACCTAAATTCACCCTCTCTCACCACAGATCTCTCTCACCCACAGCAGCAAAAGGTGTCCTGTAAATACCACTAATTACAGTGGAGAACTGGAGCTTTCTTACATAGTCAGATCCTTCTCCTCCCTTATGCGTTCAATATTGCGCCTGAGCAGCGTGTTCTCGTGTTCTGTTTCTACCAGCTCTTGCGTGACCTCATTCAGTTCTTCTTTCTGCTCAAGCAGACGTTTTGTCAATTGCTGCTTTTGCTGCTGTTTCTGCAACCTAGCCTGAAAAAGATCATTGAAATAGAATTTAAGACAAACCTGAAGTTGACTGCTGCTCCTCCTGCATCCCATTGGGCAGCTGGGAGCACAAAACAGCTGAAAACGCACAAGAAGAGAGAATATGGAGGTTGAATTGGTGCACCAGATTTGTTTGTTTATGCAGCAGAAAAAGTCACCTTTTCTGACCAGCTCAGACTGATTTCTCTAAGCAACGAGCAGCAGGCTGTGCAATTTCCCACTTCATCAAGGCTCTCATCTCCTCTCACCAAATAATCAGCTACAAAACCAAAACCAGCAGGTCTTTACTTGGTCCCCTCACCTCATTCTTCAGCGTTCCCACCACATTCATCAGGCTATCTATCCTCCTTTCGTATTCATTCATCTTGCAGCAAACTGCATCTTCCTCATCTGTAGAGAGATCACTCAGGCGCAACACTGGTATCATTTTATCTGAATCTGGAGGTGTAATTTCCAGGCGGTGAGTTGGTCCCTAATGAAAAAGAACAATAAATGGCAGCTCTTTTTTCCCCCACACAGAAAAGTATAAATTGTGTTCTAAACCCGACCACCAAAACTAGAGACCACATCACATCATTGCAACAAGAGTAGGCAGGAAAAACAAAACATAAACAGCTTTTTTATTTCCATGTGGGAAAGTTCAAAAGTGCTGAAAGAATAAAACAGGAAAAAAAAGAGAAACTCAAATTCTCATCCTGGAAGAGCCAGGAATGGAAAAGCTGAAGCTGATGACCATGCAGGAAGAAAACAGTACAAACACTATGCAGTTGTTGCAGCTGTGAAGTGGGACAGATGATTTAACACAGGCAGTGCCCTTTTAGCTGCTTCTTGTGACTCTCAGCCCATCAGCTTTGCTGCTCTGGGAGCACCCAAATATCTCGAAATCCTTTTTAAAGCGTAAAGCCCAGAACTGAACACAAAAGTCAAGGTCAGACCATATCAGTTCTAAACACAGCATTGTAAGTTTGCACTCTAGAGATGGAGACACATGAAATGGACATCAGCTGTTAATGAATTTCCTACTTTGCTATATTTAAAAATGAAAAAGATGTACAAGAAACACTCAAAATGGATTGCAAGTGGCAGTGCCTTTCTTTCCTATCAGCCCAGCTCCCTCCTGCCTCAAACTACACAACCACTCTCCTCAACCTCAGCTAAAGCTTGGCCTGAGGGAGCAGAAGCAGCTTTACCTCCCATTTGCAGGTGGAATCAAGGACTGATGTTTTTCCTGGGGGCACCCAGGGGGCCTTTGTTTTCACCTGGACTGCTCGGCGCACGTTCACAGTATTCCCTTTCATTTTATGTTTGTGCTTTTGCTAAAGAAGAAACAGAGAAAATAAGAGCAATCATTAAAACCTGTTAAAAACTACTGACAATTTTTATTGCTGCAAAAAGAAATGGAAGATCATTTGCACACAAAAAAAATCAGTGTTATACAGCAGACCAGGTGAGCCAGCAGAGGAGGCTCATGCTAGGCAGAAGGAAACGTCATTGCACAATGTATTCTTGCTGCTTATCATGTAAAGACTGTTGTATGACTGAAGTAGCCACAAGGTGGATGTGATGAAAGCCTTACTCAGCCAGCAGGAAGGTTTGGGGACAGGGTATGGGGCAGGAAGTCTCCTTCCTACCAAAGGAAAAAGAATCATACAGTGTGATTGGTTATGAAAAGCCCCTGAGGTGTTTTCCTTGTTTTAGACTCAAAACTATATCCACATTTAGTTGTCTTAAATTTGAGGTGCTCTGAACGATGAAAAGTCAAAGTGTGTTTACACAGCTTGAATATCTGATGAGGAAGAAAAGCCATTCTAAAGTACCCTACAGGGAATTAATTAACAGCAGGCAGCGACTTCACTGTCAGACCCAGATTTGCCATTAGCATCAAAGAGAAAGTTAGTGGAGAATTTATAACAGTATGTCTGCAGATATAAGAATGAGCCAGCAACTTCCATTATTTGTAGAGAAAAACTTTACACAAACATCCAACTTCAAAGAGATACAAGACAGCTACAACCCAGCTTCAGTATTGCCTTCTGTCTACTGTGGACAAGGGTATGAAGAGATCCTGTGTAGCTCTGCAGATTGACAAGGTATTTAATGCCAGAAGATGGTTTGAATCCAGCCCCTCTTCTTCCAAACACGTTAATTTGAATACAATCAAGACAGAATGTGGAACATTCAGTTCCTTCCTTACCCCAAACCCCTTCCTTCAAATACAGGGATGAAGCTGAAGAAATAACAGTATGAGAATACAAATCTAGGACATAGGAGGAAAAAATCCCCCAAGCTACATCACACTGAAAGCAACAGTTCTCATAGTCACGGAATTGTAGGGGCTGGAAGGGATTCTTAGAGATGATCGAATCCAGCCCCAGTCAGTGAAGTAAACATGAAAACAAGCCATATATTCTATAGCATAATGAAATCAGCTTAAACACAGAAAACACATCACTGAAAATTCACCACTGGTTACACACAGCAAAAAAGGCAACAGGTCTCAGTTCTAATGCTATGGTAAAACAGACCTCAATGACTCTGTGGTGCTGCCAGCACTGCCTCCTCCCTGCAGCCCTCACAAACACCCAGCTGCACACTCCTACCTGGCATTTTGCAGGTGTGGATTTCTGACCCTTTTTAATATGGACATGGACAGGGGTGTTTTCATCCACATGGACGTGCAAAGGGGGAGATGAGGAACGGTTCTTCATGGCTCTTCTCCCACAGACGGGAAAGGGCAATACAATGAAAGGAAACCTGTGAATAAGGAAACTGGAAATAACAACATTTCCCTCTGTGCCAGAGAGCAACAGTGGCCAGTTTTGATTGAAGCATGTGCTGTCTTTCAATAGCATCTGCCATTCTGAAGTGCATGCCATTATGCTGTAAAGCTATTAACACAAATCATTTCTCTGCTACTAACATTTTTTGTGGCCATTAAAGAACAAACGCAGTTGAACCAATAGAGTCACTGGTGTTCAAAGCATCAGAACAGTTGAGCAAATCAAGGATCTCAGTAACCAACACCAGAGTCTGGATAGAAATCTCATAGAGGAAAAGAGCATTAATTTAACAGCTCGGATTAGAAAAACCAACAGGAAACAAACAGCTCATTCCACCCTGGAACTCTGAACCTGGAAGTTCTCTCACATGTGCTTAACTACAAATTCTGGAAGTCAAACCAATGCTTAAAAGCCTTTGGATCCTTGTTCAGATTTTCCCTCTGTGATGCACACGGGTACAAATTCACACACTAATTGCCCAGCACAGAAAAGCCCAGAGACACAAGGTTAAAGAAATCAGTGTAGGTGTGAATCTTCCCTTGAGGTAAGGATTCTTCAGTGCAACAGCAGAGTTCTGTCAGCCCAGGTATAATTACTTACGGTTATTTTAAGGCTTTTAGATCCTCTTGACACTGTGCTCTGTGCAGATACTGATGTCATTTCATTGTTGATGGATGAAGAAAACCTGATGCAGAAACAACACAATCACAGAACGTCCCAAGTTGGAAGGGGGACCCACAAGGACCATCGGGACCAACTGGTGGGGAACAGTGCCGATCTCACAATGTTTGCTTCCTTTCAAACAAAGGCAACAACACACAGACTCAAATATATCAGATGTATGAACCCAAGTAACAAAAGTCAACGTGCTGTTGCTTCCTCTGATAAGTGCCTGCAACAGAAAAGCCTGCAACACGAGTCCTTGGTGCTGCACAGCCCAGCAAACACAAACACACTGCTGGCCAACCAGCCCCATCCACAGAGCTGAACTGAGAGCAGTGTGAGCTGCTGCCTCCTACTGATGCGACCGGGAGAAACGAGTGGGGACAGCTGTGCCCAATGGGTATATGGAGCTATTGGAGCTGCAGCACGAAGGGCTTCACTGCTGACCTTATGGAAACACTGCCTCAGAATGTGCTGCACAAGGGGATACGGTACAAGAGTTACTTAAAGTGTCATTTTGTTCCGTACCGCTGCTAGAACAGAATTCAGATGAGTCTCCACAGCTCGTGATTGATTTGACAGGGTGTAATACACTGCTCGGGGTGAAACCAACATGGGCACATCGATATGAAGAACGTCAGGTTCTGATCACAGCATAACAGGCACCGGGCAAGGAAACAGCTCAGCACGAAGCCTTGGCCACAGCTTCACCGGGTGGGGAAACAGCGGCCTGAGCAGCTGGGCAGGAGCACCACAGCCCTCCTACAATTGAACACAGCGCTGCCAACGTGTAACTGCCGCTGGGCTCCACGGGCAGCACAGGAGCGGCCACAACCCGCGGGACAAGGCAGGGCTACAGCTCGGGGTGATGGTTCATTTCAAGGGACCGTTACGTCAGCTCGGAACAGGAAGCGAGAATCGTCACCGAGAGGCAGCGCGCAGCGAACCGGCCCCGTGAGCCCTCCCGGCCCCGCGCTCAGGGCACCAGGGCCGCGCTCCCCTGGGCCGCTCCCCGCCGCGTTCCGACGGCCCGTCCGCCCCCTGCTCCCCCTGCTCCTCACCGCGAGCTGCCCAGCGCGTTCCATGACCGTGGCCGCTTCAGATGTTCCTCGCTGGCGGCGGCGCTGCGGCGGGGCGCCCCGCTGCCGTGTGGGCACCACGGGCACGAGATGCAGCCGCACTTCCGGACCCGCCGCCCCGCCGCCCGCACTTCCCCCATTGGGCGGTTCAAACCGGCCTCGGCCGCCGCTCGCCGCCCCGCGCCCCGCCGCCCCGCGCCCCGCCGCCCCGCCCCGTCTCCACAGCGACGAGTCGCGCACAGCGTCACAGAAGCCTTTATCCTCACACAGCGGACACCAGAGCACAGCGCCCACAGCCCACGGCCCAGCAAAGGAAGGGCTGAAGGGGCCTCTCCCAGCACCGGGGATTCACCCCCTGATTCTATTACAGAAGAACTCGTCTTTAAAGTCCAGCATCAATGTCTCAGTCAGCAAAACAGACGGGTGGATGAATGGAGGAAGAGCCCGAAGCAAGAGCTGCTGAGAATGATCGGACCAGATGCAGCTGTTACACTCGCTATAGCCAAGCAAGCAGCCTGCCTTACAGTGCTGTGCTCTGAGCACGGCTCTCACCTATAGTCTGCTCAGTGCTTCTTCAGCCCGAGCTGCTTCCTCCCAGCAGTGCCCCAAACTCCTCCTGTCCTGCCCCATCCTTCTCACATCTCACTCACACACTGCAGGATCCCTCTGCCCGCAGCTCAGGGCTCTGAACAGCACAGTCTGTGCCCGCACATCAGTTCCAGAGCTGTGATCAGTCCATTCAACTCGTTAGAAGATAAAACACTATTCCTTCTTAAGGATTTTCCCCCATGCAAGTATCTCAGGAAGGAGGCTGCAGGTGGCATCAGGCTGCAGCTCTCTGAATGGCTTCCTCCATGCGCTGGTACCAAGGCTGGATCTTGGTGTGAACCATCATGTCGTCAAAGGCTTCCAGCCCCTCCATGACCCGGAGCACCCCGTACACTGCCTGTGACAGAGGACAAAGATCAGAACAGCACTGAGAAAGGCAATGGTGGAGAAAGGCTCAGGCTATCAATGAGAGCCCAGAAAGCGAGGCTCTGTACCTGCCTACAGCCTGCTCCACAGCTCCGGTTAGTAAGGAAGATTGAATGGGCAAAAAGGTTGCATGAACACAAACTGCTACTTCAAGGAAATAGTTAAGAAAAGGACAGAATCTAAATGCAATTATGGAGCTGAATTTAAGCCAGCTCAGTATCAATCCCTGGTGGAAAATATTTCCCCTCCATTCCAGGGTAGGAATCACACTCTGCTCCTCAATGCTGCCCACAAGGAGCACCTCCTCAGCACCAAGTGTAACGCAGCCCGTGCAGGTGCAGCAATCACTATCCACAGCGGTCATTCTGGTTTGCAAACTGTTCATCTCATGGTTCCACACAGCCTGTATCACTGCCCTGCAGATGGGCACTGCAGGCTCTTTGTAGAGAGCATTTTGCTGAAGGAAAACAGCAAACACTGCCCTGCTTTTGCTAAAACGTTCTACGTGCCTGTAGCTCATGTAAATCACCTTCCCTATGTTCATATTCACCACAAGGATGAACAACAGGGTAATTTGCAATATATGTAACCACAGAAACAGGAATTAACCACTTATTAACTGCTTACCAAGTCAGCAAGGTTTGGCTGGCTTCCACCCATGAACAATCTATTTTTGCCAATGGCTTTTACCCACTTATCAACTGCTTCGTACAAATCCTCCCGGACATCATCTCGGAGGTGATGCCTAAAGAAAGAAAAGAACTAAACTGAAAACACAGCTTTGGTTCATCAACCCTTCATCATCTCTAATCTTTTGGGCTGGTCTTTGCTGGGGAAATCAGGAAGGTATTTTAAGGTGAAGGAGACAGCTAACGAGTAAAGAGCTGATGAGTTCAGTATGTCCAGCTAGAGAAACAGAGCTGTTACACTGCATTACATAGTTTGGTTTCAAACTGAGGTTCAGCTCTTTAAGCTCTGGAATTCATAGCTATGGCCATTAGGGAGTTACAACTGTGCTCAGTGGTACCAACCTTTTCTTCAGTCTCTTGCTAACGAAGAACATGGCAATGGCCCCCAGGTACTTGGCAATAAAACCTTCAAAAGTGCCAAACTTCCCCTCACGGACAATGTAATCAAAAGATGCCAAGGCTTCTTTGGGGGTGCGATAAACATTGGGGGAGATGAGGTGAACGAGCCAATCATCTGCCCATTTTCTCCACTGCATTTCTTCCCTGCAGGTATTAAAAGAGACATGTCAGTGAGTGAGGTACGGAAAGCAGGGTTAGAGGAGGCACAGAGAATCACAGTGACATTAGCCAGAGGTTTTACAACTGTGTCAAAACCCCTACCTAAACACGTGCTTTGGTGACCTCTCTGAAATGCACTCAGGAGCATTATCTTCAGCAAGGCTCCTCCAATCTCCATCTGTAATTAAGACTGAAGATAGAGCACTAGCTTTTCCTTCCCCTGAGAACTAAAGCAGCAAGTACACCCTACAGAAACTTGTTTTCCATGGCATCCCTTGGTGACATAGAGGCCAAGAGAGAAACTGGAGGCAACAGAAGGCTGGTATGACCACAGCAGGGGGAACTAGGTCACCCAGCTGCATTGTTTCAAATGATGTACAACACATAAGGACACACTAACTACCCAGGTTTTAGATACTGAGGGAGCGTGGCATGTGTTGTCAGCACCCATAGGATTTAATACACACACTGCCATGAGGATACCTGGAGCAGGCTTGACACTACCTGAAGGACCCACAAACTTGAGCACTTACACTCTCACTTCTTTGACAGGATAGACTCGCTTCGTCTCCTTCTCATCCAGCATGAGCCAGTATTTATTCCCATATTCAAGTACCTCCTTGCCTTGCTCAGTCACAGTTTTCATGGGAGGATAAAAGGACACAATTTCTTCTAGGCTGTTCTTCCTGTGGACAGAAATATGGTCAGCACCTGATCAGACTGCTACAAAACTGGGCGAGAGCAAAGAACACATTGACAGACAGAGACTTTAAAACATATTAGTCTAAGTGCACGTGGTTCAAATTGTATCTGAACTAAGTTTTGCAAACACTTTGGAACAGCTGCTCTCAAACAGCTGTAAGAAGTTTATCTTGTCTGTGTCAGGGTGTTTTTGCAGGCATGAAACTTCCTACGTTTCTCAAGTGGATCCAAAGGACAGGCCACAGCCAGAGAAATCTGATTGCACTCTGGACATTATGGCTAAACTTCAGCTGAGTTCTGGGGCTAAGCCCAGCACAAGCCTGGGCAGTTTTTATACAAAGAAAATCTCACAGGTGAGATTCAAAGGGCCGGTCACATTCAATTCTTCTTGCATCATTTTGTTTCCTTACTTGGAAATGAGATAGGTCTTTATTGCGCTGATGATCACCGAAGAGTCATTCAACTGCTGAAAAACAGAATTCAAACAACATTTCAGACATTGGTGATACTGAAAAGGAATTTCCTCATCTTTCCCCCTGCGTGCAGTGGCAGCCAGCCCTTAAGAGAGCTCTAAGAGAGCTGCAGCCAGGCCCCAGCCCCACGGTAACTTACCAGAGGGCTGCCAGCATCAGCCAGCAGGATGGGCACCTTCCTGTAGGCAGAGAATTTGATCTCTTTCCTCATTATCGGGTTCACTTCCACAATTTCATAGGGCAGCCCGTGATAATCCAGAAAAGCTCGGACCTTACTGCAGAAAGGACACGTCTTATATTGGTAGAGGGTGAGCTGCAGGTTCCCTGCAGGCAGCTGGGGAAGGAAAAAAAACCAAAAGCTTTTGTTTCCTTCTAAAAAGTACAAACTTATCAGGTGCTAGCGGTGGGTCAGACATTATAAAACATCGCAGACTCCTCGGTTTGCTCCTTCTTTGCGATGCATTTGGCTGCGCGGCCCCCAGCAGCAGCAACCCTGACAGGCCACACTGCACCCCCTGCAAGCTCCGTCTTTCTGACAGGCATTTCTCACTGCTCCTCCAGGGGAACAAGCCGAGGGTTCCTTTCACACCATTTTAAGCGGTTTCCCGATCGAAAACGTGCCACCAACAGCCGTGAGCAGCTCGGACACGGCACAGCCCGCCCCGCTCCTCCCCAGCCGCCCCTTCTTCCCCCGGTCCCGGCTCCTCGTTACCTCCGCGGCCTCGTGCTGCCTCAGGCGCTGCCGTGCCGCCATGCACAGCCCGGCTCCGCCGCCCAGCGCGAAGGCGGCGCCCAGCAGCAACCGGCCACCGCCGGCAGCAGCGCCCCGAGCCGCGCTGCACAACGAACGGCACGGGGCTCGTAACCGCCAGGGCGGCAGCAGCGCGGTGAGCCTGCAGGCACGGCCGGCAGCCGCCATCTTGAGTGAGGGTAGGGGCGGGAGGAGCGCGGGAGTGAGGCGGGGCGGGCACACGGCTACACGCCCCAACATGGCGGCCACAACATGGCGGCCGGGCTGAGCGGGGCTGCAGATACACGGCCCGGCTGGGTGTTGGCAGCGCTGCAGTGATAGAACGGGCCAACGGGGGTGGCGGCCATGTCGGGGCCCAACGGGGATCCGCACGTGGTGCTGGGCCCCGCCGGGCGGGACGGCGGCGATGAGGACGGGGACGGCTTCGGGGAGGAAGGTGCGTGCGGGCAGCGCGCTGTGCTCACCGGGACCCCCTGCACAGCCCGGGCGGGTCCCTTAGCGGGGCTGTGGGAGGCCCAGCAAAGCCAAGCGAGGCCCTCGAGGCTGCGGTGGCTGCTCAGTGCCACGCGGTGATCCGTTGTGCAGCTGGCTGTGGCTGCGAGCTGCACTGTGGGCATCTCTGAGCTGAGCTGATTGTGTGAGCATTGCTTGGAGCGACACAAAGCGTCTCACAGCTGTAGCACGGCTGATGTTGCAGATGATGATGCAGTAGCGCGGTCTTGGTGTTCAAGACCAGGTTGGACGGGGCCCTGGGCAACCTGATCTAGTAAAGGTGTATGTTTGGTGGCCCTGCCAGGCAGGGGGTTGGAACTACATGATCCTTGAGGTCCCTTCCAACCCGGGTCATTCTGTGATTCTGTGGCTGATGGACGGTGCTGGTCACATCGCTGTGAAATGCGCCGTTGTACCGAAGCAAACACTTGAAACAGATTCTTTAAATAAAGCATCAAGTAGGAAGGCAGCTATCAGGATTACTTTGAATTAGTTTGGATTTAACTTGCATTACCCAAAGTCTTAATGGTGCACAAAAACACTGGATGGACTCGGTGCTTCCCAGCTCCCTTCTGTGCTGTGTTGGCAGGCTGAACCCAGCCAGGCCTTAGTGAGTCACATCCCGGCCTGGGAGCCTTACACACGTAATTCACAGGATGTAAATGCTTGGCCATAATGCCTGCAGCCTCATCAGGAACGTTGATCCCTAAGGTAGCTCTAACTGCTGAGAGCTGCCTTGTCCTTGCAATTTGGTCTTGTTGATAGTGGATCGCTGCACACTGGTGATCAGCCCATGGTCAGCTATTTCCATATGAGATCACAGGCTGTCAGACTGCCCCAAATGAGCACACTGCCCCCAGGTAACCTGCCTTAGATCTTGTTACCAGTTCTCCAGCTTCCCATTGGTCTCATTTGACAAGTGAACTCAATACCTGCAGCGTTCCATTGCATTTTACTTTACCCACGTGGTGGCAGGTTAGAGACAGCCCAAATGCTGTGGGCATTTTCTGTAAGAGCATCCATGACCTTCAGTGACAACATACTTGCATTGAACAACCTCTTATCTCTCTTGCTTTTAGAATACGCAGCAATAAACTCCATGCTGGACCAGATCAGCTCCTGCTTGGATCACCTGGAGGAGAAGAACGACCACCTCCACGCCTGCCTGCAGGAGCTGCTGGAATCCAACCGCCAGACCCGCCTGGAGTTCCAGCAGCAGAGCGAGCAGCACAGCGAGGGAGCTGACATGCAGGGCCCACAACCTCCTGTGTAGTGCCCTGGCCATAGACTCGATTGCAAAGGGGGCAATTACTGGTCACTGGTTTATTGAAAATTGAAGAGTTACCTCCTGCCCATTATGTAATCCTTCCTGTGGTAGCACCCAGCCATTCACCTCCATGTTTTCTTTCCCTTAGCTGTGTGATAAGTGCACACAGATGAGTGTAGGAAACTCGGCTCTTTTTGCTTCCAGCATTAACAGAAGCGTGGCCATGTAACATGGTTGGAGCTGGGTGCACAAAGCCTGAGGCTGTACAGGTTGTTTGCAGGGAAGCTCTCTTCACAAAGTAGAAAAATGATCATGGTGTTTTGTACTGATTCCAGCTGGGGAATGCTACAGCTCCAGCCCCTTCCCTCACACAGCACACCAGGCAGGGGCTGTCCTGCCCCCAGGCTTTCTCTGGCAACTCTGGTCACAGACACAGAGTTATGGGGGGAAAGCACAGATCATCTCCTGACTTGAAACTACAGCTTCCCCATTATTCACATTCACTGCAAGAACTGACAGGTAGCCCCACATCACTGGACTTCCCTGTTCCCTTCCAGGCAGATAAGATGAGCTACCAAGGTGATGTTTTTGACTTGGGTGGCTTCTAATTCTAATTCCTTGAGCTGCGATTAAGGACTCAAGGCTCAGAGAGGCAGAGCAGCCTGGTTTTCCTTATAGAGCTGGTGACTATGGTGCTCTGCCTGCCACAGGATGAGAGCAGAGCCCTCCCTGTATATTTTAACAGGAGTAATCACGAGCATTCTGGTTTGAAACTTAGTGAACTCGTCAGGACGGCCTGGTGCCACCACTGTGAAGCAAGTCTGAACTATTCTAACCTCTGTAGAGTTAAAGGAGTTTTTGTGAAAATTGAAGTTACAAGGAATCTGTTTTATTAAAATCAATTCAAACAAAATTTGTTCCTGAGTCTCCACTATGAGAATAGACTGTATGAAGCCTCATAGTATTAACAAATGACTAAGATGCACGTTCTTGCCTAACTTAGGACACAGCACTGGTCCAAGAGTGTGCATCCTTGAAAGAAAACCATTCTGAAGAGCAGAACTGGGCACAGTCTCCCAAGAAATCAACTTCTCTGCCTTGGAAGGAAGCAGAGAGGAACTACGGGTATAATTAGTGGAAGAAAATGGGAAAAAAGTCTGCATCCATCTACTTCATGACCCAAATCCCCCATGGAAAGGAAAAATAACCACATTACATTCTTCTTCCGAGTTCAGCAATCAAAGCAGACTTTCCACATAACTGCAGTATCCAAACTATACAAGTAATAACCAACACCATTCCCATATTAGACACGCTAAAGCCAGGCTTGTTTTATTCTTAAAATAAAAACAGCGGTAAAGTTGAAGGTTTTTGCTCTATTAAAAGACTCCGAAAATAAACATTTCCAGCAAATATCGTGTGTGAAGGGCTCTCCCTTTAAGGCCACTCTATCTGGGTTTGCGCCTAGAAGAGCGTCTGCACGCAGCAGAGGTCAGACTGGCGGTCTCACCTTTGGCAAGGGAGGAGGGCTCTGCTGCTGCCTCCTGGCCTCCGTGTGATGCCTCTTTCTGTCCCAGCTCCCCTCCGCTCCCTGGATCCTGGCAGTAGTCTGTGCCTTCCCCTTGCCTGGCTGCATTGGCTTCCTCCTCCTCCTCATACACAGCATGTCCCAACAACTCCCCCGCAGCGCTGCTCTCTTCAGCAGTGGATTTGCTCTCCTGGAGGCTTTCTTCTACAGCCACGATTCCACACACATCAGTCACGCTGGCCAGGCTTTTGCTCTCTGCCACAGAGGTGGCCAGCTTGCCCTTACCCTCTGGAGACCTCAAAGCTTGTTCTTGCAGTGCTGACAGCTCTGTACCCTCCTTGTCTATCCCATGGTTGACATTCATCTTCTTGCCGCTATCTTCTGATGGAGCAGGAGGCTGTTCCTGATCATCCAGCAATTGGGAGCTGGAGCTCTGGGAATGCAAGGGAGCCTCGGGACAGGCAGCTGCGGCACGATGCCTTGCCACCTTGTACCTCTGCAAACACAAACAAACCAACGTGAGAGACAAGTCCAGCCACATCGTGTCACTGCAGCGAGCAGCAGCTGGTCCAGGAAATCCTGCACAAAACCAACGTGAGTGACAGACTCTGCAAGGGCACAACCTGACTGAGCCGCTCTCCTGGCCTGGCTGCAGAGGCTTTCAAGCAGGGAAAGGTCAGCTCCTGTGAGAAAAAGCAGTGATATTAAAGATGTAATTACTCAGTGCTGAGTGAGCGCATGGCACACCTGTGGCTCCTGAGACAAAAGTCACGTCTGTTAACTGCTGATCTCAGTCAGGACTTTGTAGATACAACAGCACAAGTGACAGCTCGTGCTCCTGCTGCTGCCAGGACCTAACGCTGTACACGCACTCTGGGTACACCAGGCTATGCCCTGCCCTCACCTAGAGAGGAATGGTTTAATGTTTAACAGCCACAGCAAGACTTCAGTTGAAAGCTTAAGATTTTCCATTCTGCTGATATAAACCATGCAAAGCTGCTCACAGGAATCCTAAGATCTCAAGTATCCTCATCTTACAAGGAAATAAGGTTATCTCCAGAATAAAGCTTGGCACACGCTCAGTAAAATGACTCATTTACATTAGCTACCATGCTAAACCAGTAGAGGTCTGTAAGGAGGTTAAAATGGCTACTGGCCATTTTCAAGACCGGATTTCAGGATAACAGTGATGCTGTGCAGCCGACATGCAGCAGGAGGCTGCTCTTTCAAGTCCCAGATGCAATATGAAGTAACACGATACAAAGCTCCTCTCCACAGCAGCTCCCTTTGCCATCAACTCCCTTTCATCCTTCTGCACCTCGTTCTGGCTCTACCATCAGACCTCACAATTCAACAGGATTATTTTAAGTACACTGACTTTCACCACTGTCTAGGCTTGTTCTTTCCCTGCTCTCAGATGGTGGGATATGTGTAATATTGTAATGCACTGGAGCAAAGTTAGTGAGTCAAGTCATAACGCTGTACCCAAATTTAACCAGGCACAATCGTGCCAGGTTGTTTCCAGAGTGAAGCTGCAAACTGCCTCATCACCAGCAGACAGTTCTCTGCTTTGAGATCCTCTGTGAACCTACTCTGATACCACAGAATACTCTGAAACTGGAAATGATTTCACTCAGATTGTGACGCAGCCCAGCAGCACAGCTGTCAGCCTGCAGACATTTCAGGTTGGACTTCAGCCATAAATAATTCCTCTAAGTCACACCAGTGTCCATTTGAAGAGTATCTGATTTTAGCTTTTAAATGGGCCAGAAAGAAGGTACAGTCACTGCTGCTGCAGCTTCACTCCGTGCTGATCTAAAATAAGCCAGGAAAGCTGCAAGGCCAATTCCTTCATTCCAGAAATGACTAGCTGTGGGAGAGGATGAGCAACCCTCAAAGAACAGCTGCTTCTCCTGCTATTTGCCATTCCAAATCCACAGCTCTAAGTGTTGGCTTCTGCAGCAACCCCAACCCTTGCTGAAGGACACAGTGATTGATTGGGAACAACCTGTCTGAAAGAATAGCAGGAAAACTCTAAGATGCAACAGTAGCTGGATACATCAACGATCAGGAAACAGGTTTTGTGAGCTGGCAGGTAAAGTCAGCATGGGAGCCTCCCCTCTTTCCAGGGTGAGGGAGCACTGCTGTCCTACATGGGCAGTGCTAAGCAAAGGAGAGGGCAGAGCCAGTGCAAGTCCTGCACACCCACCTCAAGGTACCAATCCAGGCCACTCACAAACCAACAAGGACAGAACAACGGACATTCCAACCTTCCAAGACAGCCCAGCAGGGAAAGCTTCCTGATATGAAGCAATAAACGGCAATGCTGCTTCTTCGGGTGAAACCAGTCAAGCAAAAGAACAGCATCAGCTGGTAGAGATTTATGTTGACGAGTTTCTAGGAAAGCACTGCAGACAGAATGACAGACCTCATGTTGCAGGCTGACCCTGGGGACCAAATGGGCTCTTTCAGCTCGTAGCTTCCATATCTCAGAGCACTGTGCTGTTACAGTTCCAGATTTCTAAGGTGAATATCTGATTTTACCAGGCTCCTTCATGGATGAATCACACCCGAAATTTTGGCTAAAGGAGCTTTTCCTGCACTCATGGTTGTACTGCATGGAAAGATGCACAGGCACCAGCTCTCTTTAAAAGAATAGTTTCTTTGTGTTTTACTCTTTCCCCATTTTAACCCACCTGCAATCTGTCTAACAGGGAAAAGAAGAGGCTTAGACTGAACAACGGACTCTACAGGTTCAGCAAACAGATCAGACACTCTGAGGAAGACTTCCAACCAGAAACGGGCAACAAGATGACAGTAGCAGTAGCTGGGAAGCAGGACTGGGCTGGTTTTAGATCTAAAGGGGTGACAGGAGACAAGCACGGAGCACATCAGGAGAAAGCTGTGACACAACGGACACCAAGGGTGATGGAAATGAACTGAAGACGAGACAACTAACGTGGTGGATTCACTGAAGAGACACGCACAGGGGTAGTAACAAATGCCAGGCCATGCAATCGCCAAAGGGTCTAACCTGAAAGTTCTCAAAATGCATCAGGGACTTGCAGTGTGCGAGCCGGGCAGCAGAGTCGCTATGGTAGAATTTGTGACACAGCCTGCAGAGGTAACCTGCGACGGGGACCAGAAAATCCAGGCCTGTGAAACGGGAGGGGAAGGGAAATCACAGATCACATTGAATGGAACTCAAAATAATGAAAGTATGTTAAAAGGGAAATTAAACAAAGGAAGGAGGGAAGAAGAAAGGAAATTGGAAAGCTTTGCTTCTGTTAATGAGGGGTTTGCAAGACGACTTGCTGAATATCTTGTCTTACCATGGGATGGCTGTGCGCTTGATATTCAGAGAGAAATGTGGCTGCCAGAGCAAAGGAACTACACATAGCATTAAGGGGGGAAAAAAGAAAGGAATACAATGGAAAACTACAGAGAACATGTGATCTAATGCAATGGGATCAAACCAAGCAGAAGACAGCAGGCGCGCAAGAGGAACACGCAGAGAACATTCACAGCATGAATCATTATTCCATCTGCCACACGACAGTGGAAGGTTACAGCGATATGGGAGATTGGTGTAAACAGCACTCTCCTCGGGCACAAAATGGCCTCCACAGAGCTGCCCTCTGCACAATACAAGTGGCCGTTGGAGGTTTGAAGTCAGAATCACTTACAAGGTGGGGACAAGAGGGAGCCATCTGGAGGCAATGCTGCCCCCAGCCCAGCAACGTGTCTGAATAACCACTAAGTAGAATGTGGGGGTTCCAAAGCAGATGAAACACGCACAGTTTGGGCTCTAGCAGAGAGCTCGATGCCGTCAGTACTGTTCAGTATCTCCATATAGGCTGTATTTCTGCTGGAAAGTGTCCTCTCCAAATGCTTTCAGGCTCCATTTTTCCAGAGTATCCCTCATCTTTTACCTAGTTTCTTCAGTACTCCTATCCCATTTGCTCTGCTCCCTGCCTTGGTAAGATATCTCGCTCACACCACTTCTTCCTCAAAGGGAAAAGCAGCTGACAAACATCCACCACATCCCTTATCATCAGCTTAGAGTAACTTGGCCCCTTCTCCACACAGCAGTGACCTGCAACAGTCTGATGCAGAAGCTGAAGCAACATAACCAAAGAATTTGTAACAGCAGCAGATAGGGACCATCCTCTCTCATGGCACGCAGCCGGAGAACATTCGGTGGGCCTTAGTGCTTCTGTGTTTGCTTACCATAGGCTGTATCTGGACAATACTTCTCACTTCCTTTGTAATCCTCCAAAGACACTTCCTTCAGCCCAGTCTGGAAACCAAAAGAGCATTAGTGCCTAACATAGATATGTCAATTCCCTTCCATTGTTCTGGTAAACTCTGAAGCAAAACAGAGGATTCATATACCAGAAGTGGAGCTGCATAACATCTGGCTAGGGCCAGACACCCAATGTCAGACACCACTTCATGGCAAGGGTTAAAAACATCCCTTACATTCTGAGCCTGAAGTAGTTTAGCCGTGTACCTCCTCTTGGTAACAGCTCTTTACTGGGAAAACTGTATTTATCAAGTTAAACCTCCACACATATGTTTGCCATGAGACCAAGCTGCTGCTGGGCTATTCAAAGAGACTATGTCGTCTTTGATAGAAATTTGTTCCCTTGAAAAAAACACCACTTATGCTCCTCAACAACAAGGTAATGTTTGAAGGCATCAGTAGGAGCTGTACAGCACAACAGAAATACCCTTCTGCATCCACAGGTAGTGTTTGATTCTCTTTTGCACTGTCCTGTGCCCTGGAACTCCGGGGCCCTCACCCTCCTGCTGCAGGGTGGCACTAGACTCTAAACCCTGAGCTCAAGCAAACAAGAACAACCAAAGTCACACGAGCCCACAGCAGATTCTCAGATAGATAAGTCCTCATTTGCAAGGCATACCTGCTTGGCAGCAGAATCCTCATTTTCTACCAGCACTACATCAAGGTCTTCCCCCTCACCAGTTCCCTCCTCTTCTTCCTCCTCCTCTTCCTCCTCTTCATCGTCTTCAAAACAGCCAACAGCATCCACTGTGATCAACTCCTCTGAATCTTCAGGGCTGCCCAATTCTTTCTCTCCCAGTCTCACCTGTCAGGTACAGAAAAGAAAGAACAAATCAACTCGGCACTCTCCATCTAAGCACAGAAGACCCCAGGCTCTGAACAGACCACATCTGATGAGTAGATGGGACTGCAAAGAGAGGCACTTGCTTGCAGACACATCCACTTCCTTTCTCTTTTTCACACAACTTCTTCAACAAACTGGGTTTGGAGAACTGCATGCCTTCCCTTTATTCCCGCAATAGCCAGGGAAGCTGAAAGCTAACTTGATCTGCAGTGTAGCTGCCTCCAGCGCTGGGTGGCTCTCTACTCAGGCAGCATTACCTCTTTGGCTTTCTGTTTATGCTCAGGGGACTTCATATGCTCCACAAACTTGCGAGGGGTCTTGAAATGGCGGCTGCAGACAGTGCAGAAAGGACGAAGTGAGCGTTTGGCCAGCTAAAGAGAGAGAGAGGAGAAGACCAGCCAGTCACAAGAGGCACCACTCTGACGAAATACAGCTTAATCTTGGGTAAAACAGTCAGTCACAGGACTGTGTCTAAAACAGGCAAACCACAAAAAAAAGAGTCTCATTTTCTGGAGAAAGGGCTCCTATCTGTGAAAATGTCAGTGCAAAGGAAAAATCTGTGCTATGGTTATTACCTTGTGTTCTTGGGTCCTGCGATGTTTGATCAGATCCCCCGTGAAGTGTATCTGACAGGTGTTACACCACCGCTGCTGGCTCTCTCTGAAGTGACAACAGAAACATCTGTAAGTCATAACTTTTTACATTCCCCATAGAACACTGCAATGTGTAATTTGGTTCAGCATTATTTTCCTCAATATCACCAACTTTATATGCTTGGATTTATATTTTCTGTTTTCCAGCCCCTTACCTAGGGAATATAGCCCACACAGACAGAAAGGCATCAGTTAAAACAACTCTCCAATTTGATCTACTGCATTAAGAACTATATGCCAGGTCAAAGTAGACAGTACTATCCTTTATCAAGAAGGAAGATGCCAGAAACAGGCTAAGGTCTCTGAAACAAGACGGGTTTTGTACGTTACCCTGGAGCACAGGGGCACCCTGGTGCACTGAGGAATTTTGGAACTAATGTAGAACCTTGCTGAGATTGTGTTTGCTACATCAACCAACGCTCACCCATCTTTCTCCGCCAGCAACTTCTGCTCCTTCACCATAGGCAGTAGTGAAACAAAACAAACATTGCTCATGTGCTGAATCTCCCCAAGTCGCTGCTGGTGCTGAATTCCAGCCATGTGGGCTTGGAAATTCTAAGAAAAGGTTAAGAGAAAGATCCATTTAAAAATATTCAAAATACAGAATAATAATAGGCATGAGCTACACTTTCCATTCTCTTAAATGCGGTATAACAATGAAATGGTATAAAAGCTTAAGACCACGGCTGCCTGGGGATCCACCCACACTTGTTCTCTAGCAGGTTGCTTGCCAGCTCCTCAAAAGGAGTTTGCTTTATCTGCACACTTATCATTATTTTTCTTATGCTCCTCTGGCTTACAAATCCTGCGATGCACCTCCCCAGCTGGCCATCCAATTCACTTCTCCTTCATTCATCCCAGTCAGACCTTTGGATTTATACCTGCTGATTGCAGCAGTTGGTCTTGCAGATGTAACAGTAGAATTTAAGGGCTGATTCAGGGCTGGGATCAGCTGTGCCCATCTCGCAGGTCCACTGCCCTGGTTTCAGAGCCGTTGTACTGATAGCTCTGCTCTCGCTGCTCTGCTGGATAGTCACTTTCAGTGAACCTCCAGAGCTCAACACCTGCCAAAAGAAGGAGTCAATATTAAGTCAAAACTCTCAGTTGAAGACACTAAAACACTTGCATTTTAGATGTGCCCTAAGCTCTCCACCTCTAAAGAAAGTGCACTTAAGCTAGAATCCACAGGAGACTGATAAGACTCTCACAGTATGCTTCTTCTCCCAGCACTGCAAGATCACAAATCCCTGTGTCATAATACCAGGCCTAGCAGTACTAATGGTTGTTTCTTCAGCCTCAGTACAGTGTACGACCCACTTAGTGAAGACAAACATTGTTTGGTTCCTTGGTAAGGGACACCATCAGCTCAGGCTTCCCCACAGAACAAAAGGAAGCTCAGAATCACATCTGACAGAGGAAGAAATTCATACAAGGGCAGGATGACACAATTAATCACATGACCACAAATGTCTCCAGCAAAGGAAGTTGTGAGTCTGATTCATGCAATGGGTTAAACTTTATCTTTTTTTGCAGATTTAAACAACAAAAGATCTGGTTTAACATGTAGCACAAGGGCCAGGTGTTTCACGTAAAAGACTCTCATGTTGTGAGCTTCACCCATCTCTCACTTTTGCCAGGCTGCCTTTCAGAAGCATAGACTCCCATTACCTGCTCATGTCTGCTGCAATGGCAAGTTTCATAGCAGATGCACATCTACTACCATCACCCCATTTTTTTCACATCTATTCTTCAGCAACAAAAGGTGTATTTTTAGCTATGTCCCTTTAGTATAGATATTTTTAATGGTTCTTTCAATTAATCTTTCCATCCAAGTACTGAAGTCTTAGCAGACCCCAGTGTTCACAAACAGGCAGCAGTAGGTGAGGTACAGAAGCAGCAAGTCAGAGCAGACTGCACAATGATTGCAGACATATTATGCCTCATTGCCAGGGACAACAGCTTACAGCAGGAGACAGAGCTCCAGACGTGGGTGCCATCTGGTTCCCAGTGGCAACGGGCATCTCTGTGATGGAGTGGGAGGTTTTATGTTCTGTACCACCCCAGCCTGCATGGAACAGCATCTACTCACCTCAGGAGCCTTTGGTTCCTCAGAGAATTTCCTCTCTTTAGAGAGACTTTCAGCTGCGTACTGCTTTACATTATTTGTACCTAGGGACAGAGAGTCTTTTCAGCTGCCTTTAATCAAAATAGCCACAAGAGAAAAAAAAAAAGAAAAAGCAAAGAACAAAGCAGCAGGTGAATGAAGTCAGGGAGCTTTCCTCACAATGCTGCTGGCCATAAGCCCAGCTTACAGACCTGTTTCCAAATACACTCCATTAAAGGGGAAACTCTTCTTATCATTTGCATTTGCTAGGCAACAGCAACAGCTTTTAGGGGACTATGTTTGGATCTGGTTCCTACATCTTCTCCTCCTTTCCCCACCCTTTATGTGGGGGAGGACATTTCTGAAGACTCACAGGATCTGGAGGTGCTGAATGTTAAATGCAGCTCAGGCAGGGAGTGTCCTAAAAATACAAATCATGGTGCCCAGGAACTCACCATCAGCTTGGACATGGGTGCTCAACTCTTCCTTGCTGCCTGCTGCATTCTCTAATGCAGACTCTTCAGTCACACTTAAAAGATATCAAGAAAACAACCTTATTTGTAATGTTATAAGACCAAGAGATTCAAAAGACAAAGGCATAGGCTGGAATCTAGGCTATCACACTCTCCACTAAATCCCCCAAATCAGAAATCTACTGGATGTGTATTGCAGGCAGAGATTCAGCAGAAATGAATGAAAACAATGGAGAATGGCATTCTAGGACAGATTCAGAAGCAGCAGCCAAGAAATCAGGACAAGAAAGTTAGAACTGATTCTCTGAATCACTGCCCTCTTCCATGTGAGAACTGCAGGGAAGTAAGCTCATACAGGCTATATTCTTAGTAAGAGCTCTGAGAGCTCATTCCTTTCCTGACTGGCAACCTGCAGGGAATCTGCAGTACCTGGACATCACTCCAGGTTGCTCTTGTGCATGAGGTGATGACAGAACTGAACCTGTCAGAACTGAACAGTTTCTCCATTATATTTCTCTGGGATTTCATCATAACTGCCTGTTCTAATTGTTTCAATAGTGTTTAATTCCAGATTCCCTACAGCTCTGCTTTCGGGGGAAGTGGAGCTCTATGAGACACACATCAAACAATTTTGCTTTGTTTGCATTGGTGCTACTGATCTGCTAAGGAGAAAAAAGATCCTGAGGAGATCGCTGAGAAAAAAAAAGTAAGCTGAGTTGCAGAGGGCACAGAATGTACTTTACAACATCTTTTTCTATCCTCTATTTTTTCCCATAAAGATAATACTTTCACCATGGTTTGAATGCCTTCTCTTTCAGGCCAGCCCAATATCCCACCTGCCGGCATCCTTCTGCCAGCAGGGAGCAACACATTCTGCACAGACAAGAATCCAGACCGTGCAGGTACTGAATCCTGTGATCAAAAGTATCACATAATTTATCAGATTGATAAGTGATAATGTAACTGGGTTACACAGCTATAAATATGCAGCAGTTTGGGCAGTGCAAGCATGAAGAAAACAAGAATGGTTGGCATTAACATTATTTGTCAAGTACTGCCAACAGGCTCAATGCTATACCACAAACAGATGGTGCCAGCACTCCAGGGCAAGGGTTTGCAGTTTAAACTGAAAGTCTAGGGAGCAATCAAAGGAGCAAAAGCCATTGCAAGCAGGAGCTGAGAAGGAAATGGTGTTATATGGATACTTGTCAGGCCATGCTAGAAGAACTGGGTGTTCAAGGAGGATTTGAAGATAAGTGCTTTCCACACCAGAATGAGGATGCTGTTCCAGGCATACAGATGGCACATAGGAGAAAAAGCAGAAGTGGGAAAAAACCTGAAGTGAAGGAGGAGGCTGGTATTCCTGGCCAATGGAAAATGGAATGATGAAACAAGAAATAAAAGTGTGGCACGAAGTGGGGCAGACCTATCCTCATCTGTGAAAGGCAACATTAGAACAGTAAACTGTGTTTCTCAGAGACCCATCACCTGTTCATTAACAGTAAACAAACACTTCAAACAAAGCTAAGGAGTCAAATATTCCAACCAAATAGCAGCCATAAGACATAAATCAAATCTGGCACTCCTCAGCTACTGCTTTGGAAAGGATGTTCCCAATAGCAGGTTTGCTGCACTGAGATCTGTCATTCCTCAGACGTGATACTTTTTTTATTGTATGTAACAGGACTTTGATTGTTACCTACTAAATATTAATGTAATTAACTTTAGCAAACAGATTAACAAAACATATGCTCAAAAAGCATTTGACTTAGCCTAAACTGAATTTATGCACTCTCTTGCTAGTTCACAGTCCATAATTCACAATGGTCTCTGCTCACATAATATTTATCACTCTTTAATGTTTTACACGATGAAAGTAATATCGGAACATCAAAGTGATCTTGGAACGTTCTCCCTGAAGCTAACCATTAATCTCTAATCTACAGATGGGAAACCAGAGAGGTGAAGAAACGTGTCCAGAACCACGCGGTGAATTGTTAACAGGGAAGATAAGAGGACCCAGGAGCCCTGACTCATAGTCATTAACATATGTCGGAGAATTCTCAATTCAGTGCCTCCAGAAATCTTTATTCACTCCTTCCTGTTCTCCCCCTGCAATAGCTAACAGTGACAGCTCTGGAAGAAGGACAGCACTGTACAGATGGCATGAGCTCTGTTACATGCCTTCCCACTAGATGGCAATACAGCCTTGTCTGCTTCTTCCTGCACCCTTTGGAATGCAGGGGGTGCCAAGACAGGCCTGCAAAGAAGCCCTTGCAGATAATAGGATTGCCCTTATTTATTTTTACCCAACAGACAGGGGTACTGGCAAGAGAATCTTTGCAGAAGGGATATTGATTCCCTTCCCTTTCCCATTCCTCAAAAAAAAAAACCCCTATGTTCTCTTACACCTGCCATAACCTAGCACAAGGCCTTTCCTCTCTGCTGATACCTGGCTGCTCATTTCCCCTTATGGCACTTAGGCAAGAAAATTAAGAGAAATAGCTCAGAATGTTAAAGCTCTCTCTGCTTCCTACAATAATTCTGGCAAGAGAACACAGGAGCAAGCGTGACTTGGTTGCATACTTGCATAACACGTATCTTTTCTTTTTCATTCCTATCCTTGTGTCACCTACAACAGAACCCCCTACAAACACCCTGGATCTCAGTTAGCATCAACAGATTTCCTGAGCTGTTCACAACCCTTTGAAATACCTCCTAGATGCCAGACATCAGACCAGTACAGTACTGCGCTAATTGCAGGAAAATAAAATTAGACAATAATGCTAAAGCCGGTAACTATTTCAATACCACATTCAATAAATACCTCTTCAGTCTTTTTGCTGCAGGCTCAGTGTTCAGTACAGATTCTGCTGGAGTTCTTGGCTCTGCAGGAACACAGAAGATTTCCTTAGTAAAGCTGACCATGCCACCTTAAGCATGTCCCCTACATGAATGGCCAATGCCCATAAAGCTATTATAGAACGAATAATAACACACACTTGCTTATTCTAAATTTGAAAACCACAGTGATAAGGTTGAATAACAAAAGAAATTAATAATGACCCAAGAGATTTGAATTTTATTGCAGCTGTGATCGTAAGAGGTGTGGTCCAGTAAGAAATCCGTGCTGATTGCAACTGGTTCTGTCTCAGGTGTTTAGTCTGTGAGACATTCAGTTCATCATGTTCAAGGCCACGTGGAAACTTGAATTTCAAACCAGTTTATTTTTCTTCCATCATCTTAAAAGAAGCTCATTGTCAGGGTGCCTTTGAAGAGCCTTCCATGCAAGGGATACACAGCAGGCTTATAATACAAGTACACTTTTTACCTGGATATTTTAAAAGCACCAAAAGCTGTGACAGCTAATTTTGGTATTTGCAGTTAGAGAGAAGGGTAAGACTACAGCTGTGTCTGGTCTTTGCTGCAGGAATAGCCAAGAGGAGTTTATCATCTAGAAGCATTTGTTTCACTATAGGCTCACTCTTACCTGTGAGCAGGGAGTTGTTCTGCTCCGACCCTGCTCGCAGTTCCCCTCTAAATTCATCACCATGCATGTGAGATGAAGAACCCGCATCCAGCTCCCGCTTCCTGTCAGGGAGCCTCTGGAAGTCCTGCAACAGGCAGAGTGTCTCAGGAGAAGGCACAGCCCAACTGTGGAAGTCTATCTTATCCAGCTCATCTTTTTGACAGTTTTATCTACAGTTCAGTCAACTGCTCTAAGTGCTAAAGGAGCACTGAACTCCAAAATGGTCTGAAGTTTTGAGCCCACCTTGCGAAACATCCGGTTCTGCCGCTGGAAGGGAAGGTTGGGGAAGCCCATACGAGTGGGCTTTAATGAGACCCCAACAGGTGGTGGCCCCAGGAGGGAATGCCTCGTAGCCTGAGGGAAAAACTGCTGCAGTGCTGGGGCTGTCATGTTAAATCCACGCAGGTTTCCTACAAATGCAAACACAGCACATCAGCACCCTGCAGCACGCAAGAGAGAGAGAGAAAATCTTACCCCCACATACACAGCAGGGAGAAGGGAAGGGCTCATCCGCACAAGACAGTGTCTTTCCCTGGGTGCAGTATGACTGCTCTGTGCTTTACCCTTTTTAGTCTCCATTGAACAAGTTGATGTGATAGCAACTATTACTATACATTGAGCCATGTAATTATAATCGTCCCTGCAGGCTAGGATCATTAGAGCAATTATCTGATCTGAGCACACTAGTACTTATGTTTGCATCAAAGCAAGGTATGGTTTTACAGAATTTCTCAGTAAAAAAGGGAAATTCATCCCACGTTTGTGCAGCTGACAGCTCACACCATGGCGTGGCTGCTATTTAACATGGGCCAGCAACAGCATCTCATTGAAAACAACACCAGACTTTTCAAACAGGAGATTTCACAGTCTTCTCCGCCATCCAGTTATCATACAAGCTCAATGTGTCAACCTGAACGCAGACACTTGAGAAGCTGCCATTTCCAATTATAATGCTCTGCTTTCTGAACAGTGCTTCTCAGCATCCACAGACTACTGAGTCTCAAGAGTTCCTAACAAAGGTGGTCCTTGCTAACCCCATTTCAGGGGTGAGGGAATGGAAGTGCACAGATGTCTCAGCTGCACCCTCAGAATCTGCCCACCATTCTGAGAACCTGGACTTACACTGCAGCTTTTTCCTTCTCGCTTAAATTACTGCACACTCTGGCTGTTTAGCAGCTGTTAAAACAAGCCAGGGAAGTTTGGATAGAGGCAGACAAAATCTGAAGTCAAGCTACACTGCTGAAAGCCTGGAACACAACAGGAAGCATTTCCTCACGTTTGCCTTCAGAACTAATCTAATCTCTTACTGCTTAGCATAAATGATCTCTTACTGTAAAAATACATAGAGGCATTTAAAAAGACAATAAGGCAAGAATTCAGCTCCTGCTCTTGCTTTACATCCTTTAAAGAACTATATGCATATTTCAAGTGAAGTATTTATTTTTCCCTATTCCTACTGCTGAAGCCACGTACAATGAATTATTCATCCCAATGTCTCCCAGGTTCAGAACTACTACAGCATCAAATATTCTTACACGGTAACCCAAACCTGAAAGGACAAAAAAAATCAGATCTCTAAGAAGGACCACACTGAGCACCACATCTGTACTACACACTACCCACAGCTGGTGCAGTCACTGAAAGACAAGTCAGAACTCAACTCAGTGTGTAGAGTTGAAAAGAGAGAGGAACAACACCAAATCCAAGTGCTGCTGAGCACTCATTAATAAGCCTTCTCCTGTTTTCATACCTAATTTGCCTCAGGCCTTTGGCATCCTATTTAAATACAACTTCTCAGTAAGAGATTTTGCTTTAGAGAAGAGGCCAGGCAATGCAAACACCAATGTATTTGAAAGGAGAATGACTGGCTCTTCATCAAACTTCTTTTCCTCTGCCACAGACATGCACTTCAATCTGGATATACATTCACAGTATGATTTGTTTTTTATTACTGTAAGTTTCCCTACAACCTGACAGAGATCTACAGAGAGCCACTGGAGTCACTATGGAGCCCTCTATTAAATGGGCAAGAGAACAATATGCAGAATAAATCTATTGTCTACACATATGGGCACAATTCATACATAAGACAAACATTCAAGGCATTCATCTAAAGTAGGAACTTGAAAACCATCCCAGGTACTGATCTTCTGTGCTGAAAACAGCTGCCAGTTAAAGATATTAGGGAAAAAGCTCTGTTTGTATGTTCCTATCTTTATGTTAGCAATGCTATTATTAAGGCACCTTCATAAATTTGTTTGGAAAATGTACCAAAAAAATCGACTTTTGGAAATATAATGATAGCAAAGCGGTGATACTACAGTCCATACAAATGGCAGTCAGTTCAGGGGATCAAAATTGCACACAATTGAAACCTAAATCACTTTTCACCACAATATCCTTTATTTATCTGCACTCCAACAAGATTAGACAAAGACAAGCACCTATTTCTGCAAACAATGTTAGCATACACATAACAAATGATGAAATAAATTAAGTCTTCCTAATGAAATAAGCTGATTTAGGGGGAAAAAACAACTATTTTCCTTCATATATTGATGAAAAATGCTCTTTCCACCAATTCTATGAGAAAATCATTTTCCAATGCATGTATTTAGCATTAATTATTAACCTGGTAGCTTCTAGTGCTATCCTCAATTGTGAACATTTAGGAACGTGGGATTTTCACCAAGTGAAGAACTTCCATAATGTGTAATATGTACAGATTTGAAGGGGAAAAAGACAACAAACAAAAACGCCAAATGCAAGGACTGCAATGGTTAAGGAAGAAACAGCCACACTGTGGTTTCAAGCCATGAAGAATGATTAAATAACTGCAGTAAGCGTCTCCCATAACGACAGTACCTTGCATCTGTTGCATGAGTAAGGCCCGCTGAAGCATAGGATTGGCATTGAGTAGGGATGGTTGGTTTGTTGCCCGTAAGCTCAGCATCTGTTGCTGTTGCGGTGGTGGCGGCGGTGGCAAACCACTGGAAAAGAGGGTATTACTCATAAGAATCCAATCAAAACCGTACACCTAATTTTCAGGCACTTGACAAGTATACAACAGAGCAGCAGAGAGTCGAAATGCTCATATACATGCATGACAAGATACCGTACACCAACACTGTATCCTCTTTCTTTCACTCTCCTGGAATTTCCAGAGCTGACAGATTGTCTATCAAGAAATGTGCGGTCAGAGAGACCTCCTCAGCACCAAACCCACATAGAGCCTGTCAAGCAGCATTAAAAATACACACCCAGGAGCTGACTGCAGTTCTACAGCATTATGCAGCAGCTCTTCGGTCAAAACCACTCATCTAAATTAGCAGCTACATTTAATAACGACAAAAGTTCAGACAAACAGGGAGTTCTCAGCAGCTTAAAGAACATTTTCCAAAACCTACACCTCCCACATGGAGCCAGACAGGTCATAACTGTAAATGGTGCCCCCTAACTGCAAGAACAGGGCGATAAAATGAAGCACAGCCTTTGCATTTAAAACACCAGGAGGAAGAATCGTGCTGAAAAGGACTCCCTGGTCCCAAGGAGGGTGGAGCAAACAGGAGACAAAAGTCTGAGGGAAGCAGCACGCATTTCTTTCTCCAGGCAATCACTTCTGCAGGCAATAGCAAGGTCAGGGCCTCCTCTAAAAACGACTGCTGACACAGCTAAATCTGTCAGGGCTGCAAAGAGGTACAAACATGGATCAAAATAACCGTGTTAACAACAAAAAAATAACAACCCAACCTCTTAACAGATTTTACAGCAGCGAATCTTCACGCTCGCTGTGTTACATTGTGCCAGTCTCAGAGCTAAGAAATTTGTGCTGGAAAAATCTTACATTGAGAGGTACCTGAGAATTACATGCTACTTCTCAATCAGCCTCATTATGGCACGTTAATGGTTAGTTTTAGAGATTAAAAAAAAGATTTAGTGAGATTAATACTTCCAGAACAGAAAGATTCTCTCATTTTCAAAACCACACGCTTTGCAAAGCCGTTTTTCTAACTTATTAAATCAGAAAATTTGCTTTCCTCTTGAAATCACACCCTATTGCTGTGAATTTCCACAGCGTAAGGCTTCACAGGGCCCAGCCACTGCAATTAAACACATCATTTCAGAGCATTTTTTCTGAGTTCAATGAATCTCAGCTCATCGGGGACGACCGCTCCATCCCACACAGCTGCTTTCTCCCTTGTATATTTTTTAGGACCTCCTGCTTATCTGCCTCTTCATTGCTGCCAGACACCATTTGTTCTTTATTTTTTAATGGAAATACCATTCTCCCCCCCTTAACCGTTCAAGCCCCAGCTGTGGTACCACAGCACAGGTAAGTTGTACAGCATCCAACGACCCCGTCTCCTGAGCAGGAGATTGGGGGGGGAGAGGATAGAAGGGAATACAAAATAAAGCAAGCAGAAGTTCAATCAGTGTAATATGGATGTAAAAATTAAAAATAAAATAAAATAGTGAAGCACGTCCCTGTTTAACACGGTATATTTCTGAGAGAAAAGGCATTCTCCATTATCCAGAGACCCCCCCCCCCCCGCGAGCAGGGAGGGAGGGGAGGTGAAGGGAGGCCTCTGCCTCGGAGCATCCCTTTATCCCTGGGCTCTGCCCTGTTTCAATGCTCGCTGTACGGCTCTCACTCCCCCCCTCCAGCCCAGCACCCCGCGGTGCGGCCTCCCCACAGCGCGGCCCGGCCCGCCGCCCCTCGGCCCGAAACCCCTCATCCCCCCCAACGCCTCCGGGCCTTCATCCCCCCCTTTCCCGGCCTGCAGTCCCCCGTTTCCCTTTGTCGCCTTCCCCGCCTGGGGAGGGCAGGCACGGAGCCAGGCTTCGGCCGGAGGCGGAGGAGAGCGGTTCCCTCGGGACAGGCCCGCGATCCCCGGCCTCGCGTAGCGGCGCTTACCGGCCTCCCTGCTGCGCCGGGGGGTGGTGGTGGTGCTGCTGCTGGAGGAGGTGCTGGAGCTGCAGCAGCTGCTGCTGGAACTGCTGCTGGTTGAACATGGCTGGGGAGCTCCGAGCGGGGCGAGCCTGACACAAAACGCGGCAGGGAGAGGGAGGCAGCGGCGCGGCTCAGCCCAGCAGCCATGGAGCAGGGGAGCCGCCGCCGCCGCCCATTCATTCACTGAGCCGATCCCCCCTTTCCTCCTCCTCCTCCTTCCCCCCGGGGTCATCGCAAAGCGGCAGCCCGCGGAGGTTTCCAAACCCCACCTCCTAAAACCCGCTCCCACCCTCCCCTTCCTTCCCCTGCCCGCCGGCACACTCACATCGCGCCCCGCGGCTCTCACCGCTCCCGGCCGCCCGCCTCCATCTTCCCCGGGAGGACACCGGCCCAGCCCCGCAACCCGGGCACCAGCGGCTCCTTCTGGAGGGGCTGCAGGACCCGGCCGCACCCCCTGCTCCGGGAGAGCGGCCCTGCAAGGCGGGCATCACCCCTACAAGGCGGGCATCACCCCCGCAGCCTCCTCCCGCAGCGCCCCGACTCGCAACACCCCCATTTCTCGTCTCTTGCACACAGGAGTGGGGGGTCCCGTCCCTTGGGAGACCTGGGAGGGGATGGGCACCATCTGTGCGGGGCTGGAGAGGGGATAATTACTGACCAGCTGAAGTGTGGGGAGCAGGTGGTCTCCAACCGCGTTAGTTTGCTGGTTTTTTGTCTTTTTAAATGGTCCGGGGGAATCTCTGGTGACTCTGAAAACAAGAGTTAAAAATCCCCAACCAGCGGCCCCGTGGCTGTTTGCTGTGTCATATCTTGGCGAGGCTGCCACGAGAATCTGAAAGAAAACAAGCAACTTTTGTAGCACTGCTCTGCACCATACACCAAAATGACTTTATTAGCAGGTCCATCCACCTGTGCTTTATTTGTTTATTATCACCAGAGTTTGTCACAAAACCACCCTTCCAGCACCTGTTTTCTGTGAGCAGTGACTTAATTTTAACCATGTCCAACACACACGGCCTCTGTGTGAAAAAATATTGTGGCTGTCATTCCTTATATTACTCCTAGTGAGGGTAAAGATGCATTTCCGCTCATTGCCATTCCAGAGAATCCATCCTGAAATAATTTACTTTATAAATAGTCTTATTATCTGAGCCAATAAAGACCTCTTGACTCATTAAAGGGCCCCAGGATTGATTGGTAGGTGAAAGTATTGCGAGCTGAACACAACTCCTGGTGATGTACAGTTAGCACTAACAGTTTTCAACACAACCACATGTGCTGATTTTTCCTTTGGGCCTTTTCATACTGTCCTGATTCTACGGTCATCAATCTGGAGATGACCATCCACATCCATCAGTGACTGTCATGGTCATGCTCCTTTATACTGTCAAAGCTGCCCATGCACAGAGGAAACACTCTCCTGTTAAGCATTGAAGCTCAAGTACCATCACATAGAATGCATACATGGAACAGAAAACATGTTGAGTCTTTCAGATGAATTTGCATATTGATCCTTTTTGCTCTTGTAACTACGCTGCTACAGCATTTACCAGTGGCAAGATGGTCAGTTTCACAATCCTAGAGATACATGACATCTCCCTGTATTAACCAGATGCATAAAGGACAGGCATTGGGTTGTAGAAATGACCACAGCTCTGGGTAGCTTGGTGTTAATTGATTTATTTTGTGTATGCTTGTGTATATTTCTATAACCTAAGGGTTGTTTGGTTTTTTTAAAGTATTCTTGGTATGTAACGTTGACAGTGGCAGAAAATCAGACAGTTATAAGAATTAAAAGGTCAAGACAGGAAAATGACCCAGAAAGTACTCAACAATAAAGAGATGAGCCAACAACTGCATTATGCTTCTATATGATTAAATGGGGTTGTGACATTTCTTGGTAGATAAGGGCACAGACCATAGGAATGCTTTTCATTTAGGAGCTGGATTGCATTGTATATTCAGACATATTTTTGCTGGGCTACATGAATTTGTTCCAGGGAGCAGATCAGGCCTGCAGGTAATGAACCAGTTCCAGTTTACAGAACATGCCTGGACTGTGCAGTTGCACGTTTTAATTTTAACTCCAATGAAGAACTGCTGTGCAGTCCTTGCTGAAGCTGCACACTCACATTTTCAAGAGCAGTGATCTCAATTTCCCAGTGCCTATGAGAGGTACTAAAAAAATCTGTTGCCTACCATTTCCTCTGAAGCCTGCAGTATTATTACTCACCCATTTCACTAGGATATAAGCTCGTTCTCACTTCAGTATCTCAAAACCTACCAAACTCCTCAAAGAAAAAAGCATATGGAGCTATGAAGTACTTTTTTTTTCCTCCTCCTTTTGGAGACTATCCATTGAAACCATAAATAACGGGGTCAAGTTTCACCAGCCCTGCCCTCCAAGGCTGATAGTACTTAATGGAATTACTCTGTTTTCCATGTCTGTTTTATCTGTAGGAGGGTAACATTCACATACAGAAGAAGTAGCGCACAGTAATCCAAAGCAAAATGATCAGTGGGATATTTGTAACCACTCATCCTTCTATTGCTTCAGAAACCCTTCCTAGTATTTCTCCACTAGCAGGGCAGGCCCAAAGGATAGAAACGTATACACTACGTTTACCACTGTTTCACTCCAGGGCTAATTTGCTTCTCTTGGTTTCAAAAGGTAGGAGCTATTTTGTGTCACCTCACCAGATGTGTAAAGCACAGAGAGCTCAGCTTTGCTGCTCATTTGAACTCACATTGATATCCAGGCCTCTTTCCTAACAGACTACATAACAGTCAGCTTCTTTCCTTATATACATTCTGGCTTCTGTGGAGCTGTGTTGAAGACAAATCTTGCCCACAATCCATTCTCAGACCAGTTCAGCAAATTCCCTGCTTCAGAACGGAAGAAAAATAATCACCGTTATGTCCTGAAAGGAAAAGCACTGATCACAGCCCTGTGAGCTGGTTTGCTTTCAGATAGCTTTTCTAACCAATTAGAACACCAGAGAAACCATCTTTGTGAGACAGGTACAAGAGATCAGCAATGCTATAATGCTATAATCAGCATCATCACGCTATAATAGCATTTGAGCACCTATATAATACCTCTAAAATTAATATGAAGATACAACCACCCCTTCCAGGAGCACAGCTCAATTACTCTCACCTGTGCTCCCAGAGCTGACCCAACACTCACCTCAGCTGATTAATCAGAGGTTCAGGCTGTGATTACCAATCTCCCATACACCTCTATTTACAAACACTTCCCAAACAAATTTCTACCTGGAAAGAATGGAAACCGTGCAACACTTGCACTTCCAAGAAACAGTTTGCAAATGACTTGGAGAACTATCAGCTAATTGCATTCCATGGTTCTGCCTCTTTCTCATTTGACTGTGTTATTTTTGCAAGGACAAAAATCCTGTCTTCTTTCACAACCACTGCTGCTCTTCAGTATTTCCCTAATGGATGACCACATTGCTGTCTGTCTCCTACAGCTTGTACAGGCTGCTGTGTAAGTCATAGGCAGGAGGTATAACAGAATCTAAAGGCCTGTGTGTTCCTAACATCCTTACAGCTACGGCTCTTGCAGGAGAGAAAATGGAAGGTTTAGGACTGGGATTTTAAGTGCCTGCAGTTCCCATTTCCATCAATGGGAGGTGTAAGTTATCTAGAGCTTGCTGAAAATCGAGCCTCTCTATCTTCAGTGCTGTTTGGGTCTGACTGAGCTGCATAGCTACAACTGCTGCCGAAACACTTAAACAGACTCCATTATATTAACGAGTTCTTGTAGGAGTAACACTGCAGGCGCACACTGTACTCTTATTTCTCCCAGAGTGCAACTGCAAAGCTGAGGATGCAAGAACTTATTCTTTAAACCTCTGTAAGAGTTCCACTAATACTGAGATATATAATAACATTGATAATATTATCATGATATTGATAACACTGATCTCTCTGCTAAGAGATCTGTGCAAAATCCAGCAATATCACTGCATCACAAAAGCTGCAGTGGTCACAATCACACATCATTAATGTAATAGGAGCATTAGAGGCAGGTGTGGATTCATAGGGATGAGTGCAAGGGAAGGAAAAAAGTCAAGTCCCTATAAGCATTAATGAGGCAATAAGCATTGATGTCAGCAGGCAGCAAGAACAGGTGGATGGGAAATTGGTAATCACAGCCTGAACCTCTGATTAATCAGCTGAGGTGAGTGTGGGGTCAGCTCTGGGAGCACAGGTGGCAGTAATGGAGCTGTGCTCCCGGATGGGATGGAGCTCGACTCCACCTCCTCCAGACCTCATTTAAGGGCTGACCACCACTAAGGCAGCATCTCTTGGAGGCTGCTGCTTGGTGGAGGTTGCCTCAGCAGTTCCCAGCAGACTGAAGGCTTCCATATGGGTGAGTTTTTCCTGTAAGTAACCTTTTGGGTATTTACTACCATCTTTTCATTGCTGTCACTGTACAACAGGGTTCTCCAAAAGCGAAGAAGGATCTAGCAGGTGAATCTCAGAGCTGACAAGGCAGCCTTACCAACCAGCTCCTGGTGCCACTGCATCCAACAGAGGCCCAATCAAAGCAAGCAGCAGTGATAGGGCAGGTGTAAGATCAGTAGGAAAACTAGCAATAGGACCGTTGATTTCTAAGCAAACAGGTTAACAATGAAATATAACTAATACTAAGATAACAGCATCTATGTTGGAGGAGAATCATGTAGCTCTATAGGCATACAGGGATATGACTGAGTTGGAAGTCAATACTGGTCTGACTTTAAATAGAGCACCTAGGAGCACAGAAGCTTCAGATGACGCTAATTAGTCATCAAGGCTCATTAGCATAGCTATTGTATTACAGGATACTGTTGCAGTGGTGTAGTCAGGTAGTTTACCAGCAGTAAACTGAACCATGTGCTTAAACTTCAGGTTATGCCAACTTCTAGGAACAAAGCAATTTCCTTCTCATGGTTCTTTGTATAATGCTTTAAAGATCCGTGTGGTATGGAGTGCCCTAAACACCAGCTCTGACCCATAGAGGAAGGTGACATCGCTCTTTAAATGCCTGATGCCTTTTGGTCTTTGCTTTGACCTCTACAAAGGGGCAGCATCAACTTCTGCATTAAAACACATTAAGATAACAATTAAAACATTAACACGAATTGCACAGCTTGGAATCTATCGCAGGTTTCGGTGCTCCATCCCCCCGCTGTGAGTTCTGTGATGCAGCCCCTCACAAACTACAACTCCCATCGTGCAGAGCAGCGTCTGCAGCTTTAAAGCGCCCCACTGCGGCGGCTCGCACGGAGCAGAGCTGAGCTGAGCCCGGGCGGCGTCGAGCGGAGCGGAGCGGGCTGGAGCCCTGCGGCCGGGCGGGGAGGGTCGGTACCCGGCGCTGTTAGAGCTGAAGCGGGCGGTCAGAGGGAGAGAGGAGCCACGCCGCCACCATGGGGAACCGCGGGATGGAAGATCTGATCCCGCTGGTCAACCGGCTGCAGGACGCCTTCGCCGCCATCGGGCAGAACGCGAACCTCGACCTGCCGCAGATCGCTGTGGTCGGAGGGCAGAGCGCCGGCAAGAGCTCGGTGCTGGAGAATTTCGTCGGCAGGTAACGGAGCGGGGAGAGCTGCGGGCTGTGAGCGGAGCTGCGGGCGGTGCGTGCGGCACAGCCGCGGGGTGTGCGGGAGGGGCGGCACGGGAGAAGCCGCCGGGTGCTTGAGCGATGCGATGTGTGTGTGTATAGTGCGGTGTAGGGCACGGAGAGCGATGTGTGTGTGTATAGTGCGGTGTAGGGCACGGAGCTGCCGGCTGCACGCGGCGGAGCCGTTGGGCGCACGGGCGGTGCGGTGCATTGCGAGAGCCGCGGGGTGCGCGCAGTGCGGGGCGCTGCGGGGCGAGCAGGGGGAGGGATCCGCGGCGGAGCCCCCGGCATTGCCGCAGCTCGGGGCTGGAGGGAGCCCCCGTTACATAACGGAGCGGAACGGCCCCGAATCATCCCCCCACCCCCGGTCAGGTGCCCCCTCGGGTGTGCGTGAGGCTGAGGGTCGGTGTGATCCGCGTTGGGTGCCGCGTCTGGAGCTGCGGGAAGGACGTGCCCGCATCCCCGCTGCTACCATTTTGTGGCAGGCGATGCACCGCTGCCTTCCCTTCATGTGACCTTCGCATTCATCATCTGCAACTTGAGTCAATGGCAGCGCCGTGATCCGCTCCGACACACAACACCTGGGGAGGGGTTGTTCCTCAGCTGTGCTGACCTCCTTAATTAATTGCATTCAGCCATACGCAGGTTTAGCTATCAAGGTATTTTGTGATGCTGTAAGCAGCTTGCTGTTGCCTTGCCTGAAAGCAGCAGCTGCTGTGATACCTGCTCAATGCTTGCGTGGGCTTTTCTTTATCAGAAAGCTGTATTGATGACAATGGCTGTGGGATGCTGTTCTCCCACCATTCTCCTCTTTCTGTTTAAACATACAATACAGAACAGCTTGTGAGGGAGGTCTGCAGTGTGTACGAGTTGTTTGTTTACCTGCAAGCCCCCCAAATTCTGTTCCTGTGCCTCGAGCAGTGCTGCATACATGGGCTGAAGGCACAGGATTGTGCTTTCTCTGAGCCAGATACAGCAGGAGCAAGATTTGTTTAAGATACAGAAACACATCCAACATTTGGGATCCTTTCTGATCCTTCAGTCTATGCAATATCCCCCAGAGATCCTGGGAGTCCTGCAGGGAAGGACATTGCATGAATGCGTTTCACTGAGCCTCATGTCACCGGGATCCACCTTTTTGTTCACTAACCCAGACAAAAGTACAAATTCCTACCCATGAAGGGGAAGATTTGCAGCCCCACAGCTTACTGAAGGGGAGGAGGGGTCTCCTGGAGCATGTAAGCACAGCGGGTTCACCTGTTGGCTCTGCTGTTTTCATGCTTTCTAAGTACTGGCAGCCTGACCTCGTAAATCCTTTTTAGAGGATCTGTGCAGGCAGTGCTGCAGTGTGCTGGATGGCTGCAGGACTGCAGGAGGGTTTGTTGAGGGATGGTGGTTGGGGTGTGCTGCCCCTTTCTTTGAGGCTGAGAAAACATAATGGGGTCATGGTCATCTCCACTGGGATCAATGGGAGCTGGGGAGTGTCTGCCTGCTGGAGGGCAAGGGAATGAAATTGTGCTCCTGGTTTCCATTTTGTGGATGATTCCTGGCAGGACCTGTGGCCTCAGTGACCCGTCAGTCTCTCCAGCAGTGTGCTATGGTGGCTTATAGGGAATGCAGTAATGGTGGGTCCCCAGAGCAGGAGCTGTGTGAAGCTGTCCATAGCAAAGCGTATAAGGGAAATAATTAGGCTGGAAATTAAAATCATGTCGAAGGGAGGAGGTCCTTTTCCATTTGATAGCATTGAATGCTGCCTGGATTAGAGACTGGTAACGTGAGGCATCTTACACAGAATATATGTGTGTATGCTGCAAAACCTAAACCTTCTAGAATAGCACTGGGAGCCTGTAATGCATCGTGTTACTGTTTTGTGTAGGGTTGAAAAACACAAGCAGCAGCTATGGAAGAACAGAATAAGCATGGCTCCTCATTGTGCTAGTGGCGTGAGGAGGAACTGTGGCCTGCTGTGTACAAATGTCATTGTTAGTGTGGCCGTGGCATATGTCACATCTCCAGCCTGGTGCTGGGATGGTGGTGCAGCAGCTGCTCACTGCACGTGGAATTAGGGTGCTGATGAGCTGCTCAGAGTGCTCGGAGGTCTGCATGCAAACAGCAGCTGATGCAGTTGTGCTGCATGATGTGCTTGGTAGAGATGTTCAGTAGAGGGGCTGGGCTGGCTTTCCCCTCCATACCTGTCAAACTCATTCCAAATGATCAAGCTGTGTTCATGCAGCAGGACAACCTGCTGGTCCCTGTGCCAGCCCCAGGCTCTGGCTGTGCAGGACTTCAGCCCAGGGCTGCTGCTGACATCTTGCAGCAGCGCTGAATCCCACACATGCAAAGCCTCAAAGCACAGTGGAGTGTTGCTGACTGCAATCGGTGTTTACTTATGTATCTTCCCAAACAAATATCTTTTTTTCTTCCTGCACACGAAGGCTTCTTAGTTGCTGCTAATTACTCCTTCAGTGTCACTTATTCTGCTGCTAATGGATTATCCAACAATGCAGAGCCTGTGTTTATAATACCAGATGTCGACAAGGCAGCTATGTGTGCTTTTGCTGCCGGGGACTCAGCATGGTGGCTGCTGTAGCAGCTGATGGTGTTAAAATCACTGTAGGGATGAGAGAAGCTGTGCAGAAGCCAGCCAGGTGACACGTCTGTTTGCAGACTGCTTTATCCTGGGCCTCAGAACTGGTAGGAAGGTTAATCTGGTCATCTCTAGGCATTTGCTGCTGCTGTGGTTATGGGCTCAGGGGATAATTCGCATTGGAAGAGACCTCGGAGGGTCATTGAATCCATGCTTATGGTGTTGGTGCCTTCCTGCTGCATTGCTCCTTGTGGGGAGAACAAGGCACCTCTGACTTGTGCAGAACAGATGGCCTAAGGGGGCTGCAGGGAAGGCAGTGACTGTGAGCTGGGAACAGTGGGTGGAAGGACTTGAACGGAGGTGAAACCATCATGTTTCTGATGAAGGGATCCAAGCAGCGCCAACACTGTGAGGATTGAATCCATCAAATTAATTTGATCCCAGACCTGAGCATTCATCTCAGAAGCATCCTTCTCCCTTGCAATCTTATATACCCCTAACCAAATACCAACCCACCAGGCTTTGATGGTGTATGCTGAATTTGCTTATGGCTGTAAATTGCCTGGAAGGAAGTTGGCATTGCCAGAGTGGTGGTAGAGACTCTAATTGCAAGACATGTGTAATTATTGTATGATCTACGAGCTGGACAAATGCTGTTGCCTATTTGCAAGTTAAAACCATAGGCATTTCTTAGAAAATGACTTATTCAGAGCTGTAGAGCACAGTGTGAGAGCCAGGAGTAGGGCTCTGCTTTCAGGGAAATGCATCGTGGTCAAATAATGGACCTTCAAATGGCAGCAACCTTTAGTCCTTAGTGAAGAAAGTACCTCTTTTCATCCAGCATTAATTAGAAGGCTGATAAAAGCATGGAGTGCTGTGATAGAATGGGTAGTGTGTTACAGAGACCATGAGATAAATGATTCTAGCTTTGGAGAAATCTATATGGCTCCTAGCAAAGACTTGGAGGAGGAGAATCAGTAGGAGGAGATGCGTAATTAAGTTAAAACAGAACATAACATGGGTGGCTGTCAGAAGAAAAAAGGATGCCTGAATCTTGAAGTTTGTAGGTGCAACAGTGCCTGTGTTTGTCCTCTGACTGCTTCTGTTAGTCGTGCAGGGGTTGGTTCAAGCAAATATAGGTCTGGTATCTTTTCTGCTTCCTGCAGCAGCTGGGTGCTCTCTGCAGACCTTGCTGTCTGATTGTTGATCGTATCTCTACAGTGGTGACTTCTGGTAACTGCCACAGGCCTTAGATTTTGTAGGAAAAGAGAAGCTTATGGCATCTTTCAGACTGTTCATGCAGCAGAGAGGAAACCAGCTGTACCTGATTTGGAAGGTGATGCTCATGTCATGCCAGGTGGGGTTTGCTGGGACCTGCTGGTGTGTGAAAGTGGCAGGAATTTGTCACCTGAGAGCTGACAGGTTGGGAGGACAGCTTTGGTGCTAGAGTGGTTTTCTCTTGTTATCACAGTTATCCTTGTGTTGGGAGTTCTGAATATTATTCCTTTGGTGATTTGAGATGGGTAAATGTTGTCTTTCGTGCTTGCTTTATAAACACTGTGCTGTGGCATCAAGCTGATAAGGGTCAGCAAAACCAGTGGGGAGGGGGGAGAATCTAAAAGCAATCCCCTGTGCTGATGCAGTTACTGTTTCTCAGCACTCCATGTGCTTACTGTTATTACAACTTTTTAGCTGTGGACAAACTTTGTTTTTAAAGGCTGCTGGTTGTTTTTGGTAGCCACGGATCAATCCCTCGCTGGGGATGCCAAGTGAAGGCCTTGAACCTGCCTTCCCCAGTGAAGGCAGAACTGCACTGTACTTAAATAGAAGGAGTGGGAGTCTGTCTGCTGTGCTGTATCTGAGGCACCTTCTGTAAATGTTATTCCAAGGCAGGAAGCTGGTCCCCTTCCTGGCCGTGTGAATTACTCAACATTGCTTCTTTGTGCTTCAGGCTCCAGCCTGACTATCCGAGAGTGAGAGAAAATGCTGGAGTGAAGACTTCTTAGCATCTTTAAGATGAACCCTTATCGTAGGGAAACTGAAGAAGTAGATGACATAGCAGAATTTAATCAAGGAAATGGAGCTCTTGTTGTGTTCCGGCTAGAGGGGTGAAACTTGTTATGATGCACTGAGCAGATTTATTAGGAGCAAACCCATGAGGGCTCCACCCATGTGAACCAATCCTCCAGTTTTTGTTTCAGACCATGCACTTGAGTGGCAAAAACAAGACATTGACAAGGGGTGGTGGGCAGTCGCCTCAAAGCATGTGGAGCTCAGCCTGTATTGCCCAATGTAGAGTTGTTTTTGAGGTGGCATCTGTGATGAGAAGCCCACTGGCAATATGCACAGCAAACCTTATTAATATGTCACTAAGTAAAGAGAAAAACAGTTTTGGGTGTAATGCTTTCCTCCTTGGACTCACAGATCCGTAACCGTATGAGTCAGAGTACTGCTGGCTGGGAGGAAAGCTAAAATGAAATCTGCCAAGGAGAAGAAAATCATGCACAGTAAGGAGACGGCCCACTGGTGGCATGATTTCTCATTGCTCTTGAGCTGAATTATTTCTGATGTTATGACAGATGGGTCTGGCTGGCCTGAGGTCGGAGCTGTGCTGCAATGCTGGGGTCTGGGTGCCGATCGTGGGTGCCTTTCCTAGAGGCTGTTGGTCTTGGTCACATCACGTGTGTATATCGTTAATGGATACTAGAAATGATACCAGAGAAGGTTAACAACAAGAGACAAGCTGTTTTTCATAGCAATAATTGGGACCTCTGTGATGGTGATGCAGCAGTGCATGATGAGCAGTGCCTTCCTTGCAGCAGTGGTGTGTGCGGCCTCATGTGCTGTTTGGTACTGGGCATCTTTGGAGGCTGAGGGTTGCTCTGCAGAAGCTGGCAGCATGCTTGCTGGGTGTGAGGATTGGGAATTGCTTAGAAAGCACTGATGTGCTGCACTAAGCAGGCTGGCAGCATCACATGTGGGTATATAGACTTTGAGGTGCTTTGGTCACAGAGCTGTGGACTTGTTGAGCTGTGTATCTGCAGGGTGGATCTCACCTCCTTTGCCAGTTGAAGCCAGCAGACTCTGAGGCTCTGCAGAGCCCATCATGGCCTGGAGAGATGAGCCCAGAGCTTTGGGCCTGGTGACCTTAAACACTTGGGTGGTCTGGTCAGGTCTGGAGTGGCTCAGGCACGTTCTGAAAAGCTCCAAAGTTCTGTTTCTCTTTATATTTATGGTCTTTCTAAAACATGTGTTATGCTTATTATTGGGTGACTTGATGGAGTTTGGTCAGGGGAGACCTTGTTGCTCCGTACAGCCCCTGAAAGGAGGTTGTGGTGAGGTGGGGGGTCAATCTTTGCTTCCACTTAATATTGATAGGATGAGAGGTGATGGCCTCATGTTGCACCAGGAGGTTTGGGCTGGGTATGAGGGAGCATCTCAGAATGGTTGTGCAGTGGAGCTGCCCAGGGAGGTGGTGGAGTCACTGTCCTGGGGGTGTTCATGAAAAGAGCAGACATCAATTTGAAGGACTTGATGCTTTGAGGTGAGATGGTGTTTTGGACCCTGCTCAGCAGCTTCCTGCAGTTCAGCCTAGCACACATTGGATGCAGGCGTTATGCAAGCTTCTCAAACTGTTTTGCTGACTGGAAGCAAACGTGCCAACTTCTGCCACTTTTCTGCAAGTCTTATGACTCGTGTGGCTTTTCTTAGAGCCCTGGGCACAGCGGTTAAGCTGACAGAAGAGCAGTGTGGATTTTGTATTGAGAACATCCATTTTGGGGATGCTTGTGGGTGTCCTTTAAAGAAAAGGACGTTGTTTCCTGAAGTGCTCCAGGAGATAGAGCTAAAGAATTCCAAATTCTGTAAGGCCTTGTCAGATGTGGGCCTTCCCATTCTGGAAATCAGAGCTGATGTCCCTGGGCTATAGCAGAGCTGTAAGTTCTGTTAAAATACTTGTACTGCGGCCATAACGAACTAAAAAATTATGCAGAGTGAAGCTTGGAAAAAAACCAGTTCTTCACTCGACTGAAACAGGAATTGAATTCAAGTCTCGGGGGGTGAAAATACTATTTTAATAATTTATTGCCTCAGCAGTCCCCTTTAACACTCCGTTTCCTGTTTCTTATGGCTCCAGGTTGTGTTGTTGCAGCTGTGTTGAAGGGTGAAGAGTTAATAGTGTCTGAGCAAGCAGAAGGATTGTGGAGATCCTGCCTGGCTTTGCTTGGACTGTCATTTTGTTTGTGAAACTGTCTTGGTGTAAGAGTGGCCAGCACAGTACCTGGGAAAGGGCTGAGCAGATATTAAAGTGATGCTGCTGTGGATTTTGGCTGAAGAACCAGGCAGTGTTGATGTAATCCTATATTAAATGCAGTGTGAACTGCAGCCATGTTTCAGAATAGCTTTTCAGTTGTATTTAGGCTCTGAAAGCATCGCTAGGCAGAATTCTACGGAGATGCTGTGCAGCTGATGCTCAACATCTGCAAGCATTTTTACAGCAGAGTCAACTTACCCTGGAGATCATTAAGAAAAAGCACTTTTTTGAGACTGGAGAAGCAGGGCTGGGGGAGGCTGTGCTGAGTTTCTTAGCATAAGGAAGAGATACCTAAAGGCAGAACCTCTGAACAAGCCTTTGTTTTGCTCCTCTTCTTTGCATTCCTGTCACTCTCACACATGTAAAGGCAGAGTATCTTTGGTAGGATCTGGCTTGGGGCTCTGACAAAAATCAGCAGCCCATTGCAGCTCTGGGAGCAATTTGTCATCTGAGTAATTACAAAGTTCTATGAGCAGGGCCTTATAATAACTGTTCATTTGCTGCCTGATTACCAGCACAGGGATGGTTCTCCGTCAGTGAAGGGGTGTACCTTGATGGGCTGTTAGCTCAGAATTAAGCTAGCAGAAAACAGAGCTCTAACTCCTACTTTTAATGGTGATTTTTGGCTCCACTGACTTGCCTGTGGTTCACTCTGCACATACACTGCTCTGAGTGGGGATGGAGCTCTTTGATTCTAATGCACATTAGATTTTTCTCTCTTTCTGGCTGCTGTGATCTCTAGAGTAATCTCTGGATATTTCTTAAGCTGATTGTGCTTTTACTTTTAATAGAAGCTCATCTATGAATAGCTGGGAGTTGCCTGAGCGTGGAGATGGCCTTGTGAGGTCTGCAGTAGTGGTACAGCTCAGGGCAGGGAGGGGACCAGCATATACCAAAGTGCAGAACATCCCCTGGGGATGTCATGCTGCAGAGTTGATGCTGCAGCTCCAGTGCTGAAACTCAGGGTATCTCTTCTGCATCAGCACAGCAATCAGAAGGCAGGCAATGCATTTCCTTTCTCTGTTTTGGTTTGGTATTTGGGTTCCTAGGGATTACTCTATTTGTGCCTGTTCATACATAATATATTTGTCATGCAAGGCCTGTGAACTTCCTGGCACTCCACGTTCATCTTAGGTCAATTTATCCTTTCTGTGTGGAGAAGAGGGGAAGGAGTGGGAAGATCAGAAGATGCTGGGTGGTTTGTCCAGGTCATCACTCCTTAGTTTTACTATAGGTTCAGGGTGCCCGTTTAAGTGCAGTACCAATTTTGGCACTCTTCTGCTCCAAAGCTCTTCATGAAGACATAGCCTCCTTTAGAAACTGCATGGATGTGTACCTGTATATAAACCTGCCCTTTTTTTTGTCACTTATAGTCACTGTCTGATGTTTACCAGAGAAGCAGTAATCCCTGGGCCGTGGGATGCTGTGCCTCTGGCTGTCTCTAGCAGATACCCCTGGGCAGGAGGCAAAAAGCTTCCTTCTTCTTGGGGCTATCGATCCCACTTTTGTTTTTGGTGTAGCTTGGAAATGGAGATGTCTTCAGTGGTTTTTAAAGTAGAAATTAATGCTTCCGTACTGGCGGTGGTAACAGTCTGCTTGTTTTTCTTCAAGGGCTTAAGAAACAGCATCTCTGCGCTGTGTTTCCAGCCAGGGTGATCCTAATTATAACTGAAACTGCAGAGGTGCAGTGCGTAGCAAGGAGCTTGGCAGTGTTCCTGTGTACTTCACCACACAGCAGAGGTATATGTTGGCATCTTAAATTCCCCCTGCAGGGTGGCTGTGCACCGTGGCCAGGATGCGCTGGGGCTGAATGATGCAGTTACCCTGCAGAACTGCCCTCCCTGCCTCAGCCACCAGCAGGGAACCAGCCTGCCTTCCTGCTCACAATACTCTTACCTATGCAAGGTAAATCTTCAGGGTACATGAATCCAATTGTAAACACCTACCACCTATACCTGGACAATGGTGGCACAGCAGGGCTTGAAATGCCACCCCCTTCCTCATATAGCTTCTGTGGGTTCTTAATAGTGGGCTCCAAGTGTTTCTGCCTCTTCCAATGAACCTTTTCAGTTCTCTGTACCTTTTGTGGCATTCAGGCTCTGAGGAGACTGTCTGGGAGTGGAGGAGGTGTCATGCTGCAGTGACGGAATGTGCCTTGAGCTATATTTGTTCTCCTTGCAGCAAATACCAGGACGCCAGAGGTGAAAGAGTTTTGACAAGACATCTAAGATGACACTTAACTATGAACCTGTGGTGTCTTTGGATCTGTCATTGCACCAGTTTCCTTTTGTAAAGGAGAGAAAGGCAAAAAGGAGGATAAGCCCCTTTATATCAGGAATCTCCATATCGTATCAATATTGGTTACTTCTGCATGGACTGTTGGAGTTCCCCAGCACAGGAGAGCCTTTGCTGTAGGACTCTGGAGAGCTGGGACAGATTAAGACACTGGTGGTGGAGAAATAGGAAGGTGAATGTGTTGCTCATCAGTTTGAGCATGTTAACACTAGTGTGTTGTAGTGTTTGTGCTTCCCCATCAGTCCATCATTCCTATTCCAGAGGTTTTATTGTATAGCTTGTCCTTTGTTTCCTCTCTGCTCAAGTTGCAGGAGCTGTACAGGCCATGTTTTAAAGGGCTGCCACTGTCCTCCTATGGCAAAGCCAGGATTTGTCAGTAGATTTGCTCTGCTTTAGCACAAACAACACTGCTACAGAATTGTGACAGATCAGTGCAGCTTGAGGAGGCAAGCAAAGATGCTGGGTCATGGGCTTACCTTTTGTGGCTAGAAAAACTGGATTTCTTTTCTACATCTGGGACTGAGCTGAATTGATATTTATAGGGTTTTGATGCCTAGAACTGTCCTTGTGAAGGCTGCTGTCTGAAACTTGCAGGGCTGATATTGGAGATGATGCCCTGCAGGTGAAGCTGCATATTTTGTCTGTGACTTCTTTCCAGTATCTGTATGCTTCAGTGGGAGTAAAAGATAAACTTGCTTCCATATGATGATTGAGAAAAATCATCAAGGCACACAAAGTCTGCTTTAGAGCTGCTGGGATGGAGAGCACAGCACGTCTGTGTCCATGGAGTCCTCTGCACCCAGGCAGCGCAGTGGGTGCTGTTCCCCTGGATGCTGGTGCTGGGTTGGCTTCTTGCTCTTCAAATGAGCTGAAGAAGCAGAGCCGTGTGGTGAAATGAGCTTTGTTTTCTTCCTGCTGGGATTCTCATCCTTGAAATCTAAGCTGTGGTTTTCCACGAATGCGTAATCCTTGCTGCCACATCCACTCCGGATGCGCTGGGCTGCTTTTTCCCTTGAGTTCCTGATACTGTCACGTAGAATCAGTGCTGCTTTATTCTTCACCTTGAATATCCCAAGGCGGAACACAAGATCCAGGGCTTCATTTTCTATTACCCAAAGGATCCCAGGGGAAGCTGCACAGCAGCAGTGCTGTGGTTCTGCAGCCTCTCAGGACTCTTCCCCTCTGTCTGCTGCAGCTGACAGTCACTGCGGCATTTGCTATAATGGGCACTGACTTTTTGAGACCAGTCATTGCACCATAGGCTGTACCACTCTCTAAATAATCCTCAGTAAAACAGCAGGGCCTCCGAACAAGAAAATCCCTTTACGGCTGCTACCTGTAAGGAATACAAAGAGGAAATTGGTTCACAAGAGCACCTGAGGTGTTGCAGTGTCCTGTCTTCCTTTTCCCATCTGTGCTTTGTTCCCTCTCATGCTCTGGACTAACCCATCTGTGGGAGCGTGGCAGGGAGGGATCTGGCAGATAAGTCAGCCCTTGAAATGGAGGAGGGGAAGGATATTACTCATTAATTCTCTCCCAGCGGAGAGGAACTGAGGCAAATGATGATGTGGGTGAGATGGGTTTTGTGTGCTGTAGGAATACCCCTTGTTTCTCCTGCAAGCTCTTGACCTATGGCTGCAGACCCTTGTATGAAATCTGTCAGCCTCAGCAGCTCGGGGCTGATGCATGGCAGGGAGGGAGCCGTGTGGACATAAAAACTGATTTGTTTCTATGGAAACAAGTAGATTTCACCATGTTGTTGGGAAGTAGGAGGGGAATTATCCCCATGGGCCTGGTTTTGTCTCTCGGATTGGATTGGCCGCTGTACTGCAATTGTAGAGCAGCAGCCCATGAAGGGATTATCTATCTAGTCTGGGATCACAAGCAGGCAGAAGCACGTGGATCCAATCTGCTCCCGCTGCGGGCTTCCTCTGCAGGAATAACACAAGGCTCTGCAGTTGCATGCCAGGACTCCCCGGGTCACAGCCCTCCGTGGCACTTGGTAGTAAAGAACTAACCTTGGTCACTAATAGCTGGAAAGGAAGCCTGCATTACAGCACACACAGCTGTGACTGCATATCCTGTGCAGATTTTCTTCCAATTAAGATGGCAAAGGTGCTGGGCTGTGCTTGTGCTTTACTGCACTGTCTAGGTGTGCATTTCTAGCAAAAGCTGGAAGCTATTTGTGGTGTCTGCAAGGAGAAGTTGATCTTTCTGACAGAGGCTTCAAGTGCTGCTTGAAATCCCATCTTCTGAAAGTATTTGCCCATCTATGCATTGCCCAGCAATGGCTCGTGAGAGGGAAAGCTTAGATTTCTAGGTAGGAAGAAGGTGCTCAGTGGAAAACTGGCAACATGGTGATGTCTGTCTGTATTTGAATCTCCTCCCAAGGTGTTCCCTTCTTTGTGTTCTTTCTCCCCTCCTACAGGTAGAATGAAGAAGCAACTTGACCTTCTGCAACAGAAACACTGTCTGCTCAGCTTCTGTCTCCCCTCCCAATGCATGGGGACTTATATATTACATAAGCTGAGCTATGGCTATAGTGTTAGAAATCCTTGGTGACTCCATTGTAGCAGAACTAGGGAGCTGATCAAATGTATTAACTCTTGTTTTTGCATGGATGCATCAGAGGAATGTTGCAACATCTCTACCTTTGCTCCAGGTCATCTTAAAGTACGCAGCCCCATCTGAAAAGTAGGGCTGGAACCTGCAGTTGACCCCCCCCAGCATAAAACTACATATGTGGGTTTCCTTGGGATCACTTCAGCCACACAACAGACTGCCCAGGGATCGGCTGTGCTGCCCACTCAGTGGGCTCATAGGGTATCAAAGGGAAGTGGAGTAACTGGGCTGTAGGAATACTGACTTCTGTGGGTATCTGCTGCTTTGTGGGAGTACTGCCATGATGCTCCTCTGTAGCTTGATGTGAGCACAGCTCGTGTATGGGGGATGTGGTGCAGCCATGACTCGACATAATGCATTCAGCTGCTTTCCAAATCTTGATGTTCTCTAAAGCTAATGAAGCAAAACAGAAACGAGCCTGAAGGATTCACATGAAAATCAACAACAGAAAAACATTCTTATCCCGCTGCTTTTGGAGACCTGAGGGGAGTCGGGCTGGAGGGGGGCTGAGTGAAATGCAGGGGAAGGAGATGTGGAAAGCAATGAATGAAAAAGGCAGTAATTGCAGTGGACTCTTGGGAACTGCTCTGTGCAGTCAGAGATAAGCCAGAGCAGCAAAGTTTGATGTCCTTTGGAAGAGGGATGGAGGGGGGCAGGAGGTGATAAGGGAGAGAGCCTCTTCAAAGCAAATGTTCTTGTAACGATTACAGTGTGCTTCTCTTTTTGCTTGAGGAGACTGAGGTCTGAACCCAGCTACTAGCGCTGAAATATCAGTGACACAGGGGAGCATTTGTTCAGAGCCTGTCTCCTGTTTTGTTGTCTGAGCTCCCTCAGCCCACGTTTGGCTCAATAAATGCCTTCTGAGGGCTGAAACCCATTCCTAATTGGTGCTTCTGCTCAAGGCACGTGTGTTCTCCCGGAGGCCCCCAAGTGGCACAGTCTATTTCAGTACCTGTGGCTTTGTTCTGTAGGGAAGGTGTGTTTTGGGTTTGTGGGTTCTTTGGGACGCTTCTGCTCAAGGTGATAACATGGCACTGAACAGGGGATTGTTGTCTTTGCATATCTAAATCAATGGCTGGGCAGTTGTGTCCCATGATGAGATGGAAGCCCACCTATCTTCTGTCTTTATGTCACTTAGTCCCTGATGGGAGGGAGACGAAACCCACCATTATGTTTGTCTGTGAGGGCAGGGATTTGACTTGCTGTATGTCAGGTTTTACCCAGCTGACCACACAGTCCCTTGGAGCACACCTTGTGTACAGCAAAACATGGAGAGGTCTGCTCAGCCCTTCCTGGCTGCTGGCCTGGGTTGCTGCGTGGGGAGAAGTGGCTCATTGGTGGGGATGCTGCTGGAAAGCCAGGATTGCTCAAAGCAATTGTAAGTCCTGTAAGTCAGCACAATGGTGTTAACCTCCCATTGCACTGCTGTATCTCTAGGTGCAAGGCAGTGGGAAGCCTTCTCTTCTGCTGATATATGTATTGTGATGACACATGAACTATTGCATGACCTTTATTTTTCACAATTGTCTTCTTGAATAATGAATTATTGTGTATAGTAATGTCGCCAGTATGATAGAATGTGGTGTGTTTACAATAGATCTTTATTTCTATACGTACCCATTGTGTGATGAACATCAGTGATGCTCTTAAGGAATATTTGCATTACATCCACTGCCTGTAGATTTGGTTTCTTTCACTAAAGGTTAAGGCTAGACTTTCAATAGTGCTGCAGAGATGGGCAGATAAAGAACACATCCCTGGCTTAAACCTCTGAGCCTGAAAGTGCAAACCTTACCAAAAAGGATGGGATCTAATGTGTGATTACAGTGAATAAGTGATCAACTCTAAGACCTGATGGATGAAATGAAGCTGGTGCTGGGCCTGAACAGAAGTGTCTGTGATTTGTGTAGCCAGACAGCGAAACCCATAGGGATAGGAACTGTATTTCATGCTGTGAGTTGGCATAGTGCTTTGTACAATGAGGTTCTGATTGAATTGTTATCCCCCAGTGCCACCGTAACACAGGAAATAACAAATACTGGATTTAAAAGCCAGGAACAGCCATGTGAAAATGTGGATACTGTGTGAGTCTTAATTGTCTGAAACTAATAATCCGAACTGGAGATTAATCGCATCCTTTAATAACCTTGTCTGCAGATGTTTAGTAAGAAAACAAATGGAAATTAAATGATCAGATGCTGATCATTCTCTTGTTATTTGGGCTCCCGTTATGTCTTCATAAGCTGCTGCTTTGTTGGTTGTTTTTGTCTTAATTGGAGCTTTACCTTCTCTAGTGCGTTCTAATCCACAAATCTCAAAGGACTGACAGACAAACTGCACGGGTGCTGTATTGGTGTATCTAGATCAGGATTAGGTTGGTATTTGAGCCCACTACTTCCCAGCTTCCCCACAGGAGGGCAAAGCAAGTGGTGGTAGAAGCATTGGGTCCCTCTTCCATGTAAAAGAAAGGACAGTAATGTGGACTTGCTTCCTTTATTGACTACTACTTCTGTTGTTGCCATCTGTTATCTATCATTTATCCATTCTCTTTGATCCCAATCTATATTTAATGCCACAAGCAATTTGTTTTTCTCCTGTGTCTTATCAATATCTTTGATCTGTGTTACCTGTAACTTCTGATGCTCTGTACCATGTGAGTGATCTAATGAACCTCGGAGCTTGTCAGTAAATATCTGCTTGTCCTGTCATTAATAGCACCTTTTTGTTCTGTGGGATGCCGAGATACCTCATTCATGGAGGGTTAAATTAAAGCCAGGCGATCTATATGATAAAAAAACACAAGCCTCAGACCTTGTTGCCTCCATAATATTTATTACATGACATTCAGATTGCCTTCATGTTTGAGAAGCTCTGTGTTTGGATTTGGTTCAAGCATTGCTGTAAAGTAACTGCTCAATTGCTTTCTGTCCCTCAGATAGTTTTTGACTACTGTATTACTAATGCAGTTTTCAGCCCAAATCTGTACTTTAATGCAGCTCTGTGTACTAAAATAGAAATAAGACTGTAAGGGATGATGTGATTGGGTTTGCCCTGGGGTAGCTCTGCAGCTAGTTGAGAACATACACGGTGTGTGCTTCAGAAACGAGCAGTGCATAACATAACAGTTAGTACCTTTTCAGGTCTGGCTGAACCTCTTCAGCCTGAGACCCATCAGGATTTGCATCTCTATTTCTTTTTGTGCCCTAGTGTAGAGAGGAGATGTATTGCTAACTTCTGGTCTGACAGCTACTAATAGTCTGAAGACTTCCATTAAGTGTCAGTTTGGGGAATGGAGCTTGTTGAGCTCAGCTAAAATGATACCTCAATATCTTAAGGAGGAATTTTGAGCCAGTGCCTAAGTGGAAGATAAGCAGATTAAGTGTTTATTTCCTAAATGCAGCATCTCTGCCTCAGTTTTGGTTGCTGCTCTATTATTCGTTCTGGGGGGATCTTAGCACTGGTAAGTGGCACAGGATGATGTCCTTGCTTAAAGGCACATGAAATAAAATGCTGTCACATCTTCCCTGCGTGTTAAGAACAAAACAGGAAAACAAAGCAAGTTTTCCTTCTTAAGAAACAAAGTAAATGACGAGCAGTTGGTACTGGCAGCCTAATGAGCATCCTGTTCCCGGCACAGCATCTTGTATAGTGGTGTATGTAGCAGGGCTGCTCTTGGTGTTGTGATGGAGGCTGCCTTATTCTGGTAGGGAAGTCCCTGCTGCCCTCATCATTCCAGTTCTGCAGTGTATTATCTCCCAAGAAGTGTTCCATCTTTCCCCTCCTCACCCCAAGCCTTGCTGCTGTGTGTCTCCTTCCTGGAATGGAACAAGGCAGTTTATCTAACCCTTCAGCTCTTGTCAGCTGGCATGTCTTTATCCCATGTGTCCCTCTCCTGAGTCTGGCTTCATTTCATCACTTGGAGCTGCTCTTCCAGGAGAAATCCATTTCCCTGGCTGCTGAAAGGGCTCAAAACCTGAGCTGGGTGCTCTGTCTGTGCTGCGTATGCTCTGTTATAGTTTCTTTACAGAAGCAATTTATTATGCCTGCTGCAAGAGGGCAAGCGAGGCTGCTGTACAGTGTGCTCCCCTGGCACCCAACCAGGTGCTGTGGTTTTACAGACTTACTTTAACATTAACATGGCTACAGTGGTATAATGCTGCAGGTAAGTAAGCTCAGGTTCCCTAAACTGAGTGGTATGGAATTCTGCCTGGTGAGAAACTGAGGGAGAAAACTCCATTGATAATTGATAATATTGTTATGTAAAGGTTGAACTTAAACAACGTGCAGTTCTGGGATGAAATGAAAATGTGTAGTTAAAAACATGGTCAGTTGGTATCCCAAAGGATGGGGTTAATAACAAGCAGAAATGTGTTGGCTTAATGGTCACTGTCCTATTGGAGGGTCTCCTGGTATCTCTCCTACTGTTCAGAGGAAAGCTTATTGAAAAATGACTCAAACTTGTAATTGAGTCATTACTTGTAAGTAATCCTCTTTATATATGTGTATATATATATATATATTTAGTGCTGTGTCTTTTGTGAGGACTTTGTTGGTTTGTTTTTTTTCCTTGCAATACCCTGGAAGCTGCTCAATTGACATAATTAAGTGGTTTCAGTCTCATCTGGATGCTGCAGAGGTTTTCACATCCACCTTTGCTTTGAGCTGTGACAAAGACCACAGAGAAATTGGGACCAAAGCAGAAAGTTTTGGGAAGATGTGGAGCACATCACTGGGGGATCTTAATTCCAAAAGGACTCATTCTTATAAATGCTTTTCCTACAGTGAGGTTGAATGTAATGCTGCAAGCTGGAGGTCAGTAGCTGGGGTAGTGCCTTATTGCACTAGAAAGTGAGTTATACTATAAACTGTACCTTTCTGTTACCTACAGTAAAGTAACAATAAAATCAGCGCAGCTTGGATTTGTTCTTATGCTAAAAGAACTGATGCAAGAGTAGGACTTTGTCACATATTGACCGCAGACATCCATAGGAATGGAGCTGAGGCAGCAGAAAACTGCCTGAGTGATGCAATACCTCAACGATTCCAGGGTTAATCCCACTGGAATGGAGAAAAAATAGAGCTGTATTTATTTGAAAAACAAATGAAAGTTCCCAGTTAACTCCTTATGTTTCTGAAGTCTAAAATAACGGGGCTGGGTTACAGTATGCAGTAGAGTTTTATCAGAGGTTGCTTTGCAGTAAGCTTAGTAACCTGCAGGAGATGTTTGTGAGACATTAGATGTTGTAGGAAGCTCTTTGCTCTCCTTTCTCTTGAGACCACTCTGCATCCTTTTATAGCTCTCAGTTTAGAGCTGAAGAAAAGGGAAATGCACACGTTTTCCTATTTCCTTGCAGGTTTACATAAGCAATCAATGATGAAACCAGGAGCTGAAATCAGGTCCGCTTGCTGATGTGTTAAAACACAAAAGCTCATTCCTCATCTGCATTTCCATTGTCAGTATTAAGGCCATTCAGGACAAGGCCATGGTCAGAACATCAAGGGGGGTGGATTTCTTTTACTATGGTTATAACTGAGTTGGCGAATTCTGCACTGTCACACCTATCAGAAGGGGAGAATTGTACCAAAGTGCAAGCAATACAGGCAGAGCTTCTAACAGAGGTGATACATTCATGCCATAGGCAGCACATTCTGAAGCGGTGCTTCTCCAGTAGGTAGGGAAGCAAATGGATTGTGTTTACAGTGACTTCTGAAGAGGCACGTGAACAGCCGAGTGCTTGGAAACCAAGCCACAAACTGGTAAGGTCAGCAGCAGATGTAGTGAGCCTGGAACTTCATCTGAAGATTTAACTGCAAGTGACAGGACTAGTGGGAGTGTGCTGTGAGCATGGGCTTCCTAAGAATGGTCTGTCCTCCTTGGGGAAGGACACTTGGTCTCCTGTGCCTTAAATTCTATCAGTGCCATGGCTGGAGTGCCCTGCTGGGACCCACGAGTGCTCATAGAAACAGCAAAGCCGTGGATAGGGAAGGAAATGATTGCTCATTCATCTGAAATTTCCTCTTTCATTTCAGGGACTTTCTGCCTCGTGGTTCTGGCATTGTGACCAGGCGTCCACTGGTCCTGCAGCTGGTGAATGCCAGCACAGGTATGTAATCCATGTCCACAGTGTGCTGCTGGCTTCCTACCCTAGACCTGACAGGTCTTATTTCATCAGTGGCGCTGCTCAGCATCTAATTTTGTCTGAGTTAAGCAGTGTTTCATACATATGCTCATCATGATTTTCCTTTGTCTGTGCAGCTGTGACTCTTATGAGTGGGTATAACCCAAAAACTAAAGGAACCTGCTTACAGTCTCCTGAAATAAGTGGTTGGGATGGTTCTAGTGCACTTAAAATCAAGTATGGGAATGCTGGGATGTGGAATGGAATCCCTGCAGAGTTTTGTGACTGGAGTTGTGGACTATTCACTGCTTTGGCTGCTGCTTACAGAGTACTTTCATTACTGTTCCCTTCAAACATGAGATCTCATTGAGGAGCTGGCAAATGACTGTTTTAGAGTATTCCTCTCTTGTCAGGTGGACCTGACCTGTTTACAACAGTCCTCTGGTCTACCATAAAGAAGCAACTTGACTTGTGAGGATTTTTCACTTGAAATGGAGGGTTCTTGAACTGGTTATCATACTCAAAACCACCAAAACAAACACAAAAACCCACCAAGCAGTTCAAAACCATGTCAGAATGGTTTTGTGCTACTTTGAGACTCACTTGAACCTGTTCTCATCATGTCATGCAACTGCTATTTACCCCACTGCTTTAATACAGAGCTGCCCCAAGTTTTCATGAATACAAAGGTACTTCCCAGACCATCTATGGAGGTTGCAGGTGTGTGTTAAGCTTGCTTAATATCAACAGGGAAAGTCTTGGGTTATATTTCTTGAATGAACATGAGTGAGGATGCAGGCTCTGCGACCAGAGCTGGATTGGGAAGGTCTTGGTCTTATAGATTCTCTCAGATGTTGCTGCAACTGTGGCTGCAGTAATTTCTTTGCCAACCATGTAGGATCTAGAGAGAAAAACCTGTGTTTCTTTTCAATCCAGGACACTTTATTAAACTTCTGGCTGTGAGTTTTTCTCACTTGTGTGACTGTTTCTGACTCTCTGCTTCTGTGTAAACAGAGTATGGAGAGTTCCTGCACTGCAAAGGAAAGAAGTTCACAGATTTTGAGGAGATCCGTTTGGAGATTGAAGCTGAAACGGATCGTGTTACTGGCTCCAACAAAGGGATTTCCCCAGTGCCCATTAACCTCAGAGTCTATTCTCCTCATGGTGAGTCTTAATGCAGTCTCTGAAGTTGGGATAGATGAGGCAGATTGCTGTTCTGCCATAACATGAATACAGAACAAAGATGAAATGGAATCCCCCCATGTCTGGGTTATGGTGGAACACACTGCATGTCTTTGCCATATTTCTGGAGGGGCTTTGTCTGCCACTTGAAGTATCTGGCTGCAAGCAGAACTAGTCTCAGAAACGACTGATGTCTGTGCAGAAACTTCTTCCTATAAAGACTTTATTGCATCAGTGTGGACCTTCCTGTAAAGACCTGCAGCCTCTCCCTGTTTTCTGGGGAAATAAATGAATCATTGGCAATACAACTAATAACGGTTAGTTATTGCTCAACTTTAACAAAAAGGAATTGAAAACTTTTATTTGCTTCTGAGTTACATGCTTCTGTTATGCCTATAATGCACTGAAGACACTAAAGCTATGAATGTTCCATATAGACCAGAACATTCCAACCTTAATGCACACTTCTTATGTCTCCTGTTTCCTGTATATAGTCCTGAACCTGACGCTGGTGGATCTACCAGGCATGACCAAAGTCCCGGTGGGGGATCAGCCCCCTGACATAGAGTTCCAGATCCGAGATATGCTTATGCAGTTTGTCACCAAAGAGAATTGCCTCATCCTGGCAGTATCCCCAGCCAACTCTGATTTGGCCAATTCTGATGCTCTGAAGGTTGCGAAGGAGGTGGATCCTCAAGGTAAATCTCTTGTTTCAGTGTGTTTCATTACTAACCAGCAGCCTGAGTCTCCAGGCTGTGATTAGCTCAGCAGTTTTAGTCTCCTGTCTGTTGTCTTAAGTGGTATCTTCACCAGCATCTGCCCTTCTGAGAGGTGGCTTTGGGCATTAATAGCTACTGTAATAGAAATTGTATTATTCCACATTTCTTTATTTGAGCCCTATTTCTGAAGAGGTTGAGGGCTTCCCTCCCTTCACTTTGGTCATCTTTGTTTTGCCTGGAGAAGAGTAGGAAAATCTTCCCTAGAATCCATCTCTGTGGTAAAAAACAGGAGTGTCTGAACAGGGTATAGCTGGGAACTGACCTCTGTTACCTGGTGCTGTTGTGACCTCTTGGCTATTATGGGAACTGTGACATTTGTGCCCAAGAGCCCTTGTAGCCAAGCTGGGCAGTTTGTAAGCTTTCTGAACAAAGGAAGGTATTACACAGCTGTTTTACTTGATCATATTTTACTTGTTCTTTTATTAAGGGCAACGTACTATTGGAGTCATCACTAAGCTGGATCTTATGGATGAAGGAACTGATGCTAGGGATGTATTAGAAAATAAATTACTTCCTCTTCGCAGAGGTACGTTTCCTCACGCTCTGTGCATGATCTTCCTTCATTTTCCCTATATTTGGTATCTTTGCCTCATTCCTTTTCTTCAGGGTTCCTGGAACATCTGTTATGGTGTGTTCTTAAGCCAGCTCTGTTCCAAGTCAGAATTGAGAAGCTGGGGAATGGGCATGAGTCATGCTTAAGGAAAAGTAATTTTTAGGTATTTGTATCTTGATAGGTAGTGCTAGAAGGAGCATAACCCCGTGCTCTTATCTTTACTTTCTTCATTATATTTAATAGGCAAGCTGCAAAAATGGGATTCCTGTACTATTCTCCCCCCGCACCCCAAGTCTCTTATTTGATGGGATTACTGTAGTGCTTCAGGTGAAATCACATTTCCTGTGCTGTGCTATGTGCTGTACATAACCATAGTGGAATACCTGTCCTAAGGACATGAACAGAGAAGTCCTGAATGGAAATAGGGTGTTCTTAGTGACTGGGGGAGCAGTGATCAAAAAGCTAATTCTCAGTTGCATAGTGGCATTTCTGTCCTGTATACCAGGGAATTCCAGTTTTAAACTCTTCTGCTTGGTCCCAGATGTGTTGTCCTTAAGATTTCCCATTTGCAGTGTTGTTTCCTGGGTAGTTTCCTTCTCAACCTGAGCCCCACTTACATTTTCATCCTTGTAACTGCCTGATCTTTAATGCCATCCCTGCAGGTTACATTGGTGTAGTCAATAGAAGTCAGAAGGACATTGATGGCAAGAAGGACATTCAGGCAGCTCTGGCTGCAGAGAGAAAGTTCTTTCTCTCCCACCCAGCCTACAGACACATGGCTGATCGTATGGGAACCCCCTACCTGCAGAAAGTATTGAACCAGGTACCACCACCAATTGAGAACTGCTGCCCACTGTGCCCTTTATTCTGGGATAGCGTCATAGCAAATTTCTCCCAATTTCATCCTAAACCTTCTTCCTGCACAGCAATTGACCAACCACATCCGTGACACCCTGCCAGGGCTGCGCAACAAGCTGCAGAGCCAGCTGCTCTCCATTGAGAAGGAGGTGGAGGAGTATAAGAACTTTCGCCCTGACGACCCAGCTCGCAAGACCAAAGCTCTGCTTCAGTGAGTGCCCTTCACTGCGTGTCCCTCCCTGGAAAAGCCTGCCTGGCTATGTCTGCTACTTCCTGCTTTCTGTCTTCATTTAGGATGGTCCAGCAGTTTGCTGTGGACTTTGAGAAACGCATTGAAGGCTCTGGAGACCAAATTGATACCTATGAGTTGTCAGGAGGAGCCAGGATTAACCGCATCTTCCATGAACGTTTCCCCTTTGAGCTGGTGAAGGTACTGTTTCTCTGTATGCTTTCACCTTTTCCTACCTGTTTTCTTGTTACTTTTTACATGTTTCACCATCTATTTTCCCTTTTAACATTTGATGCTGTCACCTTATTTTTACTTCCTGTTGTTGGAACCTTCCCATAATACTCTCCTCTCTTAATTCCTGTCCTTGTGAGATAACTTTGCTTTTTTTTTTTTCCCCCCTGGTTAATATTTCTTTTGCTTTCTATTGCCTGTTTGAAAACATTAAGAACCAAAACATTCTTCTCTATCTTCTGCATTTTGCTGTTTCCTTTTTCATTTAAATATGACAATTCCTTGTTAGTGTAATACAAGAGCCTGCCTTGTATTAGATGATGTAATTCTGTATGTGAATTTTAAATCTCTTGGAGGTGTTTTCTGGCAGACAGCTGCCAAGACCTCACATTAAGCCTCAGGAGACAAAGCAGTTTGTTTTGGAAAGCAATCTAGTGCTTCAATCTTATTGCTTTAAGTAGCTCCTTGGGAGCTGCTGGGAGGGTTGGCACCTGTAAATGCAAGCCCTTAGCTATTCTTATCTGTTCATTTTTGTCCAGGATGTCTGCTTTGGCAATACAAGCTTTATGGCTGGACTCTACATCCGACATCTAGGCTAACATTCACCTGTCACATAATACTGGCATGGGACCTCCTATTGTGTAGAGCGTGCTGTTAGGTGTGCTGGGGTTGTGCAAACATCAGCCTGTTTCTGATAAAAACTCTCTCTTGGTGCAGATGGAGTTTGATGAGAAGGAGCTGAGACGGGAGATCAGCTACGCCATCAAGAACATCCATGGTATCAGGCACGTATCATGCACTAGGCAGACCACTGGCTGCGTAGTCTTGTAAATACCTCTAGACCTTCCCAATGGAGTTGAAGACTTCAGAGGTACGGTAGGTCAGCCATAAGGGAGAGGACTTCCTTGGACACCCTGGTGGTTTGAATCTGGGAGTAGGGATGAAGTAGCTGCTTTCTGTTCCCATATGAAAACTGCTGAAGCCTAAAAGGTAATGCAGCTGTGGTTACTAGTTTTCTCCCTCCTTGTTTCTACATAAGAAAGGACTGAGGGATGCAGGCCTGTACTGCTACTTAATTGAGTTTTAAACGTTGGTTTTCACATTATGCTTCCATTTTTACCAACATTCAAAACAGCTGCTGATCCTGAGCACCTTCCCTGGAGATCAGAGGGAGCTTTAGGGTTCCCATCACCAGGATTCCAGCAGCCCCAGGGGTTGAGTCCTAGGGCACAGTCAGCAAATACAGTTTCATCCCCACTAAGTGAAGGTTAACTGCCAGAAAGCACAGTCCGGGGTCACTGAGTGGTGCCGTTCCTGGGAAGGTGACCAGAGACTGGTGCCTGTTGTCCAACTGGGATCCATTTTACCCTTACATGTGCCTCTGGGGAGGTGCCAAGCATCCCTTTTTATTCTGGATTCCAGGACTGGTCTGAGGGTTGTGATGCTCCCAGCCCTGTGTGCGGGGTTTCAGTGGTGGTGGTGCCTACACTGAGATGCGTGTGTAACGTGACATTCTCCTTGCCCCTTCTCCCCCCCCTTCCTGCCTTGTCTTGTCCCCTACCCTGGGTGTTTAGAACCGGTCTCTTCACACCCGACATGGCCTTTGAGACCATTGTGAAAAAGCAGGTGAAGAAGATTAAAGAGCCTTGCCTGAAATGCGTGGACATGGTTATTTCGGAGTTAATCAATACCGTTAGACAGTGCACCAAGAAGGTAACCGGAGGCAGCATGGAGCTGGCACCTTCCACCCCTCTCTCTGGCTGCGGCACAGCATTGTGACCGGGGCAGGGATTTGCCTGCAGTGGCACTCAGTGTTTCTAACCACCTCCTCAGCATGACTAGACCTGAGCAGTACCAGCCTGGGACGATCCAGCCAACAAGCCAAACAGAAAGGGAAGCACTGTGAAACATGGGAGGTGGGCTGGTCCTTGGAATGCTTTAGAGCAGAGGGATACTGGGGATGCCCCCTCTGTGCCTCCAGTCTCTAGCTTGACTCTTGATTCCTTCTTAAGCCGTGGGTATTTCTCCTTATGGGGCCACTTTGGACTTAAATTTAGACTGAGTTTCTTTTCCAAGCTGGAGACTGGGATTTAAATTTTGTTCTCTCTGCTCTCTTAGAAGTAGGAGGGTTAATCCCTAATGAGCCTTTAGTATCAGGGCAGAGTGCTCCTGGCTGGGTGTGTGGGGCTGAACTTCAGAGGGTACAGTGGTTACAGGGAAGTGTTCCTGTGGTGTTTGGCTTGGTTTTTGGTTGGCTTGGTCCATATCCTGTTCTGGAAGAGCAGCACATGGCTGAGAAGGATTAAGTTAGAAAAGCCAATCTACCTTTGGGCTCTTCAAGGGAGCTCCAGGCTTCATCATTTGGGATTCATATTGGTATTCATTGAACCTTTGGGGAGGAGCCTGCCTTAATTCTGCTCTGTGGATGCATAAGCTTTTGTTTATGAGGCTGGGGTTGAAAAGCAGCAAGACTGGAAGATACATGCCATTCCTCTCAGCCATGGCTTGCTGCTTCAGCCAGGGCTGGGTGCTGGTCAAAAAACACCCGAGTTAGGATGGGAGCATGGGCACTGGAGACTGGAATCGCCACGGGCTGTTCAGGTGCAGGTAAATGGGCATTGCAGGATGTCTGGAGCCACCTTGTCCCTGCAAGGGTGGGGTGAGGTGCCCAAGTAGTGATAGATGCCATCACTTGCAGAGATGCGGAGCCCCTGTAGAAGGGCTTAGGCATGCAGACACGCTCTTTGCCCCCCCAGGACAGCCTGGAAGAGCAAAGCAGATTGCAGGGAGTTTGCTCAGGTTTCTAGTGTGCTGGAGGAGCTTTCTTTTTCTGTCCTGCTGTTCTTTCTTGGGGTGTGTGACTGTGGGGAGCACCCAGAAAATTGCCATTAGAGCCTGGTGACAGGTAAGCACAGGCCCTCAGGCTGCCAAGTATCCAGAGTTGCCTGCTAACTGGATCAGAAGGGCTCTCCTTTTTGGTGCCCTCTGAAACTTCTCTTGGTTTGTTCCTCATCCATCAGTTACTGTTCAAAATCTCCCACTCATTGTCTGTGTTTGCCCCTTCTCATACATTTCCCACTTTTCTTCATCATCTTTGTTTCCTCTTTACTAATGATGCCAGTAGTGAAGGGAATACCTGTTCTGACAGCAGTAGGTTCCTCCAGTCATCCAGTGTTGGGTACAGCAGGGTGGGAGATGAAGAGACCACAGGGATGTGAAGGGGGAATGGCAAAGGCTGAGGGTCAGTGTTCCACTTCAGCATCTTCAGCTAAGAATTTGGCTGACTGCAATGCTGGTTGCTGTGTGTGCTAGTAGTCATGGTTACAGCTTTCTGTTTTGGGAAGCAATATCATTGTTCAGGTGGTACATAGGTATGTGAAGGCGCTGATATGTTCTTTTGATTGTGTGGGTTTTTGTTTGTGTGAGGACCCATGAGCCTGGCCTGCAGAGCAGTGCACACAGTGCTGGGTTAGCAGTGCTGCTAGGTCTAAGGGTGTGAATGGAGCTCCAGGAGAACCTTTGCTTTGCTCTAAATGAGCTGCTATGGCACCTTGAGAGGCTGCGGGGTGAAGCTGAGTCCTGTGGTGTACTTTAAACCTCTTTGTTGCTTAAAGGGCAGATTACTGTTGGCCCTATAGGGTGTTGAAATGCATTATCATAGAGTGGTGCTGCTCGGGGTTTTGCAGGTGTTATCTATAGGACTACAAAGAGGTACATAACTGATTTTAAGTGGAGTAGTGTTTATAATCAGCTCTGAATTGTCAGCTGTAAGCACCCCAGGTTTGACTAGGAACTGCACCTTTGGCATAGCAGGATCCCATTCCTGTGTCAAAGGCACCTCATCCCCCTGAAAGCACTCAGAGCTCTGTTATGCTGTGCTAAAACCAGCTGAGACTGTGTCACAGGGAGCACCCTGGTAGGAGCTATAAAGGTTAAAGATGCATTGGAAAAACATCTTAGTAACAGTTTCAAGATAAACCTGTCTTTTTGTAACTGCAGTTTCTGTGGTCTTTCTGCTCTGCCACAGTGGAGCCCCTGAGGATACAGAGCACTTCAGAGGAATGGAATACCTCCATATAAAGCTCAGCCTGCACTGGGCCTGGTGCCACAGGTTGGCTGGTGCAGGACATGCTTTGTACAGCTGTGGATGCCCTGTAGCTTGTTTGTATTTCCTAAGCATTGGCTACATCTGGTCTTTCTGAGGAGTTATTGGTTGTCCCAAAGGCGAGTAAGGCAAAAGGTGCTCTGTAAATGGAGTGTTGTATCTGAATCTGAGACATATCCATTCCATTCAGTCCTCCTGCCAGCACAAGATGCAAGTGACAAACCTTTGAGTCTTAGCTTAGCTCCGGTGCTGGCCTGGAATAAGAAAAGCATGGAAGGGATAATCACAATGTGAGGTAGAGGGGAATGCCTGAGACGAGGGGAAATGAAGCACGGTGAGCCTGTAGGAAAGAGTCAGTGGCTCATTGTGGCAAGCAGCCATGCCTTAAAATCTGAATAAGCTTTTCTTCAGGAAGAGATCATTGATCCCCAGGGGTTGCCATGTGTTCATCTTGCTCTTCACAGCTCACCATTTCACCAGCCCAGCTGCTCCACCTCCTTCCCTCTGACACATCCATTTGCCTGTAGACTCTCCTGATACTTGGCAGTGAACAGGCCCCATAGCAATGCTCACCTGGTTCAGTAAGCTAATGGAGTGAACCAAAATCTCACTTCTCATTTTGCCTTGTTTTCTCTCTTTTCCCTTTTCCTTCCTTCTCTTTCCTTCCTCCTCTGCTCTTTCTCTGCTTCGCTCTCTTCTTCCTCGTTGCTTCCTCCCACCCTGCCCCTGCCATGCAGAACGGGTCTCTTCACGCCTGACCTCGCTTTTGAAGCCATAGTGAAAAAGCAGGTGCAGAAGTTGAAGGAGCCGAGTCTGAAGTGTGTGGATATGGTAGTGAGTGAGCTCACATCCACCATCAGAAAGTGTAGCGAAAAGGTAAAGAAACACAAAAAATATGCCAAGAAAGGTCAATGCCCACCCCCTTCCCGCACACATTTGTGCCAGTTTCTCTGCACACAACACGGGACCATTGGCAAACCCAGGGAGAGAGAAGGGGTGTGAAGATGCTCTGAAGGAGAGCAGCTATCTGCAGGCGTCAGTGCAGGTTTGAAGCAGTGGATCAGGAGCAGTGGGCTTTAGCTGATGGGCTCTTTGGCTGAGACGTGGGCTGGGACCCAGGTGGTTACTCTGTTCTGTGCCCTTTTCCTCTCTGTGTTTCAGTGGTGTTCAGCTCAGTGTGGAGCAAGCCCTTTACTGTGCCAGTCCCTGCGTATCTGGAACTCCTTACTTGTTTTTGCTAGAACCCCCTCCCTAATAATTCCACGCAGAAGGGAAAGAAACCAGAGGGAATGAACTTATGTCCCCCACAGCATGAGTTTCATTAGGCCTCACCTTGCCTACAGAGCACTGTGTACAAAGCAGCAGTCGATTAAAGCTTGAATCTCCATGAGATGCACAGAGTAAACAGGATACTGACCCAAGAGACTTGGTGGAGAAAAGCTTTTCCATGCATGGCTCCCATTACAGCATTCCTCCTGCTGGTACCTCACTCCATGGACTGTGCTCAGTTGAGATAGTGTGGACACTTCTGCACTGCAGAGCATTAGAGGTGAGGCCTTAAGGGGCAGTTTGGAGCTGCCATAGGTGTCAGGTGCAGGTTGCATAGGGCTGGGGCAGCAGTGGGTCTGCTTCCCAGGCCAGCTTTGTCCAGGAGGGGGCACCACGTGCCTCCTGAAAATCAGGACAGATGTGGCAATTAATTTGTGTGAAATTTACGAGCGAGGGGCCAGAAACATGTCTGGCACAGCAGTAGCATATTCTGGGAACTGAGTTGCAAGGGCTGTTTTGCTGGTTATTTTAAGCCTTGAAAATTGCAGACCTTTTCTTGCAGACTCTCCAACCATACAGCCTCGAATTGGGAAGGAAGGGAAGATAAGTGATATGAGCTCTTTTGGTGCGGGAGCTAAGCTGATGAGGCCTGGTTGTGCTTAGGAATATGGAGCTCATCTCCATTAAGGAGACACCTTTGTGCCCTGAGCTCTGCCCGCTGTATTTCTTGAAGGCTGCTGCTGTTGCCAAACAGCTGTGACCAGGCAGAGCAGCTCCATTCCAGCCTGTTTTCCTTATGGGTTTTATTTGAAGGCTTTGATTTGTTTGGCACTATTATCTGTATCTGACAGAAGATGGCTCCTGTAGGTGCTGCAGGGAGAAGAATCATGAGAACACCACCTGTAGAATCCCAGCTGTGTTGTTGGGTCGTATCATTAGTGTTGTAGGATGCTAAGGGCTGTGATGGAATTTAGCCTGAGAGGCCAGAGAGGTGAATGTTAGGGATGAGTGACTCTAAGAGAAATAACTGCTTGAGTTACTATATCTAGTGATAGTAATATTGGGGGGGGGGATGACACAAAAGGAAGGCTTTGCTAATATGTAAATACAGATGTCTACATCTGGTAAGAAGGCTGTCTTGCCTCTATCTTGCCCACTGCTCACTCTGAAAGAGGGTAGAAAGCTAGTTCTCTGAAACTGCCATAGACCCTAGTGGTTAGCAATCAGTGTCAGGTGCATTCTGATGGCTTCACACAAAGGCTAGTAACTGCCCAGGGGCATTAACTGATTCGCAGTGTTTATCTTGCATGTTATAGCCCTAGCTGCTTCACCTGGATGAGAGCATGCCCTATTAGGGGAGGCATCTGGAAAAGGCTACTTCAGGACTGATGCTAATTGTAAGGTAACACTCAGCCCACTGCGGTGTGGATTGCTGCTGCCTTTCAGACGTCAAGGCCAAACCTTTGAACCAAGCCCTGCAAGGCTTCGTGGAAGGAAGGCAGCTTGGGCTAACACCTTTTGAATTAGCTGAGCGGTCCTGTAGCCTTGGTTTGTTGCTGTTCTGAACTATTGTGTGCTGTTGTTTGTGTGCTGTCGCAATTATTTCGTTTCACCCCAGACGGTGAAGAAATCTTTGTGTGTGGTTAATAAGGCTGCATAGATGGAATAATACGAGAGTACTAACGAACGTAGGCAAACCCATCTGTTCCTTGAGTGCGATGGAAGCACAGCTTTCCTGTCTGAAGAGAGATTTGCAGCCAGTGGGTTATTAGAGCTGAGGGCTGAAGCACAGGTTGCCATTAACAGGCATTCTCTACCTGATCTGATCCTGAGCTGCTTCTAGTTGGCTAAACGGAGAGCAGCTCCAAAATCAAAAGAAAGCTGGTACAGTACAAGCACACAGAGCCTTAGTTTTGAGAGGGCAGCATCCCTAGCCAGTGTTGTTCCAAAAGCAGGAACTTCTGTGCCAGACTGCACCGCAGCATCTTACAGATGCAGGGAAGGCCTGAAGGTCGATCTTCAGTGTGCTGGCATGGACTGCTGGAACGTGCAGAGAGAGGAGCTAAGAAATATTGGGACAAAATGGTTTTCAAAGAGGGCTGTGAGTTTGTATTTAATCGGACAGGAAAATCCAGCTGAAACAGAATTGAAAACCTGCTTGAACTGTGATGTGATCCCAGGCTGACAGACTTAGCCCCTCAAAGGGTCCCTGCTCTCCTGTCTTTCAGAGTCATGGCATTTCTGGGTGCTGTTCATACTGCTGATAACTCCTTGTCCCTCTATGCCCTACTGCATGTTCCCTGGTGGCTGTGATATCTCGTGGCTTGTCCGTGTCTCTTTTCTTTGCCTGCCTTTGCTTTTCCTACGCATGCTTGGGAGTAGAATCTGCTGCTGCATGGGGACTAATGGCTCTCAATTTCTTTTTGCACATTAATGTTGTTGGATGACCTGGGTTCTGAATAAACCATAATGTGTTTTCTTTGTCTGCCTTTGGAATGGTGGGGGGTGGGGGTGGCAGGGAGAGGGTCCATGTGTGTTTTGTTTGACTATTTTTTTTTTTCTTTATTTGAAGCAAAAAAGCTGAGACTTGCTTAGAGATTTTCCAACTTCCTGTTTTTCTGTTTGACATAACTTTCCTATTTATCCTTTGCCAACCCTCCTTTCCCCCAAGGAAACAGGAAGCTTTGCTTGTGTGTATCTATGAAGCAACCAGCTGCCTGAACCATAAAGACCATGGAGAACACCCAGTTTGCACTTTCAAGACAAAGTGGTGCTGGGGAACTAACGCTGCCTCTTGCTTTTTTTTCCTGCCTCTGCAGAGCTGTTGGTGTTCAAAACAAGCTCCACGCTTGGCAATAGGCAGTCTCAAAGCTAGTTCTCAAAGCTAGTTCTCAAATCCAATTCCAAGCTATTGCAGCTCACTTGGTTTGCAAGGGTGCTGAAAGGTTTTGAGACTTTGTGGCTGGTTGTTAGAAATGCAGGTACTGGGTGCTTTAAGGGTGTTCATTGTGGAGGGTTTCTCATGTGTGGTCTTTGGATGCTTCTCTCTAAATGCAGTCAGTAAAGTGTACTCAGGAATTAATTCCCTTCTCAGTAATGTAGAAAGAAATAGAATGTTGTGGGTATGATGTGATTATAGACCTGAGTCCTGCCCAGCAAAGGTGGAGAGCAGCACCTGGATGCCCAGAGCAGAGCACAGCCTTCCTTGCAGTCTGCCAGACCTTCTGTCTCTACTTGCAGATGCTGATGGAGAAGTGCTTTCATTTAATACCCCAGCAAATGGGCACTGAGATCCAGTTCTGTCCCCGGGGAGACATCCCATAGAATTTAGCTGTTTGTAGCAGCAGGCCTTTCACCTCTGTAGGCAATGAGACGCTGAACACCCAAAACAATTGTTTTAATTTGCTTAATGAGAAAAGTATCTACAAATGTGAACTGGTGTGTTCACATCTGAAAAGAGTCAGATATGGTAGCTTTGGTGTAGGTCTCACTTAGAAGTTGCTGTAGGAGAGAGGAGGATTTATTCCATTAATTAAATTTGCCTTCAGCAGACCTTCAGAAACTTGGAAAATCTGTCTGCAAGTCCAGCTTTTCAGAACTCCCCTTTAAACAATAGAACAAACTGATTGCAGGGTGTATGTGTGCATGCCTACGTGCAGGGGGCTGTGCCCCCCGCTGCCTTTATACCTCCCTTTCCCTTGTGCACGTGTTTTCTCTCTCCTGCAGCTCAGCCAGTACCCTCATCTGCGTGAGGAGATGGAGAGGATTGTGACAACTCACATCCGTGAGAGGGAAGGCAGGACCAAAGATCAGGTGGGTGACCAGGAGCGTGTAAGAGGGAAGATGATGACATGGGGTGGGGGACATCCTGGGTTAGAGGGCTCTGAGCCATGGGCAACTGGCAGCACGGGGCTGATGGGATGAGCTGTGCCCAAGGCTCTGTCTGCTCCTGGTTACTAGTGGTATCAGTCACTAATGTCTTGCTCTGTCTGTGCCTCTGTTTGGCAGGTTATGCTTCTAATAGACATTGAGCTGGCTTACATGAACACAAACCATGAGGATTTCATTGGCTTTGCCAAGTAAGCACTATTACCCTATTGTCTTTTCTTCTCTTAATGTGCTTCCTGTGGCTTTGTCCTGTAGCTGTTCCAGTAAATGGTTGCAGAGACCCTGGTGCAGATGTTGTGGTCATGAAGTATGGCTTGACTCTCAGTATTGCTTCCCTTTTCAACGACTCCATATCCCATGTCTGGGGAGGATAATTAGGGTTGCTTGTGAAGTAGAAGGGTGAGTTAGGGAATTAAGGTTGTGTCAAGCTGTGCAGGGTTAGTGGCCCAAATGTGGTTCAGGTGGGATTGAGGAGTAGATCAAGGCTGAGTGAGCAGGTGGAGATGGATTGGGTTATTAAGGCTTGGAAGCCTGTGGTGAACTCTCTGTAACAGCTGTGTGGTGGGAGCAGACTGCAGGTGATCCAGAAGAGCATGAGGAGTTTTGAATGTCTCCACTGTTGTTTGCAGTGCTCAGCAGAGGAGCAGCCAGATGAGCAAGAAGAAGGCAGCTGGCAACCAGGTAGGCCAAGTTTCCATCTCCTTCACTGCTGCAAGAAGGACATGTTTGTTACCTGGATGCTACCAGGTGGACAATGCTGGGCTGGATGCAGCAGTTCACTAAGTTGTGGCTTTTTGTTTTTCTTTTATCCTTACCAAGTTCTGTTTACATCTGGAGGAGAATTTTGAGGCTCGGTACAGTTGTAAAGAGCCAAGTGTGTAGCAACAACAGAGGGGAAGTGTCTTAGAGGTAAATGGGTATTTGATAATCAACATCTAGTCTCATACAGTCAGAAGGGGTACAGTACTAAGTAAGCTCACTGCCTGCTGGCTGGTGTTGATTTTCTGACAGAAATCACTATCAGTGTTGAATACCTCCCTGAGTTTTCAGCCCCTCCACGAGCTGTGCCAGCTCTTCTGCTGACGTCAGGGCATACAAAAGCTTGGGGTCCTGTGGATGAGTTCATATTAGAGCAACTTAATAAGCTGAACTTCCATTTCCAGTCCAATTATTTCTAGGTCTGCTACAAGACAGACTTGTGAATCCTAGTTATCTTTCCCATCAGTGGCCATTACTTTCTGCAAAGGTATTTCAAGAGAGTTCATGTTCTCTCTTGTGGAAACCTTCAGTGGAAATACTTCAGCCCTTTGCACTGGGAGACAGGGTGATGTATAGCTATAGCTGCACTGGCTGTGTGAGAATGTGCTCACTGGGAGAAAGCACAAGGGAGGAGTGGAGTCCACTTATTCCTTCAGGAGCTGTAGGGATTCCATGTGGGGAAGCTAATGACAACTTCTACTTTTGCCTGGGGTAATGACAAGGCTCTCTAGACTAGAAGATGCTATAGAGGTAGCATCACAGGGAGAAACAAAAGCTTTCATTTGGTTGTCTTTTAAAAAACCTTCACTCCTAATATCCACTTCCTTCAAATGTGTTTGATCACCTTTTCCTGCACACATACATGCAGGCTGTTTCAGTGCTGCTGGCAGGCAGGATGGACTGGCCAACATCTGCTTTGTGGGATCTGAGTGCTGCTGTACCGAGCCTGATGCTCTGCAGTGCACCTTGCTGGAGAGCTGACTGTACCAGAGCACAGAGGGCGAGCTCTGCACCAACCTGTGAAATCCCTGGGCTTTTCCTTTTGGCAGGCTTTGTTTTGGGATGGGGATTGCTTTTCTTTTTGCCTGGGATATGAGTTTTGGCAGCAGGTTCCGATTTATTTTCATTTTTTGAGCCTCTCTTCTCCTGCTCCAGCTTTCCTAGTAATAATTTCTCCTCTCTTTGCTCCTCTCCTGCTCTCTGCTCTGCTGCTGTTGCTATGGTTCCCCTTTGCAGGATGAGATCCTGGTGAGTAGAAGGCCGCTCAGTAGGGTGTGCTAATGAACATCAATGTTGCATCTGGGAAGGTGAGAACAGTGTATAGGAAAATTATTTCCTCTGCTGCTGAAAGGGGAGAGGAGTGCAGCTGGCAGTAGGCCCAGGTAAAGCAGAAACGAGGTATAAAGGTGCAGTGTGCTAAGGAAAATCTTGGAGCTGCTGGTACATCTGCAAGTGGGTGGAGATGAAAAGCCGCCATCCAGGGGTTCTGTTTCACTGCCCTCTCCCGTCCGTTGAGAGAATAGGACCATCTCCAGTTCTAACAGCGGCAGTGAGGTGAAGATCCAGTACTCTCACATTCACCTTTAGAGATGCAGGTTGAAGGATTGCACAGCTCTGTGGTGGGCTGTGCACACAGTGCAGCTGATACAGTGCAGCTGCATGCTTTTTTTTTTTCATTGCTGGGTCACATTCAACAAGCAAACTGTTCATTGAGGTAAACACACATTGCACACAGATGTATCTGGCTGTTAAGGGTCCAACAAGGCACAGAAGTTAATGCCTTTAAGCTGATGCATACTTGCATTTGCTTATTGGTGTGTAAGGCTCTAAAACAGCAGATGATGAATTGGAGTTCCATAGAGAGTAACTGCCTGGCTGCTCTACAAGCGAACCTATAGGAACTTGTATTACTCTGTTAATATGATTACTCAAATCCACGGGTATGCTGAAGTCCAGGGTACTAATTCCAGATGCACCATTTTGTTCTCACATACTTAATGTCTCCTTGTCACAAAGCTCAGTTATATCAGAGTTGCTTGCCCATCTCTTTCTCTTGAACTGTTTCCCCCACCCCTGTGCTGGGTGAAGCACTCCCCACCTGTGGTGTGCCCAAAGGTGTGCTGCTCTCTTGGTTTTTCTCTGGGCATGTATTTTTCTGGGTGTGTTGCTGTGACCTGATGCTTCTGTAGGCTGTGCCCTCTCACAAGGCACTCTATGCAGTTCTTCCTGTGTCTCTTTCCTCTTGACAGAGTGTATAAGGCACTGCCAGGTTCCTTCCTGCATCCTTTTTATTCCTAGCCCCTTTGAGGCTAAGGTTTTCACTGGCTAGTTGAATGGGGGGCTCTTCTGGCAGCAGCAGAGAGCACGGTGTTCCTTGCCTTTCCATGTGATTCTGTGTGTAGGGGTACCCTCTGCTTTATCCTCTGTCACCTAAAACCTTCAGGACCCTTGTTAACACTTCCTGCTTCCAACCTCATAGGTCATCCGAAAGGGCTGGCTTACCATCAACAACATCGGGATCATGAAGGGTGGCTCCAAGGAGTACTGGTTTGTCCTGACAGCAGAGAACCTCTCCTGGTATAAGGACGACGAGGTGAGTAGCTACATCAACTCTGCAACTTGAAAACGCTGTGACTCTGAGTATTGCAGCTGAGGGGCAGCTCAGATTCTGCCTCCTTCTGACTGTGGATAAAATGCACTTGGGCCTTCAGAGTTGTGGTGCTATGGTATTGATGTCTTTCCACTTCAGTAGAAACTGGTGTCAGCAGACAGAATTGTCCCAGGTGAAAATATCATTAAGTGTGTTTCTTCTCATGCAAATCCAAGATAACTGTTGTGTTCTCTGGTTATTACTTTGGAGAGAGGAAAACTAACTGGTTGGTTTTGGTGAGGATGTGATCCCAAGGGACAGCCCCAGTCAATGTGCTGGGGGATGAGAAGTGCCCCATTTGCTGCTGTTATGCATTGAGGTGATCAGGACTCCTGATCCCCAAAACTGCTCTGTCCTTTGCTGTGGTTCTCTTTGTCACTCAGGTGTTTTGGGGCATGTAGTAATGTGCCTGGGAGCTGTAGCTTTGTTCTTTTCTAGTTTATATCAGTGGGTTCGTTTCATTCTCAGCAGGTGAAAATGATGACAAATGCAGTGATGAATCAGCCTCTAAATATCACCTACTGCATGGAGACTGCGCTAGCACTGCTGTGCGTGAGCAGGCAGCGATTTCATACTTGAAGAATCAGGCATTTAAATGTCTTTGCTAAATCAATGCATCTCTGCTTTGAGACCCCTGACCTTTATATTCAGAGCTGCTTGGGGAGGCTTTGCTTTCCTCCAGGTTACATACGCTGATGGAGTGGTTATAAACATCAAGAAGTTTAATCAAAGCCAGCTGCTCCATCTGCATTGTGGAGATGACCAGAACTCCTTGTTTTTTCCCCTGGGGAGTGGGAGGGAGGACTGCAGCATAAACTGTTAATGGATTCCAGTTGCATGGGATGGGGGTTGGACCTCTCCCCCTCCTGGGGGAGTGCAGCCTTGGGGGTCAGTAGCAACTGGAGGTCTGAACCGTTTCCCTTCCCCATGGTAAGATGTAGGGCCGCCTAATTAAAGCAATTCCCTGCCAGCCTGGGTCCCTTTATAAACACAGGAGAGCCAGTGCTGACGAGATCTGAGCAGCTCCTGAGAAAGGAGCCTTTGTGCTCTGAGTGGGAGCAGAGGGGAAGGGGAAGCATGCTTTTGATTCCTCCCCAGGTTCAGCTCCTTGATCTCCGGCTGAGGGGGAGATGTGAAGCAACGTCCACCTGGCTCCACAGCTGAGTGGAACTGTGAGTTGGTGTATTCTGGGGGCAGCTCAGAGCACCCCAAGCATGGGAAATCCCACCCCAAACCTCAGTCCTGCAGGGCTGGCTGCAGTGCTCTCTGTGTGCCCATCCCGGATCTCTCCTCCCATACAGATTGAGGACTCATGTCCTCTGTGGTTCCTAAAATACCATCATGTGCTTTTAGAGGCTGCACACAGTGATCTTTCTTCAGCTCTGGGAGGAGGGGGGAGGTTTTGCCCAGCCCTGTGGTCCCTGTTCCCCTGTGCTCTGCTGGCTGGAGGAAACCAGGAGGGAACTGGCTCTGTCCTGCTGGTGGAGGAGCTGTGGGAGGTGGACTGGGAAGGCGAGGGGTGACATGGTATGGTGGGGTCAGGGGGAAGGTCTGGCTAGCAGGGAGCTGGGGGGAGTGGGGACGTGGCCTCTCCCTGCCCTATTTTGTGAGCCAGGACTGGAGTCTGAGGAATGGAGACATCTGGACCCCATTAGTGAAATACCAGTCTTTCCGCAAAGCTGGTTTGTTTTTCCTCTGCCTCTGAAGAAAGGAATTGAAACTTAAAATGTCTTAAAGGGCCCAGCGTTGCGTGTTAGCGGGGAGATGGCTGCTGATGCTTTGGAGGGGCCTTGAAGGAGTGTGTTGGGGAATGGGAGGGGAAGGAGAGAGGGGCCAGGCGGGGGTGGAAAGTTGGCTCCCCACTCTGCCATACTGCCAAAGCATTTGTGTGTGTGTGTGCGCGCTCCTGAGCTCTCTGTTTTTCTTCCTGTCTCCTCTCAGGAAGGCAGATGCCCACAGACAGCTGGCCTCCCCCAGATCCAGTGACCCCCAGGGTTACCTGCACCTCCTGCAGGCTGGGGGCTGCAGGCCAGCGTGGGAAGGAGAGGCAGGGAGGAGCCTGCCCTGGCTGCTGGCAATATAGAGCATCATTTCTCTGCTCAGGGAAGCCCCAGAGTCTCCAGAGCTGGAGCAGTGCTGCAGCGTGCTGTCTGGCTGCTCAGTAAGTGTTGTAGCAGACGTGCAACAGGGACTTGATTCAAATAGCACTGCTTGAATCTTCTGTGAAATCCTTAGTGTCTGTTTCTCTGCACATCTTTCCCTCTGGATGCAGAAGGGACTGTGGGCTGGACCAGAGCACGTGGTGCTGGGGAGCTGGCAGGCAGGATGCACTGAGCCCTGCGTTGCTGTTGGTAAAGCTTGCTGCCTGCTGGAGGGACCCCTGCACTCCCTGCCCTGTCAGCATCCACAGGTGTGCATGTGTAGACAGAGAGATCTGCCATTCCACTGTCAATTTGTGTGTATGTGTGATTCAAATGGACCTTCTGTCCTCAGGTAAATCACCCACTGAGAGTGTGGGATCTGCATCATAGGTGACCTCACGGGAGGAACGTGGCCTTACTTGCTGTGTGCATGCACTGCCACTGCCTTTTGATTCCTGTGTTACAGGAGGGGTGGGTGCAGAGTTCCTGGTGGCTTCAGGTACATGTATGAGGATGCTTCAGATTCTTTATGCATAGTGTTGGTTCCTCCTGCATCACTTGTGCTTGGGCTCTCGGTGCCTTTCTGTTGGTTGGAGTACAAAGGTACTCTCCTGTTCTGGGAAGAAAATGACCTTTATGACCATCATTGGCTGCTTATCCTGCACTTTTTAGTGTCTTGTATCCAATTTCACTTAAAAATAATAATAAATACATTGATCAATAGTGAAGTTGTTCCCCTGCAACACACGCATGCAGCCCCCACCTCTGCCCCACCAGTCTGTGTCCTTGATGCCCTGGTTAACCTGGTAGGGATCTTTTCTTTGCTCCCATCCCCACAAACTGGTGCTGAGGTGGTGCCTCTGGTCCAGCTGCATCCTGGTGTTTGCAACCATTTTGTTTAACAAGCAGATCTGCTTGGAGGTTTTTTTTCCTCCGCTGCTTTCACAGCGCTCTCAGCTGCTCTGTGAAACATCTTTACATCATCTGTGGAGCTCTTTCATTCACTTATTGTCTTCAAAAGAAGAGTTTTCTCCTGGATAAACACTTTTCTCTTACTCAGTCCTCATTTATACTTTCACTCACTGTTTCTCTTTTATTTTCCAGACAAATATCAAAGCAAACACAACTTCCAGAGCATTCAAACCTCCACCTTTCAATCCTTTGGGTTTTTTTTCTTTGTTTTTCAATGATCAGCATTCTTTAAGATATGAATTCCCCTCTCTCCATTCACCCTTCTGTGCACCATCATGCCTTGTCAGGTAGCAAAGTGCAGTACAGCTGTAGCTCCACCAGGCCCTTCTGTTTCTCTCTGCACTTTATGGCAAAGCTTAGCACGTGAAACAAGCCATCATCAGCACAGCCATCCCTGGGACAAATACGCAAAGCTGAAAGAAAGGATGGATGGCTGAGAAGGAGACGAAGAGAGAAGTGGAGAAAGAGTAAGAAGCATGTGAGCAGGCTGGTAAGCAGGCAGGTGAAAGTAATCGAGCGTGGCTTCAAAGGGTGTTGTTATCCTCCCAGGCTGAGGGATGGGTGAGCTCTGCATGCAGCTGCCCCCGCAGCCCACCCTCACCAAGCATGTCCCTCTGCCGTGCAGGTGTTGCCGTCCCTGTGCAGCACTGGCAGTGTGTGGTGTATCCCAGCACAGCCTAACCAATGTGCAGACTACTGTACAATCTCGTAGTCCTGAACAGGTAGTCTGAACACTGGGCAGACGGAGTGGAGCCTCTGTGATCTGCTCTCCGGCTCTCAGCAGCTCATTAGTCCTTCCCCTCCCTGCCTTTGGGATGGGGTTTTGGGGGCAGAGATGGGGTGAAGGAAGGTCCAAGTCCTGATGGAAGAGACATCCTCCTTTTGGCAGCCTCGTTCCCTGCATGCTTCCAGTTTGGATTGTGTCTCCAAGCTCCTTCCTGTGCTGGTGTCTGAAGGCTGGTACCTGGTTTCCACCTGGGACATGCTGCACCTTCCTATAGAGAAGAGAAAAAAATATACATCAATTACTGCAGTTCGAAGAGGAAATGTGAAGTTTTGGCTGTCGCCTGGGTGTGCAGAACTTGTTGCTTCATTCAAGCCCTCATCGCCTTGATAGCTCTGGCACAACAGCTGGTGGAGCTGGGTGGGAGGCTTCCCAGGCCCCAAGCACCCTCAGCTCCTCCTGCCCAGCTTGTCCGTAGATCGGCCCTTTGCCTGCAGTGTGGAGTAGAGCTCAACCCTTCCTTTGCTTCCAAGTCCTCCAAAGGGTCCTTTGACCCACCTTGGCCAGTTGCCTGTGAGCTCGCCTCCGGCTACTGCAGGAGCAATCCACATCCCGTCTCTTTCTCCCCCCACCATCTCTGGCATTGCAGAGCCTCCCTCCCTCTTCTGGTTTTTGCTCCCTCCCTTCTTGCTTCCCTTCTGTCCTTCTGCCTCAATTGACGTGGCAGTGGAGAGCTAACTAGACTCGAGGGAGGAGCTTGCTGGCTGCTGGGAAGGCCGGAGGTTGGCAGGAAGTGAGCGGGCTGGAGCGTAGGGTTGCGCGGGGGAAAGGAAGGTTCCCTACCTCGCATGGAAACTTGAGGAATGCCGTTGCTTTCTGCGCCGCTTGGCTCCCATGTAGTGATTCCAGATGTTCCCTAACCCATGTGGTTTGCTCCCTCTCTCCCCGGTGCCGCAGGCATAAAGAGGTCTTTGTTTTTGCCGCGTGTCTCCCTTCCAGCGTCGCCTTCTCTTCTTGTGCACGCTGATGGACGCTTATGATTTGCGGCTATAAATACGAATACCCACAGCTCTCACTTTGGCCCTAAGCATGTAGCCAAGCCTCTCCTTTTCCTGGAGGTGTGCGATGCTTTGCGCATGTGTCGTGCTCTGCCTGATCCAACCAACTCAACACCGAGGATGGTCCAGCTCTGCCCGGTGCTCAGAACTCCATGCTCACCCTTAGAGAGGCTGACAGCACTGCTGTGACTTGGTCACAGTGGGGTTTTGGGGTGTTACAACCCCACTGGTTCTTAAGCTGCTCACTATGGGTATGTTTTCTAACGCAAGCAATTATGGCTTCCTAAGGGTGCACCATGCATTAAGCTGCATGCTTAAATCTGCATGTGAGCTCAGCTGTGATCTTACTGTACTTGTGAGCAGGTGAGAAACGGGTGTGCAGCTGATTGCCATTGCTGTGCTTACTAAGCCAGCAGTAATGATGGTGATTAATCACATGAGTCCAGGCCCCGGCGTCTGCAGAGCTTTTGAACTAAATCAGCTTAAAATCTTAGGATGTGTTGTTTAAGTTAAACCAATGTAGCTTTTCTCTGTAAACAAGCCATTACAGCTGCTTCAAGCTTGGAGTGGTCATCAGTGTCCAGTAATTTATGTTAGTAAAAATTAAGCTCTGAGGGTCAAAGAGTGATGCAGGTGGGCTTTGCTCTCCAGAAATGATGGAGATGTGTGTAAGGGGTCACTGGGGCTTCCTGGAGGAGCTGCAGCTTTTCGTTGTGAAAATGAGATGTGAGTACTTGGCAGCATCTCACCTGGAGAAGGGGTTTGGTTTGAAACACTCAACTTGCTTTCAAAGAATCCAGTCTGGTTTTCACAGGCTCCTTCCTCACAGTTGCACACTGTGCAGGTATCCATGCAGGAGGTTTACTCTCAGTTCTGATGTGTTTTTCCATTTGAGAATTACTGAGGAGATCCCAAAGCGTTACAAAGGATTTCAGTGCAATCCCAGCCAGCTTTGTTTACTCCGTCTTTTGTTTACCCAATATGAAGCTTTGCCTTTTATGAGAAGGGAGATTAAGAGGTTTGAGGAAGATGAATTGCTCCTCCTCACACATGGCCACAAATCAAAGCACAGCAGTGCTCCTTCCCCATCCCCACGGACCCTCATCTCCCTGCAAGAGGAGGTGCTTGTTGTAACAGCTACAGGGAAACCTTTAATTACTTCTTGCACTCTGAACGTAAACTCAGAGACCTCATAATTCTGCCAATTATTTTCTTGGACTGCGAGTGCCAATTTCCAACCTTAGGGGAGCCCACACATGCATCTGCCAGCATTACTTCACATGTATTTAAGAGCAGGAGAACGTAACTTGCTGCTGGGACAGCGCAGCTGAATGGAGGAAGTGCTTTGAGTCAGGCTGGCTTGCTGCCCGCTGAGTTCTGTGGATTTCTTGGAGGTTATAACCGACAGGATAGCAACAGATACTCAGATGATTGTATAAACCATCTCTGCCTCTGGCTAAAACTGAAGTGGGCTGCAATAGGGAGTTGTGTGAGATCATCAGGTTGCAACTGCAGCGTTCCTCTCCCAGCCCGTTGCTGTGGCTTGTGCCCACAAGTGGGAATGGCAGATGTCCTCTGAACTGCCTCCTAACAGTGTGCACTTCTGTGTTGGTAGATGTGAAGTGCAGAGCTGCGTCTGTGTGTGGCTGTATCTGCTCCATGCTGGGGGTGAGGGGGTAATCCTGAGCCGTGTTCTTTGCCACTGTAAGTAGTTTGCTGTTATCTCCCTGCAAATGGTGTAACTTGATTAGGCACAGCAGACAGGTTAGGGGAAGTTCAGCTCCATGTCTGCAGCATTCCGTAGCCAACACAGAGCATCCTCAGTCCTTCTTGTGTGGTCAGTCTGAGTGCTCCTGCCCCTTCACTACCTCTCCTTGGCCTCATGGCTCTACAGGCTCATTTGCAGACCACGGGCACTTCTTACAGAACTGATGTTATGCTGCTGAAAGGGAGTTTGATCCTTTTTTTCCCTACAGATGAGGGAAGATCTTACGATCCTCCTGGGATCAAACTGGGGGCTTCCAACGCTGTGTTTCTCAAACTGCCTTTCCCACTTCAATATGCTCTGGCTTTTTCTCTCCCCCTCTGCAGTTCTTGAAAGTGAGAGAGAAGCCCTTTTCCCCTCTTGGCCAGGATGCTATTCAGCCGTAGCACATACTGCTGGATTACTAACATATGGGCAAAGGGCTCAGCCAAAGTTTTGAGAGGCTCAGCCTTTGGCAGCTCGTTCCACACTTTCCTGTCTCTACATTCAGGAAATGAAGTCAGAGTGTTGATATAAAACAGGCTGGGCTGAAAACTGAGAAGCTGGAAAGGCTTAAGGGGGGAACTTAGGGGAGGTGTGGGGAGATGGAGAGCAGCAGGGGCTCGTTACTGTGTGCAGCATATGTGGGTTGGGGGGTTGCTGCCTTGCAGCAGTGACCTCCAGTTTGATTGGGTTTTTTTCTGTCTTGGAGCCTGAGGGCTGTGATTTTCTGCTGGCAGGCAGTTATATGTGGGTCTTTGCTGTATGGAAAGAGCAGCACGCAGAGATAGTACAGTCTTGATCACTTGGCAGCATTTATACAAGAGCATAGAAGAGGTGAAAGTAGAAACTCTGGCTGAGAGAGCACGTGTTTCCATATCTGGGACATGGGATTCCCTTACTGACTTTCATCCTCAAAGAATGACCTTATTGCTGAATTTCCATGGAACGCTGCAGTTCTGACACCACAGAATGATTTTTCTCAGACAACTTTCACATTAGGATTTTACTCCCTCTGGGGCTCTCTAGTGATATATGGATGGGCTGCCTTGCCTGGGGAGTTAGTGTACCTCACTTCTGGGTTACTGGTTCAGCCTGACCCAGTGCAGTCGTAACTGAAAGCAGCAAGAAAGCTGGAAGCTGTTTGTGGCTTACAGAGCTCAGAGTGGTCTGTGTGGCTGAGAGCAGCGCCTGGTTGACACGTCTCATCACAGAAATGCTTGCCTATCTACAGTCTAGCCTGGCGACGTTCTGTATTCCAGGGGGACTTGCTTGGGAGAGCTTTCTTGCTTTAAAGCCCCGTATCAAACTGCAGGGTTGGGCAGCTTCTCAAGCTTCTATTTTCTGGGTGCCACTTCTTCTAAGGATATTGCTGTTGTATAAATCTAGCAGTTAGCTGATGTAGTTTGATCCCTGGGACTTCGTTAAGCTGTGTAATGCCTGGTGTCCTTAAACTTGAGCTGATTTAACTGAAACATTGGGCTGGTCTTGCTCTCCCATGAGTGATTGAGCTCAGCAGCTCTGTCATCCTAATCTGCTGCTCTGCCCTGCCCCTCTCCTCTGTGTAGATGTCTGGGATCTCTGCTCACTGACCTTCTTGCTTTTTGCTCTCGTTTTGCATAAAAGTAATTTTTTTTTCTAGTTAATGAAGGTCTGCTGACACAGATGCTCACAGGAAAGCAGTCACACTTGGATTCTTGCATATGCAAGCATCCTCTTTTTGTCTGGTCTTCTAATAGCTGCGTTCTGCCTCTTGGAGACCAGTGTGATGGCTCCCTCTCTTGTTATTTTGGTGTATAATATCCAACTGGAAAAGGTTCAAAATGGGGACCTTAAACCAAATTCACATCTGCTGATTTGCTGTAGAACCAGATTTGAAACTAAGCAGGGATAATATTTTCTAACTTAGCTTTGATGCTTAGTTCAGAAGCTAAGATTGAGTTTCTTTCTTAAAAGAATGGTACCTGGCACCAAAGCTGTTGGGTTTGTTTGGTGGTTGCCTTGTTCTGCTTTTAGCTGGAAATACCTCATAGGAACAGTGCTTGCGAGGTTGCAGGTGGTGTTAATGGGGTCACTGGAACTTTAGGCTGTGGCTTCTGACAGTCACCAAGTAGCAAAGTGCCCATATACTATTTGAGCTTCTGATTATTTAGAGCATGCAATTTTCATTGAGTACAATTATTTGACTTCTTTTCAACCTAGGATGTGTTCAAGTAGTCCTACAGTATCCTGCATTGTAACCAAACCTGCTCTTGATCTTTTGATGCATGTTGTCCTTAAATAAAATACTATTGGTTACTGTGAATCCTTTTAGAATGACAAAATGAAATGAAAATCAGCTTAAAGAGGTGAATTGAAGTCTATGGAGCAGGAAGGCTCAAGTGCTGTGCCCAGCCTGGGTTGGGAGTGCCTACCAGTGCCTCTGTTGCCATGAGGGCTGCATTGCTGACAGACTCCTCCATCCTAACTGAGCAGAGCCTTTACTGGAGCAGTGACTGACTTGTTGTCGGTTTGCTTTTCAGGAGAAGGAGAAGAAGTACATGCTGCCAGTGGACAACCTGAAACTGCGAGACGTTGAGAAGGGGTTCATGTCCAGCAAGCACATCTTTGCTCTCTTCAACACTGAACAGAGGTATGTTCACACTTCAGTGCACCAAGCTGTTGAAGCTAGGGGTGGGATTTATACAATCTTAGTGAAGAGGATTAGAGATGAGTGCTTTGAGAGGTCTGCATCTGCCTCAGATAGCTGTCCTATAAGGATAATTGTTGGGAGGGATGGAGAACTCTTAAAGAGAAGGTGGAGTACAAATTTATTATCAAACATGGTAGTTCTTGGTGCGTGAATAGGGACATTCATAGCAGAAAGGGGGACACAGGTTGACTGGAGAAGTCCAACAGTAAGCAGAATTAAGGAGGTAATCTTTCAGTCCCTGTTGCCATCCCAGCTGTTAGTGTAGAGCTGGAGGCTTGAAGGTGCAACTGATGGGGACTCAAACCTGCTCATAAAAGGGTTTACTTTCTCCTCCTGCAAAGACATCGTGAGGGTGTGAGCAGGGAGCGAAGTGTATCTGCCTTAGAGTGATGAGAAGATCCCCCGGTCATTTGATATATTTGTCAGATATGTGCAGCTGGCTGTTTTGCAATGGGTATGAGTGAAATGTTTGTCTGCTCAGGAATGTTTACAAGGACTACCGACAGCTGGAGCTGGCCTGTGAGACCCAGGAGGAGGTGGATAGCTGGAAGGCTTCCTTCCTTCGTGCAGGCGTCTACCCAGAACGTGTTGGGGTAAGTTACAGCCACATCGGGAGCAAATCTAAGGGGTTTTTTGCTGTTCTGGTGCTTCTTTGAAGGAAGCTTGGGGGATATAAGTGGCATCCTCGAAGGGAGGTGAAGCAGGCAAAGGCTGCCTTGACAAACCCTCTCAGCTCTTATGTTCTGTGGGCAATAAATCCCCAGTATTAAGGGTCTTTGACTGCATGACTGCTATGTGGTGTGTCTGCTGTGCCCAGGCACCATTGCTGCTTGGTATCATTTACTGTACAGTATTGTAAGGAGCTTCCCAGCTTCCCTGTTCCTCTTCCCTTAACCTCGTCAGCATTCTACTCTGCTTTATAAGTGTTTTAGAGAACTGTTCTATAAGTTCCTGTTCCAAGTTTTTCCTGTTTTCCTGTTACTGTGTGAGAGGAAGCGGCTATAAATAGTTCTCCCATTTAAAATGTGATAATTGCTTATCTGTTTGTATCTGCTGCTCCTAATAAACGTCTTGCATCCATCTTTCCTGTTACACTTGAAGGTAGGCTGTGTTTCTGTCAAAATGTGCTTCCTGACAATCTGATGTGGTATTTGAGCCACTTCAGATTGGCTCTGAACCAGGCTGGGGCTCTAGGACATATATTCATAAAGGACATGTGCCACCTATTGGTGTGCAATTGGAGTGGCGTGACAAAGGAGCACTGGTCTCTAGTTTTACTGTCTCAAAACCTAATGTAGGGGGTAATGAGTAACCACTGTAGGTAAGTGTTAATTGCCCTTTATTGCTCATAACACAGTTTCCTTTGCAGAGCATCCCATTCTGGTTTCTAGTTTAGCTAAGCAATAACATGGTTACTCTTCCAGAGTCACTTAGGTATTAATACACTGTTAGTGGGATTGGTTTTCTGTCTGCTCGGTGCTATTTTAACATCTTCTCCCAATTCTAAGACCAGCTAAAAATCTTTTTTCATTTTTGTCCCTTTTTTTGTTTTGATTTTTTTTCACGTGTGCTCAAACTGACCTGCCAGGACAAGGACAAAGTAAGTCTGACCCTCCCTGTGTTGCCTCCTGGGGCTCCCACTGTATTTTAGCTCTTTTTTCCTTTGGTCACTGTTTTCCAGGAGACATTTGTTTCTCCCCTCTTTCTACCTCCTGTTGGATGCTGCTGTTTGTTTCTGTTCTTGATCTGAGTTTTCCTAATTTTTTTCCCCTTTTTATTTATCCTTTTTTAATATGATTTCTGGATCTTGTTGGAAATCTATTTTTGTTCTTTTGACACTTCTTTTTTTGAGTTGTCCTGCTTCATTTCCACTTCCTTTAGCTTATGTTTCTCACTAAGGCCTTCCATTACTTCATTATGCGAGATCTTCCTTGGGAAAGCTCAGATAGACAAAGGAATTTGCTCTTTCTGGTATCTTTTGTTCCCCAAAGCAAAAGCAGATCAGCAATTTCCTGCAATACTGCAAATCTGTCACTGGGATGGTTTAAAGAAAAGCTTTTTCCTTAAAATCAGGTTTCTTTGTAATAAACATTGGCCTGTTGCTTTGAGATTGATCTCCAATGGCTGAGCATTGGCAATTGCCTGCTGTCAGACAAACCTGCTCCTGGCAGACGGGACAAGTATCTCCTGCTTTGTGCAGGAGAAGAGGATTTTCAGTTGATGTTCTGGAAGGTTTTCTAGGTTATTCTTCCTGCTTGCAGTCATCTCACCTCCCCGTATCTGTTTTCTTGTTTGTATAATGATAAGGATAGAGTGTGTAGGAGAGCCTTAATTTATGGTGAGTGATTCTCAGGTCTGAAATGAATCTGGGTGTGCGAAGCACAGCTCAAATGAAGAACCTCCCATGAGGCTGTGAATGCTAGAAGTCAAAAATACAGCTTTGGGTATTCACTGGAGTCGTGGCCTGTGGACATTGGTTGGGAGTTGATGCCTTTCACCTTCCATGGGGCTGATTCCTACTAAACGAGCATCTTTAGTGTTAAAGTTTTTCAGCTCTAGAGAAAGGTTTACAAGCTGTGCTGTGCATCGACGGTCACAGCTCAAAAAACAGTTTCCTTGCATGCTCTTCCTGCATGTTCTCCCCCTTTTCTTTACTGAACTGTTATGGAAGAGGTAATTTTGTATGGTGTTTGAAGAACTGTTCTGCTTCTGCCTTTCCCTGCAGGCCAGTGAAGCGGAGGAGAATGGATCAGACAGTTTCATGCACTCCATGGATCCTCAGCTGGAGAGACAAGTGGAAACGATCAGGAATCTGGTGGATTCCTACATGGCAATTGTCAACAAAACCATCAGAGACCTCATGCCGAAGACAATCATGCACCTCATGATAAACAATGTACTTATCACCCTGACTGGTAGAGATGGGGAGAAACAGGGAGGGGGCAGAAACCTGAAGGCAGCTTGAAAGGAGGTTTGGGGTGGGATGGAGCGTTCTAGCAGATGCTGGCAGCTGATTCCCTCTGTTCTTCTCTTTGGTAGACAAAGGACTTCATTCATTCAGAGCTGCTGGCAAACCTGTACTCCTGCGGCGACCAGAATACGCTGATGGAGGAATCAGCAGAGCAGGCTCAGCGGCGTGATGAAATGCTGCGCATGTACCATGCCCTGAAAGAGGCCCTCAACATCATCGGGGACATCAACACCAGCACTATCAGCACCCCAATGCCCCCACCGGTGGACGACTCTTGGCTGCAGGTGCAGAGCGTACCGTCTGGACGCAGGTACCAGAGGCTCAGGGGGAGAGCCCCGCAGACCTGCCCGATGCCTCTTGGGGCTAGCTGGGGCCTCCCACTGAGACAGAGGGGATTCTCTGCCCCTCTTCTGCCTGTGGATGGAGAGTTGTGGGTATTTGTGTGGGGAGGCTTCTCTGCCTTGAAAGCTGCATCTTTACAGAAGGTGTGGAAGCAGACTCTTAGATATTCTTAGGTTAGATGGGGCCTGAAGTAGCTTTGAGGATAACCTGAAACCTGACGCAGCTCTTGAAAGCCAAGAGTTGTGCTTAGAGTGATACGGAACTAAAGAAGGAACACTAAAGGCAGCATATGGTGCCATCAGTAGTGATGGGGAGGAATCCCAGGCCTGTCGTTGCAGTTGAATGTCTCTGTTTGTTTGTCAGGTCTCCTACGTCCAGCCCCACGCCGCAAAGGAGAGCTCCCGCTGTGCCCCCCGCCAGGCCTGGCTCTCGAGGTCCAGCTCCTGGGCCACCTCCTGCTGGTGGGTCGGCGCTGGGTGGTGCCCCCCCTGTGCCCTCCAGGCCGGGTGCCTCTCCTGATCCCTTTGGGCCCCCACCTCAGGTTCCTTCTCGACCTAATCGTGCTCCTCCTGGTGTCCCCAGGTAAGTCCTGAAGTGCAGATCCAGGCAGGTGGAATGCTTGGTTTGGGTTCAGCCTTGGGCTGTCTGAATTTGATCCGTAGGCAGGAGCATCATTGGCCACCCAGGTACCATACAGATGGTACAGTGGCCTCCTCTCTGAACCCAACTCCATGCACAGACTGGGGGAAGAGGACCTGGTACCCAAGAGCTTTAATAAAGCAATCATAATTCTTCTGCTTGCAAGTAGTAGGTGGTCACCAGAAAATCACAGGGCTAGGCTGACAGCATACCTTTGAAGGCAGTTCCCCTCTATAGAATTGCCCAAAGCCTGTAGTTGCTCTTCTCCTGGCAGAGTTTTTTTTCAAGGTGAAGCTAGAGAGGACCTTCATCAAGGACACTGAGATGCTTTTTTGTGAGGTGAATATTGCGATAGCACTGGCAGGGAAGCACTTTTTGTAGATGTTTTTGTTGTTTCTGCAGTCAACTTGAATGTTTTCCAGCCTGAAGGGCTCAGATGACGCAGCTTTGCTTTCCCATTAGGAAATGTAACTCCTGTCCTGTTCAGTCACTTCATACACCCTTCCATGTAGTGATCAGGGTCATCCCTTAGGTGGCAATGCGCTTGGTCCTGAACAAGACTAGGGAAGCAATTTGGGACCAAGAATGTGTGTGGCTGATACTTGATCTCCCTGTGAGGAAGAGAAAACAGTTGCAGCATAAAGAATGAAGATAAGCCCTCTCAGTGATACCCCTGTGGGTACATTTCCCTTGGGTGGCAGTGCCCCAGCTCTTACTTGGCACTGCCTGTTTGGAGGGGTGATATCCTCAGGCTGCATCCAGCCCAGAAGTGGATGAATCCAAAGAGATAAATCTGTTCCTGACAAGGGTGTGTGCAAATAGTTTTACTTTCTTGATGCCTCAGCCCCAGTTTACAGCACATGCCCTCCATAACCTGCTCACTCATGCCTCAATACTGCCCCAGGGACTGTGGTCCTGCAGGTGGCACCTGTAGATGTCCGCATGCTTTTTGCTGTGTACTTTTAGCTCTTGCTTCTTTGTGACCCTGCTTCTCCATGTACTTCTGGTTTGTGGGTTTGTTTGTAGTATATTTATGTTTTGTTCCGTCTCCATCTTTCTACTTTCACAATTTCATTTCTTCACTCATGAAAACTATTCTATATACCCGGTCATGATAGGATCCCCCAAATGGCTGGAATGAATTGGCCTCTTTTTTTTTAATGAAATCTATCATAGCTTACCTCTAATGGCTTTTCTGCCTCATGTGTGAAATAGAAAGGGTTGAGGGGAACGTGGGGAACTGCACAGGAGTGGCAGAAGAAAGTGTTTCATGCTTAGCAACCCCTTGGTGTAGAAGGAGGGCTGGGTTGCATGCTACAGACTGCCCCGATCTGGAGTTGAGGAAGTTAGTTCCTGACGTTGTGAAGAAGTTCTCATGCTCATTCTCTGATCCCCCCTCTCTGATTCTTCCAGTCGTTCATAGACTCCTCCGGATCCTGATACCAGCTTGTCATTTGAGTTCACTGATGAACGGAGAATTTCCAATGACAAGGGACTCTTTCTCTTCTTCTCCTGTATATAGAATAAGAATGTTCCCTGCTAGCACTTGGACTCGGGTCCTTCTGCCATGGGTGAACGAATGCCATCTCCACTGCTGCTTTTTTAATACCCATCTTTTTCCTTGCTAACTGGGCTCCACTACTTGGTGTGTGTGAAAAGAGCTCGTGTAGGTGGCATGAGTGTGCTGTGCTCTGGGAGAGCTGGAGGTGCGTGGTGGTGGCTGTGTGTATGCTATGTGCATGTGGTACCTATATGGAAGTTGAGCTGTGTGCTTGTACCTCTGTGGGCACATCTGATGTTGTGGATGATGAACTTAAAGGCAAACGTTGCTATACTTTTCTTGTGTATGTAATTGCATAGACACGTGCTTTCACATACAAACACCACGTGGTCTATTTTCTTTCATAGGAAGGTTCTTCTGCATGTAATTAAGTACAATTAAGGCTGATTTTCCACCATGCCTCTGTACATGCATTTATTCAGTCTGTTGCAGAAGTCCACGATACCAAACACATACCATTGGGAGCTGCAGGTAATGCCAGGTCCTGTCTGTGCAGTGAAGGGCTGCATTTGGGCTGGATGCCCACTGGGGTTGTTTAGGATGAGTGTGTCTGGAAAAGGAAACTGTCCAGATGCTCTTCTGGGTACTGAGCTTCTTCAGTTTAAAACAGTTTGACAAAAACTGTAGGTGAAAGAGTTTAGGCAAGATCAAGGGAGAAATACGTGTTGAAAGCAGTGATGGGTTCTCTGCTTTTTGGTAAGCCTAAGGAGAAATGATGCAAGCAATGAGCATCACTTCAAGCATAACTTCTGTGTTTTTAGACATGTGTTATTCAGGAGATCGAAGCAATGATCTCATGATTAGTGACCTTTTAAATGTCTTTGTTTTCTGGGCAGTGCTCAGTGCACCATGACACCTCCAGCTCTCCTGAGCTCTCTGTTCAGCTCTGACACTTAATACACGGTCAGGAGATGGTCAGGAGATATGAGCCCTCAGTGAGAGCCAGGTCACCCCACCTGTGCCCAGGCAGCTGGTGCTGGGACCTGGCTGAGCAGGTGTGAGTGTGCCTGGGGGTCTCAGTCTGAATGTGCCAGTAGATTTCTGTGTATCCAGCTGGGTGGGAGGATGAGCAGCAGCTGGTGGTGTGTGGGCAGATGAATGGCTCTGCACACAGCCCTGTGCACGGCAGGGTTTGGGGTGTGTGTGAAGATGAGGCTGTGAGTGGATGTGAGCTCCTGCATGGCCGAGTGCAGCCCTACCCAGCAGTGCACACTCGTGTGGTGTTCTGGGAGGGGGGGGCATGCGAATGTGGCTCTGTGCAAGCGCATGTCTGTCTGTTCCACCTTCCTGACAGTCTGTTTGGCCTCTGCCTTGAACTGTCTGAACTGCCATGTTGATTTCATGTTGTCTTTCAGAATCACTATCAGTGACCCCTGAGGACTGGCAGCCACGGTACGTTTTGCACTCTCCCTGCGATGCATGAGTCACTGTGTCCCCATCCTCCATCACTTTGCTCTGCAGTTTACCTCTGCTGCCTCGTCCTTGTGTTAGTCAGAGTCCCTTGTCCAGTGAATCACGTCTGCCAGGATCTCATGAAGGGAGGAGTCTAGAACAGAGGAGCTGGCTGATCAGAGATGGAGCGGCTGCTTGAGCTGCGGAGCTGGGAAGGCCCCGGTACCTGACTTGTGGTTACTGGAGGATCCTTTCTCTGTCCTCGGGTAGAGGAGATGGGATGTGGGAATGAGCTCTGGCAACATGGTCTAAACGGTGTGTCTTTCATTTGGCTTAAATCCACGCTGAGTGGGAGATGAACCGAATGAATTCTGTTTTGATCCTGTTTGTCAGCTCTGTCAGGATAGAGGTGCAGAACCTGGGGAGCTGTCAGTTCAGACTCCTCTGCTTACGTTTTAATGTCTCACTGGAGAAGTGCTCCCTTCCTCAGTGTGCTTTTGGAAGACAGGAGGTGTTTGGGTCATTAACAGCAGGACTTCCCTGTCTGGGCATAGGATAACTGACACTGAATGTTCCCCGTTATCCTCCTGTCCCATGATCACAATTAGTAGCAGACTCCCTTTGTTCGTTCTGCACTTGACCCTCTACCTCTTGTTACTCTTCTACCTCTGTTCATTCCGCCTTTCCTCCTGTGCCCTTGCAAGAGGAAGGGTTTTGTGACTTGTATTCTCCCCAGAACTCTGCCTGGGTTCCTGCCTGCTTCCCTCTCCTGTCTCTCCCTGCATTTTGCAGCATTGTACTTGCTCAGTAACGTAGCAGGCTCTTGGGCCAGGCTCATGTCCATTGTGCTGCCCTACATTCAAGGGCCGGTTCTTCCTTGTCCCCTCAGTGGTGCAATTTGGAGTTTGAAGAGGGAGATCTAGCAAATTCTGTCATTTTTTCCCCCTACAAACCACTAGCCCCAACTAGCAAGGAGCCAAAGGGGAAGAACTGGGCAGGAGTGGCTGTTTGGGGCTCCTTCCCCCTTTCTCTGTGATAGAAGTGAAAGGTCTGTGAGAGGAGTGGAGCCGAAGAGATTGGCTCTTTAATGTTGTAAGAGGGCTTGACTAGCAACATAGAGACCAACTGAAAGAGCGTTGGTTACAGAGAGAAAACTGTTCTGTCCTAGGAAATAGTTCTCAACCTCTCTTTACAAGGCAGATAGGATCATAGAAGACAGTGTGTCTACCTGAGTAATGCTGATGCTCCTTTCAGCCCTGTTTGTTTTCATGGGGTCTGGTGGCTTCCCTTGGCAGCACACTGTGTCCCATGGCTTCAAGGGTCCTTTTTAATGAACCCACAGAGGTCAGAGCAACCGGACCAAACTCCTTGTGTGCAAAACACCCTGCAGGTATTTCAGAAAGTGAAAAAAATTAGGAGATTTTAATTGTTTTGAGATCTAGGCTGAATCCGTACAGAGCAATGAACTGGTGAGGTTTATTAAACAGGGCCATAGCATTGCTCTGATTCATTCGCAGGGGTGAGGCAGCATGCCCCAGTTCATAGGATGGTGGCTCTTCTGGTACCAGTGTGATTATAGGTTTGCTGTCAGCACATCTCCACTACGTCAGCAGAGCAGTGCAGATCTCCTCCTCTGCCTCTCTCCCGAGCTCCTCCTGTATTGGGAGCACCAACATTTCCAGCGCTCAATTGATTCCCTGTAATCTAAATTAAAGCTTGTCAGTGTGGAAGTGTTCAGGCATTAATTTAGTGACACCTGGTTCTGTTTGATCAGTGCAGATGTTTCCTCTTTATTTTCCCCCATCCTGTTTGGTTTGCTCTCTGCATTCCAGGCAGTTTGGATCTTAAAACCACTCTGGGTTGGTACTGAACAATTTAATTATCAATGTTACATCATCACCACACTGGCACTGCAGGGAGCACTGAAGTGGATGGTGAGAGCAGAGGGGTTGCCCTGTACTTTGTGCTGCTCCCCATTGTCCCCCCAGTCCCTGACATGAAGGAGATCCTTGAACATGAACTTGTCCTCTCAGTGCTTAAATTGCTGCCCATAGACCTGACTAAAGTATCAGCAATTAGCTGGAGCAATAGCAGTGGCTGAAGCCTTAATGCAGTTGCATTTGCTGCACCCAAGAAGGAAAGCAGCTCAGTGTCCTGTATGGCAGCGGGGGGCTCAGGCTGTCATATCCCCAGGGGCAGGGGGTGGTGGTCCAGCCCTTTGGCAGCACATCTCAGGGCCCATCCATGCTGTGTGATGTCATGTGCTTGGTACAGGAGCTCTCTGTTGGCCATGCTTCTCAACTCTCATTCCAGAGGCAGCATCCCCGCTGGCACAGTCTGCATTTGATGAACAAAGACAGCAAAGCTGTTTGTCCAGCACATTGCCCAGTGCTGATCCATGCTGTGCAGAAACCAGGGCCGGGCCCTGTGCAGACTCACATCTCCTGATGGAGCTGTGCCCTTCTGGTGCTTTGTGCCTCGGCTTTTTGCTCTTGCTGGCTCAGGCAGGGTGGAGAAGCATGTTTGATTGTGACTGCGATTGCTGTGCTAACCACGGTGTGTGTTCTCTTGTTTGTTTGTTTTTTTCTTTGTTTTCTGCTTTCTCCCAGCAGAAGGGGCCCTGCCTCACCTACTCGACCCACCATAATCCGACCGGCTGAACCGTCCCTCTTAGATTTATAACTCGAGGCTGCAGACAGCTGGCGACGAGCGCCGTGCTGGCGGCTTCCCCATCCCACCTCCCTTCCACAGCCACAGTCACTCCTCATCCATCCCACACCTGCCTCCCCTCACCCCCTCCCGGTGTGTGGTACAGCACTAGCCTAGCGATCCAGCTCTTCGTCTCCACTCGTGCGTCCCCGTATTGCTTTGTGAGCGTAGCGCAGCCTTCATTCAGTGGCACGGATCCCAGAAACACAGGCTGCTTGGAGAGATCAGCCACAGGGACGTCCCTAAGCCCACACGTTGGCTGTCCGTCCTGTTCTCATCCACCTGTCTGGCCTGGATCAGTGTCCTGCCTGCATCACTAGCTGTAGCACCACCTAGGACTGAGCCGTAGCCACCTCCTTGTAGTTAAGAAGATACAAGTGTGACTTAGAAGCAAAAACGCTGTCAAAACGTGACCCTCTTAGGAACAGATTCAATGTCCTGTGTGTTAGTTTGACTTCCAAGGTGCAAAAACTCATGTTGGGAACAGTGCAATCTACCTTCTATCAAGGCAAGGCAGGGAGCTGAGGAGGGGGAGCTCGATGGGGGGCACAGGGGATGCTGTGGGTGCAGCCCTGCTCCTGTTGTACTGTGCTCCATCATGTTGGGCTCAACCCCAACCCAGCGAGGACGGGGAATGGCTGCTGCTGCTGCTGCTCCCCTCCGTGCAAATGGACAACCCAACGTTTTCAGGGAGTTTGCTGCGTGACGTTCTGTTGAAGCTATTTCTGCTTTGGATAAGCACATCTTTTCTGTGTGTTTCGGGCACTTGTGGTGACTTCTTCCGTAGCCTTTTCTTGCATGTGGATGGTACGTGTTTGGGGAACTTGTAACCGTTGCTTATCACACCTCATCCCTTAAGGCTCCATTTCTGCTCTTCATGTTACGTCTGTTAAAAATCCTACAAAGAAAAATAAGAGACTTGAGCATTAAAAATATCCCACCCCGTGCATCTGGGCTGTCGTGTCTCCGCCAGCAGCTGATTGCCATTGAGATTCTCCTTTTGCAGTGCGGGTTGTCTTTCACTTGTGGCTCCTCTTATTGTTCTGATGCCGTTTCCTTTCTGTATTTTAACCACTGTTTTACTGCTTCTCCCCCCTCCCTCCTTCTCCTTTCCTTTCCCCTTTTCCTGTTTTATTTCCAGCCGGCCGGGTAAGGCCAGTCCCTCCCGCCCGGAGAGCCCCAAGCCACCATTTGACATGTAGTGCTGCTCCCTCCGAGACTCTTTGCCTGCTCTATAGCTGTTCTGTCCCGGAGTGTTCTGACTCAGCTCTCACCCGTGGTTTGCTCTGTTTGTATTTGTGACACACACACTCACCTATGGGCTGTGACTGTAGTGAAGCTGTTTTTTGATTCCCAGCTGCTTCGAGGAGTTTAAATTGTAGTAACGAGAAACATATCTTTACTGTTATAAATATCTATAAATATATATATATATAAAGATGGAAAATCTATATATGTCCAGGTGTTTAAAGCCGTTTTGTGCTTCCATGTGGATATTAGGAAACGCTTAAGTAGGGAAAGAATATCGATCTACGTACGTATATGTATACACACACCCCGAGAAGTGAATTGAACCCCAGTGTTGAGTTCTTGAGCCGACTGTTCAGTGTTCTGCTGTGTGCAGTTGGGTTCCTGTGTTACCCCAGAGCTGTGGGTGAACGTCTCGGTGCTGGTGGTAGCTGTGCTGCAGTCCGTGATCTATTGTCTCTCTTGTTTAACTGGATGAAATAAACTATCGTTTCTGTATAACGGACTCTACAACTAGAATAAAACCATCTCTCTTTCTCTTGCTCTTTTTCTTGCTCTTTCTCTGGGTGATTTCCAACCTCTTTGATTATAACCAAGTCTTTTTGTCCTATAAAGCTTAGAAAGCTCTGCATGCATGGTAGGAACAGAGGCATGGATGTGCAGCAGCAGCCAGGCGTTGGTGGCAGCTCGGCGGGTGCAGAGGTGAAGGCAAAGGAATGTGCAGTGAGGTGCATCGGTGACAACACAGAAGGTGGGAGTCCTGCACACCACGTCCTCGGTCCTTACAGTGGTGTTTGCACATAGGCCTGTCTGTGGGATGCAGCAAATGGCCAAAGAGCTGTGGTTTCCCTGGCAGGAGCTGTGCTTTGGGCCTGGCTGTGAATGCAGCCCACTGCTGCTGCCGTGGGGTGGGTGGGAGCTCCCTGCTAAGGCTTGGAGCCACGTCTCCCCTGAGCTCCTAATTGTGGTGGGGGTTGGGGGAGCAGCCCACATCCTGGTGCTCCTGTTCCTGTCTTTGCCCTGCTCTGTCCTATTGCTTCTCTCTACCCCTGGTGTGACACACAGGCTTGTTCTTTAAGAACATTGTCCGCTGAAACTGTAGTTAAGGTAAGCAGAGTTACTTGCACTGCACAGCAGAACCCTGTTATCTGCTGGTTGATGTTACAGTGGGAACAGCAGCTCCCTGGGCCAGGCAGGAAGGCAGACCCCACTGCCTGCAGCCCATTGAACATGTTGATGGTTGAAGCTAAAAGCCTGGAGAGAAATCTCAGGCCTGGCAGAGCTGTGGCTACAAGGAAACATTCATGAAAGCGATGTGGAAAGGGCAGCAGTTTGTAGAGCTGTGCCTGTTTGTTGTTTGTTTTGAATAGGGAAGAGTTTGGTTGTGTTTCTTTGCCAGATTTGAAGGAGATGTGAACAGAACACATCCAGCCCGTCCCCATCTGAATGAGTTTATTCAGGAAGCGTATTTGTAACAGCATTAAGTCGCCTCTGCACCAGCCCGCAGAGCTGTTCAATGGTCTCCTTCACAGAGCAGAGCACCCAATAAATATTTATTCCTCTTATAACCATCTATTTAAGTCGCACCCCGCCCCTTCTAGGTATGATACAGATTACAGCAGCTCCAGCCTGCAGGCCAGCCTTCCCTCCAGCAATGTACAGCATTTTATACAGGTCCCGTATGTACAGCGCTCGTGTTGTGCCATTCACAGACAGCACAGGAGACATTCAGATGAAGAGTTCAAAGAAAAGCAACTCCACATTCCTCGGGTGGGTTCACAGGGAAGCACTAATGGTTCCATACGCGCTTTTCTTTTTGGGGATGGGGAGAACAAAACGAACCATTTTAAAAGCTTCAGTCTACTTTTGGCATTAAAATAGAAAGTATTGCTCTAAAGCTCAGCCACCTGGACACTGAGAAATAGGGTTTTTTTCCTAGGTTTGGTTTGGTTTCTTTTTCCTTTGTTGTGGTTGATAAATGCAAGAATAGATTCTGCATTCATGCAGTTGCAGCTCTCAGCTTCCACCACCCTGAGCCCAGGGTTGTGCTGTGGGATTGCATGGATTGCATGGCTGCTGCACTCAGAGCTGGTTCTGCCCAGAGCTCTGTGCTGAGGCTGCAGCTGTATTTACAAGAGGCATTTTGTGCCTGAGCCTTTAGCTGTGGGTATCACCTGAAGTCTGTACACCGAAGGGAGCCACAATGCAGCCACTTCAGGAGCTCTGCACACGTTTTCTCCTTAGCGAGGCTCCCAGCTTGGAGGCTTTGTTGGGTCCTGTTCTGTTGCTGTGTGCCAGCAGTATGAGCAGGGAGAAAAGGATGCTGGATTCCACCCGTTTAATGTGTTTCTTACCAAAATGGGAGAAGGCATTTAAGCAATAGATAACCTGGAGTTCAGGAATTCAAAACAAAGCACGTTTATTAAGTGGTTTCCTTTTACTTATTTCTCCCATTTTCTTAAATAAATAAAACCTTCGGACACACACAAGTGAAACACATCATCCTTCAAAGTGCAGTTACGTTTCCACCCCCAGCTCCTGCTAATCACATAAAGCTTTGTCAAGTAACCAAGAAGACTCTGAAGGCAGCCCTCAGCCCGGCCCCTAGCGCTGAATGAAGCTCTGTGTGCTGCATAACTAACCAGAAGCCTGCACCTTGTGGCTGTTCAAGGCTGGTTTGCAAGAGGAAGAAAGTAGGAAGTTTTAAGATGCGCGGTGCGAAACAAAACCAACCATCCCAAGAGTTTGTTACCAGAGTTAAGTTAGTGACTTTGGGAGCCTCAGAAGGAAGTTGGCAGGTTACAGTCGTGACTGATGGATGAGGGGTCGGGGGTACAGGACAAGGGCTCGAGGAATTTGCCATAAGTCACAGAGTCCCTTCCCCCCAACCTGCACCAGGCCCAGCTGAAGAGCCAACACCACTCAGCTGTGCTCCAAGCACACCAAGTAACAGAGGGAAGAGCAGGAATGATGCTGAGTTCCATCTGATGCAATCCCTCTTTCCTGCCATCTTTACAGCAGATCACTGTTCTGACCAAGGGTGCTGAGCAGCAGTATGGGCACGTACAAGTCAGTTTAGTCCTTGCAGGCTCATAGAAAATCTCCGTAAATAAGAATTGGTGCTACTTAAACCACCATGATTTTGACCTCGTCATTCTCATCAGCACGATAGAAGAATGGAATGCAGGGGTTTTCCAGCAAGGAGCCCGACCTCTCCTGAGGGTTCTGGATTTCTCTGAGGAGCTGCATTATTTGCTTTGCTGTAGGGTCCTCTTGGCTTGGCTGAGCAGCTTTAGTGTCAATAGGGTAGAAACTGGATTGATGAAGAGCAGCAGCGTCTTGCTCTGCTTCGTCTGCTAAATTCACTTCTCGTAACCCTGTGAGGAACACAGAAGACAGGCAGGTAACTCCTCCCATCCACACACAGAGACTTTGGGTTATTCCATTTGATATAACTTGTTCTGCCTCCAGCTTACCTTCTCCATCTGTAGCGTTCAGTTCAATGCGCCTCTCCACTGGCAGTGCGTTTTCATTCTGGCTTGCTAACAGCTCTGGGTTTTGAGCAGCTGCTACATACTTGCTGTACCATTCATTTCTTTCCTTGACCAGACGCATCACTAAATCCTGCAGTTCCAGTAATTTTACCTGCACCAAAGCAAAGGAAAACTTAAGCAGCGTGCATATCCAGCTTGCTGTTTTGCCACTGTTAAAACTTCAAAATTAAAGCCAGCTCAAGAACAACAAAGGAAGGTTTACATTGTGCAGGTATCCCCCAGGCCTGCCTATAAGTGTATGCTGTGTCTGTAGTACTACAGAAGAGATTCCTTGCCTTCATCTCCTCCTTATCCTGAGCCAGCCTGCTGATGTACTCCTCTTTCTCCTGGTGCCGCTGTTTAAGGATAGCCCTTTGACTCTGGTATAATGCTATATATTCCCCTGGAACACAAGAGAAGCATAAGGAATAAGTGAGATTGATGTACAAGCCATACTGTGAGCATAAACCTATGCTGCCTGAAGATCCAGCTGTGGATTGGAAGCCTAGCATAGCTAGGTAGCAAGACTTGAACCATTCGGCATGTGGCAGACTCAGATCCCAAAGCCCAGGTTTGTGTTGTGTTGTATAAACGTACCAATGGTGTCTGTTTCCCCAGACAGCTGTATGCAGCGATGTTCCAGCTCTTCCAGCCGTTCCTTCAGATCAGCTTTCTCCTGTATCAGATCTGTGAAACGGGCCTGGACACAAAAATTGGTGTGAGTCACCTCAGCTGCTCACATATGGGAATACCCGTGTTAAAGACAGCACCCTCCATTCACAGCTGTCTGAGCCCAGGGAACAAATTGTGCTGCCTTTACAACTACTCTGATTTGGCAGTAAAAAGGAACAGAGCTACAGAAGGCAGAGCAAAGCATCTCTGCATATTGGGAAGCAGAAGGACTGAGGGAACAAAGTGCCTTCTCATTGCTGGGCCAGCACAACTGTGGTCACACTTAGTCTGCAGATCTTGGAGAGATCTGCTTCGTCTCAGCACGGTGAAGTCTGTCTATTTTTCATCTACTTCTTTAGGAAGAGACCAGGAATGGGCATTAGGCCCTTACAGTCTTTGGGCAGGGCAGGGGAAGCTCAGCTATGATGAGACAAGTCATGAGGAAAGCCACTTCTTAGGAATTAGGTTATTATCATGGAACAGCTGCTACTTATTCCCCTGCAACACGTGTGTGATTCAAGAGTCTGGCACTGGGTGCAAATTGAGCTAAGTGAGGCAGAGGGGCAGAAAGAGGAGACCCTTTGCTTACCTGTAGTTTCTCCATGGCAGTTTTTAAAGCCTCATGAACCTCTACTGGAACACTACCCATAGTGGAATCTGGAAAGGACATTTGTAGTTGACAGTGCCTGCTTAAGCATGATTCGTTCACAAAACCCATAGGACTGTTTCACAGAGGTCAGGGCCAGGTTGGGGCACATCTCCATACTCACACTGTACCCAAGATTTACCTTCACTCAGTGTGATGTTACGCTGCTGCTCCTGCCGAAGAGCTGCTATTTGCTGCAGGAGGTTTCTGCACTGCTGCTTCTGAGCAGCCAACTGTTGCCTCATCTCTTCTCGTTCCTTCTCCACTTGGGACATGGCAGACGTCAAGAAAGTCACCTGAAGTGAATTGCAAAGGACTCACGTTAGTGATTGTCCTGTGTGAAGTGTGATCAATTGTGCATCTCATGGTAAGGGGAATAACAGAAATTAACCCCATTTTACTTATGGATAGGAAACCCGTCAGACCAACCCAGGCAGCAACTACTGCGTGTCTTGTCAAGTAGCACAAACCGTTTCTTCTCTGCAGGTGAAACCTGAATTCCCACTGTTTGATCACAGTATTTTCCGCTTACAAAAACAAATTAGTGACGTTCAACACCACTTCCTAATTGCCTTCCAAAGTGAGGAGAACATCAATCATCACAATAGTTAGAGCCACTCTGCCAGCTGGCTTGTCTTTGTAATTAACCATTGCTGGACTTCCAGCTTGTTTTTCAACCATACTGTAGAAATCCTCTTGGTTCTTTTGCTGCTGTGTGAAGGGGACTGTAGCAGTTCTCTGTGCCTCAACTGCGGGGAGCACAGCTGGTAAACAACTTAATACACACTGCAGAACCTCTGCAATTCAATCTGCCTCCTCTCCTAGACATTTGTTCACAACTGAGAACAAAGGCTTTTCTACCCATTGAGACCCACCATTTCTTCATGGCTTTCAAACTTCTCTGGGATCACAAACGAAGGGTTTTTCACTTCTTCAGCCATCACTTCACTTTCAATTCCATCTCCTGGAAAGGAAGGGAGGTGAACAATGAGGTGAAAATACCCCTCAGAGCCCAGTTCCACCTCCCGTCCCTGGAGGGCAGCTGCAGCTACGCACCTTCTAGTCTGTGCAGCATCCTGCCATCCAGCTCTGCTGCTAACTGACTGATCTGGGCCTGCAGCTCTTTGTTTTCTTTTGCTACAACTTCCAGACTTTCCTGCAAGTCAGAAGCAGAACGTCAGTGAGAAAAGCTCCTCACCGAAACCCGCACAAACCAAACTGAAAACAGTCACTAGCAACAGCACCACAGAAACAAGCACACAAATAGCCACAATTATCACTTGTCTCTAATTCACCTCTATTGCACAGGATGTGGTGCAATTAAGCATTTTGCCTCCAGTCTTTCCACTTGCCCCTCTTTTATTACCTTCGTCTGCTGCAGTTCCTTCAGGTGCATTTCCACTGTCACCTTCCCCTGAACTTCCTCATGCTGCAGCCTGTCCATTAGCTGTGTCTGAAGCAAGTATTGCTTTTGCAGCTCCTCCTTCTCAGCAGCCAGTTGCTGGTATGCCACAGTGTACTGCTGTAAGTGGCCATAGAACTGATCCCGCTGCTCCTGCAGAGCCCGAGCCTCCTGTGTTTTCAGTTCCAGCTAACAACACATGATACAACACATGAAACAACCATCAGATCAAATCATTTCTGCCAGAAAAAGATGACAACTCGTGTGGCACCATCCAAACTGTCAATGCTGCCCCAAAGCCACCACCGAGGCCGGCAGCCACCATCTGTCCCCACATGCTGGTCCCCCGCATCAGACAGCAGGTGACACGGGAGGGCTCCCAGCTTGATCATTAACAATACCAATTTCCATCTTTCCATCAAAGTTTGGTAAGTTGCCAGCTCTCCTGTGCACAAACTGTTGCACACCTGCCCTGCTGTCCCTCTGCTGTTGCTTACCGTCTCTTTGAGCTCCCCCAGGTTCTCCTGCAGCTGCCCAATCTTCTTAGCCAGCTCCTTCTTTACGTGTTGCTCTGACTGCAGGGCACTTGTAACCTCCATGTTTTCATTTGTCTGCAAGAATCAAAAGCATCATAGAAGGAAACTGCCCCAATCACCATAAGTATTTGCTCACATAAGCTAAATCAGTAAACCACATTAATTCCTGATACAGTGGGATACCATCCCTTGTGTTGTTCTGAGCTGTAAATAAGGGCAGTAATTGACTTTTTAAAAGGCTGAGGAGATGGGAGAAGAGCAGTGGGGGGGATCAGTGCTGGGACAGTGCCAAGAAGAGGCCTGGCACATCACACAGCCTGTCAGATCCAAAGCAGATGGGTGACATGAACACCCCAAATAAAGCAACAGATCTTCAAAACCAAGAAGACAAGTTCAGAAAGACCTGAGAAAAAAAAAAACAACCCAGTGACCAGATCGTGTGTTATGTGCCAGGACCCCAAAGGGGAAACTGGTACATTGAAAGAAGCAAGAGTAAGAATTCAGCTTCAGGAATTTCAGATCCATCAAAGAGACGTACCAATTTGACAAACCCATTCTGCAGCTCAGCCAGCTGCTCCTTCAGCTCCCGATTCTGGCTCAGTGCCCTGCTGATGGTGGCCTTGTCACTCTGCATGCTCTCCAGGATCTGCTGTCTGTCCACAGACTCTTCATTGTAGCGCTGTACTGTCTTCTCAAGCTCCAGCAGCCGCTCCTCCTGCTCCTGGTTGAGGCGGCTCAGCTGCTCGTTGTCACGGACCTGGGCCTGGTATTGTCCATGCAGTTCCTCCTTCTCGTGCTGTAGCCGCTGGATCTCTTCCTGCAGACTCAGCTCAGCTGCTGTAGGTCCTGCTGGTAAAGATGGCTCAACATCCATGGGTTTCACTGCTGAGGAAAGGGAATCAAAAGCAGATCAGTCAGAGGGCTGAATCACTTGGGTAGCGCACAGAGCTATGCAGAACATACCCCAACCTGCAGGACTCGGTGACCCAGAAAGTATCAGCAGCTGCAGTATCCAGAGGAATGGGGCATTGAGAGGAGCAAAGGAGCAAACCACCCCAAAACCACACAGTGTCCTGCTGCATGCTGCTGACTCCATCTCTCAGCCCCAGCAAGAATCCTGCCTGCCCAATCTCATGGGCCTAACAGTACAGCCAGGCAGATAACTAAAGACATTGACCATTTGCTGGTCAATTACTGGAAGTAGCTCTCCTGCTGTCTGCTAGAACTAAAGGTTTCATAGGGCTACCAGTCCTTCAGCTCTTTATGATTTGAGAGCATCAGACCTACTTGTACACATCCAAGTACTTGCACAGTGGAAGACAGTTAACCTGTCATACTCTGCAGTATGAAGCCCCACTTTGGAAGTCCTACCTGATTTGCTCAGCAGCTCTGTAATGTTGCTTTCCAGCTCTTGAATTTGGGCCACATGCTTCTCCTTCTCCTCTGCCATTGTGCGGACCTGCAAGGCCATACAAGCTCAATTAAAGCAATGCTCATGGTGCACTTAGGCCTGTGTTCATTGGAAGTAGCTGTGGCACTGCCTATGAGGTTACCTGCTCAGAGAGCTGCTGGACTCGCTGCTGCCAAATGCTCCCCTCTTCCTTCAGCTTCTCTACATACTGATCTCGTTCTGCCTGGAGCTGTTGAAGTGACTCTGAAAGCTGGTAAAAACAAAACAAGGAAAACTGCACCAACTGAATCAATTAAAGGATGGCTGACTACTTAAGGGATAAAGCCTGGGAAAGCTCAGGCTGTATTCTTCTGCCACATGAGTTTCTTTACAGATTTGGATCATCAATGCACTTAACGTATTAACAACTTACCTGAGCAATCTGGGTTTCCAGGCTCGCCCTCTCTTCCAGGGCCATCTGTAACTGCTGGTTTGCATCCACATTCCCCGACTGATTTGAGAACTGCCCACAGAAATCAAAAGGTTTTGGCAAGATGTTAATATTCCATTCCTGCCTAACCTCTCCCTGATTTCAACCTGCCATTTGATCCATGTTATAACCATCCACAGTTCTTTAAAATGCTTCGACTCATTGTAAAGTTGATTGAAAGAAAAGTGGCATCTAAAATCAAAAAGCTTAGCTTTTAGCCCTGTAAAACAAGCTGAACTGGGCAGCCCCTTGCTTCCATTTTATGTTTACTGGTTTTTAATTAAGAAAATGGGCTTTAGTCAAATCATTTGGTTCAGAAACTTTGCATTTCAAGAGTCTGCAGTTCTTGGTTTAACTTTACCCTTCAAATTGTCATTGTCCAGTTCACCTTTTGATAGGATGGGTGCAAGCACCTCTCCTCGACTTGTTTCTCAGTGACACTGAACAACAGCTGGGTAACCACAATAGTCAAGAGAAGTCACTGTGTGTTTGCACCCCTGTATGTTCAGCCACCTTCTCAAACTGTGTAACATCCCTTTAGCAGACTGATATCACAATGCCTTTCAATCTCCTCCAAGTCCTTAAGATCACAGCCTTTCTGCTCCTCAGAGACCACAAGGTAAACCTTTTCCTAAGAGGATGGGATGTTGCGCCTGCCTTTAAGGCCAATAATACAGTCTTGCCCCCAGTGCTCAGGCAACAAATCTTAATATGATCAGGGTGATCTACTCCCACATCCCACTGGTGTGATTACCTGCTGAATCATCAGTTCAGCCATTTCCAGTTTCTTATGTAAATCTTCCACATCCAACTTCATGGCCGAGTTCTCAGAAACCAGGGAGCGGAGTTTCTCTGACAGCTCTGAGTTCTGCTGCTTTATTTCCTCACTACCTTTGCTGAAACAAACACAGCAGCTGGAGTCACGGAAATGTTGACTGGAAGAAACCTCTGCAGGTCTTGTCCAGCCTCCCTCTCAAGTGGGACTATGCTACCACCAGACCTTGTTACCCACAGCTCTGTGCAGCTGTTGTGAACACTCCAAGGATGGAGGCCCCGCAGCCTCCCTGGGTACTGTGTTCCACTGCTGTATTACACACCTCATCTTTTGTTTGTTTTGATTTAATTATTATTTTTACATTGAATATCTGGCCTCACTAACCATGGTCAAAGCCCGTTCTTAAGCTTTGTGGTTCTACTGAGAAGTACAGCATTACTCTGTAGTAATACACAAAACAGGCTTACCTCTGTTTGTACAGTTCTAGTTTCAGGTTGTCCCGCTCCTTCACCAGCTCTTTATTATGCTGGAGAAAAAAAACAAATGTTTGATTCAATTACAGACTTCAGCCATACAAATAAAATGTTCAAAGATTACTTAATTTTACCTTTAACAGATCAGCTAATGCAGAATAGGTCACAACTTGAGCAAAACCCCCAGAAAAGGTTTGTTTAGAACCTCACCTGTCACTACATTTGGCTGGTGCTGCAGCTCATTACACCATCAGACCAAGGATGGCTTTGCCAGGAATTCACCTGCTCAGTCTTTCTGAACATGATGCTACTAACTGATGGTGAGGTCATTTCTGCAAACTTCTGGATGAGTGTCAATAGCAAAATGCCTGTTTGATGGAGACCCTCCTGGGAGGAGGTGTCAGAGATGCTGGCAAGACTCATAAAGAAAGGTGCCAAATCTGAAGACAGCTTGGGCCATATGATTAGTGGTCACAGAAATCTGAATGAAAAGTTTGCCTTGATGAGAATACAGGGCTTTACCAGGTTAATTAACAATTAACAAGGTTAATTTCAGCCTCTTCTCTAAGCAGGGACTACAGACTTCACAGTAGCATAGTGACAAGCAACTAGCCAAAAGCAAAGCTGCTCATTAAGCATAGAGGTGGCTCTTACCTTCTCTGACTGTTTTTGCTGCATAGAGATGGAGGACAAAGTGCGTTCTAGCTCTGATACCCTCTGGCGAGATGACTGTAAACGAGCAGCAAGGTCTTCAGCTTCTCCTAAGCGAGTCAGAGCAGAGTCAGTTGAGACTAAACCACAAAGGGATTATTGGAACAGGCTAAACAGCACTTTCTGCTTCATCAACAAGCTCTTAAAACAGCACAGAGCTCTGTAAATTGGTAGACCTGCTTCCACTCCTGGCATAATGGGTGATTCACCAGCAACCCTGGACAGCAAAGCTCTCTGTCAGCAACTACCTTTCTTGGTTTTAGAGGGAGATGATGAAATGTCCTTTGCAGAGCAATAGGCACTACGTTCATTTTTGCTTTTCTAGGAGGGCAAATTGCTCAAATTTAGTTGAGAATGAAAGGCCTGGGTAAAACCTACGTTAATGTGACAGCTGCGTGGGAGGAAAGGCGATGAAAGGGAACTAAGTTTTAAAAGAATCTGAAGAAAGTGAGAAAAGAACAGTCTGGGGTAGTCACCAGGCCCAAGCAGGGCTGACAGGGCTTCAGTGATGCACAAAAGAACCTCAACTACCATGGGATTACCATGCTCCAATCTAGGGGCAGCTACGATGACAGAAGTGGTGACGATGCCAAGTATTGCTCATTAAGGAACCAATGAGTGCTGTGAGCTGGCAGCCAGCAGCCATCATGCCTCTGACTTGAAACCCATGGTTAAACCAACAGCTCAAGCTGGTGTGCTGCAATTCAATTACCTGATTTCTGCCGTGCAGCTTGTTGTGTATGTCCAAGGGCTGTCTGCAACTCGGATTTCTCAGAAACCAGGATTCCAATCGTCTGGATATGAACCTTGCAGAAAGGAAAAGGAGCTCAGTGCAGGAAATCTTTGCTCGCCACAACATCCCTGCTGCCACAAGGGGATAATTCAGGGAGACAAAGAGCTCTTGCATTTAAGTACAATCTCGCTAACTGGCTCTCCTTGTTCTCCTGAAAGGATGTTGGCTTCCAAGATAAAGACAGAGTGCTCAGGGATCCAGAAAAGGACAGCAGCCACGTCCTATTGGTGTAGTGAAAGCTCTGCCTTACCTGTAGCTGTTCTCTCAGTGCTGCTTGCTCTTTAGAAAACTTCTGTTCAAACTCCTTCTTTTCCTGTAGAAACAAATGATGCCTGTTCAGCACAAAATGGTAACCCCTCGTGTTTTATGTCAACAAACAAAAGCAGTGATTCCTTGGTAATACTTCCAGCATGTAACCAATATCATCATTTTAAACAGCCTTTTTAGTCTATTCAGTCTTCCATTTCTTTAACTACTTCATTGGTTATCCCTCCTAGAATGGGCAACAGTAGGTTCCTTGTGCTGGCAGTGTTTGGAATGCAAACTACTGACAAGGCCATGAGCTGTAATCAGCTGCTTCCACTGAAACCTTCCAATACCTGAACATTGAAATCTTAGCTTTCATCAAAACAAGCAAGTTATCTGCCAGGTCTTGCCCATGAAGTCAAAATACTCAACCCTATGCTACAAACAGAACCGAATCTAGGATGATCTCCAGGGAAGTGATGCAGTCACCATCCTGGACTGATGTATTAGATATGTGGATGTGATGCTTAAGGGCATTGTTTAGTGGTGGGCTTGGCAGTGCTGAGCAGATGGTAGGACTTTACTTGATGATTTTAACAGTCTTTCCCAACCTAAATGATCCCACAGTTCTATAAGACAACATCACATGGGCTGGTGCCACAGCCCGCTGTGCTTTCTCCAGAAGAACATAGCTATTTCTATCTCTATCCAAAAATAGGACACACTTTACCTTCTCCAGCTGATTCACTGCTTCTTGGTTCTGCTGCTTCTACAGAAGAAAATGGATGCATCGGTATTAGAAGGATATATTCTCACTGTGCTGAAGCATATTTTCACTTCACTGAAGTAGGATATACGCCCAATTAATGCAAACAGCTCCCATTATCTTTTTATGTAAGAGACTAGGGAGACTGCCTTATCTATTAGAATAATAGATTTGGGGCTTCCTTCATGAATATGCCAGACGTGATTTCCATTGCTCAGTACCTGACTGCAGTTATTCACAAACACCACTAAAAAACCCCTGTATCTATCTGAGCATCCACCAACTTCACTTATGCTTTCACCCCACATCTATGACGTTAATCAGAGCCCTGATGCATTGAGATAATGACCAAAAATGCATTTTAAAAACCCAATGCCACAGCAGCAGTGTTGTGCTTCAGCTGAGACCTTCAACTGATATCCTATGTGGCAACTGGCTTTTAAATCATGCAGAAGTTCACTTATGCTGGCAGGCTCCTGCAAAAGCTGCTATGAAAGAGCTGAAGCCAAATGTAGAGAAAGGGCACCATCCAGTCCTGGTCAATTTCAGTCTTGTGGGTGAAGTATTTTGAAGTACTGACTGCACACAGCGCACATTAACGTAGTGGGAGAAATAGACCAGAACTGTCAGCTGTGCACTGGGCTGACACACAAACTGTGTGAAGATGTGGGTGCAGTGGAGCATCTGCTACTTGGTGCTGTTGTCCTCGTGGCAATTTCTCACAGATGCCCCACATCTAAGCTACATGGATGGCGTATTCCCCCTTTCCAAAGGATGGACATTAGCCCATTTTTACTACTTCAGTTTCAAGCTCGTTTTGAAACACGACTGCAGCTGGGAAGCTGATGAATTTGAGGTTTTGAGTCTAACAAACGCCAGCACAGAATACAACCAGAACAAAGAAAACAAGACTGCAAATGCAGCAAAGGCCCTGTGTAATTCCAGACAGCATTTCATGTGCCTGTCAGAAAGCAGGCAAGCAAGGAGTCCTGGGCAGGCACTGCCCCCACTACCAGCTACCCAGTTAAAAGACAACCAGGAACAGAACGGAACCCAAAGAACTCAGAACCAAAAATAACACAGAAGGGGTTGTGGGGTGCATTGGGAAATGGTGGACTTTGGAAAAAAGAGTGGTGTGAGAGGAACAAAATGGGGAAAAGGATTTCAAACCAAGAAAGGCTCTTTTCAGACCAAAACGAGTCCACTTAGCTACGTTTCTTGCAGTGTTAAAGCTGAAGGCTGAAAAGCAGCAGCGGGAATCCATGCAAGCCACAGGACAAAGCAGTTCATTCATAGTGCCAAGAGAAGCTGAGGGTACGATCAGAAAACAGCCCTGGGCTCTCTCTCAGACCTACTGCTCCCACTGTGCTAATACATTTAGGACAGCATCACCACCTGCACAAATAGGTTTTCACACTGCTGCCAGAATTCTGTATTTCAGAGATTCAGAGCAGGCCCAGAAATAGTTGCTTTATCAGGATGCTGATCATCCAGAGAAAACACAATGAGAGAGACAGAGCACATTTAAGGAGAAACAGCAGAACTGTGCTTCTTGTTCTCAGATGAGCCAATGCATCCATCAGTGACCTGAGACTTTGATCTTCCTAACAAATGTCCCATACAGCCCATTTTGTTCCACTCAGAGTGCCATGAAAGCAGCCTTCCTTGTGGTATAAGTGAACCCGTAACCTTGCAGACACCCAGAGAGCATGGAGGAGCAGCAGAGACAATATCAAACTGGTTGGTTGGATCGTTTCTTACCAATTCCTCTATCTTTGTAATGAGCTGTTTGTTAGTTAGATTGCTGGAATCTAGGGCTACTGCCAGCTCCTGGTAACGTGTCTGATGGGCACATGCAGGCAGGAGAAGAAGGAAGGGGTAGAAAAGGAGGAGGGGAGGAAAAAAAAAGCAATAATTAAAAAGGACAGAAAAATAAATCATTATCACACTTTAATTAAATCAGATTTCCCAAATCAATCTACAGATCCAACAAGAGCAGCTGGGACATTAACTTCTTTGTACTTTCTGCTGTGGCATTTTTTGACATCAAAGTGAATCAAAACTAAGAGCTGCACTGAGGCCAAACGATCCCCAGCCCCCCAGAAATAGCTCAGCTATATTGGAAATACCCGCTCCTGCTGATCACAACTACCTGAGTGCAGCAGAAGGCAACAGTGGACAACAGTGTACGTGAACTGTGTGTTCAGTCAGGTCTCATTAGCACAGTCCCAACGAATGACTTAGACTGGAAAATAAGAAAATCGTAGGCTCAGGACAACTTACTTCCATTTCCTTAATATTAGTGGAAGAAACACCACTTTCCCCATTCACATACGACGTAGACTAGAAGAAAAATAGTCAAGTCAGTCAGTTTTATTCCCCCAGGCAATAAATCACTATCAAGTAAGAACTATCAGAATGCTTCTTATAGCACATTTCACTTCCAAGTACCTCAGACAGCCACAGAAAAAACACTTCCCTGGCTAAGGATAGATGCAGGCTGCCCCTGTGGCAAGCTGAATTATGCAGATTGACTTCAGATTCTTTGCCACTAAATGAAGAGTACATCTTGCCATGAATACATGCTGTTCGTTCACCCACTCTGCTCTTCTTCCTACTGCTGGAATTTTAACATTCCTAAAGCTGGGAGTTCAGCTTCTCAATGCTTCAATGTCTCATTGTTTAATAGGATGACCACAGGCATCTCTGACACCGAAGAGTGTTTTCTTAAGCTGGCTGCTTAAAGATCCTCATCAGACCCCCCCAAAAATTATTAAGACAGATGGACCAAAATGAGGCTGTACCTGAGAAACCAGGCCATTGAGTTGCTCAGACAGCTGGCGGAGGCTTTCTGTTGATGACAGAGACCTGGGAACAAAGACAGACCTCACAGTGAACATTCCTCCAAGAGAACTGATCCAGTCAGTAAAGCAGCGGGGAGCACTGAAGCTTTTATTTGTTGGACACTTTGGGCTCCTGCTGCAAACTCAAACACTCACCTGTTCTCATCCAAAGCGTTTTTACGATCCTCAGCTTCATGAATCTGCAGATTAAAACAAAAGTTTACAAGCCTGTAAGAAAAGCTGGGAATCATGTTTGTGAATGTGTCCTAAGGCCTGACTGCATCTGGGCTCGGGTTCCACAGCACCTGTAATTACTGCTTCCCAAAGAGAGATCTACTTCAGAAACCAGCTCATTTCCCAGCTTGCCCATAATTTCTGAGCACCGAGTGCCCAGGTTTCTTGGGATTAAGAGGCTTAAATGTTACTGGCTTTGTATTTGCTGCTACCATTTATCAGCATAATCAGCTGTGCATTGCTGGAAAAACTTCAATGGAATCTTTAAGCAGTGAAAGGAATTGCAGATTGCTCCAGCTAGCTGCAGACCTTCTGTATTATTAAGGGTGCTTTCTGCTAATTAAATAGGGGAGAAGGGAAAGAGAATCGGAGCTTTAGAAGCAGCAGGGCATGCTAGCATCCTCCACTCTCAAACAGATGACGATTAGATGGAGAGTGGAGAACGTGGTATATTTAACAGGAGACAATGTGAGCTAGTTATGGGGATTGCCCTTCTCAGACAAAGATGGCTAATCAGTGTGGAGATATTGATGATGACTCACAAACCTGTGTCAGCTGCGTGCTCCCAGGAGCAGGCAGGACAGAAGCACAGCTAGGCAGGCTGTTGCTGTTAGATAGCACGGGGACATCGGCAGCAAGCTGGTCAGCATTACGAGTGGCAACATCACTGTCAAAGTACGCCTGTCACAAAACACACCACAGGAATTACAGCCTACGTGCAAAACGAAGGAAACACACACGGACACATCACCTTGCGACAGGCCTGCGAGAAACAGGTGAACAAATGGAGAAACACGTGGAAGTGAATCTATGTCCTCCCCAGAGCAAACGGGTGACTGCATGAACCCATAGCCAAGAGTCATCCCAGCCCTATGTCCTGCTAGATCCAGTCTGAAGAACCGTCCTATCATCACAATCATTTCTCTAATGAGAGGTGACAGCATCTCCCTATTCTAAGCTCACACTGTGGATTTTCTACAAAGGATTTGTCAAGAAGTGAGCAAGGGGCAAAGGCAGATGGCATCACTGCTGTGTACAGCACTGCCCTTCGCATGGCTGGGGAAAACACTGATCACTGGGGTGCAAATTAAGGTGGGGAAGAACAGGCGAATGATTGCTCGACAACCAGGTTAGTCAAACTCCAACAGCAAGCTATGAACCAGATGTTTATGAACAGGACATTTGGGAACAGGCCAAAATGAGCCCGGCTGGAAACAGGTGCCCACAGCCCTGGCAAAGCCAGGAATCCCACAGCTACAGGAATCCAAATAGAAAAGGGCTAAAAACTATTCCTGGACAGTGATGAAGGCTCTCATCCGGCATTCGTGGGAGGATAAGTAACAGCTGACAACACCTCCACCAAGCCATGCTGAAATGGACAATTCCAGCCATCCTGTCCAGCAATGCAGTGAGCCATACAAACCCAGAGCAGCGTTCTGCTGGTTTATGGCAAGTAGTTTTATACCTCTGATAAACCATCATTTCATGACATTACAAAGCAAACAATAGTCCTCCTGCAGCCAGCACCCCAGCAATGCACTGCAGCTCTCTGCAAACCCATCTGAAAGAGCTCCCTTTTATTTCAGTCACTTCATTCTTGGCAGTCTGCGTGAAATAAGAACTCTCTGGGCATTCCCTATTTACCTGCTTTACTTCATTCATGAATCAAGCAGCCACGGGGTTACAGCAGTAGAGAAGATGGATTTAATGAGAGTAATGAGCTGGAAAACTGCAGAGGGGAACGAATGGAACTGCCTCCATTGTTTTTCTGGAGGACAGACATGTGTGCTCTCAAGGAATGACACATTTTAGGGGCTCCAAGGAAAGTCAGGAACTCCCTTGCTTCTTTCACGTACAGGTTACTTGGCCTCTGTTTGTCCAAGCTCTCATAAACTTGGAACATCGCATGGACATCTCAAAAACACGGCCTGCATTTGTTCTGATTGGAACATTCTTTTCACTTAACACTTCAAGATGCAAAAGTCAATGAGACGACCAGAAGGATGCCTTCCTTCTGCCTCCACAGTGAACAGTTTTGAAGTAAGTAATGAAATAAGGTTTGTTTATAATAAATATATATGAAATAATGAAGAGCTCACAGGAGTCCTCCTGTCAGCACAGTTAGCACCTGAACACACTTCCATTGCTCAGCAGACTCCTTCCTGCCCTTCCTCCCCCAGGAGTGAGGGAAGACACTCAAGCCTGTAAATGCAGTACTTGAAATACCCGACTTCCTGCCTAAGCACATTTAGAACTGTGGTACTTGCCAGACTGTACATCACCTGTGCAGGTTTCATCACCTGTCATAAAATGGGGCGGCTGGAATAACTAAAGGCTTGCTCAGGGCAGGCATGAGCAGAAACTCGCCCTTCAGGAGCACAGCACTGAAGTGAATAAAACAACACAGACCAGGAGAAATACACATGAATAAAGCACTACTCCTCCCTAACACAGCGTCTCTCAGCAGTTAACTTGGTTTACTGCCTCACCCCAAACTCTGTTTGCTCCTTTCTGCCTTCCAGCTCGGCTGTCTGAGGGACGTGCACTGGACATGGGTGACATATTTGCATTTTTTGACAGAAAACAGGAGGAAACAAGCACTTACAAGCGATGGAAACGCATGTTAACAAACAGCCCCGTGTTAATAAAAACAGCAGACATGCCAGAACAAGGCTCCATCTGAATTCACAGTGTAAAACATAAGTTAAGCATGCAGAGGGGACAGCGAGTCAGTGAGAGGGACACGGAGCACTGCCTCACCTTCCTTCTGTCCAATGAGGGTATGGCTACCCCATTGGAGCGGTTAAGGTCTGACACCAGCACCTTCAGAATGTTCTGAATCTAAAGGAGGCGAAAGAGAAGTGGAAAAGAGAAACGGCTCAGAAAAGGACAGAGAGAAAAACGTCCATCAAAGGCAGCCAAAGAAACGGGCATCGCCCAGCCCCCGAGGAGAGGCAGCTCGGGGTGCATCCAGGGTTGCGTTACAGCTCTGAACGCTCCAGCACTGCTCCAGCACACACCCTGACTCACAGGCTGCTAACAGGGGCTCCTCAGCCGCTCACATTACACTGTTTAACCCTCCCCCAGCTGCAGTTGTGCTGTTTGGGAAACCAAAGCTGGAGGCAGAGGGGATACGTGGGAGGAAGGGGGGGACGCTCACGTTCTCTGGAGACTGTCGGCCGTCGTTTGTGGGAGTCTCAGGCCGACTTCCTTCTTTACTCTTTCGTTTCTTCTTGGCTCCCGCAGTCGCTCCAGGGCTGTTCTTCTGCTGATACTCCTTCAGCTGCGGGGAAAGAAAAGATTAATGTGAAGTCCAAATGGAAGATGTCCTCTGTGAAGGGAATGGCAACAAGAAAATGACAACATAACCAGTGGGTAAGGAGTCAGCTGAGCTGTAAGGACAAGAGAAACCGGCCTTAAAGATGGATATACGTTAAAAATAGTTCAAAGGCTCCAAAAGGGAGAATGAGAGTGATGGGTTTGTGACAGACCGAGAGCTGTCAGTGCTGTCCAACTAAGGAAGTGCCCAGGAAACAACTTGATGCTGCAAGAAGCAACGTTTGTAAATCTGTAACCAACAGCAACGAGGGAAAAAGAACGATAACATGGGATGCAAACTGGAAAAGTGGAGTCTGATAATAAGATGGAACAAGAATGTTGAAAGAGCTTTAGGAGAACGACAGCCCTGCAGGTAACACACTGATACAGGCACAGAATCACAGAATGACCCGGGTTGGAAGGGACCTCAAGGATCATGTAGTTCCAACCCCCTGCCTGGCAGGGCCACCAAACATACACATTTACTAGATCAGGTTGCCCAGGGCCCCGTCCAACCTGGCCTTGAACACCTCCAAGGACGGGGCATCCACAACCTCCCTGGGCAGCCTGTTCCAGGGCCTCACCACTCTCCTAGTGAAGAACTTCCCCCTAAACTGCCAGCACTGCGGGGATGAGCACACTGCGATGGATGCTCAATTGGAGGCCGTTGTGCCCAGGAGAAGCTCAGAGCAGCACAAATGGCCGCAGCTCGGGGCTGTGAGCGCCCATGGAACGCGGGGCTGAGCTTAAACGTCAAGGTGAAAAGCACCGGAACGAAAAGGATCCTCGGCAGGATTTCAAAATGGAGCCCGAGCTGCTCCGGGGCACTTTCCCATTCGTTTGACTTTGACACGGGAGGGCATCGCGATGGGACGGAGCGGGCCGAGCTGTGAGAAGGTAAAAAGGGAAGAGAAAGGGGAAAAGAAAGGAGGGAAAAAGGAGAAGAAAAGAGGGAGATGGAGAGGAAACCCGAACGGGAAAGAGCGGCACACACAGAACGCAGCAGTGCAGCAACACAGGCCCGGCCCCACCGGGGCGACAAGGAGCTGCGGGACCGGGCCGGGCCTCACCGCAACGCTACGGGCACGGCACAACACGGCACAACACGGCCCCACATAGCACAACACGGCCCCACACAGCACAACACGGCCCCACATAGCACAACACGGCCCCACATAGCACAACACGGCCCCACATAGCACAACACGGCCCCACACAGCACAACACGGCCCCACACAGCACAACACGGCCCCACACAGCACAACACGGCCCCACACAGCACAACACGGCCCCACACAGCACAACACGGCCCCACACAGCACAACACGGCCCCACATAGCACAACACGGCCCCACACAGCACAACACGGCCCCACATAGCACAGCACGGCCCCACACAGCACAACACGGCCCAGCACAACCCCCCGCCCTCACCTTCTTCTTGGCCGCCGCCAACTTGCTCTGCCTGCTGCCGTCCGCCATGTCCGCCCCGCTCCCGGGCCACGTCAGCCGCCGGGTGGAGCGGCGCTGTGCTCGGGCAGAGCTCCGCCCCGACACCCGCCCCACCCCGCGGCCTGGGCTCGGCCGGGCCCCTCCGCCCGGTCTGGGCCGTGAATGGCGGCCGGTCCCGCCCCGCTCAGTGCCCGCCCACGGCGGATGATCGCAGCCCCGCGTTCCGGTTCCCATCGTGCCGTGCTGCCGGTGCAGGCCGCGGCCCTGGCGGAGCAGAGCGGTCCCGGTTCGGGGCGCAACGCGCCGCCCCCGCAGCGCAGGTAGGAGCGGAACGGGTCGGTTCTGTTCGGTTCGGTTCTATGTGCTGACTCGGGGCTCCCCGCGCTGTTTCAGGGCTCTCGGCGGTTCCCGGCGGAGCGGTGGTGCCGGTTTCAGATCCCCGGTGAGCCGCCCATCCCGTCCCATCCCGTCCCGTTCCCCCGGCTCCTCTCGGTGCCGTTCAATAACCGCCATGACGCGCCGTGTCCCCGCAGCGCCCGGCCCCATCCCGCACAACGGGCGGAGCATCGTGCGATAGTATCGAAGAACTGAAAGAGAAGGAGCGAGCTCTGGACCGGGAGATCGCGGAGCTGCTGTCCGAGTACGGCCCCGTTACAGCCCCGTTACGGCCCCGTTATTGTCCCGGTACAGCCCCGGTACCGCGGCCATCCTAAGGGTTATGGGATCCATGCACGGCAGCAGGGAGCTCCTTCCCCGTTGTTTCCCCAGTGCTGTGTTGGTCAGGCTCTGAGCTCCCCTGCTGATGTACATTGGGAAGTAACGGGTGTGTTTCTATAGCTGATGGCAGCACACGTTGTGCTAACAGAGCTGCTGATGTATATAAGCTGAGATCTCAAGCTGAGGCCGCTGCCCAGCTGCCTGGATGAGCGTTTCCCTTGGTCTGTGTGAGGCCATGGACACTTGGTTTGAATGAGGTGGTGGGGGTTAATCATAGAGACATGAAGGCTGATAAAGAGCTCTGATCCCCACCCTGTGCCCACTGCCACGTCCCTCTATTCCACGTCCCTCTATTCCACGTCCCTCTATTCCACGTCCCTCTATTCCACGTCCCTCTATTCCACGTCCCTCTATTCCACGTCCCTCTATTCCACATCCCTCTATTCCACGTCCCTCTGTTCCACGTCCCCATGGCTCTAGAACACCTGCAGTGATAGGGGCTCCTCCATCCCTGTGCTGTACAATGCCCCACCACTCTGAGAAAGGCGTTTTTCCTGCTATCCAACCCAAAATCATTGCTCTAAACAATGATGGGTTTGACCAGGCTGGCTCTGCACACCTCAGATATTGCTTTGTTCCGCAGTGGTTTTGTTGTGTGGCTTTGTTACAGAGGGTACAATGTGGAGGAATTGGAGAAGCACATCTCTCTGCTCCATGAGTATAATGAAATTAAAGATGCTGGGCAGATGCTGCTGGGCAAACTGGGTAAGAAAACTATTGAAGAAGCTCTTGGTGAAGCAAATCTTGTTATATAAAGAGATATTGATGCCTTAAAGGCAAAGCTTGTTTCAAAGAATCCTCAGTGTTCAGCTTCCTTAACAAAACCAAGTGGGGGCACAGCTGGAAATCTTTGGTTCCTTGGCTGTGGGTGGTTCTGTGGGATACATACAGTCTACTGGGAGGAAGGCACAAGTCTTTCCTGACCTATTTGTTCTCTTCTTAATGAAAGCAATGGAATTTCTTTCTTTTCTAGCTGTTATCCGAGGGGTTACTACGAAGCAGCTGTACCCTGAGTACGACCTGGAGCTCAATGATTAACATGGGACCCATAGACTGCTGTGACCTGCAGACCTGACTGCTGCAGGGCTGTTGTGTTTGGGTGTCGTGCCCATTTAGAGCCAACAGAAATGGCTTCTATGCTGAATTTCAAGAGGTTTCATTAGCAGCCACGTTTCTCAGCAGTTTTGGGATGTGCAAGTTGTGGATGATATCAGCTCATTCCTGTTTGTGGGAGGGGGATGTTGGGGCTGTGGACTTGGGGTGCTTTCAGTTTGCTCTGCTACCTCAGAAACCCTATTTGTAATTGTTGTTTTGTAATTGGAACGGCTGTAAACCAAGGTTGATGCTAAAGCTCTTCCCAATGAGCCTTTGCTTCCCTGCAGCATCCAGGCTCAATCTGGGTATGTTAACCTGCAGGTGGAGCAGCCTCTGAGTGGATGGAGGAAATCAGGGCACACCTGTATACAATAGCAATGGGACAGCTGCTGTCTCAGGAAAGCCATCAGGAGAAGAGAGGACTGAAGGCTGAAGTTGTGATGGTGGTTTGGTTCTGATTGGATCTGGAGGAGTTTGAGCCATTTTGTACTTAACTGCTTTAACATCCAGAGGGTTTGTATTGTTTCTTTAGTAATCGGAGCATTGTGTTGAACTGTCTGACCTGAATTAAAGCAGCCATTGCATCCCTCAGTAATTCACCTCGAGAGCGTCTGACTCACAAAGTGAACTTGGGAACAAATCCTTCAACTATGTTCCATTCTGAGACAACTTCCAGGTGTTTGCTGAGGACTCTTAATGGGGACAGCGTGGCAGCACTGGATTACATTTACCTGATTGTAAATGCAGAGTCCTAAGCACAGAGTTACAATGAGAGCAGGAGTGTTTCCATGTCACCTCTCCGGACTGAGGTTGGCTGTACAACCCGAGTTTGGCTGCTTTGTGCCAACTGATAAAGTGCTCTGACCACATCTGTTGTTCCTGCTTCACTCAAGCTCCGTGCCTTGTCCGTTTCCACTTACCAGACCTTCCTACCAAGCAGTTTTTCCCCCTTTGCTTTCAGTCAGGCCTGTATTACAGTCTATCCATCGTATTTCTAAATTTGGAAGAAATTAACCTCTCTTCACAGTGCCTGGCTATCAGAAAGTGCTCAGAAAAGCCATTGCTGAGAACACAGTGACAAGGTGACTGGGAATGTTTTTCATTGGGAAGCACGTACAGAAATTCCAGCACTGTGTACAAGCTGTAGGGCACGTGGGATGAAGCACAACCCACTGCCCATGTTATAGAAGGTTATTATAGAAGGTTGTTTAAGGACTGAGAGGTTTGTGTTTCCTTCCCCCCACCCCTCCTTGTAGAAGCACTGGCATTAATGCAGTCACACAGACCTTCAGCCTGCTTAAACCAGTGCTGGTTTCTGCTTCACTTAGCACAAGGCAGCTGTTGGGGATGGTGTCCTCATCTCATGTTGTCCACAAAGGATGGATGCACACAAACCAGGCAGCCGACAGCAAAGTGCCCCTGGTGAGGCTCTGCAGTGGGCACAGAGCAGTGCTGTGTGGTGGCTGCTGTGCCCCACTGCTGCCTTGGCTGCTGTCTGCACTCCTTGTACTTTAAGGGCAGACTGGAAAATAAACTGTGCTTGTCCTTGCCCAAGAAGAACAGAACCATTAATTACTGTTGCTTTCTAGAGTATATGAATATCTAGAATTAAACAAGTCTCAGGCTGGGTATATAGCAGGAAAACATTGCGTGTTACAACAGCACCATTTTTAATTTAAATTTAGGAAGCTTATTTCTGTTAAGTCTAATCCGCATACAATGATCTGATGGGTAACAAGTGGAGTTACAGAACAGAAACCTCCACAGAGAGGCAATACCAGAGGGCAGGATACACAGCCCATGTGAGCACCCCTGATCCTTCAGCAAAAACAAAGCTTTTTCTTAATTAAAGGGCTGGTGTACTTGTCTTTCCCTTCAGGTCGCTCAGTTTTATTCCTTGTGTTGTTAGCATCTTTCTGTCAGTCCCTCTTTCCACTCTGACAGCCATTTCCCTGCTGCCTTTCCCTCCTTGCAGCCCTCTTTTAGTCTCATTCCTGGCTCTGAAAGCAGAGTTAAAGCAAAGGCCCTATTCTTGTTAGGGGAACAGGGAAAATAAAAACCTGTGCAGCAGGGGAGATGTGCTGCTGGTTGCAAGGAGCAAGTAGACCCATGTAATGAAGGGAACACAGCTTTGTAGGATGCTGCTTGTGTTTCCTGCTGCTGAACAATTTGGGATGGGGTTTCTGCATCCCATTGCAACCTGAGGATCCTGAAGCCAGCAGGGATTTTGGCCCAGCTAACTCCTGTTAATGAACTCCTTAAAATGCTTTAAAAAACCAGAAAGATACAGCCTGTCAATGAAAAATCGCCTCTCTGATTAAAGTCGTCTCGAAGAAACGGTGGAGGTGAGCTGCAATTAACCTCGTTCCTTCTGCTGCCCATCATTCTGTCAGCACAGGGCGGTGTTACAGTGCAGAGATGGGCTGTGATGTTCCCCCTGGAGCACACATCAGCTGTCAGCAGTGTGAGCCATCTCAGCATCCATCTCCTGCAGAACGCTCCCATCCCAATGGCCCATTGTTTTCTCTAACTCAGTTTTCACTCTCAGCTGACAGCTCAGAATCGCATTCTGGATGCTCCGCAGGTTCCACTGCGTCCTCAGGAGAGCATCATCCAACGTGAAGACGCCGTCGCGTGTTCTCCGCACCTGTGTGCACACTGCAGATGATTTCAGCTCCAGCCCAATCTCGTGGACCACTTTGCGGAGGTACTGCTGGGTCTCGTGCAAGCAGTGGATTTCTGGAAGGTCAGAGAGATCCCTTTAGAACGGGCAAAGCAATGGGACGGCTCAGACTTTGTATCCATCATGTTAATGCTGAAAGAAGCAGTTCAGCTGAATCACAGAATGGACTGGGTTGAAAAGGACCACAATGACCATCTGGTTCCGACCCGCTGCTGTGTGCAGGGTCACCAACCACCAGACCAGGCTAACAGGGAAATGAATGTTACCAACTTATTATACATATAGCAGACCCCCCCCAGTCCGTTCTGCCCCAGTCCTACCCAGCTGGAATTCAGGCAGTGCAAACTGAAGACACCGGATTGCAGTGATTATTGGGGGGCTTTTTCCCATGGGCCGAATCAACCCCTTCACAGCCAGCTCATAGGCCTCCTGTGTCTTCATATCGATGTTAGAATGCCTGAAAAAGGAGACAAGGAGCAGAGCAGACACTGAGTGCTTCTCTCCAATGGGATTTAAAATACAGTCCCAACTAAAGCAGAGCTGCATTTGTTACTCTCAGAACTGCCCGTGCATTAAGTTTCTGCACACATCTGAATGCTGTGCTGTTTGCAGCAGTGTAGCAGGTGGGGAAGGAGATGCTTGGCCACATCCATAAGGTATCAGTGTTGGTTCAGCAGGTCCTATTGGAGCTGGAGGTGTCAGGATACATAAGGACACTGCACAGTGTCACTGGCACACACAGCACTCCAAGTGACTTCTGTCTGCTCTGGGGTAGTGCTCAAACCTTTACAAGCTGTAATGGCAAACACAGCCACGTACATACGTACATCAGCAAGGCCTTGTGGTTTGTTCCTTGGATGACGGCGAGGATCCGTTCCAGCTTCTCCCTCGTGATATGATCTGCAAATATCACAAGGTAGAAACAAAGCCTCAAAATCCATCTGGAGACTGGGAGGACAGCAGCCTGAGTGGTGCCATTGGTGTCAGCAGTGGTTAGGGCTAGGGATCAAGGCACCTTAATGTGGTACGTGCATAAAGAGAGGCCAGGAAGCATTTGGAGCATTGCCTTTGGTTGTGCATTTCACCTGGCCTTGCTGTTCAGCTGGAGCACTGTTTGCTTAGTGCTCTGTTGAGGGTTTATTTCCCCCTTAAACACATCGATTCCGTTTCTTACCAAACGTTGTCTTCTCTATCAGCTTCCCAGTGTCTGAGAAGTCCTCGGTGGCTTTACCAAACTGCCCCCTCACCGTGTAAACCTCCAAGAGAAGCAGAGGGTGTCATCCATCAAAGGGAGGCTCAGAACAACTGAGTCCAGCCATCAGCCCGGCCCACCGCCGACCCGACCCTCCGGACCAGCCCCGGGGTGGCACCGACACTCAGATCCCGTCCCAGGTCGCTCTGGGTTCCCGTGGCACGTACCTTGCTCAGGTGGCAGTTGTGCAGGTGGCTGAGCAGCTTGTTCCCATGTCCAACGCCGAGCACTGCAATGCAGGATGCGGGGCGGCCCTTAGAGCCGTGCCGGTCACGATGCTCCGCAGCCGGGAGCCGCGTGTTGCCGGTACGGCGGGGCCGCGTTAAGGCCCATCCCACCCAACGCCCCGCTCGCACCGAACACCCCCGATGCCTTCACGTCCAGCCGGTGCCCGGCTCCGATCTTCAGCTGCGTGAAGCGGGGCCCTCGAACTGCGGACAGACACGGAGATTAGCACGGACCCTCCCGGTTCTCCCTGTTCTCCCGCACCCCCCGGTGCTCACTCACCCAGGCGGTGCTCGGCCAACACCGGCACCTTCACGGCCACCAGCCCCGGCGGCCCCGCGCTCGCAGCGGGCAGGAAACGGATGCGGCTCCGCGGGGGCCGCGCTGGGGCCGCGTTGAGCTCTGCAAGGAACGGGAGAATAAGCACAGACCGAGACCGAGCCGTGTGTGTGTATGGGGCATTGGGGGGGTCCTGAGCTCCGCTCACCGCGCAGCAGCCGCGTCTCCACCGCATCCCGCACGCTGTTCCACGCCACCCCCGGCGCTTTGTACACGGCGAACAGCCCCGCAGGAACCGCCGCCATCCCGCCCCGCCCCGCACGGCCCCGCCACGCCGCTTCCGGGGCTGCGCCATGCTGCGGGGGGCGGCGGGGCGGGCTGCGCTGCTGCGGGCGGTGCGGGGCGCTGCGGGTAAGGGAACCTCGGTAATGGAACCCGGGTAAGGGAACCCGGGTAAGGGAACCCCGCTATGGGAACCCACTCGTCCCGAGCGCCGTGACTCTGAGCTCTGCCACCGCCGCTCCCCGCAGGCAGAGCCGGGCTGGGCCGCGCTGTGCCCCGCGCTGAGGATGAGGAGGAGGAGGAGGAAGAGCAGCCGGTGGGACGCGTCCCGCTGTACCCCGGGCACATCCCCACCAGCACGATGCAGAAAGCGCTGCTGGCGGCCGGCTCGGCGTGCGCCGCGCTGTGGGATCCCTATAGGCACGGTGCGTGGGGATAGGGGAGGTGGGATGGATCCGAGACCTCACCGCTCCCTGCAGTCCATGCAAGGAGCTGCGGTGAGCTGGGGTCGGGCTCTGCTCATGGGGAACAGCGGTGGGATGAGAGGTGACGGCCCCGTGTTGTGCTGCGGGGGCTCAGGTTGGATATAAGGGAGCATTGCTGCTCAGAAGGAGCGGTGCTGCACAGCTGGGGTCACCATCCATGGAGCTGTTAGGAATGGTGGGGCTGTGGGTGGGCATGGCAGGTGGGCCGGGCTTGGACCTGGGGGTCTGAGAGGGCTGTTCCAACCTGGATGGTTCTGTGACCCCCTGCAGCACTCGGGGTCCCCTCTCCTCCCATCAACAAAATGTGTCCAGGCATCACAAATGCAGGAGTGCAGGGATGGTGCTGCTGTATCACTGTGCAGTCTCTCTTTCAGACATGGTGGCAGTCCTCGGTGAGACCACGGGCTGCCTTGCCCTGCCCAAGCTGCGAGACAGGATGAGGAATGACCCCGAAGGTTACCGCATCCTCCAGTGCGTTCCCCATACCCAGCCCCAGCCCTCCACCTCTGCCCCTCTGTCAGACCCCATCCATCCACCCCATTGATCCGGGTGTATTCCCTGAGCCCTGTAAAGGAGACCCCCACACTGCTGCCCTGTGAGGAGCTCAGGATCTGTCAGCTCTGAGCCTCCCAGCTGTGGGTTTTGCTCTGTACTCAGCTCACAGCAGAGCCCTGCAGCAGGTCCCAGGGCAGCAGCACGGAGCCCCTGGGCTGTTTCAGCATCACAGTCTGTTCTGCTCTGCTGCCACTGGCAGGTGCTGTCTCTCTTCATGTAGATGCTGTGTTTTCTGTTTCATCCCTTGCAGCATCTCCTCCCTTGGGGACTCCACCCCCACTGCTTTGTCTTCTCCATAGGCACCTCCAGGTTTTCATTCCACCACCCACAGCATCTCCCTGCGCTGTGAGATAAGACTTGATGGCTTTTGCTTCTGTGTCTTCTGTGTCATGTAGGGGCTGCGCTGGGAAGGGCAGGGAGGGCTGTCCAGGTCTCCATCTGCCCAGCACCCCCAGTGTGTGGGTCCCACATGATGCTCAGTGCTTTCTGTTCCAGGGAGCGGCCTCGCATCCACCTTTCCACACTGGACATGGCCCGGCTGCGGGGGCTGCCAGATGGCACATTGGGCCGTGAATACGTCCGCTTCTTGGAGGACAATGTGAGCCTGGGATCTCACTGGGGTTGGTGTCTGTGCCAGGAGCACAGATGAGATTTAGAGGGAGGTTGTGGCTGTGGAGAAGCCCATAGGGCACCTGGAGGAAATGAAAGGAGTTGGTGGGAGCTGAGAGGTTGGGATGTGATGCTGGGTGTGGGTTATGCGTCCTTGGTGCTGTGCAGCCCGTGTGTTTGATGTGTGTAAATGATACCCACAGCATTAGGGGCTGAGAGATACACTGATGGTGAGCTCTGCATTGCTGTGTGTTAAAGATTGAGATCAGAAGCTTTGAGTTCTGGCTGACCTGCAGCTCTCTGCCCTTGCAGAAGGTTTCTCCGGACACCCGCATGCCAGCCAAGTTTGTGGATGATGAAGAACTGGCGTATGTGATCCAGCGGTACCGAGAAGTGCACGACCTGATGCACACCCTGCTGGGCATGCCCACCAACATGCTGGGTGAGCTGCCACGTTTCATGCTGCCCAGGGATGGTTTTTGGCCCATTAGAATCCCTGATCCCCAGCCCAGAGAGGTGCATGGGGAGGCTGGCAGCATCCCTGTCCCTGCACCACTGTCCTCTGTCATCTGTGTGTGTTCATTGTCTGCTGGGTTAGATCACAATGTGGTGTTACACAAGCTCTGTCAAGGGTTTCCTGGTTGTTCCTTATGTGTGCCTCCCTGTGTCCTTTCCCCTCATTTTATATCTGACTCCAAGTCACAAGCTGAGCCTTCCTGGTGAGCCAGCAGGAAGCAGCATTTCTGGTCCCTTGGAAGGTTCTGGCTCAGATGTGGCTGAAAATGGGCTTTTCCATGCTGGGAGATGGGGAAAGATACCCAGGGAAATCCTCATTTAGCAGTTGCATCACTAAAGATCTCCAGGAGCGCAGCCTTTCTGGGGGATAACACAGGGCTCCTGTCCCGATGTGGGGCCGTGCCCTGTGCTTGCTCACTGTGCTCTGCTTGCTGCCAGGTGAGGTCGTGGTGAAATGGTTCGAAGCTGTCCAGACGGGGCTGCCCATGTGTGTGCTGGGAGCAGCGTTTGGCCCCGTTCGTCTCAATGCAAGGTAGGCACACGTGCTGGCTGATAAAGATCCATGTTGGCCTGAGCTCTGCTCTTGGGTGTAACCTTCCCACACAGAGTCCCGTCCTATGCCTCAGTTTTCCCTGTGAGATAAGCAGGAGTGCTGGAAGGGTGCAGGGGTGTAGGGTTTGCATCTGCCCAGAACAGGGACTTGCAGGAAGAAATAGAAAACCAAATGTGGAAATGAAAACCATTGTTTTCTGTGCCCTTTGTTGCAGAAAGCTGCAGGTTCTGGTCACTGAGCTGCTTCCATGGGCCATCCGGAGCGGGAGCAACGCCAGCTGTGTCCTGTGTGTGTATTATGAGCAGCGCTGGGAGCAGAGCGTGGAATCCCTGCGGGAGGAGATTGGCATCTTCCCTCCTCCTGCTGTCCGTGTGTGAGCGAGGAATGGGGGCATCCCCCGTTGGCAGCCGTTCCCTGCCCTGCTCCATCTCCTCGTGCTGCAGGAGCACAATGTGGCTCTGCTGGTACCGACCTGGTGCTGTTTTCCCCTGTCAAGAACTGGCAGCCCCCTGTTGGGAGAGACCCCCCCGTGCCCTGACAGTGTGACCCCTGCTGCTGCGTGCCAGCGGGTGGAGACGTGGCCAAGTCCTGCCGTGCTTTTGCAGCTGGGTTGAGCTGGGTTGAGCAGACACAGCAGACTCACGGCATGCAGGGGGATGGACTGCCCTGCTGCCGTGCCCAGGGCCGGCTGCTCAGTCTGAAGATCCCAGGCTGCCCTGAGGTCCTCACAGTCCAAAATATCCTTGTGAGGTTTGCGATAGGAGCCGTCTCCCTCTGACAGTGATGGGATCAGGGCTGGAGGCTGCCCCGCACCGGGCGCTGCTCGCAGTGTGGGTTGAAGGTTCTGCTTGCAGAACCGGGGCGGAGCCACGAGGCAGGTGGTTGCGTGCGGGGCGGTTCGCTGTTGAAATTCCTTCTTGCTCAATAAAACCTGCGTTGGAGCTGCGGCTCGTTCTCCCTCCTCCCTCCCCGTCTGGTGGGGAGATGTGACGTGAGAACTCGGAGCTTTTCGTGTCCGTGATTCCACGAGCCGTCACGTTGTGCCGCCCCATCGCTGTGCTGAGCCGCCCCGAGCGGGGACACGGAGCTGTGTCACCGTGCGGGGATGGTTCCGGCCCACGGGACGTGACGTGTCCGTGTCCGGATGCGGGAGGTCGGGCAGCTGCCACATCACTGCGGGCTGGGTTATTTCAGAGGGTGACGATGGGCCGTTTCTATGCCAGAAATGCCGCCGTGCTGCGGGGCCGCATCGGGACCAGGAGGAGATTATGGCGTTCCAAAACAGGAGATGCTCTCCTCCCCCTCCCTCCCTCCCCCCCCCCGCTCCGTGCCGTTCCGGCCCATCCCCGCTCCGTTCCGCCCGCCCTCAAAACACGGATCTCCCCGCTATTGCGGTCTCGTTCCCCCGCCGTGCGGTGCCGGTTCCGCTCCGTGCGCCCTGCGGGAACCGGCGGCCGCTCCGCGCCCTCGGGCAAAATGCGACTCTGGTGGGACTCGAACCCACAACCTTTGAATGACTCCCGTCACACCGCGCTAGAAGTCCAATGCGCTATCCATTGCGCCACAGAGCCGTCGGACAGCCCCGGCGCCTTCGCCGCCTCTTCCCGTCGCTCATCGCCCCGCCCCGCGCACCGGGAGCGGAGTTGGGAGCGGGGCTGGGAGCGGATCGTGGAGCGGATCGTGGAGCGGAGCAGCGGCCGCGGTTCCTCGGAGCTCCCGCCCCGCAGCGCTGCTGGAGCCTCGGGGCGCGGAGGCGGCGCCGTGTGGTACTACAGCTCCCGACGGGCCGCACGTCGCGCTCCGCCCCGCCCCGCCCCGCCCCGCCCCGTGCCGCAGCGGCGGGCGGGCCCAGCTCCCCGCTCTGAGCTGCCGGCCCCGCTCCCGGTGGCGGTGCAGGTGGTCGGGCCGCACTGCAACGCGCTGGAGCCCGGTAAGAGCGACGCGCGGCCCCTCTGCGCGGCCTCCCCATGCGGCTCGGGGGGCTCCCGGGGCGGGTGCGGGGCTCGGCGGGGGGTTTGGCCGCTTCCCGATGCGCCCCGTGGAGGCGGCGCGGCTCCGGCACACGGAGCGGCGGGGCCGGTTACGGGCAGGGCGAGGCGCGGACTGCGGCAGCGGGAGGAGGCGGCGGGCAGGACGGTCCCGGAGCCGGGTGGAGCCGCGGGGCTCCGGGCTGGAGCTCCGTGCTGGGCGGCGGATGCGCGGTGCCCCCCCCCCGCCGATCGCGTGCCCGCCGTGCGGCCTGCACTGCACAGCGCTGTGCCGCCCGGCCGCCCCCGCGAGGAGCCGCCCGGCGTGAGCCCGGCTCCGTGCCGCGTGGGGCGGCCGTGGGGCAGCGCTCGGTTGGGCGGCGGCCCGGTGGTACCGTGCCCTCCGGGTTCAGCCCCGGCCCCGGCTGTGCTGTCAGCCCGGAGATGGCAGCGGATGGCGGACGCCTGCCCGGACCTGCCTGCATCGCTGCGGGCGGTGGAACGTCCCGCTGCCCACGCGGAGTGTCCCCCCCATCCGCCCCATCGCTTCTGTCCGGTGCTGGAGGTGTAACTGAGGTCCGAGGTTGGATGGTTTCCCTTTGTAAGCTGCACAGAGGTTCTCGGGGGGATAAATACACAGGGGTCCTGCCCTGCTGGGAGACACTGGGGCTGTGCTGGGAGACGCTGAGCTGCTCGGGAGGAGGCAGGAGTGGGATGTGTGGGTCAGAGCGGTGGGACATCCCGTGTTGTGGACATGGGGCCATCCTGGTATCCTGGGCCATACCCTGGGTGCAGGGCGCTGGGTGATGTGCTTGGTGCCATCTGACGTGGGCAGCGCTGTGTCTGGCAGTGTGGCTCCCAGCACTACCAGTCTCAGAGCAGGGAATCATCTGCAAAAGGGAAAGGGGGAATTGTGCCAACGTGTCATTCCTCTGAGGCCATGCCAGGAAGGACCGGTGTTATCCAGGAGCCGGCTCTGTGCTGAGGTCATGGCACTGTCTATCCTCTGCTTGAGAAAAGCCTTTGCTAAATCATGGTGACCTGTGAGTCCTGGAGCTGCAGCTGGGAGCATTCGAGTCAGAAATCACAAAGCCCATCACAGGGTTTGGGGACTGAATGCACCCAGCAGCTGGGACGGCCCTTGTTGTGCCTCATGGCCATCACCCGCCCGGCCGTGCACCAGGCCAGGAAGCTGCTCTCTGACACGGGGTTACAAACACAGGCAAAGCTCAGAAAATGGAGTTTCCTCTTCCCATTGGAGCAGTGTCAGGCTGAGCTCTGCAGCCCAACATCTGTCCTGGACACACGTTGGTGCTATGGGTGTGAGGTGATCTCATCCTACATCTAACCCTAAAGGGATGTGTCCATGTCCCTGGCTGGCCATGGATCTGCAGAGAGGAACAGCCAGGCTTTGGGTGGGCTCTGTGCAGTGCCAGGCTGTGCCAGTGGCTTAACTGGAGCCCATGGGCAGGGTGTGTTAACATCAGCCTGCTGGGTTACGTCCTCGCTGCCAGGAGGTGACTCTGGGCTTCATCCATGGAACTGGGAGCTGCTAATGCATCCCCTGCTCATGTGTCTCTTATTGCTCAGTGTGCGTAGGTTGATGTTTGTGCTTTCTCTCTCTCCACAGGCCAAGATGCTGCGTCTGGCTGCCTTCGCAGCCCTGCTGCTGTTCTTCAGGGTCAGCCTGGAGCTGTCCTGGGTCCAGGCCATCCCTGCTCTCTTCATCTTCTACCTGGGATCAGGGGGATGGGATTTCTTCCTCATATTCATCAAGACGATACGAAGGGATGTCACGTAGGTGTCCTGTTTGGGGTGGCTCAACTATGCACTGGGGTGTGTGAGCACAGCCCTCTGCTGGCAGCTGGCCCAGCTGGAAGAAGATCATCTTCTGCTGTGCCCTGAAGGCTCCAAACTCTGGGGCAAAGTTTTCCCAGGAAATATAGATTTCAGCTGAGCTCTGAAGTCTTCTGATTGTCCTTGTACTTTATTCTGTCCCTAAAACTGCTGGCGTAGCACCAGCTGCCTGGGTAGGGGTGTCTGTGAGCTGGTACCAGGCTGTGCCAGCTCCTGGCAAAGATCTGCATGTGGGACAGTGTATGTGGTGTTGGAGAGCACCTGAGGCTTCAGGGTGCTCCTTTAAAGTGAGGACATCCCCGTCTGCAGCCTTCCAAAACATCTCTCCCTGCCCTCGTGGCCATAAGTACCTTTGCAGGAGGGCTCTGCCTATATCCATGCTTTTCAGGGAAGCACCCAGAGCTGCTGCTCATCTAAAGTAACACCTGGAGCAGCACTGGGCTATTTCAGTTCCTTGCAAGGTCTCTGTGCCGTGCTGTCTTTGCTGGAGGAAATGGTTTTGCAGGGGTCACTGAGCAGCTTGCCTCTTGTTCCCTTTGTTTTGGCAGCACGGGGCTGGTCCTGCTGCGGGTGAAGTGGCAGGTGTGGAGGCACGTGAGAGAGAAGAACACAATCGCCAAGATCTTCCAGAGAACTGCGAGCAAGTATCCAGAGAAAACAGCACTGATCTTCCAAGGCACAGGAGAGAGCTGGACCTTCCGGCAGCTGGATGAGTACTCCAACCAAGTGGCCAATTTCTTCCATGGCCAAGGCTTCCGCTCCGGTGACGTGGTGGCTCTGTTCATGGAGTCCCGTAATCAGTACGTGGGGCTGTGGCTCGGTTTGGCCAAGATCGGGGTGGAGACGGCCCTGGTGAATTCCAACCTACGCATGGAGGCTTTGCTGCACTGCATCACCATCTCCAACTCCAAGGCTGTGGTTTTTGGAGTGGAAATGATGGAAGGTGAGGCGCAGGCCGATGTTTCAGGGGGCTTTTAGGCTCTGAGCAAAGGGGGGGGTCTGTGGATTCAGTGTTCCTTTCCTGCAGGGAATAGAGCAGGGTCTCAAAGAGTGTGTGCAGATGAATTATTGAGGAACTGGATCTGGGTTTCTTTCTGTTAGTAGGCAGAGGTGGGTGGGTTCAGTGCTCTCTGTGAGGACCACGTGGATATGAGGATCCTTCCTTGTGCTAGAGGTTCCTCTCATGTCTGTGCACTACAAGCCCTGTGCTGTGCCAGGCCTGCCCTGATGGGAGGCACAAGCCTCCCTTGCTCTCCACACTGTTTACCACAATATTGCAGCACCTGACTTCATATTTCAGCCTACGCCCCTGTGGCTGATGATGTCGAAAGACCTCTCAGCACCACAAGGTTTTGGCTGGGAAGAAGTGGAGAACAGGATCTTCAAGTCTCTGATGAGGCCTGGGCTGTAGTCCCAGCTGTTTGACATAGCAGCAACATCTGCCTGGGAGGGTTGTCAGGCCTTTTGGGATTCCACTGAGCACAGTGAGGGTACAGCTACCTGGGGCATTGTCTTCCTGAGGCTGCCTCAAAGATAGGGAATCACTGTGCTGTGCTCACCTGGTGCTCTTTCTCCACCTCTACTCTTTACTTTCTCAGCTATGAAGGAGGTGCAGTCCTCCATGGAGAAGTCTGTCCATCTCTTCTGGTCAGGAGAAGGAAACCTTGAGTCTGCACTTTCTGGTGCAAAGCACCTGGATCCCCTCCTGCAGACAGCTCCTCGACACCAGCCAGATCCCCCTGACAAGGGCTTTCTCGGTATGTGCTCAGCTTTTGGGAGCCAAACTCATGCTGGTGGTTCTGTGGATTATCTGGTCATAACACTGACAAGAATGTCTGCTCAGGATGCTCAGGGCAGACTTCAGCAGCAGAGCCTGGAGTGTTTGAAGAGGGGCTGAAGCCTGGCTGCATGTGGTGCAGTGCCATGTACCCTCTATGTGTTCAAACAGGCATGGGGTGAACCCAGCATGTTTTGATCATATAACAAAATTTGTTTTGACATGAGCAGAGTTCACTTTGACTTGTCCCCACCTTCTGCTTCAGCCAGCTGTCCTGAATCAGGTGCAATGTGACCTTGTCTCCTCATTCCTCCCCAGATAAACTCTTCTATATCTATACCTCTGGTACTACGGGAATGCCCAAGGCTGCTATTGTGGTGAACTGCAGGTAAGGCATTGGGCAGGAGCTCTGGGGGAGGAAGAGGGCACTAAGCCCCTGGCCCTGCTTCTGACATGCCCTTGGTTCCCCCACCCAAGGTATTTCCGCATGGCCAGCTTGGTCTTTTACGGTTTTCGCATGAGACCCGACGATGTTGTGTACGACTGCCTTCCACTTTACCATGCTGCAGGTAACGTGTGCCCTTGGGACTTTGCTTGCCTGGACTTTGCTTCCTCTCTGCCAAGCCCAGAGCTCAGGCTGGGGGTTGGTGCAGCAGTGATCTTTGTGTCAAAGAGGAGCTGGCTGCTGCTGGCAGCGTGTGACCTCTTTATCTGGGAACCAGGAATTGATCTGGCTGACTTCTGGAGTGGGGACTGTGTGTGGGGAGGACTATCCCGGCCTTTGGTCTGGCTTTGGAATAGCTGCATTGTATTGCTGCCTCATGAGAATAGGGCTGAGGAAGTGGAAGCAGTGCCCACCCTGCTGATTGAGGCGTGGTGGGATGTCTAGGTGCAGTGCACTGCCCCACATGCCTCTGTCACATTGCCATGGGGCCTTGGGGGCTTTGACCAGATGAACACCCACCTGCTGAGTGCAGTGTGTGGCCCCCGCCTCATTCTGGCCAGGTGGGATCTCTGGGTACTGAGGATTTTCCTGGCTGCCTCTGCAGGGAACATCGTGGGGATCGGGCAGTGCTTGCTGCAGGGCATGACTGTCGTCATCCGCAAGAAGTTCTCAGCCTCGCACTTCTGGGAGGACTGCGTGAAGTACAACTGTACGGTGAGGCCACATGCCCATGTGTTGATTAGGGTGATCCCGGCTGCTGCAAGAAGGAAAGACATGGACTCGTTCTGCCTGTCTGTCCCGAAATATCTTCCAAAGTGGTGGAGCTGTATCCTTCCCACCTCCAGCCGTCATTCCGTGTTTCCCATGCTCCATCATTAGCCACATCTTAGATAGGTTTTATAAACTGAGGAGTGAGTTTGCCAGAGATGGGTGGGCATGGGACCCCTGGATAATACCACGTCCTCTTTAGGGGACTCCATGCACGTTGTTCCATTTCTGCCCGCCCCAAAGAGCACCTTAAATATCCCAGGCTGTGGTGGAGGGTCCTAACGTGTCCTTTCTCTTTGCCCCTGCTAGATTGTGCAGTACATCGGGGAGATCTGCCGCTACCTGCTGAACCAGCCCTACCAGGAGGTGGAGCGGCAGCACCGGGTGCGCATGGCGCTGGGCAATGGGCTGCGGGCTTCCATCTGGAGAGAGTTCATGGCCCGCTTTGGCATCGCCCAGGTGGCTGAATTCTACGGGGCCACTGAGTGCAACTGCAGCCTGGGGAACTTCGACAATAACGTAAGGCTCTGCCACCCTCCCCATGCCCCAGGGGGTGCCTGCTGGCCTGGCAGGGGTTGAAACCCAGCAGGGCCATTTGCTGCAGGTTCCTCGTTCCAAGAAGCTTGGCATGCTTTAAGATCCATCTGCAGGGTTTTGACTGTGCTTTTGTGGTGCCAGCTTGGGGCAGGAGAGATGTTCCTGCTACACGTGGCTCTGAGTGCCTTCTATCCTAGGTTGGGTCCTGTGGCTTCAACAGCAGGATCTTGCCAGGGGTGTACCCCATTGGCTTGGTGAAGGTGGATGAAGACACCATGGAGCTGATCCGGGGGCCAGATGGTGTCTGCATCCGCTGCAAACCAGGTGAGGGCAACCACAGGGATGCATCTCCTCAGCCTTGTGTGCATCTTTTGTCATGCACTTCATGGTGATTTAGTTAGGTTTGAGCTCTTGCTTTGTTAAACCAAACCAACCCTGTTAAACACTCTTTTTTCTTGGGTATGAGTGGTCACTTCTCTCCATTCACTCCTTCTCCTCTCCCTGCAGGGGAGCCGGGGCAGCTGGTGGGCCGCATTGTCAGGAGCAACCCCCTGCAGCACTTCGATGGCTACCTGAATCAGTCAGCCACGAGCAAGAAGATCGCCAGGGATGTGCTTGCAAAAGGGGATGCTGCCTATCTCACAGGTAGGTGAGCAGGGCCTTTTCCTCTGCTGAGAGGAGAGGGGTACTTATGTGGGCTCAGGGATGTCCTAGGCTGGTGGCACTGTCCTGAGATGCTGTGGGGAAGCACTTAGCTCATCTCACACCTCATTGTTTTTGCAAATCTGTCACATTCCTGTAGGGGACGTCCTGGTGATGGACAAATACGGCTACATGTACTTTCGGGACCGCACCGGAGACACGTTCCGCTGGAAGGGAGAGAATGTCTCCACTACTGAGGTGGAGGGGACACTGAGCCGCATCCTCAACCTGACAGACGTGGTTGTGTATGGGGTGGAGATCCCAGGTAACAGAGAAGGGAGGGGAGGACAGTGACAGGCTGTGGTACTTGGTGGTATTTCTTGCTTGTCCAGATGGCGTCCTTTCACAGGAGGCTGGACAGAGGCTCCTTTTGAGCTGGGAAGAGACTGGGGGTGTGACTAGCAGGAGCCAAAGGGTTCCCTTCCTTGGGCAGAGGTTTGGCCTGGTTCTGGCTGGTTTGGAAGGACCCTGAGTCCTGGGATAGGCTGCAAGTGCCTCCTCTGGGAGGAGATGGCCGTGACCGTAGGGGGTCACTGGTAGCTGTGGCTGCAGGGTGGTGACACAGGCAGTGACACAGCTGGGCATTTGGTGTTCTGTACAAAGCAGGAATGTGCCATAGGTTTCAGTGATGTGGGGCAAACAGAAGTGGTGCTGCAAGGACAGCGTGCCCAAGGACTCTCCCTTCTTTTCTACCTCTCAGGCATTGAAGGAAAGGCAGGAATGGCAGCCATCGCCGACCCAGAGAACTCCTGTGACCTGGAGAGCTTTGCCAGCCAGCTGAAAAAGGCCCTGCCGCTGTATGCACAGCCTGTCTTCCTGCGGTTCCTGCACGAGGTCTCCAAGACAAGTGAGCCACCATCTGTGCTGTCACAGGGGATGGAGCTGGGGGAGTTGTGGGGAAGGGCACTGTGCTCCCTGCTGCACAGGGTGTGTGTGGGTACAGGGGCTGATCTGCAGTGGGGTCAGTGTTGGGATTGAGTACGTCTGCCCCATGAGCCCTTGGTCCTACCAGCTCCTCTGGTGGTTTGGAGACATGGGAGTGCAAGGCTCAGGATGGCAGCTGATGCTGAGATGCCTCTCTGCACTGCGCGGAGCCCCATGGTTTGGCAACAAAACATGTTGCCACACAGCAGGGCGGAGGTGAAGTGCATGCAGCCAACAGCCCCTTGCTCCCTTTTCTTTCCCCATGTGCCAGGCACCTACAAATTCCAGAAGATGGAGCTGCGTAAGCAGGGCTTTGACCCCACGCTGGTGAAGGACAAGTTGTACTTCTTGGACTGCAGGCAAGGCCGCTACCTGCCCTTGGACCAGGAGGCGTTTGACAGGATCCAGTCAGGACAGCAGAAGCTGTAACAGTGGGGCTCCAGCAAGGCAGCTCCCCACATCATGCTGGGGGAAGAAGGGCAGGGCAGGCACTGGGGAAGGAAGGGTTCGAGGAGTGGTATAAAGGCACACTAAAGATTTTTGTTTGACAAGTTTTACAGATCATGGGTTGGGGGAATGCAGCGGGGATCAGGGGAGGGAGATGGTTACATACCAAAGCATAAACTCATTATGGCTTTATTTTTTACTTGGTACAGTGGTGATGGTCCCATGCCACATGAGGGGCAGGGCCCTGGCCAGTTTGGGAGGGGTGGGGTGCCCCTACCATTCCATTTTGCTTTTCCTGTCTTTCCCTCCCTTTTCCTGCCCTCAGCAATCCTTTGTTTTGAAGCCCATGAAGGGACCATTGCTGGGCTCTTTTCCCCACTCCTCCACCACGCAGCCAGCTCCTTCCTGGCACTGGCAGAGGGAAGCTGGGTGCCAGGTGCAGCCCCTACCCCTGCGTGGCCCATTGGTGTCATGTTTGGGCTGTGAATCAGGGAAGCAGGGTAGAGCTGGGCTCAGGAGAGGGATAGGGATGTGATTCTACTATGCCTTGCTCTCTCCTGAAGTTGACGTTTCTATTTTTCACAATCACACGCACATTATATACATATATATACATATATTATACACGCTGACTTTTTTTTTTTTTTCCTTCCCCAATCTTAATTTATTGTCTGTACTTTTGAATGTGTCCCGGGTTTGTGCAGTAGGTGGGGGGATATCCTAGACCTGTCCTCTCTTGGAGAGCCCTTTTCTCTCACAGGGAGATGAGATGACCGTCTGGGACTGATTCTCCTCTTCCAACACGGGTGCAGCCACGTATGTCCTTGTGGCCTTGCTCCATGGTGAAGGACAGGAGTGAACCCTGCTATCTTGTGGACGATTTTCTGGGTCTCTTACTTCCACCTTTCATGGATGCAGCCTTGTTTTGTGCACCTTCTTTCCTGTATAAAATAGGTGGGAAAGTGGCAATGAAGGGCTTGGTTTGCTTTTGCTTAAGCATACTCAGCACCTTGGGATCACAGAGCAACTCTAGGAACTTTCCTGCTGTGATGTCTGTGTCCTGAATATGGGAGGCAACTTGCCTGGAAGGGAGAAAATCCTGCAGAGAGTTGTCTCCGTGACAGCCTGATCTCATGTGCTCTGTGCCCCTTCCTGCAAAAGAGCCCTCCCCATCTCTGCTGCAGGAGCTGGGCCTCCGAACTGAAACGTCCATGTTAAACACTTGACTTGCGCTATGTGAATCCTCTGCATTGTGTCTGATGTGAAGCAGCCTTAGCAGCAATGTCTGATTCCAGTCTTTGGAGACCAAGCAGAAACATCTGTTCCAGAGAAAACTCTGGTTTGGGATTAATTCTTCTTCTTTTTTTTTTTTTTAATGGTTTGTTTTTATGCTTTCAGCAGGGTTAATCCTTCAAATGACTTCTGTCTCTTGTGAAGGCAGGGTGTGTCTGCTCTTCTAGCTGTGCTTCCACACCACCATACCTGCCTGCCCCGGTCTGTCCTGTCCTCACAATTAAATACGAGTACGGGCTATGCTGGAGTTTCCTACTTCTTGCTTGTGTGGTCCTGCAGTGTTTGGGAAGAGGGAACGGTGATGGTTTGGGAACTGGGAGCTGCCACTGCAGAGCACAACCTCTCTGTGTGTGCTTCACCTCATCTCGGGGCAGGGAGCACTGGGCCCTTTGCAGCTGTGTGGATGCTTGTATGAATACCACCAGTTGGTAAGACCCTCCCCATCCCTCTCTACCTGATCCCCTTTTCTCCCAGCCATCTATTCTGTATTGGCATCCCAGCTTGTCCTGGATCTTTTCTTGTTTACCCTAAAATGTCCATCCTCCTCCCCTCTCTCTGCTTTTCTCCTTAACTTTTGCCATGCTTAATCTCCCATCTCAGCTTGCGGGTTTTTTTTCTAGTAATCTCCCTTCATTTGCTGCCAGAACCATCCTTGGACCTTCTCCATCCTGCTCTGGGGGGAGAGGTAATATTGAAGGGTCTGTTGGTGGCTGTTGTATGGGACAGGAGTGGGATGATGCCCATCTGCTCAGCATGTGCTCAGGTCTCATTTTTGGACGCTGTTCCTCTCTCAGTCTGCCAGTGGAGGGCAGGCTGGGAACAGCAAACACCTCGTGTCAGGGGGCTGCTCAGCCTGGGGCTTGCAGCCACTGGGAGGGGGAGGGCACTGGCACTGAGGATGAGTTAACCAAAGTGGGGACTGATCTGATTTTGCTTGGCATGGAAAAGAAGCTTTGGATAGCTATGATTGTGTTGGACGTGAATCCAGTAGGTATCCACGGTGCCCCAGGCTCTGCCTGGAGGAAACTGCAGCTGCTCCAAGGCTACCACAAGTCTCTGGACCACTGCTGAACAGCAGCCTGGTGTGATGGGCGCTCTGTTACAGAGATCAAGTGAGAGTCTGGCCTCCCTGAAGGCAGTCCTGGGGGCTGTTGTCTGGAAATAGATGGTTTGAAGTGGTATGGGAAGAGATGGGAAGCACTTTTCTCCCTGGAAGAAACAGCCGTGCTGCTGTGCATGCCAAGCTGCTCCCAGAAAAGGCATGGGGAAGTTGCAGTGCTGCATTTCTCTGTCTCTGAGAGCAAGTTATGATTCAAACAAGCCAACTGCATTCAGAGAAACTGTATGTTCAGTGCAGGTGCAAACAACACTGGAAGCTGATAGAATTATGGCAGGTATTCACAAGTAAAAGTTAGTCTGTATTGGCAGAAGGATTGGAGGCTGGCTGGAGCAGGGAGGAGAAATGAAACCGAGATGAGTTCCACTGGAGCTGCCACTCCATGTGCTCTACTGAGTCCTGGATCAGTGCTGGGACAAAATGCTTCCAGCAGAGCTTGGAGAGGAAGGGACAGCCAGTGCCTCATCTGAGTCTGATTGATTGATTGATTGGTTGTTCTAAATTTCTTTTTGCCTTCTTTAAGGAAGGAGCTAATTGAATCCTCTATGATTAGAGGCAGCCTGTGAGACTTGTCTCAATCAATGAGCTAAGTCTGCCTCAACAGCTGCATGTAGATAAAAGTACTACGTAGGAAGTATGAGGTATTATTATCTTTTATTTTTAAAAAATAATATTAAAAAGCTGTTTCCATGAGGTGAGGAAAAGCATTAAAATCCCTCCCTGGGTTCTTATTAGCCAATTAATTTAAGCAAAGCCAAAGAGCTTTACAAACCAAATGTGCTTTTCACCATGGAGATGACCAACTCTTGCACATCTGTCACTCCAGACAGGGGCAATATTAAGAAAAACATGGCTGTAATTTTGATCAGCATCTCTTTCCAGTTCTCAGTCCAGCTCAGGGTCTGTGTGGAGGCTCTGCAAGCTGCTCAGGACCATTCCGCCTCCAGTTACTTTCTGCTGCTTGCAGCCTGTGAGCAGCTTTAAAGCTGCAATGCTCCCAGCCTCCTCTACCGCTCTTCATGTGCTGAAGCCCTTACAGACAACGCTGCCTGCTCCTTCCAGCACCAGCCGCACAGCTTTGCCTTTAAGAAACATTCTGGACCTATCCTGTGGTGTACACCCTTTAGAAATGTAAATATGTGAATCCCCTGAGTAGTTCCAGTGTGTGAGCAGGCCTGAGGCTGGCAGTGCCTTTGCCTCCTCCGTGTCACGGGCAGCCCAAGGGAATGGTGGCCTGCAGGGAGCTCAGTGCTGTGTCTGGGGGCACGGAGTGGCCGACCATGTCCCTGCCTTGTGCAGGAAGGGCTCACAGGGAGCCTGGTAGCTGCTGAGGAACCAATTGCCCATGGCACACAGTGTGAGGAGTGCGGAAGGCACAGGTGCTTCTCTCTGTCTCATTTCACTGGGGTTTCCAAAATAACCCGGGGCTTGACCCCTCCTTTCCTCAGACAGTGGAAAGCATCTGCTATGGGCACAAATGGTGCAAGGCCAAGTGCTGGGACAGTTCGGGTCTGTCAGCACGGACCTGGTGGCACCAGGCACAGCAGATAAGGGGGACTGTGAAGATGGGGGTCTTCCCCTTTGTGCATTGGCACCACTGCCCAGATCCTTGTCTTGTGAAGCAGGATCTGTCCTGCTCCATCCTCGTGTCTCCCTGTGGTGCTGGGATGAGCACCATGGGTGCCACACCGACACAGGCAATGGTGATGTGAGCCTCCCTCCTCGCCCCCGGCCGCAGGAAGAGGCTAACGGCGGCGGGCGAGCCGTGTTCTCAGCTTGGAGTATCGCTTTCAGCTATTCTGAAGGTTAAACGCCTGTTTAGAGCTCCCTATTGAAGGTGGAGACGGGGGTGCGCCATTGTTCGGCCGCCCTCCCGCTTTGTCTGCCCGCTCTCAGGGGCGCCCTGAAAGGGAAGCGGCCCCGCGGCCCGCACCCGGCAGAAGGGCTCCTGGGGGAGAGCCGCTTCCTCCGCCCTAATGACATTCAGGCCTCCATCGGTTCAGCTCCCGCTTTCTTTCTACTGCAGTTTAACCCGGGCACAGAGGCCGGGCTCCATCTTACTGATCTCTGCTTGACACCCAATTACCACATGAATGGTAGAGAAAGGCTGCAAAAGGCTTTAACTCCCCCTGACCCTCCTTCCCCTCTGCCCGCTTCCCCCTCGCCCCATCCTACCCCCGCACGGAGGGAGTTCAAAACTGAGACTGGAAATCAAACAAAGCCCTAAGCGGGGAAACCCATTGTTACCGCCTCGGAGATGGCTCCCGTTTCACCATCCATTGTTCCCCTTGCAGTTTGACTTGCTGTGTGGAAGGATGCGAGCAGCTGTTGGTGCATTCCCCTGATGTTTTATTGAAAAATAATTGAATCGTCAGTTTGGGGCTGGCTGATAAAATGTTTCCTCGTAGCACCGGGCCCTGCCCTATTCATAACGTATGTTTCCATGTAAAACGTGTTGGCAACCTAAACCGTTTCCTGCTTCAATGGAGGGATGCCCCTTCTGCACTGGAGGGAGAAAACAAGCAAGCAAACCAATAAACCAAGGGCTGGGACAAGAGACATCAAACCATCTTTAATGTGAGGCTGAATTTCCAGCCTGTCCTTTTGTTGGGTGTAGTTAAAGGGGTAACTCTGAGCCCTGCACTGCTGGGGAAGCATCGCAGTGACCGGGTGTGAAATACTGAGTGAAAAACAGGTTTCACTTAAGTCTGTGACACATCCAACAAGAGGACGGTGTGTTACAGCAAACTGAACGCAAGGCAGGGACCTTGACTTTATTTGTTCCTTCTTTATGTACTCGATTATCAAATCCCATCAATGCTTACAGCACTTCAGAACTAACAACATCAGCATTACGTTTTCTCAAGGAGATTACACGCTTTCTTCTCACCTCCCTGAGCATATGCCAGTAAATTTGTGATGCTCTGATCTCAGCACTGGCACAGAGATGGGAATTGCTCCTCTTCCCAAGCACACATCGTCCATAAAGATGTCCCCAATAGCTCATGTGCTTGCTGACTGTACTTCCAGGGTAACTGTTAACAGTAACCAGCTTCCAATGCTTGAACAAGCTAAATTGCTATTTATGATTACTCTTCACTCTCTCTCTATCTCTTTCTCCCTCTTTTAATTTCTTTTGCCTTTATGAGGAAGCACTAACACTAAATCTGTAATGTTTTGTTGTGTTTTATTGCTCAGGAATCAAGGTTTCCAGGAGCCACTTCTGCTATTATTTGCCCTCGCAAATTATTCCTGGAAGCAGGAAGAATAGCTCATAGAAAACCCGAACTACAAACACTGATCTGGAGCCCAGATTACCAGATCTTTTGTAAACAGTGCTTCAGTCACTTCTGAAGGGTATACAAATTCTGTCTAAGCCGTCTCTTTCCTCTGCCTGTTTCCCATACAATCAGTTCAACATCCTGAGCCGTATCTCTGAGATACTTGGAGGCCTCGGGATTTAGTTTAGAGATATCTAAAATCCAATTGGAATTGGAGGGAGACCACAGGCCTCTGCCATAGCGTAACCCCCAGCCATGGCAGCAGCACCCGTCGTGCTGGGAACTGCAGAGTCTTTGCTGGGGCCCAGCTCATCTCCCAGAACAAAAGGCAGCTCCAAACACCACCACCTTCTGCTCTCAGGGTTAGGCGTGCCTTGACCCCTGTTAGCATAAACGTAGAGCAATCTGTCTGCGGCAATTTACGCCCGTTACATATAATGCATAATGTATATGCATCTATATGACATTTCTTTCTGTGTGCGCGTGCACATGTATATTTTAAAGCCGAACCTTCCGCTGAGAGGAGGGTTGGAGGAGGGAGGGTGAAGGGGCTGCAATTCCACCCAGTGCTTCGTGTGCTCCACGCTGCAGAGGAAGGAGCAATGTTGAAAGACTCAACATGAGCCAGCAGTGCGCTCTGGCAGCCTGGAAAGCAAATGGGATCCTGGGCTCCATCAGGAGAGGGGTGGTCAGCAGGGATAGGGAGGTGATCGTCCCTCTCTACTCGGCTCTTGTGAGGCCCCATCTGGAGTACTGTGTCCAGGTGTGGAGCCCTCAGTACAAAAAAGACATGGAGATTTTGTTAAGGGTCCAGAGGAGGGACAGGAAGATGATCAGGGGGCTGGAGCACCTCCCCTATGAGGACAGGCTGAGGGAGTTGGGCTTGTTCAGCCTGGAGAAGAGAAGGTTGCGGGGTGACCTCATTGCAGCCTTTCAATACCTGAAGGGAACTTACTCCCAGGAGGGGAGTAAACTCTTGGAAAGGGCTGACAATAGCAGGACACGGGGAAATGGTTTTAAGTTAAAAGAGGGAAGATTTAGGTTGGATGTTAGGGGGAAGTTCTTCACTAGGAGAGTGGTTAGGCCCTGGAACAGGCTGCCCAGGGAGGTTGTGGATGCCCCGTCCTTGGAGGTGTTCAAGGCCAGGTTGGACGGGGCCCTGGGCAACCTGATGTAGTAAAGGTGTATGTTTGGTGGCCCTGCCAGGCAGGGGGTTGGAACTACATGATTCTTGAGGTCCCTTCCAACCCGGGTCATTCTGTGATTCTGTGATGAGCCGGTGCTGCAGCACAGCCCAGCTGTCACCACCACTATGTCTGCCTGTGCACAGGCTGCTTTATCCCTCTGGGGATGGGAGGAAGGAACAAACGAGTGACAGATGTGCACCGTGCTATTAATGCTGCGGTGCAATGAGGGGACGCTGAGCAGCTTCTTGCTGATACACAGCAGTGTGTGAGTGGTGTCAGAGCAGTGTCAGCCTGACCAGCCATGTCTGCATCCCCACAGCAACACCCATCAGCTGCAGGGCAGGAGGTGAAGGCCAGGCTGACTTTGCTATTGAGAAGCTGCTGATGCAGCTCGTTGCTAAAGCACTTTCAAAGAACAACTCTGTGAATGGCAAGACGTGAATTTAATGCACAATGTGTGTTTTGGGTTTCGTTCTGGGTGTTTTTATAAAGCTTATACTGGAGATCCCGGTAGTTCAGGCTGTCTCGCAGGCTGATGGCCACTAGGCCGCAGGCCCGGCCCAGCCGTTGTCACGGTAACGCGGCGCGGCCGGAAGCTCTCTGCGGTACTTCCGGCGCGGCCTGGGCGCGCCTTCCCTTCCCGCCGCCGCCAAGATGGCGGCCCCCGTGTCGCTGCAGGTGGAGTTTGGGTGAGCGAGGGCGGCGGCGGGAGCTCGGGACAGGGCTGGGCGGAGGGCAGGGCCGGGCCGGGCTCCTGCACCGAGAGCAGGCCGCGGTGTGAGGCTGCGGCTGAACCTGAGGCCTTGTGGGAGCTGTGACCGAGCCCCATTGCAGGCTCGTGGCAGCCCGGTGCCGCTGCTCGCCGTGCCGGCAGGGAGCAGGCCGCGGTGTGAGACACAGGGCCGGGCTGTTTCCTCCTCCCTTAGACGATACAGTTGGTGGTTATTAAATACATTAATAAAGCTTTCCGCTTGCTTTCCAGCTGTTCTTTGTGTGTGTGTGTTTGTGCTGTGTGCTCCGCCCCAGCCCTTGGCTCCAGGCTCAGCACAGCACCCTCCTCCTCTCATGGTCTGTGTGATGCCAACGCTGTGCCCGGAGCTTGGAGTGCAGTGGGGCACAGTGTGAGCGTTTGTGAGGATACTTTGCTATTCGTTAAAGCCTTCTTTTAGCAAACCTACAAGGCCGCTATTTATGGGGCTTTTCCCACCCTCTCACAAACACAGACATGTCGTAACCCTTTCAATGCCTCCCTCCTTAAGAATCCTTTCCTCAGTCTTTCCCGCTTCCAGCTGCAGCAACTCTCCTAATTTTCCCAGAAGAGTGAGATGCGTTTTTGCTTCCCTTGGAAATGCATAAATGAGCTCTCTATGTACGAATTGCAGCTGAGTTCTCTTCCAGCGAGCGCATTACAGAAGGACCTTATCTTGCAATCTACATTTTCCCGCTGTAACAAAGCGTGACCTTGTTTTCGTGACATGAAAAAATGTTTTTCATATCATTACTGTGACTTGTTCTTCTGCGCGAGTCTCAGCTCATGTTCATAATCGCTGCTTCAAATTTCAGATAACTATTTTTTGTGAGCTGGTGGGAGAACACCAACAGAGTGCTCTTTAGGAGGGTTTCTGCATATAAGTGATGCTGCTGAGGGCACAACAAGGGTTCTGTTGTGCTCCTCTATGGCAGAGCCAAGAAAACCTAGCGTGGCATTTTTAGATATTGGATTTAAAGGAACTCTGTAACACGGGGATGTAGCTTTGTTGATATTCAGGTGTGGGTTACTTGTTCAAGGTATTTCCCTTTATTGAGGCAGCTTTCAGAAGATGTGAGGCACCTTGAAAGGTTTCCAGAGTGTAATCTCATAAGAGAAAAGAAAAGCCACAGTGAGATTAGTGTTTTGTGATGTTCTTTCTGAACGGGTTGACCGTTCTCCTGTAGCAGATGAGCTTTGAGATGTAATTTCTGAACAGCCCATACTTTGGCCACCCTGTTCAGTCTGGAATCAAGAGCTGATGCTGTTGGTTTCTGTGTCACATTTTGCACAGTAGCACCCCAGTTTCCTCATGTTTCTGCTCACATAATGGTTTATAATTTCTAAGACTCGAGTTTGGCCTGCTGCCTCAAAACCTATTTATATTTATAAAGCTCAGGGCATTCAGAGTTGTTCCTTTTTCTTTCCCCACAGAGTGGACATTGACGAGGAACGTGCTGAGGCTCATTACATTGCACATCCAAAATCTTTTTTAAGAGTAGAATGAGATGGGTGTCTGCACTGAATTTAAATCCCACTTTTTCAGGTGTGAGGGCAGCTCCTATACTTGCCCATCTCCTTATCTTACAGTGTTTTGTTCACAGTTCATCACTCTTAAAAAGCTGTGGCTGCAGAGACCTTTGCTTTGTTCTGTAGGGCTGCCAGTAAGCTCCATGTGTCAGATAAGGGGGTTGTGTTGTTCAGTGGAGGAAGATTTCTACATTCACATGTAACCATTGCTGCTTGTTTCTCCCAGTTAAGGCCCTCAGGAGAGGGCTCTGTGCTGTGGCTGTGTCAGGCAGGGGTTGCTGGGGCTGGAGGATTCCTGGCCCTGTCTCACTTGCTGTGTAACCTCGTATGAGTCACTTCCTCTCTCTGCTTACAAATGGAAACCAGGGAGATATTTATTCCATGAGATTATTACTATTTTTCACATTCTGTGAAACCCTGTGAGGCTTCTGGCTGAAAGGTGGTAGAGAAGAGTGGTGTCGTGTGGCATCTCTAGTACTGTTTGAATTGGAGCAGTGCTGATAGTTGATGGGCAAGGCATTGTTAGGCACTGCACAACGTTCTGAGCTCTGTGGGGTGGCAGCCATCCTGTCCTGCTGTGCTGGTGCACCATGGGGTCCTGGCCTGTGACTGCATCTCTTGTGTGTGATGACAGTAGGAGATGGTGACTTGTGGTTTGTGAGTGGAAAAAAGGCAAAGAGAATCCTATACTAAATCAGTTTCTGTCATTTATGATTCTGTGATTTGTTTTCTGTATCGTGGCATTTACTTAAAATTCCCTTTTTGTGCTGTCTTCCTTTTGACAGTAGAACAGAAACTCAGTCATTCGTTCTTTTTATTTCAGAGGTGGTGCAGAACTCTTGTTCGATGGTGTGAAAAAGCATCAGGTGACCTTGCCTTCTCAGCCAGAGCCTTGTGAGTATCTGAATCTTGAAAGAATGACAACAATTGAAAATCATTTGCAAAACAAAGCTGGTTTTATGACAGTTCTGTTAGTTTACAAGTACCAATGTGTTTTGAGAGCACTTTCAGCCATGCTGTTGGTTGGATGGCTTGGTAGATGGTGTCTAGTCCTCCAACAGAAGTGATCTGAACATTTTCTATGTCCTCTAAGTATTTCTCCTTATGTGTGTGCTTACTGCAGTCACAACATAAATTCCTGCAGGTTTGCTTAGAATATTTTCAGCTAGATAGCAATGCTTTATGCCATTTGAGGGTGGGATTGTAAACTGAATAGATATAAAGCATGAGGGAATGTTAATTGTTAATATCTCGTGAATGCATAATACCACTGTCTGTGTACTGTGAACATTCAGGCCTGACATTTTCTTGCTATTCCTGTAATTGCAAATCCGTGGAAGTACTTGGACATAAATATGTGTAATTCAGATGTAATGGAGCACTGATAGTGTGCTATCTTGTGGGTAGTGACAGGGACTGTGAATCCAGGAACGTGATCTGATGCTGATTGGTACTGTGAGTTTAGTCATGTCGCTTAACTTTCCCCTGTTGCTACTGAAGGAGTAGTGACAATTTCTTGTATCACAAGAGAGTTCAGCATTAAGTTCCAGCACTGTTAAGTTCCTTAAACAGAAGGTGGTAGAGAGCTGCCAGAACACTCCCTTGGTTGGTTTATAAACATGGGGGCTAGAGTATTGTTTTCTTCACTGTTGTGTAATTTTAGGATACCCACTGACATCAACTGTGTCAGAGGTATTCAGATGGTGATCAGACACTCAAGAAGAAGGGGTTATTACGTGGGGTGTTTATTCCTGCCAGGGGAAGGGGGAAATTGATACCAAGGAAGCAATTCTTCCAGCTCGATGGCTGTCAGCGGTATAGTTGTGTGTGGCCTAATCCACTCCCACTTGAAGCTGCTGGGAAAGCTTCTACAGTCTTCACTAAGAGCTGGATTTATCCTTTGGGATTAAACTTTCCCTGAAGATCTGGCTCGGTCTCATGATTCAAACTCACGATCTTCAGTGATTCATTCCAGATTCATCTAAGATGTTTTAGCTTCTGGCTTTTCACGCTGCCTTGTTTTCCAGATGCTGCTGTCCCTGTAACAGGAGGCAGAATGGACGGTGGGCCCATGTGGTAGTGCTTGTAGTTTGCTGTTTTCATGTGTATTAGATGGCAAGGTGGTTTCAGTTGTGAGTCTGGTTGTGCATTGCAGCAGCTCAGGAGCAGACACTGAATTGTGAAGCTTATGCTGTTGCAGTATTTACACTTAGCATGAGGATGCAAATGTGGGTTTAAAGCCTGACAGTAAGGGGTCACTGAAGACACCTATCATAATACTCTGGATGAGAATTATCTTGTAAAAGTGAGAAATCAGCAGAATTGAATGGGGAATTTGGTCAATTCTTGCAGTTGTGTACTGTTCCTAGCACCGTTTGTTTTCCTCATTCACAGAAAGAAAGTTTAATTCAACTGTCTCTGTGTAAATAAAGATATATATAGTGTGTTCCCTGCTGCCCTTGTGCAGCCACATTTATAATGGTTAGAGAAACAGCTCAGCACTATGCTGTGTCCTATTGCTTACCTTTCCTTTTGTGTTCATCACTTATTACTCTGGGGAAAGGGTTGTAGTATGAATACTGCTTGAAGACCTGCACTCAAAGCCCCATTTGAACTGATTTCATTAGCTGCCAGGCTTATTTTTGGCCATTTTGCCCTTTCTATCCCACTCTTTCTTTCCTTCTGAGTTATTTTTGCCTTTGCCCTCCTTTTATGCAGAGCAGCTCTCTCTGGGACGTGTTTTAATTTGTTTAGGCATCTTTATATATATCCCATAGACGAGGAGAGGTGGAAAACTGTATAAAGAAATTTCTGCCAGTATTTATGTGGGGGGAGGGAAATGCTCTGTAGTTGACACGGGCAGCATTCTATTAATGATAATAATAATTACTTCAACAAATGATGATGTGGTCGTTTCCTTTCTCCTGGCAAATAGGTGGGTTTCAAAGCCAGTTAACTCTTTGTTTGTCCTTTTCTGATGCCTGAAGATGGGCTCCTGGAGGGATTAGGAAAGGCAGGAGGAAGAAAGCTGCAAGTGGGACAAGAGCAAGCCACCAGGGGTCTAGCCATGTGGCAGGACCTATTTTTATTATCCAAGGGGCTTTTTGTATCCTTACAACGTCAGTAAAACAGCAGTTCTTTATTTCCAAAGCGGAGCTGCCTTGGCCTGCATGTTGAAGTTGCTGCCAAGCAGGAACTGAAAAAGGTGTGTTTTATCTGTATGGGAGGACAGATTTCCATCAGCCACGCTTAATGCAGGGCTGTGTAATCTTTTGGAGCTGCTGCAGAGAGGACCTCAAGTTAAACAGGAATCTTGTCCCATGTTGCTGGCTATTCTGATGATCTCATTGATAATGCTGTTAAAGGATCTAAAGACATTAGTGCCCTGTTGGCTTATTCTGTATAAAAACAGTGTGTGGGGGAGAAAGCAGCTGGGGGAATAACGGTATTTGTCACATGGAGAGAGTATTAAATTGGCAGGGAAATCAACTTTATTTTCAAGCATCTAAGAGGCTATTAGAGACAATGGAGCATAAAAGAGAGAAACCCTAAATTAAAATCTGAAAATGTATTTGGCAGCTCCCTCCTGAAACAGGCCACAGTAATTTAACCAAGTGCTTCAGTAATCAAATAGATCATTGTATGACTGCTCTGCGAGCGATGTCGGAGCTCCTTCCTCCATCTCACTGGGACTCACAGTGGTGGGTTTGTCTGTGGCCATGCGAACTGCGTGGATGCTGTTGGGAGGGTAGGAAGTAGCTGGCATCACTTAACCCTTGTAGTGATTTCAGGTTTAGATCCGCAGTGTCACGCTGATGAACAGAGCTTACAAAAGCTTTCTGCTGTGCCCTGTGCTGGGGCTTGGGATTGTTTGCAATGTCTCTGTTGTGCTGCAGGTTCCCAGCCTCCCAGTTCTGAGTTCTCCTGTGGTTTTGGTGCCAGGACTCGTGTTTTGGGGGTAGTGGTACCTGGTTCAGCTGTGATCACTTGCCTCTTCTGGGCTAATCCAGAGTTCACTGTGTTTTGGCACGTACAAGTCTGGAAGGATAGATTTTTAATCAGCGTGTTTTGGTAATTGTTTGTGGTTTCCCCTTACCAAAACCCCAGGGGAAAAAATGCTTGTTGCTAATCAGATCTTTTTTTATTTTTTTTATTTTTTTTTTAGAGAGAAAATTAAAATAATCTGCCAAGTGCTGCTTATGTTAAAATCCCCATAGCATGATTTGCTCCTCAAGAGCTTTGCTTTCCAGGGGCCTTGTTCTGCACAGCGTGGAGTGCTGCTGGGAAGCTGGAAGCATTCATCTGCTCAGAAAGAGCCCAGGGATCCCGAGAGATCAGACCTGTGTTACAGGCTTAAACATACGGCGTGTGCTCAGAGTTGGTGGGTGCTATGCCAAAAGGTTGTGAAATCAGGAGGGGGGGGTTGGTGTCAGTTGTCTGTATTGCCCGGCACTGTTACTGGGTAGTGTGTAGAGTTAGTTAGGGTTATACTAACTCTGGGATGCATTTATTGCTCCGGTTTTCATTCCCAATGTTTTAAGTCTTGTTCGAAATACGCTGTAAAAGTGGTTTTGGTAATGCAGGGTGATGGAAATCCATCGATCTCCTGCAGCCAGCTCCTTTCTAACCTCGCTGTACTACTTGCAGGTCTCACCAGGTGTGGGGTTGTTCCCCTCCTTGCTTGCCATTCTTAGACAGGTAATTATCCACTGGGACAGGGAGAAGGTGAGCTGGTGGCTGGGATCTCAGCCTGCACTGACTCAGCTTGGAGCCTGGCTGCTCTTTCCAGCAGACAGAGTGCCAGGAGCCCAGTGAGATGAAGCATCTCTGCCTGCTGCTCCTTGCTGGGGCTTCAGGTGGCTGTCCCTGGGGCAGGGAAGGGGGGTGATGGCAGCCATGCAGGAGCAGCTCCATTGCTCTCCCAGGAGGCCACGCTGCAGGATCAGCTCATCCCAGGGCTCATTGTGGAAGGAGCTTCCCAGGCACCAAGAAACCAGCTCTTGTGTGTGACCAAATCCCTGTGATAACAAAGCCTGGCTTTTCTACCCTCCTTCCCAGCCGCTGTATTGCAGTGCAGGCACCTAGTAGGATAACCTTTCTGTGCCAGCCCCCCCCCTCCTCTGCTCCCTCTTTTCTCTCGGTGGGATTTGCGGTGCTGACAGCACTGTTCACAGGGTGGCAGCGGAGCAGGGCTGGGAGGAGGATCCGGGCCCTTTAAACCGCTTAGCATGCGGTTCACACGGCTCTGGGCCAGCTGTTCCTTTCTCCTCCTGCCCTCACTCGCAGGAGTTGTTTGCTGAGCTCAGAGCTCCTGTGCAAAATTGCTTTTCAAAAGAGCCACTTTCTGCTTAATTAAACAATGAGCCGCCGTCCCTCTGCACATCTGTAAAGCTCCCTCTGCAGCCCCTTTATCCCACAAACTGCTCCATTCTTACCTCCATTCACTTGTAAATCTTACCCCCCCTCTCTTCCACCCTGATCATCTCACTGGCCCTTTCTTTTCCCCTTTCAAGTAAGACTGTGAGGCTTGGAGTATCTGTGGGGGTGGCTGGGCTGGGTGGGCAGGAATCGGTTTAATGGTGCTTGCCCTGTATGAAAGTGATAATAGCCGAGCGGGTTTTGAGCCTGAAAGTGAGAGGCAAAAGCTGGTACTCTGCTTAATTTCTGTATGCAGAGGAATAAAATCACGGCGGTCACTGAGCTGTGACACTGACTCATCCAACGTAGTGTCCAGTAACCACCAGCAAGGCTGGAAGGGAATAAGGAGCTGCTTCCAGGAGCCTTCCTCTCCAGCTGGCAGTGCCAGGAGAGCCCAGCCCTGGGGATTCCCTCTGCCAGGCTGTGGGGAATCCCTCTGCAGCTCCTGCAGGGCCTCCTCCTGGGGTCTCACATGAGCTCCTGTAGCCTCGGGTGGTACTGAGAGGGTTTTCCTTCTTTGCACGTACTCAAAACCCACAAGGCAGGAAAATGTGAGGGAGGAGAGATTTCAGTTTGATGGGTTCCGGCTGAGCGTTGTGCCTGCAGTTAGCAATGCATCCTCTGAATTGTCTTCCAGGGCAACTCTAAAAAAAAAATATTAACCAGCAACATTCAAGGTTAAGCAGGATAAATGAACAGAAAAGCGATGAGGTGGGGTATGTCCTTTATTATAGGGATGGACAGATTATCGCCAGGGTGATGCAGTATCAACCAGCACGGATCGATAGGGGTGAAGCAATGGCAGTTTGGTGCAGCAGGAAGGTTTCTGACTGCAGGAGCTGTTGGACCGTGGCACAGTCTCCATGGGGTTTGGTAGCAGGACTGCACTGCTCAAGTGTCTCAAAATCAGAGTGGGCAAAGCTCGAGGTGGCCTTTTGTGACCAATAATTCTGCACTGGTAGAGGGATGAAATCACAGGAGCTGTTAACCTGCTGTTTTTAATGCCTGTGTTTCCTAATCTCGCTCTTTGCTGCCCATGCAGCAGTCTCAGGCTTTCCTGCTTCCTTCCTTTGACAATTCTGCACGAGAGGCAAGACTGTGGACCAGCACTTGTGATCTGTGATCCTAATGAAAAGAGACAGTTTGGTGCGCTGGCATTTATTTGGGAGTCTGAAATGACAATAGCATGGGGTGTTACGGGATTAGATACTCTGACTTTGGAAATGTGGAGGGATTAGGTTTACCCTGAGGATCAGCTCGGAGCTGCTTTCTGGTGCTGGGAGCTGATGGATGGGGAAGAATGCTGGGCTGGGGATCCCATGAATTTGTGTTCTCTTCCCAGCAGCCCGCTGGGAGCAGAAGATCCCAAGCAGCTCTGCAGCTTGTGGGAGTTGTGATACAACCAGAGTGCTGAGAGCTGCACAAGGATGGTGAGATCCGAGTCCTGTGCTAGCAACAGGGCAGAGGAAGAGCCCTGTGATCCCTGCCTGTTGTCTGGACACTCCAGGGTGGAGAAGACCTCTGCTGGGGGTTTCTCTCCTATCTGAGAAGTGAGAAAAGGACATTGCAGCACAATTAGAGAAGCAAGAGCTTGATGTTTCTGGTAGCAGATGAGGACAGATGAGAGGAACAATTGGGATTCTCCTGTGTCTGGCTGTAGTTACCCCCTCATTTTTTCCATAGTACTTAAATCACTACATGGCAGGATCTGAGCTTATCAGAGAAAATGGATGTTGCTCTCCTTGCTCTGCACAGTGAGCAGCCCTTTTGCTGTGACTCCATTTCTCTTAAGCTGTTCCAGGTCTTCTGCAGCTTATGGCACGCCATCATCTGCTTCAGTGGGCGATTTGCATTTCAGATGGGAGGCTGGAGGATCCCTCAGGTGAGGTTTTGTAGCATCTCCCTTAAAGTGCTGTAAGATTCAAAAGCACATGGAAGGCATTCACCTGAAGGGTGTGAGTGGGGAGCAGGGTGGCTGTTGAGGAAGCAAACTGCTTGGGCAGGGGAAGGGGAATGCAGCTTGTCTTTCCATCCATTTCTGTGCAGGCAGGGGGAATAATGGCAGAGGAGCGGCAGGGAAGGGGCTTTGTCATGGTTACAGGCCAGTGGCGGAGAATGTGGGTGGAGCGGCGCTCATCCCGAGTTAGTGACCTCAGCAAATTGGAGCTCAGCCATGGTCAGTATGATAAATGATCTTATTCTGGGTCAAAGAAACGGTACCCCATGGGGAGGTGTCCATGAGGCAGCCCAGGAAAGCGCCGTGCTCCTGCAGCACTGACCCCTTAGTGACCAGTGCCGCATATATCTTCTTTATTACAGACCAGAAGGGAATTTTCCATGGTTCACCCATTAGTGGTTCCTCTGTCTCTGAAATAAGCTCCCAGCTCTGTTAGCAGGGCCAGACACAGGGACGGTCACACCCTCTGGATGCCCTTCAGGTGCTGCTGTGTGCTGGTTTGGATGTGGGTTATAAAGCAGGGGGACATGGAAGTGTCTGAGCACTGTGTGTGTGTGTGAGTGAATCTGTTTGTGTCAACTAATACCAGCTGTGCAGAATCCTTCTGTGTTTCTGTGTATTCGTGTGTTCAGAGTGAGGTTCCCATAGCATAACACCAGCTCAGCGTTCCTTATTCCAGTCACCTGTTTTCTCTGCACACGGTGGGTGCTCTCTCTGCTGAGATCTCACCCATCAGGCCAAGGAGGTTTTATAGAGCCCTGGGAGATCTGTGGATTTCAGCCCTGTTTTTGAGGGTGCAAGTAAAGCTGTGCTCTTGTTTCACGCAGCACTAAAATGGAGTCCCAAACGCGTTCCTCTTGCAGAAGAAGCTCAGCACATTCGTTGTCAGTGAACAGCTGGGATAACGCAGAGGGGCCTCAGAGGGACATGCAGGAGGACGGGGCAGGCTGTGAGCTTCTCTACCACAACCAGCAGTGTTTGTAATGCAGCTGGGCTGCTGGTGAGCCGCCGTGATGGGTCCGTGCCTGCAGGCTCACTGCAGTCCCTGCACCCTGTGTGAGGAGCCAATGACTTTGTGTCACTGCACACACACTCTTGATTTTCCTGAGCTGTGTGTTTCGCTGGGTGATTTGTTTTATGCACGTGTTGTGGCTTTGAGCTCCCATCCGTGCACTTGAACTGAGCAATTTTCTCAAATGTTTGTCAGTTTTTCTTTCTTTCTCCTTTTTTTTTAAATTAACTTTAGATGATTTTCCCTGAGAATTTGGAGAGGTTTGATGTAGTGCGAGCACAGTGCGGAGCTGTCTCAGGATACAAATGAGGGAGGGATTTCCCACCGTGTGCTTCAGTCCCTCCTTTGCAGTTTGGGAGTATTTCAACCTCCCACTCTGCCAATGGCAAGGACAGTTCATGGTAACTTGAGTGTGGTTTTGGTGTGAATGGAACAGAGCAGGCAGCCAAAAGGATTTCATTGACAATGCAGCGGTAATAACAAGGTATCCATCATTGCCATGATGAGCTGGGCTTGAACTGGTGGGTCAGGAGCAGAATGCTGTGTCCTCACAGCTCTCACCTGAGCCTCTCTCAGCCTCAAATGTGGTTGCATCTGCAGCCACGTGGCAGCACACACAGTGCAGCTGTGCTTCTGCAAATAGCCAGTGCCTCTGTGCTGTGGAGGGGGCACTTGCAGCCCCAGCAGGAGTATAAATGTTGACTGATGTGCTGCTTACCCAGGTCAGGGTAATTTCTTTTTTAACTCCTTCTACATCCTTTGTGCAGGACGTGCTGTTTGCATAGCAGATCCTCAGCCCAACAAGCTGGGAGCCAGGGCTGGACCAGTATGGAAAGAAAATGTCTTAGGAACGCTGCATACGTCACATGAAAGAGAGAAGCAGTTGTGCTGTAATTTACCTCTTATTATTTCCATCATGATACCGTGTAGGATCCTGTGCTGCTGATCAAGACTTCTATTCAAGGCATTGAGCTGTGAGATGGCTCCTCCCTGGCCCACTTGCAATGGAAGCAATTTTGTTCCTTTTCAATATCTGACTTGTGGGAGATGGTTCTGGTGTGGCTGTGGTCATTTTTCATCCTCGATAATTGATTTGTTCAAGTAATATCAGTGCACAGAATATAAAGACGTGAAGGTGGAGGGGGGGGGGGGCTGAAATCAGTGCTGAGAAAGCAGCTGAAAGTATTATGTCTTAAGGTTGGCTGTAGAGAAGGGGCCTTAATTTCCATTGCTGCCTGGAGCAGGGAAGCTCCATGCATGGCCAGGGTGTGTGTTTTTCCCTCCAGTCTGCATGTACGTGACTGCTGGGGAGGAGTAAATGAACATAGGCTCAGGTGGGGCTGAAAATAACGTTTATTATGGAAGGAGAAGGGGTGAGGGAGCCTTCCAGTGCAGCCCCCCATAAATCAGCCCCTCCGCCCAGGCTGCTCCGAGGTGGCTGCCTTTTATCCAGCTGGTGCAGCGTGCTTCTGTTTAAACGATCTCTCCCAAAAGGTCCCAGAGGAAAGGGCTGCTTATTCCATGCAAGGAGAGAATGGTGCATGGCACAGCTCATTGTTGTGTGACCTGCTGCAAGTGCATAAATATGAATCAGCTTGCAGGCAGTGCGATGGAGGGACCGGTGTTCCCTTTGTGCCCCCCCCCCCCCCCCTCCTCCTGAAGGCTCCTCTCCATCTTCCTTCTGCTCCAGCTTTCAAAGCTCAGTGATGGAGAGCAGGACCGGCTGGGTGTGGGATCCTGAGGGCTTGGTGTTGCAGCAGCATTTTTCAGGGCACGAGAGACACGGTTAGCTCTCATTCTGACTGGCACAGTGTGTCTTTGAGTGCGCTCCTGTCTCCAGTGTCTGGAGATATCAAAGCAGCAGAAAATGGTCTATTTTGTGCTCCTAGCTGCGTATCATTACGGGGCAATCCAGTCCCACACAACTCTTTCTGCTGCAGTTGTGCACAACAGCAATCCCCATTGCTCCCCTCAGCCCCTCACTGGGACCAGTGTATGAAGTGGGGACCCGAGATGGGGGGATGGAGCGGGACATGGAGGATCCATCTCCCTTTTTCTCTGGGAATAAAGGTCTCCATCTGCTGCAGGGGTAACGTTATTTGGAAGAACCCCAGCTCTGCAAAGTACCCACAGTGCCATCAGATCCCATTGCATGTCACAGACTGAGTCGAGCTGCTACGAGTGTTTGTTTTTGCTGAAGGTGGGGGACACACAGCAGGGAGATGTGGGGACCCATGCTGCCCACAGCAGCTGCAGCCCTCACTGGGGCATTGTGCCTTCAGAGGGCTTCCTCACACCTCTAAAACAAACAGAGCTCTTCTGGGGCTTTCCAAGGGCTGCTTAAAGGAGATCCCAGGAGAATAACTGGTTGTGGATTCAGAATGATGGAGTGGTTTATGGAATGGTGGAATACAGAGGAGAATGCAGGAGAGAACTCCACGTTGCAATTTGTCAGCTTCTGTAAACCCTGTAACGGATTGTGCCCCCCCACCATCACTTCTTACCTCTCCAATAGGAAATTAACTGATGCTATCGCTAAAGAAATTGTTTTTGCCTCACAAAGTAAAATTGATACTATAAAAACCCGCCAGCAGTGTCTCCTCCTCCTCTTACATGAAGACAAATCCTCCCTGTCACCTACTGAAATGGAAAGATAAAGGCTGAGCTTTAATAAGGAAGCCATAAGAGGGGAAGGAGCTGCTGGGGAGGGCAAGGGATGGCACAGGGAGCACGGTGTGACAGCAGGGCAGTGCTGGGCAGCAGGACAGGTCTCCAAACCACAGTAGTCATGGTCAGTGTGTGTGTAACACAGGGCTGGATGTGTGCTCACGCCCCAGACTCACGTTCTGCTGGTGCTGGTACCTGTAGTGTCTGCCCTGAGCTTTTAGCTGCTTAGGTGTATTTCTTTGGAGTTTTATAATCTCATTAAACCCACACATGGTTAAGTATCAATTTGTTGGGCACACATGAGCTGCCTGGGTGAGGGTTGTGTGCTACGTGCTGGTAAGGGGCAGCTCTGTTACCTCCTCCTGTGGTTGGAGGTGTGCAGCTCCTGTGTGTTCCCCCCCCCCTTCTCTTTTGTGGATAAACGTTCACTTTGTTGCGGCACTGCCTGGGAGCCAGCTGTAAATCACTGTCCTTTTCCCTTTCAGGGGATATCAGAAACCTGCTAAAGTGGATCAAACAGAATCTGCTGAAAGAGAAGCCGGAATTATTTATGCAAGGGGAATCTGTGTAAGTACAGCTGTGTGACTCCTCCTCGTGTCTGTCTCCCTGTTGATGCCTACCATTTGGAATACGTTTTTCCTGTTGGTTTCATGAAGTTAAAACATCCATGAAAACATGGGGCATGCGAATGTGATACTGGGAGGGAATCCCCTTGGTTTGGAAGCAGCTCCAAACTGTACGTCCCACTGCTCCCTGCAGAGCATGTCTTTCCTTTACAGCCCTCACCCCCGAATCCTTAAGCCTTAAACATAAAGCAGGACCACCTATAATTCCTCTGTGTTGTCACCTGGAGCAGCATAGCTCTTGTATCCTCAATTCCAGGCATGTTAGCAGGTCTGTCCGTTCCCTGCTGACATTGCTGGGACCGAAGCAGTCACTCGGAGAAGCGCCAACAAATATTTCTGCTGGGAAATGTATTTTTATTGTCAAAATGGGGCCAGCCTCGTGGAGGGGGGGAAGAAAAGAAGTCCAGAGAAATGGAGCAGAGTGAGCCATGCAAGAGCCAGCCCTGACGGCCGGGTGGCGCTGGGGGTGCTTAACATTCGTCATGGATCTTTGTGAGCTGAAGCGTGTGCCAGGTCCCCTGGTAACAGGAGAGACAATTGCAGGACACTGAAGATCAAAGAGGGGGAATCCCTTTGACTGTAATCAGGGGCTCTGAGTGGATCTCAGGTGTTTACTTGCCTTGGATAGTGACACCAGAATAGCTTTCCCTGCTTTTGCATTGAGCTCTCTGCGCTCTGCTCTTTGCGTGGGTTTAATTACCTGGCTTTTCTACCTCACTCGGAAATGGAGTCATCCTGGAGCATCCTCAGGAATGGTGCATTTTGATTCAAATGAGCACTGGGATTACTCCTGCCTCCCCTTTATTTGATCTAGAAAGGGCACAGACTGTACCTGTTTCTACCCCCATGCTAGGATTCCTTTTTCTCTTTGGCTTTACAGGCAGTCAGTGTGTGATCTATGCTTTAGCATCCCTCATTCTTAACTATTTGTGAAGCTTTTAGCAGCCCTGTATCCTAATTATTTCTGTGTTCTGCAGGAGGCCGGGAATTTTGGTGCTCATCAACGACGCGGACTGGGAACTAATGGTCTGTACTCCCTCTCTTTGACTTTCTTCATTGAAAACATTGCTGTCTGTTACGTGGTTGCTCTCAGAGAGGCTATTTCTGATTCTTGCCCCAAGCGAAGCATCTCATATTTGAGAGGGAATGGGGGCAAACAGGGATCTTACTCTGTGTTGTACCACTGTGGCTGTTGGGAAGCCTGCAGCCTCAATCCAGCCTGCTGAGTCTCATCGGCCAGCACAGGTCTGAAGAGAGCTGCTCCGTGGTCTCTGGCCCATATGTGGGGTTGCAGCCCAGAGAGCACCAGGCGGTTTTGCAGCCCCCAGCAGTCTCCAGACTGTGAGTCAGTTCTCAGCAGGTGAAGGCAGCCCTGGAGACATCCCTCCCCAAAAAGGAGCTGGTTAACACTTCTCCCTTTCAGCCCGCTGTCTCAGACAACAAACAGCCCCTAACTATTTTCCTGCCTCAGGCAACCACCTGTTTCTGTGGTCCAGAAAGCGGCGTGTTCCTGGGATAATGAATGTCAGTTCCTCCTCTGATCTCTCTCACCTTTGCTTCCTTTAAGATGGAAACATTGCTCCATCCCTCTCAGCTCTCCCTTAACACTCACCATCTTTTTATGAGCTGTTTTCTCTTTGCAGCTACTATTTGGAAGTGACATTTAAACCATTTCTCATTTTTTTTCTTGGCCTGCAGGGTGAGCTGGATTATAAACTCCAGGACCAGGATAATGTGCTTTTCATCTCGACGTTACATGGTGGGTGAGCTCCTGGAAAAAGAAGAGGACTTGAATCCAAACCCTTGGGCAAACAAACACCTAAACCCACCCGAACCTCTCTCAAACTGTCTGTGCCTGATCCCTGCATCATCCCACCACGTTCACTTGTTAACAGACATCCAAATAAAGCCCCGTCAGCACACAGCCTGCTGCGTACTGCTACAGCATCCATCTTTGGGTCATATCACCTCTCCTGACCACGCTTCCAGGTACCTTAATGAGCAGAGAGAACCTGCTGCACGTGCAACAGTGTGTTTGTGTAGCAGGAGGGAGAGGTGTGCTGAGCACTGTGTAGGGTGGTGCATCTTTGTAGGGATCCTGGGGGAGTTGTGCCTGCCTTGAGGCAAGGCAAAGCGCCTCTGCTTTAGTGCAAGGAGCTGGGATTCTCTTTACAGCACTAGTGCCATGTAGGCTATTGCAGCAGCTGCAGAGATGCCTGAGGAGGGATGAGATGTGAAGTGCAAGGAAACAAGAGGTGACTTCACTAGCGCTTCTGTGAGGTGGTGGAGATTACAGCTGCAGAGCCCTCTGTACTGGCTCTCCACTTGTCTTGCTGTTTATCTGTGGGAAGTAGGCAAATAGGCATTTTTAGTTCTGTTTAACACCTTATGCCTCCTGCATACCCGAGCTGCGGCAAGGTGAAGTGCCAGTCCACAAATGTCAATTTACACCCATTTGGTTGGAGGGTAAACAAACCCACGCCTGCTCTAAGACAGCGCAGAGAGATAAGGGCAGCAAATTATCTTTCTGTCAACGTGAGGGACAGGATTGATCAGCCTTCATTTCATTCTGTGCTGGCGTGGAGCTGTGCTGCTCCCAGAGGGATGTGGAGCTGGAGGGTGGGTTCTGCTGCTGGGTGTGCTCTGTGTGACCACTCCTGCTGCCAGGCTGGGCAGAGCACTGAGGCCTGAGCACAGGGAAAGCATTGAGAGCAGGGAAGGCTTATAACCCTTCCAGTCAGTGGGAGGGGAGGCTTTTCTCTTGTGAGTGCAGTGGTTTATGGCGGCGAGGATGCCACAGTGAGAGCGCAGGGAAGGGATCAGAGAGGATGGTGTCGACACCATGGGCCTGCACAGTGCTGCTGTGTTTGCTCCTCACCCCTTCCTGCTCTCTCTCGGCCCC